>NC_091066.1:148007332-149287957 GCF_000393655.2 Nicotiana sylvestris | reverse complement strand
AGCTAGCCACAGAAAAAGGAGATTCAATCAAGAAATACTGGACAAAACTCGAGAAAAGTCATATATGAAGACCACTAACACAAGCCCCAGATATCCTCTAATCTAGTTGTCACTTGACTCCAACTCAATCTAAAACTTCAATCACAATTTCTAGAGTTTCTTTCCACACATTTTCCAAGGTACACTGCTGAATACAGGTGTAAATGTTAAGAAGCCATAAAAAATAACCATATTTACCAACTTAAAACAGTACTTTCCTCTGGGTATGACATCTGCTTAAGAAGCAGCACAACATGATGGCACATCAGCTTATAGTACATATGCAGAGGACAACTTCAGTGATGGTAAAATGCATTGCACAAGCAGATACCCACCATTATTATGATACGATGGAACAGTGAGTATGTTTATGAAAGATCAGGTGATCAGCAGCAACATTAGGATACAATTAAAAAATATACTTCATTGTATTGTCAAATCTCTAAAGGAAATAAATAAAAGCTATACATGGTAAGGATGTATATAATTAACAGTTTAGTGACTTAAAATTTTTGCAGGCAACAACACGGAAAGATGGAGCAAGGCAAAGACTGGGAAACACTAAAAACGCCAATCGTATCATATTCACTACCCTTTTTTGGGATACGTTACACCATTCACTACTCGTCTTTAGCAAGCAATTGGAAAAAATCAAAAACTCTTGTACTGCATTGGATAAGCAAATGAAGTTGACTTTAAAACAAAATAGTTTTCAGAAAGTTAATATAAAATTTTCAGGGAGCTCTCAGAAACAAGGGATTGATGTCATCAACGAGTAATCAAACCAATGTCTCACTGTTATACCACTACAACTATTAAGATTTACTTTGATAAACTATATGACTAGCGCCTGGATCTTATCTTTGATCGCTTTTTGGTGCACTCATATAGCCCCTACTTGTATAGAAGATTGGGCATCTTTTGTAGAGAATCATGTTCTGATGTAAATTCTCTACTTTTTGGTATACTTCTTGTATACAGGAGTTTTCTCCCTTTTGATTAATACAATTTACCTTATAAAAAAAAACAAGATGCAATACGCATATTACCAGATCTCTAACAAATGAAATCTTACATTCTTATCTTGCTTAGTCGATCTTCCGCTAAACAACAGAAAATTTTGCATTCTTATCTTGTACATTACCAAAGCTCTAAAAAATGTAATCTTGCAGAAAGAACAAGATACTCCTTAAGTGATGAAGAATACAAGATAGAATGTAGTCAATCCATATGATTTTCATTGATGCATTTACACATAAATAACATTTACTATACCAATTCCAGCAGCAAAAAATTAACATCAAATTCTTATTTATCCAAAAGTAGCTAATAACCAAATTCTTATTTAACATCAAATTCTTATTTATTCAGATCAAGAGTTGAATGCCATAGCTGGAAGATTTCTTCTACTCAATCCAGCATCATTATTATCACAAAATCAGAAGAAACTATAACGTCTACACTAAATGACACGAAAGAAATGCGACTAATCACTCAGCTAAAAAAGAAACGTATAACGATTAAAATTTGAGGCAAATTCAGTACAGTTATGGGAATTATATCATTAGCCAAAAGCTCTTAATTCTCTTCCCTCAATTCAAAAAAATCTCCTAAATTTCCCACATTCTAATTATCAAAATCACCTATAACCCCCACCCCCAATATTTAAAAAGATCAATTTTTTTTATTCTGCAGTGACTTACTAGCCCTGATTTAGCTAAGAACTATTTGAATTCCCGTCCAATGTAGGGTCCAAGGACACGGATCTCGAAGCGCCATCATCATTTCCTTGCTCCTCTTTCTCCTTCTCTTTGTCCAATTCCTTCTCCAATTCAGCCTCAGCAGCTTTCTCGGCCTGTAATATAGGGGCATAATAATCACTATGAGCTTCCATACACTTCTTCAAAGCAGAAGTAACCTCAAAACACTTCTCTACAATATCCTCTTTGTTCTTTTCCCCTTCTTCAATGCATTTTTCCCAGTCAATAAATGCGTCTTTACACCCTCCCCCTTTCATAAACAAACAAAACCCACATTCACCCTCTTCTTCTTCTTCTTCTTCTTCCAAATTGGTATCTCTGTCTTTTTCTTTTTCTCCATTTTCTTCGTGGGTTCCTGCTTTGATTTCCTCTTTAGAGTTTTGGGTTTCAGCAGTTTCGGGGTGACAGGTCGGTTCAAGTTCGGATTTTGATTCGTGGGTCGGTGCAAGATCGGATTTTGATTCGTGGGTCGGTGAGGATTCTGTGGAAGAAGACATGGTGTTGGGGATTGTGGTGGAGCTAGGGTTTGAGTCTGAAAGTGTGGAAGAGAAGTTTCCACTGACTGCTCATAAACCTCTTCTTAAACCCTCTTTCTCCAGAGAATAATACTCCTTTTCTTTCGGCATGGTCTTTTTTCTTTTTAATACTTTTTCTTCTTATTTAAAAAGTATGTCTCTCTTTTTCTTAGGAAGAAAGTCAGATGTATTTTCGTTTTGGACAAGTCAAGGATGATTAGTCAAGAAAACTGGAATAGTAATTCCTTTTTTTTTTGTTTTGAGAGAGGAAAATACTGCATCTCCATTATCATTATTTTTAGAGGATTTTTTAATCTCATTTTTTGGAGGATTAATTTCGAATAATATTTTGCACTGAAATTATGCATGACTGAAAGAAAATGACGATGTTAAATATTAAATTCTAGATAAAGAGACTTAATTAAATTCTGATTATTTTGGAATAGATTATGTACTTATTTAATCAAGGTAAAAAGAGAATCAGCAAACGTATTTGTCTCACGGGTAATGGCAGTTTTTAATTTTATTCAATCAAAATTGTTAATAATAATAAATAAATAAAAAGTAGCCTTTTAATTTTTCAGGGCTGGCACAACTAGTGTCTTTTAGATAGCAGTTAAGCTTAGCAACGAAAAATGAAAAAAATATATGGATTACACCATTTAATGGAAAACGAAATACTATATTTGGTATTGTTTCGTTAACAAAAGGAATATAATAACCTATGAAGTTTGAGAACATATCAATGAATCACTAGTTCAAAATCATTCTCAACTAGGAACAATGCACTATTGGCTTTGAAAAAATAATACAGAAAAGTTTGCTTGATTCGCTATACCATGGGCAGATGTAGTACGTGTGATTGCATCCACTATTTGTGAACTTCAACTATACATTTAAATAATTTTAAAGAATATATCCATTTTCTATTCTTTTTCTTTTTTGTAACTTTTTGTATTCTCTCTCTCCTCCTCATCACCATTGATCTTGCCTTGTTCTGTAGCTAAGGGCCAATAAAATAACCCTTAAAGAAATCTGCAGCTTCTGTAGTCTACCTAGTCTTTGTTTCTGAACATTAACCTCTTTTCACATGTGTTCAACTCTCCTGATCCTCCTTTAGGTCCAGAAGTGTAGAAAACTTCTTGAGCTTTGATGTGAAATGTTGTACTATATCAGGCAACATTTGACATATGAATTCTTCATTGTGAATGACTTTTATTGGTTGCTACAACTTGGCAGTTGCTAGCAATCTGATGAGTTGATGGATAGACATTATGTTCATCTTTATTCTTCTTTGTCCTCATCATCCTCTTCATGGTAAACGAAAGGAAGTGGTACTGACTTGAATGCGCGATATTTTCCTACATTGTTCAGGTGCTCATTTTCCAACCTGATAATAAATCAAAATTTTATCTCAGTTCGTGTACAATTATCAAGAAGATTTGTAACTTGGACTGTGAGAGTGTTCCAATGTCATTTCACAGAATTTCGAGATCATAAATATATGTCAGTCAAAAAATTCTCCCTTTGACATAATGTGATCATTGACGTGAGAATGGGAATGACTCCCCAAACAGAAAAATTCAGCGACAAAGATGGTCATACCTGAAAAAATTCCACATGCCACGTCGAAGTACTTCTAAGCAAGCAAATATGCTTGAGACAGTACTTCCTTGCAAAGAAGGCACATTAAATTTTAATACCAGTTGTAGCCAAGCAAATCTAAGCAAGACATCCAAGACCTGTGAGAAGGTCGAAGAAAAGATTAGAGTGGCTGCCAGCCCATCATAAGATGAATTGAAGCAACTTAATTGTTATATAGAAATTACCATGGCTATGAAGTATACACTTTTATGGCGCAGTACGAGCTTATCCCGCAAGAACTTGTTCTTGGACTTCCTTCTCAATAACCCCCAATCTACAACTATATCCCAGTATGTGTTGAAAAGAGTTGTGACAAGTGAGCTAAGAATAGCCAACACCTCCCAAGCCAAACTTTTTCTCAGACTATAAGCTGTTTTAATAACAACTGCCAGAATTGTCAAAAAGTATCTCAAGGCATTGTATGCCTGTGACTGATCTTTCTCTTCAAACAGTCGACGGATACACTACAGTGAAAGCATAACCAGGTGTAAGTCTACTTTAAAGGAAAATATTTCCTGCTCGAGTATTGAAAGAAATGGCATAAAGATATTGTTCAGTTATATAATTGGCCCACGTGGGTTGTGTAAGGACTTCCAAAGGCGTCTCTCTACCGTTACTATGAGGTTTTTAAGTCGGATGCTCATATCTTTCACAAGCTATTAGAGCTAACCTTTGTAAGCCCATATTCTGCCACTCATATGTTTGTGCTAAAGTTCATGCATGAAGCACAAAATTGGTTTAAATATGCAGGAGGGTGTTGATAATAGTTGTTCCACAGGGATTATGTACAGATTTTTAAAAGGGTTTATAAAGTCTAGGACTACTACATCATTATCTTAGGTCTTGGTTTGGATACTCGGATTGTTCACATATATCATAGTGGAATTATAGGTTCAATGCTTATGAGAATTTCTACTTACAACTAGTTATGGCATCCTTAACCATGAAGGATAATATCGCTGAGACTTCAATTTTCTATAGAAGCAAGACATATCAGTTATTCAGTATTTTATTGAGAAGATGAAAATATCTTAAGAGAAGAGATTTCCTTACAAAACCTGATTTATGCTTTGAAGCCACCTACGATATAGCTGAACAAGGAATGTAAGATTTCATAATTGCCAAAACAAACTAGAAGATTAACTCGTCTTGGAAATAAGTCGAGGCAAGGAATCATAAGAGTTGAAAGAAGAAGGATGGTAGATCCTTAGTGTCACTCATCTTTTCACATGCACAACTAATCGTAGAGAAATAACAATCAGAAGAAGATATCAGACCTGGAAAAACCGAAACCAATATGGTATGACCGCTAGGATGAAGTAAAATATGTTATACACATTGTGACTTTGGCACGTATTATGTCCGTGAGAAGATTTAACCCACGTATAATAGCAAATGTAGTACTCCAAACTCCTTATTGCCTCAACCTGTGTTATGTAGGAAGTTAAAACCACTAAACAACTAAAAGACGAAGTAGAAACTAAACTCTACATGTAGGGAAATCACAGACCTGGCTAGTAAGTTGATCTGCTAGAAAGAAATCTGGAAGAGTAACCTGCACACAATGAGAATTTAAAGAGAGTTAGCCCACCCAGAGATAACTATATGTTTTTTATTTACAACCCATTATCTGTCGAATTACCTTGTAAAGAGGAGCGCAGATGCAGCGAAAGATGCATCTTATAAGGAACAAACGACTTGAGCGATAAATGATGTTGAATGGGCAGAAAGTAATAAAAAGAAGAACCTGCATACAGAATTATCTTTGGTGAAAGAAAGTATATAACTGCAGTAGAACCGATCAGTCAGAAAGCTCTAAAATCTTACCGTCATCAATCCCAAAGGAACATATTCAATACGTGTTACATATTCTTCAGCTCTTGAATTCATGTGCAGATGCATCAGTAGAGCGGCAAAGACGAGCATTGCGAGACCATTACTAAGAAGAAAGACTTCCCTATAGCTTAACTCGGTTCCTTGCTTGAAACCAAAGATAAACGCATAGTTTATTTTGTAGCGCCTCCAGAAATATATGTTTGCAGCATATAAAAGCATATGCAGCACAATGTATGCATAAAAACTGCCAGACAATTCAAAACATTTCTCTAGTCAAATTACAGGTTTAGGAACTCAAAAATGTGGGTTTTCACCTGTGCTTGTATTGGTAAAATCTTAGTAGAAAAGAGTTTGATCCTTCTTTACCTGTAAAGTGGGACTATCTTGTCCAAATAAGAGGTCCCTTCTTCTTTATCCATCAGCTTTCTGTCATCTCTTAATAGAATAAAAGCAACTAGTAGAGCAATCGAGCAGCCAGAGAGAAAACCTGGAAATTTTGAAGGACGAGTTGGAATCAAAGTGAAGGCCCAAAATACAAAGGGTTTCATAAAACCAAAAACTGAAATCATGTTATATCTGAAGAAAAAAGTGACTGTCCCGTCGGTTCTACACTTTAAAATGATAGTACATCATATGTTTGTATTACTTGCCTGACAGGAATGTTATACGATGTTTCTCTATCTTATGCTTTGGACGCAATATTTTCATGCCTTTTCTGCGGTTTGAGTGTGAAAAATGCTTGATGAAGGTGGTCTCTACCCTGTCCAGAAGACTAGTAACCTAAAGAATGACATGATACCATCAATGTATATAGTCATTTTCAAGAAAAGGCATCCAGCGTGATAAAAATTTCAGTTTAAAAGTATGCCATAATCCTAATGGTGGAAAGATAGATTAGACTAACCTCCTCAGAGCTTCCAAGGTAAGATTTATCCACCATTTTCATGTATGACCTTGCTGCTTTTCTAGATGTAATCTGCACTCGGAAAAAAGATTCAACATTTTAGGATCTCAAGATCCAAAGTGACAGACTGAAGCATTTTTGGTGCTTGTTCAGAATGTTGCTCACTTGTAACTGATGTAATGCAAATAAGATTTTGGTTAGTGAAACTTGACCTTTTCATATTTTTTGAGGATCTTGGCCAATGCAGAAAGGTTCATATAGCTGGTACAATTCATCCAAAAATTAGCAGGCCAGTACAGAGAGCCATCGAGTATAGAAAATTAAAGTAAATTGACAGAATTATTTTGGAAAGGAAAGCAAATCAAGCTCTATTTTCCAGTACCTGAAGTGTTTTAGAAGGCGAAGTTTTTGATAGAACTCAAAGAAAATAATCTTCAGCCTCTGTTCAACCTTCTTTAGTTCCTCTTTCTTATAACTCAAATCATTCTCTTTGGATTCTCTCAAAACACCTCTTATAGTCGACATGGGACTTTCAAAAGTATTAACAATCTTAATGTGATCTAGGATTTCAAGAGGATCTGATTTATGTGAATCGATATCTCTCTTCTCTCTTAAAGTATTACGGTTAATGGGAACCTTAGGATGTGAGGCATTAGTACTAGAACCCTGTCTGCTGTAACTTGGGTCGAAACTTGTGCCGACAGTCATATGATCTGTATCTGTACATTGACAGTTAGTTAAGAATCTGAAAATGCACTAAAACCAAATAACATAAACATCATCTAAGGCAAAAAATATTCTCCTGAATCTCATTTATTTCTGCTTAATTACACCATTAAGGTAAAGATAGTCTATATGTGAAATTCATGAAGTGCATGCGGTTGTCTCCCATACCTACAGTTGTCATTCTGAGAGGAGATGTAATCCTCGAGGGCGTTGAATTGTTAATGTCAAATGAAAGACGTTGAAGGGAGCCAAAAGCATCGAAACCAGGATCCATCACCTTGATACGTAAAGCAATCAACGCATCCATCTGCTTATTCAGCAAAGTTACTTCCCTCATGACTTCATCCACCTTGTCCTTATAGAAGGTATTAACCTTGTTGAACTCATGGTCTAGTTTGTTAAAGAAACTAATTTCATTCTCTGCTCCTTCAGGAGATCCCAGGAATTTTGTTATGTAAAACTTTCCGGAGTTTTCATGTTGCACCGTGTTCACTGCTATCACCTGGTCCTCAATATCACCAGTATTCTGAGTACTGGATTGTAGATTTAGACCACTAAAGTTCCGATATAATGCCAACCTCTGGTCTAAACTTCTTGCAGGAGTTGGAGGCTGTTTGCTTTCCTTGGAACGGCGGATATCCTGTAATATTTGTTTGAGTCCATTGTAATCCACATAAGCTTCTATCCACTCTGGGACCATTTCCCGTTTGAATTCCTTACCAAACTTCATTCTTGTGACTCAACAAACTCCAATGTTTTATTTTTATCTGTTTATGACCGCCTGAAACTTAATAGTTATACCCTTTACTGAAAGCAAAAGCCTTACTGCTGAGGATATATCTGCAAACTCACATTCAATTGATCGAGTTTCAGTGAGATAAAGATTCGAAATAATAAATGGAACTATATATTTTTCCTGCATGGATTAGCATGACAGAACAATGTGCTATTAACAACTGACATAGAAAATGAGAATTGGGCATCCAATTACACAAAAAAATCAGTATCACAAAGTTTATTCTATCTGCCTTTCAATTTAGCTCATAATATCTCAGATCAGCGCTTTAGAAGAAAATGTGAAAATCCAAGCAAAGATATAAAATCAGATGAATAGAGGAGGCTAAACTAACAACTTATTCCTCCTTCCCACAAATAAGAATGAGAAGAAACAAAGAGAGATAGAAACTTTTGCTATGGTTGAAGAGGCACTGGAATAATATTACTTGGGACCTTTCCAACGCTAAGAAGAAAGCTAGCATTTAAACACAAGTCTATATATCAATTTTAGTGATGGGCTGAAGTTTACTCCATCTTTTCAATCATCAGGTGAAGCAATGACTAGCTACAGGGACTTCTCATTTTGACGAATCCAACGAATCCACATTTGTACCGGAAGCTATCCCTCAATTGGCCTACCATATCAGGTAGAGTTTTAAGTTCTATATATGGACGAGTAATTACAAGTAAATATCTATGATAAACATTAATTGATGACCTAGTAAAAATGGTAACTAGCCAGTTATTATATGTTAAATTTTACTAAAATGCTAAAAATCATCACTATCAAGTATATATGTGATCTGCAACTCATACTTTTCTCTGCTTAGTTCATAAATCCTACTATCGAGTATTGCAATCAGCAACTCATGCTTTTCTCTCAGAAATCACCAGAATCTAATCAAGTTTGCCAACTTGGGTAAGAAGCAATCACTCAAACCAATTTGGGTCACTGAACGAGAAACGTGGAGAAGCTAATTGGACAAAAACTTCAGATTTCCAATAGTTCGCCTTTCAAAAATAGCTTATACTAATTAGTACTCCACGTAAGAATATCATTAAGCTGATAATAGTGCACATTGAACTAAGCATACAATATTGAAATACAAACCAACAACCTTTCCACTTTACCAATTATGCTTCAACTCAAATGCAAAACCCAGAACCAGAAACTTCCTTCAATACAGAATGTAAATATAATTACATGTAGAGCTCAATGCCCCAGAGCCACGATTCATTTTCCCTGTAATTTATGTGCCAAAAACACAAACACAAACACAAACAAACGCGCACATACATATTGTGAAAACTACAAAAAACACATGCATGTTGCATTATACAAAAAAAAAGTGTGAAATTGGTCGGTACCGTTCACCGTTTGAACTTTGAAAAGGTAGGTGATGCAGAAACTGGAGAATGGATGAAGAAGAACTTTTTAGAATGTGAATAAATGCTGCGAATTTATAGTACAAGTTTTGAATTGTAATATCAACAGACAATCATCAGCTGTAACGCGCTCGTTTTAGTTATTTAGGACTCTGGGTAATCTCGTGTTACTTAACCTACCGTAATACTATGCTCTCAAGCAATCGACGTTCTGCTTTGTGTTGACTTTAGAATTTTTCGCCTTTTTTAACCTATACGACAATCTTTTTATTGGTAAAGATAAATTATAAACCTTCACATTTCACATGTTGAAAAAAACACTAAGTCTGAAGCGTTCAATATTCAAATATTTCAGTGTGTATTTAAATTTGATATTTTAATGTTTAAAAAAGAAAAAACAATGCTTAATTTTGGATAACAACTACTATTAAGTCTAATATCAAGCAAATAACATGTTTGCATTCTATTTGTGAGAATTTGTCATAAATTAATTAGTTTTATATAAATTGTTAACCTACTACAAGCCCCCACAGTGCACAGATAGCCGTATTAGTCAGTACTTATTTTATCCTAAATTTGTAAACTAAAAATCTTAACTTCGGGATAATTCAGAATATTTATGTCCTGAAAAATTAAACTAGAAATTTAAAATTGAGGATGCAATGACCAATTTTTAAATAGCATCCATTTAAAATGGCCACCTCGTGTCATTTCTACATTACATTGAGTAGGTATAAAAAGAAAAAATATTACGGCAAATTAACTGTCAACATAAATAAAACTATGTTATGATGAATAACTAATATAATTATTTTACTTAATTTAGAATTGAATCATAATGATCGAATGTTAGTATAATGATAGATTTTAGAGTAGACCCTGAAGAGAGAAGGTTACGGTGAACTCGACCACAGAGGATATGCCATTTTTGTACTTATCAGATTCGTTAGGTCGTCCATTATTGAACACGTGTCCTCAGCACAGTAGCTGTTTTTTTTTTTTTTCTGTTTCATGGTGTGAATTTCTGCGGAATTTGATGCTAATGTGGCGGTCCTCATTGCTATAGCAATTTTATACGCAACATTTTTGTCAAACATTCTCTTTTTCGTACCCAAAAAAATATATTATTCCTTTTTCCTTCACTATAGGGGAAAGTAAGAGATTTTAATTTTAGTGCTCAATAATAGGTATGGCCCTCGAATGTTGGTGGGGAAGGTTGGGATTTTAATTGTAAGTTTAATAAATTTTTGAGATAGAAAGAGTATAAACTTTTTCAAATGACTTTCGTAACGCATTTTCTAAAGTTGGTTTCGGAATTTATCATTGCGCACTAACAAAAGTTATTTGGTGCGTTCCAGTGATTGTCACGATCCAGGTTTATAACATGTATTATCCGTTTTCGGATTTTTCATGGTGTTATTTTTCGAGCGTGTACGATATACAAATTTGTATCATAAAGCTTTTCACTTTCTTTGCCCCACCATCGTAGAGATTCAGCTCTGATACCATATTTGTCACGATCTAAATCCATGGCACGTATTGTCCGCTTTGGACCTGGCCTCTCATGGATTTGTCTTTCGGGTTATGCCACTTCGATCCCCAAAAGCACACATACCAATACCATGTGAACTTATGTCATACCTCATAATGCTCTTCATTTTCCTCGCCTATTTTGATATGAGATTCGCCTAAGGTGACATGTGCACTCCTTCATAAGTTTGTCAACCTAGAAGCATGTCAATCCTCTTTGGCGCGCCCTCATCAGCACACCTTCCGTCATGGGCATCTGAATAACACCTAGGGGTATACAAATCGAACCGGAAAACCGCATCAAACCAAAAAGTCAAACCAAACCGATTAAAAAATCCGACTAGGTTTGGTTTGATTTGGTTTGGTATTGAGTAAAAAATCCAAACCAAACCGACTTATAAATATATAATTTTCGTATATACTTTTAAGATTTTCTTTAGAAAATATCTAGAAATATTTGGGATTATCTTGCGGGATTAATAGTATATGAAGTGCTCCATATTTATTAACCTTAAATAATGAATTGTATGATCACTTTCTCATCAAGTTTTACTGAAAGGTGTTAATCTCTTTGTTCTTTCGTATTCATATCATATGTTAAGATCTACTAAATTGTTATATCTTTTACGAATGTGAAGTGATTATTATTATTTAGGTATCTTATTGATTTTTATATTTAATTACTAAATTCGGTTAACCTTGAAAGTGTACATCAACGAAACATTATTGTCAGACGACTAAAAAGTTAACTATTATGTGTTATACTAAGAAAATTTTGTCATAAGAATATTTTAATAGATAATATGTTTGTCAATTTTTTATATTTTTTACTAAACATATACTTGTTATCAAAAATTTAATAAAGTAAGATTAAAATAATATTTAAGTAAAAAAAAACTTGAAAATCTTGAAAAATCCGACAAAACCGAACCAATTCAAACTGATATAGTTAGTTTGGTTTGATTTTGATAAAAATCGAACCAACTCGATCCATATACTCCTCTAGCAACACCAGCTTGTTTTTACTTATTTTATCCATACATCTTGATAAACAAAGTCACCTAAGTGTTTCTATTTGTGGGAGGTAAAAAAAAGAACATAATAAATTAGTCAATATACACGTAAACTTGGCTTAAATACTATCAATATAAAAAAATGAGTAAGGGCAATCACGTTACCTGGGCAAGGATCTAAGTTTGACGTACCCATAAATGTAAAGATGTGATTGAATGTCAACGTGCTAATCCCAAAAGCTTGTTTCTTTGGATCTATGTATATTTTTTCAACTCTCAACTGTACCTATGTTGGCAATGATATAATATACTTATCATCTAGCGTTAAACAACATGGCTGCGTTCTTACTTATCCCAAAAACCGCATATTCCTTCCTCTTCCCCCTTTGATTGTAATATATTATTTCTACATATAGCGACTGTCAAGTTTCCTCATCATACTTCTAATTTTGCTTCTATCTTTAGTTTATATTTTTTTTTTTGGGGGCGGTTGTGTGTGTGGAGGTTTCACAAGAACTTGCTTTTATAATATTCTACTGTTTAGATGGTCAATGAAAATAATGTAAAGGTCATTTTGAGTAATTTATGATACAATTATCTCATTGTGTCTAGTCATAACACATTGTACGAGTAAGCAAAACTATAAAAGAATCATTAAAATTGAGGGCATTACATAAGATATAATTCTTGTTTTGGATAATTGTGATGTGTAAAAGCCAAGCCATGCTTGGGTTAATTGTCAAATTAGATAGATGTCAAAATTTAATGCAAGTCAATAAGTCATCTTACAAGGAACTAGGCTTTCCTCTTTCTACGTTTCTAATTAATTGGTCTCCATCTTCTATGCTAGTATGTCTACGTTAGTATGCTTAATTGTTTATCATCCAACAACTCCTATGATATCTTTCCTCATTAAAAATGGGCAATTCCTAAAATGAAGTCATTGGCAAGAATTTCTTCCAACATCACCAAACATTCTCTAGAAAATAAAGGCTTAAACTAATGCCATGTTGTGACAAAAAAAAAAAAAAATACACATACACAATACTATTTTCAGGCGAAGGGAATTCAGTTACGCCCTTTACCAAATTATATAACACCACCATTTTCCAGGTTTCCGGTATAGGTAAAACAAATTCAAATCACGATTCAACATCAAAATTCAAAAAATGTTTTTTGTGATGTCTTGCATGGGAAAGAAATCCAACCCTTCAATTGTATAAACACAGGTTAGCAGCTTCAACCAGCCTAATCGTTTCTAACACATACCAACTATCAATACCATAGAGAGAAGAACAAATCTTCAACAAAAGAACTCTGCTCTTTGGTACAACTTAACCTGTAAATGGAGAAACTAAAGTAAGGAGCATGTTACAATAAAAACCTCTCATACTCAGCTAGCATAAGGTGCAACTTCAGGAAGTACATGAACAGTTCTGACAAAGTCATAGAGAATAGACGATCTTGATGTAAGTTCTTGTTTCTTCACTCAGGGGGCATAAAGAATTCTATAAAATTTTTGAATTTACTTCGTTCCAGAGAAATGAATGTGGGATGACTTGCACTACTACGTGCTCTAGTCTACGAATTCTTGTGCTTTGTGATTTTCAAGAACTAATCGTCATCAATCAAAGGGAAGACTTCGAAGAAATACAACTAACACAGTTCTACTTAGACATGCAAAACAGGTTCTTCAGCAAGCGGCCTACACTATCGTGCAGCCTTCTCTCTGTCAAACAAAAGGTACTCTACAAGAACGACAAAGTTGAAATTGAAGAAATTATGTTGGACGCTCCACTTCAAGTTGATCAACTGTTGGAACTATTCTCATCACCAGGCTTAATTCCACTGCAGCAGAAGAAATGTGGTAATTTGACTTGACCGCAAACCCTACAAGGTTATTTCCAAGCAGAAGAATGTCAAGAGTATTAGCATGGAATAGAGTAGTAGACCAAGACAAAGACCAACAAAAAAAAGGGAACTGAGAGCACAACAAAATCGTTGCATTAGACAAGAAAAAAGAAACATGACATTAAGCAGTTGTCTTCCTTACTGAGGACCAAGATAAACATCATGGTGGCGATAAAAACTCACACCCGAATCACAAAAATCATGCATGTCTTTCAAATATCATCATTTAAAATTTCAATTTCCCTACAGAATTTTTTTTGTATGTGTAAACAATCATAATCTTATTGTTTAACAATCATTCAAGCAAGATGTTACCTTGCAGCAAATCATACTTAAAACCCATCGACTCGGAAAACACTTAAGAAGCAAAAGGCTTTAGTCTGTCCACTGAGCTAAGATCAGACAACCAGGTAAAATCTTAAAGGCTTACACCATTGGACAGCCAATGCAAGCTCAATAATGGGATATGTGATGAAAGAGAAACAATCTTTTTCCTCCTTGCCAACCTTTTTTCAATTTATCGGTGACCCAGGTACACTTTTACTTTTTTATTGTTCCCCTCTTTTGAGGGGCTTTCCACCTATCAAAACTACCCTTGAGACATAGATCGACTTTTATGCTAGTTCTTGTTCCAGCATGAAAGTTCCATTATAGGGAAAGACGATGTACTATACTTTTTGTTTTGTTGAGCCTCTGGTCTCTGGTTTGATGATAGGACGAATAATAGTATTTCAGAAGTACTAGGAGAAACATACAAATGTCGATATATCCAACCTTCCATTATTTACAAGCTAAGTAGAAAACTCAGGATTTTAGCTTACTAGCTAAACATTTCATGCTTGAATACGTTACATTTGAGATTAAGTTATGGGAAGAAGCATGAAATATAACTTGTTCATTTTCTTGGCATAAAGCTCTTACTTGCAACGCATAATCACTGGCACTGGTTTTAGAGCCTTTGGTCCATTTCTTATGCCTCTCTTATGAGGGGAAACCTGCATTATCAAGCATATCCTATCAGAATAATAAAATATGATAAAATGTTAACTATGTAACACGTATATGCATACACAGTCTCTCTGTGCCACACACAACCTCACAGCTTGAACATGCATTTTGGCAAGTGAATAAATATGGAAATTTAAACAAGTGTGCCAAGCTGGCAAGCAAACTATGCAAAAAAGCACTAAGAAGGGGGTCAAGGAGGTAGGCTAATTGAGAAGGTTCCAATATTTCAGATAAAGGTTCAAAATCCAACATATGACTCTCTCCAGAAAAAGCGAAGAAAGGTGCTTGTAAGGATTGAATACATTCCTTTTTGTGTAGATAGTTGAATATATTCTTCTGGAAGCGTAAATGTTACACCATATAAATTTTTGCCACCATCTTAGTGCAACATTACTGAAATGATTTTTAACTTAAAAGGGAAGAAAAAAGGAAAGCAGAAATTTCTTGTGGAATATGCACAAGCAAGCAGAAAGCCCCTCCACATGAATAACCTATTAAAGTGAGAAAGGCTATCAATCTTGCTGCCAATTATTAACAAAAAGGCGGTAGAGATATATATACAGGGGCCTCTACAAAGCCACAAGTTTACCAGCATTCAGTTTATTGTCCGAAGGGGTAGTTAAGATCAGGATATTTCTAAGGCACGTAGCTAAACTGTTACTAATTGTGAATAAACAGCCAAAATGTAATCCCATCATTTCAGTACAACACTTACAATTTTATATGATAGCGAAATCTTATTTCTGGGCATCTTAATTTAAGTCTCAACTCCATATTCATGTATTTACTGGAATCCAATTGCTTCCCCAACCCCACCCCATTTTGATTGTTAATAGCTTCCACAATATCTCAAAAAAATAAAATAGTAGGAGGTCCCAACCAACTTCATTTTATGCTTTTAAGCTTAGTTTTACTACCTACTTTCATATCTAGAACTGTCTGGAAATTTCCTGATCTGATCCAAGCTTTGAGGTTTGCAGGAGAATAAAGACCAAAATTTTAAAAAAATAAAAAAGGAAAGAGGGTCATTTTGTATTCTAAGCCACCATGTTGCCGAAACTATTTGCACCCTCCACCCCATTTTCATTTGACCCAGCACTCGCCAATACCCACACAAAGCTCACGCTTTAACTTAATCTCTTCTACTTTGCAAGGGAATACCGAAAATTATGCCATTTCGCTACACATATAGTTAAGGGCACCAAATGTATTTACAGGATTCGTATATTCTTAGTGCTTCGATTAGGATGGATTTTTGCCCAGACTTATGTTCTCTGATGGTTCTATTTCCCCAATAAAGCTCATGATGGTAAATGTTTTCCCTAAAGACGTCTTTCTAAACATCCTGAAACTATCACCTACCATGCCTATACACAAAAGCTCTGCACACAAAAAAGGTTTTGCTTCACATATGATCATGAGAGACTTTGTAACGTTACTATGTCATCTCACTGCCTAATTAGAATAAGACGATAACATCTCGGGAACGAAGACAAAAAGGAGTACAAAGGTAAAACTTAATGCAAGAATAAGTTGTGCACAGTGGCGGAGCCAGGAATTTATATAAGGGGATTAAAAGAAATACTAGAATGTCACAGGTGAGAATTGAACTTCTTACCAAAGCAATTTTTGAACCCATTCACCGCTACACTAGAATTTTTCCTTGTACCGGGGGATTCAATGGTATATATATATACCAAAAAACATTCATTTATGCCCTACTTGCACAGTATAATGTTTCGACTAAGGGGATTCAATTGAACCCCCTTCCCTCCTACTAGCTCCACCGTGCTGTGCAACACTGTTCTTCCCAACAGTATCTTTTCAAAGCTAAAATACATGGCAATGTGAAAGCATAACTCAAGACTCAACAGACAGGTAACATCTTAATACTATGAAAATCTATATCTGCAAAAGAAAGCATACCCCATATTAAACAGTAAGGACGCCTAAAAGAACACTAAGCAATATGGTTATCCTAAAACCCTAAACCCTGTCCGTAAAAGGATAAAAATAGCCATCAACTAATAACTAAATTTATGACCTTAACCATCACTTTAAACAACATTCATTTGCAGCCTAATTACAAAAATTCATACATTTGCACCCTAGTTAGAAAGGACTAAAATGAAAAAAGAGAGGATCTTTGTTACCTTTTTCTTAGGAACAGCCATGAGCTCCATACACCCACCAAATAAAGGTGAATTTGGGAGCATAAATCCTATGTTGTTGTTATTGCTGTTATAATTGTTGTCGTATTCAGGTAAAACCAACGATGGTGATGAAGCTGTTGGGTGATTAACTACTGCTCTATCAAGCGGTGCCGGTTGGGCTATGGCGTGGGAAAATCTTCGAACGCTATATATGTAACTTGATTTCATTCGGCTGCTTCTTAACATCAACTCCATTTTCAACTTTTCGCTGCTCCGCACAAAAGGAACTAAGTTCAGTAGATGATGAAGAAACTGAGGAAGTGACAGAGGTCGGAGAAGGTTTCCCAGGTTGAACTTGAGGCCCACGGATTCATACGGGCCAAGAATATTGGGCTTGGATTACCCATTTAGAAAAAAGAAAATTAACTTAAATAGCAGTACACCCAATCGTTTGAACTAAAAAGGGATTTTTTTATTCCTGTACCATATATAAAATTATATTATAAAAAATGTCCATGATTAACATATTACCCGACTTGGACATATTTAGTCTACAAATTTTGAACAACTCATTTAAAGCAGAATTCTTTTAGATGTATAATTCCTTTTATAGGCGCGCGAGTTTGGGATATTAAGGATTCTTCCGAATTTTCTTTAACGCAAATCTCGCTATTAATTAAACTCGTTTCTCTCGCTATTTCCGATCTCTGTTTTTCGAACATACTTTGTTTTCTCATTTGTTTACGCATTGCCCTACATAATACTATTATCAATTATCATGTGGTGTTGAGCTGTTTGTTCCCCCTACTGAAAGTATTCATTCTATGCAAATGGTCAATATAGTTGCTTTTCTACTTAAAGAAATATTTACGAAAATAATTTGCATTTGGTATATATTTGTTTTATCTAGATCCTATATTGAGTTGTTCAGTTTTCTTCTCAATGACAACATTAACAACACTACTAGGAATAAAATATCGAATTATATTATAATACCAATCATCAAATATGCAGCGCCTCAATTTCACACTTAAAATTAGTCTGTTCACATCTTCATATTTTCTCTATAAATAAACAAGTCAAAAATCAGTACCAATACACCCTTGTAAATGTTTATGTCACGACCCCGGTTCGTCCTCCGTGAACAATCGTGACGGCACCTAGTCCTCTACGACTAGGTAAGCCTAAATTGCGGAAGATAACCAAAGTGCGGAATAAAAATAAATTAAAACAGAATGAAGAGTGATAAAACAATGTCTCGGTATACACAATATTTAACTCTCAAACCAATACATAATTCCAAGACCCGGAAACCCATGAATCACAAGCTAAGGATCACTACACAGTACTCTAAATTCAGAATGTCTAACAAAAACAGAACAGAAGGGCTAATACTTAAAAGCAAGAATAGAAAGGGATTCCTCGGTCTGCGGACGCGGCAGATATACCTCGAAGTCGCTGGAGCAGTCACCTCGCCTCAAGGGTGATAGGACTGAGTCGCAGTACCTAGATCTGCACATGAAAAACATGCGCAAAAGGGGAATGAGTACTGTAAGCACGTGATTTTTGCCCAATATGAGAATTACTCCCAAAAAATTCAAAAATAAAATGATTTTTCTTTGGTGTGCAATTTTGTGATATTTTGTGATATTTTTGAATAATTATGTGTATTTGTCTGTGCATGTTTATTTGTTAAATTAATAAAAATACAAAAATATGTCGCATTTTGCATGTAAGATTTAATTCTACAATTGTTAGTAATTAAATTTGTTTTACAAAAAAATAAAAATTACAAAAATAGGCATTGTTTGCATTTTTAACATTTAATGTCCAAATATACAATTTTATGCTTAATTATTACTTAATTGTGCGTTAATTGTTATTGGGAGTTAATTTGCGCTTTTATAACTTAATTTAGTTCTTAATAATAATTTAAGTATTTTTATAATTTAGTTTTAGAAAAATAAAAGAAGAAAAGAGGGCGAGAACATAAAGAAAGTCGGAATTGGGCCTCTTCTTCTAATTCAAGCCACAAGCCCAAAAAATATCCAATCTTTCAAAACGACCCATTCCATTTCGAACTGGGTCGACCCGGTCCAGTACCAACAACCCAACTCCCCCTTTTCATTTTCATTTTTTTTTACAAAAAAAAAAGAAGAAGAAGAAGAAGAAGAAAACCCTAAAAAAACACAAAACACTCATCCCCCCCCCCTCTCTCATTTTTCATCTTCTTCTCCAAACCTTCCAAACCCCACCTCC
Organism: Nicotiana sylvestris; assembly: GCF_000393655.2. Taxonomy (NCBI): domain Eukaryota; kingdom Viridiplantae; phylum Streptophyta; class Magnoliopsida; order Solanales; family Solanaceae; genus Nicotiana; species Nicotiana sylvestris. The sequence continues at coordinate 149,268,496 of NC_091066.1, read as the reverse complement.
CATGGCTGCCCTTCATCCTCACCATGGATGACCCAGCTGCGCCTTCAGCTTCACCAACGTTCATGGCTACTCCCCCTCCTTCGTTCTTCGTCAAGCTCGAGCTTGAGCTCGACGTCCATGGCTGCCCTCCTCCACCTCGTTTCTTCTGCTTCTGCTACGACCCAAACGACCCTTCTGCTTCCATCTTCTTCATCGTCCAAACAGACCCTAACTGCTGCGTCGTCTACTTCTTCAGTCCGGGCTGCTGCTATTTCTGCTCCGCTCCGGTTCCTCCGTCGAGCTGCTGCCGGTGCTGCTGCTTCACGCTGCTTCTTCTTCAGCCATATCGCTGCTGCTTCCCTTCTTCCTTCCAGCTGCGTCGACCAGCTGTTGCGGCTTTGTTTCTGCTTCTGATGGTGCTCCATCTTCTTCCTTTTCATCAAGGATTCGTTTGGTTTTCGTTTGAGTCTGTGGTGTGTTGTTTTGAGTTCAAGAGGAAGGGGAGTTTATCGTTGAAAGCAAGATCCGTTAGGGCGTTGGTAGTCTTGGTACGATAATCATTTTCCGGACAGATTTGTGTACAATCGAGTTCGTTGTTGATTCATCTCCGGTACACAACTGACACGCTGATTATTGTAAACTGAAATAGGAAGTATGAATACGAAAAAATGAAGAGTTGAAGCTCTAAATTTATTTTAATTATATTCTGAATTTTATTTGTCCTGTCAGTTTATTCGTTCCAATGCAGGTTCGATACTGGGTTTCGGTATAGATTCTTTTGATGATTGTTGAGAAAAACTAATAATCCTTTTTGAGTTCAATTAGTAGTAATTTTCATAATAAAACAGCCGATTTCTTTTATCAATTTCAAATAGTTTAGAGTGTTAAGAATAGAACTTGGAGGTCGTTAAACATAACTCAATATATGTTGTTAGTTTGTTTGCAATCTCACTTAGCGAATTAATAAGCATATTCACTTGTTGAAGACAAAGCATGCGGTAACCCTCACCTCATGAACAATCAATCAGGTAATCAAACAAGTTTAGGTTCGGCAAACATAATAAGGATTCAGTCCGTATTTGTCCAAACCAGCAAAATTCGGCATCATCCTTTTCTTTAAAGATAAATGTAGTAAAGACGTAGTCATTGTAGGGTACCCTTCTAAAATAATGAGACGAGCCTCGCCGAATAAAAAGGCAAATTGCGGGGCCCTCAATAATTGGTCATAATAAATACTTAGAATTTGGGATGGACTGTTTAGTGAATTCCACTGCCTTCCCCAAAGATAATAACGCGTTAGACTTTTTAGGCGCGACTTAATTAAATTACATTCTTAAATTCGGGTGCGCATTTATGTGACCCAAATTCAAATCTCAACGGAGTCGAAATGTGTTAACAACTACGGGTGCATTGATTGTGACGTGGTTCGAGATGCATTTTCACGACGTTGCAATTCTATAAAAATAAATGATAATAATAAAAGCGGTTTAAACTTAATAAAAGCACATAAGTCACAACATGTATTTAAATCAGATATTTAGCCATTATAACAATTTAAGCGACCGTGCTAGAACCACGGGATTCGGGGGTGCCTAACACCTTCCCTCGGGTCAACAGAATTCCTTACTTAGAATTTCTGGTTCGCAGACTTCATTTGGAAAGTCGAATATTTTCCTCGAATTGGGATTCAAGATAAACCGGTGACTTGGGACACCAAAAGCCAAACCTTTCCCAAGTGGCGACTCTGAATTAAATAAATAATCCCATTTCAAATATTGTCACTTAAATTGGAAAAACTCCCTCGCGTATTTTACCCTTCGGGGCGGGCGCGCAAAAAGGAGGAATGACAGCTTTGGCGACTCTGCTGGGGAACGAACCCAGAATCTCTGGTTCAGGGTTCAAGAATTCGAGCTTAGAATAATTGTTATATTTGGCTTTATTATCTGATCTTTATTACATGTTTTTGCATAACGTGCTAAATGTTGTCTTTTACCGCTTTGATATTATCTGAACTGTATATAAACTGTGCCGAAACCCTTCTCTTCTTACCTCCGGGGAGAAGCTCGCTGGTCGAGACTCCCTATTCTGTTAGTGTCAATACCTGAAATAAGAAAGAGGTCGGACAAGTTACAAAGCCGGACGATCTCGCGGGTCCCCGGTACGTAGCCTCCTCCTCGACTCGAGTTGTCCGCTCGGGTACACAGTCTAGAACATACACCCAGGTTATAAACCTAGTATAACAAAACCTCATGTCGGATCCCTAGTAGGAACGCTTATTTGCATCATGTTGCATTTGACATAGGGGACTCAACACAGGGGTTGGGTCCGTCTAGGACAGGCAACCTGAAATGAAAAGACCATCATGCTGCATCCCGTTTGTTTTGCGCATTTATTTGCTTCAGTTCTGCATGCTGACCGATTTCTAAAAAAAACTTTAAAAAAAAGGAAAAAGAAAATAGCAGCGTAGGGAGATAATTACTTATTTTTTGGAAAAATAAAGCCAATGTCCAAGTAGTATCAAAACCTCGCCAGAATTTTCTAAAAAAAAAAAAGAAAAAAAACGAAAACAAAATTTGTCTTTTAGTTTGATTTATAAAAAAGAAAACATAAAATTCCTTTTAATCACTTTCAAAATCCAAAAAAAAAGGTATTTATTTAAAAGTAAAAAAAAAAGGGAAATTCAAAATTCAAAAAAAATATCGTTTCACTTGTAGTATTTCTTTAAAAGATTTTCGAAATTTCAAAAAAAAAAAAGTCAAAAGAAGTTTAAAATTCAAAATATTTTCTTAGTCTTCGTCTCTTTTCAAAAATAAAATAAAATATATATATATAAATCCAGAAAAAAAATTTCCTCCTTTTTATTTAAAAGATTTTATTCAAAAAAAGGTATTTAGTTTGTTTCCCCTATATCTGATCAGACCGAACTACGCGGGTCTGATTCTCACCGGATGTGAGATACGTCGGCAAACCTCATTGGTTCCGACCCCAATTTTCAAAAAAATCCAAAAATATTTTCCTTTAGTTCCTTCTTTATAAATCTTTCCTTAGAAAATGCAAAAAAAAAAAAGAAATAAAAAATAATATAGAAGTTTTCTTTAAACTCAAATAAAAAAAAATAGTTTCCTTATTTCTGAAGTCTTTCATACGAAAAAATGAAAAAAAATTAAAAATCAGCAACAAAAATCCAAAAGTACTCTTTTCTTTTTTAGTCTTTCTTTTGTAAATTTCCATAAAAAAAATATTTGAAAAATTGAATTCCAAAAATATTTTCGCTTTTCTTTAGAAGTGCTTTTGTAAATAAATAAAAACTCAGAAATTCCAAATCATTTTCTTAAAAGTCCCTCTTTCAAAAATTTAAGAGGCAACATCATAAATCAAAAAAAAAATATTCTTTCTTCTGTAGAAAAATGTGAAACAAATGAAAAAATCAACCAAACACATTTTTCTTTCTTTTTTTTTTTAAAAAAAAAATCCCAAAGTTCAAGTCAAAAGCAAATAAATTTTTAGAAGTCTTTCTTTAAAAAAATAAAACAAAAATCAAAATAAAAAAAAATGTTTTTTTTCTTCTTTTAAAGCATTTCTTTCAAAAATTCCAAAAAAAAGGGGTTAGTGTAGTTACTCCATTTTCGATTCCCGAACTACGCAAGATCTGATTCACGCGACATCGTGATACGTAGTCAATCCTCATCGGATCCGGTCACATTTTTAACTGCAAATAATGAAAACAATAATAATAGGAAATAATAAAATAATAATAAAAAATATAATAAAAAAACGATAAATAAAGGAAAGCCTTAAGAGAAGCCGGAATGACGTATGTCTTTGTTGCAAACATGTAGAAATTCACTTAACTGTATAGGTGCATCATGCCCCAACGTGAGGTTACCTATCTGTTATATTTTTCGAACTAACCTTTTGTTTGCTGCTGAGTACTTCAGGTTTTTAGGGAAAAAAAAAGGGTGGTTTGGTTCGGTGGGAGTATTCACACTTACTTCACAAGATCAAAGGGAAGCATAGAGATGTCTTCAGAAATCCCTTTGCCGACAATTCCTGTCTCTGAGGAGAGTTCAATCTCGGCCGTCCTGACGCCCGAGTCAGCAACTGCTGAGGAAAACAGAATTCTGCGGCTCCGCATGTTGGAAATGTTGGATGACTGGAATAACGGAAAAGAGCCACCAAGTATAATCCTTGGGTTCCCTGAGTTGTTCTCCAGGACAAGTGGGACTTCCAACATCCCCATAAGTTATCCAACTATCCCATTCGGGTACCCTATCATTTCAGCCCACTCTGCTGGATCACCCTCTGATTCTTATCCCCGGAGGTCAACAACAGATGTAGCTACAGGTGTCACACCTCCTTTTTGCGCGCCCCGCCCCCGAAGGGTTAAACGCGCGAGGGTGGAGTTTTTCCAATTTAAGTGACAATATTCGAAATGAGATTATTTATTTAATTCAGAGTCGCCACTTGGGAAAGGTTTGGTTTTTGGTGTCCCAAGTCACCGGTTTATCTTGAATCCCGAATCGAGGAAATTTTCGACTTTTCCAAATGAAGTCTGCGAACCAGAAATTCTAAGTAAGGAATTCTGTTGACCCAAGGGAAGGTGTTAGGCACCCTCGAATCCCGTGGTTCTAGCACGGTCGCTTAAATTGTTATAATGACTAAATATCTGATTTAAATACATGTTGTGACTTATGTGCTTTTATTAAGTTTAAACCGCTTTTATTATTATCACTTATTTTTATAGAATTGCAACGTCGTGAAAATGCATCTCGAACCACGTCACAATCAATGCGCCCGTGATCGTCAACACATTTTGACTTTGTTGAGATTTGGATTTGGGTCACATCAATGTGCACCCGAATTTAAGAATATAATTTACTTAAGCCGCGCCTAAAGAGTCTAACGCGTTACTATTTTCTGAGAAGGCCATGAGATTCACTAAACGGCCTAGCCCGAATTCTAAATATTATGATTAGTTGTTGAGGGCCCCGCAATTTGTATTTTTTATTTGGCGAGGCTCGTCTTATTATTTACGAGAGATATCCTAAAGTAGCTACATTTTCTATTATGTTTGTCTCTAAAAAAAATAAATAAAAAAGAAAAAGGTACGTGCTAATTTACTTAACCAAATCCGGATTTCCTGTCAATCATTTGATTCATTTGGTGAATTGTTTGCAAGATGAAAAACGCAGTATTTCGCGGACCCTGTCTTTGATTTTAATGAAAATGACATACAGGCTGGTGAAACGCTACATACTCCGAACATTTCTTGAGTTGAATTTAGCTAAACTTACTTAGGCAAGATTAAAGGGATTAACTACTAGGCATTGTTACTAATGGGATTTGAATGTGATCTTATGTACTACCTAACGAGACACAGCAAAAGGACTAAAATAAAACAAGGCAGCATAGTATAAGTTTGGAGTATCTATACCCCGTATTAACAAAACAACTACAAACTAAAACATGAAGGACTAAACTCAGATGAGTGTTAGTTAACATACATTTTCGTACTGTTGAATTGTAAACTAACAACTACACAGGCCCATTAATATACCACAAATATTACAACAAATAACTTTGAACTTCTTCAACTCTTTTTCATTTCATGCTTTCAAACTGTTTCGGTTACACCAATATGGGGACTCGAAATGTGTACCTGGAAATACTGAAATGCAAAGGAGAAGGAGAAAAGGTAGGGAAATCAGCAGCAGCAAGAAACAGAACTAGCAGTAGCAGCAGGACAGAAATGCAGCAGCAACAGGAAACAGAATAGCAGCAGCAATCAGAACAGCACAACAGAAAGGATTCTATTGCGAGGTGGAACTAGAGTTGAAGAAGAAACAGCCAAATGAAACAGCACACAGTGTGATGGCAACAACACTCCAGACAATCCAATTCCGGGATATACCAAATGCAACAAAACACTAACAATAAACTCGATTGAAACTTAGAAGAAGCAACACTGCCTAACGCATTGACAACAGATGAACTTCAGACAAACAAGACCAAGTTTCTGATTTCCTAATCTGTTTTATCTCTTTCTTGCTCTCTTTCTATTTCTGTATCTATGTGTATCTATCAGATCTCTTCTTTTTCTTTTATATCCTCACAGTGTATGTCCTCTCTTTAATATCAGGTGGTATCCTTTTCTCTTTTACTCTCTTCTGTGTATCTCTCTCTATCTCCCCCTATCAGATCTTCTCTTTTTTTATCTTCAGGGTCCCCCCTTTATAAGCCTTCAACTTACCCCTTTTAACAGCCTGTTTAGAGTATCAACACCCCTCCCATGTGCCTTCAACATTTTCAGATTCCAATCAGTTATTTAAGTATTAACCCCATCATTCCCTTGGCAGGCTTAACTTTTAAAGGGTTTAATACTTTTAAACTAAAGCGAGGTATGGGCAGTAGAATATATCTGACAACATATGCTGTCAAACCATTTTTAACTCAAAAACCCTTTTATGCAGGAAACAGGCTGTGCACAATGCACATGCTGTGCACAAGTGCACATGCTGTGCACCAGTGCACATGCCATCAACTCAGATTTCAATTACAGATCAGGCCTTAGGTTTCTTGAAATCATATTAACAACTATAAGTAACTGAACTTGGTTCTTAATTGATTCAGGCAAATGTTCAACAGAAGCAAATCGATTTATTTTTCGTTCAGGCAGTTGAAACTAATTGACGACTCATGTCGACTCGACTATATTAGCATTAACATACACAATCGTAGCCAAAAATCAGACATTCAAAAGTATAGGACACATGACTCGACTTATACTGATTAAACAGAACTGTACTTTGAGGAATCAGTTAATCAGTACAAATTTCAAACTAATTGCACAACAAATACATATGCCTTATCGGAATAGGAGAGGGGGATTCAGACAAACACAGTGGTTCAGGCAAAGTGGACAAACAGGAGTTGGTAAAAATTCAAAGACACAAATTGAAACAAAACATGAACAGACATTTAATCACTCACACGGACCAAATAGAAATAAAGAAAAGAAAGCAAGACTCACCTCAAATCTCGAAAAATCAAACCTTGACTCGGACTTGGACAGACCTTTCTTAAGGCTGAACGGACTTTAATCGAAGTGTTTCTCAGATGAGAAACACTTCGATTAAGGTCCATTAGACCTTAATCCTTCGGTTTGAACAAAACAAAGGACCAGTGACGAGGAACCCTAAGGTTCGAAAACCAGATCCGGGGTTCATGCTTCCCTGGTCAGATTCGGACCAAACCAAGTATGGTTTGGTCACGAGGGGGTTCTGGGGAGTGTCTGGTATGAATCTAAGGCAGATCGGTGTAGATTAGGTTCCGACTCAAATCTTCAAATGAAGATTCGAGAAGGTGGGATAGTATTCGAGGTGTGTGGTTGGTAGATTTGGGTTCAGGATGGCACGGGGGTTCTATGGTGTTAAGGGCGAGGTCACCGGCGTCCGTGCCGCCGGCTTTCATGGTGAAGGATACAGGGGCAGCTAGGGTTTGAGGGGAAAGGTCTGTGGAGGGGACGACTACAGCCTGGGGGTTAGGATAGGGGGGCAGGGTAAAGGTTCTAGGCTTATATAGTTAGTGGGTGGGTTGATCTCAACCGTTAGATCAATCTAGATCTACGGTCTGGATCTGATGGCTTAAGTGGAACGGTGTCGTTTCGAGGGTAAAGGGTTTGGGTTGGTCCGGGTGGAAACGGGTCGGGGCCATTAGTGGGTTATGGGAAATTTGATCTTGGCCGTTGATCAATCTGAGATCAACGGCCCAGATCAGGCACGACCCAAACGACGTCGTTTGGATACCCTGGGTACCAACTGGACTGGACCGGGCAGGCCTGGTTTGGGTGCATTGCTTGTTTGGGCCAATTTTTTAAAAAATTGGCCCAATCCGGAAGAAGAAGGGGTCTTTTCTTATTTTTTTTATATATTTTTTTTATTTCTTTTCCTTATTTATTTTTAAAAACACAACTAAGCAAAAATCAAATTAAAAATTAAATACACACTCAATACAATTATTTGCACACGCACTAAGATATTTCAAAACAGGTAAAATCAAAACAAATCAAAATCACGGACGAAAATACCTATTTATGATTTTCTATTTAACGACCGGATTACGGTTCGAATTATGCATGACACACACATTTTTTGTATTTTGTTTTAATAAAGTAAAAATGGGCAAAAATCGCAAATAACCAACAAAGTGCCATGTAAAAATCCAAAATTTGTACAGCGGGGCCAATTATTATTATTTTTATTTCTTTTGGAGCGATTGTCGTGCGAAACAAAAATCACGTGCTCACAGCTGCCCCTCTTTGTTCGGAAACACGAAGAGTTTCCGTGCAAAGATAAAGTGAGCGTGTATGAGCGATTTTTGCCTATGGACCACTCCGTATGAAGCATGTTTTTGAAAGATCTGACCGAATCTTGCTTCAAAGATTTCCTACATATCCTGGGCTAAACAGGAATCAGGTCAATGTAGTTCGAAGAAGTTTTGGTAGCTGGGACTACCATGGGATTGCAATGCTTGCTGCTACTGCTGTTGCTGTTGTCACTGCTGCGTCACTGACCGCCTTATTACAACCAAACGAAAATTGGAAACTGAACTAACTACTTATATGCATGTCAACTGCTAGTTACAAGATTCCTATCTATGATTCTTTTACGACTTGATCTTGGGTCTTAGCTGATTCTGCTTGTAGACTCCGATCTGAATCTTGATGCTTGCGAGTTGTGACGACTTGTTTAATCTCCGGGATACTGAGTGAGACGCGATTGGCAGGGTTCAGGACCTTAATCAAATGTTGGAGTCAATCCGCCTTCCATTTACTCCGATATCTCGGGACATCTTCTTTTTTACTTTTTCTTCTTTGATTCCGAACTGGGACTCATCTCGTGGGTCATTTCGATCCATGTGGCTCGAGGTCAGACCTGCGGGAGAAAACAAACGAACGAAATTTTCTACCCCAGTTTCACTAGGAAAATTTCGTTAATTATTCGCCAGGAAGTTCATAAAATTGATGAAAGAGGATATGCATGCTCAGTTCAGGGTTGGAGCCCTAATACTGACTAGCTGGGGAAAGGTTCAGTTTAGGGTTTAAAACACTAACGCCGACCGAAGGAAAAATTCAGTTTAGGGTTTAAAACCCTAATGCTGATTAAAGGAAAAGTTCAGTTTAGGGTTTAAAACCCTAATGCCGACTAAAGGAAAAATTCAGTTTAGGGTTTAAAACCCTAACGCTGATTGCATGGAAAAACTCAGTTTAGGGTTTAAAACCCTAATGCTGGCTGAAAGGAAAAGGTTCAGTTTAGGGTTTAAAACCCTAATGCTGATTGCATGGAGAAGCTCAGTTTAGGGTTTAAAACCCTAATGCTGGCTGAAAGGAAAAAGTTCAGTTTAGGGTTTAAAACCCTAATGCTGACTAAAAGAAAAATTCAGTTTAGGGTTTAAAACCCTAATGCTGATTGCATGGAAAAGCTCAGTTTAGGGTTTAAAACCCTAATGCTGGCTGAAAGGAAAAAGTTCAGTTTAGGGTTTAAAACCCTAATGCTGATTGCATGGAAAAGCTCAGTTTAGGGTTTAAAACCCTAATGCTGGCTGAAAGGAAAAAGTTCAGTTTAGGGTTTAAAACCCTAATGCTGACTAAAAGGAAAATTCAGTTTAGGGTTTAAAACCCTAATGCTGATTGCATGGAAAAGCTCAGTTTAGGGTTTAAAACCCTAATGCTGGCTGAAAGGAAAAAGTTCAGTTTAGGGTTTAAAACCCTAATGCTGACTAAAAGGAAAAGCTCAGTTTAGGGTTTAAAACCCTAATGCTGGCTGCATGGAAAAGCTCAGTTTAGGGTTTAAAACCCTAATGCTGGCTGAAAGGAAAAAGTTCAGTTTAGGGTTTAAAACCCTAATGCTGACTAAAAGGAAAATTCAGTTTAGGGTTTAAAACCCTAATGCTGATCGCATGGAAAAGCTCAGTTTAGGGTTTAAAACCCTAATGCTGGCTGAAAGGAAAAAGTTCAGTTTAGGGTTGAAAACCCTAATGCTGACTAAAAGAAAAATTCAGTTTAGGGTTTAAAACCCTAATGCTGATGGCATGGAAAAGCTCAGTTTAGGGTTTAAAACCCTAATGCTGGCTAAAAGGAAAAAATTCAGTTTTAGGGTTTAAAACCCTAATGCTGACTAAAAGGAAAATTCAGTTTAGGGTTTAAAACCCTAATGCTGATTGCATGGAAAAGCTCAGTTTAGGGTTTAAAACCCTAATGCTGGCTGAATGGAAAAAATTCAGTTTAGGGTTTAAAACCCTAATGCTGACTAAAGAAAAAATTCAGTTTAGGGTTTAAAACCCTAATGCTGACTGGCTGGGGATAAATCTCGAGAATACTATACGATCTATTTTTGAGTTTTCTTGTTTTAACAGAAGATAAAAGGGAGTTTCGTGGAAGCTTACCTTTCGAGTGAATTCATCATTGCCGAAGTACTTCCTGTACCCGTGTACCTTCTTCTTTGGGCGACACCTGTTTCTTGCACGGTTGTCTCGGATTAGACCTGTTTCAACCTTTCTAACAAAGAATCATTTGTTAGTTCGGAAATGACGGTCGGTTTGGTGACCTTGATCGTTTCCAGTTGCTTTCTTACGTCTTTATTTCTGTTGTGAAGTTCCGCCATTGATTTGATTCGAATGGCGAAGCCCTTCTAGACTGTTCAGGCTTGCTGGGGATGTGCTGATGAAATTCCGACGGGGATTTTTTTTTCTTTTTTTTCATACTGGGGAGACTTTGTGGGAGATTGTACAAAAGGAGAAACTCTGTGGGGATTTGTACAGGGGGAGACTCTGTGGGGATTTGTCCGAAGGCGGACTTGCTGGGGAAGATTTCAAGATTCCTCTCTTTCCTCTTTACTCTGAAACACCATCAAACGTCATGATTCATCATGCTTGGGCAATCATACCAACGAGATGAGGCGCTTTCCTTCATGAGACGGGATTCCGTGAAAACAAACCATGCCACCTGTCCTTTCCGGTGTGTCCTGAACTCGGGGTTAAAATGCAAAAGGGATTCGAAAAGAAACAAAGAAAAGGGGAAAACAAATCAGAAAAGGAATACCCTTTTCGGAACGAGAAAGACTTATCTGAGGAAGATAACGCTGGCTTTAAATGATATGACATGCTCTTTGGACTGGACGTCTAACCTTCTAAGAACTTGCATTTTCCTGAACCAGAACGGATCTATGATTCCAAACCGGTGGCACTCTGCCGAAACTTTCTTGGGGTAGCGTCATTCTTTTTCGGCCAACAGCGCCCTTTGCGGATTTTCGCTGGCTGACCTCTCTCATTTCTCTTCCTGTCATCGCTTGATAGCACTCTTTGCGAGTTTTTACTAAACAAGCTCTCTAATTTTGGTTTCTCTACTCCCGTCGCCTCGTGGTGCGCGAAGGTTTTCACCGCCGAGACTCTCTCATTTTATCTCTCTCAAATCAGAGTGTGCTGGTCTCCATTTGTGACGCTTATTAGTTCCCCACCATATTTGGTAGTTGATCTGAAGGCTTGTGCTTGGTAAAGAGAGGTAGTGGATACTAACTTCTCAAGTGCTCGACGTGCCCCGGTTTTCAATTTCAGGGTGAATGGGATTTTATTGTTGGTGTGACTGAACCTCAGGGAGAGGCTGCCTACGTATCCTTTCGGAATCAAGTCAAACGTAGTTCAGGCCTCAATCAATGTTTTTTTTTTTGTTTTGTAAGCGGCTCAAAAATTGGTAGAGAGAATTGGGTAATGTTTGGGGAGTAGTGGGGAATAAAACCTTCGCCATTTTCAAACGTGTCAGGACCACTGGAGTATGATTTAGACGTAGTATCTCTTGGCTGCATCTGCATTTACTGCTGTGTCGGGGTCATTTCCTTCGATATCACCTAGATACAATGCTCCTCTTGGCAATATCTTCCTTACGATGTATGGGCCTTTCCAATTCGGAGCAAACTTCCCTTTTGCTTCCTCATGATGCGGCAGAATACGCCTCAGTACCAATTGTCCTACTTCGAAATTCCGGGGTCGGACTTTCTTGTTGTAAGCACGGGCCATCCTTCGTTGGTATAACTGTCCGTGACAAACTGCAGCCATCCGCTTTTCATCAATCAACGTCAATTGCTCTAACCGAGTCTTGACCCACTCGCTGTCCTCGATTTCTGCTTCGACAATGATTCGAAACGAAGGAATTTCTACCTCTGCCGGTATTACAGCCTCGGTCCCATAAACCAAAAGATAAGAAGTCGCTCCCACCGATGTGCGTACCGTAGTGCGGTACCCCAACAATGCAAATGGTAACTGCTCATGCCACTGTCGGGAACTTTGGATCGTTTTCCTCAAAATCATCTTGATGTTTTTGTTCTCCGCTTCCACAGCACCATTGGCTTTCGGCTTATAAGGAGTAGAATTCCTATGCGTTATCTTGAATTGTTCGCATACATCATGCATCAAGTGACTGTTCAAGTTTGCTGCTTTATCTGTAATGATAGTCGCAGGAATACCGAAACGACAGATAAGATTTGAGTGTACAAAATCCACCACAGCTTTCTTAGTGACCGACTTGAGGGTGACAGCCTCTACCCATTTTGTGAAGTAGTCTATGGCAACCAGTATAAACCTGTGTCCATTCGAGGCCTTTGGTTCAATTGGTCCAATGACGTCCATGCCCCAGGCGACAAATGGCCAAGGTGCGGACATGGGATGCAGTTCCGTGGGAGGTGCATGAATCAAATCACCGTGCACCTGACACTGATGACATTTCCGAACGAAGCTGAAGCAATCCTTTTCCATGGTCATCCAGTAATAACCTGCTCTAAGGATTTTCTTCGCTAAGACATACCCGTTCATGTGAGGTCCGCACACACCTGCGTGTACTTCGTGCATGATCTTTCTCGCTTCCTCGATATCGACACATCTTAGGAGATTGAGGTCCGGGGTCCTCTTTATACAACAATTCGCCGCTCAGAAAGAAACCACTTGCATGTCGCCTAATGGTCCTTTTTTGATCTCCAGTAGCGTGCTCGGGGTATTCTTGTGTCTTTAGGAACCTCTTGATGTCATGGTACCAAGGCTGCATATTTGATCCTGCCTCGATTACACTGCAGTAACCGTGTCTTTCCTTGATTTGGATTTCCAAAGGATCGACATGGGCGTTGCCCGGGTAGGGTAGCATTGAAGCCAAAGTAGCAAGTGCATCTGCCAGTTCATTGTGACACCTCGGAATGTACCTGAATTCTATTGATGTAAAGCGCTTGCTGAGGTCCTCCACATGTTGTCGGTACGGGATAAGTTTGACATCCCGAGTTTCCCATTCACCTTGGACTTGTCGGATAATCAGGTCAGAATCTCCCATAATCAGTAAGTCTTTGACATCCTGATCGATTGCCTTATGCATGCCCATGATGCAGGCTTCATACTCAGCTGTATTATTTGTGCAAAAGAAACGAAGTCTAGCTGTGGCGGGATAATGCTGACCAGAAGGCGAGATCAAAATTGCCCCAATCCCTACACCCTTGGCGTTCACGGCTCCGTCAAAGAACATCTTCCAAACATGAGCTTCCTCCGAGATCACTTCTACGGTGTTTACTTCTTCATCTGGAAAGTAGGTATCCAATGGCTGGTATTCCTCATCGATCGGGTTTTCGGCCAAATGATCTGCTAACGCTTGGGCTTTCATTGCCGTGCGAGTGACATAAACTATGTCGAATTCCGTAAGCAAGATTTGCCATTTAGCCAGTCTCCCAGTAGGCATTGGTTTCTGGAATATATACTTCAAAGGATCCAACCTGCTTATGAGGAATGTAGTGTGGGCTTGGAGATAATGTCTCAGCTTTTGAGCAACCCATGTGAGAGCGCAGCATGTCCTTTCCAGCAGAGTGTATTTGGCCTCGTAGCCGGTGAATTTCTTGCTCAAGTAGTAAATTGCTTGCTCCTTCTTTCCGGTTACATCGTGTTGCCCGAGGACACAACCGAAAGAGTTCTCCAAGACTGTCAGATACAAGAAAAGTGGCCTCCCTGGTTCTGGAGGGACCAAGACTGGGGGATTCGAAAGGTATTCTTTGACTTTATCAAAAGCTTCTTGACACTTAATTGTCCATTTGATCGCCGCATCTTTCCTTAACATCTTGAATATGGGCTCACACGTGCTTGTCAGCTGGGCAATAAACCGACTGATGTAATTCAACCTGCCCAACAGACTCATCACGTCTTTCTTTGTTCTCGGGGGAGGTAGATCTCTGATGGATTTTATCTTAGTTGGATCTAGCTCGATTCCTCTCCTGCTTACGATGAAGCCCAAAAGTTTGCCCGACGGAACTCCGAAAGCGCATTTGGCTGGGTTTAGCTTCAAGTCATACTTCCTTAATCTCTCGAAGAATTTCCTCAAGTCTTGGATGTGATTATCCTGCGTCCTGGACTTGACTATCACGTCGTCCACGTACACCTCTATTTCCTGATGCATCATGTCATGGAAAATGGCAGTCATGGCCCTCATGTAAGTAGCCCCCGCATTCTTCAAACCAAACGGCATGACTCGGTAGCAGTAGGTGCCCCAAGGCGTGGTGAAGGCAGTTTTCTCGGCGTCCTCTTCATCCATCAGTACCTGATGATACCCAGCGTAGCAATCTACAAAAGACTGTATCTCGTGCTTGGCGCAATTATAAACGAGGATGTGTATGTTGGGCAACGGGAAATTATCTTTAGGACTTGCTCTGTTCAGATCTCGGTAATCTACACACACCCGAGTTTTCCCGTCCTTTTTTGGTACTGGAACCACATTCGCTAACCATGTTGTATATTGGACTACCCGAATCACTCCTGTTTTCAGTTGCTTGGTGATCTCCTCCTTAATCTTGTCACTGACCTCAGTTTTGAACTTTCGTTGCTTTTGTTAACTGGAGGACAATCAGGATGAATCGGCAATTTGTGAACCACTAGATCAACACCTAGTCCCGGCATGTCATCATATGACCAAGCAAACACGTCTTTGAATTCAAAAAGAAGTTGAATTATCGCCTCTCGCGTTTTCTTGTCCGTGTGAATGCTTATCTTGGTCTCCCGGATTTCTTCCGGGGTTCCTAAATTTACCGGTTCAGTGTCATTCAGATTTGGCTTAGGTTTATTCTCGAAATATTCCAACTCTCGGTTTATCTCCCTAAAAGCCTCTTCCGCATCATATTCTGGTTCTGGGTTCATTAATTCGCAGTTAAATAACTCACTGTGATCTGGGCGTGAAGTCCGCAAGCATGTCATATTTAAAGCCGCATTATTAGGACTGAAAAGAAAGATAAAAGGAAAAATAACAAAAAATTAGAACAAAAGAAAGAATGGGAAAGCAATGACGATTTTTTTTATTTTCTTTGGAAAGTTGGAAGACAACAATGTTTACAACTAGGGATTCAAAACAACAACAAAGAGAAGAAGAAAACGTTCAAGTTATGTCCCGGAGATAACTTGTGACACAGGAAAGGTGGCAGGACAGGTCTACCCGGACTTCCGTCTAGTCGGGAATGGCGTAGCCTCCCAGTTTTGGAGTTGGGCGCTCGGCCCCATGTACAACATCTCAGCAGTGCTTGTGCCTTCACCTGGTTGAACCATGTGGACCTCGTAGAGCATCTCTCTCATTGCCCCACATATCTCCTCGATTTCCTCAGATGTGAAGACCTCATCATCTTCTTCTTCAATGTACCTCGGCCTGATGAAAGTTGCATATAAATCCGGCAGTGGTTGTGGTAACTTCCAACCCTCATTTTTCCTTCTCTGTGCCCACTCTTTGTCTGCTGGAGTAGGTTTGAAACCTAGTCCAAAAGGTTTCTTGATGATTGGCAAAGTGATGGGTTCTGTTATTCCCTGAAGGGTTCGTCCAAGTCCCTTCCCTGGCCTAAATCCATGCCGGATCATCTCTTTGGCCACCATAAATGAGGCGTTAGACAGGAAAGGCTGGGGGCAGGGTATCCCCTCTTCGTGCTGCTCTGCCAGTACAATCTCGAAAGCTTGATAGACCGTATGTTCACTTCTTTCCCTCGGTTCAAGGTACGGGATGGATGGGTCCCGATAAATGGCATGCTCATCTTCCCCGTGGACCACGATCACTCGGTCTTCATACTCGAACTTCACCATCTGGTGAAGAGTGGAAGGAATGGCTCCTGCCGCATGGATCCAAGGTCTGCCAAGGAGAAAATTGTAGGATGTGTCCATGTCGATTACCTGGAAGGTTACTCGAAATTCGACTGGTCCTATGACCAGCAGCAGGTCTATTTCTCCCATGGTATCTCTCTTGATGCCGTCGAAAGCTCTTACGCATACATTGTTGGGTCGGATTCTTCCGGTCCCAATTTCCATTCTTTGTAGCGTGGAGAGCGGGCAAATGCCAACACCTGATCCCCCATCCAACATTACCCGCTTGACATAGTAGTCCTCACATTTAACTGTTAAATGCAAGGCCTTGTTGTGTGCTGCTCCTTCCGGGGGTAAATCATTCTTGCTGAAAGAGATTTGGTTGACAGCGAAGAATTTTTCTGTCATCCGCTCTAGTTGCTCCACCGAGGTTTCAACTGGTACATATGCTTCATTCAGGGTTTTCAGCAGGATCTTTTGATGCTCGGTTGACCTTATCAATAATGACAGCATGGATACTTGCTCAGGGTACTTGCGCAGCTGATCTATCACTTCGTAATCCGGCATTTTCATTTGTTGGAAGAACACTTCCGCTTCTTCAACACTCACGGGCTTCTTTGGCGGGAAGCGCCTTTGTGTGGCGTTGTTCAGTTCTTGGGTATTTGAATACCTTCCAATGAAAGTATTTTCTGGAAGTTCTCCCATGACCTCTTTACCTTTGTACATTACCAAAGTCTTTTGATAATTCCACGGTACTGTGGACGGGTTGGTCATTGGCTTTTGTGGCACGCGTCCGATAACCACTGGCTCATTCAGCCGAGGTGGTTGAATCGTCCCCCGGACCACATAGGCCCCTTTTGGCACGTACATAGGTTTTGTCTTTTTGATCCCGGAGTTCTGCGTCTTCTCAGCTTGACCTCGTGGTATGTAAAGAACTCCACCTTTTGCTGGTACCACTTTCTTCTCCACCTTCTTCTCAAGCACTTTCTTTATAGCTTTGGCCTCTTCCCCCTTTTCTGGTTTCTGGTCTATTTCAGGCCTCTTCCCTGTGTCGACAATGGCAATTATGGCTTTCAAAGCAGGGTCGAACTCTTTGTCTTCACAAATCATTCCGATCAGCGGCCCATTATTGTGAGCGGGTAATGGATTGTTGTTACATTCGGGATCTCCTCGTCCCTTAGCACTATTTTCCCCTGCTCTATCAAATTTTCGACCACTCTCTTCAATGACCAGCAGTCGTTTGTATCATGTCCCTCGGCCCCTGAATGATAGGCGCATCTGACTCCGGCTTTGTAAGAAGGCGATGTTGGGTTTTGCCTCGTTTGGGGAATTGGTTGCAAGAAACCCAACTGGACTAGCTTAGGGAACAAAGTAGAGTATTGTTCACCGATGGGCGTGAAAGTCCGCCGTCGAGGTGGCTCCTGGGGGCGGTAGTTATTCTGCGGGGGTTGTGGGTTATAGTGGTTGCGGTAAGGAGGCTGATTTCTGGGAGGTGGAGCTGGGCCTCGGTTGGCTTGTTGTGGTGGATGGTTATAAGGTTGGGCATTCATGACCATATAAGGTTGATGAGCATATGCCAAATTTGAGTGGGGGTAGTAGTGTTGTGGGGCTCTTTCCGGAAAATGGGGCCTGGGATGACGATACTCCCTTGCTTCAGAGGCTGCCATAGTCGTTTCTTCCTTCTTCTTCCCCCTTGTCGTTCCTCCGGACCCGCTTTGGACGGCCTGGGAGGTTGCCCTTATGGCTGCTTGACTCAAAATCCTTCCCGTTTTCAACCCATTTTCCACCATCTCTCCAATCTTGATCGCTTCCGCGAATGGCTTACCCATGGCCGACATCATGTTTTGGAAATAGTCAGACTCTTGAGCCTGGAGAAAGGTAGTGACCATTTCCACTTCATCCATGGGAGGCTTCACTCTCGACGCCTGTTCACGCCACTTAATAGCATACTCTCTAAAGCTTTCCGAAGGCTTCTTCTTCAAATTCGACAGAGAGTTTCGGTCTGGCGCAATGTCGATGTTATACTGGAATTGTTTTACAAAATCTCTGGCGAGATCATCCCATATATGCCATCGGGACATTTCCTGATCCATATACCATTCCGAAGCTATCCCTACTAGACTTTCCCCAAAGTATGCCATTAGCAGTTCTTCTTTTCCGCCGGCTCCCCGCAATTGGTTGCAGTATTTCTTAAGATGTGCAATGGGGTCACCGTGCCCATCGTATTTCTCGAACTTGGGGGTCTTGAAACCCGTTGGCAGGTGCACGTGAGGGAACATGCACAGGTCGGCGTAAGAGACGCTCTTTTGTCCGCTCAATCCTTGCATATTCTTCAGACTTTGTTCAAGGCTTCTCATCCTTTTGGCAATCTCATTTTGTTCTACAAATCTGGGGTTCTGATCCTGTCCTGGTGCGAGCTCGCACTGAGGCGGTAGAGGATTAGTACTGGTAGCGAACCTAGTTAGTTCCATTGAGAATGATGGCGCTTGGAATGTAAAAGAGGATGAGTCAAAGCTTGGCTTGTATGTGGTAGGTTGTGCCGTAACTAGGCAAGGCGATGCAGTAAAGATGTTCATGCTTGCATCAGTGGCCGACATTCGGGGATGAGGTTCAGACGGCGATCCAGCGGAGAAGGCTGAGGTGGCTGGGTACCCGAATGGGGTAGCAGGATAATTATGGGGACATTAGAAGTCCCGCTTGACCTGGAGAATAATTTAGGGAATCCGGGGACGACACTTGGCGGATCTTTCCCATTGTTCCAGTCGTCCAGCATTTCCAACATGCGGAGCCGTAGGATTCTATTTTCCTCCGCAGTTGCGGATTCAGGTGTGAGGACGGCTGAGATTGAGCTTTCCTCAGAAACAGGGATCGTTTGCAATGGAATTTCTGAAGACATTTCCACACTTCCTTTTGACATGGTGAAGTAAGTGTGAGTACTGCTTCTGGCCCTAACAACAGGTAGTTGAACACTTCTCCTTGACCTCGTGAAATATGAGTGCGAGGCCAGACTTTCACCAAACCAACCGTCCTTTCAAAAACCCTGGAAATGCTCAATGACAAATGCACGGTTAATTTGTAGCAAATAACAGATAGTTAATCTCACGTTGGGCATGATGCACCTATACAGTTAAGTGGATTACTATATGTTTGCTACGAGAGCATGCGTCATTCCGGCGTTTTTTATTACTTTTCTTTTTTTTTTCTTTCTTTTCTTTTCTTTTTTTTTTGTTTTTCTTTTATGTGTTTTTTTTTTTTTTTTATTTTTGCAGTAAAAGAAATGCGACCGGATCCGATGAGGATTGCCTACGCATCACGATGCTTACGTGAATCAGATCATTACGTAGTTCGAAAAACGCAAATGAGCGTAAAAGAAGCAAACTCTTTATTGTTGAAAATGTTCTATTACAAACTACATTTTGCAAAAGAAAAAGCGAACTTTGAAAACAAACCTAGATTCAAAATAGACTAAAAAAAATCACCCTGATGGGAAAAACAAACATAAGATGCTAAGATACAGATTTGACCTATGAACGGATTATGGTTTTGAAAATTGGTGTCCGCGGGGCATCGTTCGGCCTCACCGCGGTCCTAGGCGTGAGATCCCTCTCAAGTTGCTCCAGCTCGTGCATAGTCTGCTTGACATAACCCATTACTGCCGAGAGGACGGTAATGCTGGACATGTTCTCACATTGTAGACACCGTCTGGTGATGGCATGGGCAATGGCCTTGATCCTATCTCTGGTTTGCTTCTTCTCTATGAGTAGGCGTTTTATCCGATCGCTGCATATCTTGAAAACTTGAGCATCTTGTACCTGTTGATGCTTCAGTCGCCGTACTTCCGACTTCATCTGGGCTATTGAGTTATACCAGTATCTGCTCTCCATTTGGAAATCCTTGGCCAGATTAGCTGCTTTGATTTCAAGTGCAACCAGCTCTCTCTTCATTTTAGCAACAGTCTTCTCGTGGTCGCTTTCCAATTGATTCAGGTATCGACGATGCTTATTTGCTCTTGTATCCCACTGTGCTTTGAGCTCTGCTATGACGTTTTCAGATTTCTCCAAACCATCTTGCCATTCCCTGATTTCACTTTTTAGCCTTTTTATCAGGTGCTCGTCTGATCGACGCCTTGGCTGTTTATCTGCGTCCAACCTTATCTGTTTGATCTGGGTTCTGAGCATTTCATTTTCTTGGATTAACCTGTTCCGCTCTCCCAGATCGGTAGCAATTTGCACGTTGTGCTCGTATTTCATGCCTTCTACTTGTTGCTTTAACCTGCTGATTTCGGCACAATAGCCTCTTTCCTTTGCTAACCAATCCCAATGCCTTTGCGATGACTCGGTGAAATTCCGGATGTGGGGTCTCTTAGCTGGCCTTTCATGCTCAAGTTCCCTTCTGTACCATGCAAGGTAACCTGGCGCCGTTTCTCCTTTGGCTCGATCCCGCACGCAAGTATCTGATTTCAAATATTGACCCTCATTCCAGATTTGGCGAATCTTTGCTTCTGGGAACTGTCCGTTAGGACTTATCTCAACTGCTTGAGCGCTAAGATCTTCCTCATGAGGTACTGTCTGACATCTTCTGAACTGTCTCAAAACTCGGCATGGCGCGTAAGGTTGAATGCTCTTAAGCCCCATCAGTAAGAAATGAGTTTTAGCTGCAGACATATATAGGATCTCATCAACAGGCAACCATCCCAGCGTCCATTGTATTTGGCTGGCCGTAAGAGTTTGAAAGAACGAGGTCCATGCCAGGACTCCTTTGGGCAAACTGATCTCTTTGGTTCTCGTGTAAGATTCTTCTATGCAGGTGTTTTCCGGGGAACCATGGCTCAAAATCTCGGAATGATGGCAGAGGTGCTCGGTCATCCATAGCTGTAGGAGCAAGTTACAACCTTCGAAGAAATTTCCCCCGGCTTTACAAGCTGTAAGAGCTCGAAAGATGTCAGATACCACCATTGGCGCGAGAGTACTGTCGCTTTGTGTGAGTAAAGTGCTGACGACCCCAGATATCTTCAAATCAATGTTTCCATCTTTCCTTGGAAATACCAGAAGGCCCAGGAACATCATCATGAATGCTACCCGTCTGTGCTTGTCCCACTTCTGACGAACTCCCTTGCTGCACAGTTTGTTGATTGGATTATTGAATCCCCCTCATGACCGTACCTATCATATATGAAGCATGGAGTACAAAATCCGGCTGCCAGATCCGGGTTGTGGACTGTTCTAGGTATCTTCAATGAATCTAGGAATCGATGTACCGTGACGACTCTTGGGGCGACCAAGTATTTTTCCCTCAAGGGAAGCTCAGTATTCCCGACGTATCCGGCCATCTCTTCCAAAGTCGGGGTGAGTTCAAAATCAGAAAAATGGAAAACATTGTGCGCCGGGTCCCAGTAGGTGATCAAAGCCCTTATGATATCTCCCCGAGGTTGGATTTCCAATAGACCCACAAGACCTTTCAGATATTTCTTAACCTCATTTTGCCCTTCAACACCTAGATCATTCCACCATAGCCGTAACTTGACAGGGATTTTGGTCATTATTGAAAAATGTTCATTTTGCATCGTGCTCATCCTGCACATTTATTAAGGTGATTTTAACAAAATGACTTGACTCAAAAATATTTTACAAAGGGGATCAAGTTTTGAACACGGCCTTTAAACACTTCGGGGACGAAGATTTTAAGGCTGTGTGG
The DNA here is from genome assembly GCF_000393655.2 of Nicotiana sylvestris. NCBI lineage: Eukaryota > Viridiplantae > Streptophyta > Magnoliopsida > Solanales > Solanaceae > Nicotiana > Nicotiana sylvestris. Next base: position 149,246,695 of record NC_091066.1, on the reverse strand, counting down.
GTCAACTGGACAAAAATGTTAAATAAGACCCATAGGTGGCTATTTAAACAAAGTCAGTCTTCCGGCGCCCCTTTCGGGAACATTCGGCTATTTATGACAAAACAACGTCACCTGACTTATTTACGACTCTTTTAAAATTTGACACATTTTTTATTTATTTATTGATTTTGGCTATTTTAGCAAAAATGGGGTTGAACCCGACGAGGGTTGCCTACGTATCTCACATCCGGTGAGAATCAAACCGGCGTAGTTCGGGCATATCATGAATAGAGAAAATCAAATAAACCTAGAAATCAAGAATAAGTATTTTTATTATTTTTGAAAAAAAAGATAAAGACTAAAGAATTTTTTTTTAGGCAATATTTGGACTATTAGTCTGAATTTATAAAAGGGGTACTACAAAAGAAACAACACATTTTTTGAATTATGAATTTTCCATTTTTTTTTACTTTTAAATAAATACCTTCTTTTTTTTTTATTTTGGACATGAAAGAAATTTTTTTTTTTGCATTATTTTTTTTTAATAATTCAAACTAAGAAGACAAATTTTGTTTTTATTCTTTTTTTTAGAAAAAATTCCGGCGAGGTTTTGACAATACTTGAACATTGGTTTTATTTTTCCAAAATAAGTAATTATCTCCCTACGCTGCTATTTTTCCCTTTTTTAGAAACCGGTCAGCATGCGGAACCGAAGCAAATAAATGCACAAAACAAATAGGATGCAGCAGGGTGGTCTTCTTCATTTCAGGTTGCCTGTCCTAGACGGATCCAACCCCTGTGTTGAGTCCCCTAAGTCAAATGCAACATGATGCAAATAAGCGTTCCTACTAGGGATCCGGCATGAAGTCAAGTTATTCTAAGTTTGTAACCTGGGTATTTGTTCTAGACTGTGTACCCGAGCGGACAACTCGAGTCGAGGAGGGGGCTACGTACCGGGGACCCGCAAGATCGTCCGGCTTTGTAACTTGTCCGACCTCTTTCTTATTTCAGGTATTGATACTAACAGAATAAGGAGTCTCGACCAGCGAGCTTCTCCCCGGAGGTAAGAAGAGAAGGGTTTCGGCACAATTTATATACAGTTCAGATAATATCAAAGCGGTAAAAGACAACATTTAGCACGTTATGCAAAAACATGTAATAAAGATCAGATAATAAAGTCAAATATAACAATTATTCTAAGCTCGAATTCTTGAACCCTGAACCAGTGGTTCTGGATTTAGTCCCCAGCAGAGTCGCCAGAGCTGTCACACCTCCTTTTTGCGCGCCCGGCCCCGAAGGGTTAAATGCGCGGGTGGAGTTTTTCCAATTTAAGTGACAATATTCGAAATGGGATTATTTATTTAATTCAGAGTCGCCACTTGGGAAAGGTTTGGCTTTTGGTGTCCCAAGTCACCGGTTTATCTTGAATCCCAAATCGAGGAAATTTTCGACTTTTCCAAATGAAGTCTGCGAACCAGAAATTCTAAGTAAGGAATTCTGTTGACCCGAGGGAAGGTGTTAGGCACCCTCGAATCCCGTGGTTCTAGCACGGTCGCTTAAATTGTTATAATGGCTAAATATCTGATTTAAATACATGTTGTGACTTATGTGCTTTTATTAAGTTTAAACCGCTTTTATTATTATCACTTATTTTTATAGAATTGCAACATCGTGAAAATGCATCTCGAACCACGTCACAATCAATGCGCCCGTGATCGTCAACACATTTGGACTTCGTTGAGATTTGGATTTGAGTCACATCAATGTGCACCCAAATTTAAGAATATGATTTAATTAAGCCGCGCCTAAAGAGTCTAACGCGTTACTATTTTCTGAGAAGGCCATGAGATTCACTAAACGGCCTAGCCCGAATTCTAAATATTATGATTAGTTGTTGAGGGCCCTGCAATTTGTATTTTTTATTTGGCGAGGCTCGTCTTATTATTTACGAGAGATATCCTAAAGTAGCTACATTTTCTATTATGTTTGTCTCTAAAAAAAAAAAAAGGTACGTGCTAATTTACTTAACCAAATCCGGATTTCCTGTCAATCATTTGATTCATTTGGTGAATTGTTTGCAAGATGAAAAACGCAGTATTTCGCGGACCCTGTCTTTGATTTTAATGAAAATGATATACAGGCTGGTGAAACGCTACATACTCCGAACATTTCTTGAGTTGAATTTAGCTAAACTTACTTAGGCAAGATTTAAGGGATTAACTACTAGGCATTGTTACTAATGGGATTTGAATGTGATCTTATGTACTACCTAACGAGACACAGCAAAAGGACTAAAATAAAACAAGGCAGCATAGTATAAGTTTGGAGTATCTATACCCCGTATTAACAAAACAACTACAAACTAAAACATGAAGGACTAAACTCAGATGAGTGTTAGTTAACATACATTTTCATACTGTTGAATTGTAAACTAACAACTACACAGGCCCATTAATATACCACAAATATTACAACAAATAACTTTGAACTTCTTCAACTCTTTTTCATTTCATGCTTTCAAACTGTTTCGGTTACACCAATATGGGGACTCGAAATGTGTACCTGGAAATACTGAAATGCAAAGGAGAAGGAGAAAAGGTAGGGAAATCAGCAGCAGCAAGAAACAGAACTAGCAGTAGCAGCAGGACAGAAATGCAGCAGCAACAGGAAACAGAATAGCAGCAGCAAGAATCAGAGTAACAACATCAATCAGAACAGCACAACAGAAAGGATTCTATTGCAAGGTGGAACTAGAGTTGAAGAAGAAACAGCCAAATGAAACAGCACACAGTGTGATGGCAACAACACTCCAGACAATCCAATTCCGGGATATACCAAATGCAACAAAACACTAACAATAAACTCGATTGAAACTTAGAAGAAGCAACACTGCCTAACGTATTGACAACAGATGAACTTCAGACAAACAAGACCAAGTTTCTGATTTCCTAATCTGTTTTATCTCTTTCTTGCTCTCTTTCTATTTCTGTATCTATGTGTATCTATCAGATCTCTTCTTTTTCTTTTATATCCTCACAGTGTATGTCCTCTCTTTAATATCAGGTGGTATCCTTTTCTCTTTTACTCTCTTCTGTGTATCTCTCTCTATCTCCCCCTATCAGATCTTCTCTTTTTTTATCTTCAGGGTCCCCCCTTTATAAGCCTTCAACTTACCCCTTTTAACAGCCTGTTTAGAGTATCAACACCCCTCCCATGTGCCTTCAACATTTTCAGATTCCAATTAGTTATTTAAGTATTAACCCCATCATTCCCTTGGCAGGCTTAACTTTTAAAGGGTTTAATACTTTTAAACTAAAGCGAGGTATGGGCAGTAGAATATATCTGACAGCATATGTTGTCAAACCATTTTTAACTCAAAAACCCTTTTATGCAGGAAACAGGCTGTGCACAAGTGCACATGCTGTGCACCAGTGCACATGCCATCAACTCAGATTTCAATTACAGATTAGGCCTTAGGTTTCTTGAAATCATATTAACAACTATAAGTAACTGAACTTGGTTCTTAATTGATTCAGGCAAATGTTCAACAGAAGCAAATCGATTTATTTTTCGTTCAGGCAGTTGAAACTAATTGACGACTCATGTCGACTCGACTATATTAGCATTAACATACACAATCGTAGCCAAAAATCAGACATTCAAAAGTATAGGACACATGACTCGACTTATACTGATTAAACAGAACTGTACTTTGAGGAATCAGTTAATCAGTACAAATTTCAAACTAATTGCACAACAAATACATATGCCTTATCGGAATAGGAGAGGGGGATTCAGACAAACACAGTGGTTCAGGCAAAGTGGACAAACAGGAGTTGGTAAAAATTCAAAGACACAAATTGAAACAAAACATGAACAGACATTTAATCACTCACACGGACCAAATAGAAATAAAGAAAAGAAAGCAAGACTCACCTCAAATCTCGAAAAATCAAACCTTGACTCGGACTTGGACAGACCTTTCTTAAGGCTGAACGGACTTTAATCGAAGTGTTTCTCAGATGAGAAACACTTCGATTAAGGTCCATTAGACCTTAATCCTTCGGTTTGAACAAAACAAAGGACCAGTGACGAGGAACCCTAAGGTTCGAAAACCAGATCCGGGGTTCATGCTTCCCTGGTCAGATTCGGACCAAACCAAGTATGGTTTGGTCACGAGGGGGTTCTGGGGAGTGTCTGGTATGAATCTAAGGCAGATCGGTGTAGATTAGGTTCCGACTCGAATCTTCAAATGAAGATTCGAGAAGGTGGGATAGTATTCGAGGTGTGTGGTTGGTAGATTTGGGTTCAGGATGGCACGAGGGTTCTATGGTGTTAAGGGCGAGGTCACCGGCGTCCGTGCCGCCGGCTTTCATGGTGAAGGATACAGGGGCGGCTAGGGTTTGAGGGGAAAGGTCTGTGGAGGGGACGACTACAGCCTGGGGGTTAGGATAGGGGGGCAGGGTAAAGGTTCTAGGCTTATATAGTTAGTGGGTGGGTTGATCTCAACCGTTAGATCAATCTAGATCTACGGTCTGGATCTGATGGCTTAAGTGGAACGGTGTCGTTTCGAGGGTGTCACACCTCCTTTTTGCGCGCTCGACCCCGAAGGATAAATGCGCGAGGGGAGTTTTTCCAATTTAAGTGACAATATTCGAAATGGGATTATTTATTTAATTCAGAGTCGCCACTTGGGAAAGGTTTGGCTTTTGGTGTCCCAAGTCACCGGTTTATCTTGAATCCCAAATCGAGGAAATTTTCGACTTTTCCAAATGAAGTCTGCGAACCAGAAATTCTAAGTAAGGAATTCTGTTGACCCGAGGGAAGGTGTTAGGCACCCTCGAATCCCGTGGTTCTAGCACGGTCGCTTAAATTGTTATAATGGCTAAATATCTGATTTAAATACATGTTGTGACTTATGTGCTTTTATTAAGTTTAAACCGCTTTTATTATTATCATTTATTTTTATAGAATTGCAACGTCGTGAAAATGCATCTCGAACCACGTCACAATCAATGCACCCGTGATCGTCGACACATTCGGTCTTCGTTGAGATTCGGATTTGGGTCACATCAATGTGCGCCCGAATTTAAGAATATGATTAAGACGCGCCTACGGAGTCTAACGCGTTATTATTTTGTTAGAAGGCCATGAAATTTATTGAATGGCCTATCCTGAATTCTAAATAATTATCATGGTTATTTATTGAGGGCCTCGCAATTTTGCATTTTTATTTGGCGAGGCTCATCTCTATTTTAGAAAAGGATATCCTAAAGTGGCTACATTTCTAACTATGTTCAATCTAAAATAGAAGAAAGAAGATACATATTAACTCAAGTATATGCTTTGGGCCTAAATCTTATCAATTTCTAATTAGTTATTTGTAAAGTAAAAGACGTCCTACTTTTATGAGAAATGTTCTACTTTGATAAAGAAATTACGTGACAAATGCTAGGCTCATATCCGAAACATCTCTTGAATTTAATTCAAACTAGACTCATTTAGGCTAGGTTAAGGGAATTAACCCACTGAGCATTATTATCATTGGGGGTTCGAACGCGCTCCTATATACTGCCTAGCGGGTTTTGACGGAAGGAACTAAAATAAATCGGAATATCATTGTGTAAGGTGGAAGTATCCGATCATTATAGCTAAAACAAGAATCTGATCAGTCACTGTGTCAAATATTTGTACATCCTACGTGCCACACCATTACTTAACCCATATCAACAAAACAACTACAAACTAAGATACAAGAGGCTAAAACTCAGCTTAAGCATTAACTAACTGGCATTTTTACTATTGAATTATACACTGATCAATTCATACGAAAGGAGCAATAGACCACGAGCATTACAGACAGACATTTAAACTTCTTGGAATTCCTTTCATTTCATGCTTTCGAAAGGTCACAGTTTACACCCACATAGGATTTGAAATGTGTACCTGGAATGCTGAAATGCAAAGAGAAAGAAGAGAATGACAGGGGAAGGTCAGCAGCAGCAGGAATCAAAATAGCAGTAGCAGCAGGACAGAAATGCAGCAACAATGGTGAGCAAAATAGCAGTAGCAAGAACAGGCTCGAGTGCAGAAATGCAACTATGGCCAATAGAAAGCAATAGCCAAATAAAAGCAACACCCAGTGGAGTAGAATCAGAACTCCGGACAGACCAAACACAGTAGTAAACCAATGAAGGCACTCAACTAATAGACACAACTGGGATTTCAAAGGATCAGAATTGGCTTGAACAAATTGAAACAACTGAAAACCCAATAACAATAGGAGGAAGAAAGTTTCTGATTGCTGGGTGTATCCCTTCTATCCCTTAATCTCCCTCTATCTATGTGTATCTATTTTGTATGTATTTCAGCTCTCCTTTTCAAACTCCTCACAGTATTTTTTCTTTTACAACCCTCCAAGTTCCAGTTCCCTTTCTGTATGTCTATCTCCTCTCTATGTATTTCAGCTCCCCCTTTTATAAGCTTTCACATTACCCCTTTTACAGCCTGTTTAGACCATCAGAAACCCCCTCATGTGCTGCCCTCTTTTCAGTTCCACTTAGTCATTTAAGTATTAACCAAAACCCCATCATATTCCCTTGGCAGGCTTACTTTTGTAATGTTTATTATTTCTGAAACTAAAGTAGGGTGTGGGCAGCAGGATGTATCTGACAGCATATGCTGTCAAAACATTTTTAAATCAAACAAAAGCCTTTATGCACATGTTGTGCACAAGTGCACAAATGCACATGTTGTGCACAAGTGCACATGCCCTCCAATTCTGACTGCAACTTAAACAAAATCAAACCCTTTACACTTCTGATTCAGATTAACAACTATAAGTAGCTAAATTCAATTCCCAACTGATTCATACAATGCTAAACAGGAGCAAATCAATTTGTATATTGTTCAAACATCTGAAACTAATTGACGACATATGTCGACTCGACTATACTAGTTATAACTCGTACAATCGAGACCAAAGTCAGACATTTAACAGTATCGAACACATGATTCGAATTGTACTGACTACGCAAAATTACATGGGAGGAATCAGTTGGTCAGTTCACATTTGAAACCCAATTAATTGCACAACAAATACATACATACAAATTATCAGAACAATTAGAAGAAAGACTCAATCAAACAACAAAGGTTCAGGCGAGATGGACAGGAACAGTTGATAAAACTCAAAACACAGATTAAAAACAAAACCAGAACAAATCTTTTAAACGAACATGGACTAACATAAATAAGCAAAGAGAATCAAAACTCACCTCAAATCTTGAAAAATCAAAAGCCTTAACTCGGATTCGGACAGACCTTTCTTAAGGCTGAACGGGCTTTAATCGAAGTGTTTCTCAGATGAGAAACACTTCGATTAAGGTCCATTAGACCTTAATCTTTTAGTTTGAACAAAACACGGACCATCGACGAAGACCTTCAAAGTTCCAAAAATTAGATCCGGGATTCGTGCTTCCCTGGTCAGATTCGGACCAAACCAAGCATGGTTTGGTCACGAGGGGGGTCTGGGGACTGTCTGGTGCGAAGTTGAGGTCGATTGGTGTAACTCGGGTTCCGACTCGAATCTTCAAATGAAGATTCGAGAAGGTGGGAAGGGATTCGAACTAAACGGCCAACAGATCGATGTTCAGGGCGGTGAGGGGGTTCTATGGTGTTCAGGCGGAGGTCATCGGCGTTCATGCCGCCGGGATTAATGGCGAGGGATAAGGGGGCGGCTAGGGTTTCGTGGGGAAGGAGGTGAAGACGGAAGCTGGGGTATTGGATAGGGGGCAGGGTGTGGTAGGAGGCTTATATATGGAATGGGGGGATTGATTTCAACCGTTGGATGAGACGAGATGGACGGCTTGGATCTGAAGGTTTAAACAAAACGTCGTCGTTTGGCTTAGTAGGGGTCAGAATTGGTTCGGGTAATGGGTCGGGTAGTGGGGTTACGGGTGAAAGATCCGGACCGTTGGATCGGCTTGGTTTAAACGGTTGTGATGGGTTGGCATCGGAACGACGTAGTTTTGGTGTTAAACTACGTCGTTTTATGGCCTGGGGGTGGGCTGTTTGGACTGGTGGCTTGGGCTGTCCGTTTGGGCATTATTTGTTTGGGCCAATTTTAATAAATTGGCCCAAATCCGGAAAGGCAAGGCCCTTTTTTTTATTATTATAAAAAAATACAAAACTAAATAAAATCAAATTAAAATAAACACCCAATACAATTATTCACACACACGTTAAAATAATTCAAAAAATGGGTAAAATTAAACAAAAAACAAAAAATAAAATCACGGACGAAGATGCCTATTTATGATTTTCTATTTAACGACCGGATTACGGTTTGAATTATGCAGGACACATATATTTTCGAATTTTATATTTTTTTAATAAAGTAAATAAATAAAAATGGGCCGAAGTCACAAATAAATCAACAAGGTGCCGCACAGAAATTCAAAATTGTACAGCAGGGCCAATTATTATTTTTTATTTCTTTTTGGAGCGATTGTCGTGTGAAGCAAAAATCACGTGCTCACAGCTGCCCCTCTTTGTTCGGAAACACGAAGGGTTTTCGTGCAAAGATCAAGTGAGCGTGTATGAGCGATTTTTGCCTATAGACCACTCCGTATGAAGCATTTTTTGAAAGATCTGACCGAATCTTGCTTCAAAGATTTCCTACATATCCTGGGCTAAACAGGAATCAGGTCAATGTAGTTCGGGAAGTTTTGGTAGCTGGGACTACCATGGGATTGCAATGCTTGCTGCTACTGCTGCTGCTGCTACGTTACTGACCGCCTTATTACAACCAAAGAAAAATTGAAACTGAACTAAATACTTATATGCATGTCAACTGCTAGTTACAAGATCCCTATTTATGATTCTTTGGCGACTTGATCTTGAGTCTTAGTTGATTGGGCTTGGAGACTTCGATCTGAATCTTGATGCTTGCGAGTTGTGGCGACTTGCTTAATCTCCGGGATACTCAGTGAGACGCGACTGGCAGAGTTCTGGACCTTAATCAAATCTTGGAGCGATCCGCCTTCCATTTTCTCCAGTATCTCGGGACATCTTCTTTTCTTCTTTGATTTTGAGTTGAGACTCATCTCGCGGGTCATTTCGATCCGTGTGGCTCGAGGTTAGACCTGCGGGAAAAAACAAACAAACGAACGAAATTTTCTGCCCCAGTTTCACTAGGAAAATTTCGTTAATTATTCACCAGGAAGTTCATAAAATTGATGAAAGAGGATATGAATGCCCAGTTCAGGGTTGGAGCCCCAACATCGGCTAGCTGGGGAGAGGTTCGGATTGGGGTTAAAGACTCTAACGCCAAACAAAGGAAAATTCAGTTTAGGGTTTAAAACCCTAATGCTGACTAAAAGGGAAAAGTTCAGTTTAGGGTTTAAAACCCTAATGCTGACTAAAGGAAAATTCAGTTTAGGGTTTAAAACCCTAATGCTGATTGCATGGAAAAGCTCAGTTTAGAGTTTAAAACTCTAATGCTGGCTAAAAGGAAAAAGTTCAGTTTAGGGTTTAAAACCCTGATGCTGACTAAAGGAAAATTCAGTTTAGGGTTTAAAACCCTAATGCTGATTGCATGGAAAAGCTCAGTTTAGAGTTTAAAACTCTAATGCTGGCTAAAAGGAAAAAGTTCAGTTTAGGGTTTAAAACCCTGATGCTGACTAAAGGAAAATTCAGTTTAGGGTTTAAAACCCTAATGCTGATTGCATGGAAAAGCTCAGTTTAGAGTTTAAAACTCTAATGCTGGCTAAAAGGAAAAAGTTCAGTTTAGGGTTTAAAACCTTAATGCTGACTAAAGGAAAATTCAGTTTAGGGTTTTAAAACCCTAATGCTGATTGCATGGGAAAGCCCAGTTTATAGTTTAAAACTCTAATGCTGGCTGAAAGGAAAAGGTTCAGTTTAGGGTTTAAAACCCTAATGCTGATTGAATGGAAGATTCAGTTTAGGGTTTAAACCCTAATGCTGATTGGCTGGAAAAGCTCAGTTTAGAGTTTAAAACTCTAATGCTGGCTGAAAGGAAAAAGTTCAGTTTAGGGTTTAAAACCCTAATGCTGACTAAAGGAAAATTCAGTTTAGGGTTTAAAACCCTAATGCTGATTGCATGGAAAAGCTCAGTTTAAAGTTTAAAACTCTAATGCTGGCTAAAAGGAAAAAGTTCAGTTTAGGGTTTAAAACCCTAATGCTGACTAAAGGAAAATTCAGTTTAGGGTTTAAAACCCTAATGCTGATTGCATGGAGAAGCTCAGTTTAGAGTTTAAAACTCTAATGCTGGCTGAAAGGAAAAAGTTCAGTTTAGGGTTTAAAACCCTAATGCTGACTAAAGGAAAATTCAGTTTAGGGTTTAAAACCCTAATGCTGATTGCATGGAAAAGCTCAGTTTAGAGTTTAAAACTCTAATGCTGGCTGAAAGGAAAAAGTTCAGTTTAGGGTTTAAAACCCTAATGCTGACTAAAGGAAAATTCAGTTTAGGGTTTTAAAACCCTAATGCTGATTGCATGGGAAAGCCCAGTTTAGAGTTTAAAACTCTAATGCTGGCTGAAAGGAAAAAGTTCAGTTTAGGTTTTAAAACCCTAATGCTGACTAAAGGAAAATTCAGTTTAGGGTTTTAAAACCCTAATGCTGATTGCATGGGAAAGCCCAGTTTAGAGTTTAAAACTCTAATGCTGGCTGAAAGGAAAAGGTTCAGTTTAGGGTTTAAAACCCTAATGCTGACTAAAGGAAAATTCAGTTTAGGGTTTTAAAACCCTAATGCTGATTGCATGGGAAAGCCCAGTTTAGAGTTTAAAACTCTAATGCTGGCTGAAAGGAAAAGGTTCAGTTTAGGGTTTAAAACCCTAATGCTGATTGAAAGGAAAATTCAGTTTAGGGTTTAAACCCTAATGCTGATTGCATGGAAAAGCTCAGTTTAGAGTTTAAAACTCTAATGCTGGCTGAAAGGAAAAAGTTCAGTTTAGGGTTTAAAACCCTAATGCTGACTAAAGGAAAATTCAGTTTAGGGTTTAAAACCCTAATGCTGATTGCATGGAAAAGCTCAGTTTAGAGTTTAAAACTCTAATGCTGGCTAAAAGGAAAAAGTTCAGTTTAGGGTTTAAAACCCTAATGCTGACTAAAGGAAAATTCAGTTTAGGGTTTAAAACCCTAATGCTGATTGCATGGAGAAGCTCAGTTTAGAGTTTAAAACTCTAATGCTGGCTGAAAGGAAAAAGTTCAGTTTAGGGTTTAAAACCCTAATGCTGACTAAAGGAAAATTCAGTTTAGGGTTTAAAACCCTAATGCTGATTGCATGGAAAAGCTCAGTTTAGAGTTTAAAACTCTAATGCTGGCTGAAAGGAAAAAGTTCAGTTTAGGGTTTAAAACCCTAATGCTGACTAAAGGAAAATTCAGTTTAGGGTTTTAAAACTCTAATGCTGATTGCATGGGAAAGCCCAGTTTAGAGTTTAAAACTCTAATGCTGGCAGAAAGGAAAAGGTTCAGTTTAGGGTTTAAAACCCTAATGCTGATTGAAAGGAAAATTCAGTTTAGGGTTTAAACCCTAATGCTGATTGGCTGGAAAAGCTCAGTTTAGAGTTTAAAACTCTAATGCTGGCTGAAAGGAAAAAGTTCAGTTTAGGGTTTAAAACCCTAATGCTGACTAAAGGAAAATTCAGTTTAGGGTTTAAAACCCTAATGCTGATTGCATGGGAAAGCTCAGTTTAGAGTTTAAAACTCTAATGCTGGCTGAAAGGAAAAGGTTCAGTTTAGGGTTTTAAAACCCTAATGCTGATTGAAAGGAAAATTCAGTTTAGGGTTTAAACCCTAATGCTGATTGGCTGGGGATAAAGCTCTAGAATGCTACACGATCAATTTTCTGAGTTTTCTTGTTTTAATAGAAAAAATAAGAGGGAGTTTTGCGGGAACTTACCTTTTGAGTGAATTCCTTATTGCCAAAATGTCTCTTGTACCCGTGTACCTTCTTCTTTGGGCGACACCTGCTTCTTGCACGGTTGTCTTGGATTAATACCTGTTTCAACTTAAAGAACAATTGTTAGTTCGAAAATGACGGTCGGTTCGGTGACCTTGATCGTTTCCAATTGCTTTGTTGCGTATCTATTTATGTTGTGGAATCACGCCATTGATTTGATTCGAACGGCGAAACCTTTAGACTGCTCAGGCTTGTATTTCCGGATTCTGTGATGACTTGCTTCGTAAGGCTCTTTTTTTTTTTTGTGTGTGTCCCGTTTTGCTTGGAGGTTCACAACGGGGATTTTATTGGAGGTATTTTGTGGGAATTTGTACAAAAGGGAAACTCTGTGGGGAATATTTACAAAGTGGATTCTTTGTGTGGATTTTTGTACAATGGGGCATATTGGGGATTTATTTCAAAGCGGGATTTCTAGGATTTGTTGGGGTAAGCTTGTTGGGGAATATTTACAAAAGGACTCGCTAGGGATGCGCCGATGAAATTCCAGCGGGGAGACTTTGTGGGAGATTGTACAAAAGAGAAACTCTGTGGGGTTTTGTACAGGGGGAAACTCTGTGGGGATTTGTCCGAAGGTAGACTTGCTGGGGAAGATTTCAAGATTTCTCTCTTTTTCCTTTACTCCGGAACACCATCGAACGTCATGATTCATCATGCTTGGGTAATCACATCAACGAGATGAGGTGCTTTCCTTCATGAGACGGGATTCCGTGCAAACAAACCTGCCACCTGTCCTTTCCGGTGTGTCCTGAACTCGGGGTTAAAATGCGAAAGGGATTCGAAAAGAAACAAAGAAAAGAGAAAACAAATCAGAAAAGGAGTAACCTTTTCGGGATGAGAAAGACTTATCTGAGGAAGATAATGCTGGCTTTCAATGACATGACATGCTTTTTGGACTGGACGTCTGACCTTCTAAGAGCTTGCGTTTTCCTGAACCAGAACGGATCTGTGATTCCAAACTGGTGGCATTCTGGCGAAACTTTCTTGGGATGGCGTCATTCTTTTCGGCCAACAGCGCCCTTTGCGGGTTTTCGCTGGCTGACCTCTCTCATTTCTCTCCCTGTCATCGCTTGATAGCACTCTTTGCGAGTTTTTTACTAAACAAACTCTCTCATTTTGGTTTCTCTACTCCCGTCGCCTCGTGGTGCCCGAAGGTTTTCACCGCCGAGACTCTCTCATTTTATCTTTCTCAATTCAGAGTGTGATGGTCTTCGTTTGTGACACTTATTGATTCCCCACCATATTTGGTAATTGATTTGAAGGCTTGTGCTTGGTAAAGAGAGGTAGTGATACTAACTTCTCAACTGCTCGACGTGCCCCGGTCTTCAATTTCAGGGTGAATGGGATTTTATTGTTGGTGTGACTGAACCTCAGGGAGAGGCTGCCTACGTATCCTTTCGGAATCAAGTCAAACGTAGTTTAGGCCCCAATTAAATTTTGTTTTTGTTTTTTTTTTTTTTTGTTTTGTTTTGTAATCGGCTCAAAAGTTGGGGGAGAGGATTGGGTAGTGTTTGAGGAGTAGTGGGGAACAAACGCCTTCGTCATTTTCAACGTGTCAGGACCACTGGAGTATGCTTTAGACATAATACCTCTTGACTGCATCTGCATTTACTGCTGTGTCGGGGTCATTTCCTTCGATATCACCCAAATACAATGCTCCTCTCGGCAATATCTTCCTTACGATGTATGGGCCTCTCCAATTTGGGGCAAACTTTCCTTTTGCTTCTTCATGATGCGGCAAAATACGCCTTAGTACCAGCTGACCTACTTCGAAATTCCGGGGTCGGACTTTCTTGTTGTAAGCACGGGCCATCCTTCGTTGGTATAACTGTCCGTGACAAACTGCAGCCATCCGCTTTTCATCAATCAACGTCAATTGCTCCAGTCGAGCCTTGACCCACTTGCTGTCTTCGATTTCTGCTTCGACAATGATTCGAAGCGAAGGAATCTCTACCTCTGCCGGTATTACAGCTTCGGTCCCGTAAACCAAAAGATAAGGAGTTGCTCCCACAGATGTGCGTACCGTAGTGCGGTACCCCAATAATGCAAAAGGTAACTGCTCATGCCACTGTCGGGAACTTTGTATTGTCTTCCTCAAAATCTTCTTGATGTTTTTATTTGCAGCTTCCACAGCACCATTGGCTTTTGGCCGATAAGGAGTGGAATTCCTGTGTGTTATCTTGAATTGCTCGCACACATCTCCCATCAAATGACTGTTCAAGTTTGCTGCATTATCCGTAATGATGGTCGCAGGAATACCGAAGCGACAGATAAGATTTGAGTGTACAAAATCTACCACAGCTTTCTTAGTGACCGACTTGAGAGTGACGGCTTCTACCCATTTTGTGAAGTAATCGATGGCAACCAGTATAAACCTGTGTCCATTCGAAGCCTTTGGTTCAATTGGTCCAATGACGTCCATGCCCCAAGCGACAAATGGCCACGGTGCGGACATGGGATGCAGTTCCGTGGGAGGTGCATGAATCAAATCACCGTGCACCTGACACTGATGACACTTCCGAACGAAACTAAAGCAATCCTTTTCCATGGTCATCCAGTAATAACCTGCTCGAAGGATTTTCTTTGCCAAGACATACCCGTTCATGTGAGGTCCACACACACCTGCGTGTACTTCGTGCATGATCTTTCTTGCCTCCTCGATATCGACGCATCGTAAGAGATTGAGGTCCGGGGTCCTCTTATATAACAATTCACCGCTTAGAAAGAAACCACTTGCATGTCGCCTAATGGTCCTCTTCTGGTCTCCAGTAGCATGCTCTGGGTATTCTTGCGTCTTCAGGAACCTCTTGATGTCATGGTACCAAGGCTGCGTATTTGATCCTGCCTCGATTACACTGCAGTAACCGTGTCTTTCCTTGATTTGGATTTCCAAAGGATCGACGTGGGCGTTGCCCGGGTAGGGTAGCATAGAAGCCAGAGTAGCAAGTGCATCTGCCAGTTCATTGTGACACCTTGGAATATACCTGAACTCTATTGAGGTAAAGCGCTTGCTGAGGTCCTCCACATGTTGTCGGTATGGGATAAGTTTGACATCCCGAGTTTCCCATTCACCTTGGACTTGCCGGATGATCAGGTCAGAATCTCCCATAATCAGTAAGTCTTCGACATCCTGATCGATTGCCATATGCATGCCCATAATGCAGGCTTCATACTCAGCTGTATTATTTGTGCAAAAGAAACGCAGTCTAGCTGTGGCGGGATTTAAACGGTTGTGATGGGTTGGCATCGGAATGACGTAGTTTTGGTGTTAAACTACGTCGTTTTATGGCCTGGGGGTGGGCTGTTTGGACTGGTGGCTTGGGCTGTCCGTTTGGGCATTATTTGTTTGGGCCAATTTTAATAAATTGGCCCAAATCCGGAAAGGCAAGGCCCTTTTTTTTATTATTATAAAAAAAATACAAAACTAAATAAAATCAAATTAAAATAAACACCCAATACAATTATTCACACACACGTTAAAATAATTCAAAAATGGGTAAAATTAAACAAAAAACAAAAAATAAAATCACGGACGAAGATGCCTATTTATGATTTTCTATTTAACGACCGGATTACGGTTTGAATTATGCAGGACACATATATTTTCGAATTTTATATTTTTTAATAAAGTAAATAAATAAAAATGGGCCGAAGTCACAAATAAATCAACAAGGTGCCGCACAGAAATTCAAAATTGTACAGCAGGGCCAATTATTATTTTTTTATTTCTTTTTGGAGCGATTGTCGTGCGAAACAAAAATCACGTGCTCACAGCTGCCCCTCTTTGTTCGGAAACACGAAGGGTTTTCGTGCAAAGACAAAGTGAGCGTGTATGAGCGATTTTTTGCCTGTAGACCACTCCGTATGAAGCATTTTTGAAAGATCCGACCGAATCTTGCTTCAAAGATTTCCTACATATCCTGGGCTAAACAGGAATCAGGTCAATGTAGTTCGGGAAGTTTTGGTAGCTGGGACTACCATGGGATTGCAATGCTTGCTGCTACTGCTGCTGCTGTTGTCACTGCTACGTTACTGACCGCCTTATTACAACCAAAGAAAAATTGAAACTGAACTAAATACTTATATGCATGTCAACTGCTAGTTACAAGATCCCTATCTATGATTCTTTGGCGACTTGATCTTGAGTCTTAGTTGATTGGGCTTGGAGACTTCGATCTGAATCTTGATGCTTGCGAGTTGTGGCGACTTGCTTAATCTCCGGGATACTCAGTGAGACGCGACTGGCAGAGTTCTGGACCTTAATCAAATCTTGGAGCGATCTGCCTTCCATTTTCTCCAGTATCTCGAGACATCTTCTTTTCTTCTTTGATTTTGAGTTGAGACTCATCTCGCGGGTCATTTCGATCCGTGTGGCTCGAGGTTAGACCTGCGGGAAAAAACAAACAAAAGAACGAAATTTTCTGCCCCAGTTTCACTAGGAAAATTTTGTTAATTATTCACCAGGAAGTTCATAAAATTGATGAAAGAGGATATGAATGCCCAGTTCAGAGTTGGAGCCCCAACATCGGCTAGCTGGGGAGAGGTTCGGCTTGGGGTTAAAGACCCAAACGCCAAACAAAGGAAAATTCAGTTTAGGGTTTAAAACCCTAATGCTGACTAAAAGGAAAATTCAGTTTAGGGTTTAAAACCCTAATGCTGATTGCATGGAAAAGCTCAGTTTAGAGTTTAAAACTCTAATGCTGGCTGAAAGGGAAAAGTTCAGTTTAGGGTTTAAAACCCTAATGCTGACTAAAGGAAAATTCAGTTTAGGGTTTAAAACCCTAATGCTGATTGCATGGAAAAGCTCAGTTTAGAGTTTAAAACTCTAATGCTGGCTAAAAGGAAAAAGTTCAGTTTAGGGTTTAAAACCCTGATGCTGACTAAAGGAAAATTCAGTTTAGGGTTTAAAACCCTAATGCTGATTGCATGGAAAAGCTCAGTTTAGAGTTTAAAACTCTAATGCTGGCTAAAAGGAAAAAGTTCAGTTTAGGGTTTAAAACCCTGATGCTGACTAAAGGAAAAATTCAGTTTAGGGTTTAAAACCCTAATGCTGATTGCATGGAAAAGCTCAGTTTAGAGTTTAAAACTCTAATGCTAGCTAAAAGGAAAAAGTTCAGTTTAGGGTTTAAAACCCTATTGCTGACTAAAGGAAAATTCAGTTTAGGGTTTAAAACCCTAATGCTGATTGCATGGGAAAGCTCAGTTTAGAGTTTAAAACTCTAATGCTGGCTGAAAGGAAAAAGTTCAGTTTAGGGTTTAAAACCCTAATGCTGACTAAAGGAAAATTCAGTTTAGGGTTTTAAAACCCTAATGCTGATTGCATGGGAAAGCTCAGTTTAGAGTTTAAAACTCTAATGCTGGCTGAAAGGAAAAAGTTCAGTTTAGGGTTTAAAACCCTAATGCTGACTAAAGGAAAATTCAGTTTAGGGTTTAAAACCCTAATGCTGATTGCATGGAAAAGCTCAGTTTAGAGTTTAAAACTCTAATGCTGGCTGAAAGGAAAAAGTTCAGTTTAGGGTTTAAAACCCTAATGCTGACTAAAAGGAAAATTCAGTTTAGGGTTTAAAACCCTAATGCTGATTGCATGGAAAAGCTCAGTTTAGAGTTTAAAACTCTAATGCTGGCTAAAAGGAAAAAGTTCAGTTTAGGGTTTAAAACCCTAATGCTGACTAAAGGAAAATTCAGTTTAGGGTTTAAAACCCTAATGCTGATTGCATGGGAAAGCTCAGTTTAGAGTTTAAAACTCTAATGCTGGCTGAAAGGAAAAAGTTCAGTTTAGGGTTTAAAACCCTAATGCTGACTAAAGGAAAATTCAGTTTAGGGTTTTAAAACCCTAATGCTGATTGCATGGGAAAGCTCAGTTTAGAGTTTAAAACTCTAATGCTGGCTGAAAGGAAAATGTTCAGTTTAGGGTTTAAAACCCTAATGCTGACTAAAGGAAAATTCAGTTTAGGGTTTAAAACCCTAATGCTGATTGCATGGAAAAGCTCAGTTTAGAGTTTAAAACTCTAATGCTGGCTGAAAGGAAAAAGTTCAGTTTAGGGTTTAAAACCCTAATGCTGACTAAAAGGAAAATTCAGTTTAGGGTTTAAAACCCTAATGCTGATTGCATGGGAAAGCTCAGTTTAGAGTTTAAAACTCTAATGCTGGCTGAAAGGAAAAAGTTCAGTTTAGGGTTTAAAACCCTAATGCTGACTAAAAGGAAAATTCAGTTTAGGGTTTAAAACCCTAATGCTGATTGCATGGAAAAGCTCAGTTTAGAGTTTAAAACTCTAATGCTGGCTAAAAGGAAAAAGTTCAGTTTAGGGTTTAAAACCCTAATGCTGACTAAAGGAAAATTCAGTTTAGGGTTTAAAACCCTAATGCTGATTGCATGGGAAAGCTCAGTTTAGAGTTTAAAACTCTAATGCTGGCTGAAAGGAAAAAGTTCAGTTTAGGGTTTAAAACCCTAATGCTGACTAAAGGAAAATTCAGTTTAGGGTTTAAAACCCTAATGCTGATTGCATGGAAAAGCTCAGTTTAGAGTTTAAAACTCTAATGCTGGCTGAAAGGAAAAAGTTCAGTTTAGGGTTTAAAACCCTAATGCTGACTAAAAGGAAAATTCAGTTTAGGGTTTAAAACCCTAATGCTGATTGCATGGAAAAGCTCAGTTTAGAGTTTAAAACTCTAATGCTGGCTAAAAGGAAAAAGTTCAGTTTAGGGTTTAAAACCCTAATGCTGACTAAAAGGAAAATTCAGTTTAGGGTTTAAAACCCTAATGCTGATTGCATGGGAAAGCTCAGTTTAGAGTTTAAAACTCTATTGCTGGCTGAAAGGAAAAGGTTCAGTTTAGGGTTTTAAAACCCTAATGCTGATTGAAAGGAAAATTCAGTTTAGGGTTTAAACCCTAATGCTGATTGGCTGGGGATAAAGCTCTAGAATGCTACACGATCAATTTTCTGAGTTTTCTTGTTTTAATAGAAAAATAAGAGGGAGTTTTGCGGGAACTTACCTTTTGAGTGAATTCCTTATTGCCAAAATGTCTCTTGTACCCGTGTACCTTCTTCTTTAGGCGACACCTGCTTCTTGCACGGTTGTCTTGGATTAATACCTGTTTCAACTTAAAGAACAATTGTTAGTTCGAAAATGACGGTCGGTTCGGTGACCTTGATCGTTTCCAATTGCTTTGTTGCGTCTCTATTTATGTTGTGGAATCACGCCATTGATTTGATTCGAACGGCGAAACCTTTAGACTGCTCAGGCTTGTATTTCCGGATTCTGTGATGACTTGCTTCGTAAGGCTCTTTTTTTTTTTTGTGTGTGTCCCGTTTTGCTTGGAGGTTCACAACGGGGATTTTATTGGAGGTATTTTGTGGGAATTTGTACAAAAGGGAAACTCTGTGGGGAATATTTACAAAGTGGATTCTTTGTGTGGATTTTTGTACAATGGGGCATATTGGGGATTTATTTCAAAGCGGGATTTCTAGGATTTGTTGGGGTAAGCTTGTTGGGGAATATTTACAAAAGGACTCGCTAGGGATGCGCCGATGAAATTCCAGCGGGGAGACTTTGTGGGAGATTGTACAAAAGAGAAACTCTGTGGGGTTTTGTACAGGGGGAAACTCTGTGGGGATTTGTCCGAAGGTAGACTTGCTGGGGAAGATTTCAAGATTTCTCTCTTTTTCCTTTACTCCGGAACACCATCGAACGTCATGATTCATCATGCTTGGGTAATCACATCAACGAGATGAGGTGCTTTCCTTCATGAGACGGGATTCCGTGCAAACAAACCTGCCACCTGTCCTTTCCGGTGTGTCCTGAACTCGGGGTTAAAATGCGAAAGGGATTCGAAAAGAAACAAAGAAAAGAGAAAACAAATCAGAAAAGGAGTAACCTTTTCGGGATGAGAAAGACTTATCTGAGGAAGATAATGCTGGCTTTCAATGACATGACATGCTTTTTGGACTGGACGTCTGACCTTCTAAGAGCTTGCGTTTTCCTGAACCAGAACGGATCTGTGATTCCAAACTGGTGGCATTCTGGCGAAACTTTCTTGGGATGGCGTCATTCTTTTCGGCCAACAGCGCCCTTTGCGGGTTTTCGCTGGCTGACCTCTCTCATTTCTCTCCCTGTCATCGCTTGATAGCACTCTTTGCGAGTTTTTTACTAAACAAACTCTCTCATTTTGGTTTCTCTACTCCCGTCGCCTCGTGGTGCCCGAAGGTTTTCACCGCCGAGACTCTCTCATTTTATCTTTCTCAATTCAGAGTGTGATGGTCTTCGTTTGTGACACTTATTGATTCCCCACCATATTTGGTAATTGATTTGAAGGCTTGTGCTTGGTAAAGAGAGGTAGTGATACTAACTTCTCAACTGCTCGACGTGCCCCGGTCTTCAATTTCAGGGTGAATGGGATTTTATTGTTGGTGTGACTGAACCTCAGGGAGAGGCTGCCTACGTATCCTTTCGGAATCAAGTCAAACGTAGTTCAGGCCCCAATTAAATTTTGTTTTTTTTTTTTTTGTTTTGTTTTGTAATCGGCTCAAAAGTTGGGGGAGAGGATTGGGTAGTGTTTGAGGAGTAGTGGGGAACAAACGCCTTCGTCATTTTCAACGTGTCAGGACCACTGGAGTATGCTTTAGACATAATACCTCTTGACTGCATCTGCATTTACTGCTGTGTCGGGGTCATTTCCTTCGATATCACCCAAATACAATGCTCCTCTCGGCAATATCTTCCTTACGATGTATGGGCCTCTCCAATTTGGGGCAAACTTTCCTTTTGCTTCTTCATGATGCGGCAAAATACGCCTTAGTACCAGCTGACCTACTTCGAAATTCCGGGGTCGGACTTTCTTGTTGTAAGCACGGGCCATCCTTCGTTGGTATAACTGTCCGTGACAAACTGCAGCCATCCGCTTTTCATCAATCAACGTCAATTGCTCCAGTCGAGCCTTGACCCACTTGCTGTCTTCGATTTCTGCTTCGACAATGATTCGAAGCGAAGGAATCTCTACCTCTGCCGGTATTACAGCTTCGGTCCCGTAAACCAAAAGATAAGGAGTTGCTCCCACAGATGTGCGTACCGTAGTGCGGTACCCCAATAATGCAAAAGGTAACTGCTCATGCCACTGTCGGGAACTTTGTATTGTCTTCCTCAAAATCTTCTTGATGTTTTTATTTGCAGCTTCCACAGCACCATTGGCTTTTGGCCGATAAGGAGTGGAATTCCTGTGTGTTATCTTGAATTGCTCGCACACATCTCCCATCAAATGACTGTTCAAGTTTGCTGCATTATCCGTAATGATGGTCGCAGGAATACCGAAGCGACAGATAAGATTTGAGTGTACAAAATCTACCACAGCTTTCTTAGTGACCGACTTGAGAGTGACGGCTTCTACCCATTTTGTGAAGTAATCGATGGCAACCAGTATAAACCTGTGTCCATTCGAAGCCTTTGGTTCAATTGGTCCAATGACGTCCATGCCCCAAGCGACAAATGGCCACGGTGCGGACATGGGATGCAGTTCCGTGGGAGGTGCATGAATCAAATCACCGTGCACCTGACACTGATGACACTTCCGAACGAAACTAAAGCAATCCTTTTCCATGGTCATCCAGTAATAACCTGCTCGAAGGATTTTCTTTGCCAAGACATACCCGTTCATGTGAGGTCCACACACACCTGCGTGTACTTCGTGCATGATCTTTCTTGCCTCCTCGATATCGACGCATCGTAAGAGATTGAGGTCCGGGGTCCTCTTATATAACAATTCACCGCTTAGAAAGAAACCACTTGCATGTCGCCTAATGGTCCTCTTCTGGTCTCCAGTAGCATGCTCTGGGTATTCTTGCGTCTTCAGGAACCTCTTGATGTCATGGTACCAAGGCTGCGTATTTGATCCTGCCTCGATTACACTGCAGTAACCGTGTCTTTCCTTGATTTGGATTTCCAAAGGATCGACGTGGGCGTTGCCCGGGTAGGGTAGCATAGAAGCCAGAGTAGCAAGTGCATCTGCCAGTTCATTGTGACACCTTGGAATATACCTGAACTCTATTGAGGTAAAGCGCTTGCTGAGGTCCTCCACATGTTGTCGGTATGGGATAAGTTTGACATCCCGAGTTTCCCATTCACCTTGGACTTGCCGGATGATCAGGTCAGAATCTCCCATAATCAGTAAGTCTTCGACATCCTGATCGATTGCCATATGCATGCCCATAATGCAGGCTTCATACTCAGCTGTATTATTTGTGCAAAAGAAACGCAGTCTAGCTGTGGCGGGATAATGCTGACCAGAAGGCGAGATCAAGATTGCCCCAATCCCTACACCCTTGGCGTTCACGGCTCCGTCAAAGAACATCTTCCAAACATGAGCTTCCTCCGAGATCATTTCTACGGTGTTTACTTCTTCATCTGGGAAGTAGGTATCCAATGGCTGGTATTCCTCATCGACCGGATTTTCGGCCAAATGATCTGCTAGCGCCTGGGCTTTCATTGCCGTGCGAGTGACATAAACTATGTCGAATTCCGTAAGCAGGATTTGCCATTTAGCCAGTCTCCCAGTAGGCATTGGCTTCTGAAATATATACTTCAAAGGATCCAACCTACTTATGAGGAATGTAGTGTGGGCTTGGAGATAATGTCTCAGCTTTTGTGCAACCCATGTGAAGAGCGCAGCATGTCCTTTCCAACAGTGTGTATTTGGCCTCGTAACCGGTGAATTTCTTGCTCAGGTAGTAGATTGCTTGCTCCTTCTTTCCGGTTACGTCGTGTTGCCCGAGGACACAGCCGAAAGAGTTCTCTAAGACTGTCAGATACAAGAAAAGTGGCCTTCCCGGTTCTGGAGGGACCAAGACTGGGGGATTCGAAAGGTATTCTTTGACTTTATCAAAGGCTTCTTGACACTCCGTTGTCCACTTAATCGCCGCATCTTTCCTTAACAGCTTGAATATGGGTTCACACGTGCTTGTCAGCTGGGCAATAAACCGACTGATGTAGTTCAACCTGCCCAACAGACTCATCACGTCTTTCTTTGTTCTTGGAGGAGGCAAATTTCTGATGGATTTTATCTTAGTTGGATCTAGCTCGATACCCCTCCTGCTTACGATGAAACCCAAAAGTTTGCCTGACGGAACTCCGAAAGCGCATTTGGCTGGATTTAGCTTCAAGTCATACTTCCTTAGCCTCTCGAAGAATTTTCTCAAGTCTTGGATGTGATTATCCTGCGTCCTGGATTTGACTATCACATCGTCCACGTACACCTCTATTTCCTGGTGCATCATGTCATGGAAAATGGCGGTCATGGCCCTCATGTAAGTAGCCCCAGCATTCTTTAGACCAAATGGCATGACCCGATAACAGTAGGTGCCCCAAGGCGTGGTGAAAGCAGTTTTCTCGGCGTCCTTCTCATCCATCAGCACCTGATGATACCCGGCATAACAATCTACAAAAGATTGTATTTCGTGCTTGGCGCAATTGTCAACGAGGATGTGGATGTTAGGCAGCGGGAAATTATCTTTAGGACTTGCTCTGTTCAAATCTCGGTAATCTACACATACTCGAGTTTTCCCGTCCTTTTTCGGTACTGGAACCACATTCGCCAGCCATGTTGTATATTGGACTACCCGGATCACTCCCGTTTTCAGCTGCTTGGTGATCTCCTCTTTAATCTTGTCACTGACCTCAGTTTTGAACTTTCGTTGCTTTTGTTGAACTGGAGGACAATCAGGATGAATCGGCAATTTGTGAACCACTAGATCAACACCTAGTCCCGGCATGTCATCATATGACCAAGCAAACACGTCTTTGAATTCAAGAAGAAGTTGAATTATCGCCTCTCGCGTTTTCTTGTCCGTGTGAATGCTTATCTTGGTCTCCCGGACTTCTTCCGGGGTTCCTAAGTTTACCGGTTCAGTGTCGTTCAGATTTGGCTTAGGTTTATTCTCGAAATATTCCAACTCTCGGTTTATCTCCCTAAAAGCCTCTTCCGCATCATATTCTGGTTCTGGGTTCATTAATTCGTAGTTAAATAGCTCATTGTGATCTGGGCGTGAAGTCCGCAAGCATGTCATACTCAAAGCCGCATTATTAGGACTGAAAAGGAAGATAAAAGGAAAACTAATAAAAAATCCAAGCAAAAGAAAGAATAGGAAAGCAATGATGATTTTTTTTATTTTTTCTTTGGAAAGTTGGAAGACAACAATGTTTACAACTGGGAATTCAAAACAACAATTGAAAAGAAGAAAACGTTCAAGTTAAGTCCCGGAGATGACTTGTGATACAGGAAAGGTGGCAGGGCAGATCTACCCGGACCTCCGTCTAGTCGGGAATGGCGTGGCCTCCCAGTTTTGAAGTTGGGCGTTCGGTCCCATGTACAGCATCTCAGCAGTGCTTGTGCCTTCACCCGGTTGAACCATGTGGACCTCGTAGAGCATTTCTCTCATCGCCTCACATATTTCCTCGATTTCCTCGGCTGTGAAGACCTCATCATCTTCTTCTTCGATGTACCTTGGCCTGACGAAAGTCGCATATAAATCTGGCAGTGGTTGAGGCAACTCCCAGCCCTCATTTCTCCTTTTCTTTGCCCATTTTTCGTCTGTTGGAGTAGGTTTGAAACCTAGTCCAAAAGGTTTCTTGATGACTGGCAAAGTAACGGGTTCTGTTATTCCCTGAAGGGTTCGTCCAAGTCCCTTCCCTGGCCTAAATCCGTGCCGGATCATCTCTTTGGCTACCATGACCGAAGCGTTAGACAAGAAAGGCTGGGGGCAAGGTACTCCCTCTTCGTGCTGTTCAGCCAGTACCACCTCGAAAGCTTGATAGACCGTATGTTCGCTCCCTTCTCTCGGTTCAAGATACGGAATGGATGGGTCCTGGTAAATGGCATGTTCGTCTTCCCCATGGATCACGATTTCTTGGTCTTCGTACTCGAATTTCACCATCTGGTGAAGAGTGGAAGGCACGGCTCCTGCCGCATGGATCCAAGGTCTGCCAAGGAGGAAATTATAGGATGTGTCCATGTCGATCACCTGGAAGGTTACTCGAAATTCGACTGGTCCTATGACCAACAACAGGTCTATTTCTCCCATGGTATCTCTCTTGATGCCATCGAAAGCTCTCACGCAGACGTTATTGGGTCGGATTCTTCCTGCCCCAATTTCCATTCTTTGTAGCGTGGAGAGCGGGCAAATGTCAACACCTGATCCCCCATCCAGCATTACTCGCTTGACATAGTAGTCCTCGCATTTCACTGTTAAGTGTAAGGCCTTGTTGTGTGCTGCTCCTTCCGGGGGTAAATCATTCTTATTGAAAGAGATTTGGTTGACAGCGAAGAATCTTTCTGTCATCCGCTCTAGTTGCTCCACCGAGGTTTCGACCGGTACATATGCTTCATTCAGGGTTTTCAGCAGGATCTTTTGATGCTCGTTTGACTTCATTAATAACGACAGCATAGATACTTGCTCAGGGTGCTTGCGCAGCTGATCTATCACTTCGTAATCCGACATCTTCATCTGTTGGAAGAACACTTCCGCTTCTTCAACACTCACGGGCTCCTTTGGAGGGAAGCGCCTTTGTGTGGCGTTGTTTAGTTCTTGGGTGTTTGAGTACCCTCCAACGAAAGTATTTTCTGGAAGTTCTTCCATGACCTCCTTACCTTTGTATGTTACCAAAGTCTTTTGATAATTCCACGGCACCGTGGACGGGTTGGTCATTGGCTTTTGTGGCACGCGTCCGATAACCACTGGCTCATTCAGCCGAGGTGGTTGAATCGTCCCCCGGACCACGTAGGCCCCTTTTGGCACGTACATAGGTTTTGTCTTTTTGATCCCGAAGTTCTGCGTCTTCTTGGCTTGACCTCGCGGTATGTAAAGAACTCCACCCTTTGCTGGTACTAGTTTCTTCTCCACCTTCTTTTCAGGCTTGCTTTCTGCAGCCTTGGCCTCCTCCCCCCTTTCTGATTTCTGGTCTATTTCAGGCCTCCTCCCCGTGTCGACAATGGCAATTATGGCTTTCAAGGCAGGGTCGAACTCTTTGTCTTCACAAATCATGCCGATCAGCGGCCCATTATTGTGAGCGGGCAATGGATTGTTAGTCACATTTGGGATCTCTTCGTCCCTTAGCACTATCTTCCCCTGCTCTATCAAATTTTCGACCACTCTTTTCAATGACCAGCAGTCGTTTGTATCATGTCCTTCGGCCCCTGAATGATAAGCGCATCTGACTCCGGCTTTATAAGAAGGAGATGTCGGGTTTTGCCTTGTTTGGGGAATTGGTTGCAAGAAACCCAACTGGACTAGCTTAGGGAACAATGTAGAGTATTGTTCACCGATGGGCGTGAAAGTCCGCCGTCGAGGTGGCTCCTGGGGGCGGTAGTTATTCTGCGGGGGTTGTGGGTTATAGTGGTTGCGGTAAGGAGGCTGATTTCTGGGAGGTGGAGCTGGGCCTCGGTTGGCTTGTTGTGGTGGATGGTTATAAGGTTGGGCATTCATGACCATATAAGGTTGATGAGCATATGCCACATTTGAGTGGGGGTAGTAGTGTTGTGGGGCCCTTTCCGGAAAATGGGGCCTGGGATGACGGTACTCCCTTGCTTCAGAGGCTGCCATAGCCGTTTCTTCCTTCTTCTTCCCCCTTGTCGTCCCTCCAGACCCGCTTTGGACGGCCTGAGAGGTTGCCCTTATGGCTGCTTGACTCAGAATTCGACCCGTTTTCAGCCCATTCTCTACCATCTCTCCTATCTTGATCGCTTCCGCGAATGGCTTACCCATGGCCGACATCATGTTTTGGAAATAGTCAGACTCTTGAGCCTGGAGAAAGGTAGTGACCATTTCCACTTCATCCATGGGAGGCTTCACTCTCGACGCCTGTTCTCGCCACTTAATAGCATACTCTCTAAAGCTTTCCGAAGGCTTCTTCTTCAAATTCGACAGAGAGTTTCGGTCTGGCGCAATGTCGATGTTATACTGGAATTGCTTTACAAAATCTCGGGCGAGATCATCCCATATATGCCATCGGGACATTTCCTGATCCATATACCATTCCGAAGCTATCCCTACTAAACTTTCCCCAAAATATGCCATGAGCAGTTCTTCTTTTCCGCCGGCTCCCCGCAATTGGTTGCAGTATTTCTTAAGATGTGCAATGGGGTCACCGTGCCCGTCGTATTTCTCGAACTTGGGGGTCTTGAAACCCGTCGGCAGGTGCACGTGAGGGAACATGCACAGGTCGGCGTAAGAGACGCTCTTTTGCCCGCTCAAACCTTGCATATTCTTCAAACTTTGTTCAAGGCTTCTCATTCTCTTAGCAATCTCATTTTGTTCTGCAATCCTGGGGTTCTGATCCTGTCCCGGTGCGAGTTCGCACTGAGGCGGTAGAGGATTATTGTTGGTAGCGAACCTGGTTGGTTCCATTGAGAACGATGGTGCTTGGAATGTAAAAGAGGATGAGTCAAAGCTTGGCTTGTATGTGGCAGGCTGTGCCGTAGCTGGGCAAGGCGATGCAGTAAAGATGTTCATGCTTGCATCAGTGGCCGACATTCGGGGATGAGGCTCAGAAGGTGATCCTGCGGAGAAGGCGGAGTTGGCTGGGTACCCGAATGGGGTAGCAGGGTAATTTATGGGGACATTAGAAGTCCCACCTGACCTGGAGAATAATTCAGGGAATCCAGGGACGACACTTGGCGGCTCTTTCCCATTGTTCCAGTCATCCAGCATTTCCAACATGCGGAGCCGTAGGATTCTATTTTCTTCCGCAGTTGCGGATTCAGGCGTGAGGACGGCTGAGATTGAGCTCTCCTCAGAGACGGGGACTGTTTGCAATGGAATTTCCGAAGACATTTCCACACTTCCTTTTGACCTGGTGAAGTAAGTGTGAGTACTGCTTCTAGTCCTAACAACAGGTAGTTGAACACCTCTCCTTGATCTCGTGAAGTATGAATGCGAGGCCAGACTTTCACCAAACCAACCGTCTTTTCAAAAACCCTGGAATAATGCTCAATGACAAGTGCACGGTTAATTTGCAGCAAATAACAGATAGTTAATCTCACGTTGGGCATGATGCACCTATACAGTTAAGTGGATTACTATATGTCTGCTACGAGAGCATGCGTCATTCCGGTATTTTCCCTCTTATTTCCCCTTTTTTCTTTTTGTTTTCCTTTTATTTTATTTACATATATTTTCTTTTATATTTTTTGTAGTAAAAGAAAATGCGATCGGATCCGATGAGGATTGCCTACGTATCACAATGCTCACGTGAATCAGATCATTACGTAGTTCGAAAAAACACAAATGGACGTAAAAGAAACAGCCTCTTCATTGTTGAAATGTTCTATTACAAGCTACATTCTGCAAAAGAAAAAGCAAACTTGGAAAATGAACCTAGACTCAAAATAGACTGAAAATCACCTTGATAAAAAAACGAGCAGAAGATGCTAAAAATACAGATTTGACCTATGAATGCATTATGGTTTTAAAAATTGGTTTCCGCGGGGCATCGTTCGGCCTCGCCGCGGTCCTAGGCGCGATATCCCTCTCAAGTTGTTCCAGCTCGTACATAGTCTGCTTGACATAACCCATTACTGCCGAGAGGACGGTAGTGCTGGACATGTTCTCACATCGTAGACATCGTCTGGTGATGGCATGGGCAATGGCCTTGATCCTATCTCTGGTTTGCTTCTTCTCTATGAGTAGGTGCCTTATCTGATCACTGCTCGTCTTGAATACCTGTGAGTCCTGTATGTGCTGATTCCTCAACTGCCGCACTTCTTCCTTCATTTGGGCCAACAAGTCGTAACAGTATCTAACTTCCGTTTGGAAATCCCTGGCTTGCTTAACTGCTTTAAACTCGAGTGTAGCCATCTCCCTTTTTATTCTGGCAACAACCTTCTCGTGATCACGTTTCAATTGGCTCAAACATCGGCGATGCTTATCTACTCTTGTTTCCCACCGTGCCTTGAATTTTGTCATGACCTTTTCGGATTCTTCTAACTTGTCTCGCCATTCCGTGATCTCTCTTTTCAAACCCTTTATCAACCGCTGGTCTGATTGACTTCTGGGTTGCTTATCAAGAGACAATCTCAATTCTTGGACTTGGGCCTTAAGTTCTTCATTCTCTTGGATCAACCTATTCTTTTTGCTTTGATCCGCCGCGATTTGTATGCTGTTATCGAATTTCAAACTATCTATTCGTAGCTTCAAATCGCCAATTTCTGCTCGATAACCCTTCTCTTTTGCTAACCAGTTCCATTGCCCTTGGGATGATTCTACGAAATCTTTGAGATGCGGCCTCTTAGCCGGTCTTTCGTAAGACAGGCTGCCTCTAAACCAAGCGTGATATCCTGGGGCGACCTCCCCTTTCGCCGTATCGATCACACAAGTGTTTGCTGTCAGATGTTGGCATTCACTCCAGATTTGGCGAACTTCTTCTTCAGGGAAATGACCGTGCGGACTGATTTCAATCACTTGGGTACTCAAATCTTCGTCTTTCGGTACCACTTGGTACCTCCCAAGTTGCCTCAAAACCCGATACGGTGCATAGGGTTGGATACTTTTCAGTCCCATCAACAGAAAATGAGGCCGGGTTGCCGGCATGTATATGATTTCCTCGATAGGTGACCATCCGAGCGTCCATTGGATTTGGCTGGCGGTGAGAGTTCGGAGAAATGAGGTCCATGATGTGACTCCCTCAGGTAAATTGAGCCCTTTGATTCTCATGTAGAATTCTCCAATACAAGTTTTCTCTGGCGAACCATAACCCAAAAGTGAGGAGCGATGACATAAATGATCGGTCATCCACACTTGCAACAGTAGGTTACATCCTTCGAAAAAGTCACCCCTGGCTCGACAAACAGTGAGAGCCCGGAAAATGTCAGCCATAATCATAGGTGCCAGAGTACTTTTATCTTGGGTAAGCAAAGTACTGACAACCCCAGTTATTCTTAGATCGATGTGGCCGTCCTTCCTTGGGAACACTATAAGACCTAAGAAGGCCGTCATGAAAGCCAACTGCCTGTGTTCGTCCCATTTTTGTCGGTTGCCTTTACTACATAGTTTGAAATCCGGCTTATTGAACCCGCCCTCATGACCGTATCTAGCATACATGAGATGGAGACTGCAGAAACCTTTGGCAAGATCTGGATGGTGAAATGTTCGGGGTATTTTCAGAAAATCCAAAAATCGGTGTACCGTGACGGCCCTAGGTGCAATCAAGTACTTGAACCTTAACGGAGCTTCATCACTCCCAATGTATCCTGCTATTTCCTCCAACGTCGGGGTGAGTTCGAAGTCTGAAAAATGGAATACATTATGCGCCGAATCCCAGTAAGTGACCAATGATCTGATAATATCACCCCGAGGTTGAATGTCTAGTAAATCCGGGAGATTTTTCAGATATTTCCTCACTTTGCCTTGCCCTTCTTTGCCTAAGTCGTTCCACCATAATCGCAACTCAAAAGGGATCTTGGTCATTATTGAAAACGATTCATTTTGTATCGTGCTCATCCTGCACATTTATTTAAGGCGATTTTAACAAAATGACTGACTCAAAAAAAAAAAAATATTTTTACAGAGAGGATCAAGTTCTGAACACGGCCTTTAAACACTTCGGAGACGAAGATTTTAAGGCTGTGCGGGTCTATTGGATAAAAACGCTAAACAAGACCCAAAGGTGGCTGTTTATGCAAAGTCAGCCTTCCGGCGTCCCTTTCGGGAACATTCGGCTATTTATGATAAAACAACGTCACCTGACTTTTTTACGACTTTCGGGAAAATTTGAATTTTTATTTATTCACTGATTTTTGGCTGTTTTAGAAAAATGGGGTTGAACCCGACGAGGGTTGCCTACGTATCTCACACCCGGTGAGAATCAAACCGGCGTAGTTCGGGCATATCCTATTTTTTTTTTTTTTTTTACTTGGGCTATTAGTCTGAATTTATAAAGGGTACTACAAAAGAAACAACACATTTTTTTTTTGAATTATGAGTTTTCCATTTTTTTTGAAATAAATACCCTCTTTTTTCTTAAAAGAAAAGAACAATTTTATATGTTTTTTTTTTAAAATCAAACTGAAAGGAAACTTTTGGTTTTATTCCCCCTTTTTTTTAGAAAAATTCCGACGAGGTTTCGACACTACTTGGACATTGGTTTTATTTTTCCAAAATAAGTAATTATCTCCCTACGCTACTATTTTTTTTTTAGAAACCGGTCAACATGCGGAACCGAAACAAAAAAATGCGCAAAACAAATAGGATGCAGCAGGGTGGTCTTTTCATTTCTGGTTGCTTGTCCTAGACGGACCCAACCCCTGTGTTGAGCCCCCTAAGTCAAATGCAACATGATGCAAATAAACGTTCCTACTAGGGATCCGGCATGAAGTCGAGTTATACTAGGTTTAAACCTTGGTATTTGTTCTAGACTGTGTACCCGAGTGGACAACTCGAGTCGAGGAGGGGCAACTTACCGGGAACCAAAAGGCCGTCCGGCTTCGTAACTTATCCGTCCTCTTTCTTATTTCGGGCATTGACACTAACAGAATAGGGAGCCTCGACCAGCGAGCTTCTCCCCGGAGGTGAAGAGAGAAGGGTTCGGCACAGTTTATATACAATTCAGATAATATCAAAGCAGTAAAAAAACAAACATTGCAGCACGTTATGTCAAAACATGTAATAAATATCAGATAATAAAGCCAAATATAACAATTATTCTAAGCTCGAATTCTTGAACCCTGAACCGGAGGTTCTGGGTAAATATTCCCCAGCGGAGTCGCCAGAGCTGTCACACCTCCTTTTTGCGCGCCCGACCCCGAAGGATAAATGCGCGAGGGGAGTTTTTCCAATTTAAGTGACAATATTCGAAATGGGATTATTTATTTAATTCAGAGTCGCCACTTGGGAAAGGTTTGGCTTTTGGTGTCCCAAGTCACCGGTTTATCTTGAATCCCAAATCGAGGAAATTTTCGACTTTTCCAAATGAAGTCTGCGAACCAGAAATTCTAAGTAAGGAATTTTGTTGACCCGAGGGAAGGTGTTAGGCACCCTCGAATCCCGTGGTTCTAGCACGGTCGCTTAAATTGTTATAATGGCTAAATATCTGATTTAAATACATGTTGTGACTTATGTGCTTTTATTAAGTTTAAACCGCTTTTATTATTATCATTTATTTTTATAGAATTGCAACGTCGTGAAAATGCATCTCGAACCACGTCACAATCAATGCACCCGTGGTCGTCGACACATTTGGACTTCGTTGAGATTCGGATTTGGGTCACATCAATGTGCGCCCGAATTTAAGAATATGATTAAGACGCGCCTACGGAGTCTAACGCGTTATTATTTTGTTAGAAGGCCATGAAATTTATTAAATGGCCTATCCTGAATTCTAAATAATTATCATGGTTATTTATTGAGGGCCTCGCAATTTTGCATTTTTATTTGGCGAGGCTCATCTCTATTTTAGAAAAGGATATCCTAAAGTGGCTACATTTCTAACTATGTTCAATCTAAAATAGAAGAAAGAAGATACATATTAACTCAAGTATATGCTTTGGGCCTAAATCTTATCAATTTCTAATTAGTTATTTGTAAAGTAAAAGACGTCCTACTTTTATGAGAAATGTTCTACTTTGATAAAGAAATTACGTGACAAATGCTAGGCTCATATCCGAAACATCTCTTGAATTTAATTCAAACTAGACTCATTTAGGCTAGGTTAAGGGAATTAACCCACTGAGCATTATTATCATTGGGGGTTCGAACGCGCTCCTATATACTGCCTAGCGGGTTTTGACGGAAGGAACTAAAATAAATCGGAATATCATTGTGTAAGGTGGAAGTATCCTATCATTATAGCTAAAACAAGAATCTGATCAGTCACTGTGTCAAATATTTGTACATCCTACGTACCACACCATTACTTAACCCATATCAACAAACAACTACAAACTAAGATACAAGAGGCTAAAACTCAGCTTAAGCATTAACTAACTGGCATTTTTACTATTGAATTATACACTGATCAATTCATACGAAAGGAGCAATAGACCACGAGCATTACAGACAGACATTTAAACTTCTTGGAATTCCTTTCATTTCATGCTTTCGAAAGGTCACAGTTTACACCCACATAGGATTTGAAATGTGTACCTGGAATGCTGAAATGCAAAGAGAAAGAAGAGAATGACAGGGGAAGGTCAGCAGCAGCAGGAATCAAAATAGCAGTAGCAGCAGGACAGAAATGCAGCAACAATGGTGAGCAAAATAGCAGTAGCAAGAACAGGCTCGAGTGCAGAAATGCAACTATGGCCAATAGAAAGCAATAGCCAAATAAAAGCAACACCCAGTGGAGTAGAATCAGAACTCCGGACAGACCAAACACAGTAGTAAACCAATGAAGGCACTCAACTAATAGACACAACTGGGATTTCAAAGGATCAGAATTGGCTTGAACAAATTGAAACAACTGAAAACCCAATAACAATAGGAGGAAGAAAGTTTCTGATTGCTGGGTGTATCCCTTCTATCCCTTAATCTCCCTCTATCTATGTGTATCTATTTTGTATGTATTTCAGCTCTCCTTTTCAAACTCCTCACAGTATTTTTTCTTTTACAACCCTCCAAGTTCCAGTTCCCTTTCTGTATGTCTATCTCCTCTCTATGTATTTCAGCTCCCCCTTTTATAAGCTTTCACATTACCCCTTTTACAGCCTGTTTAGACCATCAGAAACCCCCTCATGTGCTGCCCTCTTTTCAGTTCCACTTAGTCATTTAAGTATTAACCAAAACCCCATCATATTCCCTTGGCAGGCTTACTTTTGTAATGTTTATTATTTCTGAAACTAAAGTAGGGTGTGGGCAGCAGGATGTATCTGACAGCATATGCTGTCAAAACATTTTTAAATCAAACAAAAGCCTTTATGCACATGTTGTGCACAAGTGCACAAATGCACATGTTGTGCACAAGTGCACATGCCCTCCAATTCTGACTGCAACTTAAACAAAATCAAACCCTTTACACTTCTGATTCAGATTAACAACTATAAGTAGCTAAATTCAATTCCCAACTGATTCATACAATGCTAAACAGGAGCAAATCAATTTGTATATTGTTCAAACATCTGAAACTAATTGACGACATATGTCGACTCGACTATACTAGTTATAACTCGTACAATCGAGACCAAAGTCAGACATTTAACAGTATCGAACACATGATTCGAATTGTACTGACTACGCAAAATTACATGGGAGGAATCAGTTGGTCAGTTCATATTTGAAACTCAATTAATTGCACAACAAATACATACATACAAATTATCAGAACAATTAGAAGAAAGACTCAATCAAACAACAAAGGTTCAGGCGAGATGGACAGGAACAGTTGATAAAACTCAAAACACAGATTAAAAACAAAACCAGAACAAATCTTTTAAACGAACATGGACTAACATAAATAAGCAAAGAGAATCAAAACTCACCTCAAATCTTGAAAAATCAAAAGCCTTAACTCGGATTCGGACAGACCTTTCTTAAGGCTGAACGGGCTTTAATCGAAGTGTTTCTCAGATGAGAAACACTTCGATTAAGGTCCATTAGACCTTAATCTTTTAGTTTGAACAAAACACGGACCATCGACGAAGACCTTCAAAGTTCCAAAAATTAGATCCGGGATTCGTGCTTCCCTGGTCAGATTCGGACCAAACCAAGCATGGTTTGGTCACGAGGGGGGTCTGGGGACTGTCTGGTGCGAAGTTGAGGTCGATTGGTGTAACTCGGGTTCCGACTCGAATCTTCAAATGAAGATTCGAGAAGGTGGGAAGGGATTCGAACTAAACGGCCAACAGATCGATGTTCAGGGCGGTGAGGGGGTTCTATGGTGTTCAGGCGGAGGTCATCGGCGTTCATGCCGCCGGGATTAATGGCGAGGGATAAGGGGGCGGCTAGGGTTTCGTGGGGAAGGAGGTGAAGACGGAAGCTGGGGTATTGGATAGGGGGCAGGGTGTGGTAGGAGGCTTATATATGGAATGAGGGGATTGATTTCAACCGTTGGATGAGACGAGATGGACGGCTTGGATCTGAAGGTTTAAACGAAACGTCGTCGTTTGGCTTAGTAGGGGTCAGAATTGGTTCGGGTAATGGGTCGGGTAGTGGGGTTACGGGTGAAAGATCCGGACCGTTGGATCGGCTTGGTTTAAACGGTTGTGATGGGTTGGCATCGGAACGACATAGTTTTGGTGTTAAACTACGTCGTTTTATGGCCTGGGGGTGGGCTGTTTGGACTGGTGGCTTGGGTTGTCCGTTTGGGCATTATTTGTTTGGGCCAATTTTAATAAATTGGCCCAAATCCGGAAAGGCAAGGCCCTTTTTTTTTTTTATTATTATAAAAAAAATACAAAACTAAATAAAATCAAATTAAAATAAACACCCAATACAATTATTCACACACACGTTAAAATAATTCAAAAAATGGGTAAAATTAAACAAAAAACAAAAAATAAAATCACGGACGAAGATGCCTATTTATGATTTTCTATTTAACGACCGGATTACGGTTTGAATTATGCAGGACACATATATTTTCGAATTTTATATTTTTTTAATAAAGTAAATAAATAAAAATGGGCCGAAGTCACAAATAAATCAACAAGGTGCCGCACAGAAATTCAAAATTGTACAGCAGGGCCAATTATTATTTTTTATTTCTTTTTGGAGCGATTGTCGTGCGAAACAAAAATCACGTATTCACAGAGGGTAAAGGGTTTGGGTTGGTCCGGGTGGAAACGGGTCGGGGCCATTAGTGGGTTATGGGAAATTTGATCTTGGCCGTTGATCAATCTGAGATCAACGGCCCAGATCAGGCACGACCCAAACGACGTCGTTTGGATACCCTGGGTACCAACTGGACTGGACTGGACCGGGCAGGCCTGGTTTGGGTGCATTGCTTGTTTGGGCCAATTTTTTAAAAAATTGGCCCAATCCGGAAGAAGAAGGGGTCTTTTCTTATTTTTTTTTTTATATTTTTTTTATTTCTTTTCCTTATTTATTTTTAAAAACACAACTAAGCAAAAATCAAATTAAAAATTAAATACACACTCAATACAATTATTTGCACACACACTAAGATATTTCAAAACAGGTAAAATCAAAACAAATCAAAATCACGAACGAAAATACCTATTTATGATTTTCTATTTAACGACCGGATTACGGTTCGAATTATGCATGACACACACATTTTTTGTATTTTGTTTTAATAAAGTAAAAATGGGCAAAAATCGCAAATAACCAACAAAGTGCCATGTAAAAATCCAAAATTTGTACAGCGGGGCCAATTATTATTATTTTTATTTCTTTTGGAGCGATTGTCGTGCGAAACAAAAATCACGTGCTCACAACAGGTACATTCGCGGCACCGCCCTGTCCAATCGTGGCACAACCCGCTACACACAGGCCTAATTCTGACTCGTCCTCATTCACATTTCAAGCACCATCCTTCTCACTGGAACCAACTCAGTTCACTACCAACGCTTACCCTCAGCCGTCTCGGTACGAGTTTATCGCAGGACAGGAGAAAGCCGAGAAAACGCCTGAACAAGAGGAAATGACCAGAAAGATGAGGAGTATGGAACAGAGTCTCAAAAGCATACAAGGCTTGAGCGGACAGAAAAGTGTATCCTATGCCGATTTATGCATGTTCCCTCATGTGCACCTGCCATTGGGATTCAAAACCCCAAAATTCGAGAAGTACGATGGGCATGGTGATCCTATTGCTCATCTCAAAAGATATTGCAATCAGCTGCGGGGAGCCGGTGGAAAGGAAGAACTACTCATGGCCTATTTCGGAGAAAGTCTGGTTGGCATCGCATCTGAGTGGTACATGGACCAGGATATGTCTCGCTGGTACATCTGGGATGATCTTGCTAGAGATTTCGTCAGGCAATTCCAGTACAACGTCGATATTGCTCCAGATAGGAACTCTCTGACAAATCTAAAGAAGAAACCCTCAGAAAATTTCAGAGAATATGCAGTTAAGTGGCGCGAACAAGCTTCAAGAGTGAAACCTCCAATGGACGAGATAGAAATGGTCACTGTCTTCCTGCAAGCCCAAGATCCCAATTACTTTCAGAACATGATGTCGGCCATGGGAAAACCTTTTGCAGAGGCCATCAAAATTGGTGACATGGTAGAACACGGTTTGAAAACAGGTAGGATTTTAAGTCAGACATCCATTAGAGCAACCTCCCAAGCCATCCAAGGTGGGTCCGGAGGAATGGCAAAGAATAGGACAAGAGAAGAAATAACCATGGCAGCATCATGGGGAAGAAGATACCGGGCCCCTAGACCTGTGTTCTCTGAAATAACCCCTCAACACTACTATCCTCATTCTGATATGGTCTATGCTCCACCACTTTATGCGGTTATGAATGCTCAACCTTTCAGCCGACCGCAACCACAGGCTAACAGAAATCAAGCTCCACCTCCTAGAAGTCAGCCTCCTTACCGAAACCGCTACAATCCTCGGCCTTCCCAAAATAACTTCCGTCCTCGGGAACCACCCAGGAGACCCAACTATACACCAATCGGTGAACCCTACTCCACCCTATTCCCTAAGCTTGTCCAGATGAATTTGTTGCAGCCCATACCACCAAACGGGCAAAACCCGGAATCACCATCATATCAGCGGGGTGTCAGGTGTGCATACCATTCAGGGGTAGAAGGGCACGATACAAACAACTGTTGGACATTGAAACAAGCGGTAGAGAATTTGTTAGAGCAAGGGAAAATTGTGTTGAAAGACGAGGATGTCCCCAATGTGACCAATAATCCGCTGCCCGCCCACAACAACGGGCCGATAATTGGGATGATTTGTGAAGACAAGGAATTTGATCCGGCGTTTAAGGCCATAATTGCTATTGCTAAAACAGAAAGGAAGCCCAAGGCAACCTCGAAGCAAGAGAAAGGGGAAAAGAAGAGTAAAATCACCGAGACTGAACTGGAAAAGAAAATTAATGTATCCAAGCAGGCCTATGTGGTATGGGGGATGATCAAACCACCTCGGCTGAATGAGCCAGTGGTTATTGGACGCATACCACAGAAGCCAAAGTACAGTAAAGAGGAAGATGATAAGGTGTTCACGCTCGAAGAGAGTGAGGGAACATGTGAGGCTATGAGGAATAAGTTGTGCGAAACACACATGCTCCAGCCAAGAGAGGGCACTAGCACCGCTGAGGTATCGTACATGAGACCAAGCGCCAAGCTTCAAAACTGGAAGGCTACGCCATTCCTGATCAAACGGAAGTCCTAATGGACCTGTCCTGCCATTTTCTCTGCATCACGAGCTACCCCAGGGTGTGACTCAGATGTTTTCTTTAGATTCCTGTTTTTAATTTCCTGAATGTCAACTTTTTTTTTATCTTCCCAAAATTCCAAGAAATGAAATCATGTTTCATCGCTCGCTCTCTTTTTCAAGAGATCTGCTATATTTTCTTTTTTTTTCTCTTAAATTCTGATGATGCAGCTTTAAATAACATGACATGCTTGCGGACTTCATGCCCAGATCCCGAGAACTCCGTCAGACTTCAAATAATGAGTCAAAATTTGAAATATAAAGAATTTGAGAAAATAGGGACAACTAAAGAAAATTGGTTCATGGTTTGGAAAATGTCTGTCACTAAAGCAGAGTTTGAGGACAGTAAATGGGTTTAGACCCGTACGGAATGTTAACCTTAATGACTGCGGTTTGTCACGAGCAATTGTACCGACAAAGAAGGGTCCATACGTCATTGGAAAATATTGCCAAGAGGAGCATTTGTATCTAGGCGACGTCGAAAGAAATGACGCCGACCCCGCTTTGAAAGCAGATGCAGTACTATGCCTAAATCGCTCCGGCGATGTCTTCGCACAGTTTGAGATGACGAAGGCTTTCATTCTCGCTACCCAAACACTATCAACCCTTTGCAAACCTATTTGAGCCGGTTACTCTTCTTTGATTACCCTCTTTGGAACCTGAAAGTATTATTAAAAATAAAATGAAAGAAAAAGAGAAATTGAAATGAAAAAAGTCAAATAAAAAAAAGGGAGAAGAAAGAATTAAAAAAAATAAGAATATATATATATATATAATAAGAAAATATATATAAAAAAAAGAAAAGAAAAAAGAAAAGAAAAGATACAATGAAAATGAGAAAAGGAAAAGGAAGTGAAAAACAAAATAAAGCAGAAAAACAAAAAGAAATTCCAAAAAAACAAAAGTGGCCTGAACTACGTCTGACTTGATTCCGAAAGGATACGTAGGCAACCTCTCCCTGGGGTTCAGTCACACCAAAATAAAAATCCAAGAAATCCCCCAAAAGTGAAACTGGGGCAGAAGTTATAATGGTTCGGCAATGATCCCGCCCAAAAGGTTCCAAAGTTGTAGTTCAATCCCGATTCTTTTCACCCCAAACCTTGTCCAAGTCCTTCTGATCAATCGGTAAAGGCAGGAAAGTGGAAAACATCATTGTTAGAATCTGATAGAAATCAAATCGAGAAGAATAAAGTGAGAAAGTCTTATCGGTGAAAACCTTCGGGCACCATGAGGCGATGAGAGTAGAGAAATCAAAAATGAGAGAGGTCAATTAGCGAAAACCCACAAAGGGCGTGGTCGACCGGAAAAAGGATACTTCATCACTGAAAGTCCTGGAAAGGTTCTCCGGTTTAGAAACCCAGATCAATAGGTTCATGAGAAGCTGGAGTTTGATACGGATCGGAGATCCAGTCCAAAAGGCATGTCATGTCAGTTTTAAGCCAGCATGCACTCCAGATAAGTCCTTTTCCCCCGAAAGGGATGCTTCTCTTTAAACTCATATGCTTTTCTTTTGCATAGTTTTCTTTGAATCTCTTTCGACCTAACTCTGATTCCGTAACAATTACAAAGAAAAGGTGGCAGGACCGGTTTCACAAGGCCCCACCTGGCAAGAGTCAAAGAAAATACGTGGCCTCAGTGGTGCGTCAGTCCCATCCCGACTGACCATGGTAGTTGATTTGCTTCCAAAGTAAAAACTTCGAAAGAAAAGAAAAGCCTACAAAGGCAAAATAAAGTTGGAAAGGTTAAGTCCCATGCGGTTAGCCACTGCAGTTTAGGTTTGAGGATCAAAATCCCTGACACAAAACCGACAAATCCCCACAGGGTCTCCCTTTGTAAAAATCCCAGTCTCCCTTGTAAAAATCCCCCAAAGAGTCTGCCCAGCAAATCCCCAACAAGTCTGCCTTGTACAAATCCCCACAGAGTCTCCCCAATAAAAAATCCCCACTGAGTTGGCCTCGTAAAAAATCCCCAAGCAGAATGGGATGAAAGAACCAAAGCCTTACACGAACAAATCATCACAAATCCGGAAATGCGAGTCTGATCAGTTTAAAACGGGTCGCCTGTGAATCCAATCAATGACAAAGTTTTTCAACAGGAATTAGTCCAAGACCAAGCAATTGGAACGATCAAGGCCACCGAATCAACCACCGTTTTCAAACTGACAATTTTTCTTTGCTTAGGAAAATTGAGACAGGTGCAATCCAAAGCAACCATGCAAGAAGCAGGTTAGCCCAAAAGAAATGAAGCGCGCGAGCGTCGAAACAGCTTTGCAGCAGGAAAACGACCAAAAGTAAGTTTCCCCGGAATTCTTTCATGCATTTTTTAAATAAAATAAAAAATAAAAAAAATAAAAAAATAAAAATAAAATAAATAAATAAATATATATATATATATATATATATATATATATATAAAGGAAAACCAAAGAAAAGAAAGAAGACAAGAAAGAAAAATGAAAATCCCCAGAAGAAAAACAAATCATGGTAACATAGGACCTCATTCCTCAACTATCCCGGTATAAACCACGGATCTCCCTGGCATCACCCAAGGAGCTTTTTCTATCCAAATTCCCGGCATAACCCAAGGACTCTTACCTTTTCCCGGCATAACCCGATGAATCTTCCCGGTATAACCCGTGGACCTTTCTCGGTATAACCCGATGAATCTTTCCGGCATGACCCGATGAATCTTCCAGGCATAACCCGTGGACCTTTTCCGGCATAACCCGATGAATCTCCCGGTATAACCCGATAAATCTTCCCGGTATAATCCGATGAATCTTCCCGGCATGATCCGATGAATTTTTCTGGCATAACCCGATAAATCTTCCCGGCATAACCCGATGAATCTTCCCGGCATGATCCGATGAATCTTACCGGTATGACCCGATGAATCTTCCCGGCATGACCCGATGAATCTTCCCGGCATGATCCGATGACTTCCCCGGCATAACCCGATGACTCTTACCTTTTCCCGGCATAACCAGATGAATCTTCCCGGCATAACTCGATGAATTTTTCCGGCATAACCCGATGAATCTCCTGGCATAACCCGATAAATATTCCCGGTATAACCCAATGAATCTTCCCGGCATGATCCGATGAATCTTTCCGGCATAACCCGATGAATCTCCCGGCATAACCCGATAAATCTTCCCGGCATAACCCGGTGAATCTTCCCGGCATGATCCGATGAATCTTCCCGGCATAACCCGATAAATCTTTCCGGCATAACCCGATGAATCTTCCCGGCATGATCCGATAAATCTTCCCGGCATGACCCGATAAATCTTCCCGGCATGACCCGATGAATCTTCCTGGCATGATTCGATGACTTCCCCGGCATAACCCGAGGACTCTTACCTTTTCCCGGCATAACCCGATGAATCTTCCCGGCATAACCCGTGGACCTTTTCCGGCATAACCCGATGAATCTTTCCGGCATAACCCGATGAATCTTTCCGGCATAACTCGATGACTTCCCCGGCATGACCCGATGAATCTTCCTAGCATAACCCGTGGACCTTTTCCGACATAACCCGATGAATCTTTCCGGCATAACCCGATGACTTCCCCGGCATAACCCGACGAATCTTCCGGCATAACCCGATGAATATTCCCGGCATAACCCGATGAATCTTCCCGGCATAACTCGTGGACCCTTTCCAGCATAACCTGGCAATCCTCCCAATTTAGGGCTCCGATCCTTAAGTTGAGCAAGTTTCTATTTAGTCAGCATTAGGGCTCCAATCCCTGAACTGAGCGTTTTTATTTAGCCAGCATTAGGGCTCCAATGCCTGAACTGAGCGTTTTTTCTGTTAGCCGACATTAGGGCTCCAATCCCTGAGTTGAGCAACCTTCCTTTAGCCAACATTAGGGCTTCAATCCCTGAGTTGTGCACTTTTACCTTTTGCGACATTAGGGATCCAATCCCTGAGTTGCGCTTTGTAGACTAGGGTTTTTTCCAATTCCCTCATCAGTGCTGTAAATTTTCATAACAATTAACTCACGAAATTTTCCTAGAGAAACCGGGGCAGAAAATTTCGTTCGTTTGTTTTGTTGTCTCAGCAGGTCTGACCCTGAGGTGCATGGATCGAGACGACCTACGGGATGAGTCTCAATCCAGAATAAAGAAAAGAAGAAAAGAACAAAAAAAATGTTCCCACATATTGGAACAAACAAAGGGCAGGTCGCTCAAAAAAATTGGATCAAATTCCCGAGCTCCGCCAATCCCGTTTCATTCAATACTGCCGAAATAAACAAGCGCCTACAACTTGCAAGCATCAAGATTCAGATCGAAGTCTACAAGCAGAATCAGCTAAGACCCAAGATCAAGTTGCAAAAGAATTATAGATAGGAATCTTGTAACTAGCGGTTGACAGGCATAAGTAGTTAGTTCAGTTTCAATTTCCTTTGGTTGTAATAAGGAGGTCAGTAAAGCGGTAGTAGCAACAGCAACAGCAGTAACAACAAGCATTGCAATCCCATGGTAATCCCGACTACCAAAATTTCCCGAACTATATTGACCTGATTCCTGTTTAGCCCAGGATATGTAGGAAACCTCTAAAGCAAAGGTTCGGTCAAATCTTTTTCAAAAATAAAATGCTACATACGGAGTACTCGGATGGGCAAAAATCGCTCGCTTTATCTTTGCACGAAAACCCTTCGTGTCTTCGGGCAAAGAGGGCAGCTGTAAGCACGTTATTTTTGCCCAATATGAGAATTACTCCCAAAAAATTCAAAAATAAAATGATTTTTCTTTGGTGTGCAATTTTGTGATATTTTGTGATATTTTTGAATAATTATGTGTATTTGTCTGTGCATGTTTATTTGTTAAATTAATAAAAATACAAAAATATGTCGCATTTTGCATGTAGGATTTAATTCTACAATTATTAGTAATTAAATTTGTTTTACAAAAAAATAAAAATTACAAAAATAGGCATCGTTTGCATTTTTAGCATTTAATGTCCAAATATACAATTTTATGCTTAATTATTACTTAATTGTGCGTTAATTGTTATTGGGAGTTAATTTGCGCTTTTATAACTTAATTTAGTTCTTAATAATAATTTAAGTATTTTTATAATTTAGTTTTAGAAAAATAAAAGAAGAAAAGAGGGCGAGAACATAAAGAAAGTCGGAATTGGGTCTCTTCTTCTAATTCAAGCCACAAGCCCAAAAAATACCCAATCTTCCAAAATGACCCAGTCCATTTTGAACTGGGTCAACCCAGTCCAGTACCAACAACCCAACTCCCCCTTTTCATTTTCATTTTTTTTACAAAACAAAACCAAAACAAAAAAAAAAAAAAGAAGAAAACCCTAAAAAAACACAAAACACTCATCCGCCCCCCCCCCTCTCTCATTTTTCATCTTCTTCTCCAAACCTTCCAAACCCCACCTCCCATGGCTGCCCTTCATCCTCACCATGGACGACCCAGCTGCGCCTTCAGCTTCACCAACGTTCATGGCTACTCCTCCTCCTTCGTTCTTCGTCAAGCTCGAGCTTGTGCTCGACGTCCATGGCTGCCCTCCTCCACCTCGTTTCTTCTGCTTCTGCTACGACCCAAACGACCCTTCTGCTTCCATCTTCTTCATCGTCCAAACAGACCCTAACTGCTGCATCGTCTACTTCTTCAGTCCGGGCTGCTGTTATTTCTGCTCCGCTCCAGTTCCTCTGTCGTGCTGCTGCCGGTGCTGCTGCTTCACGCTGCTTCTTCTTCAGCCATATCACTGCTGCTTCCCTTCCTCCTTCCAACTGCGTCGACCAGCTGTTGCAGCTTCGTTTCTGCTTCTGATGGTGCGCCATCTTCTTCCTTTTCATCAAGGATTCGTTTGGTTTTCGTTTGAGTCTGTGGTGTGTTGTTTTGAGTTCAAGAGGAAGGGGAGTTTATCGTTGAAAGCAAGATCCGTTAGGGCGTTAGTAGTCTTGGTACGATAATCATTTTTTGGACAGATTTGTGTACAATCGAGTTCG
The DNA here is from genome assembly GCF_000393655.2 of Nicotiana sylvestris. Taxonomy (NCBI): domain Eukaryota; kingdom Viridiplantae; phylum Streptophyta; class Magnoliopsida; order Solanales; family Solanaceae; genus Nicotiana; species Nicotiana sylvestris. The sequence continues at coordinate 149,202,442 of NC_091066.1, read as the reverse complement.
TCGTTGATTCATCTCCGGTACACAACTGACACGCTGATTATTGTAAACTGAAACAGGAAGTATGAATACGAAAAAATGAAGAGTTGAAGCTCTAAATTTATTTTAATTATATTCTGAATTTTATTTGTATGTATAAATTATTTAGCTTACAAAATCAGAATCATGTAGCTATTTAATATATATAGTGGAACATCTGACGATAACTTAACGGTTGAACTATCTATATATTACCTAAAAAAAATAAATGAATGGTGTAGCAACTCCGTCTAGTTAAAAATCAAATGAATAGGCCATTTCGGAACTTGTAGGAATATTGTTTAGTTAAATAATATTAGTTAATTTCAGTATGTAAATGGTTTAGGATTAAAATTAGATTGCTAAGTTTTTTTTTTATTTGACAAACTGAGAATATGCCTAGTATAATGTAACTAGGTAGTAACATGTGAATAAGACGGCCCAGGTCTAGTTTTATGTCATACACGTTGGGCCTGGGCCCGCATTGGCAACGGACTGCCCTGCTTGCATCATTTTCAGAATTTATGAATCATATTCAAAACCCAACTATAACAACTCAAGCATGTAAATAAATTAAGATCTTTTCTCTTTCATTCTATAGAGACATAATAGAAAAATGTAGTCACTGTAGGTTTATCCTCTCGTAAAATGAGACGAGCCTCACCAAATAAAATAATGCAAATCGCGGGGCCCTCAATAACTGGTCACAATAAAATACTTAGAATTTGGGATGGACTGTTTAGTGAATTTCACTACCTTCCCCAAAGACAATAAACGCATTAGACTCTTTAGGCGTGACATAATTAAATTACATTCTTAAACTCTGGTGCACATTTATGTGACCCAAATTCAAATCTCAATGGAGTCGGAATGTATTAACAACCATGGGTGCATTGACTGTGACGTGGTTCGAGACGCATTTTCACGACGTTGCAATTCTATAAAAATGATAATAATAATAAAAGCGGTTTAAAGTTGATAAAAGCACATAAATTATAATATGTATTAAAATCAGATATTTAGCCATTACAACAATTTAAGCGACCGTGCTAGAACCACGGGATTCGGGGGTGCCTAACACCTTCCCTAGGGTCAACAGAATTCCTTACTTAGAATTTCTGGTTCGCAGACTTCATTTGGAAAGTCGAATATTTTCCTCGAATTGGGATTCAAGATAAACCGGTGACTTGGGACACCAAAAGCCAAACCTTTCCCAAGTGGCGACTCTGAATTAAATAAATAATCCCATTTCGAATATTGTCACTTAAATTGGAAAAACTCCCTCGCGCATTTTACCCTTCGGGGCGGGCGCGCAAAAAGAAGGAGTGACAAGTACCCCACAGCGGTACTCAGTAAGTGCCAAGTCTAACCTCGATCGAATAGTGACGAGAAAGGTCAGGGACCTACTGAGATAAAATAAAGAATATAAGACATGACAATATAAGATAAGCAGTACAGTTGAAAACTAACGATAAGAATTTAATATAGGAAAAACAAGGAATTCAATAACTGAAACAGAGGCAAAACAATCGCAGGGAAACAACCGGGGATCTTTCGGTATCCCGGAGATCTCTTAGTACCCTCAATATATGCCCGGGATCTCTTGGTATCCCGAGAATCTCTCGGTATCCTCAATATATGCTAGGGATCTCTTGGTATCCCGATGATCTCTCGGTATCCTCAATATATGTTAGGGATCGCTTGGTATCTCGAGGATCTCTTGGTATCCTCAATATACGTTCCAGGGATCTCTCGGTATCCCGCACCTCAGTTCAAATCATAAATATGTACAGGGATCTCCCGAGATGCCGTCCCATAGTCCCAAAGTAAACACACACAGCAGCAATACAAGAATACTCAATTAAGCTCGATTTCGTATCAAATAAACAAGTAATTGTAATCTAACATGCTCCACATAATTCAATTAAGGCAGTTTAAGCAAATAAACAGTTAAGTCAATTAGACATGCTTTTCTAAGCTAACAACAGGTTTAAATTGCAAGTAAAATGAAACAGGAAAAGGAACACAATTGAAATTACTTAAAGAAAATCGAATTTTCAACAATTAGCTCAAGTACGCACTCGTCACCTCACGTACAAGGCATTTCAAATATCAAATATATCGAATCCTAAGGGGAAGGTCCCCCACACAAGGTTAGACAAGCCACTTACCTTGAACTGGCTCAAAATCAACCCGAAACCACGCTCTTGCCACGAGTACTCGGCTTCAAATTGCCCAAATCTATTCAATTCAATTGCATAATATAAATAACACTTCAAGTAACTGATTCTACAAAGAAATTCTAACCTAATACGTGAAATTAGGTAAAATAACCAAAACACCCTCGGCCCCACGTTTCAGAATCAGGTAAAAATTATATTTTCAGAATCCTCACACTCTCCCGAGTTCATGCATGCCAAAACTATCCAAATCTAAGGTCAAATTTCCAATCAAAAGTGAATTCTAGGTCTAAGAATTTTCTTCCAACTTTTCCCCAAATTTTCATCTCCAATCCGAAATTAAATGATGAATTCATGTTTAGATTAAGGGGTTACAAGCAAAAATGAGTTAAGAATCATTACCCAATCGATATCTCGGAAAATCCCTCAAAACCTCGCTCAAATCTGAGCTCCCAAGCTTTAGTTTTCACAAAAATGGCTTAACCCTCGACTTTAAAATTTTATATCTGCCCACGTAAATCCTTCTTCGCGAACACGGAAGGACCCTCGCGTTCGCGAAGCACAACTTTGCTTGACCCAGATATCCTTCATCGCGAACGCGATGTCCCCTGTCGCGAACGTGGTAGCAAACTTCCCCCTCCTACGCAAACGCGAGACCCTCTTCGCGAATGCGTAGGCATACGACCTCTCAGCTTCGCGAACGCGGGACCCTCTTCGAGAACGCGAAGCGTTAAGCTTCCACCAACCCCAGCTCCTCTTCGCGCACGCGAGACCCCAATCGCGAACGCGAAGAAGGAAACCAGAACTGGAGACCTGCTGTATTTTTTGCAATCCTCTAAGTCCAAAAATGACCCATTGAGCATCCAAAACACACCCGAGGCCCCCAGGACCTCAACCAAACCTATCAACCGATCCTAAAATATCATTCAAATTGTTCCAACCTTCGGAACGCTTAAAACAACATTAAAACACATATTTTTCATCAGATTCAAGTCTAAGAATTCCAAAAACTCTAAAAATATGCTTTCGATCAAAAGGTCTATCAAACCTCGTCCGAATGACCTGAAACTTTGCACATGCATCACATTAAATACTACGGATCTACTCCAACTTCCATAATTCTATTCTGACCCTCGGATCAAAATCTCACTATCGAACCGGAAACTTAAAAAATTTAACTTTCTGCATTTCAAGCCTGAATTAGCTACGGACCTCAAAAACACAATCTGAACACGCCCCTAAGCCCAAAATCACCCAACGGAGCTAACGGAATCATCAGATTTATATTCTGAGGCTGTCTTCATACTTTTCTGACTACGGCCAACTTTTGAACACTTAAGCTCTCATTTAGGGACTAAGTGTCCCAAAACTCTCTGAAACTCAAAATCGAACATCCCGAAAAATCAAAATAGCAGAAATAAACTTAGGAAAAGCAATTAATGGGGGATCGGGGCGTAAATTCTTAAGACGACCGACCAGGTCGTCACATTCTCCTACACTTAAAAATTCGTTCGTCCTCGAGTGAGCATAGAGACATACCTGAAGTAGTAAAAAGATGAAGGTAACGGCTGCGCATATCTTGCTCGGTCTCCTAGGTCGCCTCCTCGATTGGCTGATCCCGCCATTGAACCATTACTGCAGCTATGTTCTTGACCTCAGCTTTCTAACCTGTCTGTCCAATATTGCCACTAGCTCCTCAACATAAGATAGATCCTTGCCCAACTGGACTGAAATCCAACACGTGCAACAGATCACCATGATACCTCTGGAGCATCGAAACATGAAATACCGGATGAACTCCTGCCAAGCTGGGAGGTAAAGCAAGCTCATAAGCAACCTCCTCAACACGCCTCAATATCTCAAAAGGGCCAATAAACCTCGGACTCAACTTTCCATTCTTCCCAAATCTCATAACGCCCTTCTTAGGCGAAACCTGAAGCAGAACCCGCTCTCCAACCATATAGGAAACATCACGAACCTTCTGGTCCGCGTAACTCTTCTGTCTGGACTGGGCTGTACGGAGTCTATCCTGAATCACCTTAACCTTCTCTAAAGCATCCTGAACCAAGTCTGTGCCCAACAATCTAGCCTCACCCGGCTCAAAACAACCCACCGGGGATCTACACCGTCTCCCATATAAAGCCTCATACGGTGTCATCTGAATGTTGGACTGATAACTGTTGTTGTAAGCGAACTACGCCAATGGCAAGAACTGATCCCAAGACCCTCCAAACTAGATCACACACGCACGAAGCATATCCTCAAGAATTTGAATAGTGCGTTCGGACTATCCGTCCGTTTGAGGGTGAAATGTTGTACTCAACTCCACCCAAGTACCTAACTCATGCTGAACGACGCTCCAGAACTGTGATGTGAACTAATTACCTCTATCTGAAATGATGGACACTGGAATACCATGCAGGCGAACAATCTCCCGGATATAAATTTCCGCCAACCGCTTCGAAGAATAAGTAGTACATACAGGAATGAAATGAGGGAACTTGGTCAGTCGATCCATAATCACCCAAATAGCGTCGAACTTCCTCAAAGTCTGTGGGAGACCAACTACAAATCCCATGGTGATCCGCTCCCACCTCCACTCCGGAATTTCTATTTGCTGAAGCAACCCACCCGGTCTCTGGTGCTCATACTTCACCTGCTGACAGTTGAGGCATTGAGCTACAAATCCAACTATATCTTTCTTCGTCTTTCTGCACCAGTAGTGCTGCCTCAAATCCTAATACATATTCGCGGCACCCGGATGAATGGAATACCACGAGCTATGGGCCTCCTCTAGAATCAACTCTCGAAGCCCATCAACATTGGGTACACAAATCCGACCTTGCATCCTCAATACCTCATCATCACCAATAGTCACATCTCTGGCATCACCGTGCTGAACCTTGTCCTTGAGGACAAGCAAATGAGGGTCATCATACTGCCGCTCCCTAATACGATCAAATAAGGAAGATCGAGAAACCACACAAGCTAGAACCCGACTGGGCTTTGAAAGATCCAATCTCATAAACTGGATGGCTAAAGCCTGAACATCCATTGTCATAGGCCTCTCCGATGCTGGTAAATAAGCCAAACTCCCCAAGCTCTTTGCCCGATGACTCAAAGCATCGGCCACCATATTGGCCTTGCCCGGGTGATATAAAATAGTGATGTCATAGTCCTTTAGCAACTCTAACCACCTTTTCTGGCGCAAATTTAGATCCTTTTGCTTGAACAAGTGTTGCAAGCTCCGATGGTCAGTATAAATCTCACAAGGCACACCGTATAAATAATGGCGCCAGATCTTCAGGGCGTGAACAATGGCAGCTAACTCAAGGTTGTGGACCAGATAGTTCTTCTCACGTACCTTCAATTGTCTGGACGCGTAGGCAATCACTCTAACACCCTGCATCAACACTGCTCTGAGGCCAATCCTCTAGGCATCACAATAAACCGTATAAGACCCCGAACCTGTAGGTAGTATCAAAATTGGGGTTGTAGTCAAAGCTGTCTTGAGCTTCTGAAAGCTCGCTTCACACTCCTCCGTCCACTGGAACGGAGCACCCTTCTGGGTAAACCTGGTCATAGGGGTTGCAATCGATGAAAACCCCTCAACAAAATGACGGTAGTAGCCCGCCAAGCCAAGGAAACTACGGATCTCAGTAGCTGAGGATAGTTTGGGCCAACTCTGCACAATCTCTATCTTCTTCGGATCCACCTGAATACCCTCACTCGATACCACGTGGCCTAAGAATGCCACTGAATCCAACCAAAACTCACATTTCGAGAATTTAGCATATAACTTCTTCTCTCTCATAGTCTGAAGTACAGTCCTCAGGTGTTGCTTATGATCTTCCCGACTCCGCCAGAATATCATCAATAAAGACAATAACGAACAATTCAAGATACGGTCGGAACACACTATGCATCAAATGCATAAAGGCTGCTGGGGCATTGATCAGCCCAAATGACATAATAAGGAACTCATAATGACCATACCGAGTCCTGAAAGCAGTCTTCGGGATATCTAACTCCCAAATCTACAACTGATGGTAACCTGAGCGCAAGTCAATCTTAGAAAACACATGTGCGCCCTAAAGTTGGTCAAACAGATCATCAATACGAGGCAAAGGATAACAGTTCTTCACTATAACCTTGTTCAACTGGCGATAATCCCTACACATACGCATAGAACCATCATTTTTCTTCACAAACAAGACAAGATCACCCCAAGGTGATACACTAGGCCGAATAAAACCCTTATCAAGCAATTCTTATAACTAATCCTTCAATTCCTTCAACTCAGGAGGAGACATACGATACGGAGGAATAGAAATAGGCTGAGTGCCCGACAACAGATCAATGCCAAAATCAACATCTCTATCAGGCGGCATGCCCGGAAGGTCAGCTGGAAACACATCGGGAAAATCCCGTACTACTGGACTGAATCAACTAAAGGGGTATCAATACTGACATCTCTTACATAAGCTAAATACGCGTCACACCCCTTATCAACCATACACTGACCTTTAAAAAAATAAATAACTCTACTGGGAGTGTGATCTAAAGTACCTCTCCACTCAACATGCGGTACACCTGGCATAGCCAGCGTCATGGTTTTGGCGTGACAATCAAGAATAGCATAATGGGGCGACAACCAGTCCATGCCAAATATAATGTCAAAATCTACCATGTTGAGTAACAATAGATTGGATCTAGTCTCAAAACCACTAAGAGCAACCAAACACGACCGATAAACGCGATCCACAATAAGAGAATCTCTTACTGGAGTAGAAACATAAACAGATAAACTCAAAGAATCCCGAGATACACCCAAATACGGAGCAAAATAAGAAGACACATAAGAATAAGTGGAGCCTGGATCGAATAGAACCGATGCATCTCTATGACAAACCAGTATAATACTTGTGATGACAGAATCGGAGGCAACAACCTCGGTACGTGCAGGAAAAGCATAGTATCGGGCCTGGCCTCCCCCTCTAGGGTGACCTCTACCTCCCCGACCTCCACCTCTAGCTGACTGAGTAGGTGGGGTAGCAACTGGAGCTGTAACCATGGCCTTAGAACTATGCGGGGCACGCTGTGGCTGAGAAGTCTGTGGAGGTGCACTCATCCCAAGTCTAGGACAATCCCTCACCACATGTCATGAATCACCACACTCAAAACAAGCTCTGGGAGGATGTGGTGATTGTGACTGGATCGAGCCAGGTTTGCTGGACTGACCTCTGAAAGCACCCCGCGCAGGAGGCACGCTAAATACCGGAGGTGCATAATAAGGCTCCTGAGGTCTAGGAGGAGCTGGAATACCACTGGTTACTGGAAGAGCTGAATGAATAGGGCGACTCATATAACCCCTACCATGATGACCTGCTGCTGGGGCACGAGCACTAGAGAAATGGCCCGACTCTCGAGACCTCTTGGCCTCCTTCTCCCCTCTCTCTCTCCCTAGCATACATACCCTCAATCCTCCTAGCAATGCTCACCACCTACTGCTAAGAAATATCTATCTCCAACTCAAAAGCCATGCTAGACCTGATGTTGGGAATAAGGCCCTCAATAAACCGGTTAACCCTCTCGCGAATAGTAGAAAACAAGGTTGGTGAATGCCTAGCCAAACTGGTGTAACAGACAGCATACTCTGAGACAGTCATAGCACCCTAGCGCAAATGCTCAAACTCTACGCACCAGGCGTTTCTGGGGCTTTGAGTAACATACTCTCTCAGGAACAGATCTGAAAACTGAGTCCAATTCAGTGAAGCAGCCTCATCCGGACTGTCTAACTCATAGGTGCGCCACCACTCATAGGTGGCTCCTCGAAGCTGGAAGGTAGTGAAGGAAACCTCACTCGATGCTGATATACCCATGGTACGGAGAATGCGGTAACACTCATCTAGAAATCCCAGAGCATCCTCCAATGCTAAACCGCTGAATACATGAGGCTTGTACCTCTTGAACCTCTCAAGTCTCAGCTGCTCCTCCTCGGAAGCCGCTGCCCTACCCTCGGGCTGAACTGACACTGCAGGCGGTACAAGAATAATCTTAGGGACCCGATCAACATGCACTCACTGCTCAAGAGTGTGGGCGGCAAAAGTCTGTGCTCCTCCCCTGGCCTGAGATGTAGCTACAGCAAGGGGAAGCAACCCTACCTGAGCCAGCGTGGTGTACATGCTCATGAACTGTGCTAGAGTCTCCTGAAGAGTTGGAGTAGTAGTAGCAGTAGGCGTGTCAGGTGTATGGACTCCGGTTGGAACTACTGGTGGTACCTCGGCGGCAACTCGCGCAGGTGCTCTGGTTGCACCACGTGCACGTCCTCAGCCTCTACCCCGGCCCCGGCCTCTGACGGCTGCAGTAGGGGGCACGGGTGCCTGATCATCTCAGGTAGCACGTGTCCTCACAATCTATGAGAATATAAGACAAAAGTTTAGAATTGTGATGTCAAAATATCGCACGACAAGGAAATCAAATGAAGTGGAAATTTTCCTAACAGTTACATAGCCTCTCGTAGATAAGTACAAACATCTCCGTACCGATCAGCGAGACTCTAATAAACCGGCTTGTGATCCATGACTCTTATGAACCTAGAGCTCTGAAAGTGTCGCTCAACATACACAATTTAACTCTCAAACCAATACATACTTCCAAGACCCGGAAACCTATGAATCACAAGCTAAGGATCACTACACAGTACTCTAACTCCAGAATGTCTAACAAGAACAGAAATACAGAAGGGCTAATACTTAAAAGCGAGAATAGAAAAGGACTCCTCGGCTTGTGGACGCGGCAGATATACCTCGAAGTCGCTGGAGTAGTCGCCTCACCTCAAAGGTGATAGGATTGAGTTGCAGTACCTGGATCTGCACATGAAAAACATGCGCATAAGGGGCATGAGTACACCACAACGGTACTCATAAGTGTCAAGCCTAACCTCGGTCGGGTAGTGACGAGGAAGGTCAAGGCCATACTGAAATAAAACTAAAAAAATATAAGACATGACAGTATAAGATAAGCAGTACAGTTGAAAACTAACGATAAAAATTTAATAAAGGAAAAACAAGGAATTCAATAACTAAAACAGAGGCAAAAACAATCACAGGGAAATAACCGGGGATCTCTCAGTATCCCGAGGATCTCTTAGTACCCTCAATATATGCTAGGGATCTCTCGGTATCCTCAATATATGTTAGGGATCTCTTGGTATCCCGAGGATCTCTTGGTATCCTCAATATACGTGCTAGGGATCTCTCGGTATCCCGCAGCTTAGTTCAAATCATAAATACGTACATGGGATCTCCCGGGATGCCGTCCCGTAGTCCCAAAGTAAAACACATAGCATCAACACAAAAATACTCAATTAAGCTCGATTTCGTATCAAATAAACAGGTAATTCTAATCTAACATGCTCCACATAATTCAATTAATGCAGTTTAAGCAAATAAACAGTTAAGTCAATTAAACATGCTTTTTCTAAGCTAATAGCAGGTTTAAATTGCAAGTAAAATGAAACAGGAAAAAGAACACAATTGAAATTACTTAAAGAAAACCCGATTTTCAACAATTAGCTCAAGTACGCACTCGTCACCTCACGTACAAGGCATTTCAAATATCAAATATACCGAATCCTAAGGGAAAGGTGCCCACACAAGGTTAGACAAGCCACTTACCTCGAACCGGCTCAAAATCAATCCGAAACCACGCTCTTGCCACGAGTATTCGACTCCAAATGGCCCAAAAGTCTCCCGAGTTCATGCATACCAAAATTATCCAAATCTAAGGTCAAATTCCCAATCAAAAGTCGAATTCTAGGTCTAAGAACTTTCTTCCAACTTTTCCCCAAATTTTCATCTCCAATCCAAAATCAAATGATGAATTGATGTTTGGATTAATAGGTTACAAGCAAAAAGGAGTTAAGAATCATTACCCAATTGATATATCTGAAAATCCCTCAAAACCTCGCTCAAATCTGAGCTCCCAAGTTTTAGTTTTCACAAAAATGGTTTAACCCTCGACTTTGAAATTTTATATCTGCCCAAGTAAATCTTTCTTCGAGAACGCGAAAGGACCTGCGCATTCGTGAAGCACAACTTTGCTTGGCCTAGATGTCCTTCATCGCGAATGCGATGTCCCTTGTCGCGAACTCGGAAACTTCCCCCTCCTACGCGAATACGAGACCCTCTTCGCGAACGCGTAGGCATACGACCTCTCAGCTTCGCGAACGTGGGACCCTCTTCGAGAACGCGAAGCGTTAAGCTTCCACCAGCCCTAGCTTCTCTTCGCGAACGCAAGACCCTACTGGAGACCTGTTGCATTTTCTTCAATCCTCTAAGTCCAAAAATGACCCGTTGAGTATCCGAATCACACCCGAGGCCCCCGGGACCTCAACCAAACCTGCCAACTGATCCTAAAACATTATTCAAATTTGTTCCAACCTTCGTAACGATCAAAATAACATCAAAACACCTATTTTTCATCGGATTCAATCCTAAGAATTCCAAAAACTCTAAAAATACGCTTTCGATCAAATGGTCTATCAAATCTCGTCCAAATGACCTAAAATTTTACACACACATCACATTAAACACTACGGAGCTACTCCAACTTCCGGAATTCTATTCCGACCCTCGTATCAAAATCTCACTATCGAACCGGAAATTTCAAAAATTCAACTTTCGGCATTTCAAGTATAAATTAGCTACGGACATCCTAAACACAATCCAAACACGCCCCTAAGCCCAAAATCACCCAACAGAGCTAACGGAACCATCAAATTTCTATTCTAAGTCCGTCTTCACACTATTCCGACTACGACCAACTTTCCAACACTTAAGCTCTCATTTAGGGACTACGTGTCCCAAAACTCTCCGAAACTCAAAACCGAACATCTCGACAAATAAAAATAGCAAAAATTAACTTGGAGAAAGCATTTAATAGGGGATTAGGGCATAAATTCTTAAGACGACCGGCTGGGTCGTCAAAGTTTACAAAAGAAGTTTTAATTTTATAAGAAAATAGATGAAAATGGCTTCAGATTCAACCACTTATCTATTCTTGCCACTATTCCTTATTACACAAATACAATTTTTATACAATTTTATAACTATATCTTTTGTATATTTTATATCAGATTTATACATAGTAAAAATAAATTTCATACAACTAATTATATATTATACAACTTATCTATAACTTTCATACATTATTTGTACCCAATTATATATAACTATAATATAATACCACTTAAATATAATTTTTATACAATATGTCTTTTGTATATTCTGTATGTAATTTATACATAGTAAAAACAAATTTCATACAACTAATTATATATTATACAATTTATCTATAACTTTCACACATTATTTTTACCCAGTTAAATACAACTAAAATAACATATAACTTAAATACAAATTTTATACAATATGTCTTTGGTATATTTTGTATCTGATTTATACATAGTAAAAATAAATTTCATACAACTAATTATATATTATACAACTTATCTACAATTTATCTACAACTTTCACACATTATTTCTACACAATAAAATACAACTACAATAACATACAACTTAAATACAAACATTATACAATATGTCTTTTGTATATTTTGTATCTGATTTATACATAGTAAAAACAAATTTCATACAACTAATTATATGTTATACAACTTATCTATAATTTTCGTACATTATTTCTACTTAGTTATATACAACTATAATATCATACAACTAAAATATAAATTTTATACAATGTTGTTTAACTTTCATACAATAGTTAAATGAATAAAAGAAAAATAAATAAACAACAGAATACAATTTTTCTACTGCAATATAATGTATGTCATGTCTTCTTCTTCTTCACCAAGTCTAATCTTCACCAAAACCCCTCAAAATTGAGATATAAACTCCAAACCATATTCCCGATTATTTGCAAAAACACCCAATCCAAACAAATAATGATTTTTGATAATCCAAATTTGAATTCAAAACTTCAAAGCTTTTTAATGGCTGTCAATGGTGGAATTGCTGCTCTCTTTTCCTTTGCTTTATATTACTGAAATTTGGGATTGAGAGATAGAGAGATACATAGAAAGAATTCTCAATTCTTTGCAACAACATCCAATCCAAACAAACAATGTCTTTTGAAAACCCAAATTCGAATTCAAAGCTTCAAAGCTTTTTAATGGTTGTCAATAGCGGAGGGGTTACAGATTTTTGTTGGTTTGAGAAGAGGAAATAGTGGGTGATTGAAGAGAAAATTGTGGGGTGTGGTTTGATACGTGGGTGAGGGGGTGAGATTTGGAGATAGAAACTTAGGGGGAGTGGGAATATACGGTAGAGTTAAATTAGGAGACTAATTAATACCATTAAAACTCCTAAAATGTACATAAATGGTAATTAGGTATATAAGAGGTAATTATATTAAAAGTTAAGCATGGAGGATAATATAGTTTACTATATGGTATAGGAATGTAAAAATCCCAACTAAAAATAACCCATAAATTAAAAATAACCCGTGGAGATATAATGTTGAGAAATTTTCACAAACCACTATTGTTTAGTGGTTATTAGCTAGATATAGCTACCATTTACTAAATTACTTCTTATAGCTATGTTTTCAGTTGTTATAGAGTGTATTCGATGTATTTAAGCTATTGTATTCATGAATACAGTAGCAAAACTCAGCGTGAAACAAGGGAGTCCAACTAAGCAACGATTGTATTCGGCTATATTCGCGAGCTGTATTCGTGAATACAGTATTGTAAACTGCATAAAAATGGTCTTTTCAAATGTTTAAAAACGTTAAGTGAATCAATTAAAGCTATAGACTCATAATATAACTCAACTAACTCATTATAACACGCGTAATCTGTATTTCCCGTAGAAAAGATTTCCCAGCCGAAAATTATCACAAAATAGAGCAATCTCTAGAGTTTCAATCCCTCCTTTTTTTATTGCTATCATTCATGGAAGTTCTGTTGGTGCGTGATGATTTTTTTTTTAGAACAGTTAGTAAACATATAATTTAGTAAACTGCTCAATATATATTGCATTTATATTTTGAATAAATATGAATATACACAGGTGCAATTATATCTAAATACATAAGTACAATCTGCTGAATACATACGAATACAAAATGCATTATCATACAATACAATCTGAATATAATTGAATACATACAAAATGCAGTACACATATAGTATAATCTAAATATATTTGAATATATGTGAATACAAAATGCAGAGCACATACAATACAATCTCATGAATATATATGAATACATAATGCTTAATATACAGTGGAATACATACTGCAGATATATCTGAATACATATATACAACATGCTGAATACAAACTGTTGAATATAATTCATATTTTTTAAGTCTGGTCAAAGTCAAAAGGAAATAGAGACTTTGCCGGAGAACTTTCAGCGACTCTTGTTGATGCAAGGAAACTCTCTTATATCATCTATGGTATGAATTTGTTCATCTATCATCGGTGGTAAAGAAACTCTCTTATACATATCTCTCTCAATTTTGAAACTTGAGAGAGAGGATGGAGATGAACCAATTGATAATGATGGTTGTATTCGTGGGAAAAATACTGGGTTGGGAGAGCGATAGTGGAGAAAGAACATGGGTTTAACAAAATTGTATACAATACCGGTATTATTGGGAAAGAGAGAATAGAAAGTATGAGAGAGAAAAATATTTCACATCGTAGTTAATGGCTTAAAAGTAGAAAGTGACTACAAATACATAATTTTTTATAAAACCTAAAAGGTAGCTATAGAATATAATTTTATAAAAAGGTATTTATTTTATAATAAATAAGGTGTAAAAGTTTGCTATATATAATTTATGTATTATATGTATAAAATTATGCATAAAAATGTATAATCTATGTATATGGCTAGAATAAGTAAACAATGAATATGACTGGCTATTTATATAAAGATCCCTAGAAATATTGCACAGATAGGATACTTTGGGGTAAAGTGCGTAAATAACCTTCGAAGTGAATGGTCTTGAATTTTCGTCTGCACTTCAAATTTAATAAGTGTTTCCCTTTACTTGTCCCATAGGAAACACTTTTAGTTTTTAGCCTTGGAGTTCTGCCATGAGGCAAACGGGTAGGAATGGCAAGCGGTGCGGGTGCGGTACGGGTTCTGTCTTAACTCGTAAAATTTCGCCCCGCCCCACCTCACATGGCATTTGCGCCTGCGTTTACCCACCCCACACCTACACCCGCATCCACCCGCCCGATCCGTTTAATTTTTTTAAAAAAAAAAAAAATTAAATTTTGTTAGCTTTTGGACCAAGTCTCTTCACCAAGAAATACGATTTACACAAAGTAACTGTATGTTCTGATACAGTTGAACATAGTCACTGTTTTGCTGAAACACGGAAAGTTCCAGCATAATATGCTAGATTATGGAGCTCCTGCATATATTTATAGTATATTATGTTGGAACTCTAGCACGAAAAATTTCAGCATAATTTGCTGAATTATGGAGCTACTCCATTTAAAATTCTCGCATATTATGTTGGAACTCTATCACATTATGAATCTAGCATATTATACTGGAAATTCATATGTAAAAAATTCGAACTCCAGCATATTATGCTGGAATTTTTCTGGATTTTTGAGAGTGGTTTTGTTCATATCATATTTTTACGTAAAAAATAGTTAAATTTAGATTACTTTTGAAATTGTAGTTATTTTTCAATTGCCAGTTATAAATTTGATTATTTCTGATTTTTTTTTCCCGATATTTGAGTATACTTCTTTATTTGACATGTGAATTGTGAGTCAAATTATTGGAAGCAGCAAACAAAATAAATTGTGAATTAGTTATAGAGTATAGAGGAATGGGTGGAAACAAAAATGTCACAGTTAGCGTGGCATCTAACTAGAAAATGGAAAGATAAATAACAAAAATATCCATAATTATTGTGCTGGCAAATTACTTTTGCAAACTAAAAAATAGAGAGGGTATTAACATACTACACTCACGCACTATGTTAACAAAATCCTTTAATATTGCATCTGCTAAAAAAAAATTAGAAGTTATATTGAATTGAAGAAAAAGACATAAGGATAATTAAGATGAAAAATGAAAGGTCGAAATAGGAATGACACTTCTTTTTATCTGCTTAGGTATACAATATAAAACCGTTAAATTTAACAACTTTGTTCCCTCCAAAAAAATTGTATAACTGTAATCCAAATCTAGTTCCATGGCATTTCCTGCTCCAACACTTAAAATAGGGACTTTCTCATGCCGAGATTTCATTACAAAGAATTCAAGAAAAGACACATTCACACCAATTGACCCTTTTTCTCTTGTACCCAAATGCAAATCTTTGAGAGACCTTAAGCAAATTCAAGCATTTTCCATAAAAACCCACATGCAAAATGATGTCTTTTTTATGAGTAAGCTCATAGATTTTTGCACAGCTGATCCGACACCTGCCTCTTTGCACCATGCCCACCTCCTGTTTGATCAAATTCCACAACCAGATATAGTCCTATTCAACTTCTTGGCCCGTGGTTATGCCCGGAGTGACACCCCATTAAATGCCTTTGTCCTGTTTTTGAAAATTCTAACATTAGGTGTTGCTCCTGATTTTTATACATTCCCTTCTCTGTTGAAGGCTTGTTCAGCTGGAGAAGCTTTAGAAGAAGGTAAGCAATTGCATTGCCTTTTGATTAAATATGGCCTTAATGACGATATGTATGTTTGTCCTGCACTTATGAATATGTACATTGAGTGTAATGACAATGGTTCAGCTCGTTGCGTGTTTGATAGGATACCTGACCCTTGTGTGGTAACGTATAATGCGATCATAATGGGTTACGTGAGAAGTAGCGAGCCAAATGAGGCCCTCTTGTTGTTTCGTGAATTGCAAGGAAAAAAACTTAAGCCTACTGATGTTACAATTTTAGGCGTGGTTTCATCATGTGCTTTGTTGGGAGCATTGGAACTGGGGAAGTGGGTATATGAATATGTTAAGAAGAATGGTTTTGATCAATATGTTAAGGTGAACACTGCACTTATTGATATGTATGCAAAATGTGGGAGCTTGCCTGATGCAATTTTAGTTTTCGAGAGCATGACTTATAAGGACACTCAAGCATGGTCAGCGATGATCATGGCTTATGCTATTCATGGACGTGCTCGTTGTGCAATATCTTTGTTTCGAGAGATGCAGAACACTCGAATTACTCCTGATGGAATTACATTTTTGGGTCTATTATATGCATGCAACCACAGTGGATTGATTGAAGAGGGTTTTAGATTTTTCAATAGCATGAAAGAAAGCTACAGGATTGTACCAGGGGTGAAACACTACGGATGCATGTTGGATTTGTTAGCTCGGGCTGGCCGCCTTAATGATGCTTTTAAGTTCTTAATGGAATTGCCAATTCGGCCTACAGTTTTACTTTGGCGGACATTGTTATCTGCTTGCAGCAGTCATGGAAATGTGGATTTGGGGAAGCTGGTAATTGAGAAAATCTTCGAAATGGACAAATCACATAGTGGCGATTATGTGATCTTTTCAAACATGTGTGCACGAGCTGGGAAGTGGGAAGAAGTGAATTATATCTGGAAATTGATGAAAGTTAGAGATATTAAGAAAATTCCTGGCTGTAGTACGATAGAGGTTAACAATGTAATGCATGAATTCTTCTCTGGGGAGGTTACGCGTATTGAGCACAGGGAGCTCCACCAGGAAGTTGACAAGTTAATTGAGAAATTGAAATTGGTTGGTTATGTTCCTGATACTTCTATAGCTTTTCGTCCTGGCCTAGAAAATGAAGAGAAAGAAGCTATTCTGAGGTACCACAGTGAAAAATTGGCAATTACTTTTGGTCTTCTTAATAGTCCACCTGGAAAAACAATTCGCGTTGTTAAAAACCTTAGAATCTGTGGGGACTGCCATTCAGCTGCAAAACTCATATCGCTCATCTTTAAACGAAATTTAATTATCAGAGATATGCAAAGGTTTCATCATTTTGAAGGAGGAAAATGTTCTTGTGGGGATTTTTGGTAACAGATGAACGATACGCACTCTTGTAGCGGGAAATATCCACCACCTTCACATTAACATGTTTCATCAATTTTAAGGTGGAAAATGTTCAGGTGGGTATTTTTGGTTACATAATTGATGGAATGCACACTAGAGAGAGCAAGCATCAACCATCTTAACATCAACCATCTTAACATCAACAGGAGCAAATGCAGAGTTTCCTTGTGATGACCGGGTATTCTCATCAGCCATCAAAATAGCTTTTCTTACAGATTTTCTTGTGAATCTTGGTGTAAAGCCAAACCCAAGGTTTGAAAAATAAGTAGTTTTTTTTAGCTTTTTTTAATATATTATATTCTGCTTAGTTTCTTTAATCATTTCAATCCATAAATTACATGCGAAGCTACTCTTTCTTGTAATCAACTGAAGTACTAAACAGTACTAATTCAAGAAGAGAACTTAAAATTGAATCCATTAATACCCCTGTATTATGGAAAATGAAATTTCAGTGTAGAACCAACATCCTTGAAATACTGTATTTCAATTTGGTACATAATTTCATTATTTTCCAAACAAAGGCCTAATTGAGATGAGACCATTATATGTCTTGGACCACAGACTCTTTTTTTGTTTTGGTAACAATGTTTCATGAAAAGAGAGGACCACACAACTTGTTCTACACTAACCTGCTTGACGATATTCTGGCCACTAGCCATCTTAAATTTTATGAACTGCCGTGTAGAATTCCTAATAAATGTGGTTCTATCATAACATATGCCTCACCTGTATTAGCAATATTTAGCATGCTTCCCATACTTCTCTGTGATGGGGAGTCAAATCAAGAAATGGCTCCATTTGGCACATGCTCGCTGTCCAAATTATCCTGTTAGACTAATGTTAGCAGTTTGTGTTCCACATTATTTTACCCCTTGGACATGAAAATAACTATTTTTAATAATGCAAAGTTTGGTAATTTGTTGCCATCCACACACTGGTGATCCTGATAATTCCTGTTTTACATGCATATGTGCAGTGAATCTAGGATTTCTAGAACATGGAAGAAAAACTATTAAGTGAGAATTGATCCATGTTCCTCTAGGTAAATAACTTAGCTTTGAACCAAGTGCACCATTCAGCCTTTTTGGAGCATGGGTGCCGACAGATAATATTGAGACCATGGATTCACAATTCACATGCCCCATATTTTAGGCCTGAGTCCGCCCCTGCATATGTGTAAATATTGCCCTAGTCTCTAGATGCTAAGCACCATCTTTAACTCCAATAACAACCTTATCTATAGACAAGGATGAGATACTGCCGCCCTATGCTGATCAAGATTTTTATATTGAAAAATTTGATTGTCCTCTGTGTCTCAGAGTTATGATTTTTTTTACTTTGTTCAGCTGGCAAGTCTTCCACTTATCGCTAGTTCCTCATAGAAAGAATGTTTTTTTTGGTTAAAAGTTAATGGAGTTTTCAGGACACATTTAAACTATCTAACTTTAAGGTTATGTTTGTTCTCAGTGGCCACATGCACAATGTGACCAAAAGCGAAGTTGTTGCTATCCAACTACTGGAAAGCCAGCAGTGAACTTTGGCATGCATGTGCTTTGGACAAATTACAACAATGGCTCCTATCCAAAAAGTGGTGATAACACAGCCCTCTATAATGAAACAGAGGTAAGCTCAACAAATTGCTATTTTACGTATTATAGATATGATTCTCTTTTGTACCTTTGGCGCACTGGCAGTATCTCGTGAACAGAGTTAATTTCTAGAAATAGTTGCTCAAGGAACTATCTTTCTCGAGTTTCTACCAATGGAGTTACTTTTCAACGGATGGCATGGGTATGATTACAAATTTTTCCACTAGCCCCATCAAACATCAAGTCCATACTAGATTGGAGGTGGGGGGAGTGGACAGGGCAAGAAAGTAACAATCATACCCGATATTTAGAGCGCCAGAGATAGAAAGCGGCGACAGCTGGATTGGAGTTATTGAACATTAAATAGGACCATTCTCATGGCTGACATAATATGAGTACTATAACATCCTTGTGTGGACCTCTTTGTACAAACCCAACTATTGATCTGCATTTTGATATGGTTGTCTGGTGTCAGCTTCTATCTTAATATTAGGTTATCTATAAACGAAGCTAGAATTATTCCAATCACATGTCCTTGTAGTCTGACATTGAGATTGTCATCACTTCATTAAGTGATGGTTGACAACTAGCACTGCATTAGGATTGTGTCGAGATCAATTGAGAGTGATAAGGAACTTAATGTTCTATTTGTTTATTAACTTACAAACAAACGTTGGATACAGGAGTTTGGTTTGTTCCCAATTATAGTGTGGTTAGGCCAAGGACATGCTTGCAACAGAAATGTTCTCTTGTGCAAGTCGTTCGCTATCAGAGATGTTGGTTCGAGTCCAACTTGTGAAGCAGTTTGTGACTGTGTGTATACCTCGAGATAACTCTTTATCGACTACTCATCCTCGAAATCTAGTCTAGTTTAGTCATATAAGATTTAAAACTACAGTGCTTTCTCTGTTGGTTTAATTGTGGAATCATGATCCAAAATTTTTAAATTATGGGTGCTAAACTACTTTTAATATGATATTGCTACTGAGATTGGGTGCCAAGTCAACCTACTTGTTGGCGTACCTTTAACGTAGGTCCACCATTGGAATTAGACCGTGATCTCAGTATAATGCCTCAGCATACATATCTGTAACCACATTTATATGTATAGTCAATGATTTGTATGTATAGTCACCTCAGTCGTGCTCGTAGACTATCTGATAGATAGATTTATATGCAGTGGCGGATTTAGAGTATAGCATAGGGGTTCCTCGGAACCCAATAACTTTTGCGTAGACCCTATATTTCTATTAAAAAATTCACTAAATATCTATAAATAGCTAAATGTGAACCTAATTATTATTGTATATTAATTTGAGATTACGACAAGAATCCATAAACTTTAAATTCTAGATTCGCCTCTGTTTACATGTATGGAAGGATAGTATGCTCGAAGTTTTCCATTATGACAAACCACCCAACCCTATTGGTGCACCCATACCCTTTGTGGTCCTATCTCGAAGCACCAGCCATATTAAATATATCATGTGTACCTTGCTCTTCTCTTGCATTATCACATGACACCTCTCATTTGTTTTTTTGGTGAACCTATAATAATAATAGAGATAAAAGAGAAAAAAAGAAAGAGAGGACCATTGTTGAGATTTAAAAAAATTTACTCAAATAGTTGAGCACAAAGTTGTAAGTAACCACTTTACTGTGACTCATCTCAACATTGCATTTTTTTTTTCTCCCCTCCTTTCTCTTCCCATGAATGAGCTAAGTAAACATTGAAAAAGAAATACTGAAATTCAAGTCACCTATCTGACCTAAATTTTGTAATGAAATTAATAGAAATTCGAACAACCTACTGGTGCTCCCCATCTTACTTAAATTTTGTAATTCCAGATACCTCGCTTGTTCAAAATTAGGTGCACAATCCCATATACAAATATACTAGAGTGATTTTGAATGTGTTTTATGGTTTCAGTACTGATCATCAATATGGGATTTGAACAGGGAAATCCTCAATCTCATCCGTCCACGCGTTCTTTTCAATGGCTGCATCAATGGTCCTTAGCGCGCGCCAAACAGCACTGTTACATTTGAATCCTGAGCCGAACCCTATTTGCCATGCTCTGTCACCCTTCTTTATCCTCCCTTTGGCCTCAGAGTAGGCCAAATTATACCACACTGAGCTACTTGAAGTGTTTCCGAACCTATAAAGAGTCATTCTTGAAGGTTCCATAAGTTCTTCTGAGAGATCAAGATTCTTCTGAAGCTCGTCCAACACGGCCCTTCCCCCTGCATGAATGCAGAAATGCTCGAATGCCATCTTGAAATCGGGGATATATGGTTTTATTTTCCTTTTAAGGACATTTCTCGCGACTAAAGAGGCGAAAAAGAGGAGCTGCTCGGACATTGGGAGGACTAGAGGGCCAAGAGTTGTAATATTTGTTTTTAAGGCCTCACCAGCTACTGCCATTAAGTCTTTAGACAATGACATGCCTTTTTTTCCATCCTCTTCCTCATCTTGGTAGACGCAACCGAATGCTCTGTCATCTGCACCTTTATGGGTGCGGACAACATGCATCAGTTGATATTTTGAGCGCCAACGATCGGAGAAACGGTTCGATAGGAGAATAGCAGATGCACCCATCCGGAAAATCATATTTGGTATTAGCTTTGATTTGTCTTTCCCTGTATAGAAGGCCGCTGAGACTACTTCTGTACTTACAATAAGTGCATAGGTGTTTGCTTGCCCCTATTCAGTAATTTCATATATCAGCAATTTATTGAAGAGAGATAAGGGTAAACTTGTCAAAAAATTCTTTTTATTTGTGATTTCTTAAAAAGCATATAAAAGGGAAAGATGACAATCAAAATGGGACAATCTTCCTTTTGTTGCATCTCAATGATGACGTTTGATTAGGTACGGAATTTAATGAAAAAATTTCATAACATACTAAAAGTATATATTTTTAGAACTTGTATAGCTAAAGAACTTGAAGACATTTTTTGGAAAGTATTTTCCTTCAAAAACATACCTAAAAGTAAAATGAAAATTTAATGTTGAAGAGTTTCTAAATATTGAAATATATTATTGATCTTCTTTGGAACAAACAAAAAGAAAACAAGGGCCATATAAAATAAAATTGAGGGTAAGTGTTATTGTAACCTTCATAGAGATGTTTCCATATGAGAGTAAGTCTATTAACCTAAATAGCCGTTTACTCAACTACTTAAACTAAAAATAACAGATAGATATATATAATATATGTATAATTGTGTATAATATATGTAGGAAAAATAAGGAAAAAAATCAGAAATAGCCAGATTTACAATTGGTAATTGAAAAATAGCCATGGTTTGAAAAATAATCGAAATTTAGCCACTTTTTCATATAAAGATATAATCTGAACAAAAACACAGTATGCCAGAGTTCGAATTTTTTACGTATGAGATTCCAGTATTATATGTTGGAATTTCATAATATGCTGGAGTTCCAACATAATATGTGGGAAGTTTAAATGGAGGAGTTCCATAATCTAGCATATTATGCTGGAATTTTCCGTGGTGGAGTTCCAACATAATATACTGGAAAGTTTATATGCAGGAGCTCCATAATCCCGCAAATTATGCTGGAACTTTCGTGTTTTAGAAAAACAATAGTTATTTTTCAATGACTTTACAAATATTGCCTATTTCTTAATTACCAATTCGAAAACTGGTTAATCCCTACTATTTTCGCTATTAATTGTGAAAGGAGATATACCAACCTGTAAAAGGCGATTAGCTAGGTCCACAGAAATAAGTCCAGCACTGCAACCCATGCCACCAAGATTATAAGTAATCACATTAACCCCAAGCTTATAATGGTTGACAATCATTGCAGAAAGAGAAGGTGTTGGATTAAACATACTAGAATTAACAATAACAATCCCAATCTCTCGAATTTTCACTCCTGTTTTTGCCAACACATCGTCTATAGCACCAACAATAACCAATTTAGCTTGATGTTGGTTACTACTAAGTGAAAAATTTGATGGAATCCATTTATCTACTGGTATATAAGTCTTATCACTTAAACCTGACCTTTCCAATATTTTCTTTTGAAAATTCAAGCTATCTTCATCAAAAATCCCAGCCAATTTCTCCACTAAACGTTCTTTAGATATCATATAACGTTCATGTGGTTTATAGCACGCGAAATCGACTAAGTATACATTTCTTGGACGACTCATGAAATATAATGTGGCTAAAAAAACAACAAGTGTTGAATAAGATTTCAACATGGCTAGATTTGTAATGAGATCTTCAAGTGTAAGAGTTGAAAGATGAAGTCCAATAGCAACAAGAATTGGAACAATGAAAAGATAAATTGCATTTGATATTAAGTAATGGTAACCAAGTTTTACATATTTAAGTCTAACAGAAAGAAGAAAATTGGGCAGATTTGAATGGATTTCTCCAATTGGAGAATTTTCTGCCATTGTTTTTGGAGAAGAGAAGAGAAAGACTAAAACAAGAAAGATTGAGGGAAAAAATAATATTTGGAGTATGATGAGTTTCCAAGTACATCAAGATTGGTCACAATTTAAAGAGTACTGAAAAAAATAGTTTTGCCCACCCAATTAATGTGCCATTAATTGATGATATATGAATACAATATAGTCAAAATTTGTCATTTACATTTGCCAACTTTCCATTTCCTTTTTAATAAATGCAAAAGGTTAGGTTATTCCCTACATGTGTCGGAAGAGATTTTTACCCATGATAAGAAGATAAGCTAACGAATTATTGTAGTTGGAAGAAAGGATAATAGATATTGTTGAATTAACCTAAATAATAGTCCACTCAATTATTTAAACTAAAAATAGTCGTCAAATGTATAATATGTGTATAATTATGTATAATCAATGTATAATCTGTATATACCGGCTAGAAAAAGTAAACAGTAAAATCAAACGACCATTTGTGTAATTTATTCTGATAAGAAACGCTCTTAATTCAGTTCAGTAGAACGTGTGGCTCAAAAACCCAATGTCGTTGATTCAAATTCTACATTGCGTGATTTTTCTTCTTAGATCAAATTAGAATAAAATAGATTCATTTAGTAACTTTCACAACAATCGAAATTTGATCTTCTATGCTTGTGATGAAATTACATATTATAGTGATGTATCGACCTTTTTTCTTCAATAAAATTAACTAACTAAAGTCTAGTCTCTAAAAAAATAATTAAAGTCGAAAAATGCATTTCAATAAAATCAACTAACTAAAGTCTAGTCTCTCAGAAAGTAATTAAAGTCGAAAAATGCATTTTTAGGTGTGGGATTAATTAATTAGGTGGCAAACCATCTCATATTAAATGCTTTAGGTGGCCTCACATGCCATATGTGGGAGCCAAACGCAGACTAATTAAGCAAGTTACACAAAACCCAAATATCTCAACCCAAATAATCTTGTATAAAATGTCCCTTTCCCAATAATTTCCCAAAAAATTGGATCTAGAAATCAAAAGAGGGCCCCTCTGGGAATTCCTTAAAATAGCATGGTATAACCAGTTTTCGGACTGGTCATTCAAAAATAGCCACCGTTTACGAAGTCAATGAAAAATAGCCACTATTTTGCTGCAACGGAGACCGGTCCCGCATAATATACGGGAGTTCGGTGCATCTGTGTACGAACTCCAGCATATTATGCTGGACCGGTATACTTTGCTGACTCCTGTATAATATATGGGAGACTGGAGCACCGGTGCTCCAAACTCCAGTATATTATACTGGACATTTATACTTGCTGGAACTCCAGTATATTATGCTGGAGTTCTAGTGTACTTATGCTGGAACTCCAACATACTATGCTGGAGTTCCAGCATAGTTATCTTGGAACTCTCGTATAATATGCTGGAGTTCAAGCATACTTATGCTGGAACTCCAGTATAATATACAGACGTATTTTCCGGGTTTTGAACAGTGTTTTCGCTCAGATTTATCTTTACATGAAAAGTGGCTAAATTTCGATTACTTTTGAAACTGGACTATTTTTGAATGACCAGTTGTAAATCTGGTTATTTTTAAATTTCTCCCAGGCACAATCCTAGTATGAAATTTTCAAGAAATTTATAACAACCATATTCTGCCGATAACGGCCAAGTTCTTTTTGGAAATAAATTTTCATGTTATGTTATAATTATATGTTTTTATAATAGCAATTTACTAAAGCAACAAAAAAATCAAAAAAATGAGAATGCTATAAAGAGATTTGACTGTATTAATTATCAAATTTGACTGTTTCTTTTACGAAGGCGAATTAATAAAAAAAGGTATTTCCATGTGTTTTAAAAGTACAAGGGAAGGAGGCCCCCTATATTGGGGGTGCAAGTGGGGCACATAACAATGTTTATATATTTAGTGAGCACTTTATATGATCTGCTGGAGTTACTTAATAAGTACTTACTAATGTTTCGTAAAATTATAATGTTGCTTGAGCAGTACTTTTGCAGTTAGCTTGAAATGTTGTGGCCATAAAATTTGGGAGTTTTTTTTAAATTTTATTTTCAAATATTTGTTTGTTTATAGATTTTAATCAATTTTTGACAGATTTTGAAAACAAAATCTTGAAATCCTAAAAACAACTCTAGAGTAGTTTTTGAAGTTTTCTACTCACAAAACTTCAAATTCTTTTCAAATAAAATGCATGTTCAAACACAATTTCATGTTTCAAAAACTATTTTTTGTCTCATCTTTAAAAATTCATTTTTTCAAATTTCAACTAATTCTATGTGCAAATGCTAGCGAAGATTCAAACTATTTTTGTCCTTAAGTTTGTTTCTTAGCAAGACTTTATATGGTCTTTTTTTTTTTTTTTTTCTTTTGGTTTTCATCGGTGTCTGATACGCACTTTAGGGTCCAACGTACTAATCTGGATTCACGTCGGGAAATCCTACTTTGGGGGAAAAAATGCTCCCTACTAAAAATGGCTCTATACCCGGGATCGAACCCGAGACCTAGATGGGGGATTACCACTCCTACACAACCTTTGACAGTAGCGGATTCAGAGTTTAAACCTTTACGATTTTTACGATTTTTAAAATCGAACTCATTGTATCTTTAAACTTAGGGTTCAAACCTACCATTTGCGACAATTTTAGTACATTTTTATATATAAATTTATGTTTCGCGTTAAAAATATTGGGTTCAGATGAACTCGCTTTCGCTACTCTACATCCGACCCTGACCTTTGGTGATTATATGATCTATAGGTGTTGCTTAATAAGCAGTACTCCATTTAGTAACGTAATGTTTCTCGATCAGCAGCACTTTTCCAGTTGTTTGAACTTCTTCTTTGTTATTAAGCACAAGCCAATAGCCATGTTCAGCTATTATAGCAAAATGCAAATATTACAACCAGAACTCTTTAAAATTAATGTACTCCCTCCGTTTACTTTTACTTGGCACGTTTTGACTTTTTACGCCCCTTAAAAAATAATAAATAAAGTGCATAATTTACCATGATACCCATATTAATTGATGCATATTTTAATGATTTTGAGAAAATGATTTGAAATGAGTAATTAATGTTGTGGGTATAACAAGAAAAAAGAAATTATCTTCTCTTGATATGATAATAGTGACAAGTAAAAGTGAAATTCTATTTTTAGAATACTGAACAAGTAAAAGTGAACGGAGGAGTATTATATTTATTCCATGTCACGAAACAAAAAAAATGCTCCATCCGTTTCAAAAGAATGAATCTATTTTTTTAGTCAGTTTCAAAAAGAACAAATTATTTTTAAATTCGAAAATAATTTAATTGTAAAAATCCACTTTTACCCTTAATAAGATAATTTACAGATTATTTTAGACCATAAATTTCAATTTTTTTTTTTAAACTCCGTGCACGTTCAAATTCGTTCAAACAAATTGAAACGGAGCACTTTACTCCCCTAAGACCTACCCCATTTAACACCCTTACCAACAGCAGTACCAACCCCCATATGCACAATTTACTCCCCTTTAGTACACATATACTATTCACCACCTCTGGCAGCTCAAAACAACTCAACATACTCAAATCAATGCATTAACTACCCAACCACCAGAATTTAAACCCCAACATCTACCAAAATTTTCCCATAGCAAAAAGCAAATGGAGTTTTCAAATTGCAGCAAATCTTGAATATGAGTGGTTAATATAAAGTACTCCATCTTGGCAGCTCATAGTATTAGTTTATGAAAATGACTAAATAAAAATTAAAAAATGTCACATTCAACGCTGATTTCCTTAAAGTTCAAGACATATGAAGCTGCTATATTTTGACCAAATTCCCTCGTTTAAAAGGGCGACTTAGTCTTTTTGTTTCTTTTCATTAAGAAAATTAATGAAAGAATACACGGCTACGCGTTTCTCATGTGGATGACTTAATGTTACAACCAGAATTTCCCACCCTCGAGAGACGTGATGACATTTATCGGTGAAAGCTAGGCAAGCCAAATTATTCTAATTACTTAACCTTTTCCAGTTTTAAACCATTATCAGTGATGAGTAAATATCAGACAAATAGCGGAAATAATTAAGCGGAAGACAAAATCTGATAATTTATCTTAATACAAAATGCGGAAGTCTAAATACAACTCTACCCAGAATTTGGTGTCACAGTTTCACAAACGGTTTAAGAATATTACATACAAAGTCTGAAAGACATTGTTTCTGAAATAAGTAAAGGAAACAGGATAAAGGAAAGATAGGAGGTGACGCCAAGGCCCGCAAACGTCTGCAGGACTACTTCGGGTCGCCTGTGTGGACTGACGACAACATCCTCACTGCGGTCCAAGCGCTTCGATATCAGTATCTGCACACAGTGCAGAGTGTAGTATCAACACAACCGACCTCATGTGCTGGTAAGTGTCTAGACCAACCTCGGCGAAGTAGTGACGAGGCTAGGACCAGACTACCAAATAAACCTGTGCAGTTATATCATATATAGCGGAAATAGAAAAGCAGATAATTACAGTTAAAGATAGGAGGGGGAAAACATGTTTCGGGGAATAACAGATAACAACAGAATATTAAGAGGAATATAAGGAAACCAAAATCCAATTATTGACAAGGATAAGGAAAATAAATGCAGAATTCACTTTCATTTCACATCTTGTTGCAGGCGTGCAACCCGATCCCATTTCATGTATCTCGTTGCAGGCGTGCAAGCCGATCCCATTTCACATATCTCGTTGCAGGCGTGTAACCCGATCCCATTTCATATATCTCGTTGCAGGCGTGCAACCCGCTCCCATTTCATATATCTTGTTGCAGGCGTGCAATCTGCTCCCATTTCATATATCTCGTTGCAGGCGTGCGACCCGCTCCCATTTCATATATTACCGTTGCAGGCGTGCAACCCGCTCCCAAACCCGCTCCCATTTCATATATTACCATTGCAGGCGTGCAACCCGCTCCCATTTTTTTGTCAACACCAATCAAAAAAAAAAGTCCCGGCAAGGGATCAATAATATCAAACAAACATCCCGGCAAGGGAACAATAATGTGACAATAACATCCCGGCAAGAGAACAATAATGATAATAATATCTCGGCAAGGGAACAATAATGATAATAACATCCCGGCAAGGGAACAATAATGATAATAACATGTGAAGCGCAATAAACCACAACGGAGTCATAACAATTATAATACAAGACTCACGGGCATGCTTGACACCGACGTATAGATACTCGTCACCATGCCTATACGTCATACTCCACAATTAACACGTAGCAAATAAGACTCGACTACTAATGCCTCAAGCTAAGGTTAGACCAAACACTTACCTCGATGCCACGAACACAATTCAAGCCTCAACTATCGGTTTACCTCTTGATTCCATTACCAATTCGCTCGTATCTAGCCATAAGTTACTTAATTACATCAATAAACGCTAAATGAATCAATTCTAATGCATGAAAATAAGTTTTCCAAAGTTTTACCCCAAAAGTCAAAAATTGCCCCCGGGCCCACATGGTCAAAACCCGAGGTTCGAACCAAAACCTGATTACCCATTCCCCCACGAACCCAAATATATAATTTGTTTTGAAATCGGATCTCAAATCGAGGTCCAAATCCCCAATTTTTGAAAAACTTAGGTTCTATCCAAAACATCCAATTTCCCCCATAAAAATCATTGATTTTGAGTTTTAAATCATGTGAAAAGATATTAATGATTGAAGGAAACGAGTTAAAATTAACTTACAATCGATTTGGAAGAAGAGTTGTCTTTGAAAAATCGCCCAAGAGTGTTTTGATTTTGAAAGAGTGTGAAAAATGAAAGATTTTCGGCTAAGTTATAAAATTGCAGGTTGCAGATGTCGCAATTGCGACTAGGGTTCGCAATTGCGAACCCAGACTTCTGCTAATTTTGCATTTGCGAAGTGGGAATTGCGAACAATGTGTCGCATTTGCGACGTCTGGATAAAACTGGGGAATCACATTTGCGATCAATCCCTCGCATTTGCGAGGTAAGCTGGTCTGGGCTATTGTTCGCATTTACGAACTCGCATTTGCGAGCCAGGCTTCGCAAATGCAAAGCCTGCAGGCCTGCAATGCAACAGCTGAAGTCTGCAATTTCTCAAGTCCAAAATCCACTCCGTGGCCTATCCAAAACTCATCCGAGCCCTCGGGGCTCCAAACCAAACATGCACACCAACCTAAAAACATCATACGGACTCGCTCGTGTATTCAAATCACCAAAATTACATCAACAACTATGAATTTAGCATCAAAATCATGAAATTTCTTAAGAACATCAAATTTCCCAATTTCCTCAAATAAGGTCCGATTCATATCATTTCAAGTCCGTTTCTTAGCAAATTTCACAGGTTCGACTCAAATTATATATAAGACCTGTACCGGGCTCCGAAACCAAAATACGGGCTTGATACCATCAAACTTTAAATACATTTCACTTTCAAAAACTCATAAATATTCCAAAAAATAATTTTCTTCAAAAATTTATTTCTCGGTCTTGAGACCTCGGAATTCGATTCCGGGCATTCGGCCAAGTCCCATATTTTCCTACGGACCCTCCGGGACCGTCAAATCACGGGTCCATGTCCGTTTACCCAAAATATTAACCAAAGTCAACTTAAACTCATTTTAAAGGCAAAATTCATCATTTTTCACAGATTTTTACATAATAGCTTTCCGGTTACGCGCTCGGACTGCGCACGTAAATCGAGGCAAGACAAAAAGAGGGTTTTAAGGTCTCGAAATACAGAATTCATTTCTAAAATAAGTGATGACCCAAACACTTAATTGAAGTATAGAACTAAAAATTAGTCATAAAATTAAAAAGGGATACCGCCAGGGGATGAACAAGCTAAGCTACGGGTTCGGCTGTCGAACCCAGCAACAAAAGATGGATCATGGATTTAAAGTTAGTGGGTTCAGCTTTTAAGATTTTTTGAACTCATTATACTATTAAAATTATGGGTTCAAATTTAATATTTGTTGAGATTTTAGTTGGTTTTTACTTTTAAATCTATACTCCGTGTCGAAAGTTATGAATTCAGTTGAACTCGTAGCTGAAAGGTAACATCCGCCCCGACCGGCAACTTTGGTCCCGATACTGTATTTGTGTTAAAAAAATCATTAAAATATTAAATTTAGAAGTTACCGCACTTTAGGTCGTTGTTCAAGTCTGAAAGCAAACATAAATTTTATGTATTTTCTATTAGGCCTCATTTGTTTTTTTTAAGATTAAGACGTCTGAATATGAATACGCATCTGAATAGTAAGATGTGTATTAAGATTAAGACATCTGAATATGAATACACATCTGAATATATTAAGATGTGTATTAAGATCTGAATACTAAAAATTAAGAATGTTTGATTTCTAGCATCTGAATGCATAAAATTTATCTTTATTTGAAAAATAATAAACATAAAATTCAAATGAAATACTAACTAATCTAATATTCTATCAATAAAATATATAGTTTTTTAAAATATGATAGTTGTTGGTGGTAATGGCTAATGGGTGAATGCCGATTAAAGGTGGTGGTTGGTGGTAGTTTTGGTTGATGATGGTGGTTCGTGCTAGTAGCTAGTAGTGATTGATAGTGGTGGGTGGTGATAGTTAATAATGACGGGTGGTGGTTTGTGATTGAGGAAGGTAGTCGTAGGTTATAATGATGGGCGGTGCCGGATGTGGTTGTTAATGGTAATGGGGTGATTGGTCGTGGTAGTTGAGGTGGATAAGTGTTGATTGTGAGTGAGAATGATGGTGGTCGGAATGGTGGGGATGGTTGATAATGGTGGCAACTATGATTGAGGATGATGGTGGTAGTGGTGGTTGACTATGGTGGTGATGGTGGTGGTAGTGGCATGGTGGTAGTTGATAATGGTAAGCGGTTGCGGCAATTAATAATGAATATGTGATAGCATCTTAATGAAATTAAGTCTATGTTATGGATCTTAATCATACAGACCTATTCAGACCCATTAAGTGGTTGTGAAGTTAAAAAAAAACACTTAATGATTACGATATGAATAATTAAGATTCAAACTTTAAAAACAAACGAATTTAATGTCTTAGATCTCAATAATTAAGATTCAGACCTCCATTAAGTACAAACAAACGACGCCTTAGTCAACCTTATGGTACTACATGACATTTATTTATTTCCTATTATAGCCAACCTTATCTAAACTGCAAGTGCCTCACGGGATTTCGATTTTTTATTTTATTTTGCTCAACTGGTACTCAATCAATTCAGCAAGAAAAATAAATTATCGTCTCGAGTCTTTGTTGGTCTTTTACTTGGGGTCATTCTAATTTCTGCTCATTGTAATGGAAAATTTTAAATAACGTATTATCATTAGACCTGATATTACCTATGCTATAGGGTGGTAAGCCTGTATTTACTTATCAAATACACCTATATTTAGTATACGCAATCTCGAAGTTCAATTATGAAACTCTTGAGTAAAAATGAGAATGAATCGAATATACCTGGCTCACCAAAATTAGGTGCAAAGAACCAACCAAACTAACCATTGTAATGCAATCTCTTTGTTTGGACAAGAGAATGTAATCTCATTCTTGGATTAATTACAAGGATGATCATTAATCAACTTTTGTTTTATTGCACCGAAATTACTAAACTAATTTCCATAACGAGCGAGTCACTCGATTTTAACTTGTATCATAAAAAGCCATTAAATTATAGTATATTGTTACAAAAAATTCGCTCAATGTTGCCTAAGTATCCTAAAGTCACTAATGATCGTTGCACCTTCTTGTACGTTATTATAATTAGTTCTTTTACGAAATACTTAGACAAAATTGAGTGAATTTTTTATTACAAAAAAAATACTTTAGTGATTTCCTGTGAAACTTAGGCAAAGCTGAATAACTTTTTCGTCACAAAGAATTGTTCAACGACTTTCGTACAATAAAAGAAAATTTGAGTAACCATGCATTTGTAGATTTAACCAAGAAGTTATTGCTTTCCAAATACAGGAAACTGAAATTGGTTGGTTATGTTCCTGATACTTCTGTAGCTTCTCGCTCAGCTTGGAATATGAAGAAAAAAGAAGCCACTTTGAGGTATCGTGGAATCAGTAACTGATGCTTGCATCAGGGTATGTTGCCTACGTCACACCCCTTGAAGGGCGGCCCTTCCCCAGACCCTACATGATCGCAGTATACTTTGTGCACCGAACTGCCCCTTGCCTTTTAGCCAATTTCTTAATAGTCCATATAAAAAAACAATTCGTGTTGTTAAACCTTAGAATCTGCTGAGATTGCTATTTAGTTGCCAAATCATATCTCGTTATCTTCAAAAGAAATAGTAGTAATTAACAGAGATATGCAAGGTTTCAACATTTTGAAGGTGGAAGGCACACTAGTGATAGCAAATAGCCTACAAAAGTTTTTTTTTTTTTGGGGGGGGGGGGGGGCAATTTTTAGACGAAATCAGAAGAAGGAAATGACTTTTTGCCCAATAATAATTATGGACATTGAGATATGAAATCTAGGGAACCCAAAAAAAGAAAAAGAAAAGAATAGGAAATTTGTGGATTCATTTTTAACGTGTACAACAGTTTTCAACTTGCATGTTTACCATATTTTATATAGTTTGTTGGTACCACAATTGGAGCTCGTATCGATCACGCTGATTTCAGCCAATGTAAACTTACTTTGATTATAATGATTGAGTGGCTCTAGTTTCAAGTATGTGATGGCTCATCACACTCAGTGAAATATTACGCATGTACTGTCAATCTGTAGTCATAATTTGACTTTTAAGAGGATTTTGAGATTTTGCGTAAGTAATATCGATTTATATTCATAATTTGACTTGTAACTAGGTTTGAGTCTAAGCTGTGATCGTTACGAGGAACTTTTTTGCAAGAATTGTTTCATAGGTCATGTGACCTGACCATCTCTTATTAATTCTTAATTTGAAAAACAAGTTTCGTAAGGCGTTTTCGTTTTTCCGAATCTTATATGGCTGCAACTCTTACCGTTGAACCAACACTCCTCATCATATACCAAATTTTACTGATTGAAGAAATTTCCTTTTGTTACTATTGAAAATCTCGTCACCTCCGTGAAAAGTCAAATGGTTCTCCATTAAATGATCTTAATAACCACTGATGAATACGAGATACTCCAAAATCCTAGAAGTTTCTTTTTAAAGACCATTGCATTTGTTGAACTTGTTAAAATAGCACGAGCTAGCCAGTTTTCGGCTTGGTCATTCAAAAATAGTCAGCGTTTGCAAAGTTATTGAAAAATAGCCACTATTTTGCTGCAACAGGGACTAGTCCAGCATAATATATTGGAGATCGGTACACCTGTTTATGAACTTCCAACATAATATACTGGAGATTGGAGCACATGTGTATGAACTTCCAGTATATTATATTGGACTGATATATTATATTAGAACTCCAGTATATTATGCTGGAGTTTCAGTATACTTATGCTGAACTCCATTATAATATATCGGAGTTCCAGTATACTTATGCTGGAACTCCAGTATATTATGCTGGAGTATTTTCCGGATTTTGAACAGTGTTTTCGTTCAGATTTATCTTTACATGAAAAGTAGCTAAATTTCGATTACTTTTGAAACTGTAGCTATTTTTGAATGACCACTTGTAAATCTGGCTATTTTTAAATTTCTCCCGTTGAACTTGCCCAATTTTAGAGGATAATTGCAAATCTCTAAAGTTAATTATGAAAATTTCTGATTTGGTTAGTAGAATACAAAAAATGGGCCAACCTTAGCAGGCCCAAGTTGTGAAAAATAGGCCCATAGTCGGCACAAAGCGTTATTTCACGTTGGGCCTCAAATTCTGGGCCTATGCCGGTTGCGATATCTCTACCCCAGGATCGAATGGGCAGACCGACTTGAACTGGACCATAAAAAATACAGTCGTTTTTGTTACTCCCTCCGTTTTAATTTGTTTGTATTGACTAATTTCCCGTGTGAATTCGGATATAGATTCTTCAAGCTTTTTTAATTAAAATTTATACATTTAGGAACTATATAGGAAGTACTATAAATCACAATAGTTAACAATTCAAAATTTTTACAAACTATTTGCAAAAAATAAACCTTGTTTGACACCCGAAATAGTAAAATAGATAATTGTAAAATTTCTTTTGATGTCTTCAATGTTAATAACATTTGGTATTTGAATTTAAAGATGAAATTTGTACTTCATATAGTAAAGGTTAACACCTTATTTATTTTAAATAAATACCATTTAAAAAATTTATATTCTATAGATACCTTTTAATGTTTATAACAAAATATTTTAATTTTGGTTACCTCCTACCCCTAAGCCACTAAATACGCTATTCAGTTACACTATTTTCTTTCTCTCTCTACTTTGATACATGTCATTCTCTTCCCCTATTCCCTGGAAACACGATGCTCAATCTCAAAATTCCTTTCACCCACATCACCTACCATTAGTCGCAAACGGTGATTTTGTCTGGTATACCCCGGAAACTTCTATTGTGTTGATTCGATTCTACTGGAGAAGAAAGTGTGATAGAAGAGCGAAACTCAAATTGAAATCTCCAACAATAATATGGGCATAAGCTTGTGGATTTTATGCAGTTAAGTTCGACAGTCCTTTAAAATGGGTACTGGCTAACGTGTTTCAACTCAACTGGGGCGGCCTAATCGGAAATTCGGAATTACTAATTTATAAGTGGATTGCGGATTCGTCAGAAATTAGAGTTTATTCTTGAACAAAAATGACGGAGTTTGAGACTGAGCAACTTGATTTTCTGTTAATATATTTCAATGTATTTAATGTATTTCATTGTCTTTTTTTTCATTGTAATTCAATATATCTCGCTGTTCCATGTATTTCATTGTATTCACTATCTTTTTTTTTCCATTGTATTTCAATGTATCCCGCTGTATTCCATGTGTAGACATGTAATTTTTGACCCGCGCATTAGAATTACACATAATAGTCCTAGTATTTTTAGAATATTATTTGAGCTTATTTCTATATTATTTCACTCTATTATTGGATTTAATTCTATTTTTAGGCACTTAAATGGAAATACAAAAAAAAATAGTTTCACTTTTCTACTTAATTCAATATTAGGTATTTATAGAAAGATATATTATTTTTAACCTATTTTTATTCTAATATAATCCTTGAAAATACCAAAAATAGTTTCACCTTTAATTTTTAGTTTCTATTTTTAATATTAATGGTTTATCAATATCAATTGTGAGTTTTTATATTTTTGTAGATATTTAAATTGAATTATCAGCTTTCTTTTGGCCCAATTTTTTAAAATTTCGGAGCCCAATTCAAACCTGAGCCAAAAATTTAACAACCCAATACCCCTGACCTGCGTAAAAATGGCATGGGGTAGCCACTATTTAAGGTGGTATTTATTTTTTATCCAGCAATTCTAATTTTGAGCAAAAATAGCCACTACTCTATTAAAATTATTATGAAAAGACATTTTGATCCTTTATTCCATTGATTTTCTTCTCAAACCCTTGCTTCTCACTCTGCATCAAATACATGGGCTCCGGTTTCTTGATTAAGAACTAAACAAACTGGGCGTGGCTCTTGCAGAGGAAGTTAGTTTATTTAATCTATAATTTTTAGCTGGAAAGTACAAGAAAAGGAAAAGGAAAACACAAACAAGTGTTTCTCTTTTCTCTGTTTGAGATATTCACAAACAAAAATTAGTGCAAATAGAGTATTTGTTGAAAGAGGTTTTGAAGACACTTTGTGGAGTGAATTAATGGTCTTAGACTGTTTTTTGGAAGCGAAAGATCAGTTGCAAAAATTCCAATTGAGTTTTCATATTTCAATGAATTAAATTCTCTTTTTTTTTTATGTGGGTCCTAAACTTAGAGTTGGAAGTTCTAAAATTAAGGATATTTGGTCCTTAACTTAGAGTTACAAGCATAGAAATTAAGGACAGACAGTCCTTAACTTAGAGATTCAAGTTCAGAAGTTAAGGACATTTGGTCCTGAACTTAGACTAACAAGCTCAAAAGTTAAGGACTATTGGTCCTGAACTTACAGTAACAAGTTCAAAAGTTAAGGACAATAGGTCCTGAAGTTTGAGTTCCAAGTTCAAAAGTTAAGGATAATAGGTCCTTAACTTTGAATTCCAAGTTCAAAAGTTAAGGACACTTGGTCCTTAACTTTGAGTTATAAGTTAAAAATTTAAGGACACTTAGTCCTGAACTTCAAGTTTCAAGTTCAAAAGTTAAGGACACTTGGTCCTTAACCTTGAGTTCCAAGTTCAAAAGTTAAGGACACTTGGTCCTGAACTTTGATTTACAAGTTCCAAAAGTTAAGGACACATTGTCCTTAACTTTGAATTCCAAGTTCAAAAGTTAAGGACACTTGGTTCTGAACTTAGACTTACAAGTTCAAAAGTTAAGGACACTTAGTCCTGAACTTAGACTAACAAGTTCAAAAGTTTAGGACAGGCAGTCTTTAACTTACAGTTACAAGATCAAAAGTTAAGGACAATAGGTTCTTAACTTTGACTTACAAGTTCAAAAGTTAAGGACGTTTGATCCTGAAGTTTGAGTTCCAAGTTCAAAAGTTAAGGATATGTAGTCTTGAAATCCTGAAATTAAGTTCAAAAGTTAAAACATATAGTCCTGAAGTCCTGAACTTAGAGTTCCAAGTTCAAAAGTTAAGGACATGTAGTCCTGAAGTCCTGGACTTAGAGTTCTAAGTTCAAAAGTTAAGGATATATAGTCCTGAAGTCCTAAAGTTAAGTTCAAAAGTTAAGAACATGAGCAGAAGGGTATTTTCATCCGGGCAGTTAAAGTTTATTAAAGCAGTGGCTAAAGACTATAGATATTTTAAACAGTGGCTTAAAAGTAAATACATATATTATTAGTGGTTAACCGTGCACTTCCCCTGGCCTGCGCCCCAAGCCCATCAGCTGACCTAACCCGCCCCATTTTCTGTTCTTAATCTCGGCCATTCATTCCAACCTAATCCAACAGCCCATGTTCCATCCCACCTCTATATAAATATCCTTTTATGACTTGACCTAACCCTAATCTCTTAAACCTAAAGCAGTCGTTTCTTCCACCCTACTGTCGCCTCTAACTCGCCGGAAAACTTAGCAAATCGGCCGAGTTCACTCGTCCCAGTCCTCCCTCTACTCCCCTCTCCTTCCTCCACGTGTCCGTAATCATGAAGAACATGTTTTCTCCTCATCTCTGTTTTTGATTTTATCTTTTTTAGGCAAAAACGAAAAAATGGGAGGTGTAGGATCGAGTTACACTCGATCTACTTCATCCATCTGCCCTTGATTGCCACAAAAGGGATAAAATTCGTTTTTTTTGGGATTTTTTGGAGAAGATTTTCGGTTTCTTGGAGAGGAAGGAAGGAGAAGCTTCTAGGCTTCCTATAAATAGGGGATTTTCGGACAGAAATGGGAGGAGGAAGACTGGAAAAAGAAGATTAGGGTTGAAGGAAAATTAGGGTTCTGGTATTTGATTTCCACAATTTTTCTCTTCTGATTTTTTGGTTTTAGTTTTCCATATATAAAAATCAAAATAAAAAATAAAAAATCAGTTTCTTCTAGTTTCAATTTTACTCCAAAGTCAGAAAAAATACAAAAAAAAATGAATTTCTTCTTCTAATTTCTGCTTGAAATGGAGATTTAATTGAGCTGAGGTTCACTTGATGATCTAGGTTTAAGCTCGCGGTTCCAGATTCGTTCATCGTTACTCCGTTCATTTTCGTTTGAGTTCGTCATTCGATCTTCTGCTTGTATTGTCTTCCATTGGACACCAATATATTGAAAATTTCACTTCAGGTATCATTTGTCTTCCGCACTCTTGTTTGTTGATTGTGTTGGTCAAAGCATTGATGGGAGCCTAGGATTAAATAATCGAATTAGTGTTGGTTGAGGCAGATTTTCGAGTGCTGCAGATTATGTTGAATCTAGTCGAAAATTCTCCCTTAAATGTGTTCTGTTTTTTTTTACTCTTTGTGATGAAATGCCTTGTGTTTCAGACCTGCCTTAACGCAAAGTGTACAATTGAAGTGCTATTTGAACTCTTTTTTTGATAATCTGAATTGATGAATCCCATCTTATATTGTTAGAACCAGCTGAGATAGTTCTTTTGTTTTTGTTAAGTACAAAGTTTCCATGTTAGTGCGCATTAATTGCTTTGGCAATGACTCTGAAGAGAATCAATGCACTTCTTAGATTTAAATGAAGTCGAGTTCATCATGCCTCGCTATTAAGATTTCATCCTCCTCGTCTATGCATGTTGGTGGTCACATCAGATTAGTTTGTATGAAGGTCTGTTCTATTACTGAATGCTGAAAGTTGATTCATGGCGGTTTAAGTTGATTTTATTCCCGTCAGTTTAGGCGTGGGATGAGTGCTGGAATTTCTTTGGTCTTGCTTGGGGTTCCCCATTAGTCTTTTAATTGTCTTTGTTAAGAATTGAGTGCTCAATCCATATCCTGGAAGCATGTTTTTAAAGTCACTGTTTGAAACTATCTTATGTTCACTATGTTTCATTGTTTGTGCTTGGGTGTAAGTTGTTGAACTCTTTTGAAGCATGATAGATTCATTGTCAAGTAGAGTAGGATATTGAATTAAATTTGGAGATATGAAGTTCATGTGGTGGTATTGCTTTAGCTTTTAAAATCAGCTTGTAGTTAGTGTCGCGCGCCAATTAAATTTAATAGGAAAATTGTTTTGGATCTTCGTCCACTTTTAGAGTGCTGTGCGTAGGTGCAAAAATCTTGAACTTTAATTGGGGCAATGATTTCGCATGCTTGATAGTACAGTTTTCCTCTAGTTTCAGTTCACTGCTATTTCCCTATGTGGATTCAAATATTGGAGTTGGAACCGTCTGGATAAGATTAACGTGGTATCCGATTCGCCTTGTTTGAGATTCCGAGTTATGGGTTTAAGAATAAGATTAATGGTGTGCGGTCGGTTAAGCTTTAGACGGCTCCTGTCATGCCTTGATCTACCGTTTCTTGACCTATTTGGTTTTCTATTTTGTCAAATTGTTATATTTTCCTCCTCTTCTATATGTTTTCTACCTTTGTGTGTGTAGATAACTGGAGTAGGTTATTTTGGATGATTGTTTTATGGGGGTTGTGGGGTAATGAGGTAAACTAAGAATTCAAAAGGAAAAATCAGCATACTGTTAATTCATTCTCCCTCAGCTCTCGTTTCTTATTTTATTATCTTATTGTTTCAAGCGTTACGAGCATGTTTTAGGCCGACCACATTTGGGGTAGACAAGCCTTAGGATTTTATTGGTCTCGAGGCGAGAGGTCGTTCCCTTAGTTAAATTTATCCGAGAAATGCTCCAAAAGACTTGTATATATTTTATTCCGGGGTATGTCCCGAAGTATTTGTACTTGGAGATCGATAGTAGAACTCGTAACATTTTTATTTTTATTTTTGTTTCTTTTATTAGGTGGGGACGACCTCAAACCTCATGTGTGTTTATTTTGCTTATTCGTGATTTTACTTCAACCTGAATATTTTAAAAGCCGATTAGATCAAGTATGCAACCGTACTAGTTACGGGACTTGGAGAGTGCCTAACACCTTCTCCCCAAGTCAAATGAACCCCCTTACCCGAATTTCTGGTGTAGACTTAGTTTTAGAGTCCAAAGTGTTTTAAAGGAAAAATCATTCTTAAAAATGGTGACCTGACACATCGAAATCAGAGTCAATTGGCGACTCTGAGTTAATCCTTTGAACACAAATTTGTCACTTTCTAATTGAAAACCCTTTTAAGCTTTGCAAAAATCTTTTTATTAATTTAAGAGGGTTAGTGAGGTTGGTAAAAAAGGGGTGTGACGGCTGTGGTGACTCCGCTGGGGACTTGCAGGTTTGAGCTAGTACTTGATCTTGTTGGCTTTTTAAGATATTCGGTTGAGGTTTTTGTGTGTTTTGTTTGCTTTATTTGATTTTTATTTTGTTTATATCGTTTTATGTGCTAGTTGCTTATTTATTTACAATATTTTCTTTATGTGTTACTGCTTTATAAATTGTCATCATTTGCACAACCCCGAGTCTTCTTTCTGCAACAAGTCTTCCGGAGTACGTTTGAGCGTACACGATCTTTTTGTGAGTCACTCGTGTCTTTAGGTAGGTGGCGTGGGAGCGTGGAGTGGGCGGATAGCTAGAGCAGCCGCCATCGACCACGTGCCGCCCCGAATTGCCTTGTCTAGTGAACCCAAACCGTAGGTCGGCCTTTAGGTCATGCTTATGTGCATCATATCATTTAAACCTAGCAGGGTCCGGTCCTAGACACCGTGTCCCATTATAAGAGGCCTATCCAAATTTTGTTAAAATGGGCTCGTGGCCCCAAAAGACATTCAATCATTCTTATGCG
The DNA here is from genome assembly GCF_000393655.2 of Nicotiana sylvestris. NCBI lineage: Eukaryota > Viridiplantae > Streptophyta > Magnoliopsida > Solanales > Solanaceae > Nicotiana > Nicotiana sylvestris. Next base: position 149,161,698 of record NC_091066.1, on the reverse strand, counting down.
ATACATGTTGCATCTTTGAGGGTAAAGGGGTCATTTGACGGACCAATGATAGTTGGGGGAAAATGAAAAAGAAAGGAGGGTTAAGTATAAAAATGAAGCAAGTAGGGCCCACTCGCATTTTTCTTTCATAGTTTTCCAAAAACAAAACAAAATGAAAATGAAAAAAAAAATCCAATTTTTTTTTACACTTTCCCATCATTTTCCAAAAACTCAAAAAAAGGGAGAAAAAGAAAATCCAAAAAGATTTTACATTTTCCATCATTTTTCAAAAATACAAAAAAAAAAAAAAAGTTTTTCCAAATTAGTTGCATTTTTTTAAAAGAAAAAGAGCTTTCTCCCATGTCCAATCTTCCCGAACTATGCATACCTGATTTTCGTCTTTCGGGGCGGGATACGTAGGCAACCCACATAAGGTCCGGTCTTCCTAGTACGTCTTAAGTTCTTGGCTTCGTGGGGTCTTAGCCAAATTTTGCATGTTTAGCCACTTATGGCCACATTGGCCATTCTCGGAAATGAGGTCATTTTCGCAAAAGTAGTCCAATTACCCTTGTCTTAGAATATTGAGTCCACAACTAGGTGTCATATTATTTTAAGGTCCGTCCTTTTCGAGTTTGCATCTTTAGCCACTTATGGCGATATTAGCCGTTTTTGCAAAAAGGGTCATTTCTGCAAATTCATTTTGGGCCATGATTATTGGGAGTTTGAATCCATATAAGCTTTAGTAAGGTATTTCCATGTCTTCAAGGTCACCTTTGTTGAGTCTGCACTTTTAGCCATTTTCGGCCCCTCAGGCCATTTTGCAAAAATAGCCCAACCGTCCCCTAGGAAATGTTGTGGTGCCACATAATGTTTTGAGTCATTAACCATGTTTTCCCCAGTCAGGTATGGATCCACTTACCAACGCTAGAGTATCAATGGTGGTCAAAGTCCCTAGAAGGCTAGTAAAATGGTAGAACATGTTCACATTACTTGAGCAACGTGATCTGATGGGTAAATTAAGGACTCTTATTTCTTTGATGGACATCACCCCCGTCCCGACCTTTTAGAAGCAATGTTGACATTTTGGGACCCACAGGGAATGGTATTCATGTTTGGGGATCTTGAGATGACACCCACCTTAGCTGAGATAGCCGGGTTAACTCGCCTGCCATACCTAGACAAGGATTTGATTTACACAAGGGATCATTCAAGCACCAAGTTTCTTAAGATCATAGGGATGGATTTAGAAAATCACATGGGATGTCTAGATCAATCTTGGATACCTTTGGACTTTTTATTCGAGAGGTTTGCTCGTCCTACTGGGTATGAGACCTTCGTAGATTAATTTTCCATATCATATGATTCTTGGAAGAAGAGGCGTCCTATGGTCTTCGCTATTGCATTGTTGGGTCTCCTGTTTTTTCCTTTGGAGGGTAGACATATTAGCACGCGTCTGGGGTCAATAGCCTTTGCACTTTTCTATGATAAACACAGTAGTAAGGTCACCTTGGTTCCGAAAATTTTGGCAGAGATCTATCGCGCTTTGACCAGGATTCGAGAAGGTGGAAGGTTCTTTGAGGGAAGAAACTTGTTGCTACAGCTGTGGATGATGAAACACTTACATCTCGCCACCATGTTTGAGAAAGATGTGATTGACCGTCGTCTGAGAGATCGAGTGAAGTGCATCGAGCATAGAATGATGTTCGATAAGTTTGCCTTACCACTCGGAGTTCAGGCTTGGGTTGATTACTTAGGATCCTTGACTGAAGAGAAGATTTTGTGGTCATACCTTTGGATTGATTTGGACGTGATCTTAGCAGGATATCGCGTGCAAGACTTCTTGGTACTGATTGGACTTTGGTTTAATAGACCATATACCCCTGCTAGAGTGATGCGTCAGATAGGGAGGCGGTAAAAAGTCCCCTACATTCCTGATTCTCGTGACTTCATTAGGGAATTTGACACTATGCCTTACAGGGAGGTTGACATCCAGACCTATTGGCGTCATGCAATGAAGATGGGTAGAGATACTTTAGCAGCTGACCCACATTCACTTGGGTATACCCATGAGTACTTCATATGGCTACAGTCTACTCATTGGGGGGTTAGCATACCATTGCCCCGACGTGTTAGAGGAGTATTTGACGAGGAGGCCACTTCACGGATATTGCTTAGACAGTTGATGAATCGATTTACCCAGGCAGAGGAGGCCCATGCAGCAGAAAGGGTTGGGGTTCGAGCTACACTTCAGTTGTTAAGATCACAATTGGCAGGGTTGGTAGAGAACATGGGACAACACTTTGAGTACCTTACTAGAGTCAGCCTTCCAGATGCAGGCGCGCATTCCAGGATTCTCATTCCTAGTTTTGAGGTGTCTTTGCAGGGTATAATACAGAGCTTAGATTCGACAGGATTGACGTGGCCATCCGGATCTTCATCAGACCCGTCCCAGCCAAGACCGTCGCATTCAGGAGCAGCTTGAGGAGTCATTCTATTTAGGTGTTTTGAGATTGTCTTATGTTGTCTTTTACTTTCGTGTCTTGTCTAGTAGTACCGAGTCCTTTAGGTAGTGTAGGAGTCTGTCGTAGTGTAGCTGAGTCTTTCAGGTCTTTCAAGATCGTACTTCCCATTGTATTTTAATATCGAAAAGTTTTAAATGAAAAATCCCAAAAAGATTTTATTTTATTTTCTATCACTTTTCCAGAACTACGCTTGGTATGATTCATGAGGGACATGATACGTAGGCAACCTATATCGGGTTCGATCAAACCATTTTGGTGATAAGAGGTGCTAGAAAAGAAAGAGAAGGGAAGATTGAAATGAGCAAATTGGGATGATGCCATATGACGCTGCAACCCTCAAAGCCATTATGGAACCACTAATTGTTGCTAGGTGCATTGCACGTACGTGATATTATCATATGATAAATGCCCTAACGCTAACATGGTTGTTTGTGTTGTTTTGCTCTGTTATCTTTATTTAATTTCAGGAAGGTGGTTAGTTTGTTGGCATCCTGGCAAGCCATCCATACAACACCAGGTCAAAGCGCCAAACAGTCATGGCTAGCAAAGAAATAGACACAGAGTTGTAGACCCACCAAGGGAGATTGTTGAGTCGGAATCAGAACTGCAAGAGGAGGTCCGGAGGTTGAAGCATCAGATGGCGGAAATGTATCAAGCCTGGATTAAGAGACACCCTCCCCCCTCATTCCTTACCAACTACACAGAAAACCCTGCTTCCATTCCACCACTCTCCCAATCCTAAATGCCCAATACCGTTGATCTTTCCCCACAACACGCACCGGGGTTTACCCCTTACCATAACTACCCAGGCACTTTGGCCCAAACTTTTCATGCTACACCAGCCAAAACAACCTCGTACCCTGCTCCGACATATGCTCCTATTTTTGTACCCCCTCCACAAGCTACCCTCCACCGATCCTTTAGTGAGCCCGCATTCCCAGCTCCATATACCCAATATTATGCCCCGGAACCCACATTCAAAGTCCTATATCCTTATTCCAACACTCCCCACTTTGAGCCTCATGTTGAAACTGACAAACCACCCAAGAACGCAGAGCAAAAGGAGATGTTCCGGAAGGTAAAAAGTCTGGAGCAATCATTGAGAAATATGCAAGGGTTGAGAAACCAGGTGAGTGTGGCCTATAAGGATTTGTGTTTGTTTCCCGATGTCCAATTGCCTGCCGGGTTCAAGATGCCCAAGTTTGACTTGTATGATGGACATGGGGATTCTGTAGCTCATCTGAGGGGTTATTGCAATAAAATGAGAGGCACTGGGGGAAAAGACAAATTATAAATGGCATACTTCAGTCAGAGTCTGAGTGGGGCAGCTTTAGAATGGTACACCCGCCAGGACGCCAGCAGGTGGTACACCTGGGACGATATGGCTCAGGCCTTCACTCGGCACTTTCAATACAATATAGACATTGTTCCAGACCGTCTATCTCTGACCAAGGTGGAAAAGAAACCCAGTGAAAGCTTTAGAGAATATGGGTTCCGGGGGAGGGAGCAAGATGCACGAGTCAATCCTCCGATGGAAGAGGACGAGATGGTTGAATACTTTCTTCAAGCCCTGGAGCCTACTTACTATGTCCATATGATTTCAACCATTGGGAAGTCTTTCAATAATGTGGTAAAAATGGGAGAAATGGTGGAAGAGGGGCTCAATTCGAGCAAGATCATGAGCTACTCCACCATAAAAGCAACCACCCAAGCAATCCAGAGTGATACCAAAAGTTTGCTAGGGAAGAAGAAGAAGGACAATGTCGCAATGGTTGTCTCTGGACCATGGCATGACCAGAGGGGTTCACCTCATCAGTACACTCATCCTTGACCCCGACCTCAAACCTACGTCCAAGCTCCATATAATCCACCCCAACATTACTTTCCCCCGCAAAACCCCCAATACTTAGCCAAGCCACCCCAATACCATGTTCCACATGCACAGTCATATGCTCAACCCCCTCCCTACCCGCAATGGAGTGCTCCAGCTCCACAAAATACCTATCCACCTCCACAACCCTACCAAAACCCCAATGGTTCAAATTTTTGACCAATGCCAGAGTATAAAAGAGAGAGGCAGTAGCGGAAACAAACTTTTACCCCGCTTAGAGAGTCCTAGCTGTTTCAAAGGTTAAGGCAGTTGGACGTCTTAAGGCCGATTGAGTCAAAGATACCAAATCCCCTTCCAAAGAACCTCGATTATTCCCTAAGATACGCCTATTGTTCTGATGCTTCAGGGTATGACATAGAGAAATGCTGGCATTTGAAAAGGGCAATCCAGAAACTCATTGATACAAACCAAATTGTAGTCCAAAGTCCAGACACGTCGAACATCAACCAAAAACCTTTGCCAGCCCATGTAGAGATGCATATGATCGAAATAGTTCATAAGGATGGGGAGCCCAAAAAGTCTTCTAAGTCCGTCATGATGATTCGGGCCAGTGAAAGTAATTTGGTTAAAGCTCCAGACTCTACTAAAGCAAAGCCCTTGATAGTTGAAGGGCGACAGAAAAGCTGAGCTCGCTCAATTTGAAGCCACCGGTGTTGGTCGTGAAAGGGCCTTTGAAAGATATTGGGGCAAGTCCAGAAAGTTCAAAAGTGGTAGTGCCAGAGATTCTAAGTAAGCCTGTCATAATTGTGAAGGGGGCTCCTATTACCCCTATTATCATTAAACTAGTAACCCAGCTGCTAATGGTTGATGCCAAGGCTGTTACATGGAATTACAAACAAGTGATAGTGACATACAAAGGAAAAGAAATAGAGGAAGAAGTTAATGAAACTGGAGGATTGACTCGTTCTGGGAGATGTTTCACCCTAGAAGAATCAAGGAAAGCCAAGCCATTCAAGGATAGCCAAATGCTAGTAAAGAGATCGGTCAACGAAGAAGAGGCTGAGGAGTTCTTGAAAAAGATGAAAGTGCAGGATTATTCTATTGTGGAGCAGTTAAGGAAAACACCAACTCAGATTTCTCTTTTGTCTTTGCTGATACATTCAGATGAACATTGCAGGGTCTGAATATTTTGAATGAGGCACATGTTCCTGACAAAATCATAGTGAACCACTTGGAAAATATAGCTAGCAAGATCTTTGAAGTAAACATGATCACTTTCTCAGATGATGAACTTCCTATGGAGGGTATAGAACACAACCGAGCTATTTATCTCACGGTGAAGTGTGAAGATTCTGTTGTCTCAAGGGTTTTAGTTAACAATGGCTCTAATGCAAATATTTTCCCCCTGTCTACTCTGCAAAAATTGAAGATCGACACCGAAAGAATCCACATGAATAGTGTGTGTGTTCGAGGCTTTGATGGGGGAGGTAAAGATTCTGTTGGAGATATAATGCTCGAATTGTCGATAGGGCCAATTGAGTTCACCATGGAATTCCAAGTGTTAGATGTGGCTGTCTCCTACAATCTGTTGTTGGGCAGGCCCTGGATACATGCTGCTAAGGCAGTCCCGTCTTCTCTGAACCAAATGGTGAAGTTCGAATAGGACAGACAGGAAATAGTTGTGCATGGTGATGAGGACTTGTCAGCTTGTAATGACACAATTGTTCCGTTTATTGAAGCTGAAGATGATAAGGGACCTTGGGTCTATCAATCTTTCGAAACAATGTCTGTTGAGAAGATTCCTGAAGGAAAATGCATTCCAGGTCCTAAGCTATCCTCCGCATCTGTCATGGTAGCGAATGAAATGTTGAAGAATGGCTTTGTGTCGGGCAAAGGTCTGGGCTCATCTCTGCAGGGTATTGTGTATCCAGTGCACCCCAGGGGGAATCTTAGTACATTTGGTTTGGGATTCATGCCCACAGAGAAGGACGTGAAAATGGTTAAAAACCTGAAATAGAAGGTATGGTCACTCCCCAAGCCTGTCTCGCACATCTCTAAGTCTTTTGTCAAGCCAGGGTCCGAAAAACCTCCAACCTCATCAGTGCCAAAACCTGTGGTCGATGTTGATGAAGAGCTGATCAAGAGGTTACAAAGTCTGTTCAATGAGGTTAATATGGTAGAAGTTGGTGAAGGTTCTAGTAAAGCAGATGTGTAGCTCGTTGGGACAAATATGAAGCTTAGCAATTGGGAAGCTACTCCTCTCCCCACGAGGAAGGAGTTTTGGTAGTTTGCTTTATTTTCCTTTCTGTTATCTGGGTTATTCCAGGGTTGTAATCCAGATTTTTATTTTTTGCTTGTTTTGATGTTCAAACCCTTCTATCCTTTTATTTTCAATGAAATACAATTTCTCGTTTTCCGTTATTCCTAATAGTGCTTTTATTTGTTTTTTTCCTTTTGTACAGTTCTTTTTATGCTGGTTTCAATGACATGACATGCATGAAGAATTTTCAGCCGAGTCTTAAAAGACAATCTAATTCTGAAATAATAATCCAAGAAGTAGAATATGATGATGAAATAGAATATGATGAAGAAGCAACATTTGAGGAAATCCGTAAAGAGCTAGAACAATTTGAAGAAAAACCAAAGCCTAATCTGAGTGAAACTGAAGCAATCAATTTAGGGGACCAGGATAATGTTAGGGAAACCAAGATAAGTGTGCATCTGGAACCACAAGTTAAGGAGGAAATAATAAAAACATTGTTTGAGTACAAAGATGTCTTTGCGTGATCATATGATGATATGCTGGGCCTGAGCACTGATATGGTAGTTCATAAATTGCCAACTGATCTAGCATTCTCTCATGTCAAGCAAAAGTTAAGAAAGTTCAAGACTGACATGAGCGTGAAGATCAAAGAAGAAATCACAAAGCAGCTTTGTGCAAAGGTCGTTCGGGTCACTCGATATCCTACTTGGTTAGCCAATGTTGTGCCAGTACCAAAGAAAGATGGTAAGACCAGGGTATATGTTGATTACCGTGATCTTAACAAAGCAAGCCCAAAGGATGATTTTCCATTGTCAAACATTCACATTCTAATTGATAATTGTGCCAAGCACGAGATCAGGTCTTTTGTGGATTGTTACGCGGGATATCACCAAATCTTGATGGATGAGGAAGATGCAGAAAATACAGCGTCATCACACCATGGGGAACATATTACTACCGGGTAATTCCATTTGGTCTGAAGAATGCTGGGGCAACTTATATGAGGGCGATGACCACCATATTTCATGACATGATACACAAGGAGATTGAGGTTTATGCAGCTGATGTGATCATAAAGTCAAAGAAGCAGTCTGACCATGTCAAGGATTTGAGGAAGTTTTTCCAAAGGCTCTGCAGGTATAACCTCAAGCTCAATCAAGCAAAATGTGCATTTGGTGTCCCGTCTAGGAAACTGTTGGGATTTGTGGTTAGTAGACGCGGCATTGAGTTGGACCCCTCGAATATCAAAGCCATCCAAGAGTTACCACCCCCAAAGAACAAAATTGAGATGATGAGTTTGCTTGGAAGGTTAAATTATATCAGCAGGTTTATTGCTCAACTCACAACAACTTGTGAGCCCATTTTAAGCTGCTGAAGAAGAATGCTGCAGTCAAGTGAACTGACGAGTGTCAAGAAGCATTTGATAAGATTAAGAAGTACTTGTCGAATCCACCTGTGCTAGTCCCACTAGAGCCTGGAAGACCTTTAATTCTCTATTTGACAGTCTTGGATAATTTTTTTGGCTGTGTATTGGGTCAATATGACATTACGGGAAAGAAGGAGCAAACAATCTATTATCTCAGCAAGAAGTTCACTCCCTATGAGGTTAAGTACACTCTGCTTGAGTGGACATGTTGCGCCCTGACTTGGGTAGCACAAAAGTTGAAGCATTATATTTCACCCTACACTACTTACCTCATTTCTCGCATGGATCCTCTAAAGTATATCTTTCAGAAACCTATGCCCATAGGAAGACTGGCAAAGTGACAGATTTTACTCACAGAGTTTGACATTATCTATGTGACTCGGACTGCGATGAAAGCCCAAGCCTTGGCGGACCACTTGGCCGAGAATCCGGTGGATGAAGAATATGAGCCACTGAAGACTTATTTTCCTGATGAAGAAGTCATGTGTGTTGACGAGGTTGACTGTGATGAAAAGCCAGGTTGGAAACTCTTCTTTGATGGAGCTGCTAACATGAAAGGTGTCGGAATAGGGGTTGTACTCATCTCTAAAACAGGGCAACACTACCTTGTAACAACCTAACTTCGATTTTATTTCACCAACAACATGGCTGATTTTGAAGCATGCATTTTAGGTTTGAGGTTAGCTATAGACATGGGAGTCCAGGAAATACTCATTCTGGGAGATTCAGATTTGTTGGTTCACCAGATTCAAGGAGAATGGGAGACTCGAGATTGGAAGCTCATACCGTACCGACAATGTCTGCATGATCTTTGTCAACAATTCAGGTCAGTAGAATTCATACATATTCCCAGAGTTCATAAAGAGATTGCCGATGCCTTAGCTACTCTAGCGTCAATGTTACATCATCCAGACAAGGTTTATGTCGACCCCGTGCATATCTAAATTCGTGATCAAATGCTTATTGTAATGTGGTTGAAGAGGAAATTGATGGCAAACATTGGTTCCATGACATCAAGGAATACATCAAGTCGTTGGTATATCCAGTACATGCCACAGGTGATCAAAAGAGAACAATTCAACATCTGGCTTGTGGATGTTTCTTAAGTGGGGGAATCTTGTACAAGTGGATTCCAGATTTAGGACTGCTGAGGTGCATAGATACTAAAAAAGTGTCACGAACCAAACCGATGGGCCGCGACGGGCACCCAATACCTTACTCAACCGAGTACCAACGTAACATATCTTTCTTATTACATCATCATATACACGTGACATACGGGCCTAATAGGCCAACATGATCTTTTATAAACATGAAACATAGGCCGACAAGGCCGTACAATCTTTCACGTACACGACATATGTCTACAAACCTCTAAGAGTACATAAATGTCATAAAGGTCAGGACAGAGTCCCATCATACCAAGCAATACACGTCTAAATCATACTAACCAAATCCACAACTCCGAAGCAAATGGAGCGCACCAACATCTTCCGCTGAGCGGATAGCCTACTTGGAGGGATCTCGACCTGTCTATCCGAACCTGTGGACATGAAACGCAGCGTCCCCAGGCAAAAGGGATATTAATACGAATAATGTACCGAGTATGTAAGACACATAAATAGGTACATAAGAGACATGGAAGAAATATAGAGTACATGACTCAACCTGTAAGTCTTAATAACTTTGTAAATCATAAATTACTTTTAGCATCATGCATATGCGTATGAATGTCATGTCATACATAGGTGTCACACCTCCTTTTTCCATACCCGCGAGGGTACAAGGGAGTTTTTCCAATTGAAGGACAATCGAAATGAGATTTGTTTAATTATTTCAGAGTCGCCACTTGGGAGGTTTTAGGGTGTCCCAAGTCACCAATTTTAATCCCGAATCGAGGAAAAGAATGACTCCATATTACAGTCTGCGTACCAGAAATCCGGATAAGGAATTCTGTTAACCCGGGAGAAGGTGTTAGGCATTCCCGAGTTCCGTGGTTCTAGCACGGTCGCTCAACTGTTATATTCGGCTTGATTAATCTGATTTTATACAAATATGAACTTATGTGCAAATTTCAACTTTTTACCGCTTTCATAATCATTATTATTATTTTTATAAGGAATTGCAACGTTGTGAAAACATATCTCGAACCACGTTACATCAATGCACCCGTGGTTATCGACATATCTCGACTCGGTTGAGATTTGGATTTGGGTCACATAAATGTGCACCCGAATTAAGGAAAATAAATTATTAAAGGCGTGCCTAATGCAACTAGCGTATTGTTATTTTGGGGAAGGCTGTAAAATTCGCTAACACGGCCTGTCCCGAATTCTAAGTATTTTAATATATACATTTAGAGGGCCCCACAGCTTGTGCATTTTTCTTTTGTTTGTCGAGGCTCGTCTCATTCATTATTAAAAAAGAATTTGCAACGTCATGGAAATGCATCTCAAATCACGTCACAATCAATGTACCCGTGATTAGAGACACATTTCGATCCCGTTGAGATTTGGATTTGGGTCACATAAATGTGCACCCGAGTTTAAGGAGATAACATTATTAAATACGTGCCTAAAGCAACTAGCGTGTCATTATTCTGAGAAAGGCAGTGAAATTTTGCTAAAACGGTCCATCCCGAAGCCTAAGCAATTTTAAAGCAAATATTTACTGAGGGCCCCGCAATTTCATATTTTTATTTGGCGAGGCTCGTCTCATTTTTATTTTAAAGGATATCTTAAAGCGACTACGTTCTTCTATTTTTGTCCATCTCTAGAATGAAAGAGAGAAAAAGATCCTAGTCCCCTTACATACTTAAAGTGGTTATAGTCGAACTCCAAACAAAAGACAAAATTTATGAGGTTCCAAATACAAAGGCATGTGTGGGCCATCCGTTGGCCAAAGCGTGGGCTTGGGTCCAACGCATATGGTATTATACTGGGCTTGGGCAGTCCTTATTCCGATATTAGCCTAATTGCTTGTTTTTACGCCTATTTGTGAGTTTGCAAAACTGGAAGATAAAATGATACTATTTCATTTAACAGTCTATTGTAAATGTAAAATAGGCTATCTGCTGTCATGAAAGAACTTTAAGATCAAATTTTAGTCCTAATTCGAATCATTTGCATACTGAGATTAGACTGTTACGACAATCAGAAGTCCATTTACCTGATTCAAGTCTAACATGCATCTTTACAAGCGACTGAAATAAGCAGGGTGATTTCTAGCATCATATCCCTTTGAGGACTTACCTAGGGAGTTCATAAGCTAAATTATACAGTTCCTTGGAAGGAATTACATATTAGTGGTACACAAAATGGTTTAAGTATAATCAGTAAAAAATAAATTCAGTTTATAGCTACAACTTCTTCATGTGTGTGTTCATGCTTCAAACGTCAACTTCAAACATGGAATTACATCGACTTAGTATGTGTACCTGGATACAACAGGAACAAGAATAAGAGGAAGAATATCAGCAGCAGGCAACCAAGCAGCAGTAACACAGCAGTGCAAACAGCAACAATGTAACCTCTAGCTCAAGAACACCCAACAACAGTTCAATAACGATAACCCACAGGTGGTCGAGCACCACAAAACAAGCCCAGAAACAGAGTAGCAAACCAACAGAAAAACCCAGAATACTCAATGCAATGGCAACAACAGTTCAATAATCACAAAAGCTCGGCAAATAACCAACAACTACTTCAAATAGCAATAAGACCAGACCCAGCTAGCAGCATAGAGAAGCCCGGAATAGTAGTAATCCCGCAGAGAAAATCAGAATATCCTAATGGAATAGTAACAGCCCAACTAGAGTAACTGACTTGGCCAAGACAGCCTGACCAACTTAATCTCTTATGTAATTTTCAGACAGTGTGTAGTTACAGTGTTCTGAAATTTCTTTCTATTTTTTTCTTTCAGTTTTCCAACCTAAAACTGTCCAGCCCCTTCCTTAGCCAAAAATAGCTCTATTTATAATCTGAAAGAGACCCCCTAAGGCCTTCCTAGAACTACACAGCCTCCAGGTCTGCCCATACCCTTCACTTCCCATGCCTAAGCATCTTCTTGATGCAAGTCATTTGGTTCCCCATGCTTGGCCTATTCTCTAATCAAGAGTCATGGGTTCATTTAAGTATTCATTTTAAACTCCCATGCTCTTATGTTTTGTCCCCACTAATACTAGATTAATAGTATTTTTGATTAAACAATTGATAGCCCATTAATCCTGAATATTTAATCAGTCTTTGCCCAACCAAAATTACCCAACAGACCCTTTATCATTACTGCCTTGCCCTACCCTTTCATTCTATTGAATCTGCCAGTTATAACCATTTGAGAACTAGTTCGAACCCCCCACAGCTAACAAACAGACCTATAATCAGTCCAACACAACCATTCAACAAAATCAGCCAGTAAGAGTTAGGTCGTTTGCCATTTAATACTGCGAAACAAACGACAACATGTGTCGAGTCGACTTTGCGAGTTATAACGTATACTAATTAGTCGCTAATCAACTAAACTCAAAACAGAACAACTGAGTGATTCAGGCATTTTTCGGACAACAATGGAACTTACGAAACTTAATTATTTGACGACGTTACTCAGGTCGACTATACGAACTATTATACGTAACAATTAATCGACAAACAACATAGACTAAACATGGCACCAATTTATTTCAAAACTCGGAACATTTAACATGGAGTTTATGAAATTTAACTAGTCGACAACATCAATCAAAGCGAATAGACATCTTATAACACTCAATTAACATTTAAGGAAAAGAAATCGACCAAACAAAAGGGTCTTTGAAGATGGGGGGAATTGACAGAAAAATAATAATAAAAAAATCCAGAACAAATCTACGAACATATGCACAACACATAAACAAAAGGAAAGAAAAGAAAACATAAACCGGAAATTTACCTCAAAATGAACCAGGTTTGGCTTTTAGGGTTCGAAAAGTTCTGCTTATATTTGACCGAAACCAAAGGCATCTGGGGTATGAGGGAGTCCAGGGGGTGTTGTGGTGTAAGTTTGGAACTCATCCAGTGACTTAGGGTTTAGGCTCGAACCTTCGAATGATTATTCGAGGCGTTCCAGGGAGATTCGAGCCAAACCATTACCAGATCGGGGTTGAGGGTGGTCTTGTGTCTTAAGGGTGTTAGTCTGGTGGTCATCGGCGTTGTTGCCGCCGGGTTCAAGTGAAAGGGGAGCTATGGCAGCTGCTAGGGTTTGGGATATTTTGGGGTCATTTCTAAGAGAGACGAAGGAGCGGGGTGGGGGCTTGGATAGGGGGCGGGGTAAAAGGGTTAGGTTTATATACGGATTAAGGGTTTAGATCCTGGCCGTTGGATCAAGTGAGATCTATGGCCAGGATCTATTCATTCACGAAGGACGACGTCGTTTAGGTGTGATGGTGGGTGAGACCGGGTAGGGGAGTGGATCGGGTCAGATTAACGGGCCTAGGGGAGGTCCTGGATCCGTTGGATCCATGGGGTTGGACGACTCAGATCAAACGTCCTGAAACGGCATCGTTTGGGTTAAATGAGTGGCCCTATCGGGACCGTTCATTTGAATCAAATCAATGGCTCAGAACAGGGGCGCTGATACGGCGTCGTTTTGGGGCCGTGCCTGGGTTTGGACTGGATACATGCAGCTGGTTTGGGCCTGTTGTTTTAATTTGTGGGCCCAATCCGAGTATCCTCATTTTTCCTTTTCTTTTCTACTTTAATTTAAACAAAAACTCCTAAATAAAACAAAAAATAAATTTATACACCCCCACATTAATATTTAATAAAAAAATCACTCAATGACAAGAAACACTTATGCATATATTTTTTGATTTTCTTTTTTTTTTGGAGTAATTTCCGTGAAGCAAAAATCACGTGCTTACAGCTGCCCCTCTTTGCCCGAAGACACGAAGGGTTTTCGTGCAAAGATAAAGTGAGCGATTTTTGCTCATCCGAGTACTCCGTGTGAAACATTTTTTTTGAAAAAGATTTGACCGAACCTTTGCTTCAGAGGTCTCTTACATATCCTAGGCTGAACAGGAATCAGGTCAATGTAGTTCGGGAAGTTTTGGTAGCTGGGGCTACCGTGTGACCGTAATGTTTACTACTGTTGTGTGCGGTTACATGCTGCTGTATGCTGTCATTGCTTACCGATCTCCTTGTTACATCGTGCTAAAAAACGAAAAAAGAAGCTAGGCTAGACTACGGATCATAAGCTCTCATCTATCTTTAACTTGTTCTTGTTGCCTTGCTTTCTTGTCGGCTTGTGCTTCCCCTGGTGCTTTTCTTCCGTGAATTTGGGGATGACATTGGTCCTTTGCTTTTCTGAATACCGGTTTTCATCATTTTGCTTGGTCCGCTGGGGACATGGCTTTCTTCATTAAGATTTTCGGCGGTTCCTCTGGGGGGGGGGGTACGGCTCTCTTCATCAGATTTGTTATGCTGGGCGTAATTTTAATGTTCACAAGCCGCTTCTTTCAAGACGCGTCTTTTCTCCCTTTGACTCAGGCGCTTGAATTTATGCCGGGACCTCTTATTGCAACCTCCTGCTTCCCGGTGCCGGGGATTTTTATCGTTTCCTGCTGGAGATTCCTGTTGTAACCTTCTGCCTTCTGGTGGGGTTACTGATCTCAAAATCTGAAATATTTAAACTAAGACATAAAAGGTATTCCTCTCATTATACAGGTGGGCGCCTATTTAAACTAAGACATGAAAATATTCCTCTCGTTATACAGGCGGGCGCCTATTTAAACTAAGACTGAAAATATTCCTCTCATTATTACAGGTGGGCGCCTATTTAAACTAAGACATGAAAATATTCCTCTCATTATACAGGTGGGCGCCTATTTAAACTAAGACATGAAAATATTCCTCTCATTATACAGGTGGGCGCCTATTTAAACTAAGACTGAAAATATTCCTCTCATTATACAGGTGGGCGCCTATTTAAACTAAGACTGAAAATATTCCTTTCGTTATACAGGTGGGCGCCTATTTAAACTAAGACATGAAAAGTATTCCTCTCGTTATACAGGTGGGCGTCTATTTAGACTAAGACTGAAAAGTATTCCTCTCATTATACAGGTGGGCGCCTATTTAAACTAAGACTGAAAATATTTCTCTCATTATACAGGTGGGCGCCTATTTAAACTAAGACATGAAAAGTATTCCTCTCGTTATACAGGTGGGAGCCTATTTAGACTAAGACTGAAAAGTATTCCTCTCATTATACAGGTGGGCGCCTATTTAAACTAAGACATGAAAATTATTCCTCTCGTTATATAGGTGGGCGCCTATTTAACTAAGACATGAAAAGTATTCCTCTCGTTATACAGGTGGGCGCCTATTTAAACTAAGACATGAAAATATTCTTCTCATTATACAGGTAAGCGCCTATTTAAACTAAGACATGAAAATATTCCTCTCATTATACAGGTGGGAGCCTATTTAAACTAAGACTGAAAATATTCCTCTCATTATTACAGGTGGGCGCCTATTTAAACTAAGACATAAAAATATTCCTCTCATTATTACAGGTGGGAGCCTATTTAATGTAAGACTAAAAATATTCCTCTCATTATTACAGGTGGGCGCCTATTTAAACTAAGACATGAAAATATTTCTCTCATTATTACAGGTGGGTGCCTATTTAAACTAAGACTGAAAATATTCCTCTCATTATTACAGGTGGGCGCCTATTTAAACTAAGATATGAAAATATTCCTCTCATTATTACAGGTGGGCACCTATTTAAACTAAGACATAAAAATATTTGAACTTGTTTTCCTCGTTCCTCCGAGAAAATTTTGACAACGGCAGAAAATTTTCTGCCCCGGTTTTGGTGACCTTTCTGGCATCACGTCCTTCTGCCATCATCAACCTTTATTTTCCTGCAGCAAACAAAGGATTTTGTTAGTTTTAATCATGGTGGGCAGTGGTGTCCTTCCCGCCGGAGGATGATTTTTCCCTTTCTTTTCCTTGCTCTGTGCTCCCACAACTGGCTGGTGGATAAAGTTGCTTGCTGGGGGTGACCTGCCTGCTGGGGATGGTTTTCCATTTATCCCCTCTCCTGCTTTCTCTTCACAGAACAAGCCGGGTGAGTCCGCTTCAATCCCGAAACCATTCCCTTAGGAGTTCATTTCCTCCCAGAACTGCAAGGCATAAAATTGTATCGCCTGGGGATAACCTTTAGGACTGTTAGGGTTATCTTACATCGGATTAATTTCCCTTTCCTGTGGCGTCTGACCACTTCGGACTTGGTAGTAAGCTTTGAAAAATCCTTTTCAAAACGAACTTCTAGAAAGAAATGAAAAAGATAGAAAAGGAGAAAAATCTTTCTGAACCAATACTGGTGGGAAAAAAAAAAGAGAAGAACTTATCTAGATGACATGACTGGTCCTTACGATCATGATGTGCACCATAGATTCCCGACCCAGTCTATTTGTATCAATCAACCTGCCTGAAGGCCTTACTTGCTGGGGATAGATGGGTGCCCATTTCTTCGCGAACGTGGACCCTTTTGTCAATCTATCTTGTCGCCTTATAGTGCCCTTCGAGGGGTTTTCACTAATGAGACTCTCTCTTTTCTCTCAGCTCCCGACGCCTTATGGTGCCTGTGAAGGTTTTCACCAATAAGACTCTCTCGTTTTATATCTCTCATCTTTCGTCGCCTTATGGTGCCTGCGAAGGTTTTCACCGATAAGACTCTCTCATTTTATTTCTTCAGCGGGGAATTAGAGTGCTGTCGATATGACCCTCTCTTCTGGAGATTCTTTTTGACTATCAATTCATTTCCATTTTTATGATCCTTTTCTTTACTGGGGATTAGTGTATTATTCTCGGCTTCATTTACCTGACTTGGCACCTCTCGGAGGTTGATCGGGAGGTCTTTTTTTGGACATCGATGTTGGTTGTGGTGTGGGGTTAAAAGAAAGGCTATCAAAAATTCGAAATAACTTTGACGGGTGAGCCACTACAACTCTTGGAATCAAACCTTTGTTGAAACTTTTTAAAACATAACCTCTGCCCCAGTTTTCTTGCTTGGGGGATTCTATTTTTTACACTATGTTGGGCTATGTGCGTTACGCACAACTGTTCACACTATGCACACTATGACCGAGCCGTGAGGTGCCTACGTATCCTTTTTGAGGAATCAGGTCAAACGTAGTTCCTACCACTCTCTTGTTTTTCTTGTGATTTTTATCTTTCTCTTCTTTTTTAATTTCTTCTCTTTCTCTCTCTTTTTTTTTAGTGATTCCAAAAGAGGGGTACGAAAGAACAACTTAAGGCTCAAAAGGGGGAAGCAAGGGTTAAAAGTGTTTGGATAGAAGAAAGAATTGCCTCCGTCATTTCATTATCCAATAGGTACCAAATACAAACAAATGAACCAATAACTACCATAATCAAAGAAATTACGCATAATATCTTTTGACTGCATCGGAATTGATAGCCATGTCGACACATCTTCCCTCGATATCTGTCAAACACAAAGCACTGTTGGACAACACTCTGGTCACGATATAAGGCCCTTGCCAATTTGGGGCGAACTTGCCTTTTGCCTCGACCTGATGCGGGAGGATCCGTTTCAATACCTGCTGCCCTACTTCAAACTTCTTGGGGCATACCTTCTTATTATATGCCCTTGCCATTCTCTTCTGATACAGCTGACCGTGGCACACTGCTGCCAATCTTTTCTCGTCTATCAAGCTCAACTGTTCTAATCGAGCTTTGACCCATTCATCATCATCAATCTCGGCTTCCGCGACAATTCGGAGGGACGGAATTTCGACCTCCGCTGGTATTACGGCCTCAGTTCCGTACACCAACAAATAAGGAGTTGCACCTATGGAAGTCCGGACGGTAGTGCGATAACCCAACAAAGCAAAGGGTAATCTCTCGTGCCATTGTCTGGATCCTTCCACCATCTTCCGTAGTATCTTCTTGATGTTCTTATTGGCTGCTTCGACCGCTCCATTCACCTTGGGACGATATGGGGTGGAATTGCGGTGTGTAATCTTGAATTGTTGGCATACCTCTCTCATCAGGCTGCTGTTAAGATTTGCACCATTGTCCGTAATGATCACTTTTGGGATCCCAAATCTGCAGATGATATGGGAGTGAACAAAATCCACCATGGACTTTTTAGTTACCGACTTGAAGGTTTTAGCCTCGACCCATTTGGTGAAGTAGTTAATGGTCACCAGAATGAACCTATGGCCGTTGGATGCTGCCGGCTCGATAGGCCCAATGACATCCATGCCCCATGCAACAAACGGCCAGGGCGCTGACATCGTATGTAACTCTGTTGGCAGAGAATGAATCAGATCTCCATGTATCTGACACTGATGGCATTTCCTCACGAAAGTGATACAGTCGTGCTCCATGGTGAGCCAATAATACCCTGCTCGAAGGATTTTCCTTGCCAACACATATTCGCTCATATGTGGCCCACAAACTCTAGCATGTACCTCTGCCATAACCGTCGTGGCCTGACCGGCGTCTATACATCTTAACAATCCCAAGTCCGGGGTTCTTCTGTACAAAACTCCTCCGCTGAGGAAGAAACCATTCGACAAATGCCGAAGGGCTCTTTTTTGGTCTCCAGTGGCATGTTCCGGATATATCCCCATTTTGAGGTACTTCTTTATATCATGAAACCAAGGCTTGCCATCTACTTCCTCTTCTACCGTGTTGCAATAAGCGTGCTGATCACGAACCTGGATGTGCAAAGGGTCAACATACATTTTGTCAGGATGGTGTAACATTGATGCTAAGGTGGCCAATGCATCCGCAACCTCGTTATGAATTCTCGGGATATGTTTGAATTTCACTGATCGAAATCGCTTTCTCAGATCGTGCAAACATTGTCGATATGGTATGAGTTTCAAATCCCGTGTTTCCCATTCACCCTGAATCTGATGTACCAAGAGGTCCGAGTCTCCCAAGACCAAAACGTCTTGGACATCCATGTCCGCAACTAATCGCAGACCCAAAATGCAAGCTTCATACTCGGCCATATTATTGGTGCAATAGAAGCGTAGTTGAGCTGTAACAGGATAGTGGCGTCCTATTTCCGAAATGAGTACTGCTCCTATTCCAACCCCTTTCGCGTTCGCGGCTCCATCGAAGAAAAGCTTCCAACCCGGTTCCTCGGGTAACTCCAGCTCACTTGTATGCATCACTTCTTCGTCGGGAAAATACGTTCTTAAAGGCTCGTATTTTTCATCAACGGGATTCTCTGCCAAATGGTCGGCCAGCGCTTGGGCTTTCATGGCTGTCCTCGTCACATAGACGATATCGAACTCTGTGAGCAGAATTTGCCATTTTGCCAACCTCCCTGTGGGCATAGGTTTCTGAAAGATGTACTTCAATGGGTCCAAATGGGATATGAGATAAGTAGTATACGAGGACAGGTAGTGTTTCAACTTCTGAGCTACCCAAGTTAGGGCACAACATGTTTTCTCGAGTTGAGTGTACTTGACCTCATATACTGTGAATTTCTTGCTAAGATAATAAATGGTCTGCTCCTTCCTTCCTGTGTCATCATGTTGCCCCAGTACACAACCAAATGAATTTTCCAGGACCGTCAGATAAAGAATTAAGGGCTTCCCCGGCTTAGGTGGAACCAACACGGGTGGATTGGACAGATACCCTTTGATTTGGTCGAAAGCCTCTTGACACTCTGCCGTCCAACTTACCGCAGCATCTTTTTTCAACAGCCGAAATATGGGTTCACATGTCACCGTGAGTTGAGCGATGAACCTGCTGATGTAATTGAGTCTCCCCAACAGACTCATTTCCTCTGTTTTGTTCCTTGGCGGTGGAAAATCTCGGATGGATTTGATCTTGGATGGGTCTAACTCAATACCCCGTCGACTGACGATGAATCCTAACAGCTTTCCTGATGGAACCCCGAATGCGCATTTGGTCGGGTTGAGCTTGATATCATACCTTTGGAGTCTTTGAAAAAATCTCCTTAGGTCCGCTACATGGTCTTCCTGACGCCAAGACTTTATGATCACATCATCTACGTACACCTCAATTTCTTTGTGTATCATGTCGTGAAACACAGTAGTCATTGCTCGCATGTACGTTGCCCCGGCATTCTTCAATCCGAACGGCATTACCCGATAGCAGTCCCCATGGCGTGATAAATGCTGTCTTTTCCGCATCTTCCTCGTCCATTAGGATCTGACGATATCCCGCATAGCAATCTACAAAGGATCCGATCTCGCGCCCAGCGCAATTATCAATCAGGATATGGATGTTGGGCAGTGGAAAATTGTCCTTCGGACTTGCTTTGTTGAGGTTGCGGTAGTCGACGCATACCCTGATTTTCCCATCCTTCTTCGGAACTGGTACCACATTGGCCAACCACTTGGGATATCGAGTGACCCGAATGACCTTCGCCTGCAGCTGCTTAATCACCTCTTTTTTGATCTTTACACTCATTTCTGTTTTAAATTTCCTTAGCTTTTGCTTGACCGGAGGGTATGCCGGGTCAGTGGGCAATTTGTGAACCACTAGATTGGTACTTAATCCCGGCATATCGTCATATGACCATGCAAAAACGTCTTTGAATTCCACGAGGTTTTGATCAATTCTTCCCTGACATTTGGCTCAATGTGGATGTTGATTTTGGTTTCTCTGACATTATCCGCGTCTCCTAGGTTTACAGCCTCAGTGTCATTTAGGTTAGGCTTGGGTTTCTCTTCAAATTGGCATAGTTCTCGGTTTATCTCTTCGAAGGCTTCATCTTTGTCATATTCAGATTCATTGTCACAAACGACCTCTTGTATCATTAAGTCGGACTCGGATTGATTTATTAGACTAGGTCGAAGATCCGCTGTGCATGCCATGTCATTAGAACCAGTAAAAAGAGAACTGTTCAGAAAGAAAAAGAACAAAAACAAAATTAAAATGAGACAAAAGAAGAGAACTTTATTAAACTTGCGGGATAACAGGGTTCACACTTTTACAAAATAAACTAAAAATTGGGATTACACCCTGGAATAATCCGAACAAGAAAAGCATAAATCAAAGCCTACTACCAAGACCCCCCTGGATAGGAAGAGGAGTAACCGTCCAATTGTTGGTTTTGGCCTCAAGCCCCACAAACTGTATATCCGCTCTGCTGGAACTCTCTCCAACTTCTACCATATTGACATCAGCGAATAGACTCTCGAAACTCTGATTTAGGTCCCCGTCCATCCCAATCAATGGTCCGAGAATCTTTGGAACCGGTGACCCTTTGACACTTGCTCTAACAAAAGATCTTGAGAGACGTGGCACAGGTTTGGGAAGAAACCAGACTTTCTTCTTCATTTTCCGCACTTGCTTCACATCAGCCGCAGTTGGTTTAAATCCCAACCCAAAGGTTTCCAAATTTTGGGGCAGGGAGACAGGTTAGACAATCCCCTGAAGATCAACCCCCAAGCCCTTTCCTGGCACAAACCCGTTGCCCAGCATTTCCGAGACCATCATGACTGTCGCAGAAGCTACCCTAGGGTGCTGGAGGATCTCGCCCTCAGAAATCTTGTTTGCCGACATCGTATCGAAAATCTGGTAGACCCAAGGACCTTTGTCATCATCGGTCTCTATGAAGGGCACAATGGCGCCACCCATGGTGCACGCCGTGTCCTCGCCGTGCAGTACGACCTCTTGTCTATCCCACTCGAACTTGACCATCTGATGGAGGGTGGAAGGCACTGCTTTGGCTGCGTGGATCCACGGTCGTCCTAACAAAAGGTTATAAGATACTGTGGCATCTAACACCTGGAACTCCATGCTAAACTGGACCGGACCGATGGTCAATTCAAGTACAACATCCCCCACAGTGGCTGTTCCATTTTCGTCAAATCCTCGGACGCAGATGCTATTCTTGTGGATTCTTCCGTGGTCGATTTTTAACTGGTTCAGGGTGGATAATGGACAAATATTGGCACTCGAACCGTTATCCACCAATACCCGAGTAACTACCGAGTTTTCACATTTGACAGTTAGGTAGAGAGCTTTATTATGCTCCGTACCTTCCACTAGCAGATCATCATCTGAGAATGTTACCCTGTGCACCTCGAAAATTTTGTTGGCAATGGT
Source organism: Nicotiana sylvestris (assembly GCF_000393655.2). Taxonomy (NCBI): domain Eukaryota; kingdom Viridiplantae; phylum Streptophyta; class Magnoliopsida; order Solanales; family Solanaceae; genus Nicotiana; species Nicotiana sylvestris. Next base: position 149,139,569 of record NC_091066.1, on the reverse strand, counting down.
TTCCAGGTGGTTTACTGAAATCTCGTTGGGCACATGAGCTTCGTTCAATATCTTCATCAGGGCCTGACGATGTTCCTCAGAATGGATTAGTAATGATATCAGCGAGATCTGGGCCGGTGTTTTCCTCAGCTGTTCGACCACGGAGTAGTCCTGCACTTTCATCTTTCTCAAGAACTCCTCAGCCTCTTCTTCAGACACAGGTTTCTTGGTTGCAGCTGGGTTGGGTCTTCTCAGCTCCACCGGAGCAAAACACCGTCCTGATCGAGTCAGCCCTTGCGCTTCACATTTAACTTCCTCCACTTGTTTTCCTTTGTACATCACCACTGCCTTCTCGTATTTCCAAGGCACGGCCTTGCTATCAATCATCGGCAGCTGGACTACAGGCTTTATGGTGACCAGTTCCCTGTATACCCCTTTCAACACAATTGCAGGTGTGGGTGGAGTCCCTGATACTACCAACTTGTTTGGCTCGGGTTTGCTTGTTATGGCGGACGGGCTCTTTCCCAATATTACTACTGGTTTGACGCCTTCTCCCTGCGACTGTTCCCCCGTTCCTCCACTGGTCGATCCTTCTTTCGGAGCGGCCTGAATCATCATCACTGTCTGTGAGGGCTTCCTCAGCTTTCCTCCCTCATATACCAACTCGATCATGTGAGTCTCGTGGTGCGCTGGCAGTGGATTCTGGTTGATGTTAGGTGCCTCCGGCGTCTGGACCTCGATTTTGTTATCATCAATGAGATCTTGTATCGCCTGCTTCAGCCTCCAACATTTTTCAGTATCATGTCCCAGCATTCCTGAGCAATACTCACAGCTTATTGATCTGTTCATATTTTGGGGTGGGGGGTTTTGCTCTCTAGGTTCGACAGGACTCACCAAACCCAACCGTCTCAATTTGTGGAATACGGCGGTATAGGTCTCTCCCAACTCAGTAAAGGCTCTATTTTTCTGTAGCCTATCATTTTTAGCAGCTTGACTCCCTCGAAAACCCGCCCCTGGAGGGTTCCTGTATGCTCTTGGTGGAGGGTAGGCATTTTGTGGTGGTGGGTAGGTATTGTGTGGAGCTGGCGCACGCCATTGTGGGCGAATCGGAGGTTAGGTGTATGTCTGGGCTTGATGGACGGTGAAATGTGGTTCTTGGGGTGGATAGTAGTGACGTGGTGGGCTGTATGGGTAGTTTGGCCTGTGAGGTCTGGGTTGGTCGTAGTGTGGTTTGCCAGACCTGGCCCAACTGCTTGCCTCAATCGTGGCAATTTCTTCTTTCTTCCCAGCGCACCTCCCGTGCCGCTCTGAATAGCCTGGGTTGTTGCCTTGAGTGCCGAGTAATTCAGGATTTTGTCAGACCTCATACCCTATTCTATCATGACCCCCATCTTTACTACCTCGTTGAAGGATTTTCCAACCGTCGTCACCAAGGGACCAAAGTAGGTTGGATCCAGTGTTTGCAAGAAGTAGTCCACCATTTCTCCCTCTCTCATGGGAGGATCAACTCTGGCCGCTTGCTCCCTCCAGCGGAACCCGAACTCGCGAAAACTTTCCCTGGGCTTCTTTCCGGTCCTCAACAATGTGAGACGGTCAGGGACTATCTCGAGATTGTATTGAAAATGACCTGCGAAAGCCTGCGCCATGTCATCCCAAGTGTACCATCTGCTGGAATCCTGCCTGGTATACCATTCTAGTGCCGATCCGCTCAGACTTTGGCCGAAATAAGCTATCAGCAGCTCATCTTTACCGCCTGCCCCTCTCATTTTGCTACAGAATCCCCGCAAATGTGCCATGGGATCACCGTGCCCTTCATATAAATCAAACTTAGGCATCTTGAACACAGTCGGGAGTTGGACGTCCGGGAAAGGGCATAGATCCTTGTAGGCCACGCTGACCTGGTTGCCCAATCCGTGCTAGTTCCTGAAGGACTGCTCCGGGCTCTTGAACTTCCTCAATACCTCATCTTGTTCTGGGGCTTTAACCGGCTTTTCAATCTCTGCCGGTACCTCCAAGTGCGGATTGTAGGTATGTGGTTCGGGGGCATGGAATGTGGGTTCAAGGGGATAGTATTGCGTATCGTGAGCCTGAAACAATGGCTCGCTGGTCGTTCTTTGCAGGGTGGCTGATGTGGATCCCACAAAAGTGGGAACATTTGGTGTTGGGAGAGGTTGATGGGGTGGTGGAGCTTGGGAATCATGGGGGCTTTTCTCCTGATGATAACGGTGATTCGGGAGGCTTGTTGAAGGGCCGGAGTGAGGGTATTCCGGCATGTGACCTAGTGGCTCAGGGCTCTTTTGTGCTTTGGCTAGAGCTAGCTGCATTGCATTCATCTCTAGTCCCATCCTTTCAATCTTTTCCATCGCTTCTTTTAACAACTGGCTCATCGGCCTTTCTTCCTCGGTACTATTCTCTGAAGTAGTCATGCTTGTTGTTACCGGTCCTTTGGATCTGGTTTGGTAAGGGTGTGTTGCCAGAATTCTTTAACAACTAACTGTCTGGTTCAGACAACAACAAACTTTGTTAGCATTAGAGTTTAACAGATTTGATAACGACACATTGAGGATGCAATGCTCCTAGGCAGTTAACCGTTTCTAATATGCTTTGCTTCAAACAATCATGCGTCATCCCGGCTTGCTCATTTGTCCTTTTAAAGCACTTTGGGAAACCCTGTATATTATTTTATTTTTGTATTTTCTTCTCTCTTTTTTTTTCTTTTTTTTTTCTTTGTTAAAGGCGGTTGAATCTTATGTGGATTGCCTACGTATCACGTCCCCGCGCGAATTAGACCGGGCGTAGTTCTGCCACAAAGTAAAGACATACAAAAATTCTTTTGGAATCAATTAATTCATCATCAAAATTTTCTATTGCAGATTTAAACCAAGAACAACAATAGTACAGACTCCAAAGTTCTTATCCTGACTCGACGAAAGAAAAGAAAGTAACACATAAGAAGACAACAAGGCTAATTAAACAAGACTTGAACTAGGGGCTACAATTCCAACTTGAGGGCTCGCGAGGCATCGTTCGGCCTTTCCGCGACTCTTGGTGTAAGGTCTATCTGTAAGCTTTTCAACTCATTCATGATCCGATGAACGCAGCCCATGATGGAAGCAAAGAGAGTTTTCCGAGGTATTTGCTCGCATGCTAGGCACCTCATGTAGATGTAGCGCCCAATCTCATCAATCCTTCCTCGAATGTTGTCCCTTTCAACGAACAATTGCCTTATTTGTCGGTTCTTTAATCCTAGTGCTTGCGCATTGTCGGCAAGTTAATCCTGGAACATCTCCATTTGTCTTTCCATTCGGGTCATCGCCTCGTAACAGCGTCTTCTGTCTGCTTGGGCATCTCGTGTTTGCTTGAAGATCCGCTCTTGAAGAGTGGAGTTCGTTTCCCTTAATATCCCGATGCTCAGTTCATAATCCCTTATGACTTGTTGCAGGCGCTGCCTCTGGGCCATTGTACCTTTTGCCCACTTGGTCCGTAATCTCGCTGTGCTAGCCTTGGATCTTTCCAAATCTTCCTGGCCTTCCGCAACCTGATTCCTTAACCCTGCTATCAACCTTTTATCCGCCCGGCTTCTCAGTTGGTTGTCGGCCTCCCTTTTCATCTTCCGGATCTGAGCTTTGACGATCTCGCCTTCTCTGATTAATCTGTTCTTTTCTCCCTTGTGGGCAGCAAACTGTAATTGGCTTTCAAACTTCATATCCTGAATTTGTTGTTTCAGTTTGCCTGTTTCAGCAAGATATTCCCGCTCTTTGGCCAACCAGCCCCACTACTCTTGTGAGGACCTGGCAAATTCTTGCAGGTGAGGTCTTTTAGCTGGCCTTCCAGATGACGTTTCCCCTTTGTACCAAGCCTGATATCCGGGCGAAACTTCCCCTTTTGCCCGATTCAATACACAAGTATTTGCCTCTAAGTATTGACATTGGCTCCAAATTTGGCGAACCCTTGCTTCAGGAAACTGGCCATCGGGACTGATCTCAATCACCTGGGTGCTTAGATCCTCGCCTTTTGGCACTATTTGACACCTCCCAAGTTGCCTTAAAACCCGATGCGGCGCATAAGGTTGAATGCTCTTAAGTCCCATTAAGAGAAAATGGGGCCTGGCTGCTGGCATGTATATGACTTCGTCGATCGGTAACCACCCCAACGTCCACTGTATTTGACTGGCGTTGAGGGTACGGAAATATAAGGTCCATGACGAGACTCCTTCAGGTAGGTAGGCCTCATTAACTCTGGTATAGAACTCCTCTATGCAGGTCTTTTCAGAGGATCCATGGCTCAAAAACTGGGCTCGGTGACATAGGTGTTCAGTCATCCACATTTGCAACAACAAGTTGCAATCTTCGAAAAAGTTTCCTCCGGCCTTGCAGGATGTGAGAGCCCGGAACATATCAGATACAATCATGGGTGCCAGCGTGCTATCTTTCTGTGTGAGCAAAGTACTGACGACCCACGCTATCTTTATGTTGATATTCCCGTCTTTTCTTGGGAATACTAAGAGCCCTAAGAAAGTTATCATGAAAGCAACCCGTCTATGTTCATCCCACTTTCGACGGTTACTTTTGCTGCACAACTGGTTTTCTGGCTTGTCGAATCCTCCTATGTGACCATATCTTTGGTATATGAAACTCATAGTGCAAAAACCTTTTGCCAAGTCAGGGTTATGAATTGTTCTGACTATCTTTAATGAGTCCAGAAACCGGTGTACTACCACGGCCCTTGGAGCAACCAGGTATTTATGCCTTAATGGAGCCTCAGCACTGCCGATATACCCTGTTATTTCCTCTAAAGTTGGGGTAAGTTCAAAGTCCGAGAAGTGGAAGACATTGTGCGCAGGATCCCAGTGGGGGACTAGTGCCCTTATGATATCTCCCCGCGACCTGATATCCAACAAACTCGTGAGGCCTTTCAGATGTTTCTTGATTTCGTCATGCCCTTCTTTGCCTAAATCATTCCACCAGAGCCGCAATTGGAGGAGAATTTTATTCATGATTGAAAAGGGTTCATTTGGAGTCGTGTTCATTCTGCACATTTATTAATAATATTTAACAAACGAAACTTATTTGATAAAAACAACAAAACACATGATCACTTTTCTCAACAGGATTTCTGAACACGACCTCTCAGCACTTCAGGGACGAAGATTTTTAAGGTTGTGTGATTAAAAAACAACAAGAGGTGGCCGTTTGTATAAAGGCAGCCTTCCGGAGTTCCTTTTGGGAACATTTGGCTATTTTTGATATAAACGGCATCACCCGACCCTATGACAGAAAAATACACTTTTGACGTTTTCGCTACTTTATTAATTTTTCAAAATGGGAGGTTGGACCCGACGGGGGTTGCCTACGTATCTCACACCCTATGAGAATCAAACCGGCGTAGTTCGCCCCATACAAACTAAACTTGTAGACTAGGTTATTTTTTTTTCCTTAAAAAAAAACTACAACAGATTCATTTTTTCCCAGATTTCGGCAGAGTTTGGATACTACTCGGACATTGGTTTTATTTTCTAAAAGTAGTTATCTCCCTACACTGCTATTTTTCCCCTCTTTATTTTCGGAAATTCTTGATTCCAAAAACCGGTCAGCATGCAAGTCTAAACCAGACAAATGCATACAACATACAGGATGCAACAAGATGGTCTTTTTTTCCATTTCAGGTTGCTAGTCCTAGACGAACTCAACCCCTGTGTTGAGTCCCCTAAGTCAAATGCAACATGATGCAAATAAGCGTTCCTACTAGGGATCCGGCATGAAGTTACGTTATTCTATGTTCAAAACCTGGGTCTTTGTTCTAGACAGTGTACCCGAGCGGACAACTCGAGCTGAGGAAGGAGCTCCTTTCCGGGAACCAAAAGGCCAGCCGACTTAGAAACTTTCCGAGCCTCTTTTATTTAGGGTATGACACTAACAGAATAGGGAGTTTCAACCAGTAAGCACATCCCCGGAGGTAAGAAGAGAAAGGTTTCGGCACAGTTTATATACATTTCAAATAATATCAAAGCGGTAAGAGTAACATTTTGCACATTTTAGGCTAAAACATATAAGAAAATCAGATAATAAATAAAGCCAAATAATAACAATTATTCTAAGCTCGAATTCTTAACCCTGAATCTAGTGGTTCTGGGTCATTTAATTCCCCAGCAGAGTTGCCAGAGCTGTCACACCTCCTTTTTCCATACCCGCGAGGGTACAAGGGAGTTTTTCCAATTGAAGGACAATCGAAACGGGATTTGTTTAATTATTTCAGAGTCGCCACTTGGGAGTTTTAGGGTGTCCCAAGTCACCAATTTTAATCCCGAATCGAGGAAAAGAATGACTCCATATTACAGTCTGCGTACCAGAAATCCGGATAAGGAATTCTGTTAACCCGGGAGAAGGTGTTAGGCATTCCCGAGTTCCGTGGTTCTAGCACGGTCTCTCAACTGTTATATTCGGCTTGATTAATCTGATTTTATACAAATATGAACTTATGTGTAAATTTCAACTTTTTACCGCTTTCATAATCATTATTATTTTTTTATAAGGAATTGCAACGTTGTGAAAACATATCTTGAACCACGTTACATCAATGCACCCGTGGTTATCGACATATCTCGACTCGGTTGAGATTTGGATTTGGGTCACATAAATGTGCACCCGAATTAAGGAAAATAAATTATTAAAGGTGTGCCTAAAGCAACTAGCGTATTGTTATTTTGGGGAAGGCCGTAAAATTCGCTAACACGGCCTGTCCCGAATTCTAAGTATTTTAATATATATATTTAAAGGGCCCCGCAACTTGTGCATTTTTCTTTTGTTTGTCGAGGCTCGTCTCATTCATTATTAAAAAAGAATTTGCAACGTCATGGAAATGCATCTCAAATCACGTCACAATCAATGTACCCGTGATTAGAGACACATTTCGATCCCGTTGAGATTTGGATTTGGGTCACATAAATGTGCACCCAAGTTTAAGGAGATAACATTATTAAATACGCGACTAAAGCAACTAGTGTGTCATTATTCTGAGAAAGGCCGTGAAATTTTGCTAAAACGGTCCATCCCGAAGCCTAAGCAATTTTAAAGCAAATATTTACTGAGGGCCCCGCAATTTCGTATTTTTATTTGGCGAGGCTCGTCTCATTTTTATTTTTAAAGGATATCTTAAAGCGACTACGTTCTTCTATTTTTGTCCGTCTCTAGAATGAAAGAGAGAAAAAGATCCTAGTCCCATTACATACTTAAAGTGGTTATAGTCGAACTCCAAACAAAAGACAAAATTTATGAGGTTCCCAATACAAAGGCACGTGTGGGCCATCCGTTGGCCAAAGCGTGGGCTTGGGTCCAACGCATATGGTATTATACTGGGCTTGGGCAGTCCTTATTCCGATATTAGCCTAATTGCTTGTTTTTAAGCCTATTTGTGAGTTTGCAAAACTGGAAGATAAAATGATACTATTTCATTTAACAGTCTATTGTAAATGTAAAATAGGCTATCTGCTGTCATGAAAGAACTTTAAGATCAAATTTTAGTACTAATTCGAATCATTTGCATACTGAGATTAGACTGTTACGACAATCAGAAGTCCATTTACCTGATTCAAGTCTAACATGCATCTTTACAAGCGACTGAAATAAGCAGGGTGATTTCTAGCATCATATCCATTTGAGGACTTACCTAGGGAGTTCATAAGCTAAATTATACAGTTCCTTGGAAGGAATTACATATTAGTGGTAAACAAAATGGTTTAAGTATAATCAGTAAAAAATAAATTCAATTTATAGCTACAACTTCTTCATGTGTGTGTTCATGCTTCAAACGTCAACTTCAAACATGGAATTACATCGACTTAGTATGTGTACCTGGATACAACAAGAACAAGAAGAAGAGGAAGAATATCAGCAGCAGGCAACCAAGCAGCAGTAACACAGCAGTGCAAATAGCAACAATGTAACCTCTAGCTCAAGAACACCCAACAACAGTTCAATAACGATAACCCACAGGTGGTCGAGCACCACAAAACAAGCCCAGAAACAGAGTAGCAAACCAACAGAAAAACCTAGAATACTCAATGCAATGGCAACATCAGTTCAATAATCACAAAAGCTCGGCAAATAACCAACAACTACTTCAAATAACAATAAGACCAGACCCAGCTAGCAGCATAGAGAAGCCCGGAATAGTAGTAATCCCGCAGAGAAAATCAGAATATCCTAATGGAATAGTAACAGCCCAACTAGAGTAACTGACTTGGCCAATACATCCTGACCAACTTAATCTCTTATGTAATTTTCAGACAGTGTGTAGTTACAGTGTTCTGAAATTTCTTTCTGTTTTTTTCTTTCAGTTTTCCAACCTAAAACTGTCCAGCCCCTTCCTTAGCCAAAAATAGCTCTATTTATAATCTGAAAGAGACCCCCTAAGGCCTTCCTAGAACTACACAGCCCCCTAAGTATTCATTTTAAACTCCCATGCTCTTATGTTTTGTCCCCACTAATACTAGATTAATAGTATTTTTGATTAAACAATTGATAGCCCATTAATCCTGAATATTTAATCAGTCTTTGCCCAACCAAAATTACCCAACAGACCCTTGATCATTACTGCCTTGCCCTACCCTTTCATTCTATTGAATCTGCCAGTTATAACCATTTGAGAACTAGTTCGAACCCCCCACAGCTAACAAACAGACCTATAATCAGTCCAACATAACCATTCAACAAAATCAGCCAGTAAGAGTTAGGTCATTTGCCATTTAGTACTGCGAAACAAACGACAACATGTGTCGAGTCGACTTTTCGAGTTATAACATATACTAATTAGTTGCTAATCAACTAAACTCAAAACAGAACAACTGAGTGATTCAGGCATTTTTCGGACAACAATGGAACTTACGAAACTTAATTATTTGACGACGTTACTCAGGTCGACTATACGAACTATTATACGTAACAATTAATCGACAAACAACATAGACTAAACAGGGCACCAATTTATTTCAAAATTCGGAACATTTAACATGGAGTTTAGGAAATTTAACTAGTCAAAAACATCAATCGAAGCGAATAGACATCTTATAACACTCAATTAACATTTAAGGAAAAGAAATCGACCAAACAAAAGGGTCTTTGAAGATGGGGGGAATTGACAGAAAAATAATAAAAAAAAAAAATCCAGAACAAATCTACGAACATATGCACAACACATAAACAAAAGGAAAGAAAAGAAAACATAAATCGGAAATTTACCTCAAAACGAACCAGGTTTGGCTTTTAGGGTTCGAAAAGTTCTGCTTGTATTTGACCGGAACCAAAGGCATCTGGGGTTTGAGGGAGGCCAGGGGGTGTTGTTGTGTAAGTTTGGAACTCATCCGGTGACTTAGGGTTTAGGCTCGAACCTTCGAATGATTATTCGAGGCGTTCCAGGGAGATTCGAGCCAAACCATTACCAGATCGGGGTTGAGGGTGGTCTTGTGTCTTAAGGGTGTTAGTCTGGTGGTCATCGGCGTTGTTGCCACCGGGTTCAAGTGAAAGGGGAGCTATGGCGGCTGCTAGGGTTTGGGGTATTTTGGGGTCCTTTATGAGAGAGACGAAGGAGCGGGGTGGGGGCTTGGATAGGGGGCGGGGTAAAAGGGTTAGGTTTATATACGGATTAAGGGTTTAGATCCTGGCCGTTGGATCAAGTGAGATCTATGGCCAGGATCTATTCATTCACGAAGGACGACGTCGTTTAGGTGTGATGGTGGGTGAGACCGGGTAGGGGAGTGGATCGGGTCAGATTAACGGGCCTAGGGGAGGGCCTGGATCCGTTGGATCCATGGGGTTGGACGGCTCAGATCAAACGTCCTGAAACGGCATCGTTTGGGTTAAATGAGTGGCCCGATCGGGACCGTTCATTTGAATCAAATCAATGGCTCAGAACAGGGGCGCTGATACGACGTCGTTTTGGGGCCGTGCCTGGGTTTGGACTTGATACATGCAGCTGGTTTGGGCCTGTTGTTTTAATTTCTGGGCCCAATCCGAGTATCCTCATTTTTCCTTTTCTTTTCTACTTTAATTTAAACAAAAACTCCTAAATAAAACAAAAAATAAATTTATACACCCCCACGTTAACATTTAATAAAAAAATCACTCAATGACAAGAAACACTTATGCATATATTTTTTGACTTTCTTTTTCTTTTGGAGTAATTTCCGTGAAGAAAAAATCACGTGCTTACAATAGGTACATGTTTCATAACATCATCAGCCTTTGAGGGCATCCCATCATATCATATCGGCCACTGTGGGCAAAATCATCATCGTATACCCGCTGATCAGGTGGTGGTGCGTATATAACGCCATAACCTTTCCCATATCCCATATATATATATATATATATATATATATATATATATATATATATATATAATGCCGTTTGAATCATATTTACATATATACGCATATATAACGCCGTTCGAATCATATTTCAGCCACTGTGGGCAACATCATCATCATATACCAGCTGATCAGGTGGTGGTGCATATATAATGCTGTAACCTTTCCCATATCCCATATATATATATATATATATACATATATGCGTATATAACGCCATCTGGTCATGGGTCAATGCACATGAATATAATGCATGAAAAGTACGTTAATAAAATCTTTCGGAGCTTTATAAGACCATTTTCCATTTGAGTAATATCATAAAGTAAACTCTTTTCAACTTTCACATTTTTTCTCAGACCCATGAACAGATGATAAAATATTATGACACACGAAAATTCAAGAACATAGATATCTCTAATACTTCTATGAATAGAATCATTCATGGAATTTGTGCATTTGTACGTTTCGGTCGTATCGTATGGATCATGCCAAAAGAAAGAATGGATAGCCTTAACATACCTGAGTCGATTCCCTTAATAATCCCTCAGAACCGCAATTTCAAGCATGTTGTATTTTCTTACGAACTTTGGAGCTTCATTCGTTACTTCTTAAAGACTTCATATCACTGCTTTTGGTTTTTAAGATTCCTCTATATGCAAGCCTAAGTATAAGTGTATAAGAAAATTTCTATCTCATGTGATTCTTTGGTGAATGATTGTTGGCAGTTTCGTTGATTATGTACTTGAGATAATTAGCTTGAGTGTGCGAATCTTTTCTTATTTCTCCCATAATTCCTCTTTGCATTCATTCATTTTGTGATCATGTCTACTAAGTACTACTATATATTATATTATTTCATGTTTTACTTAAATGGAAGTGCTATTTGTTGGAGGAAGTGTAGTAAAGTGTTTAAATAAGAATGATCATGTTCCATTAACGTGGATCACAACATGGTTAGTCACCTATGTGTGATTTTTAAGAGTCACATTCTTGTGACTTTATGGGCTGCCACGTAATTCCTTTGGGTGGGGATTTAAACTTTATTTAATAATCAATTAATTAATTAGGTAATATCCCGCTACCCGGTAATTAACCAATTACCCACATAATTAAGAATTGTCTCAGATTACTTAAAATTTTACTTATTTTTAATACATTTTATATATCCTACTACTATGGTCATATGGTATCTTGTATGATACTAGTCCATAAATACCGGGTATTGTCGCTCGGCCACATTTTGCCCCAATATGCCAAACTTGGACGAAAATTCATTTTCTTTGACTTGCTTCCCTTCTCACCTTCACGAATTTACTCATCACTTATAATCCTTATAATCTCCAAATAATCTTTTCCTTGGACTGAAGTCAATTACCTTACGACAAATTCATCGTACAATAGTACAAGGTGCAATATCGTCGTAACTTAATATTGCGAAGCATAACATCACCGTAATGCAATACTGCAAGGCGTAACATCATCGTAATATTGCGGGGTGTAACAAGAAGCTTCAACTATCATGGAAGAAGTACATTTTGGAGTTTGCGGGCTGCATATGAATGGGTGTGTCTTGGCAAAGAAGATACTTCGAGTAAGTTATTATTGGCTCACCATGGAACGGGATTGTATCAGTTTTGTTCGCAAGTGTCATTAATGCCAGGTACACGATGATTTGATTCATTCTCCCCCATCTGAGTGACACACAATGTCTGTACCTTAGCCCTTTATTGCTTGGGGCATGGATGTCATTGGACCAATTGAGCTGGCAGCGTCAAACGGGCATAGGTTTATTCTGTTGGTCATTGATTACTTTACCAAGTGGTTGAAGCTGTAACTTTCAAGTCCGTGACCAAGAAGGCAGTGGTGGATTTTGTTCATTCAAATATCATTTGTCGGTTCGAAATTCCCAATGTGATTATCACAGACAATGTTGCTAATCTCAACAGTCATTTGATGAAAGAGGTATGCCAACGGTTCAATATCATGCATCGGAACTCCACTCTGTAGCGCCCCAAGGCAAATGGAGTTGTTGAAGCTGCTAACAAGAACATAAAGAAGATACTTCGTAAGATGGTTCAAGGTTCTATGTAGTGGCATGAAAAATTGCCTTTTGCCTTACTTGGTTACCGCAATACTGTTCGCACCTCAGTAGGTGCAACTCCTTATTTGCTGGTATATGGAACTGAGGCAGTTATACCTGCAGAAGTTGAGATTCTATCCCTTCGGATCGTTGCAGAAGCTGAAATCGATGATGATGAGTGGGTCAAAACCCTGCTGGAGCAATTGAGTTTGATTGATGAAAAAGGATTGGCTGCAGTATATCATGGTCAATTATATCAGAAGAGAATGACAAGAGCATACAACAAAAAGGTGCGTCATCGGAAATTCAAAGTGGGCCAGATGGTATTGAAACACATCCTTCCTCATCAGGTGGAAGCTAAAGGCAAGTTCGCCCCAAACTGGCAGGGGCCATTCGTTGTGACAAGAGTGTTACCCAATGGTGCTTTGTATTTAACAGACATAGAAGGAAAATGTGTAGATATGACTATCAATTCTAATGCTGTTAAGAGGTACTATGTATGATTTCTTTGTTTACCTTCAATTGTATTTTGTACTTGGCATGTTCAAAGTTGAAATGATGAAGGTATTTTTTTCCGCTACCCAAACACTTTCATCTTTTGAGCCTTATCTATTTTCTTTCATACCCCTCTTTTGGAATCAGTAGCAGAATTAGAGAATGAAAAAAATAAAAAATGATGGGGAAAAAATGAATAAAAAAAATAAAAGAAAAAGAAAAAAAAGAAGAAAAAAGAGAAAGGAAAAAGAAGAAAGAAAAAAAAAGAAAAAAAAGAGAAGAAAAAGAAGAAGAAGAAGAAATGAATGAAAAAGGAAGAAATAAAAGCAACAAAAACAAACAACTGTTGTTTGAACTACGTTCGACCTGATTCCTTTTAAGGATACGTAGGCAGCCTTACACGGTTTGGTCTCATCAAAATAAAAATCCAAAATTCCCCAGACCTAAAGAAACTGGGGCAGATGTTTTGGTTTTGAAAAAGATCTGATTCCAAAAGTTGTAATTTTGAACCCTTTTCATCTTAAATTATTTTGAGCCTTCGTGCCACCCTTTCTTTCTAGCCTTGTCCAAAAGACTACATTACGGTCTAGAGAAAGACCTTCCGATCAATCTTAGAGGATGCCAAGTCAAGCAAGATAGAGGTATGATTTACATCATGGGAAACACTTTGTTCATGGGCACAAGAGAGAAAATTTAAAATGAGAGAGTTTTATTGGTGAAAACCCTCACGGGTATCGTAAGGCGATGGTGAGCTGAGAGAAAATTTAAAATGAGAGAGTCTTATTGTTGAAAACCATCGCGGACACCGTAAGGCGATGGTGAGTTGAGATATGAACAAATGAGAGAGGCTTGTTGGTGAAAACCCTTCGAGGCACTACAAGTCAAATGAGGCTAATGACTTTACAGAAAAATTGGATCAGTGAAGCCCGGCTTTTGAAGTATGAAGACATGACATGAACTGAAAATATGATTGGTTGGATGGATTACGCTGATCAATCCTAAATGCATTTCATGATCATTGGAACTGGCCGCTTCCCTTAGATAAGTTTTCTTTTTCCCATTCTTCTTCACATAGTCATCTATGTTCAAAATTTTCCTTTGATCCTTTTGTCAAAAATCATCTCACTTTGCTCTTTGAGTCTATCTTTATGAGTTTCTTGCGAATTAGCCCTTGTTGAACAAGCAGGAAAGGATTCCAAAGCCTACTACCAGCTTCTGAATTGCACAAAGCAGAGTTCGGCCAAGCACATCACAAATGACATGATTTAGAATAAGCAGAATGGTGATAACTGAGGTTCAGACAATCAAGTGAATCTTGAATTTTGAGAAAATACAAGGATTCAACAACTTTCAGAATGAAAACACAATGCAACAAGAGAGTGTGAGAGATTCAGGTCATTCAGAGGTTTTGTGGTCCAGTTCCAATCAAAAGGTTAAACAACTCCATGCTGGCCCGAAGCAGCTAATCAGAATGAAGCATGGCAGTGGCAAACACTCAACAATGATGCCACAAACTAACCACCACGTTTTCAAACTAACAAAATTTTATTTGTCTGAAACAGGGGCAAGAAAATTTGTTAATCCACAGGGACCCTCCCATAAAGAAGGAATGGTTCAGAGGCAAGAAATTCTATTCAGAATCCTCCAAGAAAAGAGCATGGCTCAGGTAAGTTCATTCTCGGCTTTTCAGAACCTTCCTGGATAATGAGATTTAGGTTTTTAAGCTTTCAGGACCCTCCTAGATAATGGGATTTGATTTTTAGTTTTCAGGACCCTCCTGGATAATGGGATTTAGTTTTAAGTTTTCAGGACCCTCTTGGATAACAGGATTTAGGTTTTTAAGTTTTTAGGACCCTCCTGGATAATGAGATTTAGGTTTTTAAGTTTTCAAGACTCTCCTGGATAATGGGATTTAGGTTTTTAAGCTTTCAGGACCCTCCTGGATAATGAAATTTAGGTTTTTAAGCTTTCAGAACCCTCCTAAATAATGAGATTTAGTTTTAAAATTTTCAAGACCCTCTTGGATAATAGGATTTAATTTAAATTTTTCAGGATCCTCCTGGATAATGGGATTTAGTTTTTAAGTTTTCAGGACCCTCCTGGATAATGAGATTTAATTTAAAATTTTCTGGGCATTCTTGAATAATGGGATTTAGTTTTAAGTTCTCAGGACCCTCCTGGATAATGGGATTTAATTTTCAAGCTTTCAGGACCTTCCTGGATAATGAGATTTTATTTTTAAGTTTTCAGGACCCTCCTGGATAATGAGATTTAGGTTTTTAAGCTCTTAGGACCCTCCTGGATAATGAGATTTAGTTTTCAAGTTTTCAGGACCCTCTTGGATAATGAGATTTCATTTTAAAATCTTCAGGACCCTAATGGATAATAAGATTTAGTTTTAAAATTTTCAGGACCCTCACGGATAATGGGATTTAATTTAAAATTTTTAGGACCATCCGGGACAATGAGATTTAGTTTTAAAATTTTCAGGACCCTCCTGGATAATGAGAGTTAATTTAAAAATTTTCGGGCCCTCCTGAATAATGAGATTTAGTTTTTAAGTTTTCAGGACTCTCCTGGATAATGAGATTTAGTTTTGAGTTTTTAGGATCCTCCTGGATAATAGGATTCAGTTTTAAGTTTTCAGGGCCCTCCTGGATAATGGGATTTAGTTTTAAAATTTTTAGAACCCTCCCGAAGAATGAGATTTAATTTAAAATTTTCAGGGCCCTCTTGAATAATCAGATTTAGTTTTAAGTTTTCAGGACCCTCCTGAATAATGAGATTTAGTTTTAAGTTTTCAGGATCCTCCTGGATAATGAGATTTAATTTAAAAATTTCAGGGTCCTCCTGAATAATGGGATCTAACTTTAAAAAGTTCTCAGGACCCTCCTGGATAATGGGACCTAGGTAAAATTTCAAGACCTTCATAGGTAACAAGATTTAGCATAAGCTATATCTTTAGGAAATATAATTTATCTTTAACGTTGTCACTCTTAAGATGAGATTTAATTTGAAGTTTTCAGGGCTCTCCTGGATAATGGGATTTAGCTCTTAAATTCTTAGGGCTCTTTTAGGTAACATGATTCGATTAACACTCACAGATATGCCCAGATACCAAACTGGGGCAGAAAAATTTCTTTCGTTTCGTCTGTTTTGTTGTAATGGCAGACGCCCACCTGGATAACAAGGGAATACAATTTAGGTTTTGGAAATCAGGCGCCCACATGGAGAACAAAGGAATACAATTCAAGTTTTGGCAATCAAGAGACCACATGGAGGACAAGGGAATACATTTCAAGTTTTCGCATCAGGCGCCCACCTAGAGAACAAGGGAATACAGTTCAAGTTTTAGTAATTAGGCGCCCACCTAGAAAACAAAGGAATACAATTCAAGTTTTGGAGATCAGACACCCACCTGGATAACAAGGGAATACAATTCAAGTTTTTGGCAATCAGGCACCCACCTGGATAATAAGGGAATACAATTCAAGTTTTGGAGATCAGGCGCCCACCTGGATAACAGGGGAATACAATTCAAGTTTTAGAAATCAGGCGCCCACCTGGATAACAAGGGAATATAATTCAAGTTTTGGCAATCAGGCACCCACTTGGAGAACAAATGAATACAATTCAAGTTTTTGGCAATCAGGTGCCCACCTGGAGAACAAGGGAATACAATTCAAGTTTTTGGCAATCAGGCGCCCACCTGGAGAACAAGGGAATACAATTCAAGATTTTGGCAATTAGGCGCCCACCTGGATAATAAGGGAAATACAGTTCAAATTTTGGCAATCATGTGCCCACCTGGAAAATGAGGAAAATTATTTCAAGTTCAAGCTGCTGGCAGGCACCCACCTGGAGAACGAGGGAATTCATTTCAGAGTTACTTTCAATTCTCAAATTCAAGAGGCATCAGGAGCCTGCCTGAAGAACAGGGTCATATTTTAATTTCCATGTTCAAGTTAGAGAAGCATCAGGAGCCCGCTTGAAGAACAGGGCCCATTATTTTCAGTTTCATGTTGAAGGATCAAGTAGAGATTCAAGAAAGATTCAAGACAAGAAGTATATAGGATCTTGTATTTTTCTTTTACTTTTACTGTAATTTTTCCTTTTATTTTCGATGTTACAGCAGGAACCGCGGACCGGAACCTCGACGGCACTTCACTCGGCTCTCCACCTCGGTATATTCAATCGTTCTTATCACTCCGAACTACACGTGGCCTGATTCCTTTATAGCCAAGGATATTTAGGCAGCTCAGATACCAGGGCTCGGTCACATTCTCTTTTAGCTCTAGTCTCTCTAAATAAGGGTCGAGTCAAAAACATGTCTTGTTGTTCTTTGTCTGAAAATATTTCGTGTTTTCCGTCAAAGAGGGGCAGCTGTAGACATGTAAATTTTGACCCGCGCATTAAAATTACCCTTAATAGTCCTAGTATTTTTAGAATATTATTTGGGCTTATTTCTATATTATTTAACTCTATTATTGAATTTAATTCTATTTTTAGGCACAAAAATGGAAATACAAAAAAAATAGTTTCACTTTTCTACTTAATTCAATATTAGGTATTTTTAGAAAGATATATTATTTTTAACCTATTTTTATTCTAATATAATCCTTGAAAATACCAAAAATAGTTTCAACTTTAATTTTTAGTTTCTATTTTTAATATTAATGGTTTATCAATATCAATTGAGAGTTTTAATATTTTTGTAGGTATGTAAATTAAATTATTAGCTTTCTTTTGGCCCAATTTTGTAAAATTTCGGAGCCCAATTCAAACCTGAGCCCAAAAATTACAACCCAATACCCCTAACCTGTGCCCCAAGCCTGTCACGACCCCAAATACCGATCGTAATGGCGCCTATCATATTACTAGGCAAGCCGACAAATCCATAACCACAACCCATTTGCTATTAACATAAATCCATTTTCTAGCACAAGTTTTAAATGCAGAATTCTTTATAAGTATTATAATGACAAAAATATGCGGAAAATCAAAATAGCAGATACTACACAACCCCAACAATCTGGTGTCACGAGTCTAGAGCCTCTAATACATAACTGAACATCTAGTACATCAAGTCTAGGAAATGTGAAAATAAACCGGATAGAGAGGAGAAGACAGGGCTGCTGACGCCATGCAGCTACCTCGAAATCTCCGGCGAACACTGAATCAGCAGAAAAGCCCTCACTTTGCCCCTCGGCACCTAGATCTGCACACAAGGAGCAGGGAGTAACGTGAGTACGCCAACTCAGTAAGTAACTAAAGTAAATAAAGACTGAAAGTAGTGACGAGCAGTTTAAAATCATATAACTGAAAATAACAACAGGATTATAGCTCAACTTACAGTTTAAAACCAGTTTTGTCATAAGATCCACACTTTCAGTTTAAAATTTGAAATCATATACATAGCAGTATTTCCCAGCAGAGGCTTAGTTTAAAGGAGGAGTGAAATAGTGAAAACAACATAACAAGGCCCCTCGGACAAGGAATCACTTAGAATATGGCCCCTCGGGCAGCCTCTCAGTCACTCGTGACTCAACTCTCGTCACACAGTACTCACTCTCAGCACTCGGCTCATTTATAACCTCATAATATTAGAATCGTAGTAACCGCTGCGGCGTGCAGCCCAATCCATATATTTATAGTCGACTACGCTCACTGGGGGTGTGCAGGCTCCAGAGGGGATCCAACAGCCCAAACGTCATATCGCTGTGGCGTGCAGCCCAATCCAATATATATATCGCTGCGACGTGCAGCCCGATCCATATAAGTATCGCTGCGGCGTGCAGCCCGATCCATAATATATACATATAATATCCTCACAATTGGGTTCTTAACCTCTCTCAGTCATTAACCTCACAGCCTCTCAGGCACAATAATAGAAGGTAGGGATCTCAGCCTAAACAATCCTCGCATTTAGGAATGGAGTGATAAAACCAGCTTTAATCGTGTAAACATGTAAAAACACGACTGAGGATATGATTTTTAACAAGTAAAGTGAGGAAGAACAGTCAAAATACCCCTAAGGGTTTCTACAGGTCGACACAAGGCCCCAAACATAGCATACAGTCCATAATACAATATAAAAGATTGAAATACAGAATAATGTAAGATTTCCAAATCAAATACGTAGCTTAATAGTCGCTATGGGACGGACCAAGTCACAATCCCTACCGGTGCACGCCCATACGCTCGTCACCTAGCATGTGCATCACCGCTCTTATCTAATCAATTCAAATACCGGGGTTTTGTACTCTCAGTTCCAGATTTACAATGGTTACTTACCTTAAATCGGTGAAAATACTACTCCGCGACGCCTTTGCCCCTCAAATCGGCCTCCCCTCGTGTCGAATCTATATAAAATCAGAACGAATACGTCGCAATATGCTAAGGGAATAAAGCCCAAGCAAAAACAATCGAAAAATACCAAAAATCCCGAAATTAGCAAAAACCCGAGCCCTGGGCCCACTTCTCGAAACTCAAATTTTTACATCAATAGATTCCTCATCTCCTCCAGGAGTCCATACATATCAAGAATACCAAAATCGGAGTTCAAATGACCCCTCAAATCCTCCATTAAAGGCCTCTTAAACTCAAACCCTAATCCTCCATTTTTAGCCCTTTAATCTCATTAATTACAACCTTAATTCATGAAATTCTACCATAGAAATGTGTTCTAAGTCCAAAATCCTTACCTCAACGAAGTCTCTTTGATTTATCTCTTCAAAATCGCCCAAAGCTCCCAATTTCGAGTTCAAAAATGGTTAAACCCTTCAAAAATCGCGAAGAAAGGAATATATACATTCTGCCCAGTCCTTTTCTCATCTGCGGTCCCATAACCGCTTCTGCGGTACCGCATTTGCGGCCATTAGTCCGCTCCTGCGGAAGTCACTTAAAAGACCCAAACCGCATCTCCGGTCAAGCTTCCACACTTGCGGCCTCGCAGATGCGACCCTTCAACCGCATCTGTGGCTCCTGATGAATCCTCCTAAAACCCCTTCTGCGGCTATTCTCCCACACGTGCGGCACTACACCTGCGGTTCCCAAACCGCAGGTGCGAAAGCACCAGAAGCAGCAACTTCAGCAACTGCAATTACACTTCAACTCTTCCGAAATACGCTTTTGATCAAAAACCCAACCAAACCACGTCCGAATAACCTAAAATTTTTCACACACATCCCAAATGACACGACGAAGCTACTGCAACTCTCAGAATTTTATTCCGACCCTTATATCAAAATCTCGCCTATCAACCGAAAATCGCTAAAATATCAACTTCGCCAATTCAAGACTAATTCTACTCCGAACCTCCAAAACCCATTCTGATCACACTCCTAAGTCACAAATCGCCTCCTGAAGCTAACTGAACCATCAAAAGTCATATCCGAGCCCTCTAACACATAAGTCAACTTCCGGTTGACTTTGTCCAACTTAAGCCTTCTTAAAAGAGACTAAGTGTCTCAAACTTCACCCAAACTCATTCCGGACTTGATCTGACCAACCTGATACCACATAACACGGATACACAAAGTATAAAGAAGCAGAAATAGGGGAAACAAAGCGGTAACTCATGAGACGACTGGCCGGGTCGTCACAGAAAAACCAAAAGATTTCTGATTTTTCCTCTTAACTTCGGATTTTGCTACAACAATGGAGTTTGATTGAGATGCGGTTGAGTTGAAGCTCGTTTTCCAGTCGAGTTTGCCGTTCAAGGTTGAGTCCATGATTCCTATTTCAGCCTTAGTCATTCTACTCACACTATATCAATTCGTCACTGGATTTCTCTCATTGTATATTCGCGCCGAAGTTTAATCGAAAGTATTTTTAGGTTCATTTCTGATTGCCTTTTGCTCTATCTTAGGCCTGTGATTAAATTCAGTAGAGTTTGAATTTGGAATTAGCATTTAGTCTCGATTTGTGTTTGAAAAATGATATTTGATATGTCGTTCCTATTGTACGAATTCTGTTCTCATTGTTTGATTTGTTTGAGCATGCTCGGTTAGTAAGAGTTGATCCGAATGGTTTTTTCCTATGCCTTGAATGCTTTTAGCCGTTATTATGGTGTTGAAGTATCTCTTGAGTTAAGATATTCTCAATTTGAAACAGATGGTCTATTAGGCGTTGTGATTGTAAAATGAACTTGAATCAATGACGTGTATTCTCATGGCTTCCGTCTGGTTCTTTGATTTTCTAGTACGAGTGACTTAATGTTAACATACTTATCATAACCAAACTAGTTGAGTCATATGCATGTTTGTCGATGCTTCAACTGGCTTGCTTTCCTATGAAAATATAGAATAGGTTGTTCTTGTTTTCTTCTATTATTAGAAGCTGATCATACGGCCTTAAGGAACTGAGAACAGGAAAGGTAAGTTAAGGAACTGAAATGATCTGTCTAGCTTGATGTGTGTTGATACCCAATTTTTCCCTATATATTTTAAATATGCATAAATACCTTCAAAATAGCATATATATATATATATATATATATATATATATATATATATATATATATATATATATATATATATATGCATATATAAGCATGCACAAGACTTTTATTATTTTTCCCATAATTTTAAGGGTTTAAATTGATTTATTCTCCCTTTTTATCCATAAAATACTCAATAATTATTTCCAAAATTATTGTTTTGATAATTCATTAATTTAATTTCCATAATCATGCCTAAATATAGCTAGTATAAATTTTAAGAATTTTTATAATTACATTTAGTATTTTTTAAGCTAAATTGCATATAATTGCAATGTTAGCCCATTTTAAGTATAATTATATTTTATACGCATAAAATTGGTCCCCATATTTTTAAAATATTAATTATATATTTTAAATCATTTTGGAACTTTAAATTATTTTCCAGAAATTACCTATTATTTTTATAAATTAAATAGGTGAAAAATTGGCTATTTAAATTATAGCCAAATCTGGCTTTCAATTATAGCCTAAATCAGACCCCTCTCCAGCCCAATTTCTCACCAAATCACCTGACCCAGACCCTATACACGTCTACCCAACCCAAGCCATCATAAATCCTGGCCGTTGATCTTTTTGATCAACGACCCTTATTCATCCTTTCCTTTTTAATTTCCAAACGAACCCTAAGTCCTTTTTCCAAGGGCGCTGCCTTCAAATGCTTTCATCGTTTCTCCTCTCTCGAACCTAACCCTAAAACTCCGTCAATCCCCTCATTCTCCGGTCATCTCCGACTACCTCCTTCAACCCCAAGCCTCCAATGGGTCTCTCGTCACCTTGCTCATCATCTCTAAGGCCTTCAAGGGCCCTGGGCCATGTCGATTTGGACCTAGGGTTTTCGAATCTGTTTTTCGAGGTTTCTCTAGTGTGATTTTGGGCAAAATCACACCATATGTGTTACGATTTGTGAAGTTACAACAGATTCTTTCGATTTCTATTTGGGTTTCCTTTTGAAACCCTAACCCTCTTCTGAATATCTCAGATGTGTGTTATTTTCATGCTTTAAGCCTATTTCCTTCTATAATTTGCCTATTTTTGAACTTCTTCTGAAAGATCCTCATTTTTAAACCATTTTACTTTATTTAAAAACTAGGGTTTTCTCGGAGTTCTTTCTACACCTATTCCAACTGATTTCTTCATGATTAAACCATTTTTCTTGCTTATTTTGACCGATTTTATGTTCCTACTGCTTTTTAACTCGACTCTGTTAAAAGCCCTAATTTTTTAAAGATTTTTTTCTTTACTTTATTTCTGTGTGTTAGCATGATTTTCTTTGTCTTAGTTCTGTGTGTTAGCCTGTTTACCTGATTCTTGTTAATCTCTCACCATGCCTCGCATATGTTCTGCTGAATCTTTAGCCTACTTATATCACCTTTATATGATTGTGTTTGCTCATCTCTTATTTTATTTTGTCTATATAGCTGACCTTGTTTATTTGCTACTCCTGTTCATTCGTCTCTATTTATATGTTGAGAAGACAGAATCAAGACTCCCCATGATTGATTCTGATTCTCCTTAATTGATGGTAATTGAAAGATTTTCTTTCAAAGCCCTAGAATTCTACTCATCTGTTTAAATTGACTAATTTTATTACCTTATTTACTATGGTACTTTGTTTTACTTAGTCCTTCCTTAATTGGGTCTTTCTGAATTTTGTCCTAATTGACTATTTTATGCCCACTGAACCTTGACTCATTCCTTATTTAATCATGCACTGATTCTTCTTCCTGCCTTATATGGTATTGCATCTTTCCGTTTAGTCTTGATTCCCTTAACTTAAGGGAGAGCTTCCTTGATTCTCTAATTGATTGATTCTGAGTTCTTAAATTAGCATACTGCTATGATTTTTACCTTATTCCACTACCTACTTTCAACTATAAATACTCTAAGTCTTTTACAAACAACACAGACTTGATTTTTCAACAACTCCTCTCTTATTAAAAATCCTTGTTCTTCCCCCTCTCTTGTGCTATTTGCTACTATTAGCCGGCTGCAAGCCAAGGCTAATCCTCTATGCTCTTTGGTTCTTTCATTCTGCTTACTTCTATCTTCACTGGTATGTCCTAGTTTAATTTAAAGCCTCAACAACAACATGCTTCTCTTCTTGTTTCAGTTTCTTTTATTTCTAGCTTGCTTTTACTTGTGGTTCTGTTGTGAAGTTTATAGTTAGGTTATATTATCAGCATGCTAGTATGAATCCCCTCCCTTTAAATCAATGTATTCCCTTATATGATTCAAATCATGTCTGGACAACTGTTTTACCTACTGTGTACTTACCATTTTTGTGAATCCCAAATCCTTATCCCCCTCTATGTGTTTATGCTCCTCATGACTGGTTTGTGATTATGCTAGTCTCAACTATCTATGAGCATGTCTGAACCAGTCCTAAGACCCCTTGCTGGGGTTATGCGTCTGCAGTCAATTGTCTGTGTATCCCCAAACCCTTTGACCTTGTGTGACTACTGAGTTCATTTGGATTCTGTGTAGTGCTTGATTTTGTTTATCACTCCAACCTCTTTCAAACACCCTCTATTACTTTACTAGTTGCTTTCAAAATAGACTTCTTTCAACATGTGTCATGCACTTTCACTTTACTCTTAGTTAATAAGTTCTGCCCCTTCTAGTATGTGTACTGCCTTGGGATCCTCTTGAGAACACTCTTAACTCTGGTATACTAAGGCTGGCCTTTCCACACTGCACTGGTTCAATGCTTGGTTACTAAGTCTAGCTGTAAGCATTGCCCGGGTCCTTGAGACCCTTAGGGAACTTTGATGCACCTAGACTCTAATTTGTCTATGGAAATGAGGCTTGTAAGACCATTGGAGGCTTTGGGAAACTTGTGCCTGAATGCAGGCTCTCTATAAAATAGCTTCTTTATTTTCTATTTCACATATGTAATTCAATTATTGGCCTGTAATAATTTATAAATAGATATTTGGGGTATTTAGTAAAAAGGGTGGGTAGATGTGTACTTTGTGGGGTAATATGGGTAGAAATCCTGCTCTTAGGGCGTTACTTTCAAATCTGCCTGCTTTACTCTATAGAAAACATGTTCATAGGGTTTTACTCTTGTTAAATCTCATTTCGTTTGCATAATAGACATCATGCCTATAGGTTTCCACTTCCAATGTCGTTTGCATCAAGAAGAAATTATGTTCTTAAGGTTCTGCATTTTTGAAGTCATGTTCATAAGTTTTCAAACAATCGTGTCTTAAATCAATTCAAGTATAGATAACATGCCTATAGGATCTAATTTCGATTCATTTCTAATAAGTCTTTCATATGTTATTGCAAATTGACTAAAACCAGTAATACACCTAGATACCATGCCTATAGGGTTTTTTATTCGCAATTATGTTTGATAATCTAATTAGCCTGATAAATCAATGTCATTATGCCTAGTTCATCTTCTTAAAACTGGTCTTATTAAGCAATGACATTTCCTGAAACTAGCTCTTTCAAAATTGCTTTAATCTCATTAGCTATCCAGCCTATAGGTATCACAATGGTCTATTTTGAAAACATGTTCGTTTCTGCATTAATATAGACATAGTACTGCATATAGGCAAGACTTAAGGCATTTTCAAAATCTGCATTTCCCTGAAATTGTTTTTGTCGTTCAACTCTTCTAATTCTGATAAGCTTTTAAAGATGAGTCTCTAGGCAACTACTAGGTTATAACTTCTGGATCTGAAAGTGGTCTATTTATGCATAATCACTTAGAAATTCTGCTTTAGGACTTTGATTAATAAAGACCTTACTTGTGTTTGAGTCGTGCTACCTGTATGTTTGTTTGAGGAGGAATTGTGAGCCTCTTAATTGCTCCCATTATGTGGAAGTCCTAAATACTTTTTGACTGTCGCCTTAGATTTTTTCCTTTAAAGACTTAGGGGTACGTCTAGAACCACCTATAGGTAGAGGTCCTAATTCCCTCCAGGACTATTAAGAAGGGATGGGTATCAGCACACAATAGGAGTCAGTGACCAAACACTCGCTTTGCATGACCAATAGGGGATGGGAAGGGTATATATAGGATATGATGACTACGCGTTAATGTCACGTGTAGCCCCTTGTCGAGAAGTATTTACCGGATATTGCGTGGGGTGATCCTATAGGACAAACAACCTAGGACCCTATTTACCTAATCCTTTCTCTATTCAAAACTTTTATCTTCTACAACTTGTTTAAACCTTATCTTACTAATTGAATTATCCAACGTGCTTTACTTGCAACTTATTTGATTCAGCTATTTGTATGGACTAATTTGTAAATATAAGTTCGGTCGGAACCCACAGTTATGGACCCAGAAGGGTGCCTAACACCTTCCCCTCGAGGTTACTTCGAGCCCTTACCCTAATCTCTGGTAATGCAAACTAGTTACATGAGTTAATCACTATAGGTGCCCTAACGCATCATAATCCGTTAGGTGACGACTCTTCAAATACCCAATTCCCAAAAGGAAATGAGTCATTACACCCCATAAGATGTCGAAACCCGGACTCTTCTCCGCGGAGAGAAAAAAGGGGGCACGACAATATGCCTGAAGTATTTCTTTGGTTCAAGTTATGATTGAAAGTTTTCTTTGTAAATGAGTGTTATGTGAAATTAAAACGAGATGAGGAGATCTTGCTAATTAAAATTAATTCTCCATGTAGTGGTTATGTTACTGCTAGTAGAATAGAAAGTATTTTCAGTCATAGTGATTCTGGACGAGTTGTACTTGTGAGCCAAAGTGGTATTGGTTCTGGTTGTGAGTTTGAAGCTATAGTTTTCAGTATCTATAATTCTTTTACCAAGTCTTTATTGTGGAGCTTAAGTATATGAAAGTTCAAATATGTCCTATCTTTTGTTTTCCATGTGATTTTCTATGTGAAAGAGGTGGAGTGTATACTATTGTTGCTGTTGTTGGTTAAGATTTAGGTCTGATGATTGTTGAGTAATGTGAATTTAATAAGGCTCGTTATTAGGTTAATATTTTAAAACACATTTGAATTACTCTGTTAATTGAAAAAATGCGTTTTTATAGGGATAAAATCCTTTAAAATGGCCCTACGGTTTCAGCAGATTAGACAAAGCACTTGATTGGATAAGGTTGATTTAGTCTTGATAGCAATATTGGATTAATCTTGGATCTTGAGCAGTTTTGGTATTTGATAACTATTGATTTAGTGTTTAAATGGCATCTGCTCAAATGCGCTTTGGTGTTAATCTTGTTTGAGCCCCTTAGCAGCATCATATTTGATATTCATCTTATTATTTTCCTTTCTTCTTCAACGTGTCTTGCATGTTTGCTGCTGGACATTTCGTCTTATTTGGTCTTCATTTGTCTCACACGATGGAATTTTGGGAAAGTAGGGAACAAAAATTTGGATCTTAAATTTCTCATTGCATTTGTCTATCGCTTTACTATTCGCTAGGAGCATGTTTAGGCCGACCACTTGAGTAGACAAGCTTAGGGCATTTATGTTTTAGTTTTGTTGAAGCGAGATATTATCCCTTTAGTCGATTATATTATCCGGGGAATGTCCCGAAGTACTTTGTAAATATTCTGGAGGCCGTGACGAGCTTGTGAATGAAGCATAGTGTAGTATTTTATTTTTATTTTTCTTTTATTTAGGTAGGGACAACCTCAAACCTTTTTGTGTTTGTTTTCTTTTGTGTTTTTTTTTACCTCAATTCGAATATTTTAAAAGCCAATTAGATCGAGTAAGCAACCGTGACTTTCATGGGATTCAGGGAATGCCTAACATCTTCTGCCTGAGTCAAATGAATCTCCTTACCTAGAACTCTGGTGCAGTCAGTTTTAGAGTCGAGACATGTTTTTTGAAAGAAAGTTATTTTTAAACGGTGCCCTGGCACATCGAAACCCAATGTCAGGTGGCGACTATGAAAAAGCTTTTAAAAATAAATACAATTTCGTCACTCTTCAAAATTGAAACCCTTTTGAGCTTCAAAAATCACTTTTATTATTTTTAGAGGGTTAAGTGAGGTAAAAAAGGGGTGTGGCAATTTGCATCTATACCCGCTTTTTGGGTCACGTTTTAACGTATACCCGCTTTACAAAAAAAAATTACAAGCGTACCCACTTTTGGCATAACTTCAGGCATACGGGCCTGAAGTAGCAAAATTTTTTGCCTGAAGTGAAGCAAAACTTCAGATATTTTTGCATGAAGTTTGGCGTGACTTGCAAAACTTAGTTCATAGTGCAAATGGCAAACTTCAGTTCAATAAAACAACAACATGTGTTGACTGAAGTTTTTGTTTGTAATTGTTGAACTTAAGCATTCTAGTAGCTGAGTTTTGTTTTGTATTTGCTGAACTTCAGCATGTTTTAGCTGAAGTTTTGTTCTATATTTGCTGAACTTCAGCATGTTTTAGCTGAAGCTTTGTTATATTTGTGATGAACTTCAGGGCTGAAGTTTGTTTTGTATTTGCTGAACTTCAGCATTCTAGGAGCTGAAGTTTTTGTTTATATTTGCTGAACTAAGAATATTTATTGTATATTTTAGCTTTAGAATAATGGAATTATCAGGAAATATGAAAAGCAATACTCCTATAAAATAAGACCATTAGTAAAAGTAACATATCCACCTAATGCACAGGGAATCAAGTCGTGCTTTCATGTTTCAGTAGCAATTAAATTAGAATTTCCGAACTGGACAGTCTAGAAGCTAATTCCTAGTTGTAAAGAGCTAAAATAGCAAATATAAGTTGTTCTCTCTCTCTCTCACACACACACACAATGGGACAAACAGATATATATGAATCGTCAGGTTAGAACACATAACAATATCTCAATCTTCAGCATTCGGAAAACGAAGGAGGAGGAGAAAGAGGCTTGAAGTTGTTTAAACAGTGTGTACAAGTTAAAACTTTTTTAAAAAGTGGGTATAGATTAAATGGGAGCTACAAATTAGAGTGCTCGTGCAATTTTTACGAGTTAACTGGCCTAGTTTGTTGAGGCCCAACTTAACTAGACAGGTCCTGGTATATGGTATAGATGCACCTTGTTCCTTTCCAGGAACTGAATGTTATGTCGACGAATTTGGTACACCAGATATGATAACTCAGGATCATTATCTCAATACCTTTAATTGCCACGGAACAAGTAGGGGCAGAATTAGCATCGAAGATACGAGTTCGGCCTAATTCAGTAACTCGTCTACATACGTTTGTAATGGATAAATCAATTAATCGACACCATACAAAATACGTGCCTGGTCTACGTTGTGCTTACCTGAAAGATTTGTTTCTATCTAGCTCAACAGCAAGGTTTCATATTACAACTTTGTCAATTGGGGTTTTTTTTCCTCTCAGGAATGGAGCATATTCTTATGGGCTATGGCGATGCCATAAAATTTAAGATTTAAGTTATATTACACTAATATAATGAATTTTTTACACAATCAATGTAAATTTAACAATTTAAAGCATATTACTTACCGTTTATTCTAGATTACTGATCAATGTAATTAAATAGAATGTAATTATCTTTTAAGTGTCTTAATAACATATAAAATTCAAACTCAATTATAAAATAGTGATATTCATTAGATATGGAGGAAAAATAACAAACAAACAAAGAACAAGCCAGAAAATCATGCTGCTATTGATTGAATAGTGCAATATTTTGGACTCTATAAAATGGGGAGATGTGAAAGAAAGTTGTCTATCGGCCTAAATGGTCAAGGTGCAAGTATGCTGCTTGTCAAATGTCAACTCTTCCTTGTGTTCACATACAATTGCTTAAATTATTACGAATTTAAATTATATATATCAAAAGAAATTTTAAATTATCAGTGCATTTCAATTTATTACGAGAACTTATTACTCTATTTTTTAATGGACGTGTCTTAACAAATTCTTATGATATTACAAATTCTTGTTTATACCTCTAAAACGTATTAACAGACACCAAATCAGATTCTTTCTAGCAATTACTTTCCTTCTTCTCAAATTATTCACAAACGTGTTTTAGTGAAAAATTACAAGTTATTGCTGAAATATTGAATTTCGATTTTTGCTATGTAAAAAGTTTGGAGGAATTATGATATAACCCCAATATCAACATACTAGGATACGTAAATTTCTAAAGAAAAATGAATATACTATCAAAGTCGCGAATTTCTGTTCCCCGCAAATCTATTTCCTAACATTAATTCAGATCTTTCGAGCTTTCAAAGTTACTTTTAAATTTCCTTTTTAATATTATTTTCAACTATTTTAAAGAATAATGCAATAAGAATTCAATAAAAAATGTTCTGAACTATTACCAATATAAATTGTCAAAGTTGTTTATATGCTTAATATTCAAAAAGCAAATAGATCCAAAAATGAAGTGCATCTTTTTTCATTTTTCAATTACATTCCATTATAAAATCATCTATAAATCATAGTTAATTTTAAAGTCTTAAATATTAGGCAAGATATTTATTATAAATAAATCATACTAGAAATTGAAGTTACAAAATATTAGGCAAGAAATTTATTTTAAATAAAATCTTACTCAAATAAAAAATTACTAGGTGAGGAATTTATTATAAATAAAATCTTACTCAAATTTAAATAACGAAATGTTAGGCAAGGAATTTATTATAAAAATCTACTCAAATTTAAATTACTAAATATTAGGAAGTAACTTGTTATAAATAAAATCTTACTCAAAATTAAATTACTACGTAACAATTAGGAGTTCTTAGCTAGTTCAAATAAGAGAAGAATTCATGGCTAATATTTAATTAATTACAAAATCCTAAATATAAGAGCAATAATTATATGACAACTTTATCCATATGAGATCTGTATTTAAACGATAAAATATCGATCAATATTTTATATTGTCCATGCTGAAGAATTATCTATTATTGTAGATCAACTTAACTTGATGTTGAAAAATTATACAATATTAATGTGAGATTAAACTCAATTATTAAGAGGCAGATATGATGGAGAACATAATGCCTATTAATAATAGATAGGAGTAGTATACAATCAATTCACGAGGGACGTGCAAGTCTGAAAGCGTTAATCAGCCCTTTGAATAAATTAAAAAAAGAAAAACAATACACCTGTATCTTTCATATGAATGCTAGCTTTTATTTGCCTCTCAATGAACTTAATTATCTTAATACAAACAACACACTGACAACTTTCTGTCTTCCAAGATTACGGCCCGTTTTGACATAAAAATATTTTACTCTTTTTTGAAATTAATGTTTTGCCATAAAATTTTTAATTTTCACTTGAAGAAGAATTTTGAAATTTTTCGAAAAGTTGAAAAACTCCAAAAAGTTACTTTTCAAAATTTTCAAAAATTCAAAAATAGCCCAAAATTAGATTCATGTCCAAACACAACTTTAATTTTCAAATACCATTTTCCCTTGAATTGTTTTCCACTCTTTTGGGAATTTTACAATTCTTATGTCCAAACGACCACTAAGAAAGCTTCTTCAAAAGGAAAAATCGAAAATGTATCCTTAAAATCAGCCCAAATTAACATAAAATATTATTAAGGAAACCGTCATATCATATGCTTAAAGAATATACCAAAACCAATAATTACCATCTTCGCATTGTCAACATCAGAATCAGAAACACTAATAAGGATAAAAAACCGAATCAGATTATAATACCAATCAATATCTAGCGCCTCAATTTCACACTTAAATTTGGTCTGTTCACATCTTCAATTTTTTTTCTATAAATAAACAAGCCAAAAATCAGTACCAATATACTCTTTTAAAGTTCACAAAAGAAGCTTCAATTTTAGAAGCAAAAATTGATGAAAATGGCTTCAAATTCGGCCACTTCTCTGTTCTTGACACTATTTCTTATTATACAGTGTTTATCACTCCTTACTGCTGCTCAAGATTTTGACTTTTTCTACTTTGTTCAACAGGTTTATATCAAATTTAATTAATACTTATTAAATATTTAGATGTAATTTTCTCTGTTTTACTTTGGTTTATTTTAAGTAATATATGTCTTCATCTTTTATGCAGTGGCCAGGGTCTTACTGTGACACTAAACAAAGTTGTTGCTACCCCAAAACTGGAAAACCAGCATCAGATTTTGGAATCCATGGACTTTGGCCTAATAACAATGATGGCTCTTACCCATCAAACTGTGATTCTAACAGTCCTTATGATCAATCTCAGGTACTCAATATTCAAATAAGCTTTTTTTTTCCCCCTTATCCGAAGGTAACCTTGGCATAACTAGTAAAGTTGCTGCCATATGACCAGGAGGTCACGAGTTCGAGCGTGGAAGCCTTTTGCAGAAATGTAGGGTAAGGCTGCGTAGCACCGAATTGCCCTTCTTTTTTTTCCCTCACCTGGTGTCAAGTACCTGTATTGATGCCCTGATAAATCCAGATTCGCTCTGTGTAAGATCCATTAAATAGGAAAATGCTCCCTATCAGAATTCTTTTCATACCCAGGACCCGAACACAAGAACTCTATTAAGCGTGGAGGGATTCTATCCGTCCCACCAGAACCTTAGTGGTAGCATCTTATTCTAATTGCTAGCATTGAGGATACAAATATAAATTTATTTTTGGGTTCAATCTTTAGACTTTTAAAATTGGAGACATTGCCTTTTTAAAATTATACAACAACAACGACCCACTGTAATCTCACTAGTGGGGTTTGGGGAGGGTAGTGTGTAGGCAAATTTTACCCCTATCCCGATGGGATAGAGAGACTGTTTCCGAAAGACCCTCGCTCAAGAAGACAAAAAGAGGCAATCTAACCTTTTTAAAATTATGTGTTGAAAATTTAATATTTATTAAAATTTTAATAACTTAATGCTATATATCTATGATTCGTGTAAAAAATACTGAGTCGAATTAAATTCCTTATGCAGGTTTCTGACTTAATCAGCAGAATGCAACAAAATTGGCCAACTCTAGCATGCCCAAGTGGTACTGGCTCAGCATTTTGGTCACATGAATGGGAAAAACATGGCACTTGTTCTGAATCTATTTTTGACCAACATGGCTATTTCAAGAAAGCTCTTGATCTCAAGAATCAAATTAATCTTTTGGAAATTCTTCAGGGTGCTGGAATTAACCCTGATGACGGATTTTATAGCTTGAACAGCATTAAAAATGCGATTAACAGCGCAATTGGGTATACTCCTGGAATCGAATGTAATGTAGACGAGTCGGGTAATAGCCAGTTATACCAGGTTTATATTTGTGTTGATGGCTCGGGTTCAAATCTCATCGAATGCCCTGTTTTTCCTAGGGGAAAATGTGGCTCCAGCATTGAGTTCCCAACATTTTAAGCCAGTTACCCAACATTTTAAGGCAGTTATTGTTCTTTGGCTATTTCATATGCCTCATTATCTCTTTTTATTGTACTATTTCTTGTTTACTAATGTATACATGTTCTAATCATTGTACAAGGCTATGCCTTCTTTGGAGCAATAACATATTGAAATAGTTGCAATACATAAATTTAATTGCTGTGCATGAATCAGATCCTGCAATTGGTGCTTGCAAAATGAATAAAAAATATATAAGTATCTATTCATTAACTACTAAAATATGGGTCGGATAATTAACCATTTAGAACGGAGCCAAATATGGATAATATTCATATTATCCGCGTAGAAAATGGATAGCCGGGTCGAAAGTGGATCTATTTTATTCAGTTCACTTGCTTAGTGCCGCTTCAGAATTCGTTTCTGTTACATGTATCTCTCTTATTTATTTATTTATTTATTTATTTATTTATTGTTTGCTTTTTTAGCTTCCCCTGGTTCAGTTCAATCAGGAACATTAATAAGCAATTTTTGTCTATATTGTCTCTGTATAATTTCAAAAAATATCCTTTAGTTATATGGTTTATGTTGCTATAGTGTTGTGTCATTGGGTATACAAGCAGCAATTGAAAGAAACACAAAACACCCGGAACACAAAAGCTGAAAAGTTCGAACTTTACCAAGAGAAAAGGAATTATGGTTTCAAAAGCTAAAATATTCGAACTTTACCAAGAGAAAAAGAATTATAACTTCAAAAGCTAAAGCAACGAATTTTCTGCAAAAGCTCAAAAAGGTTATTTAGCACTATTGATACCCATGATATGTAATAGCTATATCACAATTTTCTTCTTAAATTTTTGTTTCAAGGCTTTCACTTTTTTCTTTTGAGATTTTAAGTTAAGTTCAATTATTCATAAATGAATGCTAAGGTCCAGTGAAAGAATAAAGAACTGATGTTTCAATCTTTGACGACTGGATATGATTCTGATAAAGTTTTAATATCAAATCTGTCAGATTTATCTCAGATAGTTTGACATAAAAATTGAGTGAAGTGAGATTGGAAGTGGTAATGAGGTGGCATACTAAGTGGCGTCCATCTTAGAAAAATGTCAGGCCATGTGGATAGTATTGGCCACAGTGGAGGGCACTAACGGATGAGGGTTACTTTTGCATTAATTTTATAACGCCGTGGGTAGTATTGGACCAAAAGTATAACAGAGGGTATAAATTATCCTTTCGCATAGTAAAAGAGTATATTTGACCCTTCTCCCTAACAAACGGAAATACAACACGAAATTAATGCCCGCTAGCCAAAGATAGTATAGTTATGATTATTGTCTCCACATGATTTGGATTTAAACAATGTTCAAGTAATTTCTAGCTTAACGCTATTCAGGACAATTAACACGATGGTTGGGATGATTAATAACTAAAATTAACTATGAAACTAAAACAATTAACAATTGATCACTGGAAGACAAGAGTTGAGCAACATTGAAATATAAATGGGAGAAATAAGGGCATGACATGATAGGTGTAAGATAGCTATTTGGGACCCAACTCTAGTTTAATTCACTCCAATGTTCTAATGATTCTCAAGAATTTAATCTATGATTAGTTCAAACGTATAGTTAAGACTCCTCCCTCGATTATATCTTAACTCTACGAGGTGATCTAATATAAGGACTGTGAAAATATGCAAGCATGCATTAATGGATTAGTCTTCAGGAAAACGTCTCTCGAATATTCTCCTAATTTGATTTAATCAAAAATTCAACAAGCTGTTTCGATTACTTAAGAGAATAACTGAATTAAACCAAACAAAATAACGCAAGATAATCACCATAATATTCCTCTTTCGATTAAATAAACTGGTGAATAAAGTTGTGTTGGCCCAAATAAAGGCTAGTTTTGAAGACTGACAAAGGAACTCATGCATGAACCAGGTCCATCCCTCAGGTTCATAAAAACGGGCAGATTCGAGCATGTGGGATGCACATGAATGAGATAAGCCTAACTTGGTGTATTTAATATCTCCTGATCGAAAAGGTTTTTAAGGAGAAAGACTCCTTACTCAAAGAGAACACTATCCAAGATAGGGAAGGAGTTAGAAGTTGAAATCAACTAGAACTCTTCCACCAAAGAAGAGTAGCATTAGACTCTAGTTATTTCATCATCTACTAACTCTATAAATTGCAGGATGTTTTCACTTTACAAGTGTTGCACAAAGACACAGAAGTTAAATGTGAATTGATAGCAAAATAGCAAGACTTATTGCAAGCAGTTCATTTGTAATTCAAGTGTGCAAACCTGAAGCTACGTGAACCAGATAGAAGAACCAGTTCCAAGTGTTTGTCTTTTATTCTAATTCAATTATAGTAGTTATTTTCATTTTGTACCTTTCAACTTTATCTAGAAGCAATTGTAATAGGTACTCAGAGTATTCAAGTTAGAATTAACTTGAAGTTGTCGCAACAGTTAGAGGTTGTTTGCTACAACATGATTAAAGGTAATCTTTAGGTTTACAAAGAGTTTTGTAAATGCTGTTTTGACTCAGTGATCAGTGAAGTGTTGGAAAAACTCCTACTGAGTAGTAGGTCGTGATTTTTTCACCTTTTGAGCCAGGTGTTTTCCACGTAAAAATCCTTGTGTTCTTTAATTTCTGCATTTGTTATTCCGCAACAGTAGTATAAGGAACACATAGAAGAACCAGGTCCTTCCATAATCAGTTTAAGCGAAAAATTGGACACCACACAAATCACCTTCCTCTTGTGTGGTATTGAAGTATAAAACATCAATTGGTATCAGAGCAAGTTATCCTTGAAGAGGCTAACACCTTAGGAACAGATCAAGACGAGCGCACCACCTGGAAACTGGGAAGGGCAATCCACCGCTAAGCCTCCACTCTTTAATGGTCAATACTACTCTTGGTGAAAAAACAGGTTGAGAGATCACATCATCGGAGAAGACTATGAGCTATGAGACATTGTCAATAATGGTCCCCTAGCTACCATGAACAAGACTGCTGAAGGAGTAGAAGTGCCAAAAATAAGAGTTGACTGCACGGCTGAGGACTTGAAGAAGTGGGAAAAGAATGCTAAGGCCAAGAAATGGCTTGTGTATGGACTTGGTCCAAGCGAGTACAGTAGAATTCAAAGTTGTACCACTACTAAGGAAATTTGGGATACTTTGCAAGTGGCTCATGAAGGAACACCTCAAGTGAAGAGGTCCAGAGGAACACTACTGTATTCTCAATATGAGAATTTCACCATGAAGGAAGGGGAAACCATCCAGGAGATGTATACATGGTTCACTATACTGACAAATGAACTTAAGTCTCTTGGAAGGGTTATTTTTGAAGAAGACAAAGTTGAGAAGATTTTGACAAGGGTTCTGCAAGTCTCTTGGGAAAGCAAAATCACTGCTATTCAGGAATCAAATAACATTGTCACTCTTAAGTTGGATGAACTAATTGGAAATCTCACTGCCTATGAACTTAGAAGGCAAACCATGAAGATGGATGCACCCAAGAAGGAAAGGGGCTTGGCACTCAGAATCACTGAAGGTGCTGATCTAGAGGAGGATGAAATGACCATGATCACAACTTCAAGAAGTACCTAATAAGAGGAAAGGGTCCTTCAAGAAGTGTAACCTACATCAAACCAAGGGTTCCTGAAAAACAAACCAATGAGGGGTGTTACAAGTGTGGAAAGACGGATCAACAACAACAACAACAACAACAACAACCCAGTATAATCCCACTTAGTGGGGTCTGGAGAGGGTAGTGTGTACGCAGACCTTTCCCCTACTCTGGGGTAGAGAGACTGTTTCCAAATAGACCCTCGACATCCTTCCCTCCAAGAACTTCCCACCTTGCTCTTGGGGAGACTCGAACTCACAACCTCTTGGTTGGAAGTGGAGGTTGCTTACCATCAGAGAAACCCCTCTTGTCTGTGGAAAGACTGATCACTACATCAAAAATTGCCCTCAATGGGAAATTGAATGGAAGAAGGAAAGAGCTGAATGAAGGAACAAGAAGTAGGAACAGGTTCAACCCAAGAAGAACAAAGGATCAATAAAGGCTATGGTTGCTACCTGGGAGAAAGCTCAGATGAGGACTCAGAGGATGAAGATGGAGATGAACAAGCACTTATAGCAATTGGAGAATCTGATAAGGAATCTGAGGTAAGTATAATTCATCTCAAAGACAAGATTAAATTTTTATCTAAAGAAAGGCTATCTGAGTTACTCCTGGATTTCTTCGATGAATATGAGGATCTAAACAATGAAAAGGAACAACTGTCTAAGGAGTGTGTGATTTTCAAAGCTAAGTGCAAAAATATGGAACTTAGGTCTAGTGAAAGTGATGGTAAAAATGCTGAGTTAAAGAACCAGGTTCATAAACTTGACATTGATCAGGTCCAACCCTACACCACTATAAAGTGGCAAGAGCGATCGATGTAGTTTTTGCCCGAGAAGGTCGGGATCGAATCCACAGGGAGCTAGATATATTTGGAGTTGGATTCCTATCTAATCTAGCAAAGTGTAGTGCTCTTGACTGCACTTCCAATCATTTTTGTTTGTTTGTTACTTCTAATTTTATACTAATGATGCACAAAATTAAACTAAGAAGATATTTTTGTAGGATTTTCTAAATGGGTAAAAAGACACTAGGGAAGTGACTTTCTCCTAGGTGAGTATCTAATGGGATCTCAAACTTAGGGCAATAATGTTATACCTGGGTTGTGATATAGCCAATGCACGAAGCTACTCACTCTATACCTCTCAGTAGTTTGAGTGACTTTGCCCTAATTGGCTTAGCTTTCTCAAGCCCAATTGAGTGTTATATTTGTGCAAGCAATGTTGTCTCAAGTCGGGTATTATTATCTCTAGATTTAAACCTTTAATTGAGGCTATCAATATCTTGAATACACCCCAATTCCTTGTTGGCCTGAAATTCCTAGACTTAGTCTCCCTTTTTCAAGAAGAGCCTAAGTCAAAAAGGCACAAATTAGTGTTTGCAACCACTAATTTAACATAGAAAGCATAAATCAGGCCAAATAGCCATTACCCATAAACATCTAAGCCCTAAAATAAGAGACCTATTAAATACCCACACTAGGGTTGAGCCACAACCCTAGATAATGGGTTTATCTACTCATAATTGAAGAAGAAATCATAGATTGAGATGAAGAATAACACATAAAATGTAATTACAAGATAAGAAACTAAGATTAATTGCTAAACTAGCTATAAAATTACTCAAAATAGGTAAAAGTCATCGTTCACGTGCTCACTACTAATAAGATGACCTAAAAATCTGAAAAGAAAGTATTTATACACAGGTAAATTTTTCGGACAAAACTGCCGCTGACGGAGGTACTGCTAACAACGGAAAATGAACTGCTACAGCAGTGAGGCTACCGCGGCCACATAAAATCCATCGCGGACTGCGGTTTTCAGTATTTGGCTTAACTACAGGTTCTCTAAACTTCTTTTCCGCGGACCGCGGTAAACTAACCGTTGTCGCGGTGGAGGCACTGCTGCCGCATAAAAGCACCGTGGTCAGCGGTGACTTGAATTCCAAAATGACAACTCACTGAATCCTTGCCACCGCGGACCGCGATAAAAGGACTGCGATCGTGATGGGTCTTCTGCGTCTGCGGTGGATTTTTCGTTGTAGCTCTGCTTTGACTTGACTTTGAACTTGTGCCGGTTTCACTCCTTTTTGAGCTGGTTATGACATCCTTGTCTCTTCTTGACCGAACACTGCAAACAAGCACAACAAGTTAGCTTTTGGTAATATTTGTACACACTTTTACTCTAAAACTCAAGTAAAAAGGAGTATAAAATAGACTAGAATCCCTAGTTATCAACTCCCCCAAACTTAAGTTTTTGCTTGTCTTCAAAGTAATTCCCACCACGTCAAGATAAAAGAAAGAAAAATTCAGTTGTTCCAAAGTAACCTCTTGAAGAATCAATTGTGACTAACAATTACTATCAACTCAAATGCATTATTAACAACATTCAACCTTTTTAGCACCATGGCTTTAGTGCGACACAAAAGTATCAAGAGTTGACTTAACCCATCAAGGAAACTCTTTATGTTACATTGGTCGTTGCTGAACCCAAACTCATACTCCTCAACTCTCCTCAAGCAAACCTCACTTTTAGATTGTAGCACTCAGAACGAGGATTGCAGAAAACACACTCATCTCTCTCAAAGGAAGGTCACAAGTCCGGCTCTAAGTACAATAAGCTTGCCCTTTATGTAAGTTAACACTAATGTAAGCTTACTCAACTCAATATTATATAGGGCTTTGTGGGAATGTAATGAAGGCTTTTGGTTCAAGGTAGGATATATTGGTCCAAGAAGGTTTCATCTTCCCTTAAGCACTTCATTTGCTTCATTTTGGCTCATATTTTCTTGACTCTTTGAGTCATTTACTTCTTCTTTAAGGGTTAGAGAGACATACTGTCACTCTTTCTTGTTCATTTCAATTCTTTTTCTCCTTTCTAATCTTGTCATGCCTTTCATCTTTTTCTTTCGTTGAATCCCTTCATTTCTTCTACATTGTTCATTTTCTTTTTGAATTTTTGTTTTTTATTTCTTTTTCTTTTTCTTTGCCTTTCCTTTTCTTCATTTTATACCTTTTATCACTTTTGCATTCCTCGTATCTCCCCCCAAACTTATGCTTTTTCCTTGTGCTAAGGAAAGATAGGGTGCCAAAATAGGATCATTTTAGAACGGATAAAGGTTTGTATCATAATTATTGAAATAATACGGACTAAGGCTCAACGGGGTTGACTAGGGATATCATCATTGGTAGGATATGGATGTTTTCAAGTTTTAATTGGGATCAAGGAAAGCCTATAATCACTTCTCAAGTCGAGCTACACTTAGGATTTCGCCTAGACAAACATTCAGAGCAAGTTCTAGACTTATTGGCACGGGACTTGGACTTGCAAATCAAAACCTCACCACACAAGCTATAGGATTTCTAAAGAAACAGAGTCGGGGGCCCACAACAACCTTAGCTAAGATTTGAGCAACACAAATGGTTCCGAGAAACCACTCGATGATTGTTTAGTCAACATAAGAGTCTCAAGGTCACAACTACACCATCCTAAACACAACAATTTATTTTTAACCATAAGGTCAAAGGTAAATGTGTTAGGACCAAGTGAAGCTTTGCCTGAGGCACCATTACTCACTAACTACTATTCATACAAAAACGAAAAGAAAAACAGACTCAAACCCTTAAGAATATTGTCATGACATCCATCATCGGGAAGAGCCACCCGGTTCACACAAACTCTACCTTTGAAAAGAACTGTGGCATTAAGAAAACTAAAGGCTTATTGATCACACCAAATTGTAAAATAAGAAGCTACGAACCGAAAAAGAAGCTACTAAATGAAGTAAGAAGCTATAGCATTAAGGGAAATTGCAAAAGAAGCTATGAAGTAAAATACGAAAAGTAAACTAAATATGTACAATAGGGGGTTTAGATGAATATACATAAGAGGGAATGAATATATACATGAGAGAGTAACTTTATATACATAACAAGATCGAAAAGTAACGAAAAGTGAATTAAAAGGTAAAGTTATATACATACCCAAAAGTGAAAAATAAGCATAAAGAAAGAAAATAGTGTCACATTTACAAACCAACTACCAAATCAAAGTAGGGCCACCCCCTCAAATGAAAGCTAGCATTGTCCTCAATGCTAACTAACCAAAAAAATAAGCTCAAAAGGAAAGATAGAGAGTGAAGAAAACTCCCTATAGATCCTCCGTCTGCATGGGGTCCTATGGTAGCACGGGGTCCTGTGACTGGATGAGGTTCTGTGGCTGGACACCTGGATCATCTGTCTCGGGGGCCTGCGGCTGGCCAGAAGCAACACCCTCCATCTCCTCAAGCTCAATCTCCACATCATCCACCTGGGGAATCATTCTCCTCCTCTTTGGAGCTCTCTCAATCCCCTGCTTTGGAACCTGCTCTATCTGAGCTGCTGGAGGCTGATCATGCAATAGTAGCTCCAAAG
Organism: Nicotiana sylvestris; assembly: GCF_000393655.2. Lineage (NCBI taxonomy): Eukaryota > Viridiplantae > Streptophyta > Magnoliopsida > Solanales > Solanaceae > Nicotiana > Nicotiana sylvestris. Next base: position 149,098,836 of record NC_091066.1, on the reverse strand, counting down.
GCAAGTGGTCAGCTGCCTTCATCTTCTCCACTTCACCCCTTAATTCCTTAACCGACTCCTTCGAGGCCCGCATCTTCTTCAGCTTCTTTGTGTACTTACTCAGCTCCTTAAGTGTTTTCTCTTGTTCAACAAGAGCATCCATTATCAGCTTTTGGTTACCAAGGAGCTTCTTCTAGTTTTCTAGAAGCTCCTTGAGAGTCTCCTCTATCGAAGCTGGCACCTGTGGCTGTGGGGGCATTGACTGAGCTACCACTGAAATATATAGCACAGACAGCTTAAAAGTTGCTGCCTGCATCCAGTTTTTGATACTGGAGAGTGTTTGGCTCAATCTGTGGGCAATCAATGGGTATGCTGAGGAGGATGGAATATCTGGAGGTGTAGAAGTAGATGATCCGGAGGCAGGCTCTGGTATGGCAGTGGGAGGTAGTGAAGGAGTGACTACCACTACTAGCTCTTCAAACTGGCCAGTAGAAGTAGTAGCTTTGCCCTTGGATCCCTTGGCTTTGAGGTTGTCCGAACACTTGAGGTTGTACCATGAAAAGGGCATTTTTGGTTTCACCTTCACATCAAAGTTTCTTTTCACCACTTCCTGATCTTCGAAGTACATTATGAGGAAGATCAGGAAGGGATATCATCTGTCGCCCTCATTGACCACCCTGGTGATCACCCTAGACATGACATTCCCGATATTGATCGGGAACCCCACCATAATAGTTGCCACTAATATTGCCCTGGAGACCGGCAAGGTATTTTCATGGGTGGTGGGGTCTAGCCTGCTGCATACAAAAGTCTCCCAACCCTTCGCCTCGAATTTTAGGGTGTTCCTAAAGATAGGAACCCCTGCTGTCAACCATGCTGGGGGTGGTATCTGAGAGTGCCAAGTATGAAGCCAACCATGGGCAGGAATCCTCATCCATCGCCACCTTCTCCAAGTATAAAGTTTCATCTTCCTCATTGAAGCCCAAGTATTCATTTATTGTTTTCCCATCAAACTTTACTTTCAGGTTTCGCACCTTAGTCACTTTTGTATCATTCTTGATGTGGGAAGCATTAGCATAAAACTCCTTGACTAAGTACTCATTTGCATCTGACACCCTGCTGGTGAAGTAATCCCATCCCACTTGATCATTGAAATGCTGCTTCACGTTGGGGTTTTTAGGCAGAAAATCCCACTCTATGAATTGTCACTCATGAATAAGTGATCTTAGAGGTCACCACTCCCAGAACTTGTGATAAGCCAGCTCACTGACGAACCTCTTTTGCCACACTTCAAGGTTTCTAGTTCTTTCCACGCCCCGATTTGTGCTACACCCCTTCCCTCTTCATCCTGTACCCCAACATTTACATCATGTCCAGGTGACAAAGGTGTAGGTGATGTTGAGTATGAACTATCACTGCTCTCTGCTGAGACCTCAGACGACTCAATAGAAACATGAACTGAAGCACAAGTAGTAGGAGAGGCTGGAGGTGTGGGCTCATCTCTCAACCTGTCTTCCTGGGAAGTCTGGAACATATTGTGGCACTGAATTAGACTCTGATACCTCCCGGGAGGGCAAGTACTCTCTTCCCTCAGAATGGGAAGCAGCTCTATTTGCAACTCTGATGATTTTCCTAGTTTCCCAAATTGCTTTCCGAACCGCTGAGGTCAATTTAATCTGCCCTCGTCCCCTACCCCGGAAGTACTTCGCTTTCCCTTTTTGTTTGTCACCACATCCTCTAGATTTAACCATTGTCTGCAAGTGTAATCAAGTGAAAATTGTTAGTGCAAAATACTAGAAGAAGCAGTGCAGAATATCAGTTGACAGTGCAAGAACAAAATAGTAGATCGCGGATCATGAAAAATGCATCACGGCCACGGAGGTGTGGGACTCAGACTACCCACTCTCTGATTAAGTAGCATCGCAGATCGCGGAAAAAGGAGCGCGGCTGCGGTAAGTGCTCCGCGGACTGCGGAAAATCAACCGCGACCGCAGACCCTCAAATGTACCTCTTTGAACTTTGTTATCGCGGACCGCAAAAAAACTATCGCGGCCGCAGAGAGGCACCACTGTCAGCAAAAAATGCCACTGCTGACCGCGGTTATCAGGACTTAACAATCTCAAAAAACAAAGATGACCGCGAACCGTGGAAAATCACCGCATTCACGGTAGTCTAATTAGGGCTCAGCACCTAGGGTTTTAGTTTTCAAATATTGAGCACGAACAACACATTATCAATCCCACTAGGTAGTTAATAACCACTTCTAACCAATTGAATCCTAATTTTAATTAACACTACAGAACCCTAAGTCAAGATTAAAAGAAAAAGGAAGAAGAAAAAGTAAGAACGATCAAGTTAAAAAAATAAATAATAATAAGAACAAAATTAAAGACTAAGGATAGATTTGAATTACCAGAAGTGAGATGTAATACAAATGAAGTTCAGTTCTTGTGTTGTGCAAATTAGGGCATATATGAATAGTGTTCTATGTTGTTTGAGAATGCAAGGAGCAAAAAGTGTAAAAGGGAGGCCTGAGGTTCTATTTATAGAAAAATCCTGGGACCCACATAATCTTACCTACCGCGACCGTGGTAAATGCACCTCAGACTGCGGTTGTGAAGTTCAGAAGGGCTGATGTTTTGAGACCATCGCGGACCGCGAAAAATTCTTCGCGATAGCGGTAAATCACCGCTAACCGCAAAAATGCACAGCGGCAGCGATTGAAACTTCAGAGAACCCCCATTTTGGACCTTTTAGCACCAGTGACCATGATCAATTTCCGCCTCCGTGGTAAGGCCATTGTGACCGCAAAAAATGGAGCGCGGCCGCGGTCCAAACTTCAGAGAGTGACACATTTTTCCAGCTTAGTCCTACACTGCATCAAACATCCCTATACACATCTCACAACCAGTTAGTCCAAAAACAAATCCTATACTAAGAGGAAAATCAAAGAAAAACAAGAAGAAAAATACATGGGTTGCCTCCCAAGAAGCACCTGATTTAACGTCGCGGCACGATGCAGGTTACCATCAATCACTTGAGATGGATCATTGCCACCACGTGGTTTTCATCAAATTTTCCAAGATAGTGCTTGACTCTGTGACATTAACTCTGAAGATCTCACCATTTTTGTTTTTCAAATCAAGAGCACCAAACAGAGTCACAAGCACCACCTCAAAAGGTCCACTCCATTTTGACTTAAGCTTTCCTGAAAACAGTCGTAACCGGGAGTTGAACAAGAGAACCAAATTACCTACTTTGAACTCCTTTTCACGAGCATATTTGTCATGTAAGTACTTCATATTGTCCTTATACAATGACGAGCTGGAATAGGCATAGTATCGAAACTCATCAAGCTCATTAAGTTTCTCCACCCGAAGATTTGCTGCAACATCTCATTCAATATTTAACTTCCTCAAAGCCCACATGGACTTGTGCTCTAACTCAATCGGTAGATGGAAAGCTTTCCCAAACACCAACCGGTACGGAGACATACCAATCGAAGTCTTGTAAGCAGTCCTATAAGCCCACAGAGCATCATCCAATTTCTTTGAACAATCGGTCCTATTTGCATTGACCATCTTTAACAATATACTTTTGATCTCCCTGTTGGAGACCTCAACTTGCCCACTAGCTTGAGGATGATACGGGGTAGAAACATTGTGATTGACACCATACTTTTCAAGCAAAGTGTCAAATGCCTTATTGTAGAAATGGGACCCTCCATCACTAATGATTGCTCTAGGAGTGCCAAACCGAGTAAAGATACTCTTCTTGAGAAAAGCCACAACACTCCGGGCCTCGTTGTTGAGTAAAGCCACAGCCTCAACCCACATGGAAACATAATCAATGGTCACCAGAATGTATGTGTTACCACATGAACTTACATAAGGTCCCATGAAGTCGATGCCCCACACATCAAATATGTCAACCTCAAGAGTAGTGGTGAGAGGCATTTCATCCTTCTTTGAAATTCTTCCAGCTCTATGGCACTCATCACATCTCTTCACATGATCACCCGCATCCTTGTACAATGTAGGCCAATAGAATCCACAGCTAAGCTCCTTTGAAGCTATCCTTGCCCCACCATGGTGACCACCGTAAGGAGAGGAATGACAAGCATCAAGAATACTCAGTTGCTCCTCTTTCGGAACACATCTTCGGATCACACCATCATTGCAAATTTTGAACAAATAAGGCTCATACCAATAGTAGTCCAAGCTATCCCATTTGAGCTTCTTCCTTTGGTTAGAAGAGAGCTCACACAAAACAATACCGGTCACAAGAAAGTTGGCAACATCCGCAAACTAAGGCATGCTATTCACAGATACAGAGAGAAGTTGCTCATTAAAGAATGAATCATTAATTTCAAGGCCATCACAAGGCCTCCCCTCCTCCTCCAAGCGGGACAAGTGGTCTGCAACTTGGTTTTCACTCCCTTTCCAATCAACAATCTCAAGGTCAAACTCTTGAAGCAATAGAACCCACCTCATCAATCTCGCCTTAGAATCCTTCTTTGTCATTAAGTAGCGAAGTGTTGCATGGTCAGTATGAACTGTCACCTTGTCCCCATGATATAAGGCCTAAATTTCTCCATTGCAAACACAATTGCTAGCAACTCTTTTTCCGTCATCGTGTAGTTCACTTGAGCATCATTCATTGTCTTGCTTGCATAATACATCAGGTGAAACATCTTGTTGACTTTTTAACCCAATACTGCTCCAACGACAACGTCACTTGCATCACACATGAGCTTAAAAGGTAAGCTCCAATTGGGTGCGGTAATAACGGGAGTGGTTGTCAATTTGTCCTTGAGAAGTTCAAAAGCATGCATACATTCCTCATTAAACATGAACTTGGCATATTTTTCCAATAACTTGCACAAAGGATTCATTACCTTAGAAAATTCTTTGATGAATCTTCGGTAGAACCCCACATGCCAAGAAAATTTCTAACCCCCTTGACTGAAGTATGAGGAGGAAGCTTTGAGATCACTTCAATTTTAGCCTTGTCCACCTTTATGCCATGCTTTGAAATCTTATGGCCGAGGACAATTCCCTTCTCGACCATAAAATGACAGTTTTCCTAGTTAAGCACAAGGTTGGTCTCTTCACACCAGAACAACACCTTGTTAAGATTTTTCACACATTCATCAAACGAGTCACCCACAACACTGAAGTCGTCCATGAACACCTCCAAAATGTCCTCTACCATGTCGGTAAATATGGCCATCATACACTGCTGGAATGTAGCCGGTGCATTACACAACCTAAATAGCATTCTAGAAAAGGTAAAGGTGCCATACGGACAAGTAAAGGTTGTTTTCTCCTGATCTTCCGGAGCAATCAAAATCTGGTTATACCCGGAGTACCCATCCAAGAAATAGTAGAAGGCCCACTCAGCAAGGCTATGTAGCATCTGGTCAAGAAAAGGCAATGGGAAGTGATCCTTGCGGGTCACTTTATTCAGTTTGCGGTAGTTCATGCACACCCTCCATTCGGTGACAGTCCTGATGGGAATCAACTCATTTTGCGCATTAGTAACCACTGTCATACCACCCTTCTTCAGCATACATTGCACCAGCGAAGTCCAAGAACTATCCGAGATGGGGTACACAACCCCTGCATCTAACCACTTGATCACCTCCTTTTTGAGAACCTCTTGCATAGCCACATTCAACCTCCTTTGATGTTCCACGGAGGGCTTTACATCATCTGCAAGAATAATCTTGTGAATGCAAAAGGCGGGGCTTATCCCTCGGATATCAGCTAGAGTCCATCCAATTGCCTTCTTCTGTTTTTGGAGCACCGCCAATGTGGCATCTACCTGCATGTTAGTAAGACAAGAGGAAAGAATAACTGGCAAAGTTGAACTAGGGCCTAAGAATTCATACCTGAGGTGTGGAGGCAATGGCTTCAACTCCAACACTGGAGGTTCCTCGATTGAGGGCTTTGTTGGTAGGGTCTTTCAATTCTCAAGATCCAAAGAGAGATTACGAGACTCATAAGAGTAAGAGCCCATTCCATGCAAAGAATTGACACACTCCACCCGACCTTCATCCTCATTGACATTAAGGCTCAACAATACCGCTTCTAGGGGGTCCTCCACATTGATCATTGCACTAGTATCATCAACTCTCACTTCTGTGACAAGATCCACAAAAGAGCACACTTCCGTACTGTTGGGTTGCTTCATTGATTTGCACACATGAAATACCACTTTCTCATCACCCATCCGGAAGGTGAGCTCCCCTGCTTCCACATCAACTAAGGCCTTCCCAGTTTCAAGGAAAGGTCTTCCCAATATGATCGGAACCTCATAATCTACCTCATAGTCCAAGATCACAAAGTCAGTAGGCAAAATGAACTTGTCCACCCGAACACGAACATCATCAATAATACCAAACGGCCTATTCATTGTTCTATCCGCCATTTGTAACCTCATTGAAGTAGGTTGTGGTTGGCCAATACCTAGAGTTTTGAAGACGGAGTAAGGCATCAAATTGATGCTTGCTCCCAAGTCACACAATACCTTTGCGAAATCTGCACTCCCAATGGTGCATGGAATGGTGAAAGTGCCGGGATCTTCAAGCTTTCTAGCCATCGAGTGCACAATTGCACTTACTTGGCGAGTCATTTTGATGGTCTCACAATCCATGGATCTCTTTTTAGTCACCAAGTCATTCATGAACTTGGCGTAACCCGGCATTTGTTCAAGAGCTTCCACTAATAGAACATTGATTGACAAGTTTTTCATCATCTCTATGAACTTCTTAAATTGGTTCTCACTCTTTTGCTTCGCAAGCCTTTGAGGGTAAGGTGGAGGATGCCTTGGCAAAGGAGCTTTAGCCTGGGGCACTACTATTTCCAGCATGTCTATCACATGTTCCCTAGACGGGTTCACGTCATTTTGAGTCTCCACCCCATTATCATGAATATCAATCCTCACTTTGGAATTCACATTCTCTTCACTCGCTTGCTCATCAACTAAAGGGACATCATCATTTTGCACTTCAACCTCATCATTCACAACTTCCTTTTGCTTGGAAGTGTTCACTTCTCCACCTCACCCGCTTCTAGTAATCACCGCCATTGCATGCCTGGTATTGTTCCCACCCTTCGGGTTTACTACCGTATTACTAGGTAGAGCCCCCTTAGGGAGAGTATTTAAGGATTGCAAAATCTGGCCAAGTTGAACCTCCAAGTTTCGGATTGAAGTATTATGGGACGCCAACTGAGCATCAGAGTCGGCGTTCTTTTTTATCATTTGTTCAAACATCATCTCGATCCGTCCCATCTCATTATTTGACGAGCTAGGACCTTGGGACAAAAATGGAGGATTATTTGGTTGTTGATACATCGGAGGTCTTTGGAAGCCTTGCCCCCGATTTCCTTGATTGTCATTATTCCAATCCCCTTGGTTGTTGTTTCCTCCCCAATTATTGTTGTTGCCACTCCATTTGCCTAGTTGTTCTGATTGCCCCAATTTTGATTGTTGTTCCCCCAGTTGCTATTTTCTTGTCGGTTTTGATTCCCCCAATTTCCTTGGGATCTCCACTGTTGTTGTTAGTTAGGAGCATTGCCCCTTTGTCCTTGGTAATTGTTCACATTCTGCACTTGTTCATTCTGCTCATCATAGCCCTCATCTTGATTTAAACCACCACTACCTTGGTCATATTGGTCCGGACTACTTTAACCTTGTTGACCTCTTTGTCGCCTCTTGTTGACCAACATGTTGACACCTTCCATAGCATTAAATTGTCTAGGGGCTTGAACTTGTTGTAACTAAGCTTTTGCCAACTGGTTCATTGTTGTAGTCAACTCTGCTATTGCTTGGCCATGGTCATGGAGCTCTTTGTACAAGTGAATGATAGTGGGGTCACCCTATGGTACATTATCTCGACTTTGCCAAGCTGAAGAAGTATCAGCCATCTCATCAAGAATATCACAAGCCTCAGCATAAGGCAGCTTTATGAAATTACCCCTACTAACTGGTTCACCACACACTAATTGGTCATGTTTATACCCCGATAAAATGTCTGTTGAATCATTGCCTCAGTCATATCATTGTTGGGGCATTCATTGACCATAGTTCTATATCAATCCCAGATTTCATGAAGGGGCTCATTTGGTTCCTGTTTGAATGCTAAGATTTCATCCCTCAATGCCGCCATATGTCCCGGTGAGAAAAATTTGGCTATGAACTTATCGGCCAACTCATCCCATGTACTGATAGAATGGTTGGGAAGCCTCTCGAGCCAGTCCAAAGCTTTCCCTCTAAGTGAGAAAGGGAATAATCTCAACCACAATGCACCCTCTGACACATTTGTTTGCTTGCTTCTCCAACACGTATCCACAAAGCCCTTGAGATGTTTATATGCATTCTGATGGGGAGCACCTGTGAAATACCCTCGCTCCTCCAACAAAGTCAACATCACATTTGTAATTTAGAAATTGCCCGCCCGGATCTGGGGTGGGAAAATTGCACTAGCATATCCTTCGTTTGGAAGCACCCGAGGAGCGACTCTTGGAGGAGGCGGGGAAGGGTTTGGAAAATTATCATTGGCCTAGCGGCCTCTCCTTTGAGCTTGAGGCACTATAGATACCTCATCATCTATATTTTCATCTACCTCCTCCCCCGTAATATCATTTCCAAGATTATCGTTGTTCGCCATTTTGTACCTAAATTGATGACGCACACAAATTAGTAACACAGAAGGAAAGAAAAACAAAACACAAAACTAGTCAGATAGATAGCCAAAACCATTTAGCTCCCCGGCAACGGCGCCAAAAAGTGATCGGGTCCAACCCTACACCACTATAGAGTGGTAAGAGCAGTCGATGCAGCTTTTACCCGAGAAGGTCGGGATCGAATCCACAGGGAGCTAGATATATTTGGAGTTGGATTCCTATCTAATCTAGCAAAGTGTAGTGCTCTTGATTGAACTTCCAATCATTTTTGTTTGTTTGTTACTTCTAATTTTATACTAATGATGCACAAAATTAAACTAAGAAGATATTTTTGTAGGATTTTCTAAATGGGTAAAAAGGCACTAGGGAAGTGACTTTCTCCTAGGTGAGTATCTAATGGGATCTCAAACTTAGGGCAATAATGTTATACCTGGGTTGTGATATAGCCAATGCACGAAGCTACTCACTCTATACCTCTCAGTAGTTTGAGTGACTTTGCCCTAATTAGCTTTCTAAAGCCCAATTGGGTGTTCTATCTGTGCAAGCAATGTTGGCTCAAGTCGGGTATTACTATCTCTAGGTTTAACTCTTTAATTGGGGCTATCAATCTATTGAATACACCCCAATTCCTTGTTGGCCTGAAATTCCTAGACTTAGTCTCTCTTTCTCAAGAAGAGTCTAAGTCAAAAAGGCATAAATTAGTGTTTGCAACCACTAATTTAACATAGAAAGCATAAATCAGGCCAAATATCCAATACCCATAAACATCTAAGCCCTAAAATAAGAGACCCAATATATACCCACATTAGGGTTGAGCCACAACCCTGGTTTAGCTACTCATAATTGAAGAAGAATTCATAGATTGAGATGAAGAATAACCCATAAAATGTAATTACAAGATAAGAAACTAAGATTAATTACTAAACTATCTATAAAATTACTCAAAATAGGTAAAAGTCATCGTTCACGTGCTCACTACTGATAAGATGACCTAAAAATCTGAAAAACAAAAGTATTTATACACAGCTAAATTTTTCGGACAAAAATGCCCATGACAAAGGTACCGCTGACAGCGAAAAATGGACCGCTGCAGCGGTAAGGCTACCGCGGCCGTATAAAATCCATCACGGATCGCGGTCTTCAATATTTGGCTCAACTGCAGGTTCTCTGAACTTCTTCACCGCGGACCATGGTAAACTGACTGATGTCACGGTGGAGGCACCGCTGCCGCATAAAAGCACCGCGGTCAGCGGTGACTTGAATTCCAAAATGACAACTCTCTGAATCCTTGCCACCGCGGACCGCGGTCACGGTAGGTCTTCTACGTCTGCGGTGGATTTTCCGCTATAGTGCTGCTTTGACTTGGCTTTGAACTTGTGCATGTTTCACTCCTTTTTGAGTTGGTTATGGCATCCTTGTCTCTTCTTGACCAAACAATGCAAACAAGCATAACAAGTTAGCTTTTGGAAATATTTGTACACACTTTTACTCTAAAACTCAAGTACAAAGGAGTATAAAATAGACTAGGATCCCTAGTTATCAGACACCACTATCCTAGAGCTAAGATCTGAAAATCTAAAACTGAAATTAGGAACAAGTAAAAAGAAATTTGATCACACACAACTCACATTAGAAGAAAACCTAGGAAAAATGAAAGACGGGTTGTACAAAAGAGATGAGCAAATAAGAGTCCTTAAGGAGGATCTAAGCAAGGTTAAGCATGAGTTAGACAGAAGCTGTAAATGGAAAAGGTCCTCCAATACACTTTCATGGCTACACGAACACCATAATAGCAACAAGAGAGGACTTGGCTGCGGGACCCGTGCACCTAAGTGGGATCCCAAAAGCAAGTACCTCACACTTCTTGAGAATAAAATTTGCACACACTGTGGTAAAACTGGTCACTATAAAAGTGAATGCATTGCAAACAAAAAGGCTAGTCAAAAGAATAAAGAATTTGTTCAAGGGAAAAATAGGCTGTCTGGTTGGGCTAAAAAGAATCTGATTCACCCTTTTGCCTATAGAAAGGAACCTAAACTAGTTTGGGTTCCTAAGACTAACCCCTGATTTCTTTTTGTGGGTCCAAGTTAAAGGGAGCAGCCAAATATGGTACATGGATAGTGGTTGCTCAAAGCATATGACATGAAGCAAGAACCAGTTCCTTTCACTTGAGGACCTCAAAGGAGGTAATGTCTCCTCTGAAATTGGAAGAAAGGTGAGATCATTGGGGTTGGAAAGGTAGGAAAGACTAATTCTCACTCTATTGAGAATGTCTACTTGATAGATGGCCTAAAATATAGCCTAATAAGTGTATCACAATTGTGTGATTGAGGTAACTTGGTAGCATTCACCTCTACCAAATGTTTTGTGATAAATCTTACCACTAACAAGATTGTTTTGTAGGGAAAAAGAGTAAACAATATTTACACTGTAGATCTGTCCACACTTTCAGTTAATGAACTCATTTGCTTAAGTGTCTTGGATAATGATCCCCTCCTTTGGCACAAAAGACTTGGACATGCCAGTCTAAGTCAACTCAACAAACTAGTCTCCAAGGACTTGGTGATAGGACTGCCTAACATTAAGTTTAAGGTAGACAAAGTTTGTGAGGCTTGTGCAAGGAGGAAGCAGGTAAGATCTTCTTTTAAATGCAAGAAAGTGGTAAGCACCACCAGATCGATGGAACTGGTCCATATGGATCTCTATGGTCCAATGAGAACATTAAGCAGATGTGATAAAAGATATGTTATGGTGCTTGTTGATGATTACTCTAGATTTACCTGGACATTGTTTTTAACATCTAAAGATGAAACATTTGACATGTTTACTTCTTTTGTTAGAAAAACTCAGAACAACTAGGTAATCAACTTGCATCAATTAGGTCTGATCATGCAACTGAATTTGAAAATGCTATGTTTGCTGAATTTTGTGATGTGCATGGCATAGATCATAATTTCTCTGCTCCTAGGACTCCACAATAAAATGGAGTAGTTTAAAGAAAGAATATGACAATTTAAGATATGGCTAGGACTATGCTTCTTTCTAGTAAACTGCCTCGTAGTTTCTGGGCAGAAGCTGTAAATACTGCATGCTACATCATCAATAGGTGCATTACTATACCTCTTATTGAGAAGACTCCCTATGAGTTACTTAAAGGGAGAAAACCAAATATATCCCATCTTAGGGCATTTGGATGCAAGTCCTTTGTGCACAATAATAGCAAGACTCTCTAGGTAAGTTTGATCCCAGAAGTGATGAAGGAGTATTCTTGGGATATTCTTCACATAGTAAAGCTTATAAGATCTACAATAAAAGAACTATGTGCGTAGAAAAAGGTGTATATGTTATTTTTTAAAACTAACATTCTTTCTTAGAGGCAGGATTAAAATAATGAAGAGATTGGGCTGATAAGCAATTCAAATGGTGAAACCACAGTACAGCCTGAAGATGTATTACAGGAAGGAACATGTCCTTCCACCCAGGGCAACATGACAGGGGAAACTGACTAGAGAGGAACTGATCCTCAAACCTCGATGGAACATGTCCATGAACCTATTCCTCGGTAACAAAACCAGGAAGGAACATCCAAAGAAATTGACACTCCTATTGCAACATCCACAAAATTGGATATAGATAAACCTGGTTCATCTGTTGATCAGAAGTTGTATAGGGGAATGTTGGTTCTCTGTTATATCTCATTGTTATCAGACCTGACATTATTTTTAGTGTAGGCCTTTGTGCTAGATTTCAGGCAAATCCAAATGAGTCTCATTTGGCTGATGTCAAGAGAATCTTGAGATACTTGAAAGGCACCACTGACCTTTGTCTTCGGTATCCAAAAGGTAGTAACTTCAACCTAGTGAGATATGTTGATGCTGATTATGTAGGTTTTCTTGTGGATAGAAAGATTACCTTAGGTATGACACACTTTTTTGGTTCATGTCTTGAGTCATGGGTTACAAAAAAAAGGAAGACAAAATTCAGTGGCCCTATCTACTGCTGAAGCTGAGTATGTTGTTGCTGCTTCATGTTGTGCTCAATTGCTGTGGATCAAACAACAATTATTGGACTTTGGAATTGATTTTGGTTGCATTCCTATTTTTGCGATAACACTAGTGCCATTAGTATGACAAAGAACCCGGTTCATTATAAGAGAACTAAGCACATAGATGTTAGGCACCATTTTTTGAGGGACAACTATGAGAAAGGCTTGATCATTGTGAAATTTTGTGCTACTGACAAGCAAATTGCTGACATCTTCACAAAAGCCTTAAGTAGAGATCACTTTGAGAGGAACAGGTTGGAATTAGGGATGATTAAGATCACCTAAAAGAACCAGTTCAAGGTTAAACGAAAAGAAAAAAATGAAAAAAAATTTAAAAAATTTAAAAAAAATTGGTTAGGAAGTTTGTAAATTGTGTATAATTAGAATAAATTTTGTTTAGTCTCATACTTTCAATAGTATACTCTTGTGCCATGTGTTAAAATGAATCATTAATCTCTAATGATATTTTCTCTATTTTGGCAAATTTAGACTTACACAAGAGAATTATCAATGAAGAACCTGGTTCATCAAGATAACACGGTATGTTTTCTACACTCTGCATAATTTGAAATAATAATATTTGGATCATGAGCAGAGTCCTACCAAAGCCAAAATTTCTTTTGAACTTATCAGTTACAAGTGAACCAGTTCCGTTCAAGACTCCTAACCGTATTAAATTACCTAGATTCTTTTAAGTCTGCTACTGAGAGGGAAGAAAGTAGTTCTTTCGGATCTGAACAAGTATCTTCTGATTTTAAAGTTACTCCTAAGACAATTTGGTGCGCTGAAGTTGCTGCAAATTTGGAGAATAGATTTGTAGGATCTATAGCAGGTGTTGAGACTACAGAATCTGGAGAAGATGGTGGTAAAAATGAAAAAGAAAAAAAAGGAGAGCAAGGGTACTAGGAGTACTGTGAGGGGAAAAGGGACAAGAGTGGCTGATTCTTCACCCACTCCTGTGAGTTTAACCAAAGATGCAGGTGCAATGGTTGTTTGGGGAGATGAACCTGGTTCATCTGTAAAGGAAACCCTCCTAGACCTGCTGAAGAAAGTGACTGAAAGCTATAATCCAGCTTCTTGATAGAGTTATCAATGGCACCAAAACTCATCTCATTCCTTATGGCTTCATTCTCACAATTGTACTTGCATATTTCAAGGTACCTATGAAGAAGTGGGAGATCAGTACAAGCAAGGATCATTTTGGGGTTAATACTCTGCTTGTTTGCGATTATAAAGTCAATGCCACTCCTAAAGAAACTGGTTCATCCAAGAAGGTACCAGTGAATAGCAAGGTCAGAGCCTTGATGCAAGAAAGTGGGAATAAGGATGCTGAGATTGAGAGGCTGAAGAAGAGGTTGATTGAGGTAGAGACTGAGAGATATGCTCTTAGAACTAAGTTGGCAAGAGAAAAGGAGAATAATGCTGGCATTATTCAGGATATGCTGAAACTCCTCCAAGTCAAAACTAAGCACCTAGTTCTTCCCAGCCTTAAGCCTCCTAGCCCAGTGTAGATCAACCAGTGACCCAGTTCGGGATTTGTTTTTTGTTTTTGCTCATGTTTCCAACCTTTTTATTTCCTCTTATACTTTGTGGTAGAATCTTATCAATCATCAATGAAATTCACTATCTTTTGCTCTAATTGTTTGTTTATATTTCTTTGATGGTTAAAATTCTTAGCTTGATCTATGATGATTAATCCATGATTGCATTTGAAATATCCCCAGTGACCATGAGTAAGCTTTAAAATCTGGTTATCTCACATTTTTATGAAACTTTTTGATGATGCTAAAAGGGGGAAAATAAATAGGTTGTGCTTTAAACAAGTGTTGTTTAGCTTTGAACAAGTGATGTTTATAACCTAATGTACCTGGTCCTTGATGATAAGTGATAAAAAGGAAAAATATTTCAAACATTGTATTGATGTCGAGCTGAGTTGAAACATGGCCTAAGCTTATGAAAAGCATAGAGTTTGTCATCATCAAAAAGGGAGAATTTGTTGGCCCAAGTAAAGGTTAGTTTTAAAGACTGACAAAGGAACTCAGGCATGAACCAGGTCCATCCCTCAGGTTCATAAAAATGGGCAAATTCGAGCATGTGGGATGCACGTGAATGAGATAAGCTTAACTTGGTGTATTTAATATCTCCTGATCGAAAAGGTTGCATAATTGATAAAGAGAAGGACTCCTTACTCAAAGAGAACACTATCCAAGATAGGGAAGGAGTTAGAAGTTGAAATCAACTAGAACTCTTCTACCAAGGAAGAGTAGCATTAGAACTCTAGTTATTTCTTCATCTACTAACTCTATAAATTGCAGGATGTTCTCACTTTATAAGTGTTGCACAAAAACGTAGAAGTTAAACGTGAATTGAGAGCAAAATAGCAAGGCTTTTTGCAAGCAATTCGTGTGTAATTCAAGTGTGCAAACCTGAAGCCACGTGAACCAGATAGAAGAACCAGTTCCAAGTGTCTGTCTTTTAGTCTAGTTCAATTGTAGTAGGTGTTTTCATATAATACCTTTCAGCTTTATCTAGAGGCAATTGTAATAGGTACTCAGAGTATTCAAGTTAGAGTTAACTTGAAGTTATCGCAACAGTTAGAGGTTGTTTGCTACAACGGGATTAGAGGTAATCCTTAGGTTTATAAAGAGTTTTGTAAATGCTGTTTTGGTTCAGTGATTTAGTGAAGTGTTGGGGAAAATCCTACCGAGTAGTAGGTCGTGCTTTTTTCACCTTTTGAGCCAGGTGTTTTCCACGTAAAAATCCTTGTGTTCTTTAATATTTGCATTTATTATTCCGCAACAGTAGTATAAGGAACACATAGAAGAACCAAGTCCTTCCATAATCAGTTTAAGTGAAAAATTGGACACCACACAAATCCCTCCCTCCCCTGTGTGGTATTGAAGTATAAAACATCAAGTTGCAAACAATTCAAAGCTCCATAAACGAATTCAAGCAAAATAATAGAGTTAAAATCCTCAAATATCAATCAAAATACCATATTTGTCAAATCCTAAGGGAAACTACTCCATAATCATGGAAGAAGTCATCACAAATATAATTAAAGAGTAAGAAAATATGAATTCAATCCAAACTCGAGTGTTGAGTTGAGGAAAGAATGATAAATCCTTGTGCCTTAGAGTCTCCAATACTCTCCTAGACTTCCGTAGGTCAAAAGTCCTCCAAAATTCGTATTTTTGATGTATTTATACCATGTAGGAACGAGCCCGAATGAAACTATTCTTTCCAAGCTGAAGTGGGAAAAGTTGGGCGAGAAAATACACTACTGCGGCGCACCATGTACCGCATAAATTTTAAAGGCCTATTTTTTTCACTCTGCAGGAATTTTGCACTGGCGCCCTGCGCCTCGCGGTGCATGGCATGACACGGTAGTGTATTTTTGTTAGAGTAATCTTTTTTCTCACTTTTTGACATCCAGACTTGGTCCTCGACCCCCGAACGTGATCTCGACTTACTTTCCTGGGCTTTTATTCAGACTTCAAAGCTTCACTTTGTTCAAATTAGCTCCAAATTTTCTTAATAGCTCGAAATCATTTTTTGCAAGGTATAAACATGTAATAAGTACAAATCACCATTTATTAAGCTCAACTACAAGTAAAAATCAGTGATTAGAGTTCAAACTATGACTAAAATATGTGTTTCTAGACTACCATCAACACCTCACACTTAAACAATTACTTGTTCTCGGGCAATCAAACTGCATTTCACATAAAACGACCTTCTCATCAGACAACTTCCCTATCACATCATGCCAAGAATATTCAAAGTAGACTAAGCACCCTATCATAACATCCTAACCTCAAGACTCGACTCAAAAACACTGCGTATTTTCCAAAAACTTGCTTACTTACTCTATCACAGAGGCCAAAACATTATCTTTCCTTCGCAAATCATGTGCCCTTACACCAAAGATAGAGAGTAGTTCCATACACAATAAAACTCAAGAACAAATAGAAACTCAAGATAGAAAAAAATCACTTACTCTCAGAATCATAATTCATGTGCCACAGAAGACGCACCATATGGTTGCCCGTAGAGTAATACTCTACTAATTGAGCTTATTTAGTAAAAAATCAAGTAGGAATTTATTTTGGTTATAATGTAGGTTGTGGGACAGGTAGGATACTTTTGGATATAGTGATTACACCTCACTAAGTACTTTAATACATATATATTAATAATTTAACCCCATTTATGTTGAACCAAACCCTAACCTTCACACATAATAACATCAAGCTCACAATATCTTTAAGTACAACCGAGATGAGAACTACCACTAGCAAGAAATTATTTTTTTTCTTTTCTAAGTTCTGATTTTTTTCAAGCAAACTCTCTTTTTTCTTTCAATTCCCTACTAGTGACTCTCATAATTTTTCAAACAATGCAGCTTTCTCCTTTCTCAATAGTTTCATTCAAAATCCGACCATACCTCAACTTTGCTTTTACAAACTCCTAATAAATTCAAGTGCTCAAGAGAGGTAAAAGGTTCAAACATATAGTCAATTCAAATAAAATGGATCAGGCTTGTAGTGTGGTTGCCAAAAAAGTAAGATTATATGCTCAAACGGGTTGACTATGATACACAACAATTAGGTGGGTCATAAACATATAATTGGCTCAACAACGAAATTCTTATATCACTTCCTAGACTGAACAATGTGAGCATGTGATTTTTGCCCTATATGAATTACTCCCATAAATTCAAAACAAAAATAAATTTTTCCATCATTTGCAAATTCGTAGATTTTTGTAGCTTTTTGTTTGCATTTGTCTGCGCATGTTTAATTTTAATTAAATCATTAAAAAATACAAAAATACCTTGCATTTGCGTTTAGGATTTATTTTCACATTTTAAGGTTAATTATTAAATTAAGTGTTTTATTAAAAAATGAAAATCACAAAATTGGTTTACTTTTGCATTTCTAGCCATTTAATTATAAATCAATAATTTTCCTTTTAATTTAGAAGTAATTAATTCGTCTAAATATTATATTAGGTTTTTAGCTTAATTTAGTAAATTAATTATTTTTAGGAGTTTTTTAATTTAAGTTTTAATTAATTAAAAAAGGGAAAAGAAAAACAAATAAATAAAAGGAAAGGAAATGAATTGAGAAAATTCAAATCTTGGGCCAAAATTTGAAATTCCCCCAAACCCAAACAAGATTTCCCCTTTTTGCCTCAAATACCCGCCGACCTAGCCCAATCCCGCTCCAAAAAACCGGCCCAGTCCCACTCAAAAGCCAAACAACGCTGTTTTGGCCTCGCATCATCTGAGTCATTGATTTCACTTAATCGAACGGACGAGAATTGGGGATCGTTGGGTATATAACTGTCCTAATCTCACTACCCCCCCTAAACCCTGTCTCTCATCTCTCTCACCCTCGTCTCTTCAGAGACCGCCCCAACCCTAACCCGCCGCCCTAAATCCCACTGCCTTAGCCCCGCGGCGCCTCCTTCAATCACGCCCAAATTGATACCCCAGAACCCCCTCACTCCCCTCGTTCCCAATCCCTAACTCTTTTCCCTCGAATCCCTCCTGAATCCATCGAATCTTGAATCTAAGAATAGAGCTCAAAGCCCTCATAAGTCAAAATGGTTCAATCTTTGATTCTGTGGCTTGAATGGCTACTTGTCTTTGTTTTTCTGAAGGTTGAAGGTTGTTTAAACACGAAAGTGATGTTGTTCACTTGTTTGTTTTATGAAGAACAACTGGGTAACATCACTTTTCGTTTAAATCAGTTAGGTTCGAGCTTTGATTCGGTAAGTGCCTCTCCCTTGTATTTTATGTTCTTTCATTGTTTCATCTTCCTCCTCATCCCTTCTCTTTTGGTTTGGTTGAAGTTGTTTGAGGTTTTTCCGAGTTCAGATTGGTTCCATTTCTTGTTTTGTTTTCCTCTTCGTCGTTGTGAAGCTTGATTATCTTATTTCTTTAGTCTGCCTTGTCTTGTTTGTCTAAGTCTTCGTAATAATAGCATAATTATAGTTTCATCATCAGTTTAATCACTCAGTCAATGAAATGAGGCCCATGATTTAATTAATTTGTTGTTATTAAGTTATACTAGTTAGTTCATTCAGTTTGCTTTTGGTTTCGACTGTTTTTAAACAAATGGTTCCAGGCTTCTTTGTATAGGAAAGGTTGGGGTCAGTTTCTCAAAATTGGAGTCATCATTTGATTTTAATTGGACTCTGAGGAATCAGAAGCCCAAGAAGGAACTGAACCTGGGTTATTAACCCGTATCAAATCAGGCCTTTGGGTCAGCTTGACCTATGAGTTGCTGAGTGTAAATAACAGGGGTATGGGGGTATTTTTGGGTAATTGCTTATGGGAATCTTTGTTAACAGCCTAGGGAAGCTTCTAGGAAGCTGGGGTGGGGGCTGTTTTGAATTCTGAAAATTAAACTAAGGACACTTAGGCTAAATTGAAAATTTTAGAAGGTGCAAACTTGATTTTCTTTAAGCTGCCCTAATAGTTTGCCTATAAAGGCATCCTAACCTGAGACTCAAGTCAGACTTCAAGGGATAAAAATCAGAGAAAACATCAAACGGCTGAGGATTTTCATATAAAAACACTATTCCACTGGTTTTCCTTTTCTGCAATTTCAAAGTTGGAATCCCTGCAGTAATCTTTGATTCAATGGAGTCAAAGGTGGCTAATTTGGCGTTTGAAAGCTGCTTTTGAGCTAAATGTAGTACTATTTTAAATTGAGTTGAGGTTTAGAAAGTGGGCTCGAATTTCTTGGAATTGTTTTAAAGCTAGGATTGGTTTCAGCTGGTTAATACTGTTGCATTGTTGCTGATTTATGTTATTTGCCACTGCTGATCCTCCATTTCTTCTTTCCTTTCATTTACAGGTATCTTCTAGAACCATAAACAACATGTAAAGATGTGAATCGACACTTCAAATAGAAAATACTTTGGATACAAGTTGTTCTTCCAATTTACTTCTTCTGTTTCTTCTAATTTTGTATTATGATGCATGTAAACCTTAGATTATGCTGGTTTAGTCTTCTTGACTTGATTCTGTGAGGACATGAACCCGAGTTTGAACTCAAACGAGCTGAAACCCTTGAATATAGGCATGCCATAAGGGTTTTGTGATAAAATAAGGGTTTAAGCTACTGATTGTTGTGAATGTTGGGATTACTACTGATTGAACACTATAGATGAAAAAATCACAAGAGCTACTTTTGAGCGTGTTGGTTGACATAGCTGTTACTACATGTGTTAGTATTCAGCGTTTTTATGCGTTCTTTAAATTGTAAAAATGGTAGTGTTGTCTTTTTTCTCCTGCATAAATGCCCTTTAAGATTATGTTTCAGATTAGTTACTTAATTAGTCCAAGCTGATTTGTTCTGATTATGCACTCCTATAAGAATCTGTGGGTATTTCTGATTGAGAGTTGCAAAGTCAGTTAATGCATTGTCGTTTAATCATCATTTAATTCCCCCATTTATGTGATGCTCATTTCCCCATAAAGAATCTCAAATAAGAGCCAAGTCTGATTTGGGCTGTGAGAAGGCCCAAAATTAGTATCGTTCTTACATGCTTCTTTTAATAAGCTTAGATGATGTAGTTGTCTAAATACGATGGCATAAAATTGAAGCTCAGCATGTGAATCTAAAAACTTCAGATTGCTCTCTCTGTTGGAAATCCGAATAGATGGTTTAAATGATGAAACGAGCCACGTAATGTGTTAACTGTCTGAGTTTGAATTGTCGTGACAATGTTGGTTCTCCTACAATTATTAATGTTGAGAGCACCGGATTGGGATAGAACACGGGCCCATTGGTGCCGAGTCTCCTTCACTGAGAATACTTCAATTTGGGCTTCACGTTTTAGCCCAATTGTGTCCTCTGCTTATTGACAATGCGACAGTTGGACGATGGACTATAACTTACCTGGGCTCTTTCAATACATTCAGTGTGGTGTCATGTTTGATTGTCATCATTAAGTTTGAAATTTGCACATTAGTGATTAGAAGTTCTTCATGTAGTTTAATTTAGTTAATTCCCATTAAAATTAGAATTGTGGTGTGCCATTCAAAACCAATAACAATTTATGGCCCTCATGAGTTAGTTTAGAAATACTTTAATTAGCATAATTCGAGGTGTGCTATGCCGAACAAAAATCACAATTGCATGGCCCTCGTTTTAATTAATATTGTTTATCCTTAGAATTCGGGGTGTGCCATTTAGTTGAATTTCCATGGCCCTCGCAAAGCTAAAAGTGCGGAGTTGCTTTAGGCGCGTTATTTTAATAATTTACTTTCCTAAACTCGGGTGCGCATTTATGTGACCCAAATTCAAATATCAACCATGTTAAAATATGTCAAAGACCGCGGGTGCATTTATGTGACATGGTCCAAGACGTATTTTAATAGCGTTGCAATCTTCCTAAAACTGAATAAAAGCCATTAAAGTTAAAAGTGCACATAGGCTAAAATATATATTAAAATCAAATAATAGGGCAATCATAACAGTTGAGCAACCGTGCTAGAACTACGGAATTCGTGAATGCCTAACACCTTCTCCTAGGTTAACAGAATTCCTTACCTGGATTTTTGTGTTCGCGGACTGTAAAACAGAGTCAATCTTTCCTCGATTCGGGATTTGAAATCGGCGACTTGGGACACCATAAATTATCCCAAGTGGCGACTCTAAATTTTTAAATAAATAATCCCGTTTCGATTATCACTTAAATTGGAAAAACTCCCTTATACCTTCGAGTGTAGAAAAAGGAGGTGTGACAGCTCTGGCGACTCTGTTGGGGACCGAACCCAGAATCTCTGGCTCAGGGTTCAGAATTTGAGCTTAGAATAATTGTTATATTTGGCTTTATTTATTATCTGATTTTTTGGGGCCTAATGTGCTAAATGTTGCTTTTACCGCTTTGATATTATTTGAACTGTATATATAAACTGCTACGAAACCCATCTTTTTTCTCTCCTGAGGAGTGCACGCTGGTCGTGACTCCTTTCTGTCAGTGTCATATCCCAAATAGGACGAGGTTCGGACAAATTGCAAAGCCGGATGATCTTTTGGTTACCAGTAGGCAGCCCCCCCCCCCCCCCCCCGGCTCGAGTTGTCCGCTCGGGTAAGCCAGGTCTAGAACAAATAAACCCAGGTTTTTAAACCTAGTATAACAATACCTTATGCCGGATCCCTAGTAGGAACGTTTGTTTGCTTCATGTGCATTTTGACTTTGGAGACTCAACACAGGGGTTGGGTCTGTCTAGGGCAGGTGTACCAAAATTGAAAAAGACCATCCTGATGCATCTTACTTGCTACTTGTGCATTTATTTCCTTCAGATTTTCATGCTGACCGGCTTTTGAATAAAAAGAGAGAGTTTGGAAAAGAAAATAGCGGTGTAAGGGCTAAGGGAGATAATTACCTATTTTGAAAACCAATTTCCCAAAATATGTCGAAGCTCTGCCGAGAATTTGGAGAAAAAAAAGAGAATTTTTTATTGTTTTCAAGGGAAAAGGAAAAGTTGGTTTTTGTCCAAAATTGCCCGAACTATACCAGTTTGATTCTCACAGGGTGTGGGATACGTAGGCAACCCTCATCGGGTCCAACTTTCCTTTTTGCAAAAATAGCCCAAAAGAACAAAAAAATTTACTTTTATTTGAAATAATTAGGGTGATGCCATTCTTGTCAAAATAGCCGAATGTCCCTAAAAGGGCGCCGGAAGGCTGTTTTTGCAAGAACATCCGCTTGTGGTAATTTTTCAAGGTTTTCGCCGGTTAGCCAACATAGCCTTAAAATCTTCGTCTTCGAGGTGCTGAAAGGCCATATTTGCCAAACCGGATTTTATTTTTTTTAATTTGAAAAGAAAAGTGTTAACTTTGTTTTTGAGTCAAATGAGTCTTGATTTTTGTTTAATCGCCCTAATAAATGTGCAGAATGAGCACGAGTCCAAGTTTGCCGATAACAGTTAGGAACAAGATCCCTTTGGAGTTGCATATGTGGTGGGAGGATCTGGGAAAATCGGAGCAAGAAAAGGTCAATCTATATTTGGGAGGTCTCACCGGGTTGCTAAAAATCAGACCTAGAGGAGATATCATAAAGGCTGTGATTACATTTTGGGACCCGGCCCATAACGTATTTCACTTCTCGGATTTTGAACTCACCCCAACCTTGGAGAGATAATAGGTTATATGGAAAGTACTGAAGGGCTGAGGCATAAGTATCTAATCGCTCCAAGAGCCGTTAATTCTTACAAATTCATGGATTTGCTAAAGATAAGCAAGGGTATCCCGTACTCCGAGTTGGAGGGTGGTTTTCCACTCTAAGTTTTATATACCAGAGGTACGGGCATGTAGGAGGGTTCAACGATCCGAAAAGCGGGTTTGTAGTAAAGGGAACCGAACAAAATGGGATGAGCATAGGCATTTCGCCTTCATGGTAGCTTTCTTAGGCATTGTGGTGTTTCCCCAAAAAGACGGGAATATCGAATTGCGGGTGGCTGGAGTCGTCAAGGTCCTGATGACTAACGCCAAGAGCACTCTTGCCCCTATGATAGTGTCTGAGATATACCGAGCTCTCACAGCTTGTAAAGCTGGGGTAGATTTCTTTGAGGGATGCAATTTTCTATTACAAATGTGGATGATCGAGCACCTGTGTCATCGCCCTCAGTATATGAGTTACGGATCCACAGAGAAAAGTTGCATTGAAGAGTTTGACACAAGGATTTCAGGGTTCAAGCTGCCAGAGGGGTTTGAAGATTGGGTATCTCTCCTTCGTTCCATCACTGCAGGACAAATAGAATGGACACTGGGTTGGATTCCTGTTGAAGAAATTGTGTATATGCCCGCCACTGGTCCTTACTTCCTCCTAATGGGTCTACGAGGTATTCAGCCCTATGCTCCTTATCGGGCGATGAGACAGTTGGGAAGGTGTCAGGTGATGCACCCAGATGAAGATCTTAGTGTTTATACGGTCGAGGTTAGTTCCGACGGTCAATTTCATGAAGAAACAGTTTGTTGGAACGAATGCCAGTATTTGACGGTGAACACTCGAGTGCGTGACCTATCTAGAGGCGAAGTCTCACCCGCCTATCTTGCCTGGTATAGAAAGAAGAACACTGCAATGGCCGAACCAGAAAGACCAGCCAAAAAGCCTCACATTCAGGAATTCGTTGAGGCGTCGCAGAATAGTGGGCTTGGTTGGCCAAGGAGAATGAGTACAAGGCTACAATAGGAAAGTTGGAAAAACAAGTCAAAGAACTTCAATTCGAGAATAGCTTGCAAGTCGCGGCGGACGAAGGAGAAAAGAAAAATCTAGCCAAAGAAAATGAGGCCCTTCGAGCCCAAATTCAGAAGATGAAAATAGCGGCAGAAAACCCCACCCGAAGTGCCAAAGATGAAAAACTTATAGATAACTTGAGGAAGAAAGTGGGCGAATATAGTTTTGATCTGAACAAAGCAGAAAATGAACTAGTCAGGGCTCGAAAGCAATTGGCTAAGAACGCGGATGAACGGGGCGCGCCTGATTAAGCAATTGAAAGAA
Source organism: Nicotiana sylvestris (assembly GCF_000393655.2). Classification (NCBI taxonomy): domain Eukaryota; kingdom Viridiplantae; phylum Streptophyta; class Magnoliopsida; order Solanales; family Solanaceae; genus Nicotiana; species Nicotiana sylvestris. Next base: position 149,074,596 of record NC_091066.1, on the reverse strand, counting down.
AAGTACGATAATGAGGTTGCGGGGTTAAAAAAGAAGGTCATTACCGCGGAGAACAAATGATCAAACAGGCGAAAGATTTCAAGGCTGAAAGAGAACATTGTTATACAGCATTGGCACAATTAGAAATAGATTTGCTACAACTTCAGGAGCAGAATCATGTGGCTGAGCAAACTTTGGAAGCCAGGGCCCGACAGATCAGGCATTTGTTGCAGGAAAAAGGTGTCATAAGAGAGAGAATTAGAACCATCGCCGATTACATTGTTGTGAAGTGCCAAGCCTGTGAGGATATGACTCGCACCACCTTCTTCGCGGCAGTGATGACATTTGTTAGACAGATAATGAGTGACTTGGATAGACTTCAAAGGGATCTTGCATATAGGCCCGCGGCGAGACCGAATGATGTCCCGCGGGCACCAGGAGCATTAATGTATTCATGATTTTTCATTTAAGCCTGTATTTCCTTTTCTGTTAGAGTGTGTCAGTTGTTTCGAGTCTGTATTTTCTTTCTGCTGGAGTCTGTCAGTTGTTTTTGAGTTTGTATTTTCTTTTATTTAAGTATGATAGTTTATTTTGGAGTCTGTATTTCGTCTTTTCATCAGAGTCTGTCAGTTTCTTTTGGAGTCTGTTAGTTTTGAGTCTTTGTAATCAAAGCATTTGCTTTTTATGAAAATTGAAAATCCCAAAATGTTTTTTACTTTCACACTTATCTCCCAGAACTACGCTCGGTCTGATTCATGCGGGGTCATGATACGTAGGCAATCTCCATAGGATTCGACCATAACCAAAAGAAAAAAAAAGAAAAAAAATGAGAGAGGAAAAACAAGAGGAATACAAGAAAAGAAAAGAGAGAAAAATAAGAAACCATGGGGAGGAAACCACGAGAGATCGAGCAAGGAAAGACAAGAGTGAAAAAGAAAAAAAGGGAAAAGAGAAGTTGCAAATGGAAATAAGGAAAAGACGGGATGACGCAAGCAGCCGATCAAATGCATAATAGAAATGGTTAACAGCTTAGGTGCATTCATTCCCCAAAATGTGCGGTTACCAATCTGTTAAAGCCCTAATCGCTAACAAGGTTATTGTTGATGTATTGAGTTCAGGCAGGTGGTTAGTTGATTGGCATTCTGGCAACTCACTTCTACAACACCCGATCAAAAGATAAGCTGAACATGGCCAACCAAGAACCGGAGGCAAGTATTGTTGATTCGTCAAAAGAGGTGGAAGAATTGGATGTTAATGCGATGAAGGAAGAGATGTATAAGTTAAAGCAACAAATGGTTGAAATGTACAAGGCCTGGGCAAAGGGGCATCCACCATCGGTTTATCTCGCCAACCCTGCTTATATCCCACCATTGGCTCAATCTCAAGAACCTCCCACTGTGAACTCGTCTCCGGCCTTTCCCCTCTACCAACAATGCTACGGCACCACTTCCCATACCTTGCAAGCTCCACCACCCAAACAAGTCTCGTACCCTCCTCCACCAATTACCCCATTTTTGTGGCACCCCGACCTGCTGCATTACACCGATCCTCCAGTGAGCCTCTGCTCCAAACTCACGGCAGCCAGTATTACCCCCCGGAGCCTACCTTCAAAGCTCCAGAACCATATTCCTACAATCCTCATTTTGATCTCCCGACAGAAATCGAAAAGCCACCCAAAAATCCTAAACATGAGGAAATGATCAGAAAGGTCAAAAGCTTAGAACAATCATTCAGAATATGAGGGGGTTGGGAGGTCAAGTAAGTGTGGCTTACAAAGATCTATGTCTATTTCCAGATGTGCAATTGCCGACAGGGTTTAAGATGCCCAAGTTTGATTTGTATGATGGGCATGGTGATCTAGAGGCACATTTGAGAGGTTTTTGTAGCAAAATGAGGGGAGCCGGCGGGAAAGACGAGCTGTTAATGGCTTATTTCAGCCAGAGTGTGAGTGGTTCGGCGTTAGAATGGTATACCAGACAAAATCACAGCATGTGGTACACATGGGACAATTTGGCCCAAGCCTTCGCCTGCCATTTTCAGTACAATCTTGAAATTATCCCAGACTGTCTGTCATCGACGAAGATTGAGAAGAAGCCCGGTGAGAGTTTCAGGGAATATGGATTCCGTTGGAGGGAGCAAGTCGCGAGGGTTGACCCTTCAATGAAAGAAAGTGAGATGGTTGATTATTTCTTGCAGGCCTTGGAGCCCACTTATTTTGGTCATTTGGTGTCAGCAGTGGGCGAGTCCTTTAATGAGGTTGTAAAAATGGGAGGCATGGTTAAGGAGGGACTCAAGTCCAACAAGATCATGAGTTATTCAGCAATCAAAGCGACCACCCAGGCCATTCAAAACCGTACTGGGGGTGTACTTGGGAAAAAGAAGAAAGAGGATGTTGCGATAGTCGAGTTAGGAGCTTGGGTCGGATCCAGGGACCCTTCACGTTACTACAACCAGCCTCGACCCTATCATCAAACTTACCCCTACACTACATATAGCCCACCACAACACTATTACGCACCACCAGATCCCTATTTTTCCATCCATCATGCACAAATATACCCTCAACCTCTTGCCCACGCACAATGGCGTGCGCCAGTTCCACATAATCCCTACCCAGCTCCACAAAATACCTATCCACCCCCAAGAGCCTACGAAAATCCACTTGGAACAAGTTTCACGCCCAATCAGGCCACCAAAAATGAGAGGTTGCAGAAGAAGAAGACATTCACTCCATTGGGAGAATCCTATACCAGTTTGTTCCACAGGTTGAGACAATTGGGTATGCTAAGTCCGATCGAGCCAAAATTGCCAAATCCCCCCTAGGAATCTTGATCACTCTGTGAGTTACGAATATTGTTCCGGTGCTCCGGGGCACGGCACAGAGAAGTGCTGGCAATTGAAAACAGCTATTCAAGAGCACATTGATACTAATCGGATTGAGGTCCAAACTCCGGAGGCACCTAATATCAACCAGAACCCATTGCCAGCCCATCATGAGACAAATATGATTGAGATAGTGCATAAGGGAGGGGATCCTATGAAGCCTTCGCAAACTATCATGATGATTTAGTCCAGTGATGTTAGGCCATTTGAAAAGTCAACAAGTGAGAAGTCTGTGATCAATTTGAACGGGACAAAAAGTGAACAATTTGTGGTGGTCAAGAAAGGGTCCTCAAGTGACGTTGCAGGAAAACATGGAAGAGCGAAAGTGGTTGTGCTAGGAGTGGCAAACAAGCCTGTGGTAGTTGTGGAGGGTGCCCGCACAGATCCTGTCATTATCAAGCCGGTAACTCAATTACCGATAGACAACAGCAAGGCAATCCCGTGGAATTATGAACGAGTGACAGTGACTTACAAGGGGAAATAGGTTAAAGAAGAAGTTTGTGAGACCCATGGTTTGACTTGATCGGGGAGATGCTTTGCCCCCGAAGAGTTGAGAAAAGATAAGATCTCCAAAGATAACCCAGTATTGGCGAAGAAAGCTGTGACCGAGGAAGAAGCAGAGGAGTTCTTGAGAAAGATGAAAGTGCAGGACTATTCCATTGTGGAGCAGTTGAGGAAAACACTGGCTCAGATTTCATTATTGTCATTATTGATCCATTCAGACGAGCACCGTCGGGCTTTGATGAAGATCTTGAACGAGGCCCACGTTCCTGACAAAATCTCAGTAAACTACTTGGAAAAGATAGCTAACAAGATATTTGAGGTAAACAGAGTCACTTTTTCTGATGATGAGTTGCCCGTGGAGGGTACTGAGCACAATAGAGCCCTCTATCTGACAGTGAAATGTGAAGATTCTGTGGTTACTCGGGTACTGGTTGATAATGGTTCCAGCGCGAACATTTACCCCTTCTCTACTCTGAACAAGTTGAAGGTAGATGATGAAAGAATTTACAAGAATAGTATCTACGTTCGGGGATTCGACGGTGGAGGGAAATATTCAGTCGGGGACATAGTGCTTGAGCTTACAATAGGGCCAGTTGAATTTACTATGGAATTCAAGGTGCTCGATGTGGCTGTTTCTTACAATCTGCTATTAGGTAGACCCTGGATTCATGCTGCCAAAGCGGTCCCGTCTACTCTACATCAAATGGTCAAGTTTGAATGGGATAGACAGGGAATTGTTGTGCACAGCGAAAAAAATTTGTGTGTTCCGAGTGATGCCATTGTTCCGCTCATAGAGGTTGAAGACGACAAGGGGCCATGGGTTTATCAGGTTTTTGACACGGTATCGGTAGAGAAAATTCCAGAAGGGAAGTGCGTGCCAACTCCAAGGGTAGTTGCTGCATCAGTCATGGTAGCCGTTGAAATGTTGAAAAATGGTTTTGTACCGGGCAAGGGTTTGGGTGCATCTCTGCAAGGTATCGTACAACCAGTTTCTCTTCCTAAAAACTTGGATACATTTGATTTGGGATTCAAGCCCACAGTTGCAGACATAAGAAAAGCCAGAAAAATGAAACAGAGGGCATGGGCCCTTCCAAAACCGGTCTCGTGTCTTTCCAGATGATTTGTCAGGCCTGGTACCAGAAAGCGCCCAGTAACGACAGTTCCCAGTTCAGTGGTTGATATGGATGGATATTTGATTGAAACGTTCAAGTGGTTATTCACCGATGTGAATGTGTTGGAGGCTGGAGAGGGTTTGAGTAAAGTGGATGTCCAGTTTGTTGGGCCCAGTGCAAAGATTAACAATTGGGAAACTACTCCTCTCCCCACCATGAAGAAGTTTTAGTAGTTTGTTTTGATTTTCTTTCCGTTTATCAAAATTATTCCAGGGTTGTAATTCAGATTTTATGTTCCGTCCATCTGGATGTATAAACCTTGTTATCTTTAATTTCAATGAAATGCAATTTCCCTTTTTTCCCTTCTTGATAGTTTTATTTTTGTTTTTCTTTTCTTCCTTGTACAGTTCTTTTTATGCTGGCTTCAATGATATGACATGCATGAGGAACCTCCGGCCCAGTCTTAAAAGCCAATCTAATTCTGAAATAGTAATTCAAGAAATAGAGTGTGATGGTGAATTGGAATATGACGAGGATGAAGCCTTTGATGAGATTAGTAAAGAATTAAGCCATTTTGAAGAAAACCCCAGGCCTAACCTGAGTGATACAGAAGCAATCAATTTAGGGGACCAAGATAATGTCCGGGAAACTAAAATAAGTGTCCATCTTGAACCACAACTCAGAAAGGAGATAATTAAAGCACTTTTCGAGTATAAAGATGTTTTTGCATGGTCCTAGGACGACATGTCGGGTCTAAGCACTGACTTGGTGGTTCAAAAATTTCCCACTGACCCAGCATTCCCCCCGTCAAGTAGAATCTGAGGAAATTTAAAACTGATATGAGTGTGAAGATTAAGGAAGAGGTCACCAAACAGTTTGAGGCTAAAGTCATCTGGGTCACCCGGTATCCCACCTAGTCAGCCAATGTTATGCCCGTGCCGAAGAAGGATGGTAAGAGCAGGGTGTGTGCTGATTATCGAGATCTCAATAAGGCAAGTCCCAAGGATAACTTTCCATTGCCGAACATCCATATATTGATCGATAATTATGCCAAACATGAGATTGGTTCTTTTGTGGATTGTTATGCGGGCTACCACCAGATCTTAATATATGAGGAGGACGCAGAAAAAACGGCATTCATCACTCCATGGGGAACATACTGCTATCGGGTCATGCCATTTGGTTTGAAAAACGTTGGGGCAACTTACATGAGGGCAATGACGACCATATTCCACGACATGATACACAGGGAGATCGGGGTTTATGTGGATGATGTGATTGTAAAGTCTAGAAAGAAGTCTGACCATGTCAGAGATCTGAGAAAGTTCTCCCAAAGGCTTCGCAGGTACAATCTCAAGCTTAATCCTGCAAAATACGCGTTCGGTGTTCCGTCTGGAAAGTTGTTGGGATTCATAGTCAACCGCTGAGGTATTGAATTAGACCCGTCAAAGATCAAAGCTATCCAGGAATTTCCACCCCCAAAGAACAAAACTAAGGTGATGAGTCTGTTGGGGAGATTGAATTACATCAGCAGGTTCATGCTCAGCTCACGACAACTTGTGAGCCTATCTTCAAACTGTTAAAGAAAGATATTGCGGTTAAGTGGACAAATGAATGTTAGGAAGCATTTGATAAGATAAAGGGGTACTTGTCAAACCCACCTGTGTTGGTCCCGCTAGAACCAGGGAGACCTTTGATTCTGTATTTGACGGTCTTGGACAATTCATTTGGATGTGTGTTGGGTCAGCATGACATCACTAGCAGGAAGGAGCATGCCATATATTATCTCAGCAAGAAGTTCACATCTTACGAGGTTAAGTACACTCATCTTGAGAGGACGTGTTGCGCCCTAACTTGGGTAGCCCAGAAGTTGAAACATTATTTGTCATCTTATACTACTTACCTCATCTCTCACTTGGATCCGTTGAAGTATATCTTCTAGAAGCCCATGCCCACGGAAAGGCTCGCAAAGTGGTAGATTTTGCTCACAGAATTTGACATTGTCTACGTGACTCGGACTGCGATGAAAGCACAAGCATTGGCCGACCATTTGGCTGAGAATCCTGTGGATGAAGAATACGAACCTTTAAAGACTTATTTCCCTGATGAAGAGGTAATGCACATTGATGAGTTGGAATACGAACCTTGAAAAGCCAGGATGGAAACTTTTCTTTGATAGGGCTGCCAACATGAAAGGCGTTGGGATAGAAGCGGTACTTGTTTCTGAAATAGGGCATCACTACCCTATTACGGCTCAGCTTCGGTTCTACTCGTTTGAAAAATCTTTGTGTGATTCAGGTTCTTCTATCAATCTTATGCATTTGTCTATTTTCAGAAAATTGGAGGGATAGATTGGAGAAATCAGATTGATATATGTGTCCTTGCAACTAGCTGATCTTACCACAATCATACCTGAAGGAATAGTGGAGGATATGCTAGTTCGCGTGGATAAATTTGTGTTCCTCATGGACTTCATCATGGCGAATATGGAAGAGAATAGGGAGATCCATTTGATTCTAGGAAGACCCTTCTTTGCTACAGGTAGAGTATTTTTGGATATTCAGAAAAATCAGCTCATGCTCACAGTGGGGGAAGAAAGGGTGGTCTTCAAGATGGAAACAACAATGGGGGACCTAAAAGAATAAGATGGAGAGAGTAAGCATGATAAGTGTGGGGTATGCCTAAAGAAGGCAGAAAAGAAGCTCTCAGCATGGATGTGTGCACTAGGTTGGGCGTTCAAAGGGGATTTTGATTTCGATTCAGACCCCAAATAGATGAATCAAGGGAGTTTTTTATACTTCTTGATTTTTATTTATGTGTCATGGGGACATGCCACAATTTAAAGTGTGTAGTGGGGGATTGTAAATATCAACATGTGTCTTTGCTTTCTTTGTTTTTGTTTAAAAATTTTATTTGACTTTTCCCGACGATGGATTTCCTCGACTGTCTTCTTGAGGGATCAAAATCGATATATATATATAGTAATAATTCTCCCTTGATTTTTCTTTGTGTTGCGGTTCTTTTTCAAGGGTTTTGCTTGAACCGGGTGTAGTTAGTTTTTCTTTTGTTAGAAAATTTGAAGTCTTGTGCTATGGTATGAAATGGAGATGATTTTTCTTGACCTTGTTGTGCCTTGAGAGTAGTGAGTGCCTTAGTTGTGACGCCTAGTCTTAGTTCTTGACTCATGTATAAGTGCATATTTTAATGTTGCTTAACTGTTTTGACTAGAGAGTTGGGATAGATCCGGTCCTAAGTGAGTAATGTGCCAACGTGTGTGTGAGATTTTGTTGTTATTCTGTGCATGTTAGTTGATGTATAGAACTTGCCACGTGTGTTTGCAAAGCAAAATAGTAGTCTTGTTTGTCACACCTCCTTTTTCTACACTCGAAGGTATAAGAGAGTTTTTTTAATTTAAGTGACAATCGAAACGGGATTATTTATTTAAAAATTCAGAGTCGCCACTTGGGATAATTTATGGTGTCCCAAGTCACCGATTTCAAATCCCGAATCGAGGAAAGATTGACTCTGTTTTACAGTCCACGAACACAAAAATCCAGGTAAGGAATTCTATTAACCCGAGAGAAGGTGTTACGCATTCCCGAATTCCGTGGTTCTAGCATGGTCGCTCAACTGTCATAATTGGCCTATTATCTGATTTTAATACATATTTTAGACTATGTGCACTTTTAACTTTAATCGCTTTTATTCAGTTTTAGGAAGATTGCAACGCTATTAAAATACGTCTTGGACCACGTCACATAAACGCACCCGCGGTTTTTGACATATTTTAACATGGTTGAGATTTTGATTTGGGTCACATAAATGTGCACCCAAGTTTAAGAAAGTAAATTATTAAAATAACGCTCCTAAAGCAACTCTGCACTTTCAGCTTTGCGAGGGCCATGAAAATTCAACTAAATGGCACACCCCGAATTTTAAGGATAAACAATATTAATTAAAATGAGGGCCATGCAATTGTGATTTTTGTTCGGCATAGCACACCTCGAATTATTCTAATTAAAGTATTTCTAAACTAACTCATGAGGGCCATAAATTGTTATTGGTTTTGAATGGCACACCACAATTCTAATTTTAACGGGAATTAACTAAATTAAACTACATGAAGAATTTCTAATCACTAATGTGCAAATTTCAAACTTAATGATGACAATCAAACATGACACCACACTGAATGTATTGAAAGAGCCCAGGTAAGTTATAGTCCATCGTCCAACTGCCGCGTTGTCAATAAGCAGAGGACACAGTTGGGCTAAAACGTGAAGCCCAAATTGAAGTATTCTCAGCAAAGGAGACTCAGCACCACTGGGCCCGTGTTCTAGCCCAATCTGGTGCTCTCAACATTAATAATTGCAGGAGAACCAACATTGTCACGACAATTCAAACTCAAATAGTTAACACATTACGCGGTCTGTTTCATCATTTAAACCATCTATTCGGATTTCCAACAGAGAGAGCAATCTGGAGTTTTCAGATTCACATGCTGAGCTTCAATTTTATGCCATCGTATTTAGACAACTACATCATCTAAGCTTATTAAAAGAAGCATGTAAGAACGACACTAATTTTGGGCCTTCTCACAGCCCAAATCAGGCTTGGCTCTCATTTGAGATTCTTTATGGGGAAAGGAGCATCACATAAACGGGGGAATTAAACGATGATTAAACGACAATGCATTAACTGACTTTGCAACTCTCAATCAGAAATACCCACAGATTCTTATAGGAGTGCATAATCAGAACAAATCAGCTTGGACTAATTAAGTAACTAATCTGAAACATGGTCTTAAAGGGCATTTATGCAGGAGAAAAGAGACAACACTACCATTTTTACAATTTAAAGAACGCATAAAAATGCTGAATACTAACACATGTAGTAACAGCTATATCAACCAACACGCTCAAAAGTAGCTCTTGTGATTTTTTCATCTATAGTGTTCAATCAGTAGTAATCCCAACATTCACAACAATCAGTAGCTTAAACCCTTGTTTTATCACAAAACCCTTATGGCATGCCTACACTCAAGGGTTTCAGCTCGTTTGAGTTCAAACTCGGGTTCATGCCCTCATAGAATCAAGTCAAGAAGACTAAAACAGCATAATCTAAGGTTTACATGCACCATAATACAAAATTAGAAGAATCAGAAGAAGTATACTGGAAGAACAACTTGTATCCAAAGTATTTTCTATTTGAAGTGTCGATTCACATCTTTACATGTTGTTTATGGTTCTAGAAGATACCTGTAAATGAAAGGAAAGAAGAAATGGAGGATCAGCAGTGGCAAATAGCAGAAATCAGCAACAATGCAACAGTATTAACCAGCTGAAACCAATCATAGCTTTAAAACAATTCCAAGAAAATTCAAGCCCATATTCTAAACCTTAACTCAATTTAAAATAGTACTCCAAACACACATTTAGCCCAAAATCAGTTTCAAAACGCCAAATTAACCACCTTTGACCACATTGAATCAAAGATTACTGTAGGGATTCCAACTTTAAAATTACAGAAAAGGAAAACCAATGGAATTGTGTTTTTATATGAAAATCCTCAGCCGTTTGATGTTTTCTCTGATTTTTATCCCTTGAAGTCTGACTTGAGTCTCAGGTTACGATGCCTTTATAGGCAAGCTATTAGGGCAGCTTAAAGAAAATCAAGTTTGCACTTTGCACCTTCTGAAATTTTCAATTTAGCCTAGGTGCCCTTAGTTTAATTTTCAGAATTCAAAATAGCCCCCACCCCAGCTTCCTAGAAGCTTCCCTAGGCTGTTAACAAAGATTCCTATAAGCAATTACCCAAAAATAACCCCCATACCCCTGTTATTTACACTCAGCAACTCATAGGTCAAGCTGACCCAAAGGCCTGATTTGATACGGGTCAATAACCCAGGTTCAGTTCCTTCTTGGGCTTCTGATTCCTCAAAGTCCAATTAAAATCAAACGATGACTCCAATTTTGAGAAACTGACCCCAACTTTCCCTAAACAAAGAAGCCTGGAACCATTTGTTTAAAACAGCAGAAACCAAAAGCAAACTAAATGAACTAACTAGTATAACTTCATATCAACAAATTAATTAAATCAGGGGCCTAATTTTATTGACTGAGTGATTAAACTAATGATGAAACCATAATTATGCTATTATTATGAAGACTTAGACAAACAAGACAAGGCAGACTAAAGAAATAAGATAATCAAGCTTCACAACGACGAAGAGGAAAATAGAACAAGAAATGGAACCAATCTGAACTCGGAAAAATCTCAAACAACTTCGACCAAACCAAAAGCGAAAGGATGAGGAGGAAGATGAAACAGTGAAAGAAGATAAAATACAAGGGAGAGGCACTTACCGAATCAAAGCTCGAAACCTAACTGATTTAAACAAAAAGTGATGTTACCCAGTTGTTCTTCGTAAAAAAAACAAGTTAACAACATCACTTTCGTGTTTAAACAACCTTCAACCTTCAGAAAAATAAAGACAAGTAGCCATGCAAGCCACGGAATCAAAGATTGAACCATTTTGACTTCTTGGGGCTTCGAGCTCTATCCTTAGATTTAAGATTCGACAGATTCGGGAGGGATTCGAGGGAAAAGAGTTAGGGATTGGGAACGAGGGGAGTGAGGGGGTTCTGGGGTATCGATTTGGGCATGATTGGAGGAGGCGCCATTAGGGGCGGCGGGTTAGGGTTGGGGCGGTCTCTGAAGAGACGAGGGTGAGAGAGATGAGAGACGGGGTTTGGGGGGGTAGTGAGATTAGGACAGTTATATACCCAACGATCCTTAGTTCTCGTCCGTACTATTAAGTGAAATCAATGGCTCAGATGATACGAGGCCAAAACGGCGTCGTTTGGCTCTTGAGTGGGACTGGACCGGTTTTTTGGAACGGGTTTGGGCTGGGTCGGCGGGTATTTGAGGCAAAAAGTGGAAATCTGGTTTGGGCTTGGGGGAATTTCAAATTTTGGCCCCCGAATTTTCTCAATTCCTTTCCTTTTCTTTTATTTATTTGTTTTTCTTTTCCCTTTTTTAATTAATTAAAACTTAAATTAAAAAACTCCTAAAAATAATTAATTTACTAAATTAAGCTAAAAATCTAATATAATATTTACAAGAATTAATTACTTCTAAATTAAAAGGGAAATTATTGATTTATAATTAAAAGGCTAGAAATGCAAAAGTAAACCAATTTTATGGTTTTTATTTTTTAATAAAACAACTAATTTAATAATTAACCTTAAAATGTGAAAATAAATCCTACACGCAAATGCAGGGTATTTTTGTATTTTTCAATGATTTAATTAAAATTAAACATGAGCGGACAAATGCAAACAAAAAACTACAAAAATCTACGAATTTGCAAATGATGGAAAAATTCATTTTTGTTTTGAATTTATGGGAGTAATTCATATAGGGAAAAAATCATGTGCTCACAGCTACCCCTCTTTGCTCGGAAACACGAAGAGTTTTCGTGCAAAGATAAAATGAGCGGATACGAGCGATTTTTGCCCGTTTGAATACTCCGTGGGAAGCATTTTTGAAAACTTTGACCGCATCTTGCTTCCGAGATTGCCTACATATCCTTGGCTATAAAGGAATTAGGTCAGTGTAGTTCGGGAATGTTTGGTAGCTGGGATTACCATGAAGCTGTGATTTCACTATTGCTACTGCTACTGCTTGTTGAACCCCTTATTACACCATGATAAAATAAAAAGAAGCTAGACTAGACTATGATCTATGCATTACAAAATCCTATCTATATCTTCAAACTTGCTCTTGTGGTTATTGTTGCCTTGTTGGCTTGTATTCTCCCGGTGGAATCCCCTTGTTGCCGCCTTGAATTGTAATCTGAGATGTTTTCCCTTTCTCCAGGTGGACGCCTGATTGCTGAAACTTGAATGTATTCCCTTGTTCTCCAGGTGGGCTCCTGATTGCTGAAACTTGAAATGTATTCCCTTGCTCTCCAGGTGAGCACCTGATTGCTGAACTTGAAATGTGTTCCCTTGTTCTCCAGGTGGGTGCCTGATTACCAAAACTTGAAATGTATTCCCTTGTTCTCTAGGTGGGTGCCTGATTACCAAAACATGAAATGTATTCCCTTGTTCTCCAGGTGGGCGCCTGATTTCAACAAAAATAGACAAAAACAAAGAAAATTTTTTGCCCCAGTTTGGTGGCTGGGCACATATGTGATTGTAAACTAAATCATGTTACCACATATTAGTAGGAACTTGAAAGCGAAAACTTGAATTGTACTCCCTTGTTCTCCAGGTGGGCGCCTGATTGCTGAACTTGAAATGCATTCCCTTGTTCTCCAGGTGGGCACCTGATTGCTGAACCTAAAATGTATTCCCTTGTTCTCCAGGTGGGTGCCTGATTGCTGAACTTGAAAATGTATTCCCTTGTTCTCCAGGTGGGTGCCTGATTACTGAACTTAAAATGCATGCCCTTGTTCTCCAGGTGGGCGCCTGATTACTGAACTTAAAATGTCTTGTTCTTCAGGTGGACGCCTGATTGCTAAAACTTGAAAATGTATTCCCTTGTTCTCCAGGTGGGCGCCTGATTACTGAACTTAAAATGTATTCCCTTGTTCTTCAGGTGGGCGCCTGATTGCTGAAACTTGAATGTATTCTCTCGTTCTCCAGGTGGGCGCCTGATTACTGAACTTAAAATGTATTCCCTTGTTCTTCAGGTGGGCGCCTGATTGCTGAAACTTGAAAATGTATTCCCTTGTTCTCCAGGTGGGCACCTGATTGCTGAACTTAAAATATATTCCCTTGTTTTCCAGGTGGGCGCCTGATTGCTAAATTTGAAATGTATTCCCTTGTTTTCCAGGTGGGCGCCTGATTGCTGAACTTGAAATGTATTCCCTTGTTTTCCAGGTGGGCGCCTGATTGCTGAATTTGAAATGTACTCCCTTATTTTCCAGGTGGGCGGCTGATTTTCACAAAATAAAAAAAACAAATAAAACTTCTGCCCCAGTTTGGTGTTGGGAGCATCTGTGAGTGTTAATTTAATCATGTTACCAAATATCTCTATGAATTTGAAAGCTAAATCCCATTATCCAGGAGGGTCCTGAAACTCCTAGTTAAATAATGGTTTTAAAATCTAAATTATATCTTCTAAAGGTGTGACTTCCGCTAAATCTTGTTATCTAAGAAGGTCTTAAAACTACATCCCATTATCCAGGAGGGTCCTGAAAATCAAACATCAAGTCTTATGTTTTTGTTGGCTGCCTCTACTGCTCTATTTGCCTTGGAGCGATATGGGGTGGAATTGTGATGTGTAATCTTAAACTGTTGGCACACCTCTTTCATCAAATGACTATTGAGATTAGACCCATTGTCTGTAATGATCACCTTTGGTATCCCAAACTGGCAAATGATATTTGAGTGCACAAAATCAACCGCCGCCTTCTTGGTTACAGACTTGAATGTTTTAGCCTCTACCCACTTGGTGAAATAGTCTATGGCCACCAGAATAAACCTGTGCCCGTTTGATGCTGATGGCTCAATTGGCCCAATGACATCCATGCCCCACGCAATAAAAGGCCACAGTGCAGACATCGTGTATAATTCAGATGGTGGAAAATAAATCAAATCTCCATGCACTTGTCACTGATGACATTTACGCACGAAACTGATACAATCTCACTCCATAGTGAGCCAATGATAACCTGCTCGGAGAATCTTCTTTGCCAACACGTACCCACTCATGTGCGGTCCACAGACTCCAGAATGTACTTCGATCATAATAGTTATAGCCTGCCTAGCATCTATGCATCTCAGCAGCCCAAGATCTAGAGTCCTTTTGTACAGAACCCCTCCGCTGAAGAAAAAACCGCTTGCCAACCGCCTAATTGTTCTTTTTTGATCACTTGTGGCTTGTACTGGATACACCCCCATCCTGATGTATTCCTTGATATCGTGAAACCAAGGCACCCCATCGAGCTCTTCTTCCACCATATTACAGTAAGAATGCTGATCATGGATCTGAATATGCAACGGGTCAACATAAGCCTTATCCGGATGATGTAACATCGATGCCAGAGTAGCCAAAGCATCGGCGACTTCATTGTGGATTCTCGGAATATGCCTGAACTCTATTGATTGAAACCATTGACAAAGATCATGCAAACATTGCCGGTACGGTATGAGTTTTAAATCCCGTGTTTCCCATTCTCCTTGAATCTGGTGCACCAGAAGGTCTGAGTCCCCCAAGACCAAGACTTCCTAGACACCCATGTCTACGGCTAACCTCAAACCCAGAATGCATGTCTCATACTCAGCCATGTTGTTGGTACTTCCTAAAGAGCAAGGTATAGTAAAACTCACTGGATCTCCACACTTTTGAGGGAGCTTATTTTGCAGAATGGCACTACAGTGCTCTGTGAGCTTGACAACCGATGCCTCTTCCACTTTCCGCTTGTTGGAGAATATTTTCTTAATTTAGTATAAGCTGGCATCTGTGAAAGAACTCTGTGAATGGTAGATTAACGTGCACCTGCTTGAGCACATCTAGAAAATGCCCAAATTGTTTGTCCAACTTCTTTGTTCTCTGCTTTTAAGGGGAAAGGTAGAGCATGCATGTTTTTTGCTTTCCTCAGTCTCCTCATTCATTGAATTTTTATCTTTCTTCTTCTTCTAAGCTCTAGTCTTCCCCTTCTTCTTCTTCAGATCATCATCTACCATCACTTCACCTTCTTTAATGTTGCTATTTTTCTACTCATCCACAATCTCTACCTGTGCTTCAATCAACTCATCCTTTTGTTTTACCCCGGGATCCTCCAATACGTGCCCACTCCTCAAAGACACTACCTTTATTGTCTCTTTTGGATTTCTTTCAGTATCAGTAGGGAGAGTTCCTATAACCCTCTCAGACAATAGATTAGCAAGTTGCCCTACCTGTCTTTCCAGGTTTCGAATGGTCGGGCCCTGTTCTCGGATAGTTGAGCCATGGGTTTCAAGCTTCTCATCTGTCTTAATAATAAAGGCCTTCATCAAATCTTTTATGCTAGACTGATTACACTGTGGAGGCTGATATTGTTGCTTTTGCTAATTTTGAAAACTTGGAGCTCCCTGTCCCTAGGGTTTGGAGTTATTTTATTTCCATTGCGTTTGTACTACCACCTGGTGAACTCTAAGAAAAACCTGGGTGCCTCTGCCCCATAGAGTTAAAATTGTTGTCACTTTGGTAGTTGTCTCTATCAAAGCTCCCTACATTATTTACCACTTCATCTGTAGTCGAGGCCTGACATCCATGCGTTGGATGACCCATTCCACAAAAATTACAAAACTGAGGATGACTGGCTCTGGACCTTGGCAAGGTTAACTTTCGTATCTCTCCTTATATGGTGTCTAGCTGGGCTTGAACTGATGTGTTAGAATCCACTTGATATACCTCAACCTTTTTTTCCTTTTTCGTTATCCTCTACAGGCCATTGATTTGTATCTTCAGATAATTCATTCAGAATTGCAACAATCTTCTCAGGAGTTTTCTTCATTAGAGGACCTCCAACTGCATTGTTTAGCGTCCTCCTGTCAAAGGGTGTCAGACCATCCCAGAAATCTTGGAGTTGCATCCACAAATCTACTCCATGAAGCAGACATCTTCTCACAATATCCTTAAATCTTTCCCATGCTTCAAACACCATTTCTGTATCTTTATGCTCGAAGTTGTGGATGTCTCTTCGAATTTTTCCTGTTTTTGTGACTAAAAAATCTTTTTCAAGGAACTTCTTTGTCATGTCTTCCAAAGTTTGAATTGACCTAGACAGTAAACTCCGCAACTGGTTCTTAGCTTATTTGAATAAGAAAATGCTTTTAAGTAGATAGCATCTTTCGATACCCCATTGTGCTGGAAAGTATTCATATTCTAATTAAAATCCATCAAATAAATATGTGGATCTTCGTTGGGTTTGCCTCGAAAGACATAATTGTTCTGAATGGTTTGAAGTAGCCCTTGTTTGATCTCAAAATTATTGGTCACAAACGGAGCAGGTCGCACACTAGATACTCATTGGTTGTAGAATGGCCTGGCGTAGTCTCCCAGTGATCATCCAAGCGTGGGTATATTATTTTAAAATTCATCTTCAATCAGAGATCGGTTCAGGTTAAATCTTCGTCCTCCATTCTCGTCAACTGTTTCATCAACTCTGAGATTTGCTTCAGCAGCTGTCCGTGCGGCTGCTTCCTGTTGGTTGCTTCCCATGCAGACAAATCTACTACCTCCACACCGTTTTTAGCCATGTTCTCTTGGGTTGAAGGTTGCCCCAAGAATTTTTCCATGAGTTCTTTCTCTTTTCTCAGTTGTCGCATATATTTTTCCAACTCTGGTTTGTAGGGTATTAATTCTTTTGAAGAAGATCGAGTTATACACCAACGAACTTAACGTGTTTCCTAGTCACAGAAGAGAAAAACCGTGAAGAATAAAATAAAATTGATTCCTAAATTAGTACCAAAAACTAATTTGAAAATTATTGATTTCCAATAAACCCAGCAACGGTGCCAAAATTTGATGAGCACAAACACAACACGAAATTAACACTCGTTAGTTAAAGATTGTATAGTTATGATTATCATGTCCATAGGGATTGAACTTAAACAATGTTCAAGTAATTTCTAGATTAACGCTATTCAGGATGATTAACATGTTGGTTGGGATGATTAATAACTAAAACTAACTATGAAACTAAAACAATTAACAATTGATCACTAGAAGACAAGAGTTGAGCAACACTGAAATTCAATGGGAGAAATAAAGGTCACGCCAGGATAGGTGCAAGATAGCTATTTGGGACCTAACTCTAGTTCAATTCACTCTAATATTCTAATGATTTATACGAATTCACTCGATGATTAGTTCAAACGTGTAGTCAAGACTCATCTCTCGATTAAATCTTCACTCTATGAGGTGAACTAATATAAGCACTGTGAAAATATACAATCATGCATTAATAGATTAGCATTCAGGAAAAAGTCTCTCAAATATTCTCCTAACTTGATTTATTCAACAATTCAACATGCTCTTTCGATTATGTAAGAGAATCACTAAATTAAACCAAACAAAATAATGCAAGATAATCACCACAATATTCCTCTTTCGATTAAATAAACTTGTGAATAAAATTGCAAATAATTCATAGCTCCATAAACGAATTCAAGCAAAGAACTAAAGTTAAAATCCACAAATATCAATCAAAACATCATATCGGTCAAACCCTAAGGAAAACTAATTCATAATCATGGAAGAAGCCATCAAATATAATTAAAGAGTAAGAAAACATGAATTCAATCCAAACTCGGGTGTTGAGTTGAGGAAAGAATGATGAATCCTTGTGCCTTAGAGTCTCCAATGTTCTCCCAGTCTTCCATAGGTCAAAAGTCCTCCAAATTCATGTTTTTGATGTATTTATACTATTTAGGAACGGTCGCGGAAGAAGCTATCCTTTTCAAGCCGAAGTGTGAAAAGTTGGGCGAGCAAATACACTACCGCGACACACTATGCACCGAATTAGTGGAAAAGTTCAGAGGCCTATTTTTTCTACTCTGCAAGAACTTTTCACTAGCGCCCCATGCTCCGCGGCGCATGGCACGACGCGGTAGTACATTTTTCTCAAAGTAATCTTTTTTCACTTTTTTAATTCAGACTTGGTCCTCGACCCCCGAATGTGATTCTGGTTTAATTTCTTGGACTTTTACTTAGGCTTCAAAGCTCCACTTTGTTTAAATTAGCTCCAAATTATCTTAATAGCTCAGAATTATTTTGATGCAAGGCATATAATACGTAATAAGCGCAAATTATCATTAATTAAGCTCAATCACAAGTAAAATATAGTGATTAGAGTGCAAACTATGACTAAAATATGGGTTTCTAGCCTACCATCACTCCCTTATTTCTATCGTTTGAACATGTGATTAGAACATTATGCCAAGACTATCTTTCACAAACCCAAAAAAGAAGGAAGAATTACAGCCCTTGTCACTTGGCCCAACGTCCTAATAAAAACTGACCAAAATTTGAAATTCTTACCCTGTTTGGCCCAGATTGTATATATCATGATAGAAACTTTTCAACCTTTAGCCCACCTTAATTATTTTAAGGGTTATATTCAGTTTTCATTTTTATTTTCACTTCTTCTCTCTTTTTTCACGCCATTGGTGTCTTTCTTCTTCTCTCTACTTTCATTCGCCCAAACATGCCACAAAAAGTAGAGAGAAATTAAAATTTCTGAAGGCAAAAGGTGGGAGCTTTTGCAGATAAGAATTCTCATTTTCTTTCATGGATTTATTGTTTTATTTTATTTTATTTCTAATCCCTCTCGTCATACAAATGGTGGTTGCAATGTAAGAAAATTGATGAACAGAAGTCCACAATTGAATGGCATTCAAAGCTTCAGTTTCGAAAATAAAAAATTTTGAGTTTGTTAGTTGTTTTGATTGTGTGTTATTCCAATTGATTGAAAACATCAAAAGGAGTTCAAAATTTGAATTTGAAGTGATTTGGAGTAGATTAGAGCAAGATTTGAGTTAAATTTAAGAAAAGGCGCAAGGAAGAAGACGAAGTCAGTTTTTGTATAATGATGTCTAATTTTGTATAATAGTATATATGGGTATATAAACACCTCTTATACACTATTATACACCTTTATACAAGCATCAAATGTTATAGACAACCTCCTTATGTTATTTCTAACAAGTCTAAATAACATCCACTCCGAATTAATTTCTCGTAAAACCAAATTCAAAATTTAAACCCACTTATTTAAATTTGCTCAATAATTGTGTACCAGTCCAAATCTTATGAAATAACTTTAAATTTTTTATACTACCTCTTTATACTATTTCTAACAAGTCTAAACATCATCTACTCCAAATTTCTCATAAAATCACATTCGAAATTTAAACTCATTTATTTAAGCGTGTTCAACAATAGTGGATTATATTAAAAATCTGATTTCCACCACCCAAATGGATTTGGTTTGTTGAACTAATGTTTAAGTCACAATTATTGATTTGAAAATTAATTTAAAAAGCTTGATCATTTTTAAAAATAAATTTGAATAGTAATTTCGAGAACCTATTTGGAGTTGGATGTTAAATTTTAGCCGATTATTTTTGAGTTGCAGCTTTTTTAGATTAAATATAGGCTACTTAGTTGCAATATACGTGTGTCAATTGTATTTATGTGTAATTCCGCCAAAAAAGAAAAGAAAAAAAATGAAAACGAATAAATCAAACATATGCCCTTTCATTTTGGACATGGAAATATGGAATGGATAAACACGTTGTCTTTGTGTGTTGGACTCTTGTATAAGCCTTGGTTTGTTTTAAGTATTTTTAAGGTAAAATAGTTTTTAAGCTATTTTATAGTGTTTGAGTAAAGTAAAAAAGTGTTTTTAAGCACTTATTTTTAAGCTAAAATGATAAAAATAAGCCAAAAATCAAAAATTAGAATTCCTAACTTATGGCTTAAAAGTTATTTTGGCCTAAAAGTCACTTAAAACAAGCTCATCCAAACGGGTAATGTAAGCAGATGTAGCTTAACTTCCTCCAACTTGGGTGCCTTTGCATAATGCTATGATTGGGCAACGTCAAATTCTTTTATTATGCCGTGTACGTTGTTGTCATTACCCTTTGAAACGTCAATAGCTAACTGAAAAATAATGGGAAATAAAAGGCCAAATTTGAGGATTTTTCTTGCTTGTTTTTAGTAACGATTGTTTTTTTCCCTTTTTATTTCTAACAATTTTTCCACCAGTTTGTCACGTAGTCAAAATGTTATTTAAATGTTATTAGTCAAAATGTTATTTAAATAAAATTCAAGTTAATGTCGAAGGAGAAAATGATCGATAAAATATACAAGTGTGGACTGAATTGAAGTCCATTAAATTGACATCAAATTCGTGGCATAGACAACTTATCCTGCAAGAATACGTTTACTATAGCTTCGAAGGTGACAGTTTTTAATATGAATTTTGCTTCTTCTTTTTTTGTTGGCTTACATCATTTTTAAATTTCTTTTTCCTTACCCACTGCACCTGCAGGTCGGCAACCTTTTCATTGCTTTTCCTTTTCCCTTTAATCTATTTTATTTTCATCCCATGCTTCTATTTTCAAGTTAAGTGTCAAGTGTCATAACACAAAATAGAGTACATGCCATCGATATGGTTCAAGATTCAATAATTGGGAATGATCTCTGTCCTTATTTGGTTTCTCATTTAATGTTCGTTATTGGTATTGAGCCCTCGATTAATCTGGATTCGCACCTTGTGAGACCTATTAAAGGGGAAAACGTTTCTTATCAAGTTTTTTTTTAATTTCAGGATTCAAACCTGAAACATCTAATTAAGGATGGAGAGATCCTATCCATCCTACCACAACCTTCCACAATAATAATCTATGACTTTTCTGATCAAAAAATGCAATTTAACAGTAACTAAGCTTTCATTCACAATTTTTCCTAAAAAAATGATTTTATGAAGAGAAACATTTTTAGAGATATTGTGGGCTAAGGATCGTATGATGTCGAAACACATAATAGTATTGAAAGCGCCATAACTTTTTGCTTGAGTGTTAGACTAAGAATAAAATACTCCCTCCGTTCACTTTTACTTGGCACGTTTTGACTTTTCACGCCCCTTAAAAAATAATAAATGAAGTGCATATTTTACCATGATACTCATATTAATTGATGCATATTTTATTGGATTTGAGAAAATAATTTAAATGAGTAATAAATATTGTGGGTATAACAGGAAAAAAAATTTGTCTTCTCTTGACATGCGTAAAGTGACAAGTAAAAATGAAAATCTATTTTTAGTATACATGCCAAGTATAAGTGAACGGAGGAAGTATCATTTTGGAACCTTTTTGGGCATCTGGATATTCCTTTTTTGCCAATTTTGACAGTTTTTGAAACCCTTTATGATTAGTATTTATACCAGTGTTACGTTTTCACGGATAATCAATAGAAATTACGTACTTTGGTGAAGATTTAGGTTAACGAACTGTTCTCCACGGGTAAAACACATCAAATTAAATTAAGACGTACGTACCACATAAATGTTGATAAGTTAGAGCAATTTACCCTTTTATATCGACTTCTTTTTCTTTTTCTATGAACATCAGGAATACCATATGGGTATGTTAAACTGAATTTGGATGCATCATATGTTCATGTATTGATTTTAGAGCTACTTTCATTAATAGCACACTATTAAAAATATAATACAAAAGATTAGCATTAATTAATGATTAACAAATATGGCAGTAAAATATTTATACATATAGCAGATTTAATTCAATTCAAATCAGCAAGAATCAAGCTGTTTAAAAAGGCAGTCCTAGAGTTTAATATATTTCCCTATTTTTTCTCTCCATTCTATACCATGTTTTATATTTTTTTTAGAAACCAATCCATTCCATAACAAATTTTTCCATTCCATACATGGACCTTTTTATATAACGTAATGTAGCATATTATACATCTTTATATTCTAACAAAATAAAATACATATATTTACGAAAAAATTATAGTGTATGTTTGTGGTGTATATACATTATAAATCATATATTTTTTTAGGAAAATTCATATATATATATATATATGCATATGTTGTTTATATATGTCTTTATATTTAATTATATATCATCGATCCATTCCATAGTAAATTTTTTCCTTTTTACACATGGACCTTTTTATTCAACTTAATCCTAGCAAAATTATATATTTGTATATTCCAATAGAATAAAATACATATATTTCGTGAAAAAAAAATATAATGTATGTTTATGGTATATTATAAATCATGTGTTTTTTTAGGAAAAATTATGTATATATGCATATGTTATTTATACACTTATTTATATTTAAAGAGATATTATAAATATGCCATTTATATTTTGCACTAATATAACATGCATATTTGTACAAATTATCCGTATATAAATAGTATATGTGACATATTTTTTTTCTTCTATATACATATTAGTGGCTTACTATTATTTTAGATTAAATTTTATGTAAGGTATATGCTAGCAATATACTTTGAATAATATCAATATAATAATGTTGTATGATGTATATATAAGTTATATATGTGGTATATATATATATATAGTTATATATGTGGTATATATATATATGACATATTGATGGAATATTTACATTATAAATTATCACAATATAATATACTTGAAATATATTAAATGTATATTTTTAGTTAAAATAAAATCGTACAGTAAAAAGTTTAAAACTCAAAAAAGAAAGAATTACTAAAATTCTCATTGTGCAGAGAGAATTATTTTTTAGATATTCTTCTTTCAGAATCTTTGATATATTTGGATAAGTGTTATTTATGGAAGAGAGAAAAGAAGTTATAGAAGAGTGAGAGAAAAGGAAATGTAGTAAAAAGTGTATTAATGTAGAGAGATCCCTTAGTTAATGGAGTTATTAAAATGAAAGTGCTAAAAAAGTATTAAAAAAAAGTACTGTTTTTGGAATAAACAAAGTCTATTATCATTTATAATAATAATTTTTAAAAAAAGACCAAGCATGTAAAAATCCCTTGATTTTACGAGGAGGGATGTCAAATAGATGGGTTAGGCTGGTTTTAGGTGGGATAAAATGGGGATGCGTCAATAAATAGGGGGGCCATTTACTTGGATTGAGATGAGATGAGCCAAGATGAGCTAAAATTTGGGTCATAGCCCAACTCGCACAACGCTTACCAAGCTTTAATTAAGAGAAATTTTCAAAAAACACTATTGTTTAGTGGTTATTAGCTAGTTGTAGCTACCATTTACTATATTACTTCCTATAACTATGTTTTCAGTTTAGCTAGAGTGTATTCGATGTATTTAAGCTATTGTATTCATGAATACAGTAGCAAAACTGAAACAGGGGAGTACAACTAGGCAATTATTGTATTCGACTGTATTTACGATATGTATTTGTGAATACAGTAACATAAATAGCGTAAACTGTGGTCTATTCAGCTGTTTTTAAACGGAAAGTGAATCAATTAACACAAATAGACTCCAAATATAATTCAACAAACTCAATTATAAATCTGAATACATAAATTATATTAATTAAAAAAATATATGAATACATTCATGGAATATAACAAGACGATAAATACAATGAAATACATGAAATACATCGAGATACATTGAAATACAATTAAAAAAAGACAATGAAATACATAAAATACAACGAGAACATTGAAATACAATGAAAAAAAAAGGTAACACACTCTTCAAGTTGCTCAGCCCCAAACTTCGTCGTCTTTGTTCAAGAATAACCCTAATGTCATTTTGTCGATAGCAGATTTCGAACCTCCATTGTCCATCCCAATTTACCCTAAAAATTCCTTTTAAAAATCCCTGCGCCATATGCAATATGAAGGTTAACACCACGACCATCAATGCTCTTATCGCTTTGCATTATCAGCTCCTGATGTAATCTAATGGTCATGTTTTTTGCAAAAATGATCCACAATGGCTCCTTTGGAATGACAGCGTGACGGAGGGTTCCCGACTTAGGGTTGTTGCTGTCGTCGGCAGAGTCGGTGACGACGTAGAATTGGCCGGCTTTGCCGCCGGTGGTCCCTTTACCAAAGCCCATTGCACAATCTGCTAAATTTTCATTGTCAGCCCCAATTTACCTTTCAATAGCAGATTTCAAACCTCCATCTTTCTCTCAAGGGCTTGATTTCGATATTGATTTAGAGTCCCAGGCCACTGACAATGAAAATTTCGTTCGACAATGGAGATGAATCAGTGGAGAATCATGGTTGTATTCATGGAGAAAGACTGGCGTTAAGAGAGACTGAAAGAATGAGAGAGAAAAATAATAAAAAGCATATTTTATGGCTTAAGGGTGGGAGGTGACCATAAATAGATATTTGGCTATAAAAATCAAAAGGTATCTATGAAATATAATTTTTTAAAAAGATATTTATTTAAAATAAATAAGATATCAACCTTTGCTACCGGAGGAAAAAATTCCTTTAATTAATGTGTGTTATTTTCTTATAAAAAATTTAATTATCAAATACCCTTTAATTCTGTTTCAATTTATGTCAACCTATTTGTTGGGCATGGGGTTTAAGAAAAAAGAAAAGACTTTTGAACTTGTGGTGTAAAATGTGTGAGCACCTAATTTTTGACAATATTTAATTTTTTATCACTTCTTCTATGTAAACATTTTAGGGATTTTAACCTACAATTTTTAGATTTGTTACACTTTTTATTGTAGGGTAAAAATACAAAATTTTAAAAGGTGAATTATTATTAATAATAATATTTTTTAAAAAATAATAAAACAAATCCGAAAATATTAATTTTTTAAAATTTTTGGGAGAAATTTAAAACATTAAGAAAAAGGGATGTATGGAATTAAAATAAAAATAATAATAAAAGTAAAAGTAGGTGGAATTCTCTTTTAAAAAGTAAAAGAAAGTGGAAAATTAAAAAAATAAAAGTAAAGTTTTGTGAAATATTTTAAAAAAATAAAAAGTAAAAGAAAGTTGGAATTTAAAATAAATATAAAGGTAGCTGAAAATTAAAAAAAATTAAAGTAAAAGAAAGTAGAGTTTTTAAAAGAAAAGCAAAAGAAAGTGGATTGTTTTTTTTTTAAGAAAAGTAAAATAAGTGGAATTCTCTTTTAAAAAGTAAAAAAAAAAAAGTGGGATTTTAAATAATTAAAAGTAATTAAAGTTAGAATTTAAAAAATAAAAGTAAAGAAAGGTGGGATTTCTTTTTATATAAAAAAAAGCAATTTATAAGTGAGATTTCTTTTAATTAAAAAAATAATAAAATAGTAAAATATTTTTTTTTAAATCTGAAAATTTTGCTATAAATAGAAGAGAAAATTTGAGAAAAAAGGAAGGAAGGAGAGAAAAGAGAGGAGAGAATTGAGAGAAACAATTTTTTTTTCTTCTTCTACGCTACGACAATTTCTACTCATGTCATTCTTTCTTCCTCTTTTTTTCGAAAATTTCCAGCAATTCAACACCCCAAAACCCAACAAAAATACTTCAAAACATCCCTTTTTACATGCCAAAGAGTGGTGTTAACAGTCGAGGTCGAGGATTCCGTTGGAGCTCTGTTCACCGGATTTGATGATCATCTTCGCTTATGCTTGTTCGGCGTTTGTCTGAGTTATTGTACATATTTTTGGAGACTCATTTAATTGAAAATCTTGCATTAAAAGATTTATTTTTTCCTCTATTTTTTTATCTTATTTTATGTGATTTTATTTATTTATCTTTAAACTTTATAAATAATAATATAAATCAATCCTTAAATGTTATATGCTTAATCATATTTCTGAAAATATAGTATTTCAACTTGCCAAAAGTTTGAAAGATTTGGATACTAATAAGTTTAGGCTTCAATTGTTGGGATGTAGGGTATTGGTATATGATAGTTTATTTATTCAAATATCTAAAATCATACACTTTTCCACAAACAATTCCATAACTCTTGGCCTTACAATAATCTTAAATTAGTTTAGGAAAATAATTCAAGTGCGCTAGTTTATTTAGGTGCGCTTTAAATAATTAAACATCATGGCTATATGTATGGTCTTTGTGGCATAATTGTGATATGTAACAAAATGAGTATTCACACGTGTGACTTATTTCAAGGTAACCTTTTTATAAATGTTAATCAAGTAATAAAAGCAAACATAGGTAAAAGATGAGATCCAATAATATACAAGTTATCCAAAATAGTATAAGCCAAATATAGTCAATAAAGTGACCATGCTAGAACCACGGGACTCGGGGAATGCCTTACACTTTCTCCCCGGTCAACAGAATTCCTTACCCGGACTTGTTTTCGCAGACCAATAATAATAGAGTCAAACCTTCTTTTGAATAGGGATTCAAATAAAAGGTGACTTGGAATACCGGCAAAAATCAATTCCAAGTGGCGATTCTGTAGATAATATAATCCATATTTCAAGTTTGTCACTTTAATTGGAAAAGCTCTTTAACCCACAATCCATAACACACATTATCTTTTGGAGGGGTAAAAAGAATGTGTGACAGCTCTGGCAACTCCGTTGGGGAACTATTAATAAGAATTCAAGCTTTGTATATTGATTTTTGTTTGGCTTTTATCATGTCTTGGATATTATTGTGTTTGGGAGCATAATGTGCTATTTGTCTCTTATTTACCGCTTTAATATTTATTTGAACTATGATATAAATTGTATCATCTCTCGTACCCCTCTGAGTCTTCTGATAGGTAGTTATGTTGTGTTCGCCTACCAGCATCACAAAATTTCTGTCTTGAGATAAAGCCAGTTAGCCTACCAGCTTCTGGTGAAGGATTTAATCACACATGTTTAGGCGGGAGAGTCGCTAGCTAGCCAGTGTTGTTCTACTACTGGTGATGCTTGACGCTCCTCGGCTCGGGTTGTCCTCCCGGGTAAGCCAGGTCTAGATACCATCTCCTTTAGGATTTGAAAACTTAGAAGAACAAAGCAATGAATATCCCGAGTAGGCTACGCTTTATTTGCATCATGTGCATTGGACTTAGCAGAACTCGGCACAGGGGTCGGGCCCGTCTAGACATGTACCAATTGTTCGGACCAACATGCTCATCTTTATGTGCTATATGTAATATTATTTGGTAGGATTCACTCAAATGTTGATCGACTTTAGGACAGATTGATTGAAGAGAGGAGAGAGAAAAAGAAAATTTCCCCCAAGTTTTCATAAAGTACCCTTTTTTATATATAAAATTTTGAAGGGTTTTAAAATTATAATTTTTAAAATATTTTTTCTTTGTTATTTTGACCAAACTACGTGAGTCTGATTCTCATCGGATGTGAGATACGTAGGCAAACCTCATCGAATCCGGCCCCCAATTTTCCAAAAAAAAAAGAAAAAAGAAAGAAGAAAAATCCAAACATATTCTCCTTTTCCTTAATTCCTTTTTAGAAATCTTTCATTAGAAAATGAAAGAAATCCAAAAAAAAATCATTTAGGCCTTTTTATTTTTTTTATTTAATGACTATATTACTAATTTTTTTTTTTTAGTCCCACAGTTTGGTTTTTATTTTTCCTTTTTTTTTTGTTTTTTTTAGAGTCAACCCAAGAAATTGGAATTTTTGTGTGAATAGTATATTTGATTAAAACCTAACCCCGTGTCTGGATAAACAGGTGCACCATGAGTGGGGAAAGAGGTAAGTCTGAAAAGAGGCTCAGGTCAGAAGGGATACCAGATTTTCTTATTGCTGATCAGATAACACAATTGTTGTGGGATTGGTGGAGAAATTTTAAGGAATATGAACGAAACCAGATAAAGAAGTACTTGGGACATTTGGTTCACATAATGATGATCCAACCCAGGAGAGATGTTATCGAAGCTTTGATTCCGCATTGGGATCCTGAAAACAATGTGTTCCATTTTACTGACTGTGAAATGACTCCGACCTTGGAGGAAATAGCTCATTTCCAGGGGTGGGGCCGCAATCTTCGCCGCCAAAGGCCTATAGTACCAAAAAATATGAATGAGGGTAAGCTTCTGAAACTCTTAAACATAAATTACGGACAATATAAAGGTTTAGGAGGCAAGTGGGTTAAGTTGGGATTTTTGTTTCACTTGTATGTCCTAGAATACAATTTCGAAAGAAATGTAGGAAAATTGAAATCAAAGGAAGACAAGGAAACATGGAAGATACACAGAAGGTTTGCATTTATGGTTGCTTTTTTGGGGCGTGTAGTTTTTCCGGAAAGGGAAGGACGTATTGACATCCGCTTGGCAGGTGTAGTTGAGGCTATGACCTCAAAAGGAGATGATTATACCTTGGATCCTATGATTCTTTCTTCCATTTTCGTGCTTTAACTAGATGTAAATTGGGCGCACGAAACTTTGATGGCTGCAATATTTTGTTACAGATATGGTTTTTGGAGCATTTTTATCGTCATCCTACGATCACCAATTTTAGTGAGCTCTGGCCTAATCACACTTATGATCACCAGAAAAGAATTGACGAACGTGACTTACCAAAAAGGATTGACCCTTGGAAAGAACTGCTTCTTACGTTGTCTTCCTAACAGATCACATGGAACTACGAGTGGTTTTCCTCTAAAGAGGTCATTTGTGAGTCTGCATACCATTCTATTTGGTACTCATAGGATTGGATGGTGTTCAACCCTATGCTCCACTTCGGGTAATGCGCCAGTTTGCGCGACGACAGGAGGTGCCACCAACACGAGATATGAGCAAGTTCTGTTATGATTTTGGCAACCTCGTGACGAAGAGGAAATTATGAAAATTTGGTATGCAAGTAAAGTCTCGGAGTTGAATGAGATGGTAGAAGACCGAGATCATGGAGAGGTGATCCCTGAATATATTACTTGGATTCATGATCCTTTGTCGTTTAGAGATAGGCCTGAGGGGTCGAACAGGAGGAGAAATGATCAAAGAACTATAGAAAAGCTGAGAGAGAAATTGGAGCATGCTCAGATGACCGTAGCCAAACAACAAGCCCAACAACAAGCAAGCGTTGCTCAGATTCGTTTAAATATTGAGAAAGATTATCAATCGGCCTTGAGGGTCATGGATAAAGATCTAAAGTAGGCTAAAAATGAGGCAACCCGTTTACAAGAAGAATTGACAAACACGAATGGTTTAGTCAGAAGATTTGAGGCGAACAAAAATGTTGAAATACATAAGTTGCAAAAAGACTTGAGCATTGTCGAGGAAGCAATGCACCAACAACAAATGGAGTTTGATCTCCAGAGGGAGAAGTTCGAGTCAATTAAGAATCACCAACTAGCCGAATTCGAGACGGAGAAACGTCACTATCATGAGGTAATAAGTTGGCTGCAAAATGATTTGGCCGAAGACATGAAACAAAGGAACTCAGCATTGGACCGCGAGGCAGATGCACTGAATTTGGCCGATGCCCATGGGCGGCAGATCGATGGCATGTTTGCGTTCCAAGAGAATGTCAAGAGAATGATACTTTAGATAGCCGAGTACACTGCTCTGGGGTGCACATATTGTGAAAAAATGAATAAGAAAATGTTTGTCGAATCCGCAATCAACCTCGCTCGCCACATTGCTACAGATCTAGAGGCCCTGTACAAAGATATGTCCAACCAATTGGGGCAGGGAGCGCCTCAACCAAGATGACGTCAAGTGGATAGTCTGCAAAATTGGAGTCTTTGTTGCATTCACTTTTTAAGATATTTTAGTAGGTGTATTTTTATTTTTAAGTCTATGAGGGGTCTGTTTGTGGCTTTGGTTTTGTGGAGTCTTGTTTCAATCCAATCGAGTCTGTTGTAGTTTTCTTTGAACATTTTGTTTCAACGTCTTGTACCAAAAACAAAAAATATATATTGAAAACCCAAAAAGATTTTATGTTTTCAAAATGTTGTGTGTGTTTGTTTTTTGTTTTGGAAAAAAAATCAATCAAGTGTCTTGCATCCCTGAACTACGTAATGATCTGATTCATGTGGCGACATGATACGTAGGTAACCCACAAAAGGTTCGATCAAAATATTTTTCAATGAATCTAAGTTGAGGGATCAAAATGAGGGGAGTGTAAAAAAAAGAAGAAGAAGAAGAAGAAGAAGAGAATAAGAGCGCCAATAAGAAGCAACTTGATAAGCCGGAATGAAACATGAAGCCTTCAAAAAGGCATTTTAGAAATGGTGATGATGTTAGGAGCATGGCATATTATGTGTAATTCATATCTATAAAATGCCCAACCCTAACACGTTTGCTATCTCAAAAGGTTAAGTTTAAGGTGGTTGGTTTGTGGTGAATCTGGCAATACATCATTACTTCACAAGATCTAAGGAACTAGTATTAATGGATAACAGTGATGAAATCGAGTTGCTCAATGACAATCCGGAGGTTCAATCAGCCGAGCAAGAGTCAGCGGAAATAAGAAAATTGAGACAGCAACTGCCAGACGTATATCAAGCTTGGGTTTCTGGATAACCTCCACCCCAGGTTCCCTCTGAGGGAACTTCCACTGTGCCCCGAGCTACTCAACCACTGCTCCACGTGGCAAGCGATCATGTTCTACCACCAGGGTATGTGCCAAACTACAGCCTCCATGCTGCCCCTGGTACCTCTAATATGCGACCTCCAGTTGCACCGGTCAGGAACACCCCTCCCGTCGTGTTTGGCGCACCAGTATTTACAATCTCGCCACCACCTCCTATGATGAGGCCCGACAACGAGCCACTACCTCAGGATTATGATGGCCAATACTACTCCCCAAATATGGCTTTCAGGGCCTCATCTCCCTATAATCAGACTCCTCAGTACGAGTCACCAGCGGAAAATGAAAAGCCTGCAAAGACAAGTGAGCCGGATGAGATAGCCAGGAAAATGAAAAGTTTTGAGCAAAACATAAAGAACATACAAGTAATAGGTGGTCACAAAAGTGTCTCGTTCAGTGATCTGTGTATGTTCCCTCACATCCATTTGCCACCAGGTTTCAAGACCCCAAAATTCGAGAAGTATGATGGACACGGCGACCCTATCTCCCACTTAAAAAGGTACTGCAATTAGCTGAGGGGTGCAGGTGGAAAAGAAGAATTGTTGATGGCATATTTTGGAGAAAGTCTTATAGGGGTAGCCTCTGAGTGGTTCATTGACCAAGACATCTCTCACTGGCATGTCTGGGATGACATGGCCCAGGCCTTCGTCAATCAATTCCAATACAACATTGATATTGCACCAGATCGCAATTCCCTATCCAATATGAAGAAAAAACCGACGGAAAGCTTTAGGGAGTATGCTATCAAGTGGAAGGAGCCAGCAGCCAGAGTTAAGCTACCCATGGATAATCATGAGTTGATCATTGTCTTTCTGGAGGCTCAAGAACCTGATTATTTCCAAAACATGATGTCTGCAATGGGCAGGCCTTTTGCAGAAGCAATCAAGATAGGGGAAATGGTCGAAAATGGCTTAAAGACTCGCAGGATTGTAAGCCAGGCTGCTCTCTAAGCCACCACCCAAGCAATCCAAAATGGGTCGGGAAATTTTGCAAATAGTAAAAAGAGAGATGAAGGTTCTATGATGACTTTTGGATCTAGGGAAGTTCAAAGAGGGGTGTCGCATCCTTATGTTCGGCCTACCAATCAACAGATACGTGCGCCGGCTCCAAGGAACCCCCGACCTCAATAGCAAACTTTTTGGGCACCTTACAATGCTCGTCCCAGGCAGGATTGCGGTCGAGAATAGAGGCCGGTGGAAAAATTCACCCCATTGGCTGAACCATACTCTAGTCTTTTCCAGAAGCTGAAACAGATCGGCGTGATTAAACACATCGCCCCCCACCATATGCATCCCGATTCACATGGATTTTAAGCAAATGCTAGATGTGAATATCATTCAAGTGCCTCGGGACATAGCACTGATGACTGTTGGACTCTGAAAAGAGCCATAGAAAGACTCATTTCTGAAAAATTGATTGTAGTGACGAATGACAAACAACCCATTGCCAGCACACAATGATGTTCATTTCGTGGGAATGATTGGACGAGATCAAGAATACAAGCCGGTCGGTCAAGAAAAAATGATAGTGGGAGCAATTCAAGAAGGAACAATTCTGGAAGTAAGTCCAAGCCGAGATATGCCGTTGATTGTGAAAGGCACCCCGAGCTCAGAAAAGGTAACTTTATTTGTGCCCAAGGTTGCGAGGTTGGAAGTTAACTCTAATATTCCAAGCCCAAGGTTATATATCCTTGGAGGCCACCCCATCACAAGGCAGAATCAGGGTGGTACAAAGGGTATAACAGAGTCGATCATAATAAGACCTGTCGTGCAACCCCCTATGACAAATACAAAAACCATTCCTTAGAACTACAACAAAATTGTGATGACATACAAAGGCAAGGAAATCATAGAAGAAGTGGGGGAAACTGGAGGTTTAACTCGATCAGGGAGGTGTTACTCTCCAGAGGAGTTGAGGAAGGCCAAGCAAATCAGAGAACGACAATTGCCAATAAAAAAATACGTCACTGAAGAAGAGGCAGAAGAGTTTTTGAAAAAGATAAAAGTTCATGACTACTCAATCATTTATCAGCTAAGAAAGACTCCTTCCCAAATCTCTCTACTATCTTTGCTCCTACATTCAAAAGAACATGCTCGTGTACTAATCAAGACCCTGAATGAGGCACATGTCTTAGAGAAGACCACAGTGAATGAGTTAGAGAAGATGGCCAACAGATTTTTCGAAGTGAACAGAATCTCCTTTACTGATGATAAACTTCACGAGGAAGGAGCCGGGCATAATAGGGCTTTGCACCTGGTCGTCAAAATGTGAGGGGCATTATGTAAAGCGAGTCATGGTTGATGGAGGCTCGAGTGTAGATGTATGCCCTCTCTCTACTTTGCAAGGCATGAAAATCAACACAGACAGAATCCGACCTAGCAATGTTCGCATTCGGGCTTTTGATGGCTCAGCGAGAGATACCATTGGGGAGATCAACCTCACTATGACAATTGGGCCAGTTGACTTTGAAATTGTCTTCCAAATAGTAGACATGGACACTTCTTATAAATTTCTTCTTGGAAGGCCATGGATCCATATTGCTCGAGCTGTGCCATCCACATTGCATTAAATGGTCAAGTTCGAACACGACAGGCAAGAGATTATTGTTCACGGAGAAGACGAGTCATCCATTTATAAAGACCCGTTAATCTCATGCATTGAGGCCAAGGAAGGGTGTGAGTCCATTGTCTATCAAGCTTTAGAGGTGGTTTCTGTGGACCATGTTGAGGAAGGAAAGCCCATTCTGCATCCTCGTCTTTCTTCCACATCCGTAATGGTGGCTGCAATTATGTTGAGGCAAGGTTATGAGCCAGGAAAAGGCTTGGGGGCATCATTGCAAGGAATTTCGGAGCCTATTTCTCCGTTCAGTAATTAGGGTACTTTTGGCTTAGGGTTCAGGCCAACAAAAGCAGACAAAAACAAAGCCAAGTACCGCAAAAAGCATGGATGGATCTTGCAACATCCTATCCCTCACATTTTCTACACTTTTGTCAAGCCACGACTCCAAGAGGTTCAAAATTCCTCGGCACATGCAATTATTGATGAAATTTGCCATGGCCTCAGCCAGATGTTTTCTAAAGTGAATATGATCCAGGTTGGTGAAGGAACTAGTCGTGCCGATATGCAACTAATTGGCCCAGATACCACGCTCACCAACTGGGAAACAACTCCTCTCCCCACAAGGAAGGAGTCTTGGTAGTTTGCTTTTACAACTTCTTTTTTGTATTTTGGGTTACTTTCAGGGTTGTAATCCAAACATCTCAGTGTGATTATTTTATTTTAATGTTAACCCTTCTATCCTTTTAAATTCAATGAAATGTAGTTCAGTTTCGTATTAAGTTTTATCTTTTCCTTTTCCTAATTCCTGTCATTTTATTTCCATTTCAGTTTTGTTAATGCCAACTTTAATAACATGACATGCATGAGGAATTCACGTCCCGATCTTAAAAAGCTGTCTAATATCGAAATAATACATCAAGAGGTTGAATATGATGAAGATGAGGTTGTTGAGGAAATAAAAAGCGAGTTGGAACAATTTGAAAACAAGCCTAAGCCCAAACCCAATGAAACTGAGCCAATTAATATCGGAAGTCATGAAGAAGTTAGAGAAACAAAGATAAGCATTCACACTAAACAGAAAACCAGAGATGCCTTGATTCAACTTTTATTTGAATACAGAGATGTGTTTGCTTGGTCTTACGATGATATGCCGGGTTTTAAGTGTTGATCTAGTGGTTCATAAGCTTCCTACGTATCCTGATTTTCCACCAGTCCAACAAAAGCAACGAAAATTTAAAACAGACGTGAGTGACAAAATCAAAGAGGAAATAATAAAGCAACTGAGCGTCAATGTGGTCAGAGCTGTCTGATACACCACCTGGGTGGCGAATGTTGTGCATGTGCTGAAGAAGGATGGAAAGACCAAAGTGTGTGTTGACTACAGGGACCTGAACAAAGCAAGTCCAAAGGTAATTTTCCTTTACCAAATATCCACATTCTTGTAGATAATTGCGCAAAGCATGAGATACAATCGTTCATGGATTGCTATGCTGGGTACCACCAAATTCTAATGGATGAGGATGATGCAGAAAAAATCGCTTTCACCACTCTATGGGGTACTTATTATTACAGGGTCATGCCATTCGGTTTAAAGAATTTAGGGGAAACTTACATGAGGGCCATGACTACTATTTTTCATGATATGATGCACAAAGAGATTGAAGTATATGTCGATGATATCATCATAAAATCAAAGACACAGGCTGATCACGTGTGCGATTTGAAAAATTTCTTCAAACGGCTTCGAAGGTATTTCCTTAAGCTTAATCCAGCCAAGTGTGCTTTTGGGGTTCCATCTGGGAAACTCCTCGGTTTTATAGTCAGCCAAAGAGGCATTGAACTGGATCCATCTAAGATAAAGTCCATTAGAGATCTGCCACCCCCGAAGAACAAAAAGGAAGTCATGAGTTTGCTCGGGAGGTTGAACTACATCAGTAGGTTCATCGCTCAGATCATGACCACGTGTGAGCCCATCTTTAAGTTGCTGAAAAAGGATGTCGCTATCAAGTGGACGGATAATTGCCAAAAAGCTTTTGACAAGATCAAATATTATCTGTCAAAACCCCCTGTACTATCCCATCTGAACCTGGTAGGCCTTTGTTTTTATATCTATCGGTGATGGATAATTCCTTTAGGTGCATTCTAGGGCAACATGATGCAACAGCCAAAAAGGAACAAGCAATCTATTATTTGAGCAAGAAGTTCACCAATTATGAGGTTAAGTACACCTTTTTAGAAAGGACATGTTGTGCCTTGACTTGGGTCACTCAGAAGTTGAGACATTATCTTTTGGCCTACACGACTTATCTTATATCCAGAATGGATCCTTTGAAGTACATCTTCCAAAAGCCAATGCCCACTGGCAGGCTCGCAAAATGGCAAATCCTGCTCACAGAGTTCAACATCGTCTATGTCACTCGTACCGCGATGAAAGCACAGGCTTTGGCAAATCATTTGGCAGAGAATCCAGTTGATGATGAGTACAGGCCACTTAGCACATACTTCCCAGACGAAGAGGTCAACTCAATAGAGGAAGTAGTTCCAGATGATTACCCTATATGGAAAATGTATTTTGATGGGGCTATCAATATCAAAAGAGTTGGGATTGGGGCAATCCTCATCTCACCTATTGGACATCATTACCTGCAACGACCTGACTTCGATTCTTCTGTACCAATAATACCGCAGAATACGAAGCTTGTATCATGGGTTTGAAAATGGCCATCGATCTAGATGTGCATGAACTATTGGTTATGTGAGATTCTAACTTGCTTATCTGGCAAGCCCAAGGTGAATGGGAGACTCGAGATATCAAGATTATTCCGTACAGACAATGTGTGCGAGACTTGAGCAAAAGATTCAAATCTATCGAGTTCAGGTACATTCCCCAGTTTCACAATGAGCTAGTCGATGCCTTTTTGGCGAAAACCTGCAAAGGGCTCTACTAGCCGAAAGAGGGTATTCGATTCTCCGGCATGAGCACAACCAAGACAATTTCAAGATGAACATTTGCGACGAATTTTGAGAATTAGACAGCTCAGACGGATCAGGCGTCCAGTCCAAAATGCATGTCATGATTCATTAAAGTCAGTATATACCTCCAGATAAGTCTCCCTATTCCTTTCCCCAAAAGGGACACCTTTTGTCCAAGCACAGTTCTTTTTTCACTTTCAATTATTATTCTGTTTTACCCATAATTTTTCTTTGAGTCCCTTTCGGTCTAATCTTGCATCAAAAGCGAAGCAAAGAAATGGCTGCAAAACTTGCTACAGTTTCCCCGTGATATCGAGTACAATTTGGGGGGCATATATGCCATTGATGAAGGCACGAATCCATTTGTGATCTCATTTGATAAGGCAAACAAAGTGTCTCAAAGAAATTGAAAAGGTCACCTAAGCAAGACCTGCTTCATGAGAAAGGTTGATAGGCACTACGACCAAAAACTGATACTGGTGCAAGATAGTTGAGTTTGATTTTAAAGAAAAATTGCCTTGGAGACAAGGGTGGTGGTACCATAGACATCTGGGTATGAAACAATTGGGGGCAACGATGGAAAGCCAAGGGCTCCAGAAAATGATACAGAGTAGCTGAGCATCTCGGTACCGGGCTGACATGTCGGTTCTTCGACAGTAGTGGCCCTGAATCAAACTACTCCGGGTATCAAGGCCACAAACCAACCACCACTTTGAAAACTTACAAATTTTTTCTTTGTTTGAAGCAGGAACAAAGCAATGGGGAATGGCGATTCTAAAAGAACGAATGTCACCAAATGTAAGCTCCTTAAAATCTCTATTTTCTTTTATGTTCAGCATGCATCACTATTGTTCACACCTCCCATTTTCGTAGCTTAACCCAGGTAGAACCTTTACGCCTAGGGGGATCCAGCTCATAGTTCCGGGTAGAAGTACTTTCGCTCAGGTTGTTTTTACATAGCTTAACCCAGGTAGAACCTTTTCGCCTAGAGGGATCCAGCCCATAGTTCCGGGTAGAAGTACTCTTCGCTCAGGTTGTTTTTACGCAGCTTAACCTAGGTAGAACCTTTTTGCCTAGGGGGATCCAGCTCATAGTTCCGGGTAGAAGTACTCTTCGCTCAGGTTGTTTTTACGTAGCTTAACCCGGGTATAACCTTTTCGCCTAGGGGGATCCAGCTCATAGTTTCGGGTAGAAGTACTCTTTGCTCAGGTTATTTTTACGCAGCTTAACCTGGGTAGAACCTTTACACCTAGGGGGATCCAGTTCATAGTTCCGGGTAGAAGTACTCTTCGCTCAAGTTATTTTTACGTAGCTTAACCCAGGTAGAACATTTTTGCCTAGGGGGATCCAGCTCATAGTTCCGGGTAGAAGTACTCTTCGCTCAGGTTGTTTTTATGCAGCTTAACCCAGGTAGAACCTTTTCGCCTAGGGGGATCCAGCTCATAGTTCCGGGTAGAAGTACTCTTTGCCCAGGTTTGTTTTTACGTAGCTTAACCCAGGTAGAACATTTTTGCCTAGGGGGATCCAGCTTATAGTTCCGGGTAGAAGTACTATTCGCCCAGGTTTGTTTTACGTAGCTTAACCCAGGTAGAACCTTTTCGCCTAGGGGGATCCAGCTCATAGTTCCGGGTAGAAGTACTCTTCACTCAGGTTGTTTTTACGCAGCTTAACCTAGGTAGAACCTTTTCGCCTAGGGGGATCCAGCTCATAGTTCCGGGTAGAAGTACTCTTCGCCCAGGTTTATTTTTACATAGCTTAACCCAGGTAAAGCCTTTTTGCCTAGGGGGATCCAGCTCATAGTTCCGGATAGAAGTACTCTTCGTCCAGGTTTGTTTTACGTAGTTTAACCCAGGTAGAACCTTTCCGCCTAGGGGGATCTAGCTCACAGTTCCGGGTAGAAGTACTCTTCGCTCAGGTTGTTTTTACGTAGCTTAACCCAGGTAGAACATTTTCGCCTAGGGAGGTCCAGCTTATAGTTCCGAGTAGAAGTACTCTTCACTCAGGTTGTTTTTACGCAGCTTAACCCAGGTAGAACCTTTTTGCCTAGGGGGATCTAGCTCATAGTTCTGGGTAGAATTACTTTTTACCGAGGCTAGTTTTTGTAGATTAACCCAGGTAGAACCTCTTAGCCTAGGGGGATCCAGCTCATATTTTCGGGCAGAAGTACTTTTTGCCCAGGCTTAGTTTTCACAGCTTAACACAGGTAGAACCTTTTTGCCTAGGGGGATCTAGCTCCTATTTCTGGGTAGAAGTACTCTTCGCCTAGGCTTGCCTTTTGTAGTTTAACCCAGGTAGAACTTTATCACCCAGGGGGATTCAACATTTTTTTTCCAGTAATACAAGGTGCCAACCCCTGGTTACATTTCCTTTTTCAGTAATACATGGCACCAACCCCTGGTTATATTTCCTTACCAGTATAGGGTACGCCAATCCCTGGCTTTGTTTTCCAACATAAGGTACATCAATCCTTAGTTGAGACACCATTTAGACAATAAGGGTACATCATTCCCAAAGAATCATATTTTCCTAGGGTATACCAATCCTGACACTATAGTGCTTTTAATAAAGAAATAGTTTAGTTTTTTGTTGCGAATAACTCACAAAATTTTTCTAGTAAAAACTGGGGCAGAAAATTTCGCTCGTTTGTTTGTTTTGGTGCCTGAATAGATTTTTACCTTGAGGAACAAGTTTCGAGGCGACCAAAAGAGGAAGTCTCAATTCAAGAAAAGAAAAACAAGGAAAAGAAGTGAATCCAAAGTGCAGAAGCGGAGAAAAGATGTGGATTGCTCAAGATATAGTTGAAGTCACAAGCTCTGCATGTCCCGTTTTGATCCGAAAAGCTGAAGAAGAATGAACCAGTGGTTGCAGCTAACGAGCATCAAGATTCAGATCAGAGTCTGCAGGAAGAACTATCCAAGACTCAAGATCAAGCTTCAGAAGACTCATAGATAGGAATCTTGTAACTCATAGCTGATCGACTTGTTTAGTTTCTTTTTGATTTTTGATGTAATAACAAACTTACGGACCGGAGCCTCGATGGAACCTCACTCGACTTCTCAACTCATAAGTTTAGGCTTCAATTGTTGGGATGTAGGGTATTGGTATATGATAGTTTATTTATTTAAATATCTAAAATCATACACTTTTTCCCAAACAATTCCATAACTCTTGGCCTTATAATAATCTTAAATTAGTTTAGGAAAATAATTCAAGTGTGCTAGTTTATTTAGGTGCGCTTTAAATAATTAAACAACATGGCTATATGTATGGTCTCTGTGGCATAATTGTGATATGTAACAAAATAAGTATTCACACGTGTGACTTATTTCAAAGTAACCTTTTCATAAATGTTAATCAAGCAATAAAAGCAGACATAGGTAAAAGATGAGATCCAATAAAATACAAGTTATCCAAAATAATATAAGCCAAATATAGTCAATAAAGTGACCATGCTAGAACCACGGGACTCGGGGAATACCTTACACCTTCTCCCCGGTCAACAGAATTCCTTATCCGGACTTTGTTTTCGCAGACCAATAATAATAGAGTCAAGCCTTCCTTTGAATAGGGATTCAAATAAAAAATGACTTGGAACACCGGCAATAATCAACTCCAAAGTGGCGACTCTGTAGATAATATAATCCCTATTTCAAGTTTGTCACTTTAATTGGAAAAGCTCTTTAACCCACAATCCATAACACACATTATCTTTTGGAGAGGCAAAAAGAAGGTGTGACAAAATGAGGCACATATATTTTGTGTAGTTATAGATCATTGCATAGAAATAAATTATTTCCATATATAGAAAGGGATCATTCTTTTTAGACTAAAAAGGAAATAAGTTCACATAAACTGAAACGGATAGAGTAAGACTTTTTTCTATTGTTATGGTCATATATAACATATCAAATTTAAAGATATTTTAGCAAAGTTATTTATAAATCAATTTGGGAAAAAAGTCAATCCAACTTTAGATGAGTGATGGGCTATGACAAGAGTAAAAATTGCACGGGGCGTCTTATTTGGTCGTCTCCATTTAACCTATACCTATATTTTTTTTTAAATTTTGTACTCACTTTTTAAATAACTTCAGCCCCCTTTCTCCTCCTCCTTGCTTTGCAACTCTCTCGAATCATTTACAGGAAAATCTCAGCTAAGCAGAAGTTGTTTAAAGATACTACCAAATCAGCATAAACAGACTTTA
Source organism: Nicotiana sylvestris (assembly GCF_000393655.2). Taxonomy (NCBI): domain Eukaryota; kingdom Viridiplantae; phylum Streptophyta; class Magnoliopsida; order Solanales; family Solanaceae; genus Nicotiana; species Nicotiana sylvestris. The sequence continues at coordinate 149,034,336 of NC_091066.1, read as the reverse complement.
TTTATATTAATGATTCTTACACGCTCCAGGCACAAAATATAACAATTCTCACATAAGCAGAGGTTGCCATTCTATCATTGATTGTCTTTGAATTTTTTTCATATAAATTTATAAGAATTTTTATCCATTAGCATCTTCCTGCTTCTCTATACAGACATAACTAATGATAACTTCTTTTTGTTTTTCTTTGAGAAAACGGCACAAAGCTTTGGAACATTAAACGATCTTGTTCTGGGGACTTTTGAAAGGATAATGGCAATCTCTTCAATATTAGTATCTAAGTTAATTAAATAACTTCGGTTAGAAGTTCGACGGATACAAAACAAAAACTTCAGCTCTAGAGCTGAAGTTTTCCAATTACAAAACAAAAACTTTAGCTCTAGAGCTAAAGTTCGCCAGTTTCAAAACAAAAACTTCGGCTACCAGTTACAAAACAAAAAATTCAGCTCTATAGCTGAAGTTCACCAGTTACAAAAATAAAAACTTCAACTCTAGAGTTGAAGTTCCCCAGTTACAAAACAAAAACTTCAGCACACTTGCTACTTCAGGCCCGTCTACTAGTTGCTGAAGTTTTGCGTGATTGTCTTTGCTACTTCAGCCTCGTATGCTGAAATTATACGAAAAAACGGGTATGCTTGTAATTTTTTTTACAAAATGGATACAAATTAAAACGTGACACAAAAAGCGGGTATAGATACAAATCCCCCATGGCAAGATGAGTTGAATTTAACAAATAAATAGTACAATGACTAGCCCATTCTTAAGCGAGTTCGAAGGGTTAAATGAGTTTGGATTCAAAGTGTCACCCCAATTTAGTGCCCATATTTGGACATGAAATAAGTCACCGCAGTAGTTCCCTCCAACTATATGGCTCTTTTATCGTCAGAAAACAAACAAAGGGAAAAGAATCACTCTCATTTTCTATTTTTTATATCGTTCCAATTTTTTGTTCTTTTCCTACGTACTTCCCACAGATATTAAAGCAATAGATTAACACAAAGGTTGTGACGTGTTCTTATAATTACAGATCTAATGAAGCATTGATTATTAAAGAGAAATAATAAATTGGACTTTAGAAAAGATACAACAGAGTTGTTTAATTAATAGATTGGATCGGCCCTATCACCTAACTTTGATCTATATTTATTCTGTTCATACAACAAAAACCTGTCTCAATTAAGTGGTACAAAGTCTTCGAAGTATAAAAAAAAATGGACCAAAAAAAAAATTAAGTTAAATAAACTAAAATTAGTCCAAGAACGTGTCACGATATACTTCTCTCTTTGGTCTCTAACCCAAAAAAAAAATCTCTTTTGTCTGCTTATAATATTATTTCATGATCTTAAGAAGGTCCTTATTATAAGCTTCGTTAATTCAAGATTAGCTTTATAAACACCACATCTTTCCAACTTCATGGCAGTTTAATTTAAATATTATGACACTAATCTTACTTTTAGCAAATAAATTTCGTAGGTTGAGACTTGAGAGCCTGTAAATTAAAGTCAACCTGGGCATCCTTATCTTCTTATGTGTACCCATATAAATAAATAAATCAAGGGGGAAGTTGCATTTTGGTAAATCTTAGTCTATTATTGAAATTGACGAAGTCGAAGTACTCATATTTCACAAATAAATTTAAAACCACTTTGAGTTTTAAGTTTATGAGGTCAATTTTGAAAGAATGTCTTAAGTCGAGTCTTTTTTTTTAGAAGTGAGACGTTGTTGTTGTTTCAATTTTAAGTTAAATGTCTACATGAATTAGCAATTTTTTTGCTTGAAAAAACAAAAGCTATTACTCACTGTCAAACGTAGCTCAAGGCATACGTTTCCTTGCTTAACTTCCAAATGAACTTCCCAGCTAGAAAATACAGGACTTTACTTCTTCTTTCTCATTGCAAGATTCCTTTTCGATCTACTTATTTTCTACTATTATATTCATAACATTTAAAGATTGGGAGACCACTTTATAGCTAATACATTCAAATCTCTGTGTAATGACATCATTCATTCGGATATTTTTTGACTGCTATAGCGTAATGCTAATATAGAGAACATATATTTAATATAACATAATTAACATGAAAAATTAGTTCCAACAAAAATTTAACTTACAAAGGATGACTGCGGTACAGTAGTTTGACTGTAATTTATTTAGTTTAAATTGTTCATGAATATCGAGTAGCAGAAGCTAATTAATTAGTCAATGCGTGATCTCCAAAACTTAAGCCTATGAAGATATAGGCAACTGACTTTGACACATGGGCTTAGGCTGAACACGCAACAATGAAAATAAAATATTACAGAAATACTTGGCATATACTTATCAGGATATTCCTTCACGACGTGTCTTTTCTTTTTTTTGTGCCTATAAATTGATACGCAACTATCAAACTCTAACAATATACTTTATCTTTCGATTATTCATCTTCTCAAAAGAAAGAACAAAGCTTTGAAGCAACTTCAAAAGTTTATCGTGATGAAACCTCAAAAATCATTGTTGATCAAGGTTCTTATTACACAATGTTTGTTAGTTCTTTGTGTTGCACAACAGGACTTTGATTTCTTCTACTTTGTTCAACAGGTAAATACTCCAACTATGTTTTGTAGCAGGCGTTTAATCTCTATACATTGACAGTGTAAAAAATAATTTCAACAATATTAGATCAGTTAAAAGATTTTCTTTTTGATGCAGTGGCCAGCATCTTATTGTGATACAAGACGTAGTTGTTGTTATCCGACTACCGGAAAACCTGATGAAGATTTTAGCATCCATGGTCTATGGCCAAACTATGAAAATGGTAAATGGCCTCAAAACTGTGATCGTGAAAGCTCTTTGGATGAGTCAAAGGTACTCACATTTTCAAATTTAATTCTGAAGTAGTAGGCACAAATTGCTTTATTATTAGGTTTACGTCAATATCATCGTCAACTTGCACAAATGGAGTCATTTATATATATATATTGTTAATCAAAATCTTCTCTGATAGTATGATTTTTCATCTCCATATATAGAAAGATTGCTTTAATGACATGTAGGTGACACTTGAGTCAATAAAAGACACTTCTACTAATTTTGTTTTAGGTAATTATTCAGACTTATTGTAACGACCTATCCTTTGTCCTATTTTGTTTGATACTATTAATTATTTCTTGAGGAATCAACCAGGTTTTGCTTTCGCTACAATTTTTTCAAACTACTCAATATTTTGAATTATTACCTATATACGTTAGCTTATGAATTGAAGTAGTACCTTTTAAGTAGTTTTCAAATGTATAAATTTTATTTCAAAGTATTTGAAGAATTCTGCTCCAGTATTCACACCGAAGATATAAGGAATTGACCTTTATTCGAAAGGAACGGAGGGAGAACTTAAAAATATTGCACATACATAACTTTTCATAATAGATCTTAATTCTTCACCGCGAAAGTGATTGAAAAACTGCTAGGGTAGATTCCTAATTCTTTCAAGTCTTGAGTTAATTACGAAAGAGATTGAAAACCAGTCAAATGGAACTCTGAGCCGATAACTTTTGGGTACAAACTTCCTTTACATTTATCTTCAAATATATATAATATATATACAGTAACATGCATGCATGTTGTGAAGGTAGGTAGTATTTTTCTTGTGCTAGAGTCGTGAAAAATGACATCTTCTACTCAAAAGACCAAATAATTAGCTGATCTTTAGATGAATTGGCATTTACTCTCTTTTGACAAAAAGTATAATTTGTTACTTTTTGCTGTCCACGTTTCCTTGCTTAGAATTCTTGTTTTCCGTTATTTGTTCATGGCTGACATACTTTTGCTTCTAAGAAATGTTTTTCTTTCGTTGTACTAAGATTTCTACTCCAAGCTTATATATGTAATTAAAAAAAAATTGAGCTATATCCACTGACAAAGTATTTTTCCAATTGCCAGTAACATGTTAGTTACCAATTTACCAATTAGTTATCAATTACTCCTAATACTTATCATTAAAATTTACCTGTAATTACTTTATAATAATTTAATTGTATAATATTTTTTACAATATTAGTGCATAGAAATGAATTCTTAAAAATGTTAACCTAGTAAAATTGAAGTAATGCGGTAAGTCAAGTCTTAAAAATGTTAACGTATTATTGCTCAGAGGTTGGTTGCTTAGCAGTTAGAACCCATGTCTCCTTGCTTAGTAGGTCTGGTTTGTTAGACATGGTGGGACTTTACTTTTGCTTCTACGAATGTTCTTTTATTATTAGAGACAGAGTTAAGATTTGAATTGTATGGATTTTAAATTTTAGGATAGCGACATTAAATGTTATTAGCTAGATTTTTGAATTTAATATTTATATATATTTAATAAATTTCTTAATACAAATATAGAATCTTGACAAATGTTTATTAGGGCTAAACCTGGCTGTATGTTACCTTCTAGCTCCACCCATGATCATTGGTGATTTTGTCTTTTTGAGTAGTATGAATGTTTCTTATCCAATATTTTGCTTTAATTAGAACAATGTATACCAAGTAATGCATGCAGTAAGATAATACTAAATTCTTTTCATAAAATTGTATTTTGCAGATCTCAGATCTTATAAGTACAATGGAAAAGAATTGGCCATCATTGGCTTGCCCAAGTAGCGATGGTGTAAGATTTTGGAGTCATGAATGGCTAAAACATGGAACCTGTTCTGCTCTTGGTGAACGTGCTTACTTTCAAGCTGCTCTTGACTTCAGGAAAAAATCAAACCTTCTTGAAAACCTTAAGAATGCAGGTGTGTGTGTGTGTGTGTTTTTCAACTGCAAAATTCCTCTTTGTCAACAGTTAATTTCTATAAACTGACACTACAAAGATTTTTAAACTATCTGGTTGCATAAAGATAATTAGTAACAACTGTAAAATAAGATCAGTAACCTGAAAAATAAAGCAGCTTATATAGTACAACAATGACTTTACAATGCAATGAACATATTATAATTTCACATTCTATATGAGATAAATAATATCAAGTTTTATGGTATAAAATTTAAACAGGTATTTGCTAATATAAATAATCAAATAATGGATAAATGCAATCACAACTTTAATATCGGAAATAGTATCCTAATCCTAGTAACCAAACTAGAATGGACTGCTCAGATGGTCAGCACCCTCCACCTATAACTTCAGGGTCGTTGGATTGAGTCACCAAAGGAGCAATAGCTCCAACAAAAGGGGATCAAAGGAACCAAAGGGTACGGGAATCAAAAAAAAAAAAAAACTAGTAACCAAACTAACCCTTGATAGTGTCAATGTATTTTATGATCAAGGCATATAAGCTAAATTCTTTTGTCAATATGGCATAAATACTTTTTTTTGAGTCCAACATAACTTTTCATTATCAGGTTATTTAAAGAATATATTAGATTAGTCAATTTGTCACTTAGTAGGTTATGATTTGAAAAATAATGCAGATTAAGTACTTGCTACAATAAGTTAAAAAAATATTGACAGTGTAAAAATTCTTGAAACTCTCTCAGTCTCAATGTGTATAGAAGTTAGATGCAATTGGCACTAGCAATATACCTTGAACACCTCCTGTACTTCTTAATTATCAATGAAATCCTCCCTTGCAGCAAAAAACAAAAAAAGTGTATATAAGTTAAATCTTCTTTTTAATATATTAGAATAATTCTGCTGCTAATTTTATTTTGTGTTTACTAGGGATTACACCAAGGAATGGAGAACATTACACTTTAGAAAGCATTAAAAAGGCAATAGAAGAAGGAGTAGGACACAGCCCTTACATAGAATGCAATGTGGATACACAAGGAAATCACCAGATTTACCAAGTTTATCTCTGTGTGGACAAAACTGCAACAGATTTTATTGATTGCCCAGTTTTCCCACATGGCCGAGGATGTGGTTCCAAGATTGAATTCCCTCCTTTCTCCTCTGACCATGATGAATTTTAATACTTCTTCTTTTTTTTCTTTTGGTTAACTTCAATTATTTGATCATATTTCTTGATCTTCTGTTGTATTGTTAATTAAAAACCTTCCACATGTAATAATATGTTAACGAAATGTCACGTTTTATTTTCTCGTATTCAATTTCAGTAAACATGGTTCCATCTTTTAACTTGACTCTGTTATTATTGTCATATGTATATTGTCCTTTTTCTTTCTCTTTATAAGTCTTTCTTGGATTTTCTTCTTTCATCTGTATATGGCTCGTCAATTAGATAAGAACACCACTTTAAAAGCTACTTAGTGTTTAGTTACAAATGGTAGTAGCTTAACAATAATAATAATAATAATAATAATAATAATAATAATAATAATAATAATAATAATAATAATAATAATAAAAGATACCGACAATTCAAAAATATCAACTACTAAAGACGCTTTATTTGCAATTCGATCAGGAGCTTTACTTGTAAATTTATCGAATTGGACAACTCATTTATTCAAAAAATACTCCACTCGGTCGTTTTAATTTATATGATATTGTTATAAATAGTATTTTATTTATGGTGAATGTCTATATTTTAGAGAGATTTTAGGGTTATTACTTAGTGGCTAAGTCACTTTTCCCCTATAAATAGAGAGGTTCTATTTCAATGTAATTCAATCCAAATTAATATGAATGCTTTCTCCACTTTTCTCTGCAATACTCTTCTTATTCTTTTATTGTTTTATAACACGTTACTATACAAGACTCTAACTAATTGAGTAGAAACTTTGAGATTGAGCATAATGATTGTCAATTGTTTCATGAACTTCATTTAAGGTAAGTATTTTAAATACAAGCAAAGACAATAAGTTGTGATTATAACTCTAATAGAGTTTGTAAGAAATTGTAACCACGTAAAGTGGTAAAATTTCTCACTACAACATTATGCATCTACAGCTACGAATTCTTTGCTACGAATAAAAAAAGCTTGGCTATTATCTAGCAATAGCCATAAAAATTGAAATTCCCTAGCTGTTCACAATTTGGTGAAATTTCTTAGCTACAAAAAGTAAATTGGCAAAGCTAATTCCTACTTTTTGCTATAGTTGGTTAGTATTGTGACAATAATTGCGAAAATAGCTACACATTTACTGCCACGTTATAAATTTGTAGCTAATTGTTAGTTTTTGCCACGCATTTAATTTATTATAGCAACAATAAATATTTAGCCACAATAAATTATGCCAAATAAAATATCGAATATATTTGCTTCAGGTTATAAAAATCGTGGCAATAATTGGCTCAATAGCTACGATTAATATCATGGCAAAATAATATAGCCACGAATTTATATAACTACAATAAATATTGTAGCTAATTCTAAGTTTTGCTATGCATATGAAGTCACTGTAGCAATTGTAATCTTTTAGCCACGATACATTTATTTGCACATAATTCCATAGCTAAAAAAATAGTCTTGCTACAATTTTCAAAGATTGTAGTAACTGTTGGGACATATGTGCTCAGGAAAAGCCTACACGAGACAACTCAACGAAAAATCTATTTTAGAAGCTTATTAAAAAATTTGACACGCAAAGAGCATCTAAAATTATAAAACTTCATAATAGATAATTTCTTAAATGAGTTTTTCCTTATCAAGAGACATAGATACATTTGTATCTATAAAAAGAGGACAAACATTTTACACGCCTTGCGACAATTATGAAACAAAATTATAAAGAGTAGGAAGACAAAGGTTTAGTCACTAATTCATTAGTTGGAATGAATGCAAGGGACTTTGGTTGAATTTGTTAGAGTTTATAAATTCAAGTGTGAAATTTATTAAAATTCTTATAATCACATAGTTATTCCTAATTCAAGTGTCATGCATCGAGAATCTATTTCTATAAACAACTATGCTATGTTTAACAATATTTATTTATTAATTTAGTAAAAAATTCGCCATAGTTTCCACTGAGAATCCATCAACATAACACCTGGTAGCAAAGATCATTCAACTCAATCCAACACTATTGAATATTAACTCATATTCAATTAGAGTAATTCACTAATATAATAAAGTAATACATAAATTCTTTAAAATAATAAAGAACTAAACACCGTCTCTCAAATAAATAAGTAAAATTTTAACATTACTTGAGGATAAAAAAATATGCAAATAAGACTTCTAAATATTTTACAGTAATAAATCTTCATCATCAGTTTCAGGTTCTGATTCGATGTCTTCAATAATATCATCATCTAAGGTAACATTAGTGCTAATAATATCAAGATCATTTCTTCTCCAGTTCATAAAGTCTTCATCTTCATCAAATGTACCTGAGAACTCTTGAGCATTTTGTTGAAAAGTTTCTTCACTGAGAGCACCACCAGTAAAATAAGTAGAATGACCATTCAAGACAATGGACCAATTGGGATGAAGATTATCCTTGACATAAAAAACTTGTTCTACTTGAGATGCAAGAACAAATGGTTCATTTGTTGCTAGCTTTCGTTTAGTATTGACACTAACAAAGCCATGTTTATCTATCTTCACTCCTTTTCCAATGTGATCAACATCCAGTCAATCACATTTAAATAAAACAATCCGTTTACCTTCAAGATATTGAAGTTCTACTATTTCGGTCAGAGTACTATAATAATTTATATTTTGGCCATTCATTATTCCTCGTACTAAAACACAACTATTTTGCTTCACCCTATTTCCTTCGAGTTGTTTAGTATGAAATCTAAAATCATTTATCTCATACCCTTTGAATCTTTGGACTCCATCAAAAGGACCTCTAGCCAAAGAATACTACTTGCAACTTACTTGTGAATTTCCTTTCATGCGCATTTGTATAATCTGTATATTAATAAATAAATAAAATAATGATGTTAAAGAAGTATTACAAATAAAAATTAACAATGTAATGAAAACTTACTCGATGGAAAAACCAATCATCGAAGTTCATGTTCCTATTATTCTGCTCATACTCACTCTCGTACTCACTGTTTAAAATAACCATAATAACTGAGAAAAGGCTAACAAAATCAAGCAGAAATGTACAATGGCATAAAGAAACATACCGTAAAAATGGTTGAACTTCTTCACAATTTCTCAAAACATAAAGATGAGCTTGCTTTCGTTCAAGCTCTTCAAGATTTCTGGATGTATCTCCTAATAAAGGGCAACCCTTTGTTCAAAAAATGATAATCTACTGAATGGCTCAACCTGATACCTTTACAAATTTTGTCCACTGGATTATTCTCTTTCCCACTTCCATGTAAATACCTTGAACAAAATATCACACTTTCTTCAACAATATATCATTCTGCAATAGTATATAAACTAATCAATACATACTCAAAATGCTCCCGGATCATCCAAAATCCGATCTGAGTATACACCCAAGTCCGAAATCATCATGCGAACCTATTGGAACCGTCAAATCTCGATTCCTAGGTCGTTTACTCAAAATATTGACCAAAGTCAAACTTAGCCTTTTTAGCTAACCTTAAGGAACTACTTGTTCTGATTTCAACCCGTATTCTTCCAAATCCCGAACTAACTATCCCTACAAGTGTCACACCTCCTTTCTGCGCGCCCGCCCCGAAGGGTTAGAAATGCGCGGGTGGGAGTTTTTCCAATTTAAGTGACAATATTCGAAATGGGATTATTTATTTAATTCAGAGTCGCCACTTGGGAAAGGTTTGGCTTTTGGTGTCCCAAGCCACCGGTTTATCTTGAATCCCAAATCGAGGAAAATATTCGACTTTTCAAATGAAGTCTGCGAACCAGAAATTCTAAGTAAGGAATTCTGTTGACCCGAGGGAAGGTGTTAGGCACCCTCGAATCCCGTGGTTCTAGCACGGTCGCTTAAATTGTTATAATGGCTAAATATCTGATTTAAATACAGGTTGTGACTTATGTGCTTTTATTAAGTTTAAACCGCTTTTATTATTATCATTTATTTTTATAGAATTGCAACGTCGTGAAAATGCATCTTGAACCACGTCACAATCAATGCACCCGTAGTTGTTAACACATTTCGACTCCGTTGAGATTTGGATTCGGGTCACATCAATGCGCACCCAAGTTTAAGAGTGTAATTCATTAAGGATGCCTAAGGGGTCTAGCGCGTTATTATTTGTAGAAGGCCATGAAATTTATTAAATGGCCCATCCTGAAACGGTTACATTTCTGATGTGTTTATCTCTTAAAAATAGAAGAAAAGATGCGTGCTATTTTTTAACTATGTGTTTGGCCCAAATCAGGATTTTAGCTAATCGTCCGATTAATTATTTACGGACTGAAGAAACATTGTACCTCATGAAAACATGCTTTGAACTTGATAAAAGAAATGTATATGGGATTGATGAAATGCTACGACTGTTACAAGGGCTCCCTAACTTTAACTTATTCGGACAAGATTAATTAAAATTGCTTGTTTGGGAAATGCGACTAGTGGTATTTGAAACTCATCCTGTAAACTGCTTCACGCAAACTGAAACTCAAGAGTTTGAAACTGTATTGTCTTTAGCTAGATCTAAACAATCATTTGCCCTTACATATTCGAAACATGCTTAAATAGCGAGTATGAGTTAACAATTGTATTAAAATGGCTGCACATTTCATGGATTGTATTTACATCTTATGTACTACTAAACGAATAAAATGTCACAGTTTCAGATTGGCATAAACTTTAATTAAGTACAACCTTACTAATGTGTCTCTATTAGGCTAACAGACCAAGAAACTACATATCTTAACAACATTAAAAGGCAATTCATAAGCAATACAACAGGTGCTTCTAACTCCTTCAAATCTTTTGATTCATGCTTTCATTGTTACATCAAATGCGAGTCTTAGTGTGTACCTGGATATTGGATACAACAGAAGGAGCAAGGGGTCAGTAGGACAATAGAAGCGATACCAAACAGCAGCAGTAACAGCAGGTACCAATAGAACAACTCCCAGTGCAAGATACAGTTAGAACCGACAAGAAATGGTAGACAGGTAGCAGCAAACAATGCAGTAGGAATAATACTCCAAGACAGACCAATCCAGGGGAAACGAACAATATGAATCAACTAATGAACTCAGATGATACTTGGAAGAAAACAGAGTTGACTGAACAGGTTGAACAAGACTGGGAATCAGACAAACAAGACAGAAGTAATTGCTGATTTTCTGTTTATCCCTTTCCCTATCTTCTTTCTTTTCAAGAATCCAATATCAGTCTGCAGTCTTGAACTTATACTTAAGTTATCAGAAAGAGACCTTTTCCAATTTTTTTTACTGTTTTCCCCCAGAACTTCAATTCTCAAAATTTCAGTTTAGGCTCCCCTGTGTCTCTCTATGTATGTCTGTGTGTGTATACTTCTCAGTGTGTATTTCAGCTTTCTCTTTCAAAAAATTCCTCACAGTCTGTCTCCTTTTTTCTTTTTCTGTGTCCTATCCCCCTCCTTTTTATAAGCCTCTATCCTACTCTTTTTAACAGCCTGTTTTCAGAAATCCCAGTACCCTTCCCATGTGCCTTCCATTTTCAATTCCAACTTTAGCTAATTAAGTATTAAAACCCATTCACATTCCCTGGCAGATTCAACTTTTCATTTTATTATCTAAAAGCAAGTATGGGCAGTAGAATATATCTGACAGCATATGCTGTCAAATTGTTTAAAACTTAAAAGCTTCTTAATGCAGAAAAACAGGCTGTGCACAAGGCACATGAGGTGCACCAATGCACATGCTGTGCACGAGTGCACATGCCTTCCAATTCAGAATTTAAACATAAACAATCCTTTTTACATTGACTGATCCAAATCAACAGCTATAAGTAAACAAAACTGGTTCTGAATTGATTTCAACAAATGTTCAACAGAAGCAAATCGATTTACTATGCTCAGACAGTTGAAATTAATTGACGACACATGTCGACTCGACTATATTAGTATTAACATACACAAACGTAGCCAAATCAGACATTCAAAAGCATGGGACACATGACTCGACTTATACTGATTAAGCAGGATTATACTTTGAGGAATCAGTAAGTCAGTACAAATTTGGGATACAACCAATACACATGTCTTATCAGAATAGGAGGGGTTCAAACAAAACACAGTGGTTCAGGCAAAGTGGTCAATCAGAAGGTAGTAAAATTTAAAGACACAAATTGAAACAAAACATGACCAGATATTTAAAACAAAACACACGGACTAAAACAAATAAAGGAAACCAAACAAACTCACCTTAAAGCTTGCAAAGTTAAAAATTTGAACTCGGATTTGAACAACTTTCTTAAGGCTGAACGGGCTTTAATCGAAGTGTTTCTCAAATGAGAAACACTTGATTAAAGTCCATCAGACCTTAAACTCTTTGGTTTGAACCGGTTTGAACCAGTGACGAGGGACCTTGTGGTTTCAAAACTCAGATCTAATATTCGTGCTTCCCTGGTTAGATTCGGACCAAACCAAGTATGGTTTGGTCACGAGGAAGGTCCGGGGAGTGTCTGGTATGAAGCTGGGGTTGTTTGGTGTAGATCGAGTTTGACTCGAATCTTCAAATGAAGATTCGAGGACCTGGGGGGTGATTCGAACCAAACGGTCAACAGGTCTATGTTCAGGGTGGTGAGGGGGTTCTATGGTGTTCATGGCGAGGTCACCGGTGTTCATGCCGCCGGTTTTCATGGTGGGGGATACAAGGGCGGCTCTAGGGTTTGAAGGGGATGAGGTTGAAGACGAAGGCTGGGGTTCGGATAGGGGGGGCAGGGTAGGATTATGACTTTATATAGTTAATGGGTGGATTGATCTCGACTGTTAGATCAATCTAGATCTACGGTCTGGATCTGATAGCTTAAGTGGAACGGTGTCGTTTTAAGGGTAAAGGGTTGGGGTCGGTCCGGGTGAGACGGGTCGGGTTTATTGGTGGGTTACGGGGGATTGATCTTGGCCGTTGATCATTCTGAGATCAACGGTCCAGATCAGGTATGACTCAAACGACGTCGTTTGGACGTCCTGGGCATCAGGTGGCCTGGACCGGGCAGGCCTGGGTCTTGGGCTGTTTGTTTGGGCCAATTTTGTTAAAATTGGCCCAAGTCCGGAAGGGAAGGGGTCTATTTTTTATTTATATATTTATTTTTTTATTTTTTTTTATTTTTTTATTTCTGATTTATTTCAAAACAAAACTAAGCCAAAAAATCAAAATTTAAAATTAAATACACACTCAATACAATTATTTGCACACACACTAAAGTATTTCAAAACAGGTAAAGTCAAACCAAATAAAATCACGGACGAAAATGCCTATTCATGATTTTCTATTTAACGACCGGATTACGGTTTGAATTATGCAGGACACATATATTTTTTGATTTTTATTTTAATAAAGTAAATAAATAAAAATGGGCTAAGGTCACAAATAAATCAACAAAGTGCTGCACAGAAATCCGAAATTGTACAGCAGGGCCAATTATATTTGTTTTTATTTCTTTTTGGAGCGATTGTCGTGCGAAAACAAAAATCACGTGCTCACAGCTGCCCCTCTTTGTTTGGAAACACGAAGGGTTTTCGTGCAAAGATAAAGTGAGCGTGTATGAGCGATTTTTGCCTATAGACCACTCCGTATGAAGCATTTTTGAAAGATCTGACCGAATCTTGCTTCAAAGATTTCCTACATATCCTGGGCTAAACAGGAATCAGGTCAATGTAGTTCGGGAAGTTTTGGTAGCTGGGACTACCATGGGATTGCAATGCTTGCTGCTACTGCTGCTGCTGTTGTCACTGCTACGTTACTGACCGCCTTATTACAACCAAACGAAAATTAGAAACTGAACTAACTACTTATACGTATGTCAACTGCTAGTTACAAGATTCCTATCTATGATTCTTTCACGACTTGATCTTGGGTCTTAGCTGATTCTGCTTGTAGACTCTGATCTGAATCTTGATGCTTGCGAGTTGCGGCGACTGGTTTAATCTCCGGGATACCGAATAAAATGTGACTGGCAGAGTTCAGGACCTTAGTCAAATGTAGGAGTCGATCTGCTTTCCCTTTACTCTGACATCTCGGGACATCTTCTTTTGTCTTTTTCTTCTTTTGATTCCAAACTGGGATTTATCTCGTGGGTCATTTCGATCCATGTGGCTCGAGGTCAGACCTGCGGGAGAAAACAAACAAACGAACGAAATTTTCTGCCCCAGTTTCACTAGGAAAATTTCGTTAATTATTCACCAGGAAGTTCATAAAATTGATGAAAGAGGATATGCATGCTCAGTTCAGGGTTGGAGTCCTAACACCGGCTAGCTGGGGAGAGGTTCGGTTTGGGGTTTAAAACCCTAATGCTGACTAAAAAGAAAATTCAGTTTAGGGTTTAAAACCCTAATGCTGATTGCATGGAAAAGCTCAGTTTAGAGTTTAAAACTCTAATGCTGGCTGAAAGGAAAATTCAGTTTAGGGTTTAAAACCCTAATGCTGATTGCATGGAAAAGCTCAGTTTAGAGTTTAAAACTCTAATGCTGGCTGAAAGGAAAATTCAGTTTAGGGTTTAAAACCCTAATGCTGATTGCATGGAAAAGCTCAGTTTAGAGTTTAAAACTCTAATGCTGGCTGAAAGGAAAATTCAGTTTAGGGTTTAAAACCCTAACGCTGATTAAAAGAAAATTCAGTTTAGGGTTTAAAACCCTAATGCTGATTGCATGGAAAAGCTCAGTTTAGAGTTTAAAACTCTAATGCTGGCTGAAAGGAAAAGTTCAGTTTAAGGTTTAAAACCCTAACGCTGATTAAAAGAAAATTCAGTTTAGGGTTTAAAACCCTAATGCTGATTGCATGGAAAAGCTCAGTTTAGAGTTTAAAACTCTAATGCTGGCTGAAAGGAAGAGTTCAGTTTAAGGTTTAAAACCCTAATGCTGACTAAAAGAAAATTCAGTTTAGGGTTTAAAACCCTAATGCTGATTGCATGGAAAAGCTCAATTTAGAGTTTAAAACTCTAATGTTGGCTGAAAGGAAAAGTTCAGTTTAAGGTTTAAAACCCTAACGCTGATTAAAAGAAAATTCAGTTAAGGGTTTAAAACCCTAATGCTGATTGCATGGAAAAGCTCAGTTTAGAGTTTAAAACTCTAATGCTGGCTGAAAGGAAGAGTTCAGTTTAAGGTTTAAAACCCTAATGCTGACTAAAAGAAAATTCAGTTTAGGGTTTAAAACCCTAATGCTGATTGCATGGAAAAGCTCAGTTTAGAGTTTAAAACTCTAATGCTGGCTGAAAGGAAAAGTTCAGTTTAAGGTTTAAAACCCTAACGCTGATTAAAAGAAAATTCAGTTTAGGGTTTAAAACCCTAATGCTGATTGCATGGAAAAGCTCAGTTTAGAGTTTAAAACTCTAATGCTGGCTGAAAGGAAAAGTTCAGTTTAAGGTTTAAAACCCTAATGCTAACTAAAAGAAAATTCAGTTTAGGGTTTAAAACCCTAATGCTGATTGCATGGAAAAGCTCAGTTTAGAGTTTAAAACTCTAATGCTGGCTGAAAGGAAAAGTTCAGTTTAAGGTTTAAAACCCTAACGCTGATTAAAAGAAAATTCAGTTTAGGGTTTAAAACCCTAATGCTGATTGCATGGAAAAGCTCAGTTTAGAGTTTAAAACTCTAATGCTGGCTGAAAGGAAAAGTTCAGTTTAAGGTTTAAAACCCTAATGCTGATTGGCTGGGGATAAAGCTCGAGAATACTACCCGATCAATTTTTGAGTTTTCTTGTTTTAATAGAAGATAGAAGGGAGTTTTGCGGGAACTTACCTTTTGAGTGAATTCCTTATTGCCAAAATGTTTCTGGTACTCGTGTACCTTCTTCTTTGGGCAACACCTGCTTCTTGCACGGCTGTCTTGGATTAACACCTGTTTCAATTTCTCAGACAAAGAACAATTGTTAGTTCGAAAATGACGGTCGGTTTGGTGACCTTGATCGTTCCCAATTGCTTCGTTGCGTCTTTACTTCTGTTGCGAAGTCCCGCCATTGATTCGAATTGAATGGCGAAACCTTTAGACTGCTCAGGCTTGTATTTCCGGATTCTGTGATGATTTGCCTCGTAAGGCCTCTTTTTTTTTCTTTTTGTCCCGTTTTGATTGAAGGTTCTCAACGGGGATTTTATTGGAGGTGTTCTGTGGGAACTTGTACAAGAGGAAGCTATGTGGGGGAAATATTTACAAAGTGGATTCTTTGTGCGGATTCTGTACAATGGGGTATGCTGGGTTTTGGTTTCAAAACGGGTTTCCCAGGGTTTGTTGGGGTAAGCTTGTTGGGGAATATTTACAAAAGAACTCGCTGGGGATGTGCTGAGGAGATTCCATGATTTGTACAGGGGGAGACTCTGTGGGGATTTGTCCGAAGGTGGACTTGCTGGGGAAGATTTCAAGATTTCTCTCTTTTTCCTTTACTCCGGAACACCATCAAACGTCATGATTCATCATGCTTGGGTAATCATATCAACGAGATGAGGTGCTTTCCTTCATGAGACGGGATTCCGCGCAAACAAACCTGCCACCTGTCCTTTCCGGTGTGTCCTGAACTCGGGGTTAAAATGCGAAAGGGATTCGAAAAGAAACAAAGAAAAGAGAAAACAAATCAGAAAAGGAGGAACCTTTTCGGAATGAGAAAGACTTATCTGAGGAAGATAATGCTGGCTTTCAATGACATGACATGCTTTTTGGACTGGACGTCTGACCTTCTAAGAGCTTGCGTTTTCCTGAACCAGAACGGATCTGTGATTCCAAACTGGTGGCACTCTGCCGAAACTTTCTTGGGGTGGCGTCATTCTTTTCGGCCAACAGCGCCCTTTGCGGGTTTTCGCTGGCTGACCTCTCTCATTTCTCTTCCTGTCATCGCTTGATAGCACTCTTTGCGAGTTTTTTACTAAACAAGCTCTCTCATTTTGGTTTCTCTTCTCCCGTCGCCTCGTGGTGCCCGAAGGTTTTCACCGCCGAGACTCTCTCATTTTATTTCTCTCAACTCAGGGTGTGCCGGTTTCCATTTGTGATGCTTATTGGTTTCCCACTATCTTTGGTAATTGATTTGAAGGCTTGTACTTGGTAAAGAGAGGTAGCTGATACTAAACTTCTCAAGTGTCCGACATGCCCCGGTTTTCAATTTCAGGGTGGATGGGATTTTGTTGTTGGTGTGACTGAACCTCAGGGAGAGGCTGCCTACGTATCCTTTCGGAATCAAGTCAAACGTAGTTCAGGCCTCAATCAAAAAAAAAAATTCTTTTTTTTTTCTTTTTTTTGTTTTGTTTTGTTTTGTAAGCGGCTCAAAAGTTGGTGGAGAGGATTGGGTAGTGTTTGAGGAGTAGTGGGGAACAAACGCCTTCGCCATTTTCAACGTGTCAGGACCACTGGAGTATGCTTTAGACGTAATACCTCTTGACTTGCATCTGCATTTACTGCTGTGTCGGGGTCATTTCCTTCGATATCACCCAAATACAATGCTCCTCTCGACAATATCTTCCTTACGATGTATGGGCCTCTCCAATTTGGGGCAAACTTTCCTTTTGCTTCTTCATGATGCGGCAAAATACGCCTTAGTACCAACTGACCTACTTCGAAATTCCGGGGTCGGACTTTCTTGTTGTAAGCACGGGCCATCCTTCGTTGGTATAACTGTCCGTGACAAACTGCAGCCATCCGCTTTTCATCAATCAACGTCAATTGCTCCAGTCGAGCCTTGACCCACTCGCTGTCTTCGATTTCGGCTTCGACAATGATTCGAAGCGAAGGAATCTCTACCTCTGCCGGTATTACAGCTTCGGTCCCATAAACCAAAAGATAAAGGAGTTGCTCCCACCGATGTGCGCACCGTAGTGCGGTACCCCAATAATGCAAAAGGTAACTGCTCATGCCACTGTCGGGAACTTTGTATTGTTTTCCTCAAAATCTTCTTGATGTTTTTATTTGCAGCTTCCACAGCACCATTGGCTTTTGGCCGATAAGGAGTGGAATTCCTGTGTGTTATCTTGAATTGCTCGCACACATCTCCCATCAAGTGACTGTTCAAGTTTGCTGCATTATCTGTAATGATAGTCGCAGGAATACCGAAGCGACAGATAAGATTTGAGTGTACAAAATCCACCACAGCTTTCTTGGTGACCGACTTGAGAGTGACGGCTTCTACCCATTTTGTGAAGTAATCGATGGCAACCAGTATAAACCTGTGTCCATTCGAAGCCTTTGGTTCAATTGGTCCAATGACGTCCATGCCCCAAGCGACAAATGGCCAAGGTGCGGACATGGGATGCAGTTCCGTGGGAGGTGCATGAATCAAATTACCGTGCACCTGACACTGATGACACTTCCGAACAAAGCTAAAGCAATCCTTCTCCATGGTCATCCAGTAATAACCTGCTCTAAGGATCTTCTTTGCTAAGACATACCCGTTCATGTGAGGTCCGCACACACCTGCGTGTACTTCGTGCATGATCTTTTTCGCTTCCTCGATATCGACACATCTTAGGAGATTGAGGTCCGGAGTCCTCTTATATAACAAATCACCGCTCAAAAAGAAACCACTTGCATGTCGCCTAATGGTCCTCTTTTGATCTCCAGTAGCGTGCTCGGGGTATTCTTGTGTCTTCAGGAATTTCTTGATGTCATGGTACCAAGGCTGCGTATTTGATCCCGCCTCGATTACACTGCAGTAACCGTGTCTTTCCTTGATTTGGATTTCCAAAGGATCGACGTGGGCGTTGCCCGGGTAGGGTAACATAGAAGCCAGAGTAGCAAGTGCATCTGCCAATTCATTGTGACACCTTGGAATATACCTGAACTCTATTGAGGTAAAGCGCTTGCTGAGGTCCTCCACATGTTGTCGGTATGGGATAAGTTTGACATCCCGAGTTTCCCATTCGCCTTGAACTTGTCGGATGATCAGGTCAGAATCTCCCATAATCAGTAAGTCTTCGACATCCTGATCGATTGCCATATGCATGCCCATAATGCAGGCTTCATACTCAGCTGTATTGTTTGTGCAAAAGAAACGCAGTCTAGCTGTGGCGGGATAATGCTGACCAGAAGGCGAGATCAAGATTTGCCCCAATCCCTACACCCTTGGCGTTCACGGCTCCGTCAAAGAACATCTTCCAAACGTGAGCTTCCTCCGAGATTATTTCTACGGTGTTTACTTCTTCATCTGGGAAGTAGGTATCCAATGGCTGGTATTCCTCATCGATCGGATTTTCGGCCAAATGATCTGCTAACGCCTGGGCTTTCATTGCCGTGCGAGTGACATAAACTATGTCGAATTCCGTAAGCAAGATTTGCCACTTAGCCAGTCTCCCAGTAGGCATTGGCTTCTGAAATATATACTTCAAAGGATCCAACCTGCTTATGAGGAATGTAGTGTGGGCTTGGAGATAATGTCTCAGCTTTTGTGCAACCCATGTGAGAGCGCAGCATGTCCTTTCCAACAGTGTGTATTTGGCCTCGTAACCGGTGAATTTCTTGCTCAGGTAGTAGATTGCTTGCTCCTTCTTTCCAGTTATGTCGTGTTGCCCGAGGACGCAACCGAAAGAGTTCTCCAAGACTGTCAGATACAAGAAAAGTGGCCTCCCTGGTTCTGGAGGGACCAAGACTGGGGGATTCGAAAGGTATTCTTTGACTTTATCAAAGGCTTCTTGACACTCTGTTGTCCACTTAATCGCCGCATCTTTCCTTAACAGCTTGAATATGGGCTCACACGTGCTTGTGAGCTGGGCAATAAACCGACTGATGTAGTTCAACCTGCCCAACAGACTCATCACGTCTTTCTTTGTTCTTGGAGGAGGCAAATCTCTGATGGATTTTATCTTAGTTGGATCTAGCTCGATACCTCTCCTGCTTACGATGAAACCCAAAAGTTTGCCCGACGGAACTCCGAAAGCGCATTTGGCTGGATTTAGCTTCAAGTCATACTTCCTTAGCCTCTCGAAGAATTTCCTCAAGTCTTGGATGTGGTTATCCTGCGTCCTGGACTTGACTATCACATCGTCCACGTACACCTCTATTTCCTGATGCATCATGTCATGGAAAATGGCGGTCATGGCCCTCATGTAAGTAGCCCCAGCATTCTTTAGACCAAATGGCATGACCCGATAACAGTAGGTGCCCCAAGGCGTGGTGAAAGCAGTTTTCTCGGCGTCCTTCTCATCCATCAGCACCTGATGATACCCGGCATAACAATCTACAAAAGATTGTATTTCGTGTTTGGCGCAATTGTCAACGAGGATGTGGATGTTGGGCAGCGGGAAATTATCTTTAGGACTTGCTCTGTTCAGATCTCGGTAATCTACACATACCCGAGTTTTCCCGTCCTTTTTCGGTACTGGAACCACATTCGCCAACCATGTTGTGTATTGGACTACCCGGATCACTCCTGTTTTCAGTTGCTTGGTGATCTCCTCTTTAATTTTGTCACTGACCTCGGTTTTGAACTTTCGTTGCTTTTGTTGAACCGGAGGACAATCAGGATGAATCGGCAATTTGTGAACCACTAGATCGACACCAAGTCCTGGCATGTCATCATATGACCAGACAAACACGTCTTTGAATTCAAGAAGAAGTTGAATTATCGCCTCTCGCGTTTTCTTGTCCGTGTGAATGCTTATCTTGGTCTCCCGGACTTCTTCCGGGGTTCCTAAGTTTACCGGTTCAGTGTCATTCAGATTTGGCTTAGGTTTATTCTCGAAATATTCCAACTCTCGGTTTATCTCCCTAAAAGCCTCTTCCGCATCATATTCTGGTTCTGGGTTCATTAATTCGCAGTTAAATAGCTCATTGTGGTCTGGGCGTGAAGTCCGCAAGCATGTCATATTTAAAGCCGCATTATTAGGACTGAAAAGGAAGATAAGAGGAAAAGTAATAAAAATCAGAACAAGAGAAAGAATAGGAAAGCAATGATGATTTTTTTGTATTTTTGTATATTTCTTTTGGAAAGTTGGAATACAACAATGTTTTCAACTAGGAATTCAAAACAACAATCGAAAAGAAGAAAACGTTCAAGTTAGGTCCCTGGGATAACTTGTGATACAGGAAAGGTGGCAGGGCAGGTCTACCCGGACTTCCGTCTAGTCGGGAATGGCGTGGCCTCCCAGTTTTGAAGTTGGGCGTTCGGTCCCATGTACAGCATCTCAGCAGTGCTTGTGCCTTCACCTGGTTGAACCATGTGGACCTCGTAGAGCATTTCTCTCATCGCCCCACATATTTCCTCGATTTCCTCAGCTGTGAAGACCTCATCATCTTCTTCTTCCGCGTACCTTGGCCTGACGAAAGTCGCATATAAATCCGGCAGCGGTTGAGGCAGCTTCCAGCCCTCATTTCTCCTTTTCTTTGCCCATTTTTCGTCTGTTGGAGTAGGTTTGAAACCTAGTCCAAAAGGTTTCTTGATGACTGGTAAAGTAATGGGTTCCGTCATTCCCTGAAGGGTTCGTCCAAGCCCCTTCCCTGGCCTAAATCCGTGTCGGATCATCTCTTTGGCCACCATAACCGAAGCGTTAGACAAGAAAGGCTGGGGGCAAGGTACTCCCTCTTCGTGCTGCTCTGCCAATACCACCTCGAAAGCTTGATAGACCGTATGCTCGCTCCCTTCTCTTGGTTCAAGATACGGGATAGATGGGTCCCGATAAATGGCATGTTCGTCTTCTCCATGGACCACGATCTCTTGGTCTTCATACTCGAACTTCACCATCTGGTGAAGAGTAGAAGGCACGGCTCCTGCCGCATGGATCCAAGGCCTGCCAAGGAGGAAATTGTAAGATGTGTCCATGTCGATCACTTGGAAAGTGACTCGAAATTCGACTGGTCCTATGACCAGCAGCAGGTCTATTTCTCCCATGGTGTCTCTCTTGATACCATCGAAAGCTCTTACACAGACGTTGTTGGGTCGGATTCTTCCGGTCTCAATTTCCATTCTTTGCAGCGTGGAGAGCGGGCAAATGTCAACACCTGATCCCCCATCCAGCATTACCCGCTTGACATAGTAGTCCTCACATTTGACTGTTAAATGCAATGCCTTGTTGTGTGCTGCTCCTTCCGGGGGTAGATCGTTCTTGCTGAAGGAGATTTGGTTGACGGCGAAGAATCTTTCTGTCATCCGCTCTAATTGCTCCACCGAGGTTTCAACCGGCACATATGCCTCATTCAGGGTCTTCAGTAAGATCTTTTGATGCTCGGCCGACCTTGTCAATAATGATAGCATGGACACCTGCTCAGGGTGCTTGCGCAACTGATCTATCACTTCGTAATCCGGCATCTTCATTTGTTGGAAGAACACTTCCGCTTCTTCAACACTCACGGGCTCCTTTGGAGGGAAGCGCCTTTGTGTGGCGTTGTTCAGTTCTTGGGTATTTGAGTACCCTCCAACGAAAGTATTTTCTGGAAGTTCTTCCATGACCTCCTTACCTTTGTATGTTACCAAAGTCTTTTGATAATTCCACGGCACTGTGGACGGGTTGGTCATTGGCTTTTGTGGCACGCGTCCGATAACCACTGGCTCATTCAGCCGAGGTGGTTGAATCGTCCCCCGGACCACATAGGCCCCTTTTGGCACATACATAGGTTTTGTCTTTTTGATCCCGAAGTTCTGCGTCTTCTTGGCTTGACCTCGCGGTATGTAAAGAACTCCACCCTTTGCCGGTACCACTTTCTTCTCCACCTTCTTTTCAGACTTGCTCTCTGCGATCTTGGCCTCCTCCTCTTTTTCTGATTTTTGGTCTATTTCAGGCCTCTTCCCCGTGTCGACAATGGCAATTATGGCTTTCAAAGCAGGGTCGAACTCTTTGTCTTCACAAATCATGCCGATCAACGGCCCATTATTGTGAGCGGGCAATGGATTGTTTGTTACATTCGGGATCTCCTCGTCCCTTAGCACTATTTTCCCCTGCTCTATCAAATTTTCGACCACTCTTTTCAATGACCAGCAGTCGTTTGTATCATGTCCCTCGGCCCCTGAATGATAGGCGCATCTGACTCCGGCTTTGTAAGAAGGAGATGTCGGGTTTTGCCTCGTTTGGGGAATTGGTTGCAAGAAACCCAACTGGACTAGCTTAGGGAACAATGTAGAGTATTGTTCACCGATGGGCGTGAAAGTCCGCCGTCGAGGTGGCTCCTGGGGGCGGTAGTTATTCTGCAGGGGTTGTGGGTTATAGTGGTTGCAGTAAGGAGGCTGATTTCTGGGAGGTGGAGCTAGGCCTCGGTTGGCTTGTTGTGGTGGATGGTTATAAGGTTGGGCATTCATGACCATATAAGGTTGATGAGCATATGCCACATTTGAGTGGGGGTAGTAGTGTTGTGGGGCCCTTTCCGGAAAATGGGGCCTGGGATGACGATACTCCCTTGCTTCAGAGGCTGCCATAGCCGTTTCTTCCTTCTTCTTCCCCCTTGTCGTTCCTCCAGACCCGCTTTGGACGGCCTGAGAGGTTGCCCTTATGGCTGCTTGACTCAAAATCCTTCCTGTTTTCAACCCATTCTCTACCATCTCTCCTATCTTGATCGCTTCTGCGAATGGCTTACCCATGGCCGACATCATGTTTTGGAAATAGTCAGACTCTTGAGCTTGGAGAAAGGTGGTGACCATTTCCACTTCATCCATGGGGGGCTTCACCCTCGACGCCTGTTCACGCCACTTAATAGCGTACTCTCTAAAGCTTTCCGAAGGCTTCTTCTTCAAATTCGACAGAGAGTTTCGGTCTGGCGCAATGTCGATGTTATACTGGAATTGCTTTACAAAATCTCTGGCGAGATCATCCCATATATGCCATCGGGACATTTCCTGATCCATATACCATTCTGAAGCTATCCCTACTAAGCTTTCCCCAAAATATGCCATGAGCAGTTCTTCTTTTCCGCCGGCTCCCCGCAATTGGTTGCAGTATTTCTTAAGATGTGCAATGGGGTCACCGTGCCCATCGTATTTCTCGAATTTGGGGGTCTTGAAACCCGTTGGCAGGTGCACGTGAGGGAACATGCACAGGTCGGCGTAAGAGACGCTCTTTTGTCCGCTCAACCCTTGCATATTCTTCAAACTTTGTTCAAGGCTTCTCATTCTCTTAGCAATCTCATTTTGTTCCGCAATCCTGGGGTTCTGATCCTGTCCCGGTGCGAGTTCGCACTGAGGCGGTAGAGGATTATTGTTGGTAGCGAACCTGGTTGGTTCCATTGAGAATGATGGTGCTTGGAATGTAAAAGAGGACGAGTCAAAGCTTGGCTTGTATGTGGCAGGTTGTGCCGTAGCTGGGCAAAGCGATGCAGTAAAGATGTTCATGCTTGCATCAGTGGCCGACATTCGGGGATGAGGCTCAGAAGGTGATCCTGCGGAGAAGGCGGAGGTGGCTGGGTACCCGAATGGGGTAGCAGGGTAATTTATGGGGACATTAGAAGTCCCACCTGACCTGGAGAATAATTCAGGGAATCCGGGGACGACACTTGGCGGCTCTTTCCCATTGTTCCAGTCATCCAGCATTTCCAACATGCGGAGCCGTAGGATTCTATTTTCTTCCGCAGTTGCGGATTCAGGCGTGAGGACGGCTGAGATTGAGCTCTCCTCAGAGACGGGGACTGTTTGCAATGGAATTTCCGAAGACATTTCCACACTTCCTTTTGACCTGGTGAAGTAAGTGTGAGTACTGCTTCTGGTCCTAACAGCAGGTAGTTGAACACCTCTCCTTGATCTCGTGAAGTATGAATGCGAGGCCAGACTTTCACCAAACCAACCGTCTTTTCAAAAAACCCTGGAAAAAAAATGCTCAA
Source organism: Nicotiana sylvestris (assembly GCF_000393655.2). NCBI lineage: Eukaryota > Viridiplantae > Streptophyta > Magnoliopsida > Solanales > Solanaceae > Nicotiana > Nicotiana sylvestris. The sequence continues at coordinate 149,009,658 of NC_091066.1, read as the reverse complement.
TGACAAACGCACGGTTAATTCTGCAGCCAATAATAGATAGTTAATCTCACGTTGGGCATGATGCACCTATACAGTTAAGTGGATTACTATATGTCTGCTACGAGAGCATGCGTCATTCCGGTACTTTTCCTCTTATTTCCCCCCTTTTTTTTTTTTCTTTTTTTTTCCTTTTATTTTATTTACATTTATTTTTCTTTTATATTTTTTTTGTAGCAAAAGAAAATGCGATCGGATCCGATGAGGATTGCCTACGTATCACGATACTCACGTGAATCAGATCATTACGTAGTTCGAAAACACAAATGAGCGTGAAAGAAGCAAACTCTTTATTATTGAAGCAGTCTATTACAAACTACATTTTGCAAAAGAAAAAGCAAACTTTGAAAATAAACCTAGACTCAAAAATAGACTAAAAATCACCCTGATGAAAAAACAGGCAGAAGATGCTAAGATACAGATTTGACCTATGAATGCATTATGGTTTTAAAAATTGGTTTCCGCGGGGCGTCGTTCGGCCTCGCCGCGGTCCTAGGCGTGAGATCCCTCTCAAGTTGCTCTAGCTCGTGCATAGTCTGCTTGACATAACCCATTACTGCCGAGAGGACGGTAGCGCTGGACATGTTCTCACATCGTAGGCATCGTCTGGTGATGGCATGGGCAATGGCCTTGATCCTATCTCTGGTTTGCTTCTTCTCTACGAGCAGGCGTTTTGTCTGATCGCTGCATATCTTGAAAACTTGAGCATCTTGTACATGCTGATGCTTCAGTCGTCGTACTTCCAACTTCATCTGGGCTATTGAGTCATACCAGTATCTGCTCTCAATTTGGAAATCCTTGGCCTGATTAGCTGCTTTGATCTCAAGTGCAGCCATCTCTCTCTTTATCTTAGCAACAGTCTTCTCATGGTCGCTTTTCAATCGATTCAGGTACCTGCGATGCTTATCCGTTCTTGTATCCCACTGTGCTTTGAGCTCTGCTATGATGTTTTCAGATTTCTCCAAACCATCTCGCCATTCCCTGATTTCACCTTTTAGCCCTTTTATCAGCTGCTCGTCCGATCGACGCCTTGGTTGTCTATCTGCATCCAACCTTATCTGTTTGATCTGGGCTCTGAGCATTTCATTTTCTTGAATCAACCTGTTCCGCTCTCCCAGATCGGTAGCAACTTGCACGTTGTGTTCATATTTCAATTTTTCCACTTGTTGCTTTAACCTGCTGATTTCGGTGCAATAGCCTCTTTCTTTTGCTAACCAATCCCACTGCTTTTGTGATGATTCGGTAAAATTCCGGATGTGGGGTCTCTTAGCTGGCCTTTCATGCTCGAGTTCCCTTCTGTACCATGCAAGGTAACCTGGCGCCGTTTCTCCTTTGGCTTGATCCCGCACGCAAGTATCTGATTTCAAATATTGACCCTCATTCCAGATTTGGCGAATCTTTGCTTCTGGGAACTGTCCGTTAGGACTTATCTCAATTGCTTGAGTGCTTAGATCTTCCTCATGAGGTACTGTCTGGCATCTTCCGAACTGTCTTAAAACTCGGCAGGGTGCGTAAGGTTGAATGCTCTTAAGCCCCATCAGCAAGAAATGAGTTTTAGCCGCTGACATATATAAGACCTCATCAACGGGCAACCATCCCAACTTCCATTGTATTTGGCTGGCAGTAAGAGCTTGAAAGAACGAGGTCCAAGCCAGGACTCCTTCGGGCAAACTGATCTCTTTGGCTCTCGCGTAAGATTCTTCTATGCGGGTCTTTTCCGGGGAACCATGGCTCAAAATCTCGGAATGATGGCAAAGGTGCTCGGTCATCCATATCTGCAGGAGCAAGTTACAACCTTCGAAGAAATTTCCCCCAGCTTTACAAGCTGTGAGAGCTCGAAAGATGTCGGATACCACCATAGGCGCGAGAGTACTGTCACTTTGCGTGAGTAAAGTGCTGACGACCCCAGATATCTTCAAATCAATGTTTCCATCTTTCCTGGGAAATACCAGAAGACCCAGAAACGTTATCATGAACGCCACCCGTCTGTGCTCGTCCCACTTCTGACGAACTCCTTTGCTGCACAGTTTGTTGATTGGATTATTGAATCCCCCCTCGTGACCGTATCTATCATATATGAAGCATGGAGTACAGAATCCGGCTGCTAGATCCGGGTTGTGGACTGTTCTAGGTATTTTCAATGAATCCAGGAACCGATGTACCGTGACGACTCTTGGGGCGACCAAGTATTTTTCCCTCAACGGAAGTTCAGTATTCCCGATGTATCCGGCCATTTCTTCCAAAGTTGGGGTGAGCTCAAAATCAGAGAAATGGAAAACATTGTGCGCCGGGTCCCAATAGGTAACCAAAGCTCTTATGATATCTCCCCGAGGCTGGATTTCCAACAGACCCACAAGACCTTTCAGATTTTTCTTAACCTCATTTTGCCCTTCAACACCTAGATCATTCCACCATAGCCGTAACTTGATAGGGATTTTGGTCATTATTGAAAAATGTTCATTTTGCATCGTGCTCATCCTGCACATTTATTAAGGTGATTTTAACAAAAATGACTGACTCAAAATATTTTACAGAGGGGACCAAGCTTTGAACACGGCCTTTAAGCACTTCGGGGACGAAGATTTTAAGGCTGTGTGGGTCTAAAAATGCTAAGCAAAACCCAAAAGTGGCTATTTATGCAAAGTCAGCCTTCCGGCGTCCCTTTCGGGAACATTCGGCTATTCATGTCAAAACAGCATCACCTGACTTATTTATGACTCTTTAAAAATTTGAAACATATTTTTTTTTGATTTTGGCTATTTTAGCAAAAATGGGGTTGAACCCGACGAGGGTTGCCTACGTATCTCACATCCGGTGAGAATCAAACCGGCGTAGTTCGGGCATATCATGAATAGAGAAAACCTAGAAATCAAGAATAAGTATTATTATTTTGAAAAAAGATAAAGGCTCAAGAAAAAATATTTTTTTTTTTATTTTTTTTTTGTGCAATATTTGGATCATTAGTCTGAATTTATAAAAGGGGTACTACAAAAGAAACAACACACTTTTTTGAATTATGGATTTTCCATTTTTTTTTTTACTTTTAAAATAAACACTTTTTCTTTTTTTTTTGATTTTGAAAGTGATAAAAGAATTTTTTTAAAAGAATTTTTTTTTTTTAATAACTCTCAATAAAAGACAGTTTTTTTTTTTAGAAAAAATTCCGGCGAGGTTTTGACACTACTTGGACATTGGTTTTATTCTCCAAAAATAAGTAATTATCTCCCCTACGCTGCTATTTTCCCCTTTTTAGGAACCGGTCGACATGCGGAACCGAAGCAAATAAATGCACAACACAAATAGGATGCACCAGGGGGTCTTTTTCGTTTCAGGCTGCCTGTCCTAGACGGACCCAACCCCTGTGTTGAGTCCCCTAAGTCAAATGCAACATGATGCAGATAAGCGTTCCTACTAGGGATCCGGCATGAAGTCAAGTTATTCTAGGTTCGTAACCTGGGTATTTGTTCTAGACTGTGCACCCGAGCGGACAACTCGAGTCGAGGAGGGGGCTACGTACCGGGGACCCGCGAGATCGTCCGGCTTTGTAACTTGTCCGTCCTCTTTCTTATTTTAGGTATTGACATTAACAGAATAGGGAGTCCCGACCAGCGAGCTTCTCCCCGGAAGTAAGAAGAGAAAGGTTTCGGCACAGTTTATATACAGTTCAGATAATATCAAAGCGGTAAAAGACAACATTTAGCACGTTACGCAAAAAACATGTAATAAAAATCAGATAATAAAGCCAAATATAACAATTATTCTAAGCTCGAATTCTTGAACCCTGAACCAGTGGTTCTGGGTGTACAATTCCCCAGCGGAGTCGCCAGAGCTGTCACACCTCCTTTCTGCGCGCCCGCCCCGAAGGGTTAGAAATGCGCGGGTGGGAGTTTTTCCAATTTAAGTGACAATATTCGAAATGGGATTATTTATTTAATTCAGAGTCGCCACTTGGGAAAGGTTTGGCTTTTGGTGTCCCAAGCCACCGGTTTATCTTGAATCCCAAATCGAGGAAAATATTCGACTTTTCAAATGAAGTCTGCGAACCAGAAATTCTAAGTAAGGAATTCTGTTGACCCGAGGGAAGGTGTTAGGCACCCTCGAATCCCGTGGTTCTAGCACGGTCGCTTAAATTGTTATAATGGCTAAATATCTGATTTAAATACAGGTTGTGACTTATGTGCTTTTATTAAGTTTAAACCGCTTTTATTATTATCATTTATTTTTATAGAATTGCAACGTCGTGAAAATGCATCTTGAACCACGTCACAATCAATGCACCCGTAGTTGTTAACACATTTCGACTCCGTTGAGATTTGGATTCGGGTCACATCAATGCGCACCCAAGTTTAAGAGTGTAATTCATTAAGGATGCCTAAGGGGTCTAGCGCGTTATTATTTGTAGAAGGCCATGAAATTTATTAAATGGCCCATCCTGAAACGGTTACATTTCTGATGTGTTTATCTCTTAAAAATAGAAGAAAAGATGCGTGCTATTTTTTAACTATGTGTTTGGCCCAAATCAGGATTTTAGCTAATCGTCCGATTAATTATTTACGGACTGAAGAAACATTGTACCTCATGAAAACATGCTTTGAACTTGATAAAAGAAATGTATATGGGATTGATGAAATGCTACGACTGTTACAAGGGCTCCCTAACTTTAACTTATTCGGACAAGATTAATTAAAATTGCTTGTTTGGGAAATGCGACTAGTGGTATTTGAAACTCATCCTGTAAACTGCTTCACGCAAACTGAAACTCAAGAGTTTGAAACTGTATTGTCTTTAGCTAGATCTAAACAATCATTTGCCCTTACATATTCGAAACATGCTTAAATAGCGAGTATGAGTTAACAATTGTATTAAAATGGCTGCACATTTCATGGATTGTATTTACATCTTATGTACTACTAAACGAATAAAATGTCACAGTTTCAGATTGGCATAAACTTTAATTAAGTACAACCTTACTAATGTGTCTCTATTAGGCTAACAGACCAAGAAACTACATATCTTAACAACATTAAAAGGCAATTCATAAGCAATACAACAGGTGCTTCTAACTCCTTCAAATCTTTTGATTCATGCTTTCATTGTTACATCAAATGCGAGTCTTAGTGTGTACCTGGATATTGGATACAACAGAAGGAGCAAGGGGTCAGTAGGACAATAGAAGCGATACCAAACAGCAGCAGTAACAGCAGGTACCAATAGAACAACTCCCAGTGCAAGATACAGTTAGAACCGACAAGAAATGGTAGACAGGTAGCAGCAAACAATGCAGTAGGAATAATACTCCAAGACAGACCAATCCAGGGGAAACGAACAATATGAATCAACTAATGAACTCAGATGATACTTGGAAGAAAACAGAGTTGACTGAACAGGTTGAACAAGACTGGGAATCAGACAAACAAGACAGAAGTAATTGCTGATTTTCTGTTTATCCCTTTCCCTATCTTCTTTCTTTTCAAGAATCCAATATCAGTCTGCAGTCTTGAACTTATACTTAAGTTATCAGAAAGAGACCTTTTCCAATTTTTTTTACTGTTTTCCCCCAGAACTTCAATTCTCAAAATTTCAGTTTAGGCTCCCCTGTGTCTCTCTATGTATGTCTGTGTGTGTATACTTCTCAGTGTGTATTTCAGCTTTCTCTTTCAAAAAATTCCTCACAGTCTGTCTCCTTTTTTTCTTTTTCTGTGTCCTATCCCCCCCCCTTTTTATAAGCCTCTATCCTACTCTTTTTAACAGCCTGTTTTCAGAAATCCCAGTACCCTTCCCATGTGCCTTCCATTTTCAATTCCAACTTTAGCTAATTAAGTATTAAAACCCATTCACATTCCCTGGCAGATTCAACTTTTCATTTTATTATCTAAAAGCAAGTATGGGCAGTAGAATATATCTGACAGCATATGCTGTCAAATTGTTTAAAACTTAAAAGCTTCTTAATGCAGAAAAACAGGCTGTGCACAAGGCACATGAGGTGCACCAATGCACATGCTGTGCACGAGTGCACATGCCTTCCAATTCAGAATTTAAACATAAACAATCCTTTTTACATTGACTGATCCAAATCAACAGCTATAAGTAAACAAAACTGGTTCTGAATTGATTTCAACAAATGTTCAACAGAAGCAAATCGATTTACTATGCTCAGACAGTTGAAATTAATTGACGACACATGTCGACTCGACTATATTAGTATTAACATACACAAACGTAGCCAAATCAGACATTCAAAAGCATGGGACACATGACTCGACTTATACTGATTAAGCAGGATTATACTTTGAGGAATCAGTAAGTCAGTACAAATTTGGGATACAACCAATACACATGTCTTATCAGAATAGGAGGGGTTCAAACAAAACACAGTGGTTCAGGCAAAGTGGTCAATCAGAAGGTAGTAAAATTTAAAGACACAAATTGAAACAAAACATGACCAGATATTTAAAACAAAACACACGGACTAAAACAAATAAAGGAAACCAAACAAACTCACCTTAAAGCTTGCAAAGTTAAAAATTTGAACTCGGATTTGAACAACTTTCTTAAGGCTGAACGGGCTTTACGAAGTGTTTCTCAAATGAGAAACACTTGATTAAAGTCCATCAGACCTTAAAACTCTTTGGTTTGAACCGGTTTGAACCAGTGACGAGGGACCTTGTGGTTTCAAAACTCAGATCTAATATTCGTGCTTCCCTGGTTAGATTCGGACCAAACCAAGTATGGTTTGGTCACGAGGAAGGTCCGGGGAGTGTCTGGTATGAAGCTGGGGTTGTTTGGTGTAGATCGAGTTTGACTCGAATCTTCAAATGAAGATTCGAGGACCTGGGGGGTGATTCGAACCAAACGGTCAACAGGTCTATGTTCAGGGTGGTGAGGGGGTTCTATGGTGTTCATGGCGAGGTCACCGGTGTTCATGCCGCCGGTTTTCATGGTGGGGGATACAAGGGCGGCTCTAGGGTTTGAAGGGGATGAGGTTGAAGACGAAGGCTGGGGTTCGGATAGGGGGGCAGGGTAGGATTATGACTTTATATAGTTAATGGGTGGATTGATCTCGACCGTTAGATCAATCTAGATCTACGGTCTGGATCTGATAGCTTAAGTGGAACGGTGTCGTTTTAAGGGTAAAGGGTTGGGGTCGGTCCGGGTGAGACGGGTCGGGTTTATTGGTGGGTTACGGGGGATTGATCTTGGCCGTTGATCATTCTGAGATCAACGGTCCAGATCAGGTATGACTCAAACGACGTCGTTTGGACGTCCTGGGCATCAGGTGGCCTGGACCGGGCAGGCCTGGGTCTTGGGCTGTTTGTTTGGGCCAATTTTGTTAAAATTGGCCCAAGTCCGGAAGGGAAGGGGTCTATTTTTTATTTATATATTTATTTTTTTATTTTTTTTTATTTTTTTATTTCTGATTTATTTCAAAACAAAACTAAGCCAAAAAATCAAAATTTAAAATTAAATACACACTCAATACAATTATTTGCACACACACTAAAGTATTTCAAAACAGGTAAAGTCAAACCAAATAAAATCACGGACGAAAATGCCTATTCATGATTTTCTATTTAACGACCGGATTACGGTTTGAATTATGCAGGACACATATATTTTTTTTGAATTTTATTTTAATAAAGTAAATAAATAAAAATGGGCTAAGGTCACAAATAAATCAACAAAGTGCTGCACAGAAATCCGAAATTGTACAGCAGGGCCAATTATATTTGTTTTTATTTCTTTTTGGAGCGATTGTCGTGCGAAAACAAAAATCACGTGCTCACAACAAGTCATAAAACAATAAAATCACATAGGGGAGTCTTATTTAGGAGATCGGAGTTCTAGAAAGCAAAACGACCGGTCTGATCCCTAAATGAGAGTTTTAGTTTTAGAAATTGGACCGTAGTCGGAGCAGTGTGAAGACGACCTCAGGATGGAATTTCGTTAGTTCCGTTAGCTCCGCTGGGTGATTTTGAGGATACCGAGAGATCCCCAGCATAGATATCGAGAATACTAAGAGATCCTCAGGATACTGAGAGATCCCCCGTACACATATTGAGGATACTAAGAGATCCCCGGTTGTTATCTCTATGTTGAGTTGTACTCTTTTCCGTGATTATTTTGTGTCTGTTATAGTTGTTGTTGTTCTTTCTATTCTGTGTTATTTCTTACTATTGCACTTAATTATGCTGTCTTATTCTACATTGTTATACCTTATATATTATTTAATCTCAGTAGGGCCCTGACTTTTCTCGTCACTACCCGACCGAGGTTAGGCTTGGCACTTACTGAGTACCACTGTGGTGTACTCATGCCCTTTCTGCGCATGTTTTTCATGTGCAGATCCAGGTACTTCAACTCAGTCCTATCACCCTTGAGGTGAGGCGTTTTCATAGAGACTTCGAGGTATATCTGCCGCGTCTGCAGACTGAAGAGTCCCTTTCTATTCGCAGTATTAATATAGCCCTTCTGTATTTTCATTTTGATAGACATTCTAGAGTTAGAGCTTTTATGTATCTCTTAGCTTGTGATTCATGGGGTTCCGTATTTTGGGAGTGTTAGGTTGATATTTTATATTGTTAAATGTCAGGTGGCATCTTAAACACTGTTTCTTTTTGTCATATCAGATCTTAATTATTTTCCTTTCGCAATTGTTTTCTTTCCCGCATTTGTTAGGCTTATCTAGTCGTAGATACTAGGTGCCATCACGATAGTTCACGGAGGGCAAACCGGGGTCGTGACACTTTCACAATAGACAAAATTATAATTTAAGTTACTTTCCTAATATTTAGGACTTTGAAATTAATTTAAATTTTACATATTAAACATTATCTTATTAATCTACAATTAACTATATTTGTGTCTTCTTGAATGAACTTGAGAATAACTTTTGATTTTTTTTTTAGAAAATTCTTAAATCATCAAGGGTTGTGTGTTTTTACTAATGTCATGACCCAAAATCCATTAAAAGGTCGTGATGGCGCCGGACATCACTGTCAGGCAAGTCAATACATACTCAAAACGCTCCCCGGTCATTCAAAATCCGATCTGAACATACGCCCAAGTCTGAAATCATCATACGAACATGCTGGAACCTTCAAATCCTGATTCCGAGGTTGTTTACTCAAAAATTCAATCTTAGTCAATTCTTCCAACTTAAGGTTTCCGAAATGAGAATTCTCTTTCCAAATCGACTCCGAACTTCCCGAAATTCAATTCTGCCCACGCGTACGAGTCATAATACCTGAAATGAAGTTGCTCATGGCCTCAAACCGCAGATCGACACGCTAGAGCTCAAAACGACCGATCGGGTCGTTACAACTAAAACTAAAAAGAAAGCACGATCACTTGTAAAGTTGAATTGATAAAATTATAATTATATAGTTGGAAATGTCGTTCGATTTTTTTACCCTTTAAAAATTATAATTATAACTATATTAAAAGTACGAAGGCCCTTAGTGATATGTCGTTCGCCTTTTTTACTCTTTAAAAATATATTTTACTAGGATAATATTGTAATTTAACTATTCTCCTAATATTTAAACAATTTAAATTAACTAAAATTTTGGTTATAATATTTTTTCATATTTGAACTATACAAAACTACTTATATTTAAAACTTTCAAAATTTATTATAAATACACCACTTCGACTCTTCTAGATCTTTTTACCTAACTAATAATCGTGCTCTAACATTTACAAAAAAACTAATATTTAAGAATTTGGATTCAACTATAATTCCTTTAAAATGGTAAGAAGGAAATTGTCCCAACTTTTGCCGTGAGATATTTTTTCCTAAAACTTTGCTCCTCAACAAACCAAAAAAGAAAAAAGGAAATCTTTCAACAATTTCACCTTCCTTTTTGACAACCAAACGGTACCAAAGGATTTTCCAACAAAATTTTATTGTTAATTTAATTCCTTTGAAATATGTTCATTAAGCTTAGGTTTATTTTTGCCAAAATATCAGAATAATTTTTTAGAAAAACAAAGTATCCTAAAAATAAATAAAAAAAGGAAACTATATTTCCAAAAGGAACAAAATTGCCGTCAAATAATAATTTGTTATACTTACAAAAATATGGAGCTTCTTTTTTGTGGTTATTGATTATTAGGAGGGAAACATGAATTCTCTTTTTGAAATACGTGAATTAACCAAAAACAAAAGAATTCCCTCCATATTATTTCCCTCTAAATATTTTGTGCCTAAATTAAAGCCTCCTAATTCTATTAGAGAGTAATATGGTGTTCCTTTTCTATAGAAAGATTAGACTACAAAAAAACCTTAAAACACTAAAAGCACAAAAGAAAGCCAAAAAATGAGGTGTAGATTTTTTATTACTTCTCTGAATCAACTTGTCATCACTAGAAGCAAAGGTTCTAATTTCTTTCTATATATCTGTTCCAATTTATGCATTATACATTTAAATTTCTGTTATTTTGTTTAATTCTGCAGACTTAGGCAAATTTTCTTGTTCTTAGATTATCGGCACATATCCCTTTTTTTACTTTTTGGTTCAACTTTGTTAAGAAATGGAATCCTGGTGATTTCTTTTTGTGCTATCTTAAATATATGAAATTTACCTCTTCTTCTTTGTTACTTTTGAAATTTTGGGGCTGTAAGTGTGTGTTGATTGGTCTATATTTGTTTCCTCATGTCTGTTTGATTTTTTATTTTAAAGCACTGTGAAGAATTTGTCCGAAAATTCTGAACTCTTAAAGTTCACTGTTAGATACCGTATACTAATTAAAAAGATCTGGTTATACAATGGGGATACAATATTTCTGAAAGTTCAAATGATATATAAACTCTATTACTATAGTATTTATCATGTTATAAGTATACAGTTTGAGGTTTTATTCAATTCTTAAAGTTGGCTACTAAGTACTTATAGAAAATATCATTTATATTTGTATTTATGATAATTTATTTTAGTGTCTTACAAATTCTTATTTGTAACCAAACATGGGTAGGAATGATTTTTGGAAAAAAAACTAATCGCTTGACTGATAATCATGACTCGGAACCTGTTAAGAGTTCTAAGAAGCCGTCTATTGACGAAAACTTGCTCACGCAATCTGTAGAAGAACTTGTTTATCCGGGTAATTGTAATATGATTATTGTGCAATATTGAATTTGCCATTAAATTTTTTTTCTCATTATATAAATTTGTGTCTTTGTTTATTCATATTTAGCTAATTCATCTTCAATAATTTTCTTGAAAGCGCGGACATGATAAGAGAGAAAGAAATTAGCTATCACTATGGTGGCCATTTTGTATTCTCCCCTTCTAGAAAATATGTAGGTGGTCATTTGAAGAAAACAAATATTGATGTTGTTTTTATATCTTTTTTTGACCTATTGGATGACTTAAAAGAGTATTGTAACTTCAATATTTGTGAGGGAGACAAGTTCTTTTATTTGAGAGGTGATAGAATTATTAGTGATTATGATGGGCTAGTTGAATGTCATGACGATCAAGATATTAAAAACATGCTTGTTAGTTATAGAATGCATAAGGAAAGGCCTATTGAGATTTATACACTGCTGAAAAATGATATTTTTATGAGTACTTCTCTTGGAGAAGATAGTTCTAGGGGTATGAGTCTGAAGAGATGACAAAATCAGTTGTAGGAGCATACGAATCAGCAAATTCAGTAGGTAATCACTATTTTTATTGATTTTAATTACTTCTATCGATATTTTTACTTGACGTTATTTATTTAACCTTCGTAGGTTCCAACGCTGTGAAAAGAAAAACTAGAGGTCCTACACGGTGTGTGAAAATAATTAACATACAGGAGGGACAAAAATTACCGGTGGAATATGATGAAGATCATCAAGCTATCGGTGAGAATGCAAGCAAATTAATTTGGTTTTTGGGACAAACAGTTAGAAGCCGAATTTGTTGCCCTTTAAAGGTAAATGGTTGGAAAGAGATTGAGCAAGATAAGATCGACCATATGTGAGAAATTGTCTTGGTAAGAAAAACTAACAAACTAATAATTTATAATATTTTATAATTTCTTATGGTTTAACAATTACTAGAATATATGATTATAAACTTTGATTGTATTTTTTTTATATGGGAAAAGTTTAATTTTGATGTGTCCGAGGGAAGAAAAAGCAATTCTTGGCAAAATGAGTGACCTCTATAGAGACTATAGGTACAAGTTGAAGAAGGAGTATTTTGATTCAAAAGCAAATTACCTACTTCGCTTACGAAACAAGCCTAAACTTGTTGCCGCAGATGAATGGAAATATTTGGTCAATCTTTGGAGTGATGTCGACTTTCAGGTATTTAAATTGTAAATTAATTTGTTTCTGCCTTTTTATTATTATGTGTTTCATTGAGGATCTCAAGTTTATTTAAAAAAATTAATTATGGGCGTGTTTGAGATAACTAAAACTGTTTTACTCTGAATTATTATTTTTGTGATCCATGGTTTGGATTCCAAATAAAATTAAGCTCTCTTTTTATCACTAACATTTCCTTATATAAGAGCACGATATTTTTATTGTCTTTGTATTTCATATTCGATTTGCTAGTTTTTATGAGTCAATCCAAGGGCATATTAAGCTCTCTTTTATCACTGCCTTTTCTTTAGTAACTAATGTTCTTAATTTTTTTTTCAATTTTTATTTAGAAAAGAGCACACAAAACAAGACAAATAGATCGAAACGTTCCTTGCCTCCATACATTGGGACCGAAAGTTATGCAAGACTTAGATACGAAATGGTATGAACGTTGTAATAATATTTTTAGAACAAATTTAGAAGAACTATATTCACATAGTTTATTCATTTAATGATAATGATTATTTTTCCGCGGGAGCAAAAAAATGGAAAAGCTCCTTCTCGTGTTGAAGTTTTTATGGAATCCCGCAAGAGAAAAAAAGGAAAACAAGTTGATGCTTTTCAATAAGATGTTATTGTAATGTCAATGTGTTCTCTTTTCTTTTTATCTCCTTTTATATTACACATTTGTACTTATATTTGATTAATTTGCATTTTTTGATTGTAGGACCAATTTTAACAATTTAAAAAGCATCAAAAAGAAGGAGAAATTTCTTTAAATGATGATGATATCTTCGAAAAAGTACTCGGGGCCGAAAAAAATGGATATCTCCGTGCGTATGGCCCCGGAAAAAATATCAGTGAATATTTTGGTGGTAGACCAACAAAAGTACAACTTATAAAGCAACTAGAATTGACCAGAAACGAGGCAAATGAGCGTGTGGAAGAAGTTAAAAGGGAAGCTAAGGAACAAGTTGAAGAAATCAAGAAAGATATGAATAATCAACTAGTAGAGATGAATAAATAATGGGAAGAAAAATTTCGAATGATACTTGCAGTACAAGGTCTACAACAAAATGATATAGATCTAACGGTAAGTAACTTATTAGACTTTTATTACTATCTTTTTATATTAGTAATTTAGTATATGTGATTTCTTTTAGGTAATATTCATATTAAAAATAAAATTTAATTTTTTATATAAAAGATACTTCATTGTATCATTTAGTTATATGCTTTTTTTTTCTATTGTTATTGCAGCCTGTGGAGGAATTATAAAAGCATCAAGGTCGACGGGCACGTGAATAATGTTTTTCCTCTTGTCAAAGCTTATTGATATGTTTCAAACGATGTTTTAATATTTGGAATGATATTGTTGAACCTTTGTTAAATTTTGTTTATTAATATATTGTGTTTATTACGTAATTGAAGATCTTATGCTACAGTTGCCTATGTGTTTCACTGTCAAAATTTGATTGTATTTCTAAATAGGCTTTATATGAATTATTATGACTAATAATGCTTGTGGCAATTTTTTAATTAGTAGCAATGAATTTTTAAATTTGTAGCTAAACATATATATATTGCAACATATTAAAAATGTAGGTATATATTTTTTTATTTTCATAGCAAAAATGAAGAAAATTTATTGCTACGATTTTATGTTTCATGGCAAAAGAGAATGGAATATTACCTATGAATTTTTCAATTTGTAGCTAAACATATACTCCTACAATAACCACGTATCAAGAACATGGCTATTCATTTTCACTTTTCGTAGCAAATGATGAAAATCATTTGCTATAGTTCTATATATTTCATGGTTAAAAGTATGGAATATTAGCTACAATATGAAAAGGTTTATGGCAAATACTTCAATTCATAGCTACGGAGTTTTTAAATTGTAGCTAAACATGAGTACTATTGCCACGAGACTAAGCTCTAGAAATAGCCACAAAATTTGAGTTTGCATAGCAAATAAATTAAATCTTTTGCTACAACACAACAATTCGTGGCTACAATATGAAGATAACTACAAATTTGTTCATCGTGGCAAAAGAATAAAATCACTTGCTATAAGTATATTTTTTGTAGCAAAAACCTTTTACCATCATCGCTACAACATAAAAAATTTCCATAGCAATAAGTATTAGTCCTTAGCCACAGATCATATAAAGTCTGTAGCTGAGTTTTAGCTACGCTACATTTTGCTATGAATGCTACGGAAAAAAATATTGTGGCTAAAGTGTTTTGCCATGAAAATTTTCATATTTAGCTACGATGCTTTTCATAGCTATAGATGTGTAATGTTGTAGTGTCTATGCCTTACCATGATCAAATTAAGGTATGCTTGTGGGCAAAGAAGTGGAAACTCGTCCTATTGAATTTGCTTCATTCTCATTCCCTTAAGAGAGGTAATATTCATTCAATTAATTTACAGGCCAAAGATTTATCATCTCTATTGGATTAAATCCTGAGTTATTGCGAATTAAAAAACTGATGAGATTATGGAAGTAAATATTCTTGCATTTGTTGCTATTGCACTATTTATTCTAGTTCCTACAACTTTTCTACTTATCATTTACTTAAAACAGTTGAATATGATAGCAGTATGAGATAAATATTAAAAAAACAAAATAATTATCGTAAAGATACCAATAGATGTGGACGTGGCAATAGGCAAAACTATAATCGTCATCATTGTGATAATGAGAACAATAAAAATTCTCAAAATAATCCTTCACTCTGTAAATTTAATGTTTGTCATCGATTTGACATGAGATTTCGTAAAGCACATATGGATTATTATGTTTCATTCTTGAAGTGAATGTGAAAATAATGTGATAATCATTATGAACACATATTCATTCTTGAAAGAACATGAACGTACTAGTGGCAGTGGATATATCACACTAATCTCTAGAAAGAGGTTTGAGATGAAATAAGAAAATAATTTCATTATTATGGCATGAATGATCATTGACCACGTACCTACTGTGATTATGCCAAAATATTATGGCAATGCAATTATTACAAGGCAAGAGTAATGGACACGACATATTTTGCCTTAATGATTTTGACCATGACCATAATAATATAACTTTCTCTTTGAAAGAGATATTCACCATATAGATGTTGATGAATATGTGATAGTACAAAATTAATTGAAATTTCTAGAAGAGCCAATTATACTATTTTGGAGAAATAAAATTGATTATCAATAAGGTATTGTGTCGTAGTAAGTCTCAAAGAAACTTATTTAGTTTCTAAAGTATTCACGAAAGTGGTTGGTTATATTGAGACTATAATTAAAGGAAATATTTAATATCTTCTATTACTACAACTTGTAGCGGGGTAATATATATGTGAAAAGTTACCCACTTTATTCTCCGGTTTGTACTACACAAATAAAAGAATGTCACAATAGAGTAGAAATTTATTGATATAAAACCACATATCATAATAAACTTGGAGTTTATTGATAATTGCACACATCATGACCAGGCCGGCGCAAGGGCAAAGCAGGTAAAGTTGTTGCTTAGGGCCCCTTATTTGTGGGGGGCCCAAAATTTTTAACCATTAATATATTATTAGTCTATATTTTTTAACAATAATAAATATTTAAAAAGACTGCACATTTTAAGGGAAGGGAGCCGTTTGAGAAGAGAATATATTTTTGAGATCCGTGCACGCATGAAAATTCCACCATCTTGTGTTATTTATGCACTATTATTATTAAAAAGAATGGCTCCATATTCTTTTCATCTCTTTTTAACTTCTTCTCTTCTTTTATTCATTTGGCTTTTTCTATGCATTTCAATATCATTTCAGGAATTCTCACTACTAAAACAAATTAGATAACCTATAGGAAAAGAAATCAAGAAAACCTGCTAACAAAATTTTTTATGTTTTCTCTTGTTTTGAAGTAGCTATGTGCAATCCAAACACCACTCCTAAGTTCACCAATATCACCAAAATTGATCAAAAACCACCAATATCATCACAAAATCCACTCTAACCCACTTATTTATTGATCTTTTATCACTACCCCAAGAAAATCCCAAACAAATGCATGAAAAAATAACACCATCACAAATCTTCCAAGAAATCAGAGAAGTTTTCAAGCTTGCATTTGCTAATATTACTGGTTATTCAGTACCTCTGGTCTTGCTTTAGGTATGGAACCTCTTTGTTCTTAAGCTTTTGGTGCTCAACGTCCTAAGCTTTTGTCTTTAACTTTACAAAGATATGTTATTTTCCTTCTTTTTTGTTGTTTGCTCATTGCATTCCTTTTGGCCCCTTAATTATTTGCTTGTCTCCTCGCTTCAACTTGGTGTAGCAGGAGTTGCGATTGCTTTCGCCATTTCAAATAACATTATGAGTTTTCTTCTATTCAAAAATTTAGGGCCCCTCATTGAAGTTTGGCTTTAGGCCACAAATATCATTGAGCCGCCCCTGATCGTGGCGTAAACATGAAGTTTATCAATATTGATGTAACGACCCGACTTGTCGTTTTAGGAATAAACACCCCGTTCAATGACTTACGATCTCGAGCATCTTCATAATATGCATTATGACTCGCGTGTGTGGTCGAGTTTAGTTTCCGGAAGATTTGGAATTAAATTTAAAGAAAAATTATCATTTTGAAGCTTAAATAGAAAGAGTTGATCGGAGAGTTGATGATGCCGCTAGCTTCGTATGGTGATTTCAGACTTAGGCATGTTCGGATTTGGATTTGGAAGTCCGTAGGACGATTCGTTGAAAAATATGAAATTTTGGAAAAATTCGACCGAAGGTTGAAATTTTGATAACGAGGTCGGATTTCGATTCCGAAAATTGGAACAGCTCCGTTACGTCATATATGACTCACGTGCAAAATTTGAAGTCATTCCGGATTGATTCGATATGTTTCGGCGCAAAATATAAAAGTTGGAAGATTTGAAAACTCAGAATTCGATTCATAGCGCGATTCAAAATTTTAGTGTTGTTTAACGTGGGTTAAAGCCTCGACTAAGTTCGTATTGTATTTTGGGACATGTTGGTATGTTTTGTTAAAGTCCTGAGGGTCTCGGGTGGATTTTGGACGGTTAACGAACCAATTCCGAACTTGAAGAAGCTGCTGAAAATCTGCTGCTTCTGGGCAGCTGCTGATGTTTCCGCTTCTGCGACAGCTTCATCGCAGAAGCGACCTCGCAGAAGCAAGCTTCTTGTTGCAGAAGCGATGGACATGAATCTGGGCAGCCTAGTAATTATAAAACATACTTGGTACGTATTATATATGCTTTCGCTAACTTTTTGACTACTATGGCTTACTTTACTTTACTTATCTTCTCAAAAGAAATTGCATCAACGTTAAAAAAAAAATTACAACAACATTCTTCTTTTCCCCCATGTAATCCTTAATATTGCTAAACAAATATGAACCAAAGTAAAGAGGTTACAGAATGAAGACTTGTAAGAAGCGAAATTGGCCATGGCTGGGGAAGGCATCGCAGCAGCGTACAAAGAAGCTGCAGAAGCAGAAACTTTGTGCAGATGCGCGAGACAGTCGCACCTGCGATCATCGCAGAAGCGAAAATATGCTCCGCAGGTGCGAGCTTGGCCTGGATAGTGTGGATTGCAGAAGCGACGCCTGTGTCGCAGAAGCGACTATGCAGACGCGCAAATTCATCCGCAGTTGCGAAAAATTGACAGAAACTTAAGGCCAAAAATCAGTCATTTTTGCCATTTTCGATTGGAATTTTTGGAGCCCGGTTCTTGGGGGATTTTGAGGCTTTCTTCACGATTTCAACTCAAGTAAGTATCTTATACTCACAAGTTTCTACATTTCATAAATCCATGGTTATTTTCATCATTTAATACGGATTTAAATGGAAGAAATCAAGATTTTGCAAAATCTTCCGACAACGAAAATTTTAGATTTGGAGGTCGAGTTGTTATCAGAATTTGATAAAGTTGGTATGGTTAAACTCGTATCGGAATGATTATTCGTATTTCGTGAAAATTATGTAGGGTTCCGAGAGGCGGGTCCCACCTTGACTTTTGGTTGACCTTTTAGAATAAAATTTTAAATCGACGTTTTATTATCCGAAATTATTTCCGATGAATTTTAATGAAGCTATACAATTAATTTGGATAGATTTGAGATATCCGGAGGTCGATTCAAGCAAGGAGACGATTTTGGAATATCAACCTAACTTCAAAAAGGTAAGTATCTTGCCTAACCTTGTGTTGGGGAATTACCCCTTAGGCATTGAGTCTTATGTGAAAACCATGTACGCGAGGGTAAAAACTTACCCGCACCGGGTGTATACACCCACCTTAGTTAAGTTAACCATAAAAGATAAACTAAGGCTATTAGGAGGCTTATTTCTAATAAATAAAATTATTTAAAAAGGAATTAAATTCATAATAACAGAAATATAATGATGCAAAATATAGGTTTGCCGTAAACGTGCCTTCTCTTTTATTCGTGCGGCTCTTCAATTCCAAGTTCTCTAGATTACTACTGATTTGGGAGTTAAAGAATTGGTATATAGCAGGTTAGTTCATACTATTTAGGAACATGTGCATATTGAAAGAATTCAAAGAATACTTTTTGTTCATATTGTTTCCACCACTGTTTTTATTTCTCCATTGCCGCTGATTGAAAACCTCGTTGTTTTACTTGTCTTGGTACTTGAAAAAATCAGAAGTATCGGTACTCTTAAAAATGGTAAAACAAATACTCATGGTTTGACTTTAGGACTTACGAAAGGTTTTTACGTCAATTAATGTGTAGAAACGAAAATTCTATATGTAGTATTTAGGAGTATAATAAACAAATGTACGAGGAAGTGTTAGATCCTTTATCAGTTACTCCTATTAGTTTGGTCTTTTTATATTGTGTTACATGAATCTGGCTAAATTCGATTATAATTGTATAAATTTTTCTGTTTTTTATACTGTCATATGTATTACAGAAATTTATTTCTTCTTTTGTAATATCAGAATGTCAAATTTTGAGAAGACAAACAATATTGAGAGTCATGAAGAGTCATTAGAAGATATTAGAACTGAAGAGGATGATGAGAGAATAGAAGAAGAGAAAGTTTCAGAAAATAACATAACTAAATTAGAGGAGAAAATGAAAGATCAAATTGTTAGGGATGAGGACGAAGCTTATAACTTATATTGTGAATATGCCCATTCTAAAGGTTTCAGTGTAAGGAAGGATAAACAATATTACTTTCAAGGTGGTGTAGTGATAAGAGAAAAACGATCGCATGGGGAAAAGGATGAAAGGCAAAAGAAACCCAGTAAGACATCTTGTAGTCACATAGACACACGATCAAATTGTCCTGCAATGATAAGCTTTAAGCGCCAATTTCCTAATAGTCCTTTCATGGTTGATAGATTTGTTAAAGAGCATAATCATGAGATGGCTTCACCGAAAAATAGACACTTGTTAAGATCTGCTCGTTCAATAACTAAAACCAAAGGGCTAGTGATTGAAAATATGGTTAATGCTGGTATAAAGCCGACTGCAACTTATTCTTACTTGGCAGAAGAAGCTGGAGGGGTTGATGTTTTAGGTTATTCAAAGAAGGATTGTTTTAATTTTATACATCAGTTGATAAAATCTAAGGTGGAAGCTGGGGATGCTCAAAGTGTTGTTAATGAATTTAATAACAAACAAGCAAATGAGACACTCTTTTATTGGGATGTTCAACTTGATTTGGAAGGACGTATAGCTAATTTCTTTTGGAGAGATGGTCTATCTAGAATTGACTGTGAGATATTTGGGGATGTTGTGTCTTTTGATACCACATATTGAACAAATAAGTATCGTATGACTTGTGCACTATTTATTGGAATAAATCATCACTGGCAGAATATAATTTTTGGTTGTGGCTTTTTATCTGATGAGTCTGCAGAATCTTTCAAATGGTTGTTCTCGAAAACTATTATAACTGATCAAGCTCAAGCAATGGCAATTGCCATTAGAGAAGTGATGTCTGGCACTAGACATAGATTATGTCAATGGCATATATCTCAGAATGCTCCATCTCATTTGGGCTCACTTAAGAATGATAAAGGTTTTTCTAAACTTTTTAACAAGTGAATTTGATAAAACATGGGAGATGATGCTTACAATGCACAATGTAGAAGAATGACACATGTGGTCTACAGCTTTTAATAATGATGTGTTTAGTGCTGGATTGAAAGCCACATCTCGAAGTGAATCTACTAATCATGTACTAAATGGGCTTGGCGATTTGAGTACTTATTTGCATATATTTGTGACTAATTATGAAAAAAATGTAGTAAATAAGTGGCGTTTGAGTGAAGAACACGAGGACTTCAAATGTAAACAGGGTAAGCCTACTCCTGTTGTTAAAGGTAGTCCAATTTTAACTCAGATTTCTGCAGTCTACACTCATAAGATTTACAACATATTTGAGAAAGAGTTTCTCAAAGGATCCGGAACATGTTTTATTGAGGCACAAGTATATTGTGATGGCCACGTGTCCAAATATGAAGTGAAAATGCATAATTCAAGTAAGAGTTGGTTTGTTGAGTTGGATCACACAACTTTACATGTGACATGCACTTGCAAGAAGTTTGAATCTATGGGTATTTTATGTGCACATTGTCTGTTGATTTATACGTCAAATAAAGTTTGTGAAATCCCCTAAGGAATATATTTTGAGAAGATGGACTAAAGATGCGAGGAAAAGAATAAAAAATTTGCCAAGCCAAAGTTGTTCTATGAATAGAAGTTCAGAATCTGAGATTGTTTACACCAATAGTATGATGCAAACTTGTTATAATCTTACTCATCTTAGCAAATATAGTGTGGAGTGTCGAGAGATTTTTCAAAGACATCTCGAAAATGTTTCAGATGAGTTAGATGATTATTTAGAGAAATTGAACAGTAGTGCTGCCCATATTTCAGCAAAAAATTGTGAGAAAAACATAGAAGACAACAAGGTATTAGAGCCTCTTTATGTAAAAGTACCAGGTGTTCGTAAAGAGCGTATTTTACGGCATTGGGAGAAACCCAAACAAAGAAAAACTTTTCAACTGACTAATGGGAAAATTAGTAAGTATTACTATACAAGTCTTTGCTTGTTTTACCTTTTTTTTTTTTGTAACAGTCAAATTAGTTGTTTGTTCACAGAGAAATCTCAAAAAGATGTTGCACCATCAATAAAAAACATGTTTGAGGACAATGCTTACACTCCCCATCAAGCAATATCTCCTTTACCAGAAGTTAATTTGCAAGTTAGTTTTCTTTCATTCCTTTTTACGTAAAACTTATGTTAAATTATTGTCATATTATTAACTCATCTTAAATTTTCTTTTTCCTGTAAGGATGTTGATTTTGATTTGGATATGAATGAATCAAATGTCTCACTTTTAGCCTGGTTACAAAGTGTTGGGAACACAACATAGGTATTTTAACAATCTGACTTTCTTGTATAAGAAGTGTGGAGAAATACTGCAACTATAGTTAATGTGTTTAAAACTTTTCATAATTCTATTTTTATTTTTATTTTGTAGCAATCATCTACAAGTACGTGGAAATCAGGAGCAAAGTACAATTGAAGTACTATAGTGTGGCTCGTTACTTTTCACCAGCTGTTTAGAAATTGAAGCTCTTATATAGAATGATTTATATGAAGTAGTATTTTGAGACATTCGAGAAGCAGAAGCTAGCGAACTAGATTTCTTTGATTTTTGGATAGAAGAATTTACATACATTTGTGGAGAATGGTTGATTGCTTTTGTTGAATAATAATTTTTTTTATATTATTGAAACCCATAATTACCGTTGCTTACATAAGCTTTACTTTGCTTCTCCATAGTAGTCTTCTCTAGTAAATCTCACTACATTTTACTTGGATGCGATCATCAGCAGTGGCATGTTCACCCAAAACACCGCCAAGATCATCACAGAAGGTATCTTCTGTAACTTAGAGATACATTTTTCATAAATGAGGATTTCTTTGGAGCTTCTGCCAATTTTTTCTTATCCTTTGTGGTGAACAATGAGAGTTTTTAGCCAAAATTGTCCCTTATCTTTGGGGTTAGGCCTATATTTATCCCTTAAATATGCACATGAGTACATCAAGTTGAACTAACGGTCCTTCAGTTTGTGAATTGACTGGGTGAAAAATTTATTTAACTTCATTGTGAATTCTTTTTCCCCGTTCACTTTCCTCGTTATTTTGATGTCTCCGCCTATTTTGTTTAAGGAGCATGTGCAAAATATATAATGATTAACTATGGTTAAGTATTAATAGTTATAATTAAATAAGGCGACATATGACACTTTTTAATTAGTTGGGTGTATACACCCGGTGCGGGTAAGTTTTTACCGGTGACGAGTACGTACTTTGTTTATATGTGCAAATTATATCTATTAAAAATTGTAGACACCCTTAAGTAATAAATTAGAAAATTGTGAAAACTTAGTAAATCCTTGAATTGTCATGCCGCAGTGTTCGTTTTGTTGAATATGTATTTTATAAGATAATTTGGTGTGATTGCGACTTGGAATTTTATGTGAATTTCATGTGATTGTTGATTTGGTATTTTCCTGTAAATAATTATATTATGGATTTATTTTTCCGTGTGCAAATAATTAATTAAGCAAGTTTAAATTGAAGTATTAATATATTTATCAAAAAATTGGATTTATGAAGGTGTCATCTTATGTTGCGTTAATTTTCCATCTTTTTTTGTTGTTATCGAGGTTTTATGTACCTTGTGTGGAGCCTTGGGCTATTTATTGTGAAATTAATTTATTTTGTTGTATATTTGGAATTTGGTTGTGGCCTATGGGCAATTTATAATATGAATTTTATTTTGTGTTGTCGTGGTAATATCCGTGTAAATTATTGGATATATGTTGAAGTTATGAGCCTGTGGATATTGCTGGGCGGATTATGATATGGGCACGAGGTGCATAAGGTAAATGATTAACTATGGTTAAGTATTAATAATTATAATTAAATAAGGCGACATATGACACTTTTTAATTAGTTGGGTGTATACATCCGGTGCGGGTAAGTTTTTACCGGTGACGAGTACGTACTTTGTTTATATGTGCAAATTATATCTATTAAAAATTGTAGACACCCTTAAGTAATAAATTAGAAAATTGTGAAAACTTAGTAAATCCTTGAATTGTCATGCCGCAGTGTTCGTTTTGTTGAATATGTATTTTATAAGATAATTTGGTGTGATTGCGACTTGGAATTTTATGTGAATTTCATGTGATTGTTGATTTGGTATTTTCCTGTAAATAATTATATTATGGATTTATTTTTCCGTGTGCAAATAATTAATTAAGCAAGTTTAAATTGAAGTATTAATATATTTATCAAAAAATTGGATTTATGAAGGTGTCATCTTATGTTGCGTTAATTTTCCATCTTTTTTTGTTGTTATCGAGGTTTTATGTACCTTGTGTGGAGCCTTGGGTTATTTATTGTGAAATTAATTTATTTTGTTGTATATTTGGAATTTGGTTGTGGCCTATGGGCAATTTATAATATGAATTTTATTTTGTGTTGTCGTGGTAATATCCGTGTAAATTATTGGATATATGTTGAAGTTATGAGCCTGTGGATATTGCTGGGCGGATTATGATATGGGCACGAGGTGCATAAGGTAAATGATTAACTATGGTTAAGTATTAATAATTATAATTAAATAAGGCGACATATGACACTTTTTAATTAGTTGGGTGTATACATCCGGTGCGGGTAAGTTTTTACCGGTGACGAGTACGTACTTTGTTTATATGTGCAAATTATATCTATTAAAAATTGTAGACACCCTTAAGTAATAAATTAAAAAATTGTGAAAACTTAGTAAATCCTTGAATTGTCATGCCGCAGTGTTCGTTTTGTTGAATATGTATTTTATAAGATAATTTGGTGTGATTGCGACTTGGAATTTTATGTGAATTTCATGTGATTGTTGATTTGGTATTTTCCTGTAAATAATTATATTATGGATTTATTTTTCCGTGTGCAAATAATTAATTAAGCAAGTTTAAATTGAAGTATTAATATGTTTATCGAAAAATCGGATTTATGAAGGTGTCATCTTATGTTGCGTTAATTTTCCATCTTTTTTTGTTGTTATCGAGGTTTTATGTACCTTGTGTGGAGCCTTGGGCTATTTATTGTGAAATTAATTTATTTTGTTGTATATTTGGAATTTGGTTGTGGCCTATGGGCAATTTATAATATGAATTTTATTTTGTGTTGTCGTGGTAATATCCGTGTAAATTATTGGATATATGTTGAAGTTATGAGCCTGTGGATATTGCTGGGCGGATTATGATATGGGCACGAGGTGCATAAGATAAATGATGAATTTATTATTTGTACACAAATTGTCCGTACAGTTATGATATGAAATATGGGCACGAGGTGCCATGAGTAATGATGATGATATTGGCACGTGAGTTGTCCCGTGCGTTGTGATAGAAATATTGGCACGGGGTGCCGTGAAAATATAAAAAATGGGTTGAGATCCATATTTTTATGATTATGAAATGAAGTGTCACGGGGTGAATTTTATCTGAAAGAATTATACTCGAAAAATATTATTTGAAAGAATTATATTCGGCAGATATTTATTTAAAAGAACTATATTAAAAAGGTATTTACTTGAAGGAATCGTATTCGAACGATGATTATTTGAAAGAAATATATTTGAAAGATATTTATTTGAATGGAGTGTATTTGAAATATATTTATCGGAAGGTATTATATCATAAAGATTTCTATTGGGAAGATTTATAGGTTAAAAATTTATATTTGAAGGACTTGATTAATTGGTCGTACCTGTATTCATTATTTGTGGAGCAATATTTATGATGTTCTTGTTGTCATGCTGTTTATATCACTGGTTGACTATTGTTACCCTCATTGTTCTTGTTTCCTATTATTTTTATATGTTATACTGCACAGGTTAATATACTAGTGAGTGTCTTGACTGTACCTCGTCACTACTCCACCGATGTTAGTCTTGGTACTTATTGGATACCGTTGTGGTGTACTCATACTACACTTCTGTACATTTCTTTGTACAGAGCCAAGTATTGGAGTTATCGGACTCGGACAGAGTTAGAGTGTGATCGCAAGGATTCAAGGTAGATTTGCTTGGTCGTCGCAGTCCCTTGGAGTCTTTCCATTTTATCGTACAGTCAATTATTATTCGAGCAGTATTGTATATTTAATTTCCTTCAGATCATTTTATGTATTCATTTAGCGTTCGTGACTTAGTACTACCAATCTTGGGAGGTTGTATCTTCATTTCCGCTGTTGGTTTCGATTATCTATTAAAAAAGAAGCTTGAATTGTTATTATGATTGGCTTACTTAGTCTTATAGACTAAGTGCCATCACGATGCATGTGGTAGGATTTTGGGTCGTGACAATTGATAATTTATTCAGTTGCATAATTAGTTTAGCCATGTAAATTTAAGTATGATGTGCAAAAATAAAAGCGAATTCATATGGGTAAATATTAAAGAACTAGAAAGTTCTTTACGAATCTCTCTTATGTTGTTTGTTCTCATTAATTAGTAGACCAAATAAAATTGCGATTGAATTCATGAATGTTGAAAATATCAAAGGTGAATATAGGCCCATTCACCTGCCATGTATACCGCATAAGATGCATCTATGAGATGATTACATATGCGATTATTATTAACTCGCAACATGGTATTTGCCAGATAATTTGCTCAATAATTTAATTTGGAGCGTAAATTCTAGATTTTCTATTCAAGACAGTTCATCTTGATAAGTTGGTTACATCACAGTTGGTTTAGCAAAATGATTTATTGAGTGCCTCCACTTAATATCTAAACTATTGCTTATGAGAACAAAGTTATCTATATCAGTTTGATATACGTTATATATGAAAGCATATTACATTCTCCCCTCACAAGTGGTTCAGGATGAGGAACCAAATAATTTTATCTTATTATTATTGATGTGCGGTATATATTTTAATTAACACCATAATGCACAAAGATGGGTTCCAAAATTGAGGAAGAAAGTTAGTTTTACTAACATGAGGGGGAGACAAGATAAACAGTTTAGAAAAAGTTACATGGAAAGAATTATCATTTGTATATCTAGATCCTCGATTAAGATAGTATGAACTTGAAGTTCATAAAAGATAATTCATCTGCAATATATTGTAAAGCATGTCAGACGCATTTCCTGACCCAAAAGTAACTATATTCTCAATGCAAATGCTCCTATTAGAATAAGTTCTAGAAGGATAAAGTCTATGGTACGCTTAAAGCGTATAGACAAATAGGTTTCAATAAAATTCTTGATAAAGAAGATGAGCAAATGATCTAAATGATCATAGTAAGGAGGAAAGTGATCTAGAAGATCACATGACATAACACTTCGTAAAATCTCAGAAGAGGTTCAGGTACCTGAAATTATAAATGAAGAGATCTCTATGTTATGCTTTTATGAAAAAAGGGAGGTCGGAACCGATATAAAATATTTGTCGACTACATCTATGATAGCGCTAAGTATAGATGAGGATCTTAGGTCTGTTGAATACAGACACAAAAATATTGGCCAAATGTAAGAGACACAATTCGAATAGAATTGGTTTCATATGAAAGATATGTAGTTTTGGCCATATGTAGTTCAAACAGTTGAAAGTATAAAGTCAGTGGTGTGTGCAATCACTTTTATCTATCTTATATGTCTAGAATGGCATGAAAACTTGATATACATTTAAAGTCGATTTGTATGGCTTACATGACTTAGCTTATATGACAATCTCTGAAGGATTTAAATCACTTAAAGCATATACAATTCTTGGTTCTGAAGTACCATATCATAAGTGCAATTTGTGCATATATATATATATATATATATATATATATATCTTGCTATAACTATAAGCATGATAATGTGATAGCGAGAATTTTTACCTTTATAGAGATGTTGAAAAGACCATTCCACGACACTATATGAAGTACATATCTATTTCAAGGTGCAACATATTCTTTAAAGTTAATATGGCTAATTTGTTTATCAAATCTATACCAACGATCTTTTGAATATGGTGCACAAGATTGGAAAGTGAAGGCTCAAGGATGTGAATTAATGCTCTCATCAGGGGGAGTTAATACGTATTATACTCTTTTTCCCTTACAAGTTTTTGTTTCACTGGGTTTTCCTTGCAAAGTTTTAACGAGGCAACCAAAAGGCGTATTGTAGATATGTGTACTCTTTTTCCTTCACTAAATTTTTTTTTCACTGAGTTTTATTTTAGTTAAAGTTTTAACGAGGCACATTATCTGTTGAATAGATATTCAAGGGAGAGTGTTATAAATAGTATTTTATTTATGGTGAATGTCTATATTTTAGAGAGATTTTAGGGTTATTACTTGGTGGCTAAGTCACTTTCCCCTTTAAATAGAAGGGTTCTATTTCAATGTAATTCAATCCAAATCAATAAGAATTCTCTCTACTTTTTTCTGCAATACTCTTCTTCTTCTATTGTTTTATAAAAGATATTCATTTTTTTTTATTTTGATATGTGCCAAAATGTTTGATACCATTCTTTTTTCAATTTACAATTTTCATAACCTTAATTAAACTATTCACTCTTCATTTTTACGTGATCTTTGCTCTTTTTCAACCCTACTTTAATTTTCTTTCATCGCTACTTATAGATCAAATTAACATCTTTAACTTCATACTCAATCAAAGACCATCTCGTAATTTGCAAGGCCTCGGGCTATTGGACAAGTTCATTGGATTTTTGATCTAATAATCCAACTCCTTATTTGGCAGCCTTAATATCTTTTGGGTTTTACTTTTGAGAAGAAAAAAACGAGTTTCTCATTCAAATTTAGGTGAAAATGCACGGTTAGCCACTAATTAGAGATATATTTATTCTTAAGCTATTGTTTAAAATGTATTTACTCTTTAATCATTGCTTTAATAATTATTACCCGTCCGGACGAAAATACCCCTGTGCTAGATATGGTGTCCTTAATTTCATGAGTGTTGTGTAAATATTAAGGACAAAGTGTCCTGAATTAACACCTTCTGTTTTAAACTTTAGGACATTCTGTCATTAGCTTCATATGTGCAGTGTAAATATTAAGGACATAGTGTCCTTAACTTCATGATGTTGTGTAAATATTAAGGACAAAGTGTCCTATATTTGCACTTTCTGTTGTTAAACTTTAGGACATCATGTCCTTAAGTTCATATGTGCAATGTAAATGTTAAGGACATGGTGTCCTTAATTTCATGTATACAGTGTAAATGTTAAGGACATAGTATCCTTAACTCTGTGAGTGTTGTGAAAATATTAAGAACATGGTGTCCTTAACTTCATGAGTGTTGTATAAATATTAAGGATAAAGTGTCATGTATTTGCACCTTCTGTTGTTAAGCTTTAGGACATGGTGTCCTTAACTTCATGAGTGATGTATAAATATTGAGGACAAAAATATCCTTAATATTTACACATCACTCATGAAGTTAAGGACACTAAGTCCTTAATATTTACACAACACTCATGAAGAAGGGGTAAAATCGTCTTTTCATATAAATTTTAATAGAGAAGTGGCTATTTTTGTTTAGCATTAAAAATATTGGATAAAAATTAAATACCACATTAAAAGATGGCTGCCCCAAGCCATTTCTACTCAAATCCAATTCATTCCTTATTTGGCAGCCTTAATATCTTTGTAGAAATGACATAAGGTAGCAACTTTAAAGGACAGCTATTTAGGAATTAGTCAACTTATCCTGAATATTAGTTCTTCAGTTCAATTTTTCGGAACATCAGTGTCCGGAATTATTCTGAAATTAAAATTTTTTAGTTTAAATTTTCAGGTCAAAATAAGTACTGGCTAATCTCTAAATAGCAGCACTAAGAATGACCGTTTATGCACCTCCCCCAATATCTTTTGTTTGTTAAAAAGTTCATTGGGATGAACAATCATATATTTACTACTATTTCGAATATGAATTTGGGAATTCTCAAAGAAGTTTATACTCCTGAGTATATGATAACCACACTAGAGAAATATTAAAACGAAACAATTAAAGAAGATGAAGAAGAAATTGGAGAAATATGAAAATTTTTGTATTTAAAAGAAAATATTTTGATTTGACCTTTTTTCAAGTGAAATTCCGGTATTGATTTACTTTTGAAACTAAAAATCACGTATTTACCAACGGTACTAAAGGTGCAAGAAAATATTAAATTTTGTATTTTAATATTTTCATTATATCCTCAGACTGCGCGCAGTCAAAGATAAGCAAGCTTAATTCTTAAAACGAAATAGGCACTCAATTTTAGGTGGTTTGAGTACACAATTTAAGTAGAATATAAGAAAAGAATATTTGCCAACAGTAATTTGTTTTAAGAAAAGAAGAAAAAAGTGTTACATAGGTTTGGTGTCGGGCCAATTAATTTTCTGAGCCATTACAATTTCTTTTAGTTATATGTCAAATTTTTCAAGAGACCTTTATTTTTCTGCGTAATAAATTTTTACAGAGTTAGTGTTTACATTCAAGCCGTAAAGGCATATGTCAAACTATTTTATCTTGATTTTGTTTTCATAAGATTGGGATGTCGCTCATAAAGTCCAACTTCTTATCAGTTATTTGGTCTTTGTCACGATCCGGAATTTCCATCAATGGGACCGTGATGACGCCTAACATCACACTCGCTAGGCAAGCCAATGTTAGAGTTTTATTAACCATTTTTTTACGTTTCATAGATTAGAAATTAATAAACTAAATCGAGTAGGAGCAAATGCGGAAATACGTAAATAACTTTTTATCTGTATACTATTAACAATACCATAATTGTTACTACCCAGAATCTGGTGTCACAATTCACGAAGATACTATGAACTACTACAAATATTGGTTTGAAAGAGATTACATCTGTTTTGAAACGAAAGAAAACAGAAATGTAGAAGGGGATGCCAGGGCATGTGGACGCCAACAGGACTACCTTGGGTCTCCAACTGTGAACCTGCAGTCAATCTCTCAATCAGCCACTACCTGCTCCGAAATCTGCACAGAAAATGCAGAGTGCAATATCAGTACAACCGACCCCATGTACTAGTAAGTGCCGAGCCTAACCTCGACGAGGTAGTGACGAGGCTACGGCGGAGCAATAACAATATAACCTGCACACAGTGTGTAATAAAGCAAAAAAGAAGTACGGAACAAAATGAAACAGTAACTTGCAACAAAAATGAATACGGAACTCAAATATCTTATCAGTACCAGCTATAACCAATCCTTAAGTGAGATACAACACTACAGAATAACTTCACAGCAGAAGAAGGATACATAAACAATAAACTGATGCGGCGCGCATCCCGATCCCACTATATAATCAGTAACAATATGAACATTCACTCATATTACTCCGTATCAATTCACCCTTATTCCTCTTATTGTGGCGTGCAACCCGATCCCACCATACAATAACAATCCACCCTTATTACTCCTCAACATCTCACCCTTATTCCTCTTGTTGCGGTGCGTAACCCGATCTCACCATATAATCACATTTCACTCTTATTCCTGCTCAATATATCACCATTATTCCTCCTATTGCGGCGTGCAACCCGATCCCACCATATCAGTACCAATCACACAATAAGAACAAAAATTTCATAATTTGGCTCAAAAACTCCTCATGGTATGTAACTTCAACTAAAACAAATGGAAAGCGGTAAAATTATGAAACTTTACTCGAATTACACTAATCAGCGAAACCAATTCGAAATATACAAATAAACTCTGATAGCCAGCCCAAACCAATAATATGAATCAATGAAACCACATAATATCCAATACTTTTAACAACGAAAAAAATATCCGACAAGTAGCAACTAAACATGGAAATATCAATTAAACAGGTAGCAGTTAAGGCAGGGAACAATATGTTAAGAACAGGAAGGGACCAGTCAAAACAGATAAATTGGCGGCGCATAGGTACTCGTCACACCACCTATACGCCATACACATGGATTTTCACATAGCAATTAAGTCGGGGATCCCTAATCCCTCAAGTCCAATTTAGACCAAACACTTACCTCGATCCACATGCCACTCACTGCTCAATTATCGCTTTTCCTCTAGTTTTCACCTCCGAACCACTCGTATCTAGTCATAATTAACTTAATAACAACAATTATATCGCTAAAGAAATCAATTCCAATACATAATTATAAGTTTTCCAATATTTTTTCCAAAAAGTCAAAAATCGACTCCGGGCCCGCTTGGTCAAAACTCGAGGTTCGGACCAAAACTCATTCACACATTCACCCTCGAGCCCAAATATGTAATTAGTTCCGGAATCCTACCCCAAATTGAGGTCTAAATTCCCAAATTTGTAAAATTCTCAATTCTCCCAAAATCCCTAATTTTCTACCCTTAAGAACAAGATTGAGGACTAAAAATCTAATGGGTGTTGATGGAAATTGAAGAAAATGAGTCAAAGAGTGCAAACCTATGATTTGGTGTTGAATTCCCTCTTCCAAAGTCGCCCAAGGTTGAGTTCTAGTGAAGAAGATATGAAATTTTGAACAATTTCCGTTTTTGAAGTCTGGTTTAAAACACTGGACAGGTCTTCATCGCGTTCGCAATAGACCTGTCGCAATCGCAATGCACAACGGCCAGAAAGGCCTTCGCGTTCGCGAAGAGTTGCACGCGTTCGCGATGGTCTATCCCCCCTGATCATTGCGTTCGTAGGCCTAGGACCGCGTCCGCGTAGAACAACTCATTGAATTCCTAGCCCACGTCCAATACACTACGCGTTCGCGTAAGGCCGGTCGCGTTCGCGAAGAGCTAACCCCCCCAGTGCTTCGTGTTTGCGATCGAAGCCTCGCGTTCGCGTAGAAGAAATCCATCCCCAGCCCAGTTTACACTTTGCGATTGCAAAACATAAAATACTTGTACCACCAGATGCAACAACTTATACTAGATTTTCTAAGTGTAAATCATCCTGAAGCCTATCCGAAACTCACCCGAACCCTCGGGGCTCCAAACCAAACATGCACGCAAGTCTTAAAATATCATACGAACTTGCTGGCGCGATCAAATCGTCAAAATAACACCTAGAACTACAAATTTAGCACCAAATTGCATGAAAATTTCAAGAAAGTTTTAAAACTTCTATTTTCTCAACCAAAGGTCCGAATCATGTCAAATCAATCCTGTTTGTCACCAAATTTCACAAATAAGGTATAAATATCATAACGGGCATGTACCAGGCTCCAAAACCAAAATACGGACCAGATACCAATAAGATCAAATCTTAACCAATTTCTTAAAACCATTATAATCTCAATCTTTCAATTTTAATCAAAAATTCATATCTTGAGATAGGGACCTCGAAATTTGATTCCGGGCATACGTCCAGGTCCCATATTTTACTGCGGACTCACGGGATCGTCAAAATACGGGTTTGAGTCCGTTTACCCAAAACGTTGACCGAAGTCAACAAAAATTAACTTTTTAGGCCAAAAATTATTATTTCATCAATTTTCACATAAGAGCTTTCCGAAAATACGCTCGGATTGCGCACGTAAATCGAGAAGAAATAAAATGAGCTTTTTAAGGTCTTAGAATACAGAATCGAGTTCTAAAACATGAGATGACCTTTTGGGTTATCACATAAAGAGATTAATCCAACTCCTTAATTTTTCAAGAGAATATCAAATTGTCATGAGCAAGATAATGGTATAAAGTAGATTTTGGACTCCACTAGGAAGATTAAAAAGAAGAGAAAGAATAATAACAAAGAGAGAAATGAATTTTGCGATTGTGCTTAATTTATAAGAAATTAAAGTGTGCTTTGAAACAGTTAATTTGACAATTTTTCAAAGTATCCAAAGAATGTGGTGCAGCGGATGGGGCTTCTCCTTCCTTAACCAGAGGTTTGGAGTTCGAGTCCTAGGTATGGAAAAAATCAGTGGTCTGGGGTTCGAGTCCTATGTATAGAAAAATCTTTGATAGGGAGTGCTTCCCCCGAATGGGGCCCTACCCGGTGCGAATCCGAATATAGTCGGGCTCCAATATGAGTACTGAATACCGGGTGAGAAACCAAAAAAAATAACCAGGAGATAATTACTTTTATTTTTGAAAAGAGAATAGATACTTTATAAACTACATTAATAATACAAAATGGTAAAGTAAAAATTTTACTTTTAGAGATTGTTGGACTGACTCAAGAGAAGCCCTCATAAATTATTTCAGTTGGCCCAAATTTGTCCGACATTTCGTAGTAATTTTATTTGTAACTATTATTGGTTTTCTAGTTCTAGAGTTTCTAAGAGAGAGATAGTAAGAATTATATTCAAGCTTCTAGAGAAGAAGGAGAAGAAGAAGAAATCCAGCAAAGAGAGATATCCAGAATAAAATTTGAATCAAGGATCTTACGAGGTCAATGCAATGGAAATTTGACGCTGGACACTAATCCTGGGTTGAACTTTTGAAATTTTAAATTTTGACCTAGATTTTCTTGTCTTTTTTTCTGAATAGTTGTTTCCAATCGCACAAAAAAATGTGAATTTGAACTCTAATAATTATATTAATTTTTATCGATGAATCCAAATATTAACTTTTGAATTTTTTCAAAAAAAATAATTTTTAAAACTCTATGTGAAATACTATAGTTAATATATACAACCTGGGGCTCAGGGGCGGATCTATGTGTAAGGAGTGGGGTGGTACGCCACCCGCAAGCTTTGGCCGAAACTATGCAATAGTATGTATACATGCATGTATATACAGAAGAAACTGACCAAAGGTGCCGCTAGCAGTGTACTATCATTCCACCTTGGTGAGTGCACACATTTTGTAGAAGTTTTGTTAGGTGCATGCTATAAATATAGAAGGAGGTTCACTTCTTTGTTTATTTTTTCTCCTTTCTTAATTGCTCTTCTTTTTGCTTATTAGTAGTTCCTATTGACTTTTTCTTTGTTTATTAATTTATTTTGAAATTTCTTTTCTCCTTTTTTTCTTTAAACATAATACATAAAAAAAATTCATTCAAAAATCTATTACTGTTTCTCTTTCTCACCTCCTCCGTGATTTATCCTCCACAATTTATCATTAGATGATAAAAAAATTAAAATTTTCTCTCCAGGAGCACAATTCCAATAAATCTATTTGCAGACACCAAAAAAATATATAAAAATCCTTGAATAAGTTAATGTTCTAATCAAGGATGAAAGTTTATTTTATTGTTAGATTGCTCTAAAAGTAGGATAATTGTATATAATATTCAGTGAGTTAATTTTCATAAAAATAGTAAATTGAAAAATGTCCGTAAACTTGCTTCGATTTTAATGTTTAGAATGCCTATTCGTATAAGTTTTTGCCTTAAGTATCTAAATATAAATTGATAACGAGCCTTTTTCTTATACAAAATGCATAATCCAGTTGAATTTTATGCTTCTTTTCCAAGTTATCATAATAATTATGTAATATTTTTGCTCGATAGATTTGTTTATATTAATTCAAAGACGAATAACCCAAACTGAAATCCAAATAGACCAAATTGATTAACTTTATACCCTATTTAGACAATATAAATTATAGCATATCTACTTTCAAAATTTTGTGGCACCGAATCCTCTAAATCCTGGATCAGCCTCTGCCAGAGTTAACCTCAATTTGGAACTAATTCACATGTTGTTTATCAATATCCAGCGGGAGTATGAATATATATTAAGGCATATGACTATATACTGTTGGTGGATATAGATTTTTGTTATTGAGGTAAACTTTGTCGGCTAACAGAGTTTCTTTGTAGTTTTCAAAAAAAGATTCTTTGAGAAGATGAAGTGAAAAGGCGTATAAAGTATTAGAATTTTTGGAAGACTAGATTGTTACTATTTGAGGATATATAAATCTTCAGTGATTCCTCTTCTCGTGAGTTTTTAAAATTTTTGGCTAAATAGTGTCAATTTTTTTAGGCTCGAGTAGACAACCTTAATCTTTGACAAAAAAATCTGCCAATTCTTATTTTGTATTGTTAAAGGTGTCAATTTTCTTGCAATTATTAGTTTTATATGTAATAGTCTTTTACTGATGTATTTTAAAAATGGCCTCCTAAGAATATTGATTGTTGTAGATGGCCAAATTTTTAAAAGTTGCCATCTTCGGGCATGAGTTGTACTGGGTTTAGATTCTAACTTCTTCAGATATCTCAATAATCTACCATAACTCCCTCTATTGTTCAATTAACTTTAGGCTTGTAAAGAAAATATAAGTGCGGTTGTGAGTACATTCCATAGAGAAATGAATTCGTATTTATGGATGGTAAGTAAGAGACTATCTCGCATTAGATCTTAACATTTATGTTTAAATATCATGTTAGATTAATTTTAGATCTCTATAAATATAAAATTAATATCTTGTAAAATATATTTTACAAATGAGAAAGTGATTGCAATTAAACCTATCTAATGCTAAAACCTTGGTCGAATTCTATTCCTACAAAAGCTCGCATGATTAAAAGCCTCGAGATTAATAGGTCAATTATCTTGCATTTCTTATTTGTTTGTTTGATCCATAGTTAATTTTGCCAATCATAAAAATTTTAACAAGCAAAAGGGAAAATCGTGTTGGTGCTTGTTTTGGGGACCAATTTAGTTTTTTTATTTTATTTTGTTATTAACATAAGGGATAGAAGAAGGTAAATAGGGAAGGAGATTACAAGCGAGGAATCAAAGATCTCAACAAGAAGGTGAAATTTAAGTAGCCAAAATACTAAGCTTCTAAAAGTTCTCAGAAAAATCTAGTTATTTTGAGACCAAGCTAATTATTTGGAGCCCAAACTATTTTTTTCCTATAAATAGAAGGTTTTCTTACCCTATTTGTAAAACTTCAAAATGTATTAAAATTTCTCAATTAAATTCTTTACCTATGATACTTATGAAAATTAAGTGATTTTTTGGTTACAAAAATTAGTTTAATGACTTTGTTATACTTAGATAAAGTTGAATAACTTTTTCTCTAAAGAAAATAGTTTAGTGCAACCTTGCATATAAATATTCATCTCCCCGAAAGAAGACTTAATGTCTCCTTAACATATACTTCCATCTCTAAACGAATTTGTGAACTCTGCTTGTCGCCTGTTATGCTAGATGGCTATTGATATTAAGCTATACTGATCTTTTCGTTTAAATGACAAGAGTCTCTTTCGAACTATTGCACTTCTTTTCTTGAGAAGCGGGTGGGCGCAATGGTGGACCCAAGATTTAAAATTAGCCGGGGTATTATTATCGAATAAAAATTTAATCAAATTCTAGAGTGGGAATCGAACTCAAGCAGCGCACTAAAAATCGAGTTGTGCCCCCCATATCGATCAATGTACCTGTCTAAGCTTTGAATCTTAGGGTGTGAAACAAGATATATACATGTTATTTAAGACTGATACACATATATGCATATTTTTTTTTGAATTATCGGGGAGCCGGTGACTCCTCTACCCTGAGGGTAGGTTCACCACTAGGTGGGTGGGGATTTTGGGCAAGGACGAGTTTAGTGTGTAAGTTTATCCGAAACTAATAGCTTTGCTCAAATTTTGTGTATGCGTTAAAATATTTATTAAATAAGTAAAATGATTTATTTGAACCCAATAAATCATATGGGATTGTGGGTAACCACTTTTCAAGTAAGTAATGTCTTTCCTCACAGCTCATTTTTCAAGTGAAATGCATGTGCAAACATATCTTTTATTTTTAAATATTTTTTTAGTTTAGTTTCAAAAATTACTTTTAATTTTTTTTAATATCTTTTTGTTTACCCTCAAAATCGGATAACAATTAAATTTATAAGTGGTTGTAAGAATATGCGAATTAATTTGATACAAAACGATAAATTGAGTTAGAATGAACAAATAAAGATATAGTAAATTCAAACCATGCGAGGAGGATAATTCCAGCCTTAGCGAAACATTTATCCTCGATCCGGGCTCATAGTGGCCAATATTGATGAACAAGAAGAAGAGCTTTCACTAACAATGAAAATAGTATTATATTGTTTTGGAATGCATGTTACAATGTACTTCACGAATTATCAGACCCCCCTTTATATATTAGGGGAATCTTATTCTAGTTACAATTCCATAAAAGGTAAAAAATCTTTTGTTTAACTGATTGCCGGTTCTTCATCGATACGTGCCGAGATCCACGCCGTGATATTCGACCGATCGCGAATATCACGGCTCTCTATTGGTCGTGCTTGATTGCCTAATAATATTCTTCGAGGTCTTTCGGAGTTTGGACCGATCCCGAATCAGGACCCCGATATTCTTGAGGGCGGGCGTCATACCCGCGGACTCTAACTCGATGAGACCCCTGCCTCGATTCCGGTCCCTCGTCTTCATGATTCGAGTTCGATTTATCCTATATACCAGGGTGTATAATGAGCCTGGTTTTACCCGTATACACTTTTCTTTTGGGGGCACGGCTATGGATTTTGATAGGCCTGTGAGTTTATTGAAAAGGGGATACATATGTTATTGGGTGATTTGAACTGCTACTCGTTTTGTAGCTTTTTAGGCAGCTATCGACAAGAAGATTAATCAATCCTTAATGTGGACAAGGTCTTACTCTCATCCATCACTACAAACAACCAATGGAAAAATCACCCAAATTACCTAACATACCACCGGAACCACCGGACGACACTGTCATGGAAGAAGACACAACCAATCCCACTCCTACAAGGAAATGCTACTAGACAAGCAAAATACTACACAAGCAGATTACTTCGCTTCAGAACTTCAATCCAACTTAACACAACAAAAAGAAAAGGAAACAACAGGTCCTATCATACTTTCTCAAAAGGATAAAAATAGGCTATATGAACCATAGTGCTACTCAGTCATCATAAAACTCTTTAGAAAGAAAATGTCACACTATCTCCTCCGATCTAAACTAGTTGACTTATGGAACCCATCCAAACAGTTGATCTTGATCGACCTAGGATGGGATTTTTTTCATAGTCAAATTTGGTAAAGAGCAGAATCTAGTGAAAGCTATACAAAAAGTACTATGGTTCATCTCAGGAAATTTCCTCTCAATCAGAAGATGGGAACCCAAATTCGTCCCAAAAGAAACGACTTTATCCTTCACTGCAATTTGGGTAAGATTACCACAACTACCCACTGAGTTCTATGACAACGAGGTCCTAGAAAAAGTAGGCAGAAAACTAGGGAAACTGCTAAAAATTGATACGTGCACTTCAGCCACTTTCAGAGGAAGGTATGCAAGAATATGTATACAAGTACCCTTGGAAACACCAGTTGCTAACTCAGTCAAAATAGGGGATCATAAACAGTTAGTGATATATGAAGGAGAAAATGTACTATACACTGGCTGTAGAAGGATACAGCGCATCCTGAGAGGATGCTTGCACAGACAAAAACAACAACAACCACAAATGCAAGATAGCCTAGAGTGCTCAAATACAAGGCAAAATGATGTCTCAAGCCAAACACCAAACAACGAGGAAAAAGAAGAATGGAAGGTTGTCTCTTTCCCCAGAAGGCGTAAAAAACAGTACAACAAACAGCAAAATGAAGCAATGGACAAGAATAGAAATGATAAACCATCAACAAAGCCAGAAGGCATCAAAGTGAAAATGCTCGATGCTACATCCGATAAGTTCCTTGATACTCAAACTTTTCGATACACCACTAAATCTAACCCGTTACAGGAGATGGACCGGACCCAACCCACTACCATAAAGGGACAACAACATGAAAAACAAAATACAACTGGGCAACCCACAAGAGAAAGGCCCAACACAGGTGTCAAATGAAAAGCGGACCCAGGGAATACACAAATGCACACAAATTTCGGACATGGGCCCACGACATAAACAAAATCCAGGACAGACCCCATATTCAGTAACCCAAATCAAATGGATACTACCCCACACCCAAAGTCAACCAAGCCCAAAAGCCAAGATGAAAATCAAAAAAGGTAGACTGGGCCACCCCACACCTCTGAAAAAATAGACCATAATGATGAACACTACAACATTACGTCTCCCCTATCAACACCACCTGGAGGAAATCCCTCCATGAAAGATCAAGAGCCAAAGCTGTATAATTAAAAATTCCTTAGTGATTTGACAGAACCCATCAACTCTATCGGATATCAAAATAATCACATTTCCAGTGTATCAGACACAAACCCCAAAACAATAAGCATGACTATCGATCCAAATCCACAACCAACAGAAATGTTTAATTACCCCAATAACTTACCTTTAATTACCAACCCAAAAATGGAACCAAATCCCAACCCCCCAATCTTTCTAACCCCCATCCCACCACCACCGGACCACCTACCGGCATCATGGTTGGAGCTGGCACTCCATGTACAAGCCTTAAGCTACAATTTTTAGTTGGGCGATCAACTCATCTCTCTAATCATACAGAACCCAGCCCATCTGGCAAGGGTAACAGCAGAAGCCCTAAATAGGGGCTTGGGGATGCTTGGAGCACAAATGTGGCAGTCAGTCATGGAGCAGACCCACTCAACCAACATGCACCAGAACAACGAGTCATCTATCCACGACAGGATTCAGCAGATATTCAACAGCATCCCATTCTTCCCAGACCCATCAGTAGAGGACCCTTATGCAACCCCCCAGTTCAAAATTCTCCAACCGGTGTCACCCCAGAAAGCTTCACCTTTAGCACAGGAGAAACAACAACAATCACCCCAAGAGAAACAATATCAATCGCCTCTGGGGAACATCTCCAAAGGAATTTCAACAGCTCTAGAGCTACTGAGGAACCACGAGGTGCCAATGGACCAGGAAACAACCCCAATTAACAACCTAGTGTGGGTGGACTCACTATGGTTGGAAGCAGTAAGAGATGTGGAGTTCAGTGTAGAGCACAACGAGACTTTGATCCTACTTTGCCCAAGAACCTAGTTCATTGTGGAATGGATTTCTCCTCTCATCTGAATCAAGGTACTCTCAAACCCTTTCTGACCCTAACCCCAGTGATGAGATCCCAATAATCTCAACACAAGGGAAGAGATGTGATGCAACCTTAGGGCAGGGACAAGGCATCAATGAAGCACCAGCCCTCCAACATTGAACCCTCTAATGAATTTCATAATATGGAATGTTAGAGGGGCAAATAGTACGGAGTTTAAGAGGCACTGCTCGGAAATGGTTAAAATGCATAAGCCTGTGATGTTGGTTCTCCTGGAGACCAAAATGGTGGACCACAAGAAGCTTACTAGGGAGCTTTAATTCGACATGCACATTCAGTTCCCTACTATTGGTCACTCTAAAGGTATAGTGATTATGTGGAGGGATTCTTCCCTCCAAGTTGATAAGGTAGTTCTCAACTATCAGGGTATCCATGCCATGGTCAAGGTATTACCCTCAAACCCCTCCCCCCCCCCATTTTTTTTGCAATTTATGCCAGTAACCACATTGAGGATAGAGAGGGCCTCCGGGATAGTCTAGTTGATATCTCCAAAAATCACAGAGAAAGTTGATTTGTGGGTGGAGACTTCAATGAAGTCCTTAAAGCAAGAGACAAGTTTGGGGGAAACCCTATAAACACCCATAGAAGCAACTCCTTCTGGAATTGTATTAACAATTGTTACCTTGTAGACCTAGGTTTTAAAGGTAGCAAGTATATTTGGTCTAACAAGAGGTACAAAAATAGGACTTGTCTAATACTAGAAAGAATTTACAGATGTCTTGCTAATAACCATTGGATAAATGAGTGCCCAGAAGCTAATATCACTCACCTTCCCAGCACCCACTTTGACCACTGCCCCATGCTTGTCAATCTAACCAATAACAGTCATATTCCTCTCAATAAACCTTTTAGGTTTGAATCAATGTGGTACAGCCACCCTATGTTTCAAAACTTAGTTAGGGATTCTTTCAAGTCTGACTCTACTCTAATACCTTCCACCACCTTGTTCAAGGTTAATGTCCTCAATTGGAATAGGCATACCTTTGGGAACATCTTCCACAAAAATAGAGGCTGCTAGCAAGGATAGCAGGAATCCAGAAATCCACCCTCTATCCCACCAGCACCTCAATGCAAGTTCTTGAAAGCAACCTTATTGAGGAGCTTAACTCTATCTTGAAAAAGGAAGAGGACTTTTGGAAAATGAAGTCTAGAATTCAATGACTCTCAGATGGAGATGCCAACACAAAATTCTTTCACACTGCCACTTTAAATAGAAGAAGGAGGAATAAAATCCTTTCCCTCCAAAATGACTCTGGTCAGTGGATGTTTGAGGATGGGGAAATCAAGCAAGCAATCTCAAAGTTCTTCCAAGAACTCTATACCTCTTCCCTACCCCAGTCTCAGAATGGTTTATCCTCCACTGAAATTCAGGGACATTGCCTCTCCCAGATTCAACAAATAATAATTGGGATGGCTCCAAGGGAGAGTGAAATTAAAAATGTCATTTTCTCCTTCAAGCCTTTCAAAGCTCCGGGTCTAATGGCATTCACCCCTTTTTCTATCAAAAATACTGGGACATAGTGGGTAAGGATGTCATCCAATTCTGCAAAAACTATTTCTCCACCTCAACTATGGACCTAGTGATGAATGAAACCCTTCTGTGCCTCATTCCAAAATGCCCTCAAGCCACAATGATAAAAAACATTAGGCCAATAGGCTTATGTAATACTGTCTATAAGATAGTAATAAAAATCATTATCAACAGAATCAAGCCTTACCTCACTCACATCATTGGGCCTAGTTAGGTTAGCTTCCTCTCGAATAGGAAAGCTTGAGACAATGCCATCATAGTCCAAGAATAGATCTCCCACTTTGGGAAAATGAGAAGAAAATCTTGTAACATGATCCTAAAGATTGACCTGGAGAAGGCCTTTGACAGACTAGAGTGGTCTTTCATTCAGCAAACCCTCCATGCTTTCAAATTTCCAAACACAATCATCAATCTCATCATGTCATGTGTCAGCTCCTCAACCATCTCTGTAATTGTCAATGGAGAGCAAACCAACCATTTCATGCCCACTAGGGGCAGTAGACAGGGTGATCCCCTATACCCTTACCTGTTTATAATATGTATGAAAAGATTTTCCAGAGATATTAACAATAATGTCCTTCAGGGTGAGTGACAACAGCTAACCAAGCAAGCTGCAACACAATCATGAATACTCTCAATTCTTTCAATTTGGCATCTGGGCAAAAGATCGACCTTAGTAAGTCAAAAGTCTGTTTCAGTGCAAACTGCCAACCTCATCAAATGGAGCTCATCTCAAACACCCTCTCCATAAAAGTCTCAGTGAACTTTGAAAAATATCTGGGGTTCCCAATCTTCCACAAAAGACCCACACATAGTGATTTTTAGTTCATTATTGATAATCTCCACTCAAAAATGGCTAGGTGGAAAACTAATATGCTTAACATGACTGGGAGGACCACATTGGCAAAAGCATCTCTGAACTCAATCCCAAATCATGTTATGCAATACATTAATCTGCCAACAAAAATAACCAAAGAGATTGATAAAGTTCAGAGGAACTTCATTTGGGGCACTACTGCCACAAAAAAATGCAGCTGGTCTCATGGGACACAGTCACAAAGACAAAGGATAAGGGGGGCTAGGAATCCAGAAAGCTGAATTGAAAAACAAAGCTCAGCACTCAGGTCTTGCCTGGAGACTATACCAAAATCCCACAACCCTATGGGCAAAAACTCTAATTGCAAAACATTACAATTGGAGGAAACCTCCCGAAAAAGCTAAGTCCCACACCTGGCAATGCATCCTAAAAGGATGGGAAACATACATGAAAGCAAAAGGATGGTGTCACACTTCCTTTTTCCGCACCCGAG
Source organism: Nicotiana sylvestris (assembly GCF_000393655.2). Lineage (NCBI taxonomy): Eukaryota > Viridiplantae > Streptophyta > Magnoliopsida > Solanales > Solanaceae > Nicotiana > Nicotiana sylvestris. Next base: position 148,966,419 of record NC_091066.1, on the reverse strand, counting down.
GGGGTGCAAGGGGTTTTTTTTCAATTAAAGGACAATCGAAACGAGATTGGTTTAATTATTTCAGAGTCGCCACTTGGGAGATTTTAGGGTGTCCCAAGTCACCAATTTTAATCCCGAATCGAGGAAAAGAATGACTCTATATTATAGTCTGCGTACCAGAAATCCGGATAAGGAATTCTGTTAACCCGGGAGAAGGTGTTAGGCATTCCCGAGTTCCGTGGTTCTAGCACGGTCGCTCAACTGTTATATTTGGCTTGATTATCTGATTTTATACATGTTAAACCTATGTGCAAGTTTTAAACTCTTGACCGCTTTTATTATTATTTTTTACGAGAATTGCAACGTCGTGAAAATATATCTCGAACCACGTTACATCAATGCACCCGTGGTTATTGACATATCTCGACTCGGTTGAGATTTGAATTTGGGTCACATAAATGTGCACCCAAATTACGGAAGATAAATTATTAAAGACGTGCCTAACGCAACTAGCGTATTGTTATTTTGGGGAAGGCCGTAAAATTCGCTAAACGGCCTGTCCCGAATTCTAAGTGTTTTAATATATATACATTCAGAGGACCCCGCGACTTGTACATTTGTTTGTCGAGGCTCGTCTCATTTATTATTAAAGAATTTGCAACGTCATGGAAATGCATCTCGGGCCACGCCATAATCAATATACCCGTGATTAGAGGCACATTTCGATTCCGTTGAGATTTGGATTTGGGTCACATAAATGTGCACCCGAGTTTAGGGAGATGACATTATTAAAGGCGCGCCTAAAGCAACTAGCGCATTATTATTTTGGGTAAGGCCGTGAAATTTGCTAAACGGCCCGTCCCAGAATCTAAGTGTTCATTATGATACATATATCTGTGAGGGCCCCGCAGCTTGTGCATTTTTTCGAGGCTCGTCTCATTTTTATTAAAGGCAAGCCTAAAAATAATTAAGATTTTTTACCCATGATGTCATCTGAGGTTAAATGAAAACAACGATTCTAATAAATAATAATATCCATGGTAAAATGAAAAAGCGATTCAACCAAGATGACTCGCAAACCGTTTATACATTCTCACATTCACTTTAAACATGCAGTAACTATCCATAAAAATAAACATTTTTTAACAAAACAACAAAATTGCATTGTCGACATTCATCAATATCAAATACTCTCATTTGCCTTGAATCATAACATGCGAAACGAACAAAATGAAACAAGGATGAAGAACAAACCTTTGAACCTCGGCAACCTCGGAACGACAAACACGACCCCGACGGAACTCAAGATGGACCTCGACGAACTACGACGACCTCGATGGAAGCAGGGAGCTCGGACCAAGAAACTGTTGCTGCTGTTGGATTTTTCGAGATGTTGGTTGGAACGGGTGAAGCAGGTGGTTTGGGGTAGGGTTTGGTTAGGGTTTTGCGTTCGTTCCTCCGGTTGTGATGGAGCTTGGAGGAGATGGAGTAGTCGTATAGGCAGTGACGATGCAGCAGGAGCTGGGCGTCGTCTGTGGTGGCATTGGGACGTAGGCTGAGGGACAGTGACGACGTGGGGGGAAGCTGGACGTGAGGGAGTCGGACGCAGGTGGTTTGTTGGTGGTTTTGGACGTGGTGTTCAGTGATGTTCGACGGACGGGTGGTTTTCGAGTGTTGCGACGATTTGGGTGGTGGACGAGATGTGTATGGGGCTAGGAGGAGGAGGGTGGTTGCCTGACGACAAGGAGGGGGGAGCTGCTGGTCGTGGTGTCTTGGGCAGTTATGGAAGAGTGGTCGTGAGCTGAGGTTGCGACGATAAGGAAGACGATGGCGAACGGTGGTCGACGGACGCGAAGGAGTGGGTGTCGCGGCTGGTTTTGGACGTGAGGGAGTGGTCGTTTGGTGATGGGTGATTGCTGGTTGGAGGTGGGTCACGATGGGGGAAGGTGATGGGTTCTGAAGGTTTGTTGATGGAGGTTCGCTGGAAGCTTGGTGGTCAGTGGTCGACGATGGCGGAGCTGGGGGGGTGACAGAGTGGTTAACGGGGGTTCAGCTGGCCGGGGGCTGGGCTTCGTAGGTTTTTCTGGTTTTCAAAGGAGGAAGAAGAAGCATCAACAGTGATTTTCTCCAAAAAAAATTCAAAAGTCCCCCTTTTCCAAATGTTAGTCCGTGTATTTGACATGGCTTTGCCCAGAAAAATGAGCCCACGCGTGGTGGGGTTCAAGGTTTGTGTCCCCCACGCGTGGTGGGGTTCCCCATGTGTCCTGGACTCGGTTTATTATGGGCTAGGTCCGAAAATTAGGCCTAAAACCGGGTAGTTTGAACCCGAATATTATCCTTTTGCCCGGCCCCGAGAAATAGGAACACGTTTGCTTAACTAGTCCTATGTAAGCAAAATAACTACCAAAAATAAGACTAGTATTTAAACAAAACTATATCTTTTTAAATATTTTTTCAAGATTTAAAATAGCTACAAAATATTAATAAAACTATTTTTGTAATTTTCGTTTTTTTTAAATATTAAGATAAAATATGAAGTAATATTTTTTGTATTTTTCAAAGTTAAAATGACTATAGAATATTAATAAAACTATTTTTTTTTGTAATTTTCGTTTTTTTTAATACAGACAAAAATATGAAGTAATATTTTTTGTATTTTTCAAAATTATAATGACTGCAAACATTAATAGAACTATATATTTTTGTAATTTTCGAATTTATATAAAGTACCAAAATAAAGTGCAATTTTTTATTTTTTCAAGTTTATGAGGGATACATAAACTAAAATTTATATATATATTTTTTTGTAATTTTTCTTTTGCGAGAAAATAAAGTAAAATTAGTCAAAATAGCTATATTAGTCCTAAATTAAATATTTTAAGCTAAGAACGTAAAAATTCCCGGGGAGGGTCAAAAATCACGTGCTTACAGCTGCCCCTCTTTGACTGGAAACACGAAGAGTTTTCCGACAAAGAACGACTAGACGTGTTTTTGACCCGACCATTACTTGGACGGACTACACTGAAGGAAAGGGAGGGAATGTGACCGAGCCCTGGTATCTGAGCTGCCTACATATCCATGGTTTTACAGGAATCAGGCCACGTGTAGTTCGGATATGAGAGAGATGGTAGAGGGTACCGAGGTGGAGAGCCGATCGAGGTGCCGTTCCGTTGAGGTTCCGGTCCGCGGTCCTGTCATTACAACAAAAATGAAAACTGAAAAAGACTAACTAAGCCTATCAGCTACTAGTTACAAGGATTCCTATCTCTTAAGTCTTCTGAAACTTGGTCTTGAGTCTTGAATGGTGCTTCATACAGACTTTGGATCTGAACCTTGATACTTGCTAGTTGTAGGTGCTAGTTCTTGAGCAGACCACATTTGTTCTCCACTTTCGTATTTTGGGCTCTTCTCTTTCTTCTTTTTTTTTTTTTGTTTTTTGTTTTTTTTTGTTTTGTTTTTGTGACCAACTTCTGTTGATCATCCCAGACTATTGATTCGCGTTCTTGAGGCGAGCTTCTAACTTGGATTGAATGCTGGGGATTTCTGTTGTAATCCTTCTGCTTTCCAGTGGGTCACTGCTTGATCTTTGACAGGCGGACTCCTGACTTCTTCGATCTTTGACATACCACAAACTCCGTTCTACAGGCGGGTCCCTGACAATCAAAACAAACAAAACAAACAAAATTTCCTAACCCAGTTTGCACTGGGAAGATTTGTGAGTCGTTAGCAAAATCGTAGCCCACTAATACTACTGATGCTGTGCTGAGAGTGAACTAAACACTAGATTAGGATGTATTCCCTTGTTATACAGGTGGGCGCCTAACTTCAATGCTTAAAATGTAAGGACTGAAATGTATTCCTCTGTTCTATGGGCGGGCTCCCAACTTCAACACTTGTAATGAAAAAGACTGAAATGTATTCCTCTCGTTATACAGGTGGGCGCCTGGCAAGAAATTTAAAGACTGGAATATATGCCTCTGTTATTATGGGCGGACTCCTAATTTCAACACCTGAAAAGTAAAGACTGAAATGTATGCCTCTGTTATTATGGGCGGGCTCCCAATTTCAACACTTGATAGTAAAAACTGAATGTATGCCTCTGTTATTATGGGCGGGCTCCCAATTTCGATACTTGAAAGTAAAAACTGAATGTATGCCTCTGTTATTATGGGCGGGCTCCCAATTTCAACACCTGAAAGTAAAGACTGAAATGTATTCCTCTCGTTATACAGGTGGGCGCCTGGAACTTGAAATGCAAATACTGAAATGTATTCCTCTCGTTATACAGGTGGGCGCCTGAATTTAGGAAAATGACTCTTTTTTTCAAAATGTTTTTTTTTTAGCATCTTAGGAGAAAGATTCATCGGACTAAGATTTTGATCCTAGGAGAAGGTTCGTCAGACTAGGTCTCTATCTTAGGAGAAAAATTCGTCGGACTAAGATTTTGATCCTAGGAGAAGGTTCATCAGACTAGGTCATTTTTGTTTTTTTGGTTATCTTAGGAGAAAGATTCATCAGACTAAGATTTTGATCCTAGGAGAAGGTTCGTCAGACTAGGTCTCTATCTTAGGAGAAAAATTCGTCAGACTAAGATTTTGATCCTAGGAGAAGGTTCATCAGACTAGGTCATTTTTGTTTTTTTGGTTATCTTAGGAGAAAGATTCATCAGACTAAGATTTTGATCCTAGGAGAAGGTTCGTCAGACTAGGTCTCTATCTTAGGAGAAAAATTCGTCAGACTAAGATTTTGATCCTAGGAGAAGGCTCATCAGACTAGGTCATTTTTTGTTTGTTATCTTAGGAGAAAGATTCATCAGACTAAGATTTTGATCTTAGGAGAAGGTTCGCCAGACTAGGTCTCTATCTTAGGAGAAAAATTCGTCAGACTAAGATTTTGATCCTAGGAGAAGGTTCATCAGACTAGGTCATTTTTTGTTTGTTATCTTAGGAGAAAGATTCATCAGACTAAGATTTTGATCCTAGGAGAAGGTTCGTCAGACTAGGTCTCTATCTTAGGAGAAAAATTCGTCAGACTAAGATTTTGATCCTAGGAGAAGGTTCATCAGACTAGGTCATTTTTTGTTTGTTATCTTAGGAGAAAGATTCATCAGACTAAGATTTTGATCCTAGGAGAAGGTTCGTCAGACTAGGTCTCTATCTTAGGAAAAAAATTCGTCATACTAAGATTTTGATCATAGGAGAAGGTTCATCAGACTAGGTCATTTTTTGTTTGTTAGTTATCTTAGGAGAAAGATTCATCAGACTAAGATTTTGATCCTAGGAGAAGGTTCGTCAGACTAGGTCTCTATCTTAGGAGAAAAATTCGTCAGACTAAGATTTTGATCCTAGGAGAAGGTTCATCAGACTAGGTCATTTTTGTTTTTTTGGTTATCTTAGGAGAAAGATTCATCAGACTAAGATTTTGATCCTAGGAGAAGGTTCGTCAGACTAGGTCTCTATCTTAGGAGAAAAATTCGTCAGACTAAGATTTTGATCCTAGGAGAAGGCTCATCAGACTAGGTCATTTTTTGTTTGTTATCTTAGGAGAAAGATTCATCAGACTAAGATTTTGATCTTAGGAGAAGGTTCGCCAGACTAGGTCTCTATCTTAGGAGAAAAATTCGTCAGACTAAGATTTTGATCCTAGGAGAAGGTTCATCAGACTAGGTCATTTTTTGTTTGTTATCTTAGGAGAAAGATTCATCAGACTAAGATTTTGATCCTAGGAGAAGGTTCGTCAGACTAGGTCTCTATCTTAGGAGAAAAATTCGTCAGACTAAGATTTTGATCCTAGGAGAAGGTTCATCAGACTAGGTCATTTTTTGTTTGTTATCTTAGGAGAAAGATTCATCAGACTAAGATTTTGATCCTAGGAGAAGGTTCGTCAGACTAGGTCTCTATCTTAGGAGAAAAATTCGTCATACTAAGATTTTGATCATAGGAGAAGGTTCATCAGACTAGGTCATTTTTTGTTTGTTAGTTATCTTAGGAGAAAGATTCATCAGACTAAGATTTTGATCCTAGGAGAAGGTTCGTCAGACTAGGTCTCTATCTTAGGAGAAAAATTCGCCAGACTAAGATTTTGATCCTAGGAGAAGGTTCATCAGACTAGGTCATTTTTTGTTTGTTATCTTAGGAGAAAGATTCATCAGACTAAGATTTTGATCCTAGGAGAAGGTTCGTCAGACTAGGTCTCTATCTTAGGAGAAAATTCGTCAGACTAAGATTTTGATCCTAGGAGAAGGTTCATCAGACTAGGTCATTTTTGTTTTTTTTTTATATCTTTAACAACCACTTAGGAGGAAATGCATCTCCTATATGTAAAACATAAACTTGGGAGGAAATGCGTCTCCTATGGGTAAAACCAAACTTAGGAGGAAATGCATCTCCTATGGGTGAAACTTAAACTTAGGAGGAAATGCGTCTCCTATGGGTAAAACTTAAACTTAGGAGGAAATGCGTCTCCTATGGGTAAAACTTTAAACTTAGGAGGAAATGCATCTCCTATGGGTAGAACTCTAATGATTTCAAACTAGGAAGTGCGTCTCCTATTAATGAAACCTTCGCTTTCTTTTTTTTTTGAATTATTTACTTACCTGTGTTGTCCTCCCTCGAAACTGTTGGGGATTATTTAGATGGGGATGACTTTTTACCCCTTTTTTCATTATTATCTTTTTATTCTTTTTTTTTATTATTCTTCTTCTTATTCTTCTTTTTTCTTTCTTTTTTTTTGCATAGCTTCTTCCTTCAAATACTACCTCCCTTGAGAGTCGTTTTGCCTTTCCCCGAAAGGAACCGCTGAGGATACCGACTTTCCAACCTTGTGTTGGACCCCTCGCAACTGCTAGGGATAACACTGTTGAGGAATTATTTACTTACCTGTTGGGGGTAAAATGTTATCAGCTGAGGGTACCTGACTTCCAGAAAATTTTCTAAATGGAAGGAAAATTTTCTGCCCCAGTTTGATAATATCCCTTGTGGCATGCGTTTCTTGCATCAATGCCATTTCCTTTACCTGTTTCAAATCAAACAAAATCTGTTAGTTTAAAACGTGGTGGTTGGTTGTGATACTCCTACTGGGATGGCTTTCCCTTTCTCCTTCCTTGCTTTGCGTTGCACAACTTGTTGGGGATGATATTATGTGCTGGGGATAATCCCTTCCTGCTGGGGGATATCCCTCTTCTTTTGTGGCATAGCTTGGAAACTGGCATTTCCCCGACCTTTTAGTCTAGTATGGATTTCGCCAAATCATGCTCACTGCTCTCCTTGCTTTGTTCACGGGCCTTGTCTTTGAGGTTTATAACCTTGGTTTTGGCAAGGATATCCCTCTTGATGCTCGTCAATCCTTTTGTCAATTCCCTTTGCTGGGGATATCTTTTTTGACACTGGCCTCGCGCTTGTTCCTTGCTGACTATACCATTTGGATGTACTAGTCAGATCTCATCTTGAAAAGCTGATGGCATATTTGAAGTCATTTCATACTTGTTCTGACCAGACAGACTCTATTGGGGATTTTTCTATGAAAGGAAAATGATAAAAAGAAACAAAATAAAAGACAAAGGAAACGAATGACTCTTTTACAAAAGAAACTATAAATAAAAATCTATCAAACGCAGATACCGACTCTAATGGCCATGACATGCGTATGTGGCCTATCCTCTGCCGTCAATCATCTTTTAAGATCTTCAATTGGCGATTCCCCCTCTGATTCTCAATCTTATTCGACTTGTAGTGCCCGAAGGGTTTTCACTATCAAGTCTCTCTCATTTTTGGGTTCTTCTCTCAGCTTTCATCGCCTTATGGTGCCTGTGAAGGTTTTCACCAATAAGACTCTCTCGTTTTATATCTCTCTCCAGCTGGGGATTTGGAGTGTTGCTGGTATGACTCTTTCTGTTGGAGATTAGAGTCCTTTCTGCTGTGGAGCAGAATGTTATGTTCGCCGGTAAGACTCTTCATTTGTCTGACTTGACATCTTTTGAAGACTGATCAAAAGGTCTTTCTTTGGACCGTAATGTGAGTTTTTGGATAGGGCTAGAAAAAAAAGGGTATTAAAGGATCAAAAATTACATTAATTTTGGGTTATTAGTTACAACCTTCGGAATTAGATTTATTTACAACAAACGCAACCTTTGCCCCAGTTTCTTGCTTGGGGATATTTAATTGATTTTTTTTTCAAAACTATGACCGAGCCGTGAAGCGCCTACGTATCCTCTTTGAGGAATCAGGTCAAACGTAGTTCCCAATTCCTCTTCTCCATTTGACTTTCTTTTTTTTTTTTTTTTTTGAATCACTTTGCTTTTCTTTTCTCTTTTCTTTTCTCATTTCTCCTTTCTTTTTGTCGTTTTTTGTTTTCTCTTTTTCTTTTATTCTTCTTTTTCCATTTTGTTGTTTTCTTTTCTTTCTTTTCTCTTACCCGCCATGCTTGCGTATTTTATTCGTTGCTGCTAATTCCGAACGAGGGGTATGAAAGAAAATAAATAAGGCTCAAAAGGGGTAACGAAGGATAAAGTGTTTGGGTAGCAGAACAAAATGCCTTCGTCATTCCAGTCTTCAAAACATGCTTAGTGCAAACAACACAATTTAAATTTGTAGTCTCTTCTGATGGTGCTGGACTTGACAATTATATTCAACATCTGTTTGTTCATTTGTCACTTCTAAAGCACCGTTGGGCGACACTCTCATTCTCATTATTATGAACGACCCTCATGCCAATTTAGGCGAATCTTTCTTTAACGGTTTTCTTTGTGTTTAACTTGCCCCAGTTCCACATGACTCGAGCTCTGAATAATCTCAAACCGTCCTTATTTTCTTTAAATGGTCTGATCGCCTTTCCAGGGTTTTATGATTAACTTTAAAGATTAGGCCCAAATTGTGTGCGCATGTCATGTCACTAGAATCGGCGTTGAACAAAAATGATAAAAAGACTAAACAAAAAGGTGAATGGAAATAATAAAAGATTGGATTTTGTGCTAGACTACCGGTGAAATGGTTTGAATAACAAACAAACGAAATAAAATCCTAAACAACCTGGACAAAACTTAAACAAACCGCTATGACAAAACGGAAAGATAAGCGGAAAGATATTGACACAAAACAAAATCCGAATTACAATCCTAATAATCCGAACAAACAGGAATGACAACAAAATAAGCCACCAACTGCTTCTTTCTTGTTAACCAAGGAACGGAGCGTCCTCCCATTTTATCAAACTTGGCATCGTAGCCACTGAGCTTTGCATTAGTATTGCAATGACCATTGCCAACTTCCATATCATTACCCTTAGTCAACAAGTTCCCAATAGGACTCGAATGCTTCCGTCATCAGGCCTGATCCCCGCAGAGTGTGCATCAGGAGGTGCAAGTAAAGGATTCTGGGTGTCATTGTCCGGCTTACCACAAACCAACCACCTTAACTTATTTGCAAAACAAACAGGTTAGAATGGACTCAGTCGGTCCTCATTATTGACAACATCTTTTCTTTTTTTTTTCTTTCTTTTTTTTCATTCTTTTTTCTTTTCATTTTTTTATTTTTTGTCATTTCGTTTTTTTTCATTCTTTTTTTTTCATTCTCTTTTTTTCATTCTTTTTTTTTGTTGTGGTCGAATCTTATGGAGATTGCCTACGTATCATGACCCCGCATGAATCAGACCTTGCGTAGTTCGTGCACTGAAAGATAAACAATACTAAACATTTTTTCATATTAGAACAAACTGGGTTTCAAAGGTTTGAAGATGACCTACAAACTCGAAAATCAAACAACCCACATATTCTAATCAAAAGCTTTACAAACTCAAAAAACAAAAGGCTAGCTCCCTTTCTCTGTTCGACAAATGCAACCAAACGGTTATTTTTGCAAATGTAGCCCCTTCCAAATTTCACATGAATTTTGAGGCCGGGGAGGATTATTTATGACACTTTACAAACTTGTCCGTTCTTTTACGAAAATAGCCTTTCGACAACTGAAAGATACTCTAAGGCTATTTCGGCAAGAACGGTTTATGACGCGGCCGAAGCTGGCTCGGCTTATTGTGACAAAATTCAAACGGTATTCACCTGACCGCCGACTCTGTGTTTTTTTTTTCTTTTCAAATTATAATAAAAACTTGGTGTTGCAAACACGGCCCTTCAGCGCCTTGGGGACGAAAATTTTTATGGCTGTGTGGGTCAATTGGACAAAAAATCCTAAACATGACCCAAAAGGTGGCTGTTTATGCAAAGTCAGCCTTCCGGCGTCCCTTTCGGGAACATTCGGCTGTTTATGACAAAACAGCATCACCTGACCTATTCACGACTCTTTTATCGTTTTTCAAATTAGAAAACTCAATACTGCAAACACGACCTTTCAACGTCTCGGGGACGAAGATTTTTAAGGTTGTGTGGGTCAACTGGACCAAATCTTAAAAAAATGACCCAAAGATGGCTGTTTATGCAAAGTCAGCCTTCCGGCGTCCCTTTCGGGAACATTCGGCTATGTCTTGATAAAACAGCGTCACCCGACTTCTTTATGGCAAAATTAAAATTTTGACATGTTTTTCTTTTTATTTGTTTTTGGCTATTTAGCAAAAAGGTGGGTTGGACATCACCCGACTTATTTATGACAAGATTAAAATTTTGATTTTTGGCTATTTTAGCAAAAGGTGGGGTTGGACCCGATGAGGGTTGCCTACGTATCTCACATCCGGTGAGAATCAAACCCGCGTAGTTCGGGCAATCAGGAATAAACAGATGAACTAACTTCTTTTTTTTTTGAATTTGCAAAAGGACTACTTTAAAAGAAGAAAGGAAGTATTATTATTATTTTTTGACTGATTTTCTTTTTTTAAAAGAAAGACTTCTAAGATATTTTTTGAATTTTCGTTTTTTTTATTCTAAAGAAAAGAAGAAAATATTTTTCGGAATTTTACCTTTAATAAAAGAAATGCTTCTCAAAATGTTTTTTTGAATTTTGAATTTTCTTTTCAATTTTGAAAGAAGAATCAAAATATTTTCGGATTTGTTTTTTTTTATTTTTATATACTATATTTTTTATTTTTATTTTTATATTTTTTTAAAAAAAAACAATTAGAAAGACTTTCTAAAGAAGTCAATAATGGAAAATAAACCTATTTTAAAAACAAGACTTTTTCTTTTATTTAGAAAAACAAGACAACACGATGATGATTTTTTCTACTTTTCCTTTGCTTTTAATAAAACAAACTAATAAGACATATTTTTTTTTATTTTCCCAAAATTTCGGCAGAGTTTCGACACTACTTGGACATTTGTTTTTTTTTTTTTCCTAATAATAAGTAGTCACATCTCTACACTGTTATTTTCTCCTCTTTTTCACTATTTTCTAATTTGTGGATGATGATGAAAACATACACAATCTTTTGAATTTTCATGCTTTATTTTTATATATATTTTTATTTTTTATATTTATTATTACTTTCAAAAATGTGGCATGGGAGACATAATGATTTCCAAGACTTCTTGGATTCCGCAAATGCTCCCCATGCGCTTTTCTCAACATATGAAGCATGGGGGACATAGGGGAATTCCAAGGCTTCTTGGATTCCACAAATGTTCCCCATGTGCTTTCCCAAAAGCAAGCGTGGGGGACATAGGGAATTCCAAGGCTTCTTGGATTCCACAAATGTTCCCCATGCTTTGATTAAAATAACACCATGCTGGAAATGACCAAATGACCCATTCGCCCTTGACTAAATACAACATGTAGCACATAGGATGCCGAAAGATGGTCTATTATTTTCAGGTTGCTTGTCCTAGACGGACCCAACCCCTGTGTTGAGTCCCCTAAGTCAAATGCACATGATGCAAATAAACGTTCCTACTAGGGATCCGGCATGAAGCTGAGTTATTCTAAGTTCATAACCTGGGTATTTGTTCTAGACAGTGTACCCGAGCGGACAACTCGAGCTGAGGAAGGAGCTCCTTTCCGGAAACCAAAAGGCCAGGCGGCTTAGAAACTTTCCGAGCCTCTTTTATTTAAGGTATGACACTAACAGAATAGGGAGTCTCAACCAGTAAGCACATCCCCGGAGGTAAGAAGAGAAAGGTTTCGGCATAATTTATATACAGTTCAAATAATATCAAAGCGGTAAAAGCAGCATTTAGCACATTAGGCTCAAACATGTAAAAATCAGATAATAAATAAAACCAAATAATAACAATTTATCTAAGCTCGAATTTCTAACCCTGAACCAGTGGTTCTGGGTTATAAGTCCCCAGCAGAGTCGCCAGAGCTGTCACACCTCCTTTTTCCGCACCCGAGGGGGTGCAAGGGGGTTTTTTCCAATTAAAGGACAATCGAAACGAGATTGGTTTAATTATTTCAGAGTCGCCACTTGGGAGATTTTAGGGTGTCCCAAGTCACCAATTTTAATCCCGAATCGAGGAAAAGAATGACTCTATATTATAGTCTGCGTACCAGAAATCCGGATAAGGAATTCTGTTAACCCGGGAGAAGGTGTTAGGCATTCCCGAGTTCCGTGGTTTCTAGCACGGTCGCTCAACTGTTATATTTGGCTTGATTATCTGATTTTATACATGTTGGACCTATGCGCAAATTTTAAACTCTTGACCGCTTTTATTATTATTTTTTACGAGAATTGCAACGTCGTGAAAATATATCTCGAACCACGTTACATCAATGCACCCGTGGTTATTGACATATCTCGACTCGGTTGAGATTTGAATTTGGGTCACATAAATGTGCACCCAAATTACGGAAGATAAATTATTAAAGACGTGCCTAACGCAACTAGCGTATTGTTATTTTGGGGAAGGCCGTAAAATTCGCTAAACGGCCTGTCCCGAATTCTAAGTGTTTTAATATATATACATTCAGAGGACCCCGCGACTTGTACATTTGTTTGTCGAGGCTCGTCTCATTTATTATTAAAGAATTTGCAACGTCATGGAAATGCATCTCGGGCCACGCCATAATCAATATACCCGTGATTAGAAGCACATTTCGATTCCGTTGAGATTTGGATTTGGGTCACATAAATGTGCACCCGAGTTTAGGGAGATGACATTATTAAAGGCGCGCCTAAAGCAACTAGCGCATTATTATTTTGGGTAAGGCCGTGAAATTTGCTAAACAGCTCGTCCCAGAATCTAAGTGTTCATTATGATACATATATCTATGAGGGCCCCGCAGCTTGTGCATTTTTTCGAGGCTCGTCTCATTTTTATTAAAGGCAAGCCTAAAAATAATTAAGATTTTTTACCCATGACGACATCTGAGGTTAAATGAAAACAACGATTCTAATAAATAATAATATCCATGGTAAAATGAAAAAGCGATTCAACCAAGATGATTCGCAAACCGTTCATACATTCTAACATTCACTTTAAACATGCAGTAACTATCCAAAAAAATAAACATTTTTTAACAAAACAACAAAATTGCATTGTCGACATTCATCAATATCAAATACTCTCATTTGCCTTGAATCATAACATGCGAAACGAACAAAATGAAACAGGGATGAAAAACAAACCTTTGAACCTCGGCAACCTCGGAACGACAAACACGACCCCGATGGAACTTGTAAGCACGTGATTTTTGCCCTATATGAGAATTACTCCCAAAAAATTCAAAAATAAAATGATTTTTCTTTGGTGTGCAATTTTGTGATATTTTGTGATATTTTGAAGAATTATTTGTATTTGTCTATGCGTGTTTATTCGCTAAATTAATAAAAATACAAAAATATGTCGCATTTTGCATGTAGGATTTAATTCTACAATTGATAGTAATTAAAATTGTTTTACAAAAATTAAAAATTACAAAAATAGGCATCGTTTGCATTTTTAGCATTTAATGTCCAAATATACAATTTTATGCTTAATTAATACTTAATTGTGCGTTAATTGTTATTGGGAGTTAATTTGCGCTTTTATAACTTAATTTAGTTCTTAATAATAGTTTAAGTATTTTTATAATTTAGTTTTAGAAAAAATATAAAAGAAGAAAAGAGAGCGAAAATATAAAGAAAGTCGGAATTGGGCCTCTTCTTCAATTTCAAGCTATAGGCCCAAAAAATGGCCCAATCTTCCCTACGACCCAGTCCATTTCGAACTGGGTCGACCCAGTCCATAACCCAAAAGACCCAATACCCCTATCTTGCATTTCAAAGACACAAAACAAAAGAAAAAAAAAAACTAAAACTATCCTAAGCTATCCGCCCCCCCCCCTTCTTCTCTTTCTCTCTTTTCATCTTCTTCTCCTCAAAACTCCAAAGCACAACCATGGCTACCCAGCAGCCACCCCCCTTCGTCGAACACCACCCAAGCACCGTCCAAACACCACCAAACGACACAACCTCTTTCGCGACCCCAACCCTATCCGCCATTGATGAAGCTCATCGAGCTCAAGCTCGTTGAAGCTCGACGTCTATGTCGTTGTTGCTTCTGTCTCAACCAAACAACCAAACGAACATAGCCTCGATGAGTCAGCTGTTGATCGAAGCTCCCATCGCCGCTGCTCGTCACGACCAAGCTCGCACGCTGCCATCGGGAGCAGTCCATTCCGCCATGGACGTCGTCGACAGTTGCTGCTGCTCGCTACTTCGGACTCCTGCTGCTTCTTGGCGTCGTGTTGCTGCTCGCCGCTTCGTACTGTTGTTGACGACACAAGACAGTCCGGTTAAAGTCCGGCAAAGGTCGAGGGTTTTTCGTCAAGTGAAGATACTATACGTCGTAAGTTCATCGTCAAGTTCGTTGTTTGTTTGGTCGTTGTTCGTCTTTCGATCCGGTTAGTAGTTTTTGAGTTTTATTTTGTCCATATTTTGTTTTGATATTTTCGAATCTAAAATCAACAAATGTTTGTTTTGTTTATCGTTTGAATTAATTTTTAGTTCATGTTCATGTGTTATTTGTTAAATCAATTTTCAGATTTTAAAATGGAAGTTTAATTAGTTGTTTTCATGTTTATTTCATGTTTGTTGTATTGTTTAAGTAAGAATTTGTTAGTTTGATGTTTGTTAGATTCAAATTGAAATTTAATTAATTGTTTCTTCAATTTGTTTCATGTGTTTATGTATTGTTAGAAATTGTTAATATTGTTAAGTTCAAGTTTAAGTTCATAATTGTTTCTTCGTCGATCTTGTTATTTGTTTAAAGAATTTAGTTGTATTAAAGGAATATATTGTTTTAATCGTTTAATCTGTCATGTTTGTTGTCTTAAAATAGATTCATTCATGTTCATACTTTGTTTGGATGATCTTGAATCCGAATTTTGTATAGTTTGATTTCTTGTTTACCATTTATGATTATTGCTTGAATTGTTCTCATAATCTTGTTTAAAGTTTAATATAAGAATTGTTTGTTGTAATGTTGTTAGAGTTGATTTTAAGTTCAATATGATTGAATTTAGAAATCTTCATACTTTGTTTGTTGTTGTTGTTGAATCCGAAAATAGGATTGTTTGTTGCTAAAATATTGTTCAATCAAATTTTAGTTGTTCTTGGTTGTTCAATTTGTGTTCATGTGATTTGTTGTTGAAATGTTGTTAAAATCATGTTCATGTGATATTGTTGTTATGATGTTCATCCATGTTCATATTGTTGTTTGAACATTGTTAGAAATTGATCATATTGTCTATATTTTGGTTATGTTTGATTAAATGATGTGTTATAGCTGATGGGTAATTTGGTAAATTTGTAGTACGTTCAGGGGTAGTTTGGTAATTTCAGTAAGGTTGGAGGGGGTAGTTTAGGAATTGTACATTTTGTAATTGTTTATTTGAAGCATGGGGGACAAAATGAAATGGGGTGAGTTGTGATATGATTATTTAATATAAAGGGGGGACAAGATTTAAATTAAAGGGGAATCTTGCATTATTTTAAATAAAGCATGGGGGACAAAATATAATGGGGTGGTGTGATATGTTTATTTAATATAATGGGGATGAGTGGGAAGATAATGGGTTTGGTAGAGAAAATGGGTTGATTTTAATTGATTAAAAGGTTTATGGGATGTGTTATATATGTGAAGTCTTGAAGACAAATAAAGGGGGAGAGGAGAAATACAGAGACAAAAAAAAAACGGGAGAGAGAAACAAATCTGAAAATAAGAGAGAGAAAAGGGCTGAACATTTAAGAGATAGAAAATTCCGAAAAATATTTAAGCTTTCAAATATAAAAAAAACTAAAAAAAATATTCTGTTTTCTTTTGTTGTTTGAAATCAGAATTAATTGTTGTTTCATAAAAGCTGGAAGCTTTTGTTTTTTTTTGGATTACTACTCCACCGGTCTGTTACTGGGTTGTTACTGTTGCTGGGCTATTGTTGCTGTGTTGTACTGATTTTACTGCTGTTGCTGATTCTCATATTCATTTTCTTTTGCTTCCAATATCAGGTACACAACTGAAAAGCTGTTTATTGTAATCCGAAATATGAAGCGTGAATACATATGAAGAATGAAAATTTGAAGTTTTAATTTCGTTTTTATTTCTTTGTTCCTTTTGTTGATTGTATTTAAGCTATTTCATGAATTACTAAATAATAACTGGAATAAGAAAAAATAACATAAGTTAGTCTTTAATGAATCAGTTCGGCAAAACAGGTTAATTCACTAGTTATGAAGGTTTCAAGATTATCAACAGTAGGTTAATCATGAATAACTAGCTAAATTTAGCTAAGACATGAATTTAAATTAAAACTTCGTAAATTAGGCATTAAGGCATGACTTGAGCTTAATCAAGGTTAGAAGAACGTTTAAGCCTAATAAACTTTCTAATAAGCTTTAGTAATTATGGTTAAATTTAGTTTCAAATGATTGTGAATAATTAATCTCAATAATATTTTTTTAAAAAAAATAACAATGCTAAGTTTTAATCTAGCTATATTTGTTTATTTTGAATATTAGTTGTTGAATTTTTATTTAATTTATAATTTTCGAAATTAAGAATAAAATCCCTTTTTCATCAATATTTGTATGAATCAAGCAATTAGCGTGTCATGTTTTCTTAAATAATAATAATAAAAAAATCTAATTAATTAGGATTTTCTTTATTCATTTTAGAGACTAATTTTAAATAGCAAAATGTAGTCGCTTTAAGATTTGTCCATTTAAAATAAATGAGATGAGCCTCGCTTAATGAAATGTATAGATTGCGGGGCCCTCAATAAATGTACATTTAATCGCTTAGAATTAGGGAGGAGCCGTTTTAGCAAATTTCACGGCCCTACCCAAAATAATGATACGCTAGACTCTTTAGGCGCGATTTAATTAATTTTACCTTTTTAAACTCGGATGCGCATTTCATGCGACCCAAATCTAAATCCTAAAACATTGAATAAAAATGTGTTCCGGATTGCGGGTGCATTTCATGTGACGCAATCCAAAGACGTGTTTTAAGCGATGTTCACATTCTTTTGAAATAACAATAATAAAGCGGTAAAAAGTTAAAATTGGCACATTGGTTCATAATTGTATTTAAAATCAGATAAATAAGCCGAATATAACAGTTGAGCGACCGTGCTAGAACCACGGAACTCGGGAATGCCTAACACCTTCTCCCGGGTTAACAGAATTCCTTATCCGGATTTCTGGTACGCAGACTGTAATATAGAGTCATTCTTTTCCTCGATTCGGGATTAAAATTGGTGACTTGGGACACCCTAAATCTCCCAAGTGGCGACTCTGAAATAATTAAACCAATCCCGTTTCGACTGTCCTTTAATTGGAAAAAACTCCCTACGCACCTCGCGGTGCCGGAAAAAGGAGGTGTGACAGCTCTGGCGACTCTGCTGGGGAATTAACCCAGAACCAGTGGTTCAGGGTTAGAAATTCGAGCTCATATAAATTGTTATATTTGGTTTTATCTGATTTTTACATGTTTGAGCCTAATGTGCTAAATGCTGCTTTTACCGCTTTGATATTACGTGAACTGTGTATAAACTGTGCCGAAACCCATCTCCTCTCTGAGTCTTCTAAATCATGAAGAAGGGTGTACTTCGTACGACTTCTTTTCTGTATAGTGTAAAATCCCAATTTAGAACGAGGTTCGGACAAGTTGCTAAGCCGGTGAAGCTTCTGTATTCCCGGTACGCTACCCCCCCTCGGCTCGAGCTGTCCGCTCGGGTAAGCCAGGTCTAGAACAAACACCCAGGTTCTGAACCTAGTATAACAAAGCCACATGCCGGATCCCTAGTAGGAACGTTTGTTTGCATCACGTGCATCTGACTTTGGAGGCTCAACACAGGGGTTGGGTCTGTCTAGGACAGGTGCACCAAAAATGAAAATGACCATCCTGATGCATCTTACTTGTTACTACTTGCGCATTAATTTGATTCGGACTTGTGTGTTGACTGACTTGTGAATATCAGGAATAATATTTTGAAATTGAAAAAAAAGAAATAGCGGTTCGGGAATTGATTGTTTATTTTTGAAAAGAAAACAAATGCCCAAATACTGTCAAAACTCTACCGAAATTTTGAGAAAATAAAAAAAATGTCTTATTAGTTTGTTTTATTAAAAGCTAAGGAAAAAAAAGAGTCGTTGTTGTGTTTTATTTTTCAAAAATAAAAATAGAAAAAATATATAGTTTGTCTTGCCATGAAAATGAAAATGAAAAAGAGTCTTATTTTTAAAATAATTTTTTTTATTATTTATTTGCTTATGAAAATGCAAAAAATAAAAAAATAAAAAAAAAGTCTTTCATTATTTGTTGCAAATAAAAAAAAAGTCTTTCATTATTTGTTGCAAATATATATATATATATATAAATCCGAAAAGTTTTTTTTCTTTCCAAAAAATATATATATCTTTATTTGTTGCAAAGAGTATTTGTCTTGCCAAGAAAATTCAAAGTAAAATTCCAAAAAAGATATGTCTTGCAAAAAATAATATAAATATCTTTATTTTCCATTGTTGATAAAACAAAAATAATAAAAATGTTTTCTTTTTAAAAAAAAATCCGAAAATATTTTGATACTTCTTTCAAAATTGAAAAGAAAATTCAAAATTCAAAAAATATTTTTTAGAAGCATTTCTTTTATCAAAAGTAAAATTCCAAAAATATTTTTTTTCTCTTTAGAATAGAAAAAAAAACAAATGGAAATTCAAAAAAAAAAAAACTTCCTTTTACTTTCGAAATTCTCAAAGTTCAAATCAAAAGAAAAGGAATTTTTACAAGTCTTTCTTTCAAAAAGAAATCAATCAAAAATATATATATATACTTCCTTTCTTCTTTTGAAGCAGTTCTTTCACAGTTCCAATTGAAAAAAAAATATTAGTTCATTTACTTATTCGCGAGGCTCGAACTACGCGGGTTTGATTCTCACCGGATGTGAGATACGTAGGCAACCCTCATCGGGTCCAACCCCACCTTTTACTAAAATAGCCAAAAATCAAAAATTTTAATCTTGTCATGAATAAGTCGGGTGGTGTCCAACCTTCCCTTTTGCTAAAATAGCTAAAAATTAAAAAATTTAATCTTGTCATGAATAAGTCGGGTGGTGTCCAACCTCCCCTTTTGCTAAAATAGCCAAAAAAAAACATGTCAAAATTTTAATTTTGTCATAGAGAAGTCGGGTGACGCTGTTTTATGAAGACATAGCCAAATGTTCCCGAAAGGGACGCCGGGAGGCTGACTTTGCATAAACAGCCACCTTTGGGTCATTTTTAAGATTTTGACCAGTTGACCCACACAGCCTTAAAAATCTTCGTCCCCGAGGCGTTGAAAGGCCGTGTTTGCAATATTGACTTTTCTAATTCGAAAAATGATAAAAAGAGTCATAAATAAGTCGGGTGATGCTGTTTTGTCAAAAATAGCCGAATGTTCCCGAGAGGGACGCCGGAAGGCTGACTTTGCATAAACAGCCACTTTTTTTGGGTCCTGTTTAGGATTTTGGTCTAGTTGACCCACACAGCCCTATAAATCTTCGTCCCCGAGGCGCTGAAGGGTCGTGTTTGCAACATCAGGTTTTTAGTATAATTTGAAAAGAAAAAAAAAGAGTCAGCGGTCAGGTGAATACCGTTTGGATTTTTTTTAGTCAAAATAACCCGAGCCAACTTCGGCCGCGTCTTGAACCGTTCTTGCCGAAATAACCTTAGAGTATCTGTCAGTTGTCGAAAGGTTATTTTCGTAAAAGAATGGACAAGTGTGTAAAGTGTCATAAAATAATCCTCCCCGGCCTCAAATTCATGTGAAAGTTGGAAGGGGCCACATTTGCAAAAATAACCGTTTGGTTGCATTTGTCAAACGGGGAAAGAAATTGGCCGTTTGTAAATCTTTTAATTAGAATATGTGGGTTGTTTGATTTTCCAGCTTGTAGGTCATCTTCAAACCTTTGAAACTCAGTTTGTTTTAACATGAAAATTGAAAAAAAATGTTTAGCATTGTTTATCTTTTATTGGGTCCGAACTACGCTCGGTCTGATTCATGCGGGGTCATGATACGTAGGCAATCTCCATAAGATTCGACCACCACCAAAATAAAAAAAAAATTATAAAAAAATATAATAATAAATAAATAAAAGAGAGTGTGGAAGATTTTCAGGGGGGCACAATTGTCTAACTGCTTAGGTACATTGTATCTCTGATACATGATTGTCTGTCCAATGCCCTAACACTAACGTGATGGCTTCCCTTTGATGTGTCCATATATAGAAAGTGGTTGGTTGTGGTAACTCCTCCCTGCAAAGCAAAATCAAAGGACAATGGCTCAGAACCGCAGAACCGAGTGGATCGGTACTGATGACCGACAACAATTGGTCGAACAGAACAACAGGTTGGTAGAAGAAGTGAAAATGCTGAGACAGCATGTGGCAGACATGTATCAGGCATGGATAACGGGAAAAGCACCACCCCCTCCACCGCCAAGCCTCTTGAACTCGGTCATTTCCCAAGCACCCAACACCATAATGGAAGATTCTCCATACTCTCCATCCCAACCCATTTATGGCAGCTTTCCCAGCTATCCGAGTAGCTCCATCACTCTTCAATGTTTCTCCGCTCCCCAACACCACTTCTTTCCCCGTGACCTCAAAAGCCATACCTCACTTCCCAGGTACCCGACTCCACGAAATGCTTACCCACCCATACAAGCCTACCAAAAGCCATCTGGATCAGGTTTCCGGCCCTGTCAACATGCAAGAATGAAGAGGTTGCTGAAACGAGAAAAGGCTCTCACCCCTATCGGGGTATCTTATGCCAGTCTGTTTGAAAGGCTAAGGCATGCTGGCTCGATTGAACCACTCCCCGCATGTACTCCAAATCCACTTGCAAGGAGCTTTGATCCGGCAGCGCGATGCGCCTACCACTCCAATGTCATAGGGCACAACATTGAGAGCTGTCATAGTTGGAGAAGGGAAGTAGAGAAAATGATCCGAGAAGGGCGGGTTGTGATTAATAACAGTGACATGGAGCACTCGAACCCCCTCGAGAACTTGCCGACGGAGGTTGATGAGATTGAAGCTGGTAATGGTCTCGGCAGTATTGATGCAAAGCTCAGTGGCTAAAATGCCAATTTTGATAAAGTGGGAGGACGTTTCGTTCCTTGGTCAGCAAGAGAGAAGCTTGTGGTGGCTCATTTTGTTGTCATTTCTGTTGTTCGGATTATTAGGGTTATAAGTCGGATGTTGTCTTGTCCAGTTTGTTTTAGGATTTTGTTCTGGATTGTTTTGTTTGTTTTGTTATTTAAACCATTTCACCGGTAGTCTAATACAAAATCCGGTCTTTTATTATTTCCAGTCATCTTTTTGTTTAGTCCTTTTATCATTTTTGTTCAATGCCGATTCTAGGGACATGACATGCGCACCCAGTTTGGGCCTAGTCTTAAAAGTTAATCATAAAACCCTGAGAAGGTGATCAAAGCATTTAAAGGAAATAAGAACGGTTTGAGATTATTTGGAGCCCGAGTCATGTGGAACTGGGGAAAACACAAAGAAAACCGTTAAATAAAGATTCGCCTAAATTGGCATGAGGGTCGTTCATAATAAAAGAGAATGAGAGTGTCGCCCAACGGTGCTTTAGAAGTGACAAATGAACAAACATATGTTTAACATAATTGTCAAGCCCAGCACCGTCGGAAGAGACTATAAATCTATTGTTTGTTGTGTTGTTTGCATTTGGCATGTTTTGAAGACTGGAATGACGAAGGCATTTTGTTCTACTACCTAAACACTTTATCCTTCGTTACCCCTTTTTGAGCCTTACTTATTTTTCTTTCATACCCCTCGTTCGGAATCAGTAAAAACGACTAGAAAACGCGAGCATGGCATGAAAACATGAAAAAAAAAAGAAGAAAAGAAAACAACAAAACGAAAAAGAAAAGAAAAGAAAAGAAAAATGGTAACAAAAAAAAAAGTCAAATGAAAAAAGAGGAATTGGGAACTACGTTTGACCTGATTCCTCAAAGAGGATACGTAGGCGCTTCACGGCTCGGTCATAGTTTTGAAAAAATATAAATCAATCAAGTAAAATATCCCCAAGCAAGAAACTGGGGCAAAAGTTGCGTTTGTGGTAAATAAATCTAGTTCCGAAAGTTGTAACTAATAACCCAGAATTAATGCATTTTTGAGCCTTTAATACCCTTTTTTTTTCTAGCCCTATCCAAAACCCACATTACGGTCCAAAGAAAGACCTTCTGACCAGTCTTCAAAAGATGCCAAGTCAGACAAATGAGAGTCTTACCGGCGAACATAACATTCTGTTCCACAGCAGAAAGGACTCTAATCTCCAGCAGAGAGAGTCATACCGGCAACACTCCAAATCCCCAGCTGGAAAGTGATACAAATGAGAGAGTCATATCGGTGAAAACCTTCACAGGCACCATAAGGCGATGAAAGCTGAGAGAAGAACAAAAAATGAGAGAGACTTGATAGTGAAAACCCTTTGGGCACTACAAGTCGAATAAGATTAAGAATCCAATGGGGAATCGCCAATTGAAGATCTTGAAAAATGATTGACGGTAGAGGATAGGCCACATACGCATGTCATGGCCATTAGAGTCGGTATCTGCGTTTGATAGGTTTTTATTTATAGTTTCTTTTGTAAAAGAGTCATCATTTCCTTTGTCTTTTATTTTGTTTCTTTTATCTTTCTCCTTTCATAGAAAAACTCCCCAATAGAGTCTGTCTGGTCATAACAAGTGTGAATTGACTTCAAAATATGTCATCAGCTTCCCAATTATACAAAATGAGATCTGACTAGTGCATCCAAATGGTGTAGTCAGCGAGGAACAAACGCGAGGCCAGTGTCAAGAAAATATCCCCAGCAAAAGGGAATTGACAAAAGGATTGACGAGTGTCAAAAGGGATATCCTTGCCAAAACCAAAGTTATAAACCTCAAGGCCAAAGCCAGTGGGCAAATCAAGGAGAGCAATGAGCATGATTTGGGAAATTCATACTAGGACTAAAAGGTCGGGGAAATGTCAGCTTCCGAGTTATGTCACAAAAGAAGACGGATATCCCCAGCAGGAAGGGATTATCCCCAGCACATAATATCATCCCCAACAAGCTGTGGAACGCAGAGCAAGGAAGGAGAAAGGGAAAAGCCATCCCAGTAGGGGTATCACAACCAACCACCATGTTTTAAACTAACAAATTTTGTTTGATTTGAAACAGGTAAAGGAAATGGCATTGATGCCAG
Organism: Nicotiana sylvestris; assembly: GCF_000393655.2. Lineage (NCBI taxonomy): Eukaryota > Viridiplantae > Streptophyta > Magnoliopsida > Solanales > Solanaceae > Nicotiana > Nicotiana sylvestris. The sequence goes on along the minus strand of NC_091066.1, from coordinate 148,942,835 downwards.
AAATGCATGCCGCAAGGGATATTATCAAACTGGGGCAGAAAATTTTCCTTCCGCTTAGAAAATTTTCTGGAAGTCAGGTACCCATGCGGGAAAGAATAAAGATAACGCCAGTCTCAAGGGAAGTGGTCTTAGAACCAGTGTTGCCCCCAACATAATAAGTTCTATGGAGGAAGTTGTTCCCCAGCAAAGGGATGAAACTTGAGCTCAGTGAAGCACTAGTTCTGAAAGAATCAGAATCCCCCAACAGTGTTATCCTCGACAGCGTTATCCCCAGCTGATAACATTTTACCCCCCCAACAGGTAAGTAAATAATTCCCCAACAGTGTTATCCCCAGCAAGTATTCGAGGTAAGACATTTTCAAGTCTTAAGGATATTTTGGGTTCATCCGCCCTCAAATAGGATATTTTGGGTTCATCCGCCCTCGAACAGGATATTTTGGGTTCATCCGCCCTCGAACAGGATATTTTGGGTTCATCCGCCCTCGAATAGGATATTTTGGGTTCATCCGCCCTCGAATAGGATATTTTGGGTTCATCCGCCCTCGAATAGGATATTTTGGGTTCATCCGCCCTCGAATAGGATATTGTGGGTTCATCCGCCCTCGAATAGGATATTGTGGGTTCATCCGCCCTCGAATAGGATATTTTGGGTTCATCCGCCCTCGAATAGGATATTTTGGGTTCATCCGCCCTCGAATAGGATATTTTGGGTTCATCCGCCCTCGAACAGGATATTTTGGGTTCATCCGCCCTCGAATAGGATATTTTGGGTTCATCCGCCCTCGAACAGGATATTTTGGGTTCATCCGCCCTCGAATAGGATATTTTGGGTTCATCCGCCCTCGAATAGGATTTTATTTTCAAAGTTGTTGTTGAAGCCAGGCGCCCACCTGAATAACGAAAGGAATACTTTTCTTGTCTGTCCATTGCATATTTTAGGTGCCCACCTGTATAACAAGGGAATACATTCCACGCCTTTGCCAATAGGAGACGCACTTCCTAAGTCTAGTTCTGCCAATAGGAGACGCACTTCCTAAGTTAGTTTCACCCATAGGAGACGCATTTCCTCCTAAGTTTAGTTTTACCCATAGGAGACGCATTTCCTCCTAAGTTTAGTTTTACCCACAGGAGACGCATTTCCTCCTAAGTTTAGTTTTACCCATAGGAGACGCATTTCCTCCTAAATTTAGTTTACCCATAGGAGACGCATTTCCTCCTAAGTTTAGTTTACCCATAGGAGACGTATTTCCTCCTAAATTTACTTTTACCCATAGGAGACGCATTTCCTCCTAAGTTTAGTTTACCCATAGGAGACGCATTTCCTCCTAAGTTAGCATTGAAGTTGGGAGCCCGCCCATATAATAGAGGCATACATTTCTGTCCTTTTACTTTCAGTTCTAGGTCGCCCACCAGTAAAATGCGGGAATACATTTCAGTTCTAGGTCGCCCACCAGTAAAATGCGGGAATACTTTCTGTTCTAGGTCGCCCACCAGTAAAATGCGGGAATACATTTCAGTTCTAGGTCGCCCACCAGTAAAATGCGGGAATACTTTTAAGTTCTAGGTCGCCCACCAGTATAATGCGGGAATACTTTCTGTTCTAGGTCGCCCACCAGTAAAATGCGGGAATACTTTATGTTCTAGGTCGCCCACCAGTAAAATGCGGGAATACTTTATGTTCTAGGTCGCCCACCAGTAAAATGCGGGAATACTTTATGTTCTAGGTCGCCCACCAGTAAAATGCGGGAATACTTTATGTTCTAGGTCGCCCACCAGTAAAATGCGGGAATACATTTCAGTTCTAGGTCGCCCACCAGTAAAATGCGGGAATACATTTCTGTTCTAGGTCGCCCACCAGTAAAATGCGGGAATACATTTCAGTTCTAGGTCGCCCACCAGTAAAATGCGGGAATACTTTCTGTTCTAGGTCGCCCACCAGTAAAATACGGGAATACATTTCAGTTCTAGGTCGCCCACCAGTAAAATGCGGGAATACTTTCTGTTCTAGGTCGCCCACCAGTAAAATGCGGGAATACATTTCAGTTCTAGGTCGCCCACCAGTAAAATGCGGGAATACTTTCTGTTCTAGGTCGCCCACCAGTAAAATGCGGGAATACATTCATGTTCTAGGTCGCCCACCAGTAAAATGCGGGAATACTTTCAGCTCTAGGTCGCCCACCAGTATAATGCGGGCATACATTTCATAATTTTGCATTGAAGCAACTTTTTAGTCTTGTATTACAGAGTTTGGAATCAGTAACCCCACCAGAAGGCGGAAGGTTACAACAGGAATCCCCAGCAGTAAACAATAAAATCCCCAGCACCGGGAAGCAGAAGGTTGCAACAAGAGGTCCCAGCATAAACTCAAGTCCATGTGTCAAAAGGAAGAAAAGCATCGGAAGAAAAGCACCGGAGGAAACACAAGCCGACAAGAAAGCAAGGCAACAAGAACAAATTTTAGTCTAGCCTAGCTTCTTGTTTTCTTTTAAGCACGGTGTAACAAGGAGATCGGTAAGCAGTAGTAATAGCATGCAACAACAGTAACAGTGCAGTCCAACGGTAGTCCCAGCTACCAAAGTTTTCCCGAACTACATTGACCTGATTCCTGTTTAGCCCAGGATATGTAGGAAACCTTTGAAGCAAAGGTTCGGTCAAATCTTTTTCAAAAAATGCTTCAACGGAGTACTCGGATGGGCAAAAATCGCTCGCTTTATCTTTGCACGAAAACCCTTCGTGTCTCCGGGCAAAGAGGGGCAGCTGTAAGCACGTGATTTTTGCCCTATATGAGAATTACTCCCAAAAAATTCAAAAATAAAATGATTTTTCTTTGGTGTGCAATTTTGTGATATTTTGTGATATTTTGAAGAATTATTTGTATTTGTCTATGCGTGTTTATTCGCTAAATTAATAAAAATACAAAAATATGTCGCATTTTGCATGTAGGATTTAATTCTACAATTGATAGTAATTAAAATTGTTTTACAAAAATTAAAAATTACAAAAATAGGCATCGTTTGCATTTTTAGCATTTAATGTCCAAATATACAATTTTATGCTTAATTAATACTTAATTGTGCGTTAATTGTTATTGAGAGTTAATTTGCACTTTTATAACTTAATTTAGTTCTTAATAATAGTTTAAGTATTTTTATAATTTAGTTTTAGAAAAAAATAAAAGAAGAAAAGAGAGCGAAAATATAAAGAAAGTCGGAATTGGGCCTCTTCTTCAATTTCAAGCTATAGGCCCAAAAAATGGCCCAATCTTCCCTACGACCCAGTCCATTTCGAACTGGGTCGACCCAGTCCATAACCCAAAAGACCCAATACCCCTATCTTGCATTTCAAAGACACAAAACAAAAGAAAAAAAAAACTAAAACTATCCTAAGCTATCCGCCCCCCCCCCCTTCTTCTCTTTCTCTCTTTTCATCTTCTTCTCCTCAAAACTCCAAAGCACAACCATGGCTACCCAGCAGCCACCCCCCTTCGTCGAACACCACCCAAGCACCGTCCAAACACCACCAAACGACACAACCTCTTTCGCGACCCCAACCCTATCCGCCATTGATGAAGCTCATCGAGCTCAAGCTCGTTGAAGCTCGACGTCTATGTCGTTGTTGCTTCTGTCTCAACCAAACAACCAAACGAACATAGCCTCGATGAGTCAGCTGTTGATCGAAGCCCCCATCGCCGCTGCTCGTCACGACCAAGCTCGCACGCTGCCATCGGGAGCAGTCCATTCCGCCATGGACGTCGTCGACAGTTGCTGCTGCTCGCTACTTCGGACTCCTGCTGCTTCTTGGCGTCGTGTTGCTGCTCGCCGCTTCGTACTGTTGTTGACGACACAAGACAGTCCGGTTAAAGTCCGGCAAAGGTCGAGGGTTTTTCGTCAAGTGAAGATACTATACGTCGTAAGTTCATCGTCAAGTTCGTTGTTTGTTTGGTCGTTGTTCGTCTTTCGATCCGGTTAGTAGTTTTTGAGTTTTATTTTGTCCATATTTTGTTTTGATATTTTCGAATCTAAAATCAACAAATGTTTGTTTTGTTTATCGTTTGAATTAATTTTTAGTTCATGTTCATGTGTTATTTGTTAAATCAATTTTCAGATTTTAAAATGGAAGTTTAATTAGTTGTTTTCATGTTTATTTCATGTTTGTTGTATTGTTTAAGTAAGAATTTGTTAGTTTGATGTTTGTTAGATTCAAATTGAAATTTAATTAATTGTTTCTTCAATTTGTTTCATGTGTTTATGTATTGTTAGAAATTGTTAATATTGTTAAGTTCAAGTTTAAGTTCATAATTGTTTCTTCGTCGATCTTGTTATTTGTTTAAAGAATTTAGTTGTATTAAAGGAATATATTGTTTTAATCGTTTAATCCGTCATGTTTGTTGTCTTAAAATAGATTCATTCATGTTCATACTTTGTTTGGATGATCTTGAATCCGAATTTTGTATAGTTTGATTTCTTGTTTACCATTTATGATTATTGCTTGAATTGTTCTCATAATCTTGTTTAAAGTTTAATATAAGAATTGTTTGTTGTAATGTTGTTAGAGTTGATTTTAAGTTCAATATGATTGAATTTAGAAATCTTCATACTTTGTTTGTTGTTGTTGTTGAATCCGAAAATAGGATTGTTTGTTGCTAAAATATTGTTCAATCAAATTTTAGTTGTTCTTGGTTGTTCAATTTGTGTTCATGTGATTTGTTGTTGAAATGTTGTTAAAATCATGTTCATGTGATATTGTTGTTATGATGTTCATCCATGTTCATATTGTTGTTTGAACATTGTTAGAAATTGATCATATTGTCTATATTTTGGTTATGTTTGATTAAATGATGTGTTATAGCTGATGGGTAATTTGGTAAATTTGTAGTACGTTCAGGGGTAGTTTGGTAATTTCAGTAAGGTTGGAGGGGGTAGTTTAGGAATTGTACATTTTGTAATTGTTTATTTGAAGCATGGGGGACAAAATGAAATGGGGTGGGTTGTGATATGATTATTTAATATAAAGGGGGGACAAGATTTAAATTAAAGGGGAATCTTGCATTATTTTAAATAAAGCATGGGGGACAAAATATAATGGGGTGGTGTGATATGTTTATTTAATATAATGGGGATGAGTGGGAAGATAATGGGTTTGGTAGAGAAAATGGGTTGATTTTAATTGATTAAAAGGTTTATGGGATGTGTTATATATGTGAAGTCTTGAAGACAAATAAAAGGGGAGAGGAGAAATACAGAGACAAAAAAAAACGGGAGAGAGAAACAAATCTGAAAATAAGAGAGAGAAAAGGGCTGAACATTTAAGAGATAGAAAATTCCGAAAAATATTTAAGCTTTCAAATATAAAAAAAAAACTAAAAAAAATATTCTGTTTTCTTTTGTTGTTTGAAATCAGAATTAATTGTTGTTTCATAAAAGCTGGAAGCTTTTGTTTTTTTTTGGATTACTACTCCACCGGTCTGTTACTGGGTTGTTACTGTTGCTGGGCTATTGTTGCTGTGTTGTACTGATTTTACTGCTGTTGCTGATTCTCATATTCATTTTCTTTTGCTTCCAATATCAGGTACACAACTGAAAAGCTGTTTATTGTAATCCGAAATATGAAGCGTGAATACATATGAAGAATGAAAATTTGAAGTTTTAATTTCGTTTTTATTTCTTTGTTCCTTTTGTTGATTGTATTTAAGCTATTTCATGAATTACTAAATAATAACTGGAATAAGAAAAAATAACATAAGTTAGTCTTTAATGAATCAGTTCGGCAAAACAGGTTAATTCACTAGTTATGAAGGTTTCAAGATTATCAACAGTAGGTTAATCATGAATAACTAGCTAAATTTAGCTAAGACATGAATTTAAATTAAAACTTCGTAAATTAGGCATTAAGGCATGACTTGAGCTTAATCAAGGTTAGAAGAACGTTTAAGCCTAATAAACTTTCTAATAAGCTTTAGTAATTATGGTTAAATTTAGTTTCAAATGATTGTGAATAATTAATCTCAATAATATTTTTTTAAAAAAAATAACAATGCTAAGTTTTAATCTAGCTATATTTGTTTATTTTGAATATTAGTTGTTGAATTTTTATTTAATTTATAATTTTCGAAATTAAGAATAAAATCCCTTTTTCATCAATATTTGTATGAATCAAGCAATTAGCGTGTCATGTTTTCTTAAATAATAATAATAAAAAAATCTAATTAATTAGGATTTTCTTTATTCATTTTAGAGACTAATTTTAAATAGCAAAATGTAGTCGCTTTAAGATTTGTCCATTTAAAATAAATGAGATGAGCCTCGCTTAATGAAATGTATAGATTGCGGGGCCCTCAATAAATGTACATTTAATCGCTTAGAATTAGGGAGGAGCCGTTTTAGCAAATTTCACGGCCCTACCCAAAATAATGATACGCTAGACTCTTTAGGCGCGATTTAATTAATTTTACCTTTTTAAACTCGGATGCGCATTTCATGCGACCCAAATCTAAATCCTAAAACATTGAATAAAAATGTGTTCCGGATTGCGGGTGCATTTCATGTGACGCAATCCAAAGACGTGTTTTAAGCGATGTTCACATTCTTTTGAAATAACAATAATAAAGCGGTAAAAAGTTAAAATTGGCACATTGGTTCATAATTGTATTTAAAATCAGATAAATAAGCCGAATATAACAGTTGAGCGACCGTGCTAGAACCACGGAACTCGGGAATGCCTAACACCTTCTCCCGGGTTAACAGAATTCCTTATCCGGATTTCTGGTACGCAGACTGTAATATAGAGTCATTCTTTTCCTCGATTCGAGATTAAAATTGGTGACTTGGGACACCCTAAATCTCCCAAGTGGCGACTCTGAAATAATTAAACCAATTCCGTTTCGACTGTCCTTTAATTGGAAAAAACTCCCTACGCACCTCGCGGTGCCGGAAAAAGGAGGTGTGACAGAACTCAAGACGGACCTCGACGAACTACGACGACCTCGATGGAAGCAGGGAGCTCGGACCAAGAAACTGTTGCTGCTGTTGGATTTTTCGAGATGTTGGTTGGAACGGGTGAAGCAGGTGGTTTGGGGTAGGGTTTGGTTAGGGTTTTGCGTTCGTTCCTCCGGTTGTGATGGAGCTTGGAGGAGATGGAGTAGTCGTATAGGCAGTGACGATGCAGCAGGAGCTGGGCGTCGTCTGTGGTGGCATTGGGACGTAGGCTGAGGGACAGTGACGACGTGGGGGGAAGCTGGACGTGAGGGAGTCGGACGCAGGTGGTTTGTTGGTGGTTTTGGACGTGGTGTTCAGTGATGTTCGACGGACGGGTGGTTTTCGAGTGTTGCGACGATTTGGGTGGTGGACGAGATGTGTATGGGGCTAGGAGGAGGAGGGTGGTTGCCTGACGACAAGGAGGGGGGAGCTGCTGGTCGTGGTGTCTTGGGCAGTTATGGAAGAGTGGTCGTGAGCTGAGGTTGCGACGATAAGGAAGACGATGGCGAACGGTGGTCGACGGACGCGAAGGAGTGGGTGTCGCGGCTGGTTTTGGACGTGAGGGAGTGGTCGTTTGGTGATGGGTGATTGCTGGTTGGAGGTGGGTCACGATGGGGGAAGGTGATGGGTTCTGAAGGTTTGTTGATGGAGGTTCGCTGGAAGCTTGGTGGTCAGTGGTCGACGATGGCGGAGCTGGGGGGTGACGGAGTGGTTAACGGGGGTTCAACTGACCGGGGACTAGGCTTCGTAGGTTTTTCTGGTTTTCAAAGGAGGAAGAAGAAGCATCAACAGTGATTTTCTCCAAAAAAAATTCAAAAGTCCCCCTTTTCCAAATGTTAGTCCGTGTATTTGACATGGCTTTGCCCAGAAAAATGAGCCCACGCGTGGTGGGGTTCAAGGTTTGTGTCCCCCACGCGCGGTGGGGTTCCCCATGTGTCCTGGACTCGGTTTATTATGGGCTAGGTCCGAAAATTAGGCCTAAAACCGGGTAGTTTGAACCCGAATATTATCCTTTTGCACGGCCCCGAGAAATAGGAACACGTTTCTTAACTAGTCCTATGTAAGCAAAATAACTACCAAAAATAAGACTAGTATTTAAACAAAACTATATCTTTTTAAATATTTTTTCAAGATTTAAAATAGCTACAAAATATTAATAAAACTATTTTTGTAATTTTCGTTTTTTTTAAATATTAAGATAAAATATGAAGTAATATTTTTTGTATTTTTCAAAGTTAAAATGACTATAGAATATTAATAAAACTATTTTTTTTTGTAATTTTCGTTTTTTTTAATAAAGACAAAAATATGAAGTAATATTTTTTGTATTTTTCAAAATTATAATGACTGCAAACATTAATAGAACTATATATTTTTGTAATTTTCGAATTTATATAAAGTACCAAAATAAAGTGCAATTTTTGATTTTTTCAAGTTTATGAGGGATACATAAACTAAAATTTATATATATTTTTTTTATAATTTTTCTTTTGCGAGAAAATAAAGTAAAATTAGTCAAAATAGCTATATTAGTCCTAAATTAAATATTTTAAGCTAAGAACGTAAAAATTTCCGGGGTGGGTCAAAAATCACGTGCTTACAGATGGGTAGTGCATTCAGGAAACAGAGTTAGTTTTTTCAATGATCCTTGGATAAACAACCTCCATGCTATAAGGTCCCTAATACAGGTTCATCTGACAAGAGAAGACATGACCAAAACAGTTGCCAATGCTCGTCATAATGGAACTTGGGATCTCTCTACTCTATCTATCACCATCCCCCAAGATATCCAAAATTCCATCTACAACACCTTCATTCCATCCAACCCAATTAAGGAAGATAAAATGATCTGGGGAGGCACACCAAATGGAATCTACTCCACAAAATCTGCCTACTCACTCTTGGATCAAGGGTAGGAAACCATGATCCACAATTTTTCATGGATCTGGAAACTGAAAGTCCCAAAAAAAAAATCAATCCTTTTTCTGGTTACTTTTCCATGAAAGGCTCCCCACTGGAGCCTATCTCCACCATGTTGGGATACAAGCAGACCCCATATGCCATCTGTGCAGCCAGGCAAATGAGACATCGGCACACATTTTCTTTGAATGCACTAACTCAAATCTCTTCTAGCAAGACACCATCTCCCAAAACACAAAAAAAAATGCTCTTGTACCTCCTTTCACTACCAGGGGTTGACCAACCATTTGGGCATCTCTTAAGAAACAATCCTACAACAACATCATTACTTGGGAAGAGCTTCTCCCCTTCTGTTTTTGGCAAATATGGCTCACAAGGAATAACAACATCTTCAATAATAAAAAAGATAGGGCAGACTCAAAATGTGCAATAGCAAAGGTCACTGAATATGTTACAATGATGTTGGATAAAGAACCCAAAAATAAAAAGAATATCTAGGTAAAATGGGAGCCACCAAAAAACAATATTTATAAGCTTAACACCGATGGAGCTGCAGCAAGGAATCCTGGAAGGGGAGGGCTGGGAGGAGTCTTTAGAAATGCAAGCGAAAACTGGGTTCTCGGCTATATAGGGTCAATCCAATACACCACCAACACTCAAGCAGAATTGCCAGCACTTCTAAAGGACTGCAAATTGCAGAAGAAAGACAGTTCACACCTTTGGAAATAAACACTGACTCAACAGAGGTAATTAGAATGCTAATCAATGGAAACCTACATTTTGACTCACTTATTTATGAATGCATGTCAATCATCCAAAGACTAGGCGCCGTGGTGGTGAAGCACAGCTACAGGGAGACCAACAAAGTTGCTGATATGCTGGCGAAGGAGGGCACAAACAAAAATTATTTTGAGGACGTTTTTGTAACAACAGTTCCTCCGGTGTTTGTCAATTATGTATTTTGGGCAGACATCGCAGGAACTGTGTTTGAGAGAAAAACAATGGATTGTAATATTGCTAACAATAGCGTGGTAATGGGGGATCTCATGTATCCACCCATAAACATTCTGTCTGTACACCCTAACGGGTAGTTTGTTTTTTTAGTCTATAATATGCATCCAGCTTAACCAAAAAAAAAAATCCTTAATGTGGACACAAGTATATTTGAATTAATTACCTTATTCTTTTTGTTTTTTTGTTGTTCCCAATTTCAAAAGAAAAAAATGTATGTTATATAGGAAATGGGGATAGTAAAATCTTGATAATGTAGATAAAAATCAAGCGTATATCCAGAAGAGAAAAATACAGTTTATTGATAATCGTCATAACTCTAAGGATGCGTTTGTCTATAAAAAAAATTCCTGTTTTTGATTATTTTTTTCAAAAATGTGTTTGTCCCATGAAATTTGATAAGTTTTTGAATATTTTTCGAAAATGAATTTTTCAAAAACTACAAAATGGTTTTGACCACTTTTTCAAAATTTCCAAAATATATTTTTCCCCACTCACAAAACTGCAATATTTTTTTAAGTAAAATGCATATCCCAACACAATTTTGAATTCTAAATATCATTTTTCAACTTAACTTCTACTTTCTTTTTTTTAAATTTCAACTTTTATGTCCAAACGCCTACAAAATCTTAGGACCATGGTTTTCAATACCGCCAAAAAAACCTATCCTATTTTTCTTTTCCCTGTTATTCATGGACCTAACCCATTCACATCACACTCCCTCAAAAAAGTTTTATAGAAATAATCAGCTGGATTTATTGTTAATTTTTATAATTGATATATAATTTATATATTGATTATATACAGTTATACATATATTATATATAAATTAACTTATATTATACATTCGTCAATTATTTTTTATTTAATTCTTGAGAAAAAGAATCTAATACCCAAAACAAGCCATATATATAAGGCGTGCAGTTTCAGATGAATAAACCTTCATCATATATATTGTCACGTTCCATTAATTCCTATCACAATTGATACAGACCAATACTCCCCACAAATTCAATCTCTACCCTTGCCTATACAAATTATGTCAAGTTAAGCTGGCAAGGCCATTCCTCTTCTTTCTTCCCATTTTCTTTATTCACTAGTTCACTGCCTCTCTAGAACAAGAATAAAGAGAAAAGGCTGATAGTAATTATTTTCATGAAAATTAGAACAAGAGGAAAATACCTTTTGCTGTGCCATTTCCGAAAGACTCTCCACGTTGTTTTTCACCTTTTCTCTCCTTTTACTTTTGTCTTGGATCCAAATTTTTGTAGTTCTTGGACTTTTGGGGATTTAACCGATGTTGAAAACGAAAAAAAAGTTTTGAAGTGTTTAACTCATAAATATTAGTTACGAAACTTACGAGTTTTGTCTTGCGGAAGTGGACTCGTCTATAGCAACCACGATTCTAATTACTAGTTGGAAATTTCACAAGACGGATTAAATCCCTACAAATCCCCTTCGATGAATGCACAAATATCCAATCCTAGCCGTCTCTGGTCCGGTGAAAAGAGTCCATTTTCAACCCATTTAATGGTGTTTATTTAGGCTAGTAGTAGGATTTTAGGAGGATGACTACATAATGGGCAAATTAACATCCCGTCCGACCCAATAACAATTTTCCAACAAGTACACTACAATCAAACCTGTAACAATCTCGTTTGTTTCGAAATTTTTTTGGCTGTGAAGTGTAGTTATAGAGAACATATATTAACATAATATAATATTCGGTTCCCGTAATAACTCGGTTTTTATAGTGAATGACTATTATATAAGAATGTTATAGAGAAGTCTGACTGTATAAGTTAAACACTATAAATGTGTTGAGGGGCGGATCTATGTGTAAGGGATGGAGTGGTACGCCCACAAAGTTTGGCCAAGACTATGCAATAGTAGTATATATAGAAGGAATGTATACAAATAATTTAAGTGGCACCCCAGTAACAAAATGATTCAAGGTGCCATTGGAAAGGTACTGTCATTTCCACCCCTGCGGCGGGAGATTGAGTCCAGCTTGGCACAAATTTTTTAGAAGCCTTTCTTTGGTTCATTTAACCGCTACAAATTCCTTTGTTTCTTCTTTGGTTTTATTAGTTCGTTTTAAAATTTATTTTCTCTTTTTTTTTAACTTTAAACATTAAAATATAAAATATAAAAAAATTCTTTCACAAATCTATTCTTTCCTCGTGAAAAAAAAACCCCCATTATTGCACTTTTCCAACTCCTCCATGATTTTTGAATAGATGATAAAAAAATTAATATTTTTCTCCAAGAGCACAACTCCATAAACTATTTGATGAACTCATAAAATATAAATCCTTAAATAAGTTACGGTTCTAATCAAGGATGAAAGTTTATTTTGCTATCAAAATGCTCTGAAGTAGGACAATTGTATATAATATCAAGTGAGTTTAATTTTTATAAAAAATAGTAAATTGAATAATATCTGTAAACTTACTTATGTTTTAATACTTTAACTTATTAGTATAAGTTTTTGCCTTGAGTATCCAAATATAAATTGATAATGAACCGTTTTTTTGTACAAAATGCATACTCTAGTTGAATCTTATGCTTTTTTTCTAGTTATTATAATTATTATATTTTTTTTACTTGATCGATTTGTCTATATTAACCTTAAAAACGAATAATTTGAACTGAACCAAATAAATCAAACCGATTAAATTTATACCCTTATTTAAATAATATAAATTGTAATATGGCTATGTTCTAAATTTGTGGCACCCGGAGCCTCTAAATCCTGGATCTATTTCCCGTGCTTATGATTATTAACTACTGATGACTTGTTTACTATGAGGTAATTAATTACAAAGCTAAAATGCATAAAGAATAAAAAGGTAGAATAATCCTCACCAACTTTGCCTAGTCCTCGCCACCACCTGTCGTCAACAACGGCTACATAGGGTTACAAGTCTAAATGAACTTTGAATTATCAAATCATAATAGACAACGTAACTTTAATTACGGGTAAAACAAGGAACTTTAAATCACAAACGACACATGTAATTATGCTGTCGATATTTGATACCCTAGTGGTATGAGCTTAGTTACGTAGATTGTTAGAGGTCATTTGGTTTGAAGAAAATTTATGTTTGGGAGAAATTATATTGGGATTAGTTATCTTGATATAATTTCTTAGTGATACAATCCCAAGAGTATGTTGTACTATTACTCTTGGGATTATTAATTTTACTATTTTATCCTAAAATAACTTATTCTGGAATTACTATTACACCCTCTGACAGGAATAAGTTATTCCGATGCTATCCTATCCCATAATTAGAAACCAAACATAAAATAAGGCAGCAGTCCTAAATTTTTATTGTGGGATTATTTTGATTTATCCATCATACCAAACGACCCCTTAACAGTTCAGCTAGTTGTTTAGTACAGTTTAAAAACAATAATTGACCTAGCGATCATAAGCAGCACTCCTAAATGCTCTATTCCTTTTTTTCTTTATTTCATGTTTTCTATGATAAAGTCGAAAATGAAAGAAAAAATAGATGTAAATCGAACGTTGTAAAATAGGTAGTAAATTTATCATTCTAACATTTTTTAAATCTTCAATTATTTTCTGAAAAGGTAACTAAAAGAGATCTGATTAAAAATCTCGAGTTTTGGAATGTGTTAATTCGTAACAAAAAGAGATAACTAATGTCTAAGTGATATATGTAACATGTCTTAGAAGCACCCTTAAATAATTTGTTTCTAAGACCGAGGAACTTAATAATCAAGAAATCACAGTTTGCACCCAAAGTGTCGTTTAATTTGAGTTTCTTTTCTCTCTTGTCAACTGTGAAACACTTAAAATTTATTTTTGTTCCTATAAGTTCGAAAAACAAAACTCATGTACAAATAATAATTTTCTTGTAACGCGAGCTATAAAGAAGGACACTAACTTCATATAATTCGATTTTCTTGTTTTATTTTCTAAGGACTTTTTTGCTTTTTAAGGAGTTGGTTTGGTTGGAGTGGATTTATGACATAAATGAAAATTAAAGTTAAATAAATGCAACGGTTTACGTTGTAGTCGTCGATAGATGATACGTCTAGTTTAATAGTCCCACCGACAATCATTTGTAGTGTTAGTTAAACCAACTATTAGTATTAATTTTTTAAATGCTTCCCCTTAATTCTTTTTTTTTTTTGGTCTCCGTCCTATTGTCAAGTATTAGTATTAGATCCCGATTGATCTGAATTCACGCCGAATAAAATTTATTAAAGGACGGGCCACTTTTTATCAACATTTTTTCTATAATAATAAGATTTAAACTTGAGACCTCTGATTAAAGGTGGAGAAATTTTAGTAGTCTTTATTTTTATATTCAATTGCTTACTAACGTAAATTTAGGGTACATGAAAATATTCTTCTACATAGTACTCTTTTAATAACTCTAGTTACTCTACTAGGTTTTAGGACTTGTCTGACCAATTTTTATACAAAATCCAAAAAGGAAAGGTACTTTCGCATACGTACGTGTTGTATCCAATTTATAGCCTGTTTGGCCAAGCGGGAGAAATCAGCTTATTTTGAGAAGTGTTTTTGAAAAAAGTACTTTTTGAGAGAATCAGTTTGTGTTTGGCTAATCAGTCTGAAAAACACTTTTGAGAAATAATTTGTGTTTGACCAAGCTTTTTAGAAAGTGCATTTAAGTGTCAAATTACGGATAAGGACATGAATAAATTTACTTAATAATTAATATTATAAGTAAATAAATAATATCAAAATTTTGTTATTACATGCAATAATTAAAAAAATCATTTTATTTAAGTAAAATATGAAAATAAAATTAAAAAGTACTTAATTCTTTTAATATAAGTTAAATATATTAAAATTCCTTCAACAAATATAAAAGCATTCACCCCTAAAGACACTATATATTAGAAAGTTTCCTAAAAATAAGAAGAAATATTTATAAATTAATATCCTAAGTATTAGGTTTAAGGGTTATTTTGGTATATACTATATTTTGTTAAGGGTATTTTAGGTAAGAAGAAAAGCCAAAACTGCTTCTGCTTCTACTTTTGGAAAGAAGCTACTTTTTTCTGCTTCTCTGAAATTGCTTCTGCTTCTTCCCAAAAGCACTTTTTTCCCAAATAAGCTTGTCCAAACACCTCAAATTAGGGGGGAAAGCACTTTTGGGAAAAAAACACTTTTTTGTCTTGAGAAGCTTGGTCAAACAGGCTATTAGTCTATAGCTTCTACATACTTCTTTTCTGCTATTTTTTTTTTTTGGAAAATTTCACATAAGAACAATTGGAATCTTTTTAATTTTGTACCCCATATTTCAATTTGCAATCAACTAGTCTAAAAATAATAGGCTAAGATTTAACATCCAACTCCAATAAATTCTAGAAATTACTATTTAATTTTTAAAACAGATTGCTTAAGCTTTTAAATTAATTTTTGAATCAGCAACTATAACTCAAATATTAGTTCAACAAATCAAATCCATTTGAATTGTGAAAATTAGATTTTTAACAAGCCTAAATATGTAGGTTAGATTCCGGATTTAATTTTGTGAGAAATTTGGTGTGGGTGTTATTTAGAATTGTTAGAAGTAGTAAAAGGAGGTTGTAAATAAAATTTGAAGTCGTTTAATAGAGATTTGGAGTGGTTTTGAACAAGAATTGCAACTGAAAATCACGGAAGAAGTTCGTCTACATACGCTTGTATAAAAGTGTATATAGTGTATAAGATGTGTTTATACACCCATATACACTATTATACAAGATTATACATAATTATACAAAAAACTGACTTCGTCTTCTTCCTTGCGTCTTTTCTGAAATATAACTCAAATCTTGCTCAAATCTACTCAAAATCACCTCAAATTCAAAATTTGAACTCCTTTTGATATTTTCAATCAATTGGAACAACACCCAATTCAAACAACTAACAAACTCAAAAAATTCTATTTTCGAAAGCAAAACTTTGAATAGCCTTCAATGGTGGATTTCTACTCTTTAATTTTCTTACGTTGCAACCAGGCAACACAGGGGGAAAAGCAGTAATGGCGGATGGCTTGAAGCATATGTAGAAGATGTGAGAAGAAAAGAGAGTGAAAGTAATGGTTGTGAGAACACAAATTTAACTACATAGATTTTGAATTTGTTAGGACTTTCAAAATATGTACAATATGGGCTAGGTCGGGTAAAACTTAAAAACATGAGCCATTTTTTGTTATGATGTGATGTCAAGTGTATTTTCTTGTAATTTTTTTTTTTTGGGTAGAATTCTCAAGCTAACTTTTGTTATGATAATTGTTAATATTATTATAATTCATGTTGTAATTGCTGTTCTTATTTTAATTCCGATGGTATGGTTACGGTGCGAAAAGTTATTAGAATATTTGTATCGTTGTTTATCATTTTGACCGACACATCTTGTCCCACAATAACGACACTACCAAAAAAGAAAAAAGAAACAACTTACTTAAACCTAAATAATTAATACTATTATGGCTTGTAATTGTTGCTTTCAATTTAAGGTTTTACCAAACAAGGCATAGAACTAACTTAAGCCTCGTTATCCAGAAAGCACAGTCACAACTAATGTGAAAGCATACAATTTCTTATTGTCTCTCCTTTATTTTTGTTTTCGTTTTCCCTACTTTTTCTTTTTCTCTTTTTCTCTTTTTTAGGAACATCATGTGGGAGCCTTTCTTGTTTAATTTGATTTTTTCCAAAATATATTGGTGCATGTGTTGCATGCACAAATTTAAATTTTCAAAAGATTTGAATTAGTAATTTATGAAATATCAAATTCGTAACATCTTAAGGATAGTAGTTGCAAGTTTACTAAATATATTTTAAAAAATATTCACTATAATTATATAGTTCGATTCGTAAGCAATATTGTGAACTGCACTATAATAACCAAAAAGTTATGAAAACTGATAAAAAAAAAAAAAATGTACAGAAAAATATGAGTTTTTTGGCATACATTTGGTATCTCTTAATTCACAAGCAGCAATGAGCGTAATTAGTAATCTTACTTATTTGAATGAATTTATGAGGAGATTTCAATTTTCTTTTGGAATTTAAAATGACGCGTTTTCATTGGAAAACAGTGACATATTTTCAAGTGTCCTTTCAAAAGAATCTTAAAAAATGGTGGGTTGAATTAATATGTTAAACCTACAATAATTTCTTAGTTATATCCTAATTGGCAGAAAGAATTTAAATCTATAAATGTAAAATACGAGCTAAAAATTCCTCTATCCAAATTTATCCACAAAGAAATCGAATATTACAAAAATGTTTTGGCTAAATTGCTTTCTTTTTTCTCTTGGAGAAGTGTAATAACATTTTCACCTTGGAATATATGTACCTATGCATATTACCGGTCCCAGTGAGGCAGTGATTGGTGCTTTTGCACCATCTTGATTCCTTGCTTTTATTTTCAAGTCTCTTCTTTGATGTTGAATAAAAAATAAAAAATAAAAAAATTCTTCTTTGATACTCTTTTATCCTCCCAAAAAAAGAAAAAAGAAAAATGAAAACATGAGTTATGAATTAATCTCTTTTTTCACGACAATGAGAAGTGTGCGATTTCACGCAATGGATGAGACTGCTCTTCCCTTAACCAGAGGACTCGAGTTCGAGCCTTGGGTATGGAAAAATCCTTGGTAGGGAGTGCTTTCCCCGAATAGGGCCCTACGTGGCGCGAATTCGAATATAGTCGGGCTCTAATGCGGGTATTGGATACCGGGTATGAAATCAAAAAGAGAAGTGTGCGATTTTAATTTAAAAGTTTTTAAAATCAGGGTTCTGCTCATTGTAACTAAGTCCTAACCTACTCTGCTACTCAGAAATTTGAGAAATGTACATTTTTAGCATTTTTCAAAAATAGTAGCCGATAGAATATAATTAGTTTCGATCGACCAACCAATTTTATATTTTACCCTAAAAAATTCCAAAGGGCATGTTAATTTTGTACTTTCACATAAGGGTGTTAAACAGGTGGGCCGGGTAGAGAAAAGTTGAAACCGTGCGGGTTTCGAACCGGGTCGGTTACGAGTTAAGTTTTACCGTGCTTAACGGGTCCGGGTCCATCCGGGTAAAAAATAAAGGAATTTTTACCTCCTGTTAACACTTTATTTATTTTAAATAAATATCATTTAAAAAAGTTATATTCTATAGATACCTTTTAATATTTATAGCAAAATATCTACTTTTGGTTACCTCCTACCCCTAAGCCACTAAATACGCTATTCAGTTACACTATTTTCTTTCTCTCCTATTTTGATACATGTCATTCTCTTCCCCCATCCCATTAAAAATTTCGCTCTTCTCCTTCTTCTAACGACATCTTCTCTTTGATTCACTTTAATCAATGCTTCAAAATCGAGCGACCCAATTCCTACACCATGGCGAAAACAATTCCACTCGATTCTCTTCATGAATAACACCAAAGGGAATCTTCAGGTTGTTGATTTGTGGTACGATTATCCCAATGCCATGAATACAGTCGAATATACTCGAATACAACAACTGATTAGCTGGACTTCCTTGATTTACGCCTATTTTTGCTATTGTATTCATGAATACAGTAGCTTAAATACATCTGATACATCTTATAACAACAGAAAACATATCTACAATCCGTAAAATAGCAAATGGTATCTATAAATAGCTAATTACCACTAAAAGATAGTGCTTTATGAAAATTTCTCAAAAAAAAACCGTAAGGGTTACGAGTCCAAGGGGTCGGGCCGGGTTAGTGTAATTTTTTTTATCTTTTTTAATTTTGTATAACTATTGTAATTTATATTAATATAAAGTAAAAATATAAAGAATACAATGAAGATGGGAAAAAAATTTGCACTTATAAATTGCAAGTGCTACATTTATTTCAAAATTCAAACTTGCAAATTGAAAGGTTTACATTAACAACAAATAAATTAACGAAAAAGAGTAAATTTAAAGGTTTTGCCTTGCCTTAGTAAGTTCTTCATAATCAATATGAACTGATTGACCTTCTTCTGAAGTGTTAAATTAATATGAGTTACCATGTGTTAATATATCTCCAAGTTCCTTGTCTTCTGGACTATCAACATCTTCACGTCCTTGATTTCTTCGTTCCGATCGAATCCAATCTCTGGAACATACTAAAACTTCCAAATCATTGCTTCCCAATGAGTGACATGTGTCTCCAAGTTGTTGTCTTGCTTGGCTAAATGCACTCTCTGATGCAACAGTTGAAATTGACACATTCAGCACGTCCGGAGCCATAGCGGAAAGAACAGAAAATTGCTTTCCATTCTCATGCCACCATCCCAATGGTGAAAATTCCTTTGTGTGAGTCTTTTTTTGCTTTTGCAAGTAGAATTGAAGTTCATCAATGTTCCTGCTACTGGTTTGAGTGTTAGAAAAATGTAGAAAAAATATTAAAACTATTAAGGCCTTCATCATCATCCACAGTAGTAGAAGTGGTACAATGCATAGTGGGATTAACATTGCCTTCATTAAGAGCAGCATCATCAAATATATTTTCATAATAATTATATAATTGTTGTAAAGAATCATTTAGCTTGTTCGTACAAACATATATATCCAGAGTTTCAGTTGGTCCAATCTCCATATAAGTATATAAATCATTAATTAATTGGTGACAATCAGACATCTTAATAGAAGGATTTAAAACAACACCAATTAAGTAAATCGAAGGAATTGCAAAGAAATATTTTTTGAATTTTGCTTGCATTATTTCAACAACATCTTTATATTTTTCTTTCTTCTTAAATTCAAAGAGTAGAAAAGAAATTCCAGCTATATGTACTAAAGCCATAGTAACAGTAGGGTAATATACTCCAAAAAAACTCAACAGTAGCTGTATAAAATTTATGTAAAAATTTAACAACATCATTAATGGCCTCTCAAGTAGTAGTTGTTAACATACGGTTTGGATCAGTACAATGCGCATTAGCAACTTCAGTTATTGGGAATCTATATTTGTAGCAACATTTTAAAAATATACATGTATAATTCCATCTAGTAACAATTTCGTCTGGCATGAATCTGGGCTTAAGATTATGCTCAGTACACTTATTCTTAAATTCCCTAATTCTAGATTGTTTATTATTTCCTTGAATAACACCAACTACTCTTCTAACATGAGTAATCTCAGTTGAAAATAAATCAAGGTACTTTTAACAATTAAATTATAAACATGACATGCACACCTAACATGAAAAATTTCGTCAAGTGGTGGTTGCAAATTCAATTTTAATACTGAAATTGCGGCATTATTGTTAGAAGCATTATCTGTCACACCTCCTTTTTCCGCACCCGAGAGGGTACAAGGGAGTTTTTCCAATTAAAGGACAATCGAAACGGGATGAGTTTATTTATTTCAGAGTCGCCACTTGGGAGATTTAGGGTGTCCCAAGTCACCAATTTTAATCCCGAATCGAGGAAAAGAATGACTCTATATTACAGTCTGCGTACCAGAAATCCGGATAAGGAATTCTGTTAACCCGGGAGAAGGTGTTAGGCATTCCCGAATTCCGTGGTTCTAGCACGGTCGCTCAACTGTTATATTCGGCTTGATTATCTGATTTTAAATACAATACGAACTTATGTGCAAATTTTATCTTTCAACCGCTTTTATCATTTACCGTGATTTTTATCAAGAATTGCAACGTTATAAAATGTATCTCGAACCACGTTACAATCAATGTACCCGTGGTCATCGACACGCTTTGACTCCGTTGAGATTTGGATTTGGGTCACATCAATGTGCACCCGAGTTTAAGGAAATTAAATTATTAAAGGCGCGTCTAAAGCGACTAGCGTATTTATTTTGGGTAGGACCGTGAAATTTTACTAAACGGTCCATCCCGAAGTCTAAACAATTTTTAAAGCAATATTTATTGAGGGCCCCGCAATTTGTATTTTATTTGGCGAGGCTCATCTCGTTCTTTATTTTTAATGAATTTGCAACGTCATGGACATGCATCTCGAACCACGTCACAGTCAATGTACCCGTGATTAGAAAGGCATTTCGAATCCGTCGAGATTTGGATTTGGGTCACATAAATGTGCACCCGAGTTTAAGAAGGTAAAGTTTATTAAAGCGTATCCTAAAGAGACTAACGTGTTGTCATTTCAGGAAGGTTGCGAGATTTGCTAAGCAACCCGTCCTGGAAACTAAATGCTTCAATAATATACATTTAACAAGGGCCCCGCATCTTGCGCGTTTTGTTTATTTCATCGAGGCTCATCTCGTTCTTATTTTAAAGGGATATCTTATAGCAACTACGTTTCTTGTCGTGTTTGTCTCTATCAATTGAAAATAGTAGAAAGTCCTAATTAATTACATGTTTGAAGATATTGTAACAACATTCAGAAAGGCTAAAAAAAAATCCGAAACGGGGCTGCATACATAGTCAGCCGATCCAGTAACCACGAGCCCAAATCCAGCCCAAGCATGATTGGCCAGACCCGGGCCACTGCTTGTTCGATGCGAGCCTGCCGGGTCTGTTTTGACCCGGGCTCGACTTCTCGTGGGGTTGAGATTGTAAACCGGGTTCTTTATCTAAAAAAAGGTTTTAGCAGTTATATACGGAACATGTATTGGAAAGGAAAGAAATTAATTTATAGTGTACAATTTTCATGCTTCGCATACATTACTTGTTTATACTACACTATTGCATTAAATCTGAGATACAACCCACTGCCTTGGGCATACTCTTACCACCATCCTATATACACAATCTAACATTCAACTACCATTCATTGACAGTTTACTAGGACTGTAAGCTAACTTTAGTATCCAAAACAAGAAGGTAAACTATTATACATTATATGAGGTCTAACATAATATTCTATGTATATATAGACATCTGCAGATCTTCTCCATTCATGCTCAAACTTTTCAAGTTACATTGGTAATATATTTGTGTACCTGGTATAGAGGACAACAGGAGGGAGAAAATGATCAGCTGAGTGGTATGCAACAAACACAGCAACAACAACCAAACAGTAACAACTCAACAACAAACCAACAGCCACAAATGCTCTCCACAGTCCAACAGACAAATAGCAACAGTTTCCAGAACAACAGAAACCACAGATGGTCGAGGCCCAAACAAACAATCCCAGAAAAAGAGTAATGAACCAGTAGAAAATCCAAGATACCAAATGTGACAGCAACAGAAAACCCAATAACCCCAAAGCTCAGCTAATACCCGATACAGTTCCAGCAATCAGGAAGACTAAGACTCGAACCACAGCCCACAGAAAACTCAGTATAGTAACAATCACAGCAGAAAACACACAGCCTTTCTCTTAATGGAACAGTAATGACCCTGGTTAGAATAACTGGCTTGGCCAGGATAGCCCAACCAATTTAACCCCTCGTGCAGTTTTGGGCAGTGATTGGTTAAAGTGTTCTGAAAATTTCCCCCTTTTGTTTTCTCTTTTTCTGAAGACTAAAAGTCCAGCCCTCTTTTTGTTTTCGAATGGCCTATTTATAGGCCAAATGAACCAGTACAGCTGAGCTGCCTGCCCTGCCAATTGGCAGAATGCCCATACCCTTTAAGCCCATGCCTAAGCATCTTTGGTGCCAGCCCCTTTGCTCCCCACGCCTGGTCTTTGTTTAATCAAGAGTTATGGGCTCGTTTTATTTATTCATTTTAAACCCATACTCTTGTGTC
This sequence comes from Nicotiana sylvestris, assembly GCF_000393655.2. Lineage (NCBI taxonomy): Eukaryota > Viridiplantae > Streptophyta > Magnoliopsida > Solanales > Solanaceae > Nicotiana > Nicotiana sylvestris. The sequence goes on along the minus strand of NC_091066.1, from coordinate 148,920,250 downwards.
TTGTCCCCCCATTAGCATTAGTTTAATCCTAATTTCGTACCCCATTTGCCAGCTCACTTAAACTAATTACTTCTGTTCTTTTTGACACCCCAGAATACCCCTGTTAAACCCTGGTTATCACTGTCTTGACCTTTTTGCAGCATCAGGGCATTTTTGAACTGATGAGAGTTCAAATTCAGGACTGCCTAGACTGAACCCTTTTAGTCATTTTTATAATGCCAACAAACCATTTCAAACATTACTGGGACATTCAGTCAGTGTCCGAGTTCAATTAGTTACGTGAAAATACTAGCTCATTCGATTCATTAGTTATAGCAAACTAATCGACGACATTTATCGAGTCGACTATACTAATTATAACAGGTAATAATCAGTCGCTCACATAAACAATACATTTAGGGATCTAAAGGGCATCAGACAATTTTTGTTCAATTACTGGGGCCTATATGAGTTATCATGTTTATCACAGAGTACATTCAGAATCATACACAGAACACAATCGACCAAATAAAAGGTCTTTACAGAGATGAAAGAAATCCGAATGAAAAAAAAATAACAAAAAATAACAAACAAACACAATGAAGCATGCTGACCACTTAATCAAAACTAACACAAAAGAAAGGAAAACTTACCGAAAATATTTAAATCAAAACAGACCCAAATCTGATTCATCTTCGAACTTTTGAGGCCGAACAAACTTTAATCAGGGTGTTCTCACATGAGAACACCTTGATTAAGGTCTATTAGACCTCAAACCCATGTCCAAACCGGCCGGATTCCCCAGGTGCATGTGTTCTAAAGTCTGGATTTCCAGATCTGATTTTTAGGGAGTTGTGGGTAGATTCGGACCAAACCAAGCTTGGTTTGGTCACGAGGAAAGTCAGGGGAGTGTCTGGTATGAAGATGGGATGGTTTGGCATAGATCCGGGTTCGACTCAAATCTTCAAATGAAGATTCGAGACGAACGGAAGTGATTCGAGGCTCGTGGTTAGTGGATTTGTGTTCAGGACAGTGAGGTGGTCCTAGGGTGTTCAGGAGGTGGCCACCGGCGTCCATGCCGCCGGTTTTAATGGCGAGGGATACTGGGGCGGCATGCTAGGGTTCGAGGATGAGAAGGGGCTGTGTTTAGGACGAGGGTGTACAGTGGGGAAGGTGGGGTTTGGTTTGGGGGGCGTGGGGTGTAATGGAGAACTTATATATGTATTGAGGATTTAGATCCTGGCCGTTGGATCAAGTGAGATCTATGGCCAGGATCCATCCACTTAGGAAAGACGGTGTCGTTTGGGCGTGATGGTGGGTGAGACCGGGTAAAGGGCATGGATCGGGCCATGTTGACGGGTTTAGAGGAGGGCCTGGATCCGTTGGATCAATGGGGTTGGACGGCTTAGATCATCTTGCCTGAAACGACGTCGTTGAGGCGAGTTGAACAGCCTGATCTGGACCGTTCGTTTGAATCAGATCAACGGCTTTGGTAGGGATGCCGATACGGCGTCGTTTGAGTCCGTGTTTGGGCAGGCTTGTTTTGGACTGGATCAGAGTGCTGGTTTGGGCCTGTTTTATTTCATTTCTTTTGGGCCCAAACCGGTTTTCCCTCACTCTTTTACTTTTCTCTTTTTTTTTTCTTTTTTTTTCTTTTTCTTTTTTCTTTTAATAATAATAAAAATAGTGAAATTAAAATCAACAACACTGTGACATTTCCACATAATTATCACAAAATAGTTAAGTAAGTTAAATCACAACCTAGAACGAACGACGCACATATATTCATATTTTTGAATTTTCTTTTAACGACACATATACTTTATATATATATATATATATATATATATATATATTTATATATATATATATTTTTTTTTATTTTCGTTTGATAATGACTAGATGCAAAATGGACAGACCCACAAACACATGTCACGGACAGATCGAAAAATTGTACAGCGAAACCATTTGTCACTATTTTTATTTTCTTTTGGAGCGATTGTCCGTAAAGCAAAAATCACGTGCTTACAGCTGCCCCTCTTTGCCCGAAGACACGAAGGGTTTTCGCGCAAAGATAAAGCGAGCGATTTTTGCCCGTCCGAATACTCCGTGTGAAGCATTTTTTGAAAAAGATTTGACCGAACCTTTGCTTCAGAGGTTTCCTACATATCCTGGGCTGAACAGGAATCAGGTCAATGTAGTTCGGGAAATTTGGTAGCTGGGACTACCGTGTGACTGTAGTGCTTGTTGTTGTTGTTGTGCGCTGTTGTATGCTGATGTAGGATGCTACTGCTCAACCGATCTCCCTATTACATTGCTCAAAGGAAAACAAGAAGCTAAGCTAAACTGAGGATCCTGAAATCTCATCCATCTTCAACTTGTTCTTGTTGCCTTGCTTTCTTGTCGGCTACCACTTTCCTCCGATGCCTTTATCTTGTGACTTTGGGAGATGATGCTGGTCCTTTGCTGACGTTTGAATGCCAGTTTCATCACTTTGCTTGATCCGCTGGGGACACGACTTTCTTCTTTAAATTTTCCAATGGTTTCTTCAGTGGTATGTTTCTCATCAGCATCGTCATACTGGGCATGCTACAACGCTCCCAAACTGCTTCTTTTGAGACGCGTTCCTTTTCCTTTTGAATTGTGCGCTTGCCTCTGCAGTTGTCTGCTTCTTGGTGCTGGGGATTTCATTGTTTCCCGTTTGGGGATCTCTGTTGTACCCTTCCGTCTTCAGGTGGGGCGACTGATTCCAAAATCTAGAGCTGAATGTATTCCCGCATTATACTGGTGGGCGACCTAGAACTTAAATGTATTCCCGCATTATACTGGTGGGCGACCTAGAACTTAAAAGTATTCTCGCATTATACTGGTGGGCGACCTAGAACTTAAATGCATTCCCGCATTATACTGGTGGGCGACCTAGAACTTAAAAGTATTCCCGCATTATACTGGTGGGCGACCTAGAACTTAAATGTATTCCCGCATTATACTGGTGGGCGACCTAGAACTTAAATGCATTCCCGCATTATACTGGTGGGCGACCTAGAACTTAAAAGTATTCCCGCATTGTACTGGTGGGCGACCTAGAACTTAAAAGTATTCCCGCATTATACTGGTGGGCGACCTAGAACTTAAAATGTATTCCCGCATTGTACTGGTGGGCGACCTAGAACTTAAAAGTATTCCCGCATTATACTGGTGGGCGACCTAGAACTTAAAAGTATTCCCGCATTATACTGGTGGGCGACCTAGAACTTAAAAGTATTCCCGCATTATACTGGTGGGCGACCTAGAACTTAAAATGTATTCCCGCATTGTACTGGTGGGCGACCTAGAACTTAAAAGTATTCCCGCATTATACTGGTGGGCGACCTAGAACTTAAATGTATTCCCGCATTATACTGGTGGGCGACCTAGAACTTAAAATGTATTCCCGCATTGTACTGGTGGGCGACCTAGAACTTAAAAGTATTCCCGCATTATACTGGTGGGCGACCTAGAACTTAAATGTATTCCCGCATTATACTGGTGGGCGGCCTAGAACTTAAAATGTATTCCCGCATTATACTGGTGGGCGACCTAGAACTTAAATGTATTCCCGCATTATACTGGTGGGCGACCTAGAACTTAAATGCATTCCCGCATTATACTGGTGGGCGACCTAGAACTTAAATGTATTCCCGCATTATACTGGTGGGTGACCTAGAACTTAAATGCATTCCCGCATTATACTGGTGGGCGACCTAGAACTTAAATGTATTCCCGCATTATACTGGTGGGCGACCTAGAACTTAAATGTATTCCCGCATTATACTGGTGGGCGACCTAGAACTTAAAATGTATTCCCGCATTATACTGGTGGGCGACCTAGAACTTAAAAGTATTCCCGCATTATACTGGTGGGCGACCTAGAACTTAAAAGTATTCCCGCATTATACTGGTGGGCGACCTAGAACTTAAAATGTATTCCCGCATTATACTGGTGGGCGACCTAGAACTTAAATGTATTCCCGCATTATACTGGTGGGCGACCTAGAACTTAAAATGTATTCCCGCATTATACTGGTGGGCGACCTAGAACTTAAATGTATTCCCGCATTATACTGGTGGGCGACCTAGAACTTAAAATGTATTCCCGCATTATTAATCGTGGTGGTAGAGGGTGCCTTTCTGGCGAGCAATTTTCTCTCTTCCTCTTTTCTTGCTCTTTGTCCCCATAATTGGTTGGCGGGCAAAGTTGCCTGTTGGGGGTCTCTAGCCTGCTGGGGATTGGTTTTCAGTTTATCCCCTACTCTGCTTTCTCTTTAAACACATGATGTGGGAGTCTGCTTCTAACTCCTGAAACCACTCCCTTTTGGAGCATACTTCTTCCAACATTTCCGAGCACAATCCCTGCATTGCCTGGGGCCGGCCTTTAAGACTGTTTGTATTATCCTGCATTGGATGAATTCCCCTTCGGTTTCTGGTAGTAAGCTTTGAAAAATCCTTTAAAGACACATTTTAGGAAAAGAAATAAAGATATGGAAAGGAGAAAATCTTTCTGAACCAATATTTTGTGGGAGGAGACAATCAAAAGAACTTATCTGGAGGACACAACTGGTCCCCGTGATCATGGCGTGCACCATAGATTCCGACCCAGTCTATTTGTATCAATTGATTTGCCCGATGGTTTGACTTGCTGGGGATGATAAAGGAGTGTTCACTTCGTTGCGAATGTGGTAGCTTTTGCTGCTCTATCTTGTCGCCTCATAGTGCCCTTCGAGGGGTTTTCACTAATGAGACTCTCTCTTTTCTTTCATCTCCCGGCGCCTTATGGTGCCTGTGAAGGTTTTCACCAATAAGACTCTCTCATTTCATATCCCTTATCTTACGTCGCCTCTCGGTGCCTGTGAAGGTTTTCACCGATAAGACTCTCTCATTTTATTTCTTTCGAGGAATCGGGGCGTTGTAGATACGACCCTCTCTTCTGGAGATTCTTTTGACTATCAACTCATTCCCAGTCTTACGATCCTCTTCTTTGCTGGGGATCAGTGTATTATTCTCGGCCTTATTTGCCGGATTTGGCATCTCTCGAACATTGATCGGGAGGTCTTTTGGATGTTGACGTTGGTTTTGGTGTGGGATTGAAGAAAGGCTACAAAAATGAAAACAATTTGAAGGGTGATGTGCTACAACTTTTGGAATCTAACCTTTGTTGGAACTTAAAACATAACCTCTGCCCCAGTTTTCTTGCTTGGGGAATTTATTTTTTACGCTTATGTTGAGTTATGTGCGTTACGCACATTGTGCTATATTGTGCACACTATGTACATTATGCATCCTATATTCATTATGATGCATACTATGACCGAGCCGTGAGGCGCCTACGTATCCTCTTTGAGGAATCAGGTCAAACGTAGTTCCCACGGTTTTGTATTTCTTTATGATTTCATCTTCTTCTTTTTTTTCTTTTCTTTTTCTTTTTCTTTTCTTTTCTTTTTTTTTCGTATCTTTCCCATTAGTGATTCCAAAAGAGGGGTATTGAAAGAATTTGCTTAAGGCTCAAAGGGGGAAGCAAGGGTTAAACAGTGTTTGGGTAGAAGAAAGAATTGCCTCCGTCATCTCATTATCCAATAAATGCCAAATACAAACAAACAAACCGAATAATTGCCGTAATTAAAGAAATTACGCATAATATCTCTTGACTGCATCTGAATTGATAGCCATGTCGACACATCTACCCTCGACATCTGTCAAACACAAAGCACCGTTGGACAATACTCTGGTCACGATATAAGGCCCTTGCCAATTTGGGGCGAATTTGCCTTTCGCCTCGACCTGATGTGGGAGGATCTTCTTCAATACCTGCTGCCCTACTTCAAACTTCCTGGGGCGCACCTTTTTATTATACGCTCTAGCCATTCTCTTCTGGTACAGCTGACCATGGCACACTGCTGCCAATCTTTTCTCATCTATCAGGCTCAACTGTTCCAAGCGAGCTTTGATCCATTCATCATCATCAATTCCGGCTTCAGCGACAATTCGGAGGGACGGAATTTCGACCTCCGCTGGTATCACGGCCTCAGTTCCATACACCAACAAATAAGGAGTTGTGCCTATGGAAGTCCGGACGGTAGTGCGGTAACCCAACAAAGCAAAGGGCAATTTCTCGTGCCACTGTCTGGACCCTTCCACCATTTTTCGCAGTATCTTCTTGATATTCTTATTGGCTGCTTCGACTGCTCCATTTGCCTTAGGACGATATGGGGTGGAATTGCGGTGTGTAATCTTGAATTGTTGGCATACCTCTTTCATCAGGCTGCTATTAAGATTCGCACCGTTATCCGTGATGATCACTTTTGGGATCCCAAATCTGCAGATGATATGGGAGTGAACAAAGTCCACCACTGCCTTCTTGGTTACCGACTTGAAGGTTTTAGCCTCAACCCATTTGGTGAAGTAATCAATGGTCACTAGAATGAACCTGTGACCGTTGGACGCTGCTGGCTCGATGGGCCCAATGACATCCATGCCCCAGGCCACAAACGGCCAAGGTGCTGACATCGTATGTAACTCTGTTGGCGGAGAATGAATCAAATCTCCATGTATCTGGCACTGATGGCATTTCCTCACAAAAGTGATACAGTCGCGTTCCATGGTGAGCCAATAACACCCTGTTCGAAGGATCTTTCTTGCCAATACATATCCGCTCATGTGTGGTCCGCAAACTCCCGCATGTACCTCTTCCATAACCGTCATTGCTTGACTGGCATCTATGCATCTCAACAATCCCAAATCCGGGGTTCTTTTGTACAATACTCCTCCACTGAGGAAGAAACCATTCGACAAACGCCGAAGGGCTCTTTTTTGGTCTCCAGAGGCATGTTCTGGATATATCCCCATTCTGAGGTATTCCTTGATATCATGAAACCAGGGTTCGCCATCTGCTTCTTCTTCTATGGTATTGCAGTAGGCGTGCTGATCACGGACTTGGATATGCAGAGGATCAACATACATTTTGTCAGGGTGGTGCAGCATTGATGCTAAGGTGGCTAAGGCATCTGCAACCTCATTGTGAACTCTCGGGATGTGTTTGAACTTCACCGATCGAAATTGCTTGCTCAGATCATGCAAGCATTGTCGGTATGGTATGAGCTTTAGATCTCGTGTTTCCCATTCACCCTGAATTTGATGTACCAAGAGGTCCGAGTCTCCCAAGACCAAGACGTCTTGGACATCCATGTCAGCAGCCAAGCGCAGACCCAGAATGCAAGCCTCATACTCGGCCATATTGTTGGTGCAATAGAAGCGTAGTTGAGCCGTAACAGGATAATGCCGTCCTGTTTCAGAAATGAGTACTGCTCCTATTCCAACCCCTTTTGCGTTTGCAGCTCCATCGAAGAAAAGCTTCCAACCCGGTTCCTCAGGTAATTCCAAATCAGTCGTGTGCATCACCTCTTCGTCAGGAAAATACGTTCTTAAGGGCTCGTATTTTTCGTCAACGGGATTCTCTGCCAAATGGTCTGCCAGTGCCTGGGCTTTCATGGCCGTCCTCGTTACGTAGATGATATCAAACTCTGTGAGCAGAATTTGCCACTTTGCCAACCTTCCCGTGGGCATAGGTTTCTGAAAGATATACTTCAATGGGTCCAAGCGGGATATGAGATAAGTAGTATATGAAGACAAGTAGTGCTTCAACTTCTGAGCTACCCAAGTTAGGGCGCAGCATGTTTTCTCGAGTTGAGTGTACTTGACCTCATGCACTGTGAATTTCTTGCTAAGATAGTAGATGGCCTGCTCCTTCCTTCCTGTGTCATCATGTTGCCCCAGTACACAACCAAATGAATTTTCCAAGACTGTCAGGTAAAGGATTAGGGGTTTCCCGGGCTTAGGCGGGACCAACACGGGTGGATTAGACAGATACCCTTTGATTTGGTCGAAAGCCTCTTGACACTCTGTCGTCCAACCTTCTGCAGCATCCTTTCTCAGTAGCCGAAATATGGGCTCACAAGTTGCTGTGAGTTGAGCGATGAACCTGCTGATGTAATTGAGTCTACCCAGCAAACTCATTACCTCTGTTTTGTTCCTTGGCGGTGGCAAGTCTCGGATGGATTCAATTTTGGATGGGTCTAACTCAATCCCCCGTCGACTGACGATGAAGCCTAGCAACTTTCCTGATGGAACCCCGAATGCGCATTTGGCCGGGTTAAGCTTGATATCATACCTCCGGAGTCTTTGGAAAAATCTCCTTAGGTCTGCTACATGGTCCTCCTGACGCCAAGATTTGATGATCACATCATCGACGTACACCTCAATTTCCTTGTGTATCATGTCATGAAACACCGCAGTCATTGCTCGCATGTACGTTGCCCCGGCGTTCTTTAACCCGAACGGCATTACCCGATAGCAGTAGGTTCCCCATGGCGTAATAAACGCTGTCTTCTCAGCATCCTCTTCGTCCATTAGGATCTGATGATAACCCGCATAGCAATCCACAAAGGATCCGATCTCGCGCCCAGCGCAATTATCGATCAGGATATGAATGTTGGGTAACGGGAAATTGTCCTTGGGACTTGCTTTGTTAAGGTTGCGGTAGTCGACGCACACCCTGATTTTTCCATCCTTCTTTGGGACTGGTACCACATTGGCCAACCACTCGGGATATCGAGTGACCCGAATGACCTTCGATTGCAACTGCTTAATCACTTCTTCTTTGATCTTTACACTCATTTCTGTTTTAAATTTCCTTAGTTTTTGCTTGACCGGAGGGTATGCCGGGTCAGTGGGCAATTTGTGAACCACTAAATCGGTGCTCAATCCAGGCATATCATCATATGACCATGCAAAAACATCTTTGAATTCCCTGAGAGTTTCGATCAATTCTGCTTTGACATTCGGCTCAATGTGGATGCTAATTTTGGTCTCTTGGATGTTATCAGCGTCTCCTAGGTTCACAGCCTCAGTGTCATTTAGGTTAGGCTTGGGTTTCTCTTCAAATTGGCACAGTTCTCGGTTTATTTCTTCGAAGGCTTCCCCTTCGTCACCTTCGGATTCATTATCACAAACGACCTCTTGCATCATTGAGTCAGATTTAGATTGATTATTTAGACTAGGTCGAAGATCCGCTGTGCATGCCATGTCATTAGGACCAGTAAAAAGAGAACTGTTCAGAAAGAAAAAGAACAAAACAAGAAATTAAAATGGGACAAAGAAAAGAACTTTATTAAATTTGCAGGATAAAAAGGGTTCACACTTTTACAAAACGGGAGTAAAATTTGGATTACACCCTTGAATAATCCGATCAAACAAATAAACAAACAAAACATTAATCAAAGCCTACTACCAAGACTCCCCTCGGACAGGAAGAGGAGTAACCGTCCAATTGTTGGTCTTGGCCTCGGGCCCCACGAATTGTATCTCTGCTCTGCTGGAACCCTCTCCAGCTTCCACCATACTGACATCCGCGAATAGTCTCTCAAAACTTTGATTCAGGTCTTCACTTATGCCGATCAAAGGTCCTCGAATCTTTGGGATCGCTGACCCCTTGGCACTAGCTTTAACAAAAGACCTTGAGAGGCGTGGCACTGGTTTAGGCAGAAACCAAACTCTCTTCTTCATTTTTCGCGCTTGCTTCCTGTCTGCTGCGGTTGGTTTGAACCCCAACCCGAAAGTTTCCAGATTCTTAGGAAGGGAGACAGGTTGGACTATCCCTTGAAGTTCAACTCCCAGGCCTTTGCCCGGCACAAACCCATTACCCAGCATTTCTGATATCATCATGACTGTTGCGGCAGCTACCCTAGGGTGCGGGATGATTTCTCCTTCAGAAATTTTGTTGGCCGACCCTGTATCGAGAATCTGGTAGGCCCAGGGACCCTTGTCATCAGTGGTCTCTATGAAAGGCACAATGGTTCCGCCCATGGTGCATGTTGTATCCTCGCCGTGCAATACGACCTCTTGTCTTTCCCACTCGAACTTCACTGTCTGATGTAGGGTGGAAGGCACCGCTTTAGCTGCGTGAATCCAGGGTCGTCCTAACAGCAAATTGTAAGATACTGTGGCGTCCAATACCTGGAATTCCATGGTAAACAGGACCGGGCCAATGGTTAGTTCAAGTACAACATCCCCCACAGTGGCTGTTCCGTTTCCGTCAAACCCTCGGACACAGATGCTATTCTCCCGGATTCTTCCACGGTCAATCTTTAACTGGTCCAGGGTGGATAATGGACAAATATTGGCGCTTGAGCCGTTATCCACCAATACTCGGGTTACCACCGAGTCTTCACATTTGACAGCTAGGTATAGAGCTTTATTGTGCTCCGTTCCTTCCACCGGCAGGTCATCATCTGAGAATGTTACCCTGTTCACCTCGAAAATCTTGCTGGCAATGGTTTCCAGGTGGTTTACGGAAATCTCACTGGGTACATGGGCCTCGTTCAGTATCTTTAACAGGGCCCTGCGATGTTCCTCGGAATGGAGGAGTAATGACAATAGTGAGATCTGGGCAGGCGTTTTTCTCAGCTGCTCAACCACAGAATAGTCTTGTACTTTCATCTTCCTCAGGAAGTCTTCAGCCTCTTCCTCTGACACTGGCTTCTTGGTTGCCACTGGGTTGGTTTTTCTTAACTCCACCGGAGCAAAACATCGACCTGATCGAGTCAGCCCTTGCGCTTCACAACTGACTTCTTCCACCTGTTTTCCTTGGTACGTCACCACTGCTTTTTCATATTTCCAGGGCACAGCCCTGCTGTCAAGCATAGGCAGTTGGACCACCGGCTTTATGGTTACCCGTTCTCTACATACCCCTTTCAACACGACCGCCGGTGTGGGCAGGATCCCTGGTATTACCAACTTACTTGGCTCGGGTTTGCTTGCTATGACGGACGGGTTCTTCCCCCATAATACTACCGGCTTGACACCTTCTCCCTGCGACTGTACATTTGTTCCTCCACTGGTTAAGACTTCTTTTGGGGCAGCTTGGATCATCATCACTGTTTGTGAGGGTTTTCTTAATTCACCTCCCTCACACACCAACTCAATCATGTGAGCTTCGTGGTGCGCTGGCAGCGGATTTTGGTTGATGTTAGGAGCCTCCGGTGTCTGGACCTCGATCTTATTGGTGTCAATAAGATCCTGTATGGCATGCCTTAACTTCCAACACTTCTCGGTATCGTGCCCGAGCATCCCTGAACAGTATTCACAACTGATTGAACGATCCAAATTCTGAGGCGGGGGATTTGGTTCCCGAGTATGGACAGGACTAACCAAACCCAATTGCCGCAGCTTGTGGAACACAGCGGTGTAGGTTTCTCCCAGTTCGGTGAAGGTTCTTTGCTTCCGCAACCTGTCATTTCTGGCATCTGGATTTCCCCGGAAACCTGCCCCCGAAGGATTTCTATATGCCCTTGGTGGAGGGTAAGTGTTTTGTGGTGGTGCATATATGTTCTGGGGAGCCGGTGCGCGCCATTGTGGGCGAACCGGAGGCTGAGTGTATACCTGGGCTTGGTGTACGGAACAATGTGGTTCTCGAGGTGGATAGAAATTTTGTGGTGGGTTGTATGGGTAGTTTGACCTGTGAGGCCTGGGTTGGTTGTAGTGCGGCCTGCCAGCCCTGGACCAACTGCCTGCCTCGATCGTGGCAACCTCTTCTTTCTTTCTTCTTAGCGCACCTCCCGTGCCGCTTTGAATAGCCTGGGTTGTGGCCTTAAGTGCCGAATAGTTTAAGATCTTATCCGACCTCAAACCTTCTTCTATCATGACCCCTATTTTGACCACCTCGTTGAAAGATTTTCCAACCGTTGTCACCAAGTGACCAAAGTAGGTTGGATCCAATGTCTGCAAAAAGTAGTCTACCATTTCTCCCTCTCTCATGGGAGGATCGACTCTAGCTGCTTGTTCTCTCCAGCGGAATCCGAACTCGCGAAAACTTTCCCCGGGTTTCTTCCCAGTTCTCAATAACGTGAGACGGTCAGGGACTATCTCTAGATTGTACTGGAAATGACCTGCAAAAGCCTGTGCCAGATCATCCCACGTGTACCACCTGCTGAAATCCTGCCTGGTATACCATTCCAGTGCAGATCCGCTCAGACTTTGGCCGAAGTAAGCTATCAAAAGCTCATCCTTGCCTCCTGCCCCTCTCATTTTGCTACAGAATCCCCGCAAATGTGCCATGGGATCACCGTGCCCTTCATATAAATCAAACTTGGGCATCTTGAACCCTGCCGGGAGTTGGACATCTGGGAAAGGGCACAGATCTTTGTATGCCACGCTGACTTGGTTGCCCAGCCCGTGTAAGTTCCTGAAGGATTGCTCCAGGCTTTTGAACTTTCTCAACACTTCATCCTGTTCAGGGGCCTTAACCGGCTTCTCAACCTCTGCCGGAACTTCCAAATGGGGATTGTAAGCCTGTGGTTCGGGTGCATGGAATGTAGGCTCAGGGGGATAGTATTGTGTATCGTGAGCCTGAAACAATGGCTCACTGGTCGTTCGCTGCAAAGGGGCTGATGCAGGTCCCACAAAAATGGGAATATTGGGTGTTGGGAGAGGTTGATGGGGTGGTGGAGCTTGGGAATCATGAGGGCTTCTTTCTTGATGATAGAGGGGATTTGGGCGGCTTGTGGAGGGGCCAGAGTGAGGGTATTCCGGCATGTGTCCCAGTGTCTCAGGGCTCTTTTGTGTTTTGGCCAGGGCTAGCTGCATTGCATGCATCTCTAGTCCCATCCTTTCAATCTTTTCCATTGCCTCTTTTAGCAGCTGGCTCATCGGCCTTTCTTCCTCATTACTATTCTCTGAAGTAGTCATGCTTGTCGCTACCGGTCCTTTGGATCTGGTTTGGTATGAATGTGTTGCCAGAATTCTTTAACAACTAACTGTCTGATATCAGACAACAACAAACTTTGTTAGTGTTAGAGCTTAACAGATTTGATCATAACACATAGAGGATGCAATGCACCTAGGCAGTTAACCGTTTCTACATGCTTTGCTTCAAACCACATGCGTCATCCCGGTTTGTTCATTCGTCTCTTTTTAGAGTATTCTGCGAAACCCCGCGTTTTATTTTATTTACATTTTCTTTTCTTTATTTATTAAAAGCGGTCGAATCTTATGGGGATTGCCTACGTATCACGTCCCCGCGTGAATCAGACCAGGCGTAGTTCTGCCTCAAAGTATAGACACATAGAAATTCTTCCGGAGTCACTTAATTTCATTATCAAAATTTGCTATTACACATTACTTCAAACAAAATAGCAACAGTACAGACTCCAGGGTTTTAAACTTGGTTTGAGGAAAAGAAAACAATATTGGGGAGACAACAAACAAAACAACCAGGACTCGATTAACAACTAATTTTCCAACTTAGGGACCCACGAGGCATCTTTCGGCCCTTTCGCGGCCCTGGGTGTAAGGTCTCGTTGCAAGCTCTTCAACTCGTTCATAATCCGATGGACGCAGCCCATGATGGAAGCAATGAGGTTTTCCCGAGGTGTCTGCTCGCATGCCAAACATTTTAGGTAGATGTAATGCCCGACTTCGTCAATTCTTGCCCGAATGTTGTCCCTTTCTGCGAACAATTGCCTTATCTGTCGGCTCTTTAATCCTAGCGTTTGTGCATTGGCGGCGAGCTGATCCTGGAATATATCCATTTGCCTTTCCATCCTTGTCATTGTATTGTAATAGCGTCTCCGGTCGGCCTGGGCATCTTGTGTTTGCTTGAAGATCCGCTCTTGCAAAGCGGAATTTGTTTCCTTTGCTGCTTTGACGCTCAGTTCACAATTCCTCATGACTTGCTGTAGGCGCTTCCTCCGGGCCATTGTACCTTCTGCCCATTTGGCCCTCATCCTTGCTATGCAAGCCTTTGATTGGTCTAATTCTTCTTGGCTCTGGATGACCTGATTTCTCAAACTGGCTATCAATCTTTCGTCGGAGCAGCGCTTCTGTCGGTCGATGTTATTCTTACTGGCTTGGCGAAGGCGGGCCCTCAGGGTTTGGTTCTCTTGGGCTAACTTGTCTTTTTCAGCCTGCTCTTGGGCGACTCGCACGTTGTTTTCGAATACCATCCTTTCAATTTGTCGCTTCAACTTCCTAATTTCAACCAGGTAACCTTCCTCTTTTGCGAGCCAATCCCATTGTTCTTGCGATGACTCAACAAAACTTCGGAGGTGAGGCCGTTTGGTTGGTCGTTTCACGATGCTCTTCTTGTTCTGCCAAGTGAGATAGGCCGGCGAGACTTCACCTCTAGACACATCATTTACCCGGGTATTTGCCGTTAAGTACTGGCATTCACTCCATATGCAACGAACTGTCTTTTCAGGAAATTGGCCGTCACTGCTGACCTCGACTGCATAAGTGCTGAGATCTTCGTCCGGGTGTAGTACTTGACATCTTCCCAACTGTCTCATTACCCTGTAAGGGGCATAAGGTTGAATACCCCTGAGTCCCATCAAGAGGAAGTGAGGACCAGTGGCGGGCATGTATATGATTTCTTCCACAGAAAGCCAACCCAAAGTCCAGTTTACTTGGTCTGCGGTGATGATCCGGAGATAGGATATCCATTCTTCAAACCCTCCCGGTGATCGAAAACCTGAAACCCTTAGGCTATAACCCTCGATGCAGCCCCCATTTGTAGACATGTAGTGCATATACTGAGGATGGTGACACAAGTGTTCGATCATCCACATCTGTAACAACAAGTTGCACCCTTCGAAGAAGTCTGCTCCAGCTTTACAAGCTGTGAGGGCTCGATATATTTCTGACATTATCATGGGAGCAAGGATGCTTTTATCGTTGGTAATCAAGATTTTGACGATTCCAGCCACCTTTAGATCGATATTTCTATCTTTTCGGGGAAACACCACAAGGCCCAAAAATGCCACCATAAAAGCGAACCGCCTATGCTCATTCCATTTTACCAGATTTCCCCTGCTACAAATACCACTTTCTGGATCATTAAATCCTCCTTTGCTCCCGTACCTCTGGTATATGAATTGTAGGGTAGAAAAACCTCTATCCAGTTCAGCGTATGGGACTCCTTTGCTTATCTTCAACAGATCCATGAATTTGTGTGAATTCACAGCCCTTGGAGCGATCAGGTATTTGTGTCTCAAACCTTCAGTGACGTCCATGTAACCCGCCATTTCTTCTAAGGTTGGGGTGAGTTCAAAATCTGAGAAACGGAACACATTGTGGGCTGGATCCCAAAATGTAACTAAAGCCTTTATGATGTCGCACCGAGGCCTAACTTTCAACAAATCAACCAAACCTCCCAGGTGCAGTTTGATCTTGTCTTGCTCTGACCTTTCCAAATCCTCCCACCATAATCGCACTTCCAGGGGGATTTTGCTTCTAACTGTTACCGGCAAACTTGGACTCATACTCATTCTGCATGAGCATTGGGGTGATTAAGCAAAGATCCAGACTCATTAGACTCAAATACCAAATTGACACACTTCTAAAAGAAAAAATGAAATTTGGTTGTTTTTCAAAAAAAGCATGATGTTACCTTAAGAACTTTCGTTCTTTGGATTGTACCTATATTTTGAAAAACAAGTTGAGCCCGATGGGGGGTGCCTACGTATCCCGCACCATGCGAGAATCAAACTGACGTAGTTCGGGCATAAATTGAATTTTGGGGACACCCTATTTTTCTCTTAAAAATGAATCAAAGACTCCTTTTTTTCTTTTTAAAACAAATTAATAAGACACACATTTTTTCAAAATTCTGGCAGAGCTTTGACCATTTTTGTGACTTTTCAAGAATAAATAAGTAACCCCTTAACCGTTATTCCTCTTCCTTTTCCAAACATTCCCGATATTCAGAAACCGGTCAGCATGCAAGCCTTGAAACAAGTAAATGCATAAAGCAAACAGGATGTAGCAGGATGGTCTTTATTCTCAGGTTGCCTGTCCTAGACGGACCCAGCCCCTGTGCTGAGTCCCCTAAGTCAAATGAACATGATGCAAATAAGCGTTCCTACTAGGGATCCGGCATGAAGTTATGTTATGCTAAGCTGTAAAACCTAGGTGCTTGTTCTAGACCTGGCTTACCCGAGCGGACAACTCGAGCCGAGGATGGGAGCTGTGTACCGGTAACCAAAAGGCCATCCGACTTTGCAACTCCTCCGAATCCTCGTTCTATTTTGGCATATGACACTAACAGAAAGAAGCCACGACCAGCGTGCGCTCCTCAAGAGAGAAGAGAAGGGTTTCGGCACAGTTTATATATACAGTCCAAATAATATCAAGGCGGTAAAAGCAACACTTAGCACATTAGGCTCAAAACATGTAATAAAATCAGATAATAAATAAAACCAAATAGTAACAATTATTCTAAGCTCGAATTCTTAACCCTGAACCAGTGGTTCTGGGTGCTGATCCCCAGCAGAGTCGCCAGAGCTGTCACACCTCCTTTTTCCGCACCCGAGAGGGTACAAGGGAGTTTTTCCAATTAAAGGACAATCGAAACGGGATGAGTTTATTTATTTCAGAGTCGCCACTTGGGAGATTTAGGGTGTCCCAAGTCACCAATTTTAATCCCGAATCGAGGAAAAGAATGACTCTATATTACAGTCTGCGTACCAGAAATCCGGATAAGGAATTCTGTTAACCCGGGAGAAGGTGTTAGGCATTCCCGAATTCCGTGGTTCTAGCACGGTCGCTCAACTGTTATATTCGGCTTGATTATCTGATTTTAAATACAATACGAACTTATGTGCAAATTTTATCTTTCAACCGCTTTTATCATTTACCGTGATTTTTATCAAGAATTGCAACGTTATAAAATGTATCTCGAACCACGTTACAATCAATGTACCCGTGGTCATCGACACGCTTTGACTCCGTTGAGATTTGGATTTGGGTCACATCAATGTGCACCCGAGTTTAAGGAAATTAAATTATTAAAGGCGCGTCTAAAGCGACTAGCGTATTTATTTTGGGTAGGACCGTGAAATTTTACTAAACGGTCCATCCCGAAGTCTAAACAATTTTTAAAGCAATATTTATTGAGGGCCCCGCAATTTGTATTTTATTTGGCGAGGCTCATCTCGTTCTTTATTTTTAATGAATTTGCAACGTCATGGACATGCATCTCGAACCACGTCACAGTCAATGTACCCGTGATTAGAAAGGCATTTCGAATCCGTCGAGATTTGGATTTGGGTCACATAAATGTGCACCCGAGTTTAAGAAGGTAAAGTTTATTAAAGCGTATCCTAAAGAGACTAACGTGTTGTCATTTCAGGAAGGTTGCGAGATTTGCTAAGCAACCCGTCCTGGAAACTAAATGCTTCAATAATATACATTTAACAAGGGCCCCGCATCTGCGCGTTTTGTTTATTTCATCGAGGCTCATCTCGTTCTTATTTTAAAGGGATATCTTATAGCAACTACGTTTCTTGTCGTGTTTGTCTCTATCAATTGAAAACAGTAGAAAGTCCTAATTAATTACATGTTTGAAGATATTGTAACAACATTCAGAAAGGCTAAAAAAAAATCCGAAACGGGGCTGCATACATAGTCAGCCGATCCAGTAACCACGAGCCCAAATCCAGCCCAAGCATGATTGGCCAGACCCGGGCCACTGCTTGTTCGATGCGAGCCTGCCGGGTCTGTTTTGACCCGGGCTCGACTTCTCGTGGGGTTGAGATTGTAAACCGGGTTCTTTATCTAAAAAAAGGTTTTAGCAGTTATATACGGAACATGTATTGGAAAGGAAAGAAATTAATTTATAGTGTACAATTTTCATGCTTCGCATACATTACTTGTTTATACTACACTATTGCATTAAATCTGAGATACAACCCACTGCCTTGGGCATACTCTTACCACCATCCTATATACACAATCTAACATTCAACTACCATTCATTGACAGTTTACTAGGACTGTAAGCTAACTTTAGTATCCAAAACAAGAAGGTAAACTATTATACATTATATGAGGTCTAACATAATATTCTATGTATATATAGACATCTGCAGATCTTCTCCATTCATGCTCAAACTTTTCAAGTTACATTGGTAATATATTTGTGTACCTGGTATAGAGGACAACAGGAGGGAGAAAATGATCAGCTGAGTGGTATGCAACAAACACAGCAACAACAACCAAACAGTAACAACTCAACAACAAACCAACAGCCACAAATGCTCTCCACAGTCCAACAGACAAATAGCAACAGTTTCCAGAACAACAGAAACCACAGATGGTCGAGGCCCAAACAAACAATCCCAGAAAAAGAGTAATGAACCAGTAGAAAATCCAAGATACCAAATGTGACAGCAACAGAAAACCCAATAACCCCAAAGCTCAGCTAATACCCGATACAGTTCCAGCAATCAGGAAGACTAAGACTCGAACCACAGCCCACAGAAAACTCAGTATAGTAACAATCACAGCAGAAAACACACAGCCTTTCTCTTAATGGAACAGTAATGACCCTGGTTAGAATAACTGGCTTGGCCAGGATAGCCCAACCAATTTAACCCCTCGTGCAGTTTTGGGCAGTGATTGGTTAAAGTGTTCTGAAAATTTCCCCCTTTTGTTTTCTCTTTTTCTGAAGACTAAAAGTCCAGCCCTCTTTTTGTTTTCGAATGGCCTATTTATAGGCCAAATGAACCAGTACAGCTGAGCTGCCTGCCCTGCCAATTGGCAGAATGCCCATACCCTTTAAGCCCATGCCTAAGCATCTTTGGTGCCAGCCCCTTTGCTCCCCACGCCTGGTCTTTGTTTAATCAAGAGTTATGGGCTCGTTTTATTTATTCATTTTAAACCCATACTCTTGTGTCTTGTCCCCCCATTAGCATTAGTTTAATCCTAATTTCGTACCCCATTTGCCAGCTCACTTAAACTAATTACTTCTGTTCTTTTTGACACCCCAGAATACCCCTGTTAAACCCTGGTTATCACTGTCTTGACCTTTTTGCAGCATCAGGGCATTTTTGAACTGATGAGAGTTCAAATTCAGGACTGCCTAGACTGAACCCTTTTAGTCATTTTTATAATGCCAACAAACCATTTCAAACATTACTGGGACATTCAGTCAGTGTCCGAGTTCAATTAGTTACGTGAAAATACTAGCTCATTCGATTCATTAGTTATAGCAAACTAATCGACGACATTTATCGAGTCGACTATACTAATTATAACAGGTAATAATCAGTCGCTCACATAAACAATACATTTAGGGATCTAAAGGGCATCAGACAATTTTTGTTCAATTACTGGGGCCTATATGAGTTATCATGTTTATCACAGAGTACATTCAGAATCATACACAGAACACAATCGACCAAATAAAAGGTCTTTACAGAGATGAAAGAAATCCGAATGAAAAAAAAAATAACAAAAAATAACAAACAAACACAATGAAGCATGCTGACCACTTAATCAAAACTAACACAAAAGAAAGGAAAACTTACCGAAAATGTTTAAATCAAAACAGACCCAAATCTGATTCATCTTCGAACTTTTGAGGCCGAACAAACTTTAATCAGGGTGTTCTCACATGAGAACACCTTGATTAAGGTCTATTAGACCTCAAACCCATGTCCAAACCGGCCGGATTCCCCAGGTGCATGTGTTCTAAAGTCTGGATTTCCAGATCTGATTTTTAGGGAGTTGTGGGTAGATTCGGACCAAACCAAGCTTGGTTTGGTCACGAGGAAAGTCAGGGGAGTGTCTGGTATGAAGATGGGATGGTTTGGCATAGATCCGGGTTCGACTCAAATCTTCAAATGAAGATTCGAGACGAACGGAAGTGATTCGAGGCTCGTGGTTAGTGGATTTGTGTTCAGGACAGTGAGGTGGTCCTAGGGTGTTCAGGAGGTGGCCACCGGCGTCCATGCCGCCGGTTTTAATGGCGAGGGATACTGGGGCGGCATGCTAGGGTTCGAGGATGAGAAGGGGCTGTGTTTAGGACGAGGGTGTACAGTGGGGAAGGTGGGGTTTGGTTTGGGGGGCGTGGGGTGTAATGGAGAACTTATATATGTATTGAGGATTTAGATCCTGGCCGTTGGATCAAGTGAGATCTATGGCCAGGATCCATCCACTTAGGAAAGACGGTGTCGTTTGGGCGTGATGGTGGGTGAGACCGGGTAAAGGGCATGGATCGGGCCATGTTGACGGGTTTAGAGGAGGGCCTGGATCCGTTGGATCAATGGGGTTGGACGGCTTAGATCATCTTGCCTGAAACGACGTCGTTGAGGCGAGTTGAACAGCCTGATCTGGACCGTTCGTTTGAATCAGATCAACGGCTTTGGTAGGGATGCCGATACGGCGTCGTTTGAGTCCGTGTTTGGGCAGGCTTGTTTTGGACTGGATCAGAGTGCTGGTTTGGGCCTGTTTTATTTCATTTCTTTTGGGCCCAAACCGGTTTTCCCTCACTCTTTTACTTTTCTTTTTTCTTTTTCTTTTTTTTCTTTTTTTTTCTTTTAATAATAATAAAAATAGTGAAATTAAAATCAACAACACTGTGACATTTCCACATAATTATCACAAAATAGTTAAGTAAGTTAAATCACAACCTAGAACGAACGACGCACATATATTCATATTTTTGAATTTTCTTTTAACGACACATATACTTTATATATATATATATATATATATATATATATATATATATTTTTTTTTATTTTCGTTTGATAATGACTAGATGCAAAATGGACAGACCCACAAACACATGTCACGGACAGATCGAAAAATTGTACAGCGAAACCATTTGTCACTATTTTTATTTTCTTTTGGAGCGATTGTCCGTAAAGCAAAAATCACGTGCTTACAGCTGCCCCTCTTTGCCCGAAGACACGAAGGGTTTTCGCGCAAAGATAAAGCGAGCGATTTTTGCCCGTCCGAATACTCCGTGTGAAGCATTTTTTGAAAAAGAATTATCATCTATCCAATGACATGTCATTGTCAAATAATCATTTCCATTAATAGCATAGCCAATATCAGAAGTTAGAGAAACTCTACGAGGAAGGTGGCTAAAAAAATAACGTATATATGTTTGATATTGTCCATGAAGTGTAAAGATATCAGATCTACAAGTACTTCTAGGGATACCTTTAAATAAAGGATTATAAATCCTTTGAATATATATAATAAGATATGATGAAGAAGCAAAAGAAAAAGGTAGACAACCCAAAGCAATCATTTTTGCTAACTCCTCACGATACTTCATTTTATCATATTTCATAAGTCCTCCAGTCATATGTTTTAGAGTTGCTTGATTTTCATCTCCATCAGAGCCCCATTCTACATGATGCTCAATTCTTATATGTCTACTAAGTGTCTTAGTCCTCCCTAATTGTCCTCCAGTCATATGTTTAAAATCACCATTACAAAGTTTGCATTTAACTCTATCAGTACCTACTATTTCGTCAAAAAAATTTCAAACCTTACTTCTTTTTTATTCGATTAATAGTCGGAGCCACATGTGGTCTACTACTAGCACCACGACCACCACCCCTGCTACCAACTCCAATATTACTAGGTGTAAGTGGTGTCTCATCTTCAATTTCTAATTCATTATCCTCTATACCGAAACCTTCCAGTAATTATTCATAATCTATATTATTATCAGGTAATATTTTAGAAATATGTTCAGAGTCATTTACATTACTACCAGATGCTGAAATAGTACCTCTTTTTCTATTTCTCCGATTAGTAACCTTATTACAAACTCTTTTTTGCAGTATTAAACATATTGTGAAAATTTAACTATTAGCAAAAATTAAATATGCAAATAAAATAGTAAATAAGAGAAAGAGTTGGAGGGAGTGCACCGAATTCGGCAATGAATTGAACACTTGATGATTTCGCAACTCCAATATTACCACGAAGAAACGTCAATTGTTCAAACTTCAAATAGTAAATAACACGATCAATAAAATTCCAAAAAAATGAGACCCAAATACTTGATTGCACTTTAGGTGAAGAATGAGAGAATGATAATTGAGAATATGAGTTTGAGAAATGAGAGATGAGTGAAGAAATGAAGAAGAGGGGAGTGTATTTATAGTTTTTCAAATGGCTAAATTAGTAATTACAAAAAGTGTCAAATTAAAAAAAAAAAGGCTAAAAAAGGGCTATTTGTGCAAAACGGCCGTTGGGCAGCGACCCCTTAGCGCAGCTCACCGTTGCCAACGGTAACAGTCATTTAATTTTTTTTTTTGAAACAACTAGCCGTTAACCGTTTTGGGTCGATCTGGACTGGGCCGGTTAACCGGTTCTATAGAGAATCTCGTTGACCGGGTTTGACCGGTTCGATTAACCGGTTGAACGAAGGTGAACGGACCAACCCCCTTACCCCATTAATCCAGCCCACCCGCCCCCCTTTGTACCGGTCCGGGTCGATTCCGGTTTCAACCGGTCTGGACTGGTTCGGAAACGGATTGACCCGGCCCGTTAGACACCATTACTTTTACATGGAGTATAACATCTTATATCATCACAAACAAAACTTGTTGCAAAATTAACATCACTGCATATAAAAAAATAAAGAAGGAAAAAGTCCGTGTAGGGACATGTTGATGGCTAAAAGACCATTCTGTGTTTACCACTAGTCAAAACGAAGTTTCAATTGTTCGAACCTGGACATGCTGAATTTTTTTTTTGGTCAAGTAAAAAGAAGAGTAATTGAACGAATATTAAATTCATGATGAAAATTGTTCAAGACAACTGGTCTTTATTCATTAAAAAACTTGACACTTTAGAAGGATTTTCACAAACAAAATCAATGCTGCAATCAATTTAATTATAATTGAACTTAAGATCTCTCAACTATAGTTTGATAATGTTACTATTGTTCTGCATAAATACGGAATATTTTATGTACCGGGCTGCCCCTATCTTTCGTACCCTTCACTTGTATATGCCATCTTCAAAGGCGGATTAAGGATTTTTAGTATATGGAGTACACTACTAATAAAAAGTAAGAAAAAATGTATTTAGTGAGAATTGATACCTCTTAGTAAATAACTCAACCTTCAACCAAGTGGACCGTTCAACCTTATTTGGGTAGGGTGCCAGCAGTTAATATTATACCAATTTTAGAAAATATGTACATAAAATATCTAATTTTACAAAGAGCCTATGGGTTCATGTGCCCCGTAAATACACCTATAAATAGGGGTGTGCATTCGAATCGGTTTATCGATAAATCGAATCGATTATTTGTTATCGGTTTATCGATTTATCGATTTCGATTTCGAAATTTTCCTTATCGAGTTATCGATTTTGATTTCGATTTTATCCTCTTCGGTTATCGGTTTATTGATAAACTGATAAGATATACTAATTTTTTTTTACCCTTGTTCTATAATACCCTTTCCTTTACCCTAAGTCTCTAATCCTATTATTTCATCGACCACATTTAAGGAATGATCATATTTAAAGCTCAAGGGAATGAAGTTCAAATTAATGAAAAATAGAATTAGCCGTGATGATGTATTTTTTTTTATATACCGTTGGAGTGTTGGTGACATACATTTGATCCCTTACTTTAGTTTCGTTGCCTGTGCTTGTTGACACAATTTTTATGTTATAAACGGTGTTCGTCTTATTTTAGCTTCTTTTTGTCCATATTAGTTAGGCGTGTTTATAGCAATAAACTTTTCGTTGAATCCCGCGAATTTTCTTATTGGTGTAATCGATAACCAAATCGATAAATCCCAAAAATCGATAAATCGAAATTGAAACCTTATTGAAACGATAACGATAAGCATATGTACAAATCGATAATCGATAAGTAATTATCGATAATGGTCAAAATCGAATCGATAAATCGAATGCACATCCCTACCTATAAATCCGCCCCTGGCCACGTCAATATTTTATTACTCACGAACGTCTTTACATAATTAAGAGAAAATTAATGTAATTAATAATAAAATGATGTCTTCTCTAATTATCTCATTTTAGTCATTTTTCAACAAACAAATAGTAGTACGGTTTCCTCGTTTTGACAGTTGGTTGGAGTATCATTACCTTTACGGAAAAGGTCCAAAAATGTACTTGAACTATTCGAAATAGCTCAAAAATATTCTTCGTTTGCTTTTAGTGTCAAAAATATCCTTGCCGTCTATGTTTTGGCCCAAAAATGTCCCTAAACCGTCAGTTTTGCTATTGAAGCTGACATGGCAGTCCAAATGGGTGAGAATTGCTTACATGGTCGTCCACCTAAGCAATCCATATGTGAAAATTATTTTCTCAGAAATTTTATTTTTCCAGAATTTTTTAATAAAATATAAAATCAACATTTATTTTGAAAAAAGTAAAAAATTTCGAAAAAAATATTTATTTCGATTTTTTTTAATTAAAATACAAAATCAACACTTATTCCGAAAAAAATAAAAAATTTATGAAAAAATTATTCTTGATTGGAGTATATAATTTGATTAAAAAATTATTCTTGATTGGGGTTTTTTAATCAAATCATAAACCCCAATCAAGAATAATTTTTTCATAAATTTTTTACTTTTTTTCGGAATAAGTGTTGATTTTGTATTTTATTAAAAAATTCTAAAAAATAAAATTTTCGAAAAAATAATTTTCACATATGGATTGCGTAGGTGGACGACCATATAAGCAATTCTAACCCAATTGGACTGCGATGTCAGCTTCAATTGTAAAAATAATGGTTTAGAGACTTTTTTGGGCCAAAATATAGACGATAGAGATATTTTTGGCACAAAAAATAAATAGATGATATTTTCGAGATATTTCGTATAGTTCAAGAATATTTTTGCACATTTTCCGTTAACTTTATTTAACTTGCAATAGAAACTAATCAAATCAGTATTTTCCCTCCGCGTTTCAATTCCAGTTTTTTCTTAATTAGGCGTAGACTTGAAGTTCAGTACAAGCGACAACGACAGAGCAACAACGGGCCCATACATAAATCATCTTTCCCTCTCTATTTTACATTTTTTTAACTCTTCATGTTCATTTCTGGTACAAAATCCAAGTGTTTTTCAACATACATCATTTCTCACTAGTCACGACTCTCTAGGTACGGTTTTTCTCTCTCTCTCGTTTTTTTGATAGTAGAAAATGTTCAGCTTAACTTTGATTTTGTAGTTTTGCTGCTTAGTTTTCAGTTTTTAAGCGGTTCGATCTGTACATTTCGCGAATACTCTCGAACTACACTTCGTGTTTTTGTGTTCAAATTTTAGTGTGAGTTTTCTAATTATGTTTGTAATTTCTTCGTTTTGCTGCTTATTTTACAGTTCAAAGCTCTTCGATCTGTGCATTTCGGAATTTTCTTCTATTTCTTAACTTCTCCGGCATAATCAGGTATGCTTCGTTTTAATTAACATCGGTTTATGGAAGTAGAAATTGCTGGTTAATTTTTTGAACTTAAGAGTGATTTTCCGAAATTTCTTCTGTTTAGCTTGCAGTTTTAAGCTGTTCGATTTGTACATTGCGCTTCATATTGACGAAAACGCCGCATTCTAGGTTAATTGCTCGATTGGTGTGAATTTGCAGACCGCAGTGGCGTCTCCGAAGGTTCGAGAAGCAAATTCTTAGGTTTTTCTTGTGGAAATTATGGAGGAACTGGACATTTGTGAAAACTATGAGTTTGATTAAGTTTGTTTCCTTTTTTCCCGACTTCAGTATTTTTTTCAAAATTTATTCTTTCTTTTTCTTTTATGTTGTGTTTGAAGTTGAGATTGAGATCTGTAGTTGGTCACAGTTGAGTACTGAATGTTCTCACGCCTTGTGCCGATCTAAATTGTTTTTGTGTATTATATTTAAATTTAATTGTTTATTCTGTAACTTCAGGTGCTTGCTGGCTTCTGTCGCACAGCTGTTATAAAATACTAATATATTGAAGACTAAGCAGAATTTAGTATAGCATCTCAGTGTCTAAAATATGTGAAATAGTTTATGAGTATTTTAATTTCTCAGAAGACAGGGCAAGAAACTAGTATATCATATTTTTAAAATAGTTCTAATCTCTCAATTTTTTCGCTAGTCGTTGCTTTTGTTTCTGCCTTCTGATTATAATCCTCAGTTTTAGTTTTGTATCTTTGTATTTTTGCTTCAGGAATTGGTATGATTGCTGCTGCCTTTCCTTTTATCTTTCCTAAGCCGAGGGTCTTTCGGAACCAGCCTCTCTCCCTTCTCGAAGGTAGGGGTAAGGTTTGCGTACATACTACCCTCCCCAGACCCCACTTGTGGGATTACACTGAGTTTTTTGTTGTTGTTGTATGCTTATTTAGAGCATTTTCAGCTTTTCATGCTCCAGATAAAGTATAATACTATTTTTTGTCCTGATCGGTCTCAATGTTTCTTCCAATTTCTTTCCACTGGTACATGATCCTGGCAGCTGCAATCTTTTTTTTTCTTTTTCTTTTACCGGTCCTGTTAATAAAAGTTAACTACGCTTGGGATCGTCAAACGGCAGGTTTTATAGGTGTTTAGTCATTTAACTTCAAAGCTTGTTTCTATCCCTTTATGCTTCAAACTAAGAGTATAAGGTGGAAAATTGGACATTTATGTGCTTGTGTTATAATTTTTGAATCTTTTCTCTTGACTTGGTTGAATATGTTTCATCGACTTCGCCTTTTTTCTTGTCATTGATATAAAGGTACCAGTAAAACTTATCCGTGTTATTTAAGCTGCAGACACTGCTTCTTGGCTGCTGCCCTTTCTATTTCAATATAGCTAGGACTATATTGCTCTTTTGCGTTCAAGTTGCGATCTTCCTCTCGGAGCACTTTGATATTTATTCAAAAACCATTTTCTCTGTTCATTCTCTTATCTGCTGACAGGACTAGTATTAAAGCAGCAGTAGGTCCTTTAGGTGTTCAATTCAAACTACATCTTTTAATGTTCAAGAACTTGCCCCCTAAATTGATCATCAGCCAGTCAACTAGGTTTTTCGTGTTCTTGAGCAGTGCACTTAAATCTCCAATCTCATGTTTAGGCATGATTTTCATCTGCAACTACTTTCCAATCTGGGGAAATAATGTGAAAGTGCATCTCTTATTTGGTGTTATGAAGAAATGGGTATCGTTTCCTTTTGGCTTTTGCACTGTATCTAGCAATGGACTCACATGATCAAGATTCAATTTTGTTCTTCAAGTTAATTATGGTTCTTTTTCTCATTAGCATATGCAGATCATGAGATAAGCTGTTTTTTTGACATATCTGGGCATACTGTTGCAGGTGCTATTGTTCTATGACTTATCGGGGCATTACCATTGAGGGTGTTACTGTGTTTGACTCCTGGAGCTCTTCTAGTCTGGCATTAGTCGAATTGAATCCTAAATGATTAAACAGTTTTATTGAGAATAAAAATGAAGAAATGGTACGGTGGTGTTTTAACAACATCTTTGTTGATGTTTTTGGTTCTGGGGTACTGTGTGATGAGGAAACCTGTCAAGGAAAGTTATGTTACAAGTTCTGTCTACTTCAACATGACAAATCCTCTTGAGTGGATAAATGCTATGGCTCCACCTGCAGCTCACCAGCCAGAAAAAATTACTCAAGTTATATCTGCAGAAATTGTTGTCTCTGATCTCTTTATTAAGAGGAACCTGTCAGCTCAGGAGCAACAATCTTTGTCTACATGGTATCAGTTGAAACGCTTAGTTACTCATGATCAAGTCTTACCTAATGCTATAGATGCAGTTAAGGAAGCCAGTATCGCCTGGAACAACCTCATGACTGCAGTAGAAAGGGAAAAACTTGATGCAAATGATAGTTCAGTTAAGACAGGAAAACAGAAACAATGCCCTCATTTTCTCAGCAAAACCAATGCTACAGAAATTGATGCCAGTGGCTTTAAGTTGCGGTTTCCTTGTGGTCTGACTCAGGGTTCTTCCATCACAATAATTGGCATTCCAAATGGTCTTCTTGGGAATTTTCGGATAGATTTGACTGGTGAACCACTTCCAGGTGAACCAGATCCTCCTGTTATTCTGCATTACAATGTTAGGCTCCATGGTGATAAAATAACTGAGGATCCCGTAATTGTACAAAACACCTGGACAATTGCACATGACTGGGGTGAAGAGGAGCGCTGTCCCTTACCATCGGATGAAAAGAGTAAGAAAGGTAAGAGAATTTTTTCCCTCTTCACAAAAGGAAGCCCATAGCTTTGAAGCTCATTTACCAGCATTCCTTTCAATTCTTTCAATGATTTGGCTACTTTCTATGCTCTAGAAGTGATGCTGCATCCTCATGTGTGCTCAATTGAGTAACTGCAGTCATAATGTTGGGCATGCCATTTTTCGAAATAAACTTATTACCCTTGAAGTCTATGTCATCTCTTGAGGTCTAGATCCTGCAAGCATTTGGGATTTCTTTGTGTGCTGATATTATACTAAACATTCTGAAAATGGGTTTATCTTCATGGCAATTTTTGCTATTTTAGATATATATAGATTCCCTAATTTCACTATTTCAAAGTCTGCCTGCCTAGTTGAGTTTCAGTATCTTTCCTGTTGATATTGTCTCCCTCAATTTTGTCCCCTCCCATTGCTGCGTAAGCCTCAAGAGATATGCTGCAAACCTTTTCTCCAATTTCTTAAAAGCTGGTTGGTCTCATATAATTGCATCATCTCCTTTGCACCTCTATTTTCTTCCAAGAGATATAACAGGTTTATATGACTATCTAAATTTGGGTTCATCATAATGTTCTCCTGTTCCTCACTTGTATCATCCTTTGCATTATTAACTAACATTAGTTACCTTTTCGCCAGTGGATGAATTGGAACAATGCAATGAGATGGTGGGAAATGTCATGGCTACTCGACATGTCATTGCAACAAATAAATCTAGCCTGGCTCAGGACGGGTCTAAATCAAGAAAATATTTTCCTTTCAAGCAAGGATATCTCTCTGTCGCAACTCTGAGAGTAGGATCTGAAGGAATTCAGATGACAGTTGATGGAAAACACATAACATCTTTTGCTTTCCGTGAAGTAATTTTTTCCCTCTGTTTCTCCTTTTCTCCTCTTGTTCCTCTGAATTTTATTGTATTTCTGTATCATCATAATGGTTATCTGCTTCCCCAGAATCTCCTTTAATTTTTTATGTATGTCTTATCAGACTTTGGAACCGTGGCTTGTAAGTGAAGTGAGGATATCCGGAGACATAAAATTAATTTCTGTTGTCACAAGTGGTTTGCCAACATCTGAGGATTCAGACCATATAAGTGACTTGGAAGCTCTAAAAGCAGCTCCTCTTCCTCCTCGGAAAAGACTAGATCTCTTTGTTGGTGTATTTTCTACCGCAAATAATTTTAAGCGCAGAATGGCTGTCCGTAGAACTTGGATGCAATATGATGCAGTGCGATCTGGACAAGTTGCGGTGCGGTTTTTTGTTGGCTTGGTGAGTGCTTCTTTTCTTTGCACTCCATACTGTGAAACTACCATTGGATCTAAGTAGTGTTCAATACTGATGCTTATTTGATCCTAATTACTGGATCTTGGGGCTGCCCAGTTAGAGCCAGAAGATATTCCATTATTTATTCATCCTGAAAGCATCTTATTTTAAAAAGTAGATAGGATTATGTAATTTCTTAGTAGAAGTCACATATTAGAATTCAGCATGTGAAACTTCATTTGACATGATAATTCTGTGTTATGTATCTGCTGTAGCATAAAAACCAAATGGTGAATGAAGAGCTCTGGAATGAGGCTAGGACATATATGGACATCCAGCTGATGCCTTTTGTTGATTACTATAGTCTTATCGCTTGGAAGACCATTGCCATATGTGTTTTTGGGGTAAAATCCTGTACCTTCCTAATCCACGGAGTATCTCGTGCACGCCTTGCTGACTTCATTTATTGCACAGACCGATGTCGTTTCGGCAAAGTTTGTCATGAAGACAGATGATGACGCATTTGTTCGAGTGGATGAAATCTTGTCTTCTATGCAGAGGATTAACGTGACTCGTGGATTGCTGTATGGTCTTATCAACTCAGATTCCCATCCTCATAGGAGTCCAGACAGCAAGTGGTTTATCAGTCCAGAGGTGAATATCTTCTTCATTTCTCATAGTTCATAGACAATTTCACCCCTTGCTCTCTTTCAGCATTCATCAATGGGGAAGGGCATCTGTCTTAGCAATTGATCATGAAACGAAAATAACACATAGTTGATCTTAAGCTCTTATACGTATTGAATCTTGTTCTTTTGTTGATGTAAAGGAATGGCCTGAAGAAACTTACCCTCCTTGGGCACATGGACCGGGTTATGTTGTGTCCAGTGATATAGCAAAAACAATCAGCTCAAAACAGAGAAAAGGCCGCCTAAAGGTAAAATGTACCACTGTCTCTCTCTACTTATTCAACTGTCATTTAAGTGAATGAAGTTTACATTTGAAAGTGTAATATCCAGCGGCCCCTGACCTGTATCTCCCATTTAATTCTAAAAGTTACAAGTCCGCTGAAAATGCAGATGTTTAAGCTGGAAGATGTTGCTATGGGCATCTGGATTTCAGAAATGAATAAGAAAGGGTTGGAAGTGAAGTATGAAAAGGAAGAGAGGATTTTTAATGAAGGTTGCCGAGATGGTTATGTTATTGCACATTACCAAGGCCCTAGAGAGATGCTCTGTCTTTGGCAAAAGATTGAAGAGAAAAAACGGGCTTTATGTTGTGGCGAGTAATACAAATTAGTTTTTCTTCCGAGTTTTGAAGGCTCGTAAGTTTCTATTACTAAGATTTGACAAAAATCCTGCTGACCTTTTCTACTAACTGACCAAGGATATCTACTTGAGGTGGAATACCAATTAGGACGGGAAGAAGAGGCAAAGGTCATGCTTATTTGAGCAATACCACGTTGTTGTATAAGGAGGTAGAGTAGTTCCTAGCATATTGATATCAGTAGGTGATTAGATTAGCTTGTTAAACATAGTACTAGAAGATTGATTATGATGGTGGGATCTGTATTATAAAGAGGAGGCTAAATGGAGGGGCATTATACATTGTATAGAGAGCGGGTAAACTATGTTCGGTGATTATTTTGTATGTAAATCACACGATCTCTCGTACCCATTTCTCGAGTAAAATGGAGAGCATTGATATATACTACAGTATGTTTTTACATTGGAGTTGTCTGCCTTGTATCTTGAAGCTACTGCAATCCTAAGGGGTTGTTTGGTTGCTGGTTAGGAAGAAAGTTGTTCATATATCACGTTTGGTAGTTTTTTTGTTGCTTCGTATAAAAATCAGCACACGAAGTACGGTGTTTGGTCATCAATTTACAATGTCACATAAATAAAACAGGTATTACATGTTTAATGTAGTTTTTAGTTGCTTTGTAAAAAAAAATCAGCACACGGACTGCGTTGTTTGGTCATCATTTTACAATGTCACAAATAAAACAGGCAAGTTATGAGTAAATTATGTATTATTTTATGTGGAGTAGCAAATAGAATGATTAATTCCTGTATATCTAATTTTTTGCATTACTATAACTCGAACCCTGCATTACTTGGGGAACACGGGTTGCCCGTCGCTGCCGATTCCAATATGATTTTGTTCACCAATAAATAATTTTTTTTAAATTCAAAGCCAAATCAAATAAAATACTCAATATATTACAGTTGCATGTCAAACCATACTAAATTGAAGACTACATCATCTCTTATCAAATTTGTTTTAGTTGAATTTTCGATTTTTCTCAAATACCTTTGTAAACAACAAAAAATTGCAAATAAATAAATAATAGGAAGGCTGGAAACTTTTATTATAGCTCGCCATCCCAGAATTGGTCCACGGATTTGTATGGTCCATTTGGATGAACAAAAACCTCAGCTTTGAATCCTCTGCATTGAGGAATCTCTTGAATTCGAGCGATTTCTTCATTGCTTAGTTCCCAATCCAAAATTTGAAGGTTCTCTTTCATCCTATCCTTGTTAAAACTCTTCACTAATACAATAACTCCCTGCTCATATACCCACCTCAATGCAACCTACAATTAAATATCATGTTAGATATTTAGATAAGGACTAATAGCCGGTTTAGCCGAGTTCTTTAAAGAAAAAAAGGTGCTTTAAAGCAGAAGCAGAAACAATTTTTTAAAAGCGTGGAAAAAATAACTTCTTCCCAAAAATATTTTTTCAAAAAACATTTTTCATAAGAATATACTTTAAAATATTTTTTTAAAAGCTTGGCGAAACACTAATTACTGTTGAAAAGTGATTTTCCAGCCAAACACAAATTACTATTCATCAAAAGTACTTTTTTGAAAAGTATTTTTGATAAAAAATATATTTTAAAATATAATTTGATTTTAAAAATTTAGCCAAACAAACTATAAGTCAAATGTACTAACAAGAGAAAAAGAAAAAGCTGAAGCAAAATACCTGTGCAATGCTCTTTTGTTTATGACAGGCAATTTCCTTAAGGATAGGGCTTTGCATAACAGCATGGTTACCCCATAAAGGTATCCCATTTGCCCCAAGTGGAGACCATGCACTTACATGTATCCCTTTCTCCTTACAAAACTCTAACATCTTGTCTTGCCTCCATGTAACATGCATTTCCACCTGCCAATTAATATTAATCATTTCTCTTACCCTCCTAATTAGCGGTGACAAAATGGTTAAAAAATAGTTTTACATTCATATTATCTACTGAACAATATGTTAGATAATAAATTTTTTAAAAACAGGTCAAATATAAATAAAAGTTATATTATCCACTTAAAAAATGAATAAGTAATGGGTTTAACTTTTATATTTGTAAAGATTCAAATTGAGGGTTCCTCAAGTTTGGGAGACTAGGAATTCTCCCAAAAGTAATCATATTCAAGAAGCCATTGATAATATGGATATCCATATCATACGCCAGTTAATCCATTTTCTATCCGTATTAAATATGGGTTAGGTAGGATAATTTATCCGTTTTTAGTTACTCGTTTTCGATCCGCCCATATCTGACCCGACCTGCCCGTTTGCCACCCCTACTTCTAATATTCTTTCATTGATGAGAATTCCTATAAATACACTTCAAAACAATTGAACATTTTATGTAGCACAAATTAGAGTTAAAAGTTCTATATACTGAGTAAAAAACACAATCATATCAATTATAAGATAATTATACTGTAATAAGCATTAGTTTATGACCTGATTGAAATAGGAACTAACATGCTGTAAAAGGTTAAACCACACCAATAATGAAATTTTTGTTTTACACTTAATGTATACTATAGCCTAACTCTTTCTGTAAATTAATTTAATGGGCTATTCTATTTGGTATCCCATCTTTCATGTTTGTGCTCATTTGATCCTATTCTATGAACTTTTTAGAATTCTGTGCGAGCAGGAGCGGATGCATCATAGAATTATCGGGTTTAACTGAGCTAAGTATTTTCGACTTAAAGTATAAATTTATATGTAAAAAGTCACTAGAATTACAATAAATAGTAGATATACATCCATAACTTTAAATGCTGAACTCATAGAACTAAAATCCTAGATCCATCTCGATTAATGCAAGCATACCTGGTTAACGGCAGGAGGAATAGTAGCATGGTGCAAGAGTTGAGAGAGTTTTGTGCAGCTGAAGTTGCATACACCAATTGACTTTGCCAAACCTAACCTGCAACATTCTTCCATTGCTTCCCATGTTCCTCTCATGTCAAATGGAATTACATCCTCATTTGCAAACTTTATCTCTTCATCATTGCCGTTTTTCATCGTTGCTGGCCAATGTATTAGGTACAAGTCCAAGTAATCCATCCCCAGAGTCCTACAAACATTTTTCACATGTGCTTAAGTTCTATACATAATGATTGTGTAAAAATTATTTACAAAATCCGGTCACTCATAAGGTAATTACATATGAATTAGGAGTACTAATTAGCAACTTAGTAAAAGTGATAACTAACTTGTTGTACACATTTAATTAGCTGCATTGACAATATAGAAATCTTTGACATTCATTCGGTAGAAACTAGACGAAAAAAGAAAACTTAAAATTAAACTAGCTCCAACGACGACTATGATATTTTAGGCGAATCTCACATCAATAAAATACGGAAGAGAAGCTGGGTATACAAGTAAACAAGCCTTACAGTGGCGGAGCCAGAATTTCACCAAGGAGTGTCAAGATATAAAAAAATAGATACACCGAAAAGTTTAAGGGAGTCAACATATATTAAATATACATAAAACAGAAAAATTTGTGTAGCAATACAATGTAATTTTCTAACGAAGGGGTGTCGATTGACACCCGTTGGATGAATGTGGCTCCGCCATTGAAGCCTTAAACTCTAGTGACGCGTTTTTAAGCCGTGTGGGCCTAGGCCTAAAGAGGACAATATCATTAGTGGGGTGTGCCGTGTATGTGTGTGTGTATATATATATATATATATATATATATATATATATATATATATATATATATATATATATATATATATATATTTGATAAAATATGTGAAGTATAATAATATCGAATCTACTGTCTTTTATACTCTGAATCTGTCTCTCTATAAAAGAAGACTTACGCTAGAGATCTTTTGAGGGCAGGAAGAACAAGGTCGTGGCGTGTTTCGGTGCACCATAATTTGGAGGTAATGAACACTTCATTTCGGCTCATAATTAGTCCACGTTGAACCGCTTCCGCCACTGCTAGGCCAAGTGCCTCCTCAGACCCATAGGCAGCTGCCGTGTCAAAGTGTCGATACCCGGCTTCAATGGCACCTACAAATGTGGCGACTAATTCATCCAATGGTGGTAGTGAAGGTGCTGTTCCCATGCCTATAAGAGGAATTTCATGACCAGAATTCAGCTTAACTCTTGGGACTAATACTTGCTTCATATCCATAGCTATGACTAAAATGACTAAGTACTCGATGACCGTGTATTTATCTCAACCAATGTTTTTTGCATCAAGAAAACATTTGATAAAATTGGAACGACACAGGAAAATTAGGCAGGCGTTAGCTAGCATTTTTAATGTGCAAGCCATAACACCTTATCTTGTTGAAGTGATAGATTTGATGTGTGGTGGAGGTTGTCCAATATGAACCTTTCCCTCATTTCAACCGTTTGTTCAACATAAATACTTGAACTCTAGGTCTCTACCTAGCATCAAAAGTCATGGTTGTAATCTTCCTGCAAAATCATAACTTAACATTGAAAGAGGGATTTGTATTATAAACCATACGTTATTGTGCAGATCAGCATAAGTATACTACGTACACAAATGGTGATACTGGACCACTCTGATCTTTTTTCTTTCCTTTTTGTTTCACTATTTATGTCAAGTTCTTTTTAATTACCTGTCAATTTTAAATCGATTGTTAAGTTGTTTAACCGCTTCTGTTTATTGGTAAAACTTTGCTCTACATGTATAGATTTAACAAAGTATATATGAATTTTGAATAATCAACTCAATTCTGCATAAAGGAGAAGGTTACCTAGTTTACTAAACGAAACTTATTCTAAAGGGTGTTTGGATTGACTTTTAAGCTGGTCAAATTAATTTTTAAGCTTTCTTTAGTTTTTTTTTAATGTTTGACAAAATTAAAAAGTGTTTACAATAAATTAAAAACTGCTTAAAACAAACCAAAAGTAATAAGTTGGACAGCCACAACTTATTGTTTTTTGACTAAAAAGCTATTTCTGCTAAAACATTACTTTTTTTAAGCCAATCCAAACAGACTCCTAGTTATTATGAATTATGAATATTATGATAGCAAAATCCACCCATGTCACAATGATACAAACATAACCATACTATATTTGATGTTTACATCAATTCAATAAATATATAACAAATATCTTAACATATCATTCTTATTACTAAACTAAAGTTAATTATGACACATCGTAAACACTTACTGCAGGTAAGTGTCTACCTTTGCCCATGGCAGTTTCCTTTGTAAGCATAAACTTTTATTTATATCAGGATTTTGAACATGATAATCTTACATAAAATTATTATAGAAAACATACCTGAATCGTAAGTCATTATCGTGAAGCGGAAGCGTTTATCGAAATTGGTTTCTCGCCCCTTGCCCTAGCTTTCGTTAACCCCGACTTTAGTGATGGAAGAGAGAAATAAAATACAGTAACCCTAATGGGTGGGGAGATGACCAATTTATAGAGGTTCTCATTTAAT
This sequence comes from Nicotiana sylvestris, assembly GCF_000393655.2. Lineage (NCBI taxonomy): Eukaryota > Viridiplantae > Streptophyta > Magnoliopsida > Solanales > Solanaceae > Nicotiana > Nicotiana sylvestris. The sequence goes on along the minus strand of NC_091066.1, from coordinate 148,884,204 downwards.
CCGATAATTCCATCAAGTAACTGATCGGACATATGAGATTTGCTTATTAATTAAATATTAATTATGGGCCTTAAACTTATTGGTCCACCAATAAATTAACGTAAGAAAATCTTACATTCTCCCACTTGGCCCAATAATCACATAATATTAATATTTAATATAGGAACATTAGTTGCACATAAACAAATCTCTTCTATAATGTCCATCATAAATACCATAATACGATAAGCTACTAAATGTGAGTTATGTCAGTTATATATAATTTCTCTACATACTCCCTTCCATATACTACAATATTAGCAACTCATCGTACCAGGTCCATAAGCTATAAATTATTATGGTCCACAATAATGTCTCATTAAGACTTATACTGTAATATCTCAAAACAATAATGTGTACACCATTATGAGAAGCAGAAAATCACTAATGTATATCAGAAACACATAAATGAGTTCAGAGTGTCAAAACATCATAAATACATCAGTCATAAATACAGCCAAGACCCATTCTATGTACATGTTCTTTAAATATCTTTGGCTGTAAACCTTTCGTTAACGGATCTGCAATCATGGGATCTGTTCTAATATGCTCAAGTGACACTATTTGTTTCTGAACTTCCTCCTTGACGGTAAAGTACTTTAATTCCATATGTTTGGCACCTTTGGAGTACTTCTCCAGCATATTATACGGGAGTTCTAGGATAACTATGCTGGAACTCCAGCATAATATGTTGGAGTTCCAGCATAAGTACACTAGAACTCTAGCATAATATACTGGAGTTCCAACAAGTATAAATGTCTAGTAGGGGTGTACAAACCAAATCGATAACCCGCACCAACCCGAAAAAAACCCGACTAGTGGTTTGGTTTGACTCGGTTTGGTATTGGAAAATAAAACCCGACCACAATAGGGTTGGTTTGGTATTAACTAAAAAAAGTCAAACCGAAATCAAACCAACCCGACATTATATGTATACTTATTTTATATATTAGATAGATAAAAATATTTATTAGAATGTAAGTTATAATTATTTCTTAATTTTTATTATAATTTCTTTATATAGCATAATATTTTAAATTGGTATTATAGCCCATGTAAATATTTGTTTTTGCTTGGCCCATAAAAGAATAATTGAGCCCAAACCAAAACCTAATCTTAAAAGCAGATAGATTGTCCAAAAGGTGTTCTGAAACACATAAACAATTGAAATCATCTTGCCTCTTCTCCAAAGGCAAAAAACCTACGATCGTAAAGCTCTCATCGGTAAAGCTCTTTTGCTCTCATTTTACATGTTTTCTTTTAGCTGCATACATATACCTTGTTTTTCCCCAATTAACTAAGATGTGGCAAGCTAGCTTCAAGTCCAAGTGGTTACATTGGTCCTTTATCAAAAGATCAAAGTAGAAGTAGTTATACAGATATAAGGGAAACAAGTGAAAAAAGATGCTTAGCTTCTCAAGAATGTTGTTCCAATACCTTTAATTCATCCTAGTTGGATTCTTTTATAACAACCTTAATTTTACTTTAGCCCCAAATTTATGATTGGGGTGAATCTAAAAACTCATATTCTGGACCCTCCCTGCTTTATGCTTTCAATATAACAACCCCCCCCCATATTAAAAAATGTAGAAAGATTAGACAGTGATCCTGTTATTGCCCAAGAAGTTTCGCAATCCAGCTAATTCTGAACAATCTAGCCTTCTGTTTATATTGCTTAGTCCATGACCTCTATAAATATATTGAACCTTCTTTGGCTTCACTTCAACATAAAATGACCTCTATAAATATAGTCCAATGATCTGTCATTTGCTGTCACAATGCGAAGGTAAATTCCATCAGTTAAATAGTAACTGGATATGTTCTATTTGCAGGAACTCTTTCTAAGAATGGAAACTACAACTTCTGGAGCAGATGAGGTGGTTGTCAATAATCCTTCGCCAGTGACAACTCAAAAACAAAGTGCAGACACTCCTCATCGACGCACTCCTCCTAAGAAGCAAAAAAGAACGACTCCATCAGAAAAATCTAAATCTGGGAATAGTGGCAGAGAGACGTCCGAGATTTGGAATCACTTCTCCAAATTTACTGCTAAAGGAGGTAAATGTAGGGCAAAATGCAATTATTGTCCTAAAATATTTGCTGGAAAAAAGACATGTGCATTGTGTAAGGAGTAATTTTTCCTTAACACCTATTGCCATTCATTGTTTGGTTAACACAATAGCCACCATGGTTGTCATTCAAGTAGACCTGTTGTACTCAAGCAACATGTTACAACATGCTCATTCAAGAAAATGCCCCGTATAAGATTGATCCTGACCCCACAAGGTGTTATTGTCATGATCCTTCTTTGGTGTATAATTTTAGACTTTTATATTTGCATGGTCCTCCTGTTCTTTTTTGTACTCCAAGATAGCTGCAGGAATTTATCAGAATTTTATGATGGCAGCTATATATAGTTTGGAGCACAAGTTTATCGAAACGAAAAACCCGAGAAACCCGAAAAATCCGAGAAATCTGAGAAAACCCGATATTGAAAAACCCGACTTTTGTTGGTTTGGTTTGATCTATAGATTTAAAAACCCGATATAATTGGTTTGGTTTGGTAATTGCAAAATCCGAACCAGCCCGGCCTATGTACACCCCTAATGTCCAGTATAATATACTGGAGTTTGGAGCACCGGTGCTCCAGTCTCCCGTATATTATACAGGAGTCAGCAAAGTATACCGGTCCAGCATAATATGCTGGAGTTCGTACACAGATGCACCGAACTCCCGTATATTATGCGAGACCGGTCTCTGTTGCAGCAAAATAGTGGCTATTTTTCATTGACTTCGTAAACGGTGACTATTTTTGAATGACCAGTCCGAAAATTGGCTATACCGTGCTATTTTAACAATTTAGGTAGCAAAGTCCATTCTAATTTCTAGAAATATTGAGCTGTTTAGAATTGAATTGAGCGGAAATGTCAAACTTTGCTAGCGTGTTACTGTTTTCTCCACTGATATAATGTCTGGTGATAGTTACAACAACAATATACCAGCATATGGTGATAGTTATTTATATTTATAAAACAACCAATCGACATTAAATGATGCCAAATTTAACATTAACTTTGCCTCATTCAAACAAAGTTGAAGAAGATATAATCAAGGCTTCTACTAAAAATGTTACCATGACTTAATTCTAAAAAAAAAAAAAAAAAATACTCATTCATTGAAATTCTTTCAACATCTCATGTTTAGTGCCAACAGTCAGAGAGACATTTAATCAAATATTGAATAAAATTAAGGAATCAATATCCGAAATACTACAGAAAGTTAAATAATTTGAAGTTCCTACCATAACCATGCCTTTCTTTTAATAAACATTAACAACTGATAGAAAAAGGCTCCTAATAAATTGATCCATAGATCTAAACAATAACCAGAGTAGTAATTACTTAAATTACAGTACATCAAATAGTACCACAGAGAACTAACTAAAAAAATCCTCACATATACAATTGGAAAAGGAGAATCGAAAAACAAAAACAACCTAAAATTAAAGCACAACCCGCCCTAATTATTAAGCAGACATACATCCAATACCATATCTAGTATTGGGGAAAACAAGAAAAAGTCCACTGCAAATAACTCCCACCATTAAAGGAAAACTCCTCATAATTTCATCAAGTTCTTTTGCATGTCCAGGGAATAGACAAAGCGTCACTCTATGATCCGAAAATGCAATCGCCACAAATACCAAAACAGACATCATTGCATGTACGAAATCCGTAAATCCCACGACGTACCTGTTAGAAAAAGTAAACAATAGATTAAAACATGAAATAACGGCTTTGAAGTGTAAAATCAACTTACTACAAGAAAAATAATGTTCGTGACGAAAGAATAAAATCGTCACAAATATCAACCCACATGGATGAATTCTGCCATAAAACTGTTACAAAACTGTGACAGACGATCTGTCTATCATATCTATTCCGTCACAAATATTACCTCTCATCTTTTGGCACATCCACACCTAGTCCAGACTTGAAAACTTTCAACCCTCTTGGTGTCACAAATCCATAGTAAACTTTCCCATCGGGTCCACGAAAACTATCGGTAAAATGGAAGAAGAAGCAAGACAAAGTACAAAGGCCAAGTAGTGTTAAAATCATTAATGTAGTTACCGGTGAACAATCGCCTTTGCCATAGACTGATGGAAGGACCATTTCAAAAGTTAGAAGTGTGCCTGTTGGTAGAAAATTGACAAGCAATGAAGTTTTTGAGAGAGTTTTTTGAACCCCATTAGCCATTGCTCTTCTTTTTTTGCCACCAATTGCTGGTTGAGGCAATTCAGGGATCGGAACATCGTCATCTGGTGGTAAATTAGTAGGGTATATTGTTGTATCTGCACGTTTTGATGCACTGTAGATTTTGATCCCAATTCCCTCAGTACTTTGCTCCATTTTTTTGAGAAAATTGAGAAGATTTAGAGGGGTTGAAGATTGAGAAAAAAAGAAGAATAATGATCACGAATGAAGTTTTCAGTCAAAGATGATGAATTAGTTTGGAGTATTGGATACTTGATTTAATGTACTTTTTGGTTTATTTATAGTTTTGGGGTAGATAAATTAAACGGCATCAACAATTTTTGAATTTGGTTAACGTTAAGTAACTAACTGGTTTTGAATGGTTGCCACCCGTAAACTATTATTCTCAAATTCAAAATTTGCAATCTCATTTCGGTAGTTACTTTTTTTTCGTTAATTACTTTTTAAAAATAAATCATTTTGGGAAAAGGCAAAATGACTGCTATGATTACTCAAAGAGCACAACAAAAACATATTTGATTTACATGAATTTAGATATGTTCCTTCCAATACTGTTAATATAGACCTCAATAATCGAAAAGAATTAGTATTATTATTGGACTATCACTAGACCACTGCTAATTATAATGGTGGTCATTTCCAATCAACGAATTACAAGATAAATGTGATGTTCGGCCAAAAATGCATATATTTACCCATTGTTATCTTATATTCTGGTACTTTTAATCGTCATTTGAGTATTAGTTATATTATTTTGCTTAATATTATATTTTAATTGTATAGGAATAAAGCGGTGTGAAGATGAAAAAATTTGGGGTAAAATTGGATAAAACGTGGGAAAAAAAGAAGAAAGTAAATTAAAAAAAAAAAAAAAGAGGACACCCTTTGGTTTTGACTTTTGTCCCCCCAAGTGGAGACAAACAACACAAGAAAGATAAAGAATGCAATTGCATTCTAAATGCAATGGATGAAAATTAACGTGAAGGAATTGAACGAAAAGCTCACTGCCTCCAGCGCCACGGTCAGCGCTGGGCGCTGGCCTGGATGCTGTGTTGCGTGGGTTTTGCTATTTCGTACGGGACAATGTTATTTCAGTCCTACACGACCTTAACTCATATAAAAGGGGTCTCTAACTTATTTTGGAGGGGGAGAACATTTTTTGAGAATAAAACACAAGCACAGAGCCGTCGTGGAGGTCGGAATTCATCAAGTTCCATCTTTCTTCCTCAAAACTTAGTAATTTCTATGTTTCTTTGTATGATTTATTGTTTGGCTACCATATCTATGTGGAGCTAAACTTCACGTTCTAGGGTTGTGGTTCTTTCATGACTGTTATTATTCGGATATTGATTTTGATTTCTTAATTTATCATATTGGTTTATTTATTCAATCCCGCACTTAATTATTTGATTGTTTGATCACCAATTAAATATTATCTACGAACCTAGAGTTGAACTCGAAAGTGGAAATTCTAGATTGCATATAGGATTGAGTTGAGCAAGTTCTTGAACCTGAGCATAGGGGAATAGATTCGCGGTTAGGATAGACATATACCTAATTGTCTTGCTTGGTTGATTTACAGGAATTATAAATGCGTTCTTGCTGATTCTAACTCCATAGACATATAGACGTTAGGTTAGCTTGAATAGGCGAGTAAGAACTCGACAGATTCTTATTAGCAATATTAACCATGTTAACCAATAAACTAGACAAATTATTTAGTCAATTCAATTGAAGAATATAATAGGATTGTTAGATAGCCCATCACCCTAGATCATTTTCATTACATTGATATCATAAAAATCTGCTCTTTCTCTGTTCAAAGTTCATTATTTATATTTCTTTATTTAATTAGTTTGAATCGAATATTTCTAGGTTTAATTCTTGTTTAGATAATTAGGATAGTCTAATTTAGTTAATAGTTAATCACAAGTCCCCGTGGGTTCGACATCCGACTTTTAGTCACTTTATTACTTGACGACCCGTATACTTGCGTGTGCGTTTGGCCGCAAAAAGTTTTTGGCCGCAAAATGATAAAAGAGTTCAAATTTATGTGCCATGACAGTGAAAACCTTTTTTCTCCATCAAGTTAAAGTGAACTACAACAGAACCTGTAGTCTAACTTGGTAGCCTAGAAAATAATGTAAATTACATGATAAAATAAGTTCAAATACATTGATAGCATAAAAATAAGTGACCATAAGTTATCCATAATGAAATTTACTATTAAGGTAGTTACATATGCTTCTACTTGACGCCCCAATTAGGGATGACAAATAGGGCGGGGCTCGACAAAACCTTAATGGGGCAGAGCAAGGCAAAGTCTTAATAGGGCCGGGCAAGCAGGGTGGGTCAAAACACGCTTTGAAGAAATAGTTAATGGGACATGGCAGGGGTAGGGCAGGATTTTAGCTGCAAAGTCAACAAAGAAATTAGAATTTTCTTTTACTTGCGTTTGCCTACTTCATAGGATGGAGGTTTGTCTTTTTTCTATGTTATGTTTAGATGTTCTGTTTTTGTTTTTTTTCTGGTCGGGGGTAGATATATAAAGTGTTGTCCACAATTTTTTTTTTTTGGTAAATAAAAGATTTTATTACCAAAGGCAGTTAGTACAAATAATAAGGAAAGTCTAGGGATAAATTCTCACTCCAAAAACAAAACAAAAAAAAAAAGAATACAGGCCACTCCTAGCAACTATAACAACCAATCTTCTCTAATTACTCTCCACAGACTAAGCTATTAAGGATAAAAATTCAGCTTATCGAGTTCTTTAATTAGTCTGCTCTTTTGCGATCCTCGATAGAATACTTCTTGGATGATTCTTCTAACAATGCTCCTATGGCCAGTATGCTTAGCCTGAAAGACCCTTTGATTTCTTTCAATCCATAGATGGTATACACATGCTGCCAAGGTCATTCTATAGAGTTCAGCACCTGGACTTCTTCCATTGGCATGGATTTCTGCCCACTTCAGTTCTTCTGGCCAACTCATATTTTTTCTCGCTATTTGTTGCCGTTGCAGCAAACTATTCCATATCTGGCGTGGATTTCTGCCTACTTCAGTTCTTCTGGCCAACTCATATTTTTTCTCGCAATTTGTTGTCATTGCAACAAACTATTCCATATCTGTGCAGAAACTTTACATTGGAAAAATAGGTGGGATATACTTTCTGTCTGAGAAGCACATATCAGACATATTTGATTGTCAACAATTCCCCAGTTCATCAATCTATCTTTTGTGGGCAATCTCCCATGAGCTGCTAGTCTGAAAATAAAGATCCATTTGGGAGATCCATAGTTGTTGCAAACCATTTTCCTCCACTGAACTTTTGGAAAGTCACCTCTCATCATTAGATACATCTTCTTGATTGAGAAGGCCGTCATGCTTTTTAAGTCTTCTTCCACGATCCCGGCTAGCTGGACATAACTTTGCATCTTTTCAATTTTTTGCACTACCCATGAAGCTTGTTTAGGTACTGCACCCCAAATTTGTCCACCCTTGATGTAATAATTATGAACCCACTTAACCCAGAGTTTATCCTTTTTACAACATAGGTTCCATAATAGCTTGCTAATCGCTGCTCTGTTCCATATAGCTATATCTAGGATATTAAGTCCACCAGCACTAGCAGGATAACATACTTTCTCCCAAGCAAGTAATGCTCTCTTTGTCAATTCCACTCCTTCGGTCCAAAGAAATCTTCTACATGTAGCTTCGATCAGCTTTATCACTTTAGTAGGCAGAACAAAAATCTGTGACCAGTAAATCTGAATGGAGAAAAGAAATTTTTTTATCAACTGAACCCTTTCTGCATAGGAAAGGAACTTTGATGTCCAGTTTGTAATCCTTCCTAGCTTTTAACAATTAAAGGTTGGCATTGGTTGATTGACAGTCTTTTTGTACTGAATGGTACACCCAAATATCTAAATGGTATCTCCCCTTTACTGAACCCAATCATCTCTATTATAGCCCTTTGTGTCTCATCTCTCACCCCTCCAAAGTAGATAGAGCTTTTCTCTTTATTTGCTATCAAACCAGATACCTGAGAAAACTCCTGGAAGCAGTCATAAAGCATCTGAACAGATATTAAATCACCCCTACAGAATAATAGTAGGTCATCAACAAAGCCTAATTGTATCAAATTCATTTTCTGGCATATGGGATGATAATTGAAATTTGGTTGTTCACTCAGTCCTTTCAACATTCTGGAAAAGTAATCCATAGCGAGAACAAAAAGGAAGGGGGGTATAGGATCCCCTTGCCTCAATCCTCGTTTAGCTGCAAATGGCTCTGTAGACCATCCATTAATGCCAGTAGAGTATGAAACTGAACTTATGCAATCCATGACCCACTGTATGAACAAATTAGGAAAGTTCATATGTATCAGTACTTGTTCAATAAGCTTCCATTCTAGTGAATCATATGCTTTTTGCATGTCCACTTTTAGCATACATCTTGGAGAAATCCCTTTTCTTCCCTATCCTTTTACTAGTTCGTGACTTAAGATAATGTTGTCACTTATCATTCTCCCGGGCACAAAAGCTGATTGGCTATAATCTATGAGGTCACCCATCACGCTTTGCAATCTGGTGGTTAGGATCTTGGAGATCAATTTTGTTATTAATTCTAGGCAAACATTTGGTTATGTAATATTGGTGGATCTTGGGTGGGAGATATTTTGTGAATATGTTAAATGAAGCAAGAGCAAGGGTGCAGCTACAGTGAACTCCAGTGGTTTTTGAGGGGTTTATTGCTCCAGGTCTTTAGGTAGATATACACATACATACATTAGAAGAAGTCAATCAACTGTTGGGTACAACTATTAGTACTTACTATGTCAGTAGATGTACGGTCTATGATTCTGAACTTCTTTTGATTAAAGCGTTGCGTTTGCTGTCTTCCACGTCAAAATGTTAATTTTGCATGTACAGATATGATATTCTATTTTATACTACACTCTTTTCCTTTTTAATCTCTTGTCAAAAGAAAGACATCATTCTATTTTAGCCTTAATGACATGTTTTTAATAAAGTAATTTTACGTCATGTAAACCGAAGCCATACCGTTATCAGATTTATCATGGAAATCATATTCATCTTTCTTTTTATAATAACATGAATAGTTACAGTTCCAAACTTAAAAGAAAGGAAGAAACAAAAAAGCTAAACGGGGCAGGGCGGGGCGGGGCAAGTTGAAAAAGAGAAACACTGTTAAACAGGGCAGGGCGTGTTGAATTTGGGGCAGGGCAATGCTTCACCTGCCCTGTCCTATTGCCATCCCTAGCCCCTATGAGAAAGCTTCAGACTTCTGAAGGCTATAAATAATTCACATAGAAAAGAAGGAAGAAACTATCTGGACAGGAAACCATGGCGAGAAATGGCAATCTCAAACGCTTGCATTCTTTCTCCTCCAGCAAAACCATTGCAATCATAAGATGAAATCTCATTGATGTTGAGATCAACACAAGTCTGCACAAGTTTCTCACCAACACGTTCCGCTGCTTCCTGTGATTGAGAGGGACAAAGTCAAGGGATGATGCTATGACTTGAAAATCCCAAAACGCATTGGAACAAGAAAACATAGAAAACTGAGAAGCAGTCTTGAAATACCACTCACTATAAAATTTGCACTAACATATTTATAATTATGTCTTAATATGCTAAAGATACTCACTACAGTGCTGCATGGTGGATCACCCCGGATTGATTTTTGCAAAGTGCTCCCGTAAAATAAAGACTTCTTATTTTGGTCATCCACCAATGTAGCATATAACTGTTTTTCTGAGCAGAAGACTGAAAGTCTTGGTTTTTCAGGAGTTCCATTAAACTGCCAAGACCGAGAAGAAGTTTAATGATTACAGTGAATCAATAAAGTTATACATATATGCTGTGTGTGTTTGTGCGAGAGAGAGAGTTCATGAAATGATTTTAGAGAACAATTAAGATTAAGCATTGCATTTGGCAAGCCAAATGGTAGAACAAATCAAGAAAAAGGCAAATAAACTTCATCAACATGGGACAAGCCAAAAGACATTTGCAGAGAACTTGAAACACGCCCGAAGATGAGAAGCAAGCTTAAGCTACAAGTTTACAAAGGCAATGGATAGAAGGATGACAAGGGCAAAAGTACAAATGCTCTACCTATTTCCACTAGACATAAAGATATGCAATGTTTTAAATGTCAATGTGTGAGTAAAAATGACATATGAGTATCCTAATAAAAGAGCTATGTTGTCAAAGCCTGACGGACCTTATGTAACCGGGAAATGTATGAAACAGCAATCCATTAGGTTAAAATCAAAGTCATCGTTGGCTACTTCTATACAAAAATATGCCAAGAATAAAAGTAAACTCTTTACATTTACCTTATTCAATTTTCTATACTTGTTTTGTTCTAAGGAAAAATGACTAATTTCTGCTCAACAATGTATGATCTTAAAGCCCAGTTACAGTTTATCTCTTCCAAGCTAAAGCACTAAATGCACCATTCCCAATTATATTCTCCTAAACTAGTTTCTCCCTCTTGTCCAAACACAAAAAATTGTAATTAAACCCATCAGCACCGAATCATGTAACATGATTCATGTTCACTAGCATTACCTATTAGTGCAGCCAAATGTAGTACATAATTGGGGCTATAAAGAATCTCATGTGTTTTATTTACCAATTTCATGTGTTATACTTTACTGATCTCCTGTGAAAAATCCATCTAACTACAAGAAAATTTGTAACCGGTCATAAAAACCAATCTCCTCAATTATGTCTGGGGAAAAATATCAAGAGCATAATTTTACAACATACGTACCTTTTTTCGAATTCGTCTATTTCGAAGTTTAGCACTCTCAGTTCGAGAATTAGCTTTAGCTGTGGCTTGAATAACCAATGGCTTTATTTCTAAGCCTACAAATGATAATATAGAAAGCTAAGTACACAGCAGAAAAGGATTTCCAGTACCAAAAAAAAAATCTATGAAAAGCTATAAACTTTAGAACAATTGACAAAAAACTTACTTTTATTTTGGATAGGAAGGGTATATAAGTGATTTACACAAATTCCAAAGAGCTCACAAGTCTTTATTTGTAGCGAACAAACATTACCCAGAGCCATAGTTGTCATTCTTACCGTAAGTTTCCCAAATATTTTCACTTGCTAATAGAAATTACAACAGGCCCACTTCTCAAAAATGGACATTTGCGTGATTAAAAGCTAGCACGGCTCACTGGAGTAACCATCCGCTCCTTTGGGAATTTAATCAAACAGGTTGTCTGCAATTCACCTTCTTGCATGCCATAGTTTTTATCTATCTGTGCAGAAGATAATGAGAATGGAGAAGCGGTCAATTTATGGACTCGATTAGGGGTATATTGGGTTTGGGCTGGATATAAGCCCAACATAAGAAAAGTAGCTTGAAGATCCTTACTTCTTTGTAAAGAAGTTGACTGCTACTATTAGTTCAGAGAAAAGAAGAGATAAATTAATGGCAAAGGGGGAGCAGTAATAACCATTATGGGTGGTTATTTTTGCAACTAGCATTCCCTTTCTTATTTCTTCATGAAAGGAGGTACTTAACTTTAGCTGTTAGAATCCAATTAACAACCTCCAAACACGATTTATATGATACTATTTTTATATTAGTTTGTATAAAAAAACTAATTTGTTTGTATGAAAAAATAATATATAAATTAAGACTTCTCACTTTATTTTTAAAGTGTTAGGACCCGGTGGCACTAAACACTACTGCACAGCGGAATAAAATAAATGATCAACGAAACCAAAAATAAATGACACAATATTTAACGTGGTTCACCTAAAACGTTTAGGCTACGTCCACAAATCCGACACCAACTTCCACTAAAACATTTAGCAGGCATACAAAGAGAGACTTCCCCAATAATTTGGAGGTACAACAATTCCTGAGCTCTACCCAAAATAGTGGCGCACACAAAAGTGTTTCCCGAAAAATACCCGACTAGTATTCTACTCACTATTTTGTCACTCCCCTGTTAGGAAACATTCCTAAAGGAACTATATCTCTCTCCCTCTAAAACTCTTTCTTCTTGAGTTTTGATATTTTTTTTTTTTGGTGTGTTATACAATGAAATGGAAGGGGGTATTATAGTTTTGAGATAGGGACCAAAAGTGCAAATCTCACCTACCAAGAAGGATCAATTTGCAATATTCCCATCTCACCTACCACTCATTGCATCATTGCTTATCTCGCTAAGGAGAGTTACATCATTGCTTACCTCTCCCATACATCACCATAATTGTTGGAAAAACTAACATAAAGGGATACTTTTATAGTCACAAAAAGTACATCCCTAACCCCAAGTTCAAAGAAAATATATGGAACACAGTTCGTGAAGGTGTTAGAGAGAGAAAGCCTAACCAATCTCTATAATTTTTAAATCCCCTTCCCCTTAGTATGGTCTCACTGTCGCAGGAGCAAAAACTCAAAATTCACCAACCATGGAAATTCTCGATCATCATCAAGGTGTTTGGACTTGTGGAACTATACTAAGATGTTGTTATTGTTTGTTTGTCATCAAGGTGTTTGGAAGAAAAATCCCCCACCACCTCCTGCGGACTAAGCTCCAACAACTCTGGACCCCAATGGAACAGTTCATCCTTATCGATCTAGGATAGGGCTTCTTTATAGTAAAATTTGCGAAGGAAGAAAATATGATCAGTGCACTGCACGGAGGATCATGGTTCATCATGGGTCATTTTCTATCTGTTCAGAACTGGGAACCCAACTTTGTTCCTGCTAACATAAAAATATAAGTCACAGCCATGTCTACCCACCAAATTTTATGACAATAAAATTCTAGAAAAAGTGGGTAAAAGAATTCGCAAACTCCTAAAGATAGATATGTGTACCTCTGCTACTTTAAGAGGTAGATACGCACAGATCTGTATTCAGGTGCAAACAAAGGTACCGCTTCAAGCATCAGTAATAATTGGGGATCACAAACAACCCATAGTGTGTATTATCTGCGAAGAGTGTGGGTGAATTGACCATATCTACAAGAAAATGCCCTTAAAAATAATCGTAAGCACACCGGAGTAGCCGGAATCCATAACAGGTAGTCAAAAACCATCGAGTCTACAAGACTGGAAAATAGTTGAATTCCCCAGAAAGATGTCACACACCTTCTATCTATAAAAGTTTCAAGACACGCTAAAAATAAAATTATTTTGACATGCTAAAATATAAAATTATTTTTTTCAATATTGTCTTGAGTGCAAAAAAAAATTATACTTAAATAATTGAATATACAATTAGAGGAATATTAATACTTTTAATATTATTAATTATTAAGAGCCTGTTTGGCTTAGCTGATTTAGAGGGGCTGATAATCGTTAGTTGCTGAAAAGCACTTTTAAGTGCTGAAACTGATTTAAAAAATAAGCAGTTACGTGTTTGGATAAAAGTGCTGAAATTAATAATAAGCAACTGAAGAACTAGGTATACGAAGAGTTTTGTTTAAAAAGAATTATTTTAGGGATAGAATAGTAAATATTTTGGTTAAACCTAAAGTGCTTATAAGCTGAAATTTAATAAGTTGAGGGAGACCAATTTATGGTTTTTTGCTTATTTTTGGCTTATAAGTACTTAACTTATAAGCACTTTTAATTTTACCAAACGCATAGATAAACCAAAAAGTGATTATAAGTCAGTTTAACCAACTTATAAGCTTAGCCAAATACCCTCTAAAAGTGGGTATCGTTACATACTTAATAAGTCAAAAAAAAAAAAAAAAGCAAAATAAGACATTTAAGAATCCCATATACTAATAGATTCCATTGTAAGCTAAAGGCATAAAGCCTTGGACGAAAGAGTGGCCAGTAAAATTTCAAAGAATACAAAACAACCAAAACAAAAAAGGCAGAGACTTCTACAGACAAGAACCATAAGCATAAAATTCTAGGTTTCTTTACAAATTACTAATTCTTGAATTAAGGTATATAAATTTTATATGCTCAATTATCCTACAATATAAAAATTGAATAGTTAATTTCTTTCTTTCTCTGTATCAATATTAAGTTCAATGTTCAGGTGTGTGAAACTTTAAAATTAATTAAGATACTCTGGTTGTTGTAGAATCGATTGGTCGATATGTATAAATTGGGTCGAAGCCTACATATTGGCTCGAGGAGTTTTGAGGTGCGTTGATATAATCCTTTACTAAAGTGGTTTAACTTACAAAAGTACGCATACAAGGGGTTTGATGAAATGCTTAAAAGAGTTAATATGTACTTAATTGGAGTGAGTGAGTACCTATTAGCTTAGAATTATTCTAGTTAAAGTTTAGATGATTTATTCTGATATATGTGCTTAAAATTTCAGATTTTTGTGTAATTCTTATATGTCATTTTCATGCTGAAAAAAAATATATGAAGAAGCAAGAATCTTTAGAAATACTTTTGAATGTTTATTTTATTCTTATGACATGCCTTACATTTAAGGATAACAGTATGAGTATGTATAAAAGATAGAGACTTGACACAAGAAGAAGTTTTAGAAAGAAAAGATTTTTGGGAGTATCGTTATCATCCCGGCCGAGGTTTCTGACCAAGGTGTTAACTTCCTGAAACTACTTGTGCCAAAGTAGGGAGCACATGAGCCGAAGGTCTTCGTTGCTGAGAATTTACTTAGCCAGGCTAAGGTATGATACATGAGCGCCGAGAACCATGAAGCGAGTGACACCTCGTGGATTGGACCTATTCGATCAGGTTGGGATCGAACTCGTACCGATCATACGGTGACTAAGACAGAAATTAGTCAGGATAGTTCGAACTCCCAAAGTATAAAGTGGAGTATTTTCTTTATAAGAAAGAAAAAAATTTCTTTTAGAATATTCATAAACTCATATTATGCAATTATTTTAGAATCGTTCTTATAAGCTTTATGTTTTTCAATATTTAGAATCTTTGCTCGTAATGTATATTTTAATTAAAGTTTCATCCCCTGTCGTTGAGACTCTCTGAGTACAATGGATGGTACCGACGTTCTCTTTTGGGGACCTACTTTGGTCTGCGGTACAACGTAGGAACTGGTTTTGCAGGCGAGCAGGCTACGAGTTAGAACTTCCCTCACTTCAATTGCTATTGGTGAGCTCCACTTTTGTTTGTGGAGTACTTCTTTGAGTCGTCATTATTTAGATATTTCTTTTTTTACTTAGAGAACTCGCCAAGAAATCTCATCTCCTGAGTAGTGCGTCAGTTTATCAGTGGAGGTTTCATAGACACAGTCGGTGAGTTAAGATTCAAGTGTAGTGGGTTAAGATTCAAGTGTTTTTAATAATAACTTTGCAATATTTCAGTAGTTACTACGAATAAATTTTTAAAGTTGGTTTATTTTAGATATTTAAATTAATTAAAAGTATTTGGTCAAAATATTTCCTTTGTTGCATATAAAGTTTGAGGTTATAATAGTTTTGATAAGTACAGATGGTTTGCTCGTTCAAGTTTAACGACCGGGTGCCCGTCACAGCTTATTCAGAAAATGGTCGTGACAAAAGAACATGCGGTAAGGGAAACTAACAAAGAGCCAAAAATAGAAGCATTTGGTAGTAAAAGACGACGTAACAGTGACCAAGATCTACAACCTGGATTCCAATAAGTTCATTGTCCTCGGGGAACACGGGGAATGGGGGCAGGAAGCCAAGAATTGGACAGGCCCACATGAACAGGGCCAACACTCTAGAAATGGGCCTGTTAGCACAAACCCAATTAACGGGAGTTTACAAAGCCATGTTAGGGCGTCAGACCAACACAATGAACCACAAGAGAGAAAGCCACACACATATCCATAGGCCCGCCCACCACACACCCTAACACACGCCTAAAACGAGCACTAATCCCGCCCACACAATCCCTGACACTCATAATACCTGATCAAGTTGTAAGGTCTGTGTACATACTATCCTTCCCAAATTCCATTCCCAGAGCCCACATGTGAAATTATACTGGGTTGTTATTGTTGACATCCAATTTTGTCCCACTTTTTTCTATTTAATTTCCTTGTGCTTCCTGGTCATTAATGCTCTAATAGTGTATTATTATTTATTTTATGGTTATTATTACCATTATTATAATCATATTACTTGTAGGATTAATATCACTGTTAATAATATTATTACTAATTATTATTATTGTTATTATTACTAGTTGCGGTAGTTATTATTAATTCCATAATTATTATTATTAGTGATATTGTCATTAGTATTTAAGTATAATATTTTATTTATATAAACTAACTACATATTTTGAATAATCTTTATGTCTATCATATTATTATATTATGTCCAAATTAGCAAGACAAAGGAAGCTCAAAGAAATTAATAGGAAGAAAGAAAATGCCATCAAATTAGGCTCAAAGGATAACCCATTTTTATAGATGAGCCCAAGGTCTGCCAAAATGATTAGCCCATGTAATACAATTCCTTTTGAAGACTAATGAGCCCAAATGTAATTTATTAGATTTTCATTTAATTCCAACTGAAGCCCAATCCGCCTGGACCATTTAAAAGAATCACCAGAAGCTCTTATCTTGGCCGTAGGATTAAAATTAAAACGATCCAATGGTCCTCCTTTCTTAAGACTTAGATCTAATAATATGTAGACTTGTAAGGGTACTTTTTGAAATCTCATGCAGTCGGCCCCACCCCCTTACCTCTCTTTGACAAAATTCCAGCTTGCTTTAACTTTGAAACTTCGCCATTTTCAGAAAAGTCTCATTCTCTCTTTCATATCTATCTATAATTAAAAGCAGAACACAAAAGCACCTCATGAAGCCACAGAACAATAGAATGATACATGGCATGTTAAGACATTGCTCCTAAATATTAGGAAGTAGAATTCAAACCATTCATGAAAAAACCGTAAACACTTCTGTACAGTTTTGTTAATTTAAAATTTATTTAAATTATTAAATCATTGTATTTGGAAAAAACAGCCCGTTTCCTCAAAAATAGGACTGGCCTTCCGCCCCTGTTGCAGTTCTAAACCGTTCAAACTTCTCTTCAATTATCTCAATTTTTAATGTTTTTAAATTATTAAATCAATTTATTTGTTAAAACCTTTTACTCCACAATATTAGGTAATTACTTTTTACCTTCAACTTAACCTATATTTTCTCTTCAAAAGCACGATGGATTCAACTGCTTAACCCACGTATCGTATAGTGGGTATCAACTGCTCAAGCGTAGAGGAGTTTATATTTCTTCCTCAACTACACGTTCTTCAATTCTAAAGTTCCTTCTTCTATCAAGATTTCAAGAAAACTTACGACTTATGCAAAAGATGGCTACTCACATTGATTTCATCAAGGATATAACAATTTCGAAGATGCAATGGAAGTTGAAAGTTCGTGTTGTCCGTACGTGGGAAGTACCAGATCGTTTTAATCCAGACACTATATTCTCGATTGAATTGGTTCTACAAGAAGAAAAGGTATTTTACATATGTTATTACCTTGCTAATTCGATTTGATTTTCGGAATTGTTATATGCTTATATATATTTATATGATTATATATATATATATATATATTTGTTTTGCTCCTCCAAATTGCTAATTCGATTTGATTTTCGGAATTGTTATATGATTATATATATATTTGTTTTGCACCTCCAAATTGCTAATTCGGTTTAAATTATACATGACTTAGGCAGCACTCTGCAGCAAAGTAGTTTTCGAAAGCAATGCCAGAAAAATCCATCTTCTTCAAATGATCCTCCCTTCTGAAGAGCATATGAGCTGCACATTTATAGATTTGTTATGCTGAATTTTTGTCATAGTTGACAATAGCCATTCTTGAGATTTACTCTATACATATAAGTGATTACCTATAATTTGAATCTCTTAACTGTATTGATGGAACTATATCCATTTTCCACATAGGTTGTCAACTTTTCCAACTAAACTACGTTATTAGAATTCACATTACCTTATTAGTTGATAGCTACGTTAATGCAAAAGAAAGCCAGATGCCATTTGCAACAATCACAAAACATGGAAAATTGGGAAGTTCTTAAATGATCAATACTCATATAATGCAGGACACATTACTGTTTATCAACTTTCTGCTATTAGAATTCACATTACTGTTTATGTAATTATATTTCACATTACTGTTTATCCTCCCTTCTGAAGAGCATATGAGTTGCATATTTATAGATTTGTTCAAATTTACTATGCAGTACATTTTTTCAAAATTTTCATGAAAAATATAAACTAATTCCTTTGGTTCTCTGTTTCTCGGTTTTGTATTCGTCCTCAAAACATTTGTACAAATATAAACAGGGGACAGAAGGGGTTGAAAAAAATTTATTTCGAACTAAAGTTATTTCGAATTACCAAAAACAGTTTCACTTGCAAAAAATGGATTTCTTTCTCTATTACTACAACTCAGCTACTATGCAGCAGATTTGCATATCAAATCTCCTGCTATATTAGTGATTTTGCACCATCTGCTAAAGATAATCAGGATTCCAAGCCTGAGGCTATAAGAGGGATCTCTTTAACTTCTGTATTTGTAAACTCAGAACCAGTTCGGGAGGATCAAGTCCAAAATGCCATCAAGTTTCTTTCACATCCAAGAGTTAGGGGATCTCCTGTCATGTATAGGCGTTTTTTTCGAATTACCAAAAAAAGTTTCACTTGCAAATCTGATTTTTTTTCTCTATTACTACAACTAATTAATTTGTTTAACTCTACTGTTTACGACTATAGTTAATAGTTAATATAAATTACCATTAATACAAATCATAACATTGCATAGTCGGCATAAAGGTTGCACCAGAAGACATGTAACAGGATGCAACATTATGTACTCATCACGTTGTTTAATACTGCCAAAAACATCAATCTATGCTTCAGTCTATTATGTAATGTAATTTTTTTTGTAGGGAGATCGCATAAGTGCTTCTATTGGCAAGTCAGTTTTGCATCTTTTCAAAACACAAATTACTGAGCTTGGATTATATAATATGGCGAACTTTATTGTTTGTCATAATAAGGAGAAGTTCAACACCACGAAACATAGGTTGAGGCTGACGTTTACTCAACGGACAACAATGGCTGAAACAACTGATTCACTTTTCCCAATCAATATCTTTGATTTGCGACCATATGATCAATTGATAAATAAGGTTGACGTGAACAAGGCTGAATTATTTGGTAAATAAAGATTTTACGTTAATTTTCTAATTATGAATTTATCTACTATTTATTTTAACAATTTCTTTTTCTTTAGATGTCATCGGAGAAATTGTCAATTTCAGTGAGGTACAAACGCAAAACCAAGGTGGAATTTCTAGGAAGTTTATGGATATTGAACTAGAAGATGACGAGTAAGAATAAATATTCATCTACTAATTAAGGATTGATTTGATAATTACATATGCTAAAATTACATTCTTATTTCTATTTGACAGGAGGAAGAAGTTGTCTGCTACATTTTGGGGGGAGTTTATTGATGAAATTGTTCCTCATCTACTAAGTGCTAACAACCAGCCTATTATTGTTATTATGCAGCTCATAAAAGCCAATAAATATCAAGGTAAAATACAATTACTCAATTTAACATTACTTTGTGAAAGTTATTCATTATATCTTACACGAACGTTGTTTTGTAGATTCATATTCTGTGCGCAATACATGGAATGCATCAAAGCTGTGGATTAATCCAAATTTTCCTCAATCTGATGAATTTAAAACACAGTTCAATATATATATATATATATATTGATTTATTTATATAAAATTTCACTGCTTCTATACTCAAATCAAATTTTCCAAGTATACATCTAACTGTTTTAGTTATTCATAAATACAGATTACTTTCTGTTCGGATAATAACTCCGAGAGGCTGACTCAAATCATCTCTCAACAAAGTTACTCTGTCTCGGATGAGTTGGAGAAGGGCATTGTTCAAGTTAAAACAATTGGCTAATTAGTGGAGTCCATGCAAGTGAGTGACGTAACTTCTGTAGTATTAATTTAACTGTTGTTTCAGGTTAAAAGTTGCAAAAATGCACATCTTTGTTTCTCTCATTTTATGGTTTGAAAAAGGCAGTTTTTAAATTTAGGTAAAGATGCACAGAAGATAGTGAACAACCAATGAAGAAACTCTAGCAGACAAATAGAGGGAAAAAAACAAGTAATTGTTCATTATCTACATGCTAAATGATTGAGCAGTAGTATAGCAGGATTGAAATTAAGATATAGATTATGTATTCCTTAAGTCAACTATGCTAACACCATTTAAGTTATAGCTAGATAAACTGACTAGAGGCCACAAACAAATTAAAGACTAGAAGTAGTTCAAATCTTCTTTGTCATCTTTAATGGGATAGATTCCTAATAAACAACTACCTAGCCTAATATGTAATCCCCAGTAGACCATCTACCAAATTACTACATTATTATATAGACCTCATATGATCTCAGAACCTCAGTTTCCTACATGTATAATGCAGCAAGCCACATGCGAAGAAAATCGCACAATAGTAACAATTCGACTTATCTAGAAAATCATCGCAACCAGAATGATGATTATAGCTCAATTTATCTATATTTGAACTCTTAACTGATATAAACTAATTTGCGTTCCTTGCGATCAACGGCATGTTGGCACAGTACCTCTAAATCCTAATCCATATCATATATGTACCTATCTTTTCCTCATGTCACTGAGTCGCCACATGGACCATTTTTTTTTATGTCTTTACATTACATATGAAGTTTATTTTTGGCCTTTAGTCCTCTTATTTTATGGTTTTAAAGAGTGTTTCCTCATTTGGAAGATGAAAAATTCTTCAATTACATTTATGTTATTTCTTTGATATTATGATTGACCATATTCTCTATGTCTTTTCATTACATTTGTCTTATCAATTTATTCAACAATTGTCTTATCACTTTATTCAACAGGAAGGTCCATGTTGGATTGTCGCAAGTATTGAAAATTTAGAACTTGAAAAAGGATGGTCGTACGTTAGCTGCAAGAAGTGTCAAAAGAAGGTGGATAAACTAGGAAACATTTATTAATGCCCAAACCCCAAATGTAAACATGAAGATTACTCGGCAGTTATTAGGTAAAATCAGCAGCTCTATTTCCTTAATCCATCAAAATATTACATTTATATCTCAAATCAACTGTGCAATTAGGTACAAGCTTCAGGTTAGAGTAATGGATACTACTGGATCTGTTTCCCTATTGCTCTGGGACCGTGAAACCATGTTTCTTATAGGCAAATCAGCAAAAGAATTGAAGGAAGGGTTTCTTGAGGTATATCAACTAATTAAGTTTATATTTGTTATTTGCATAATTCTAACTTAAAATTTCATTCTAGAATACTGGTGCTGTTGATAAGTATCCCTATCCAGTAGAGCTGAACAATATTCTCCAAAGAAAATTCATGTTTAAGGTTATTATCAAGACAAAGAACATTCACCAGCAAAAGGAAGTTTATAGTATTGTTAAGCTTACGGATGAGGAGCAACTGATAAACAAATATAGTCCTGCTCAACCTTCAGATGACTTAACTGTATGTCATATTTGTTCACAAACTTCATAACATATTTAGATTGCAAATTTCTTTTATATTGCATAATTTGAATCATAATTTCAAACTCATTTATTTATTATTTTTTGATAGGAACCTGACTTCAATAATATTCAAGTCTTGGATGGAGAGAAGGAATGCGAGGTAAATACATAACTAATTTGTCCTTTAACATTAAAACGACTTACATATCTTGAAGGATTTCTTTCTGAAATTTTTCAGATTTGGAGTAGTTTTTTTATAACTTTAAAAGTTCTAGATGTTCACTTTGTTTTTTCTATGGGAATCTATGAACACAGTATTAATATTTCATAGAATAAGATAAGAAAACCTGTTAAGCAAGCTTAATTATACTGCCTCTGTATAAATTTATTTCCACTTTCAATACATATAAACAACTGTGAAGTGAAAATAAGGAGAGAAACCAGAAAACTACTGCTATTGCTACTTTTTACTCCTCAAATCATACCTGGCTCATTGGCAATTTGTCGAAAATCTTGTGTTTCCTCTTCTGTTGTACTCACATTTCACCCTTCCCATCATTCTCTGCGGTTGGGAAAAACGGACCAACTATATTCTGGATCTCTTCCGTTGTACTCACATTTTCACCCCTCCCATCATTCTCTGCTGTAGGCAATAACGGCCCAATTATATTCTGGCGGCAAGAGGCAGCTTCCTTAAGCTTCTTTCGTCGTAGCCTCTTTCTCTGGGACCTTGTGAGCTTCTCATCAGTCCCATGATTAGACGCTTGGTCGCCAGAGGAGGAAGAGCCCCATCGTCTTCCACTTCATCTGTATATAAAACCCAATTACTAAAAATGCATTGGTAAGTAACAACTGCAGGCACTAATTTTGCACTAAATTTTTATTTTATATATGCAGGATTCCACTGAAGATAACGATACAACCGATATTGCACATACACCTGACCAGATAGGTATAACTAATGCTGCAACAATGGTTGAAGAAGATCCGAATGCACAATTGTCAGGAAATAAAATGAAGAGAGTATTTAAGAAGAAGAAAACAACATAATGTGTTTGGGAATGTTACAGTTGGAGAAATCAAGAACTATTTTATGAGTTCATTTAGTATATTATTACTACTCTTCAGGAATGTCTATACCTGACAAGCAGTATGTAATGAGGGATTGGATTATGCTTATTTATGCACCAAACAGAACTGAAAGACTTGAGTAAATATGATAAGAATATGTATCATGGGGATTGGATTATGCATTTTTTAAGCGCACCAAACAAAACTGAAAGAATTGAGTACATAGGGTAAGATAGGAGAATTGTTATATATGAGAGTTCATCCTCAACAATTTATAAAGCTAATGAATTGTCCATGTCCCTTGGACATTTCAATGTCAGAGCCAGCTTCACAATTTCAGAAGTAAAATCTGTAGAAATTGGCTATTTGTACTTAAGAGTCAACTCTATGAGTTATGCTGAGTTTTTGTCATAGTTGACAATAGCCATTCTTGAGATTTACTCTATATATATAAGTGATTACCTATAATTTGAATCTCTTAACTGCATTGATGGAACTATATCCATTTTCCACATAGGCTGTCAACTTTTCCAACTGAACTACGTTATTAGAATTCACATTACCTTATTAGTTGATAGCTACGTTAATGCAAAAGAAAGCCAGATGCCATTTGCAACAATCACAGAACATGGAAAACTGGGAAGTTCTTAAATGATCAATACTCATATAATGCAGGACACATTACTGTTTATCAACTTTCTGCTATTAGAATTCACATTACTGTTTATGTAATTATATTTCAGTAAATAGTCAAGCAAGTATAGTTGCTGGATTGATCGCATCCCTACTCTTGCCAAAAAGGTTTGGACTGAGAACAATCCTCTACTGCTACAAGGCCAGAAGTTGCCATGGAAGGCTGTTAATCACGCTCTGGTCACATAGCCACGCCTCATCAACTAGACTTGAAATTAAATTCATTTCTTTAATTAGTTTACATATAACCTTTAAACTTTAACATTAAAAAGGAGGAAGAATAAAGGAAAAAAAATACAAACACTTGAAACGTAAATAAAATAAGAGAAAATGTTAATATTGAGTCATTTTGGGCAGCAAAGTTGTTAATCACGCAGCGAAGCGAGGGTCAGTTTGTGAAACCGGCACCGGAGCATAAGAGACAAGAAAAGTCTTGGACAGCGAAGCCAGGGTCACTTCGCGATACCGGGTCAGGAGCAAAAGAAACCAGAAAAGTCCCGGACAGCGAAGCGAGGGTCACTACTACGAGTCCGGTACTAGAGGAGAAAAGTTTAGCTTCTCATATTAAAGAAAAGTTAAAGGAATATCATATTTTTCAAATATTGGACAATATTTTGCCGCAACATATTTTCAACATGAAAAATCATATGTTGCATGGTGTAGAGGGATATCATTGTCGATAAAAAGAGTTTTTGGTCGTAACGAACCAACCAAAGTGTCAGAAAGGAACATAAGCAAAAAAAATACTATCTACAAAGAACTGTTAGTTATGATATTAAATTGAAGCATTTAAATGATTATTGCATTTTTCACCCCTTTATTAATAATTTTTATTCGCTTGTGCGCGCGAGTGTGTGTATATATATACTTTCTAGCAAATTATCTCATACTTGCTCGACGAAACCACAAATTTACTTTTCACCTTTTTATTATGAGTTTAAAAATACCCTCAGCGAGAGGCGGATAATATTTGACCAAGAGTCTAAACAAGAACAAAATTGCTCGATTTCAACTAATATATAAATAAATTAGACTATTGTCCCATGTTTAAACGCAATTGATTTGAAAATATTATGGGAAACACCTATTAGCAGAAGTAAATGTTAAGGTATATCGGATAAAGCAAAAGAAACACAACTTTTTAAAATACACTATTTCTTTCTCCTCGACAAATCTAATTCTATTTACGTTGTGTTACATACCAAAACTGAAATTCAATATTACCGATCTGGAAGAAGAAAATACTTGGATTTATATTAAAATATTGATTTAGTTAAAAAAATTAGATGAAATAAAAATACCCCATTAAAAGCGGAAAAGAGGCGCCCCTGTTTCGTCTACTGTAAAGACACTCCTTTACAACTTCTACTGTAAAGACACGCCTTTACAACTTCTCAGCCCTAAGACAGTTTCTACTCAAATTTGACATGGTAGAGGAGAAGAAGCTCGCAAGAAAAAATCGGATGAACACCTTGAAGCAGAAAAGGCCGAAATATTGTTCGGATAATAATGGTATGAACTTTTATGCACTATTTCTTGAAACAGACTCTGTGGTTAATGATTACAAATACCACATTTCGGTTATATATGATTTTCGTCGGGCAAATTTCCTTTGAGTCGCACTAATGTCCTGAGACTCCGTTAAACCTGAAATTGTGCGCATTGCGTTGTATATTAACTGTATTGGTTAGTACTAGATAATTTGAACATCATACCACCAAGACTCTTCGCAGCATCCTTGAGACTTCCAGCAAAATACTGTTGCAAAACCTCTAAGCTTATTGTTTTCTACGCTTTTCCACGTTTTCTCTCTGATTTCTTACCAGTGCCTTTATTCTCCTTGAACGAGCTATGATTATGGGCTTCATCTGTACCATTTACGCCCTCTGCAACTTTTGCAACATTCAATTCCACAGGGGACTCTTGCTTTTTCATTAGATCAGGACGCACCCTTCCTTCATTGAAAGAACACGCCTTTTTTTTTTTTAGTCTATTTCTAAAGTTGTATGTACGGCTGGGCATATATAGGATAAAGCTGGTAGCTCGAACCTAAAAAAAACTTATTGGGTTATTGGTATCAGGTTATTGGGTTAACAGTTTCTCTATGCATTCAAGGAAGCCGGCGATCCATCATGTAATACTTAAGCCTGTAATGAGTCATTGTCTTGCTTCTTTTTCCCTATAAAAATAAACGTGAAATATTTTGTCCGATGCTTATTTGTTTTGTGAATTATGATCATTTTCTGGTGTAGCTACAGGAAAAAAGAATGAAGAAAGTTAATAGTTACATAAACATACTTGCAAATCTCATATTTTACCATGCAAACTTTTGGGCAGCCACTATTTTTTTTTGGAGATAGTGTTTACTTTATTCTTTTGCCAATATTCTTACCATTTTCAAGACTATAATTCTGACCTAAGAGATATATAAATATGTAATTTTCCTCCATTGTTCAGTGAAAGCAAGGGCAATTCGTCTTAGTTATTGTCTAAATTACAAAAGTTGACAATTGTTACCATGTAGTAGGATTATTTTAGAACTGATGTGTTATGAGTGGTTTAAGCATTTGCATTTAGGTATTCTTCGCACTTTAATATCCATGAGATGTTAGTTTTATGTATAAGTTCTGTGAATGATATTGCATTTTTTTTTCTTTGTCCAAAAGGCATACCATTTGAGTGATGTTTATCTCTTTCCTGGTACTGATGCAATACCTATACTTTATAGCATTTACATCACAATCTATAAGTTACTTACTTAGATCTGCCAATGATGTCTGATCTTTGCTCTTATATTTTCCAGCTTTACGGACTGATAGGATAGAAAATTCATGTTCTACTTCTACAGGCTAATATCGTGAATCATTTTGCACATTGACTTTCTTATAGTGACCACTAAATTAGATGCCTTCATGTCTTCCTATTGAACTGATGATTGTGTCCAGCAAAGTCAAAAAAAATTATTTTTGTTGTTTATTAATAGCTCAAGCTTATTTAAACTCGCCATTCTTCAAATTTTTTAGGCTTTTAATCATTTTGAATTATTTAACTTCTGCCTTTGTATTATTAGCGGTTGGTGCTTATAGTTTTTTTTGTGTTTGTACCTGCCTGCTTATTCTATCTAAAATTTAAGATTAAATCATTAAGTTTCTTTCTCCTACCTTGATTTGTACTTTGCAGCAACTACGCTTTGTAACATGGCAAGGTTCTTCATCTATTTAACAAACTAATAATCCTTTTGTTATTATTGTATGGGATGTAAACGCTTTTTATAAAAGAATAATCCTCTAAATATGAAAACTATAAATATTTTGAATAAAAATAGGTATGCTAACCTAGGATACAAGTTGCTTTTATGGTTTGGTCAAAAGTGAAATTACTTGAATCAATACTGTCTTATAACGTATATTTTACCAGAGTATTAGGAATTCAATATAATATGGACATTAGTTTGTGACATGATTGAGAAATTAAAGCGTGCAACTCCAACGACATTTAATTAAATTTCTTTATATCTACTTGTGTACACAAAGGTTTCGCTACAAAATTAGTATATATGTTTATAATATCAAAGTTATTCAATTATATATTTTAGGCATTCATTTACTCCAAATTTACAGTCCCTTATGAGTGTCAAGAATGGCTGTATTAGCAATTGTTGGTGTAACGTCATATTGCTGATATTTTATTCCAATTTTTTTTTAAGCTGATTTGTATGTTTTATGGTTTGCATACTTTATTTGTCCTGTTACTATCACAGGGGATGCATTTGGAAAACAAAAGGCACCACAACCTTTAACAGACATAACCAATCGTCAACATTTCACACGATAACATTATACACACTTTAGAGAGTTGTGCACACGCTTCATCGTCTCAATCTGGTTTGTCAAATTCAAATGTGCTGACAAATTATCTTCTACCAGATTTAAATGAGCTACCCCTATTGCCAGGTTCGTGTTATAAATAAATAAATTAATATAACATGAATCGTTTATTTATATTAATGGCATTTTATTATAATTTATTATTAGAAGTTGAGGATGTCAATATTGATGGTGATGTACCAGGTATGTTTTTAATCAATCAAATTTTTATCTATTAAATTACACAAATAAACTACAGTTATACTAATATTCAAAATAATGGTAGTTTGATTAAATACTTAACGTAATAATACGTAAAACCAATCGCAGAAAATAATGATGCAACTGAAGATGAAGACGAGTATGAAGGTATGTCTATCTTATCACAAACAATGATTCATTCATGTCCGCCTTTTCAATTTATATGGCTAACTTAATATGATTTTAATACTATTTAGAGCCTGATGTTAGATATGCAATTATTGACAATGAAGGTATGCATATTTATTATTTCTATATGTATATACAATAATTAGGCTAACCATAATATAACACCTTCACATTAATCTTACATTTGCTTATTTTATTCATAGAGTTCTGGGATATAGGTGATCCTACATGTGAATGTGAACATTGTGGTGCTTACTTTTGGTACGAAGAAAGAATCAACAAGAATCACAAAGCTAAAAAACCAGAGTTCTCTTTGTGTTGTAATCATGGAAAGATACTCTTACCAAAGCCAAAAGAACCTCCCACAATTTTAAAACAATTATTATTCGGATCAGGTAACAAGAAAATCTACTTTTACCATACTTCAATAGTATCTTCTAATATATGAAAAAAAATTTATTCACCAACAAATACTTTTATGTAGGTCCAAAAAGTAACCATTTCAGAGATAATATTAGAAGTTATAACTCAATGTTTTCATTTACCTCAATGGGAGGAAAAGTTGATGCTTTTGTGAACCAAACAAAGGGGCCAAGAATTTTCAAGTTATCTGGACAAAACTATCATCAAATCGGTAGTTTATTGCCTCCCGAAGGATCCAATCCCAAGTTTGCACAATTATATATATACGACACAGAAAACGAAGTTCAGAATAGAATGCATGCACTGGGGTTAGTATTTAATTATTCCAAATTTATATATGCATGAATAATCTAACAAAAACAAAACTTATATCAATTTTATAAAACATTTTTTAATGCAGTCGTGGTGATAGAATAAACCAATTTCATGCTGAAATTGTTCAAGATCTGAAACAAATGCTTGATGAGCATAATGTTTTGACAAAGTCATTTAGAATGGTGAGAGGCAAATTTCATGAAGAAACTCACTCCAATTTTAGACTCAGATTGATAGGAAAACGGAACTATGATGGAAGAAGATACAACTTACCATCAATTTCAGAGGTTGCTGCTTTGGTTGTTGGAGATTTTGATGTATCTAGATGTGACCGAGACATCATAGTTGAAACCCAATCTGGACATCTACAAAGGATAAATGAGTTGAATGCTGCCTATTTAGGTCTTCAGTATCCTTTATTGTTTCCTTTCGGTGAAGATAGTTATAGGGAAGACATTCCTTTAAATGAAAATGACGAAACAACTGGAGGAAGGCATTTTGTTAGCATGCGTGAATATTTTGCATACAAAATTCAAGAAAGAAAAGGCGAAGTACCAACAATTGTTAACTCAAGAAGATTATTTCAACAATTCTTGGTCGATGGATTTACAATGGTTGAATCGTCTCGGTTGAAGTATATCATAACTCATCAAAAACAATTGCGAGCTCATATGTATAAAGGATTAGAAGATGCAGTTTTACATGGAGAGATAAATCCTTCTTCTCTAGGTAAAAGGATAATTCTTTCATCCAGCTTCACAGGAGGTGCAAGATACATGATCCAAAATTATCAAGATGCTATGGCAATCTGCAAGTGGGCTGGATATCCAAATCTCTTCATCACATTTACTTGCAACCCAAAGTGGCCTGAAATTAGTAGATTTGTAAAGAGCAAGGGCTTGCAACCAGAAGATCGCCTAGGCATTTTAGCTAGGGTGTTCACAATCAAATTGGATCGTTTAATAAAGGATTTGAAAGAGAAACAAATTTTTGGATCAGTTAAATCAGGTATATATTTAATCTTTTTTAATAAATTCTTATCAGATTTATAATGTAATTTAATAAAACATTTTGTCTTACATATAAATTACAACCACTTACCCCAATCGCAAATTATTATTTTTTGCAGTGATATATACTATAGAATTCCAAAAGCGGGGGTTGCCTTATGCACACATATTGCTCTTTCTTCATAATAAATATCCAAATGTTGGAGATATAGATCAAATAATTTTTGCTGAAATACCTGATGAATCGGTCGATCCGTATTATTATAAGGTCGTGAAGAATTTCATGATGCATGGCCCGTGCGGTTCTGCTAGAAAATCCTCTCCTTGCATGCATAATGGTAGATGTACAAAACACTTTCCAAAGAAGTTTGTAGAAAATACCACAATTGATGAAGATGGATATCCTGTATATAAAAGAAGGGACAATGGTAGAACTATCCAGAAAGAAGGAATTGAATCGGATAACAGGTACGTGGTGCCACACAATAGATATTTATTGTTGAAGTATGGCGCACATATAAATGTTGAATGGTGCAATCAATCTCGGTCAATCAAGTACTTATTTAAGTACGTTAATAAGGGTCATGATCGTGTGACAACAGCTTTTTCTCAAAGTGTGCATGAGGAAGACTCATCGGCTATTGATGAAATAAAAATGTATTATGATTGTCAATACATATCAACCTGTGAAGCTGCTTGGCATAGAGAACCTTCGGTAGAAAGACTTTCCTTTCATCTACCAAATGAACAAACAATTATTTTCTCTGATGATGGTCCAATTGACCATGTTGCCAATAGACCAAGTGTAAAGGAATCAAAGTTTTTAAGCTGGTTCGAGGCAAATAATACATATGAAGAAGCAAGAGAATTAACATATGCAGAATTTCCTCTTAAGTTTGTGTGGAATAAAAAACTAAAAAAGTGGGAAAAAAGAAGAACTTCAGCTTTTTCAATAGGAAGAATATTCTTTGTACCACCTGGAAGTGGAGAGCAATATTACCTTCGAATGTTGTTGAATGTAATTAAAGGACCTAAGTGTTATGAGGATTTACGCAGAATCAACAATCACGACCATTTAACTTTTAGAGATGCATGTTATGCAATGGGTTTATTAGATGATGACAAAGAGTATGTGGATGCCATAAAGGAGGCAAGTAACTGGGAAATGTCATCATATCTTAGGCAATTATTTGCTATGTTACTATTATCCAATTCAATGTCACGACCAGAATATGTTTGGGAGGCAACATGGATTTTATTATCAGATGATATCTTACATGAAGAAAGAAGAATGTTGGATAATCCAGGTATACAATTCGACCTTCTACTTAAGATTTTAATATTATAAAATTGTTAAATTATTTTTTACATTATTTGTCATACAAATTAAATCTTAGTTTATTCTACGATCTACATTTAGGCTTGCAAATTATGAGCGATTAATTATTAATATATTTTGTTAAAGACATAATTGACGTCGCCTTCCAACGAATTAAGGTTACATTAATTTTCTTTTATTATTTCCGAAGGAAATCATTTTGATCTTATCTTTATATGACTCATGGCAACTATATACTTTTATGATAAATTAATTAATTATATACTTTTATTATTTTAGAGGCTGAGCTAACAAATGATGAACTAAAGAATCGTTGTCTACAAAAGTTGAATTTTTTTTTGAAAGGTTGCGGAAGAACGTTATACGATTTTCCAACAATGCCAAGACCGGTTTTCAATGAAGAGGAAATTGACAACACGTGAAGAAATGCATTATAATAGGTGCTCTTTGTCTGGGGAACATGAAGATTTATTGGTTAAATTGACAATGGAGCAAAAGTTAGTTTATGACAGAATTATCAAAGCAGTGCATGAGGACAAAGGTGGATTCTTCTTTTTATATGGTCATGGAGGAACCGGGAAGACATTTATTTGGAGGACTTTGTCATCTGCCATAAGACCTAAAGGAGATATTGTGTTAACAGTTGCATCCAGCGGAATTGCATCTCTTTTGTTACCAGGAGGCCGAACAGCTCATTCGAGATTTGCAATCCCACTAAATGCAACTGAAGATTCAACATGTAATATCAAACAAGGTACTCCTTTATCAAAATTGATTGTCAAGACAAAGTTAATTATTTGGGATGAAGCACCAATGATGCATAGATATTGTTTTGAAGCTCTAGACAGAACTCTAAGAGATATTCTTAGATTTAAAGATGCATCCAATTTAGATCGTCCATTTGGAGGAAAAACCGTTGTTCTTGGTGGTGACTTTAGACAAATACTTCCAGTCATTCCAAAAGGTACTAGACAAGATATTGTTAATGCTACCCTTAATTCTTCATATTTGTGGAATCACTGTCAAGTGTTAAAGCTAACAAAAAATATGAGGTTGGAAGGAAATCAGGTGGATTCACATTTGAATGATCTAAGACAATTTTCTGATTGGATTTTAGCAATAGGTGATGGTATGATTGGAAATTCTGTTGATGGTATCGATAAATTTCACATCCATGATCTTATCATAAATAATTGTGGCGATCCAATTTCTGCGATTGTGGAAAGTACATATCCAGATTTTTTAAGTCATTGCAGTGATTTAACATACCTGCAACAAAGAGGAATTCTTGCTCCCACTCTTGACATGGTTGAATCGATCAACGAATACATGGTTTCACTAAACCAAAGTCAACCAAAAACATTTTTTAGTTCCGATACAATTTGCATGTCAGACGATGCTTTTACAGGTTTGGAACACATACATACACCTGAATTCCTAAACACTATTAAGTGTTCTGGAATTCCAAATCATGTTATCACTTTGAAAGTGGGTGTCCCAGTGATGTTCTTGAGAAATATAGACCCATCTTCAGGGCTATGTAATGGAACAAGATTAATCATCACTAGACTCGAGTTATCGAAGCAAAAATTTTATCGGGAAATATGGATGGACAAAAGGTCTTCATTCCGAGAATGTCATTAACTCCATCTGATGCAAGAATACCTTTTAAATTCCAACGAAGACAATTTTCAATAGTTGTATCCTTTGCAATGACGATAAACAAAAGTCAAGGACAATCTTTATCTCATGTTGGGTTATATTTGAAAAACCGGTCTTCACACATGGCCAGCTTTACGTTACTCTATCACGGGTTAAAAAAGAAAGGGATTAAAGATTTTGGTTTATGACGATGATGGAGAAATTTCAAATAAAGCAAAAAATGTGGTTTACAAAGAAGTTTTCCATAATTTACTTGGAGAATGATAGCAAATCTGATATATTTTCGCAACATTTTTGGTTCTCATGCTTTTGTCTTTGCTAAACCATATTGAAAATAAAGTTCAGAAACAACAGTTGACAACTTCAATTGGTAAGCTTAACTTTTATCTCATCATCATTTG
This sequence comes from Nicotiana sylvestris, assembly GCF_000393655.2. Taxonomy (NCBI): domain Eukaryota; kingdom Viridiplantae; phylum Streptophyta; class Magnoliopsida; order Solanales; family Solanaceae; genus Nicotiana; species Nicotiana sylvestris. The sequence goes on along the minus strand of NC_091066.1, from coordinate 148,851,159 downwards.
TTGTTACTATTTTCAGTCACTTTTAACTATTAACTTCTTAATGTTTACATCTACTAACAAATAACTCGCAAAGTTATATTTCTTCCAATATTATACGCTACTTCAATTCTATCCTTCCTAATGATGTCATTTGATTTCAAGTTAACTTAGGGCTGATGCAAAATATGGCTACTGATTTTTATTTCATTAAGGACATAACAATTTCGAGGATGCAACAGAAGTTTAAATGTCGGGTTGTTCGTCTATGGAAAGCCCGAGATTGTTCCAATTCAAACACTAATTTCTCCATTGAATTGGTTCTACAAGATGAAAAGGTATTACAAATCAATTTCTTTTACTTACAAGTATTTTGCGTCTTTAATTTTAAATAGCAAAATCTTCAATTGTTGTTATGCTGTTCACAAATTTTTAAACCTACTTCCTCGATTGGTTGTAGAAGATTTCAATATACTACAACAATTCACTTTTTGTTGTTAAAATATTTGGATTAATAGTTAAATTATATAACGAACATAATCTGGATACTTATATAATCTTTAAGGACTTCTTTACTTAGCTAAAAGAGTTTCAGTGTAATTTCTTGCTCTCCCATCATTGTAAAGAAATGAATTATTTTTGCTCTTTGTCGGTACTATTGACTAAAGGTACTTCTTTGCTTATGAAACTGAAAAGGATGAGGGCTTTTATCAGTATAATAATTTTACTGTTTCGTTCTGTTTCTTCGGAAAATACTCTTGAACTTATTATGACACTTGCACTTTTTTCCAATTTGTTTAACTAGATATCCTCTTTTTATTTAAAAACTGTATTTTCTATCTATATATGCAGTCAATCTATTCAACTAATATGTGATTTTAAAATGTCATACAATGGGTGATAGTTTTAAATCTGTCAGTATGTCATTTTAAAAAGTCATACCACTGTCCTGCACTTATTGTTGATGAAATAATCTGATTTCTTCACATTATTACAATACCAATTGCTATATCTTAGATAGACCATGACATTTATTAATTATTATACAATCTTCATTTATATTGTCTATAATAATTACTAATTTTACACTTTTTCAATTGGTCAATGTTATTGTAGATGTCAATGTTCTGAATGCTCATTATGAATAAGAAGAAGATTATCTTCATGTTGGCACAAGTTGAATACATAACTCCTGAGAAAATTGAGATTGTTTATGCCAAATTCAAATTTGTTGCACAGTGCTTTGTCTCTGGTAAGCACATAAAGAACTTTTCTCTTATGGATTCGCTAAATGGTGCCTCCTTTGATCACTGCTGCAACATTGCAGGTGATAACTTTAATTCCTCTTTATTAGAAGTAGTTTGAGTAGAGCCAGAAGTATTTAATGAATGGGCATCATACGATAGAATCAAGGTACCATTTAATCTTCAATATTTAGCCAATGCATTTACATTTTGTCAAATGCTTCACTTAAAGCAACTTCTGTGGAGGTCATCATTTAGATTTTAATGTTGCATTGCATTAACCATCATATTTTGCATTTCTTATCATTAACTCTGCACAAAGCACATGAGTTGTTCTTATATTCACACAGGTAGAAAATTACAACTTGCTTCTACAGCTTCCCATAAGATATACTGGTAATTAAATATTTGGTCAACTTTTTTATTCTCATGATGGCTTATTTTGATATATTACTGTTAGTTATAATGATTGTTGCTTTATACAAAGGTTGTGCAGAAAATTTTCATAACTGATTTCGACTATCTTTTTCCCTTTCTCAATACAAGATGATTTACCACTTGTTCGTTCATTCTGGGTAATTTTGTTTATCGGACATGTCCCGAGGGATGTAGAGAAGCTATAAAATCTTTGATTTCTGCAGCAGCAAGACTCGCCGACGTGCCAGAATTACGCCTATTAAAAAGTATATAATATATGATTGCCTAGCCCTGTCTTGCCTTTACCTTTTTATGTGAAAGTTCTGACACTTCATTTTTATCTTGTACGGTCCAGAAATTGGAACAGGATTTTTAAAATATGCTAAGCCTGTTCAACTTAAATAGGGTCAGGAGATCACAATCTCAACTTATTACATCATTAAAGTTGATGAGAGTATGATAAGCATGAGCTACAAAAAGTTAGCATAGGATGTAAAGCCACAAAGTGTGATCATCTGTGCAGATGGCACAATCACCTTTACAGATTTGTCTTGTGACAAAGAGAACGGTTTGGTATGATGCCGCTGTGGGAACACTGCTGTTCTTGGCGAAACAAATAATTTCAATCTCCGGTGAGTAATTGTGGATCTGCCAGCATTGACAGATAAAGACAAGGATGACATTTTAAATTGGGGAGTTCCGAATCTTATTGACATGATTGCGTTTTCTTTTGTTCGTAACGGTTCAGATCTCGTGGAGGTTCAGAAGCTGCTAGGTGAACATGCAATGAAAATTCTTATGATGTGTAAGGTTTGCTTCTGACCAGCTAACTATGTAGTCTAATTTTTTCTCCATTAAGTTGCCTATTCACTTGCTCATGTTCTCATATACTGGTTCGGAAACTTGCTCATGTTCTTATACACTTCTGATCCAAAGTACAATACAACAAAATGTGATGTCTTAATTAATGTGAATTACACATATGTATAAATGCTCTTTGTTTTTTTGATAATAACTAAAGACAAATTTCTGCTTTTTCAGGTGTACTAATCCTTTTAAAGAAAAAGACAAGTACTTCTGTAGCATTACTCCAGCATACTCCATCATTACTCCATATCCGTTGTATGCTAAATTTGTTTCGTTGATTAAATCTGATCCAGTAATACATACGTTGCTTCTAATTTCGTCGAAAGGAGAAGTCTTGATGTTAATGGGAAAATTTTTGATGTAGATAAAGATGACTTCTTTATGTTGACTACTAAGGAGGGGAAAATGATTGTTGAGAGGGATCATTTCAGGGTTAAAAGGGAAAGTGAGTTGCGTAATTTAGACTTTGAGCAACATCCTGCTCAGATTCTTGATGCTTTCATGCCACTCTATTTGAATAGCCAGATTTTGAGGGCACTTGAAGAGTCATTTGCGAGTGAGCTTGCTGCTAGGATGAATGCAATGAGTAATGCCACGGTAATGGTTTAATTTCTTTCAAAAGGTCATCAGTTGGTTTTAGATGCTCGTGTTGTTGGTTCCACTAGGGTATTCCTTTACCCACAGTATGTTTCTTTCTGTTGAAGTGTCTGCAGGAGCGGAGGGAGAGTAGGAGATAGGGGTTCGACCGAACCCAGTGGCTTTGGTGCAAATCATGTATATGTCTTAAAAAATTTATTAAATATGTATAAATTACTAATTTAGAACCCAGTAATTTAAAGAATTTAGAATCTCGAACCCACAAACTTCAAATTTTAGCTCCGCCTCTGAGTGTCTGCCATTAATTTAACAAACTTAATAGCTCAGACCATTAGTCATTGCATTGGCTTATTTAAGTTGCAAATTCTTTTCATTCGCTTCAATAATCATGCAATGTAAGCTATTTACAGATGCATGTGACTAAGCACACTTTCAGCGCTCTTTTAGCAGTTGCATAATGCTGCCTTGAATTTTCTTTGAATGCTTTTTCGCAGTGATGCTGCTGCAAATGAAAGTAAAAAGACAAAACCAGCAGCAGTTGATGGTCTTTCATCAGTCTCACAGCATTCTTCTGGATATCAACCTACTTGGGGGGGGGGGGGGCTGCCATGTCAAGTTTCCATGGCTGATATTGTGAAGATGGCTAAGCCGCAGAGAAAAGTGCCGAGTGTACCTAATGTATCTCACCACAATGCCAATGCCCACCAAAACCATATTCAAGGGCTGCCGTCTGGTGCATCACATCAAAATCAGTTTTCTGACAATCATACATCCAATGTTTCTGATGTATATCGAAACTCTGGGATTATCTGGTGCAGCATCGTTCAACCGATGTGGAATGGCCTCTAATCGACCAGCCATCAGTTGCTAGCCAGCCCTCTATCTCAGAGCCTCCCACAGATTCTGAGCTGCATCCTGATCCAGCTAACATATCATATGACAGAATTAATCATCAAACTGAGATTGATGAGGTTCAGGGGATAGATGACAGCACTGCTGAAAATCTTGGTAGTCCTCCAAGCAGAAAGTTGCAGGAGAGGGTCTGATTTTTTCCGATAGAGCATAACTTCTGCGTCATAATAAACTATTTGCTACCCCAGCTACGTCTTCCACATTTTGAATTATACTATTAGATGGCAGACCATCAATAACTTCATATAGAATTTCTGCAGTTTAAATTATTTATGTTCATGTTTTATTATCGGCATTCAATCTTTCCCCTCAATAGCACTGGTAATCATGTTTGGACACCAGTAAACACTTTAAGATTCACTGCTTAATTAGCTTGTCTTAGCTTCTCCAGGTTTATGATCTAGACCTCTCTCCTCTCACTAATAAAGAACTCAAGTTTCATGCTGAATATTACCATGTGTTAGCTCTTTGCCTTGCGTCTGACTCATTGGATTCTTGCACCACGTACGGCCTTCCTCTTACCACAACCTTGCACTACGTACTATCTTCTTTAAATAAACGTCTGGACATACTACTCTTACAATTAGATAAGCTTTCAAAATGTGATAGAATTACTGAAATATAGCTGTTAATTCAAAGGACGTCGCATAAATATTACACTTTCAAGTAGTTAACGAACATTTGATAGAAAATCAGTTCATATAGAGCTAATCGATTATTAAAATGCAGAATGTTGGTTACTCAATTGTCAGCGGGTACTTCTAACTCCATCCAAGCTTTGACATTTTATGAAGAGTTAATTTGTATACACGCAACAGGGTAAAATTCATTGACTTAAAAATTAAACGCATAGGGTCACAGTTGCAGTGCCAAACTTTCAACTGAAAGCAGCAAGTGTTTTTGAATCTTTGTCATGTTCGGTTGCTTAAGGTTATATCTGTAAGTTTTATAATCTCTGATATGAATGTAGAGGTCATTCATTGTATCCATTAAAGCTTGTAATTCATTACAGGATAGCCACATCCGAGGCCGAGGCTCAATTAGATTTATTTTATCTTAATCTCAATTTCGGTCTATTTATCATTATTGTTCTTCATTTCATTATACGCACTTTGGATTAATCAGATTGCTCTAAAATACAAATTCAATTATTTATTCTAAAACCAGTTTTTGCGTAACACAAACCTTATCATTTGAGGTGTTAAAATATCGAAATAATGACTGATCATCCTCAATATCATAGTCATTAGATTTGGATATAATGATTAGCATTAGCAACTACTGATCTGAGGAAAAACAGGACAAAGACTAATAAAGGTAAAATAGCAGTGATTTTACAACAGCTTCTTTTCCTTCTCCAAATGAGGATACAGTCGCTGGAAATTCAAGACTGCCCATATCAAGTGTCTTAAACCAATCTCACGAAATAATACCTTTGGCGAATACAGTAAACAACTTTTATTTTGCACCCATTTTCAGCAACAAGTTTACAACACTCTGCCACTATCCCTATGATTTCCCACTCCCACACAAAACTCCTCACATCCAACCATTTCATACACGTCCAGTCGTCCACCTTCAACTTCCCCATGTTTTCAACCCTCTATTTCACATATCCCTTCACAAATCCTCCCCACTTACCCACTATAACCACTTCCCCACTATACTAATCACATGATATTATAAAAGGACATAATAAGGGAGGTGTTAATACAAGAAAATTCAGAAAACAACGAAGAACAGAGGAGAGTCCGACAATATTACGCAAACAAAAATATTCTGCAAATTCAACATAGCCTCAATTCTGCCGGAAAAGTGAATGCTTTTCGGATTCTTCGTTTCCAATATTGTTTGTCACAAGTTATTTTCGCTTGATTTTGGTTAACTTTTACAGTAAAATTTAATTTGAATAAATTTATAATTTGAAGAAATAATAAGATATTGATTTGAATAATTTTGATTACTCTCAAAATTAATAATACTTCATCAATCTGGAAAATTGGTTCTCAAAGGCAGACTTCGTTTGGTTTTTCCTGCTTTCTTTAGCTTTCTAGCTATTCAGGGCAATTGGTTCTCAAAGGCTCACGTAATTCCAATGGAATAGTTTATAAATTAAGCAATCAAAATCAACACTGTTTTTTCGCTTTCATTACTGTTTTTTTTTTGCAATATAGTATAGTATCACCGACAAGAATATACTAAATTTTATGTGATCTATTGGAATTTAGTATGTACAAGTCTATTGGTGTTGTCAACTTATTTGTATACTAACTGAAATTAGGATGCGTTTCTAAATACTCATATTGGAATTAATTTAAATAGTAGTATCCTCTATTCATTATTCTATCCAATTCAACAATTAAATGTTTCTATTAGCATTCACTATCCTTTTAGCAGTCCTCTCAAGAAATAACATCATTGTCTCTCAAATTTGTGAGTGCTTTGAGACGCTACTGCCTGAGCTATATCTACTAAGGAGCAAGTTTCAAAATAATATGCATGTACTATGTTATCTCATTGACATGTTGTAGCTATTCTTATTCTTTCTTTAGTTCTATTTCAGATATGGATGAACAAGGACACGTTCAAATTACTCCAACTACGAGTGCTCAAATTCAACGAAGGGGACAACGTCGAAAGATACATCGTCGCAACATTTATTCCTATAATGTTGAAATTATCAGGAATGTCCCAAGGGCTATACAAAATAAGTTAAGAGATTGAAGGGCTGAACGAAGGGAAAAAGAAAAGAAATTTAGAGAGCTTAGGCCTGCACTAGATCTACATATTGCAAATTATCAGCTTATGAGAGATGCACTAATAGATGCTATAGACAAAATTATACTATATGATTGGGAAGCATTGTCAATTTTAGTAGATTCACTTGGACAACCTTTAGGTAGTATTTTAACTGACATTTATCACGAGGTGTGGCCAAGTGGACCTTTTTGGGTTTATGTCCTTAAATTTGAAGCAGAGTGGGAGAACCGTCTCTACGACTACCTGTAATTTATTTAATTAATGAAAGTTTTTTTATTGATTTGCAACATTACCTGTCATTTAATTATTATTATTTTTCTTAAGAGCATTAGATAAGATAAATTACATAATGGAATAACGCAAACTTATTCCTTCAAATAATGCAACTTTAATGACATATCCAATGTCTTAAAAGAGGAAAAACATGAATACACACATTACTTTACGCTCTTTGCTTGATTATATGTAATTCTTATGTATAGTAATACTTTACAATTGTTTTGCCTCTTTTCCAATCAAAAATTAATGAGGAATCTATATTAATGAGGATTTAAAAATTATTGAGGAATCGATCAAATGGTTTAAATTTTACGATTGATCAAGTTATAAAAATATGAGATGGTTAAGCAACTAAGTTAATAATTTATTATATTTTTTTCTTCGTATTTTCCGCGCATCGCGCGGGTACTATACTAGTTAAATGAAAAGCCAAAAACTTTGGTATACCAAATCGTTGTAACTCTGAAGTAAGAGGAAGATTTTGTTGATCTTCTTTCTGACACATTTTGATGGGTATTTTGAATTTCAAACGGATCTTTCAATCCCCACTTCTAAAACCCTAGTTTTCTCCTATAAATACTCCTCGACTCTCCCGCCGAAAGATCATTTTTTGTGATAGTCAAAGTGCTATTCAATTAGCGAAGAACCAAGTTTATCATGCAAGGACGAAGCACATTGATGTTCGGTATCATTTCGTACGAGAAATCATAGAAGAAGGTGGAGTCACGGTGAAGAAAATTCATACTACAGAGAATCCTGCTGATATGCTGACAAAGGTGGTGACTGCGGTCAAGTTTCAACATTGTTTGGATTTGATCAACATTGTTGAACACTGAAGATTGAAGATGAAGACACAACCAAAATTTGTTATTGAGAGAGAATTGAAAATGTGGAATTTTGCCAAGGTGGAGATTTGTTGAAGTTTGGCAAAATGCCAAAGTCCCACATTGGTTGGGAGTTAAGTTTGGGGGGGATTTTTCCCCTATAAAAGAAGGCCTAATGTTTAGGATTGAAACACACCTCTCATTTGCCTTCTCATCTGTTTAAGGCATTTGTATCTTCTCTCTTTAGTATTATTTCACTTGTATTTTTGGAGTGGAATAAAATATTGGTTGTGTCCGAGGAGTAGGCAAAATTAGCCGAACCTCGTAAATTCTGGTGTTCCCTTTATTATTGCTTTATTGTCTTATTTATTATTTGGTGGCTGTCATAATTTTTGGTATAGTAGTTGTGACTTATTCACACTCTATACATTTGGCTTCCGCAACAATTGGTATCAGAGCCAAGGTACTGTCTAAGTATGCTCTGTGGTTGCAGCATAGTCTGATCTTCCACATCAGAAAAGATTTATCTTGGTAACTGAGTCAAGGTTCTGTCTGAGTATGCTCTGTGGTTGCAGCTTAGTCTGATCTTCCACACCAGAAAGGAAATAATCTTGATTTGTGTCGTCAGCTATTAAATAATATTTGTGTCAAAGATGGGAGACAATAAACAAGAAGAATCTACATCAAGTGTCAACAATACGTCATCATTGGCATCTTCGCTTATGACAAGAATTGTGTCAAATGCGAAATTTGCGGTCGAAATATTTGACGGGTCCGGACATTTTGGGATGTGGCAAGGCGAGGTTCTAGATGTCCTTTTTCAACAAGGGCTAGATCTGGCCATTGAAGAAAAGAAACCAGATGTTATTGGAGAAGAAGATTGGAGAATTATCAACCGTGTTGCTTGCGGTACCATTCGATCCTACCTTGCTAGAGAGCAGAAATATCCATACACAAAGGAAACTTCTGCAAGTAAATTATGGAAAGCACTGGAGGATAAATTTTTGAAGAAAAACAGTCAAAATAAATTGTACATGAAGAAGAGACTGTTTCACTTCACCTATGTTCCTGGTACCACGATGAATGAACATATCACCAGTTTCAATAAGTTGGTTACAGATTTGCAAAATATGGATACAACTTATGATGATGGTGACTTGGCCTTGATGTTGTTGGCGTCACTTCCTGATGAGTACGAGCACCTTGAAACTACTCTACTCCATGGAAATGACGAAGTTTCTCTCAGAGAAGTTTGTTCGGCTTTGTACAGCTATGAACAAAGAAAGCGAGAAAAACAGAAGGGCGGAGAAGGAGAAGCACTATTTGTGAGGGGTCGTCCTCAAAATCAAACGAGGACAAAGAAGGGAAGATCCAAGTCAAGATCCAGACCCAGCAAAGATGAATGTGCCTTTTGTCGAGAAAAAGGGCACTGGAAGAAAGACTGTCCGAAGTTGAAGAATAAGGCCAAACATAACAATGGAAAGGCCATTATGGATTCAAATGTAGCTGATTGTGATGATTCAGACTTCTCATTAGTTACAACAGAGTCATCAACATCTTCAGACATATGGTTGATGGACTCGGCTTGTAGCTATCATATGTGTCCCAACAGGGACTGGTTCGTGGAATTTCAAGAAGGAGAATATGGAGTCGTCCACACAGCGGATAACAGCCCTCTTACCTCATATGGCATTGGTTCAATACGATTAAGGAACCATGATGGAATGATCAGAACATTGATAGATGTTCGATATGTACCGGATTTGAAGAAGAATCTCATCTCTGTGGGAGCCCTAGAATCAAAAGGGTTCAAAATCATTGCAGAAAATGGAGTGATGAGAGTATGCTCCGGTGCACTAGTGGTAATGAAGGCTAATCGGAAGAATAATAATATGTATCGCTATCGTGGCAGTACAGTTATTGGGACAGCGACAGTGACATCCAGTGACGACAAAGAGGCAGAAGCAACCAAGCTATGGCACATGCGCTTGGGACATGCTGGAGGAAAATCCTTGAAAACTCTATCAGATCAAGGATTGTTAAAAGGAGTAAAGGCTTGCAACTTGGAGTTTTGTGAGCATTGTGTCAAAGGGAAACAGACAAGGGTTAAATTTGGTACATCGATCCATAATACTAAAGGCATTTTGGATTATGTACACTCTGATGTTTGGGGTCCTTCCAAAACACCTTCATTGGGTGGGAAGCACTATTTTGTAACCTTTGTTGATGATTTTTCTCGAAGAGTGTGGGTGTATACAATGAAAAACAAAGATGAAGTGCTGAGAATTTTTCTCAAATGGAAGACGATGGTGGAGAATCAAACAGGCAGGAGGATCAAGTGTATTCGCACAGACAATGGAGGTGAATACAAAAATGATCATTTCAATAAGGTCTGTGAAAATGATGGCATCGTCCGACACTTCACTGTTAGACATACACCACAACAGAATGGAGTGGCAGAACGTATGAACCGGACCTTGCTGGAGAAGGTACGGTGTATGTTGTCCAATGCTGGCTTGGGCAAAGAATTTTGGGCTGAGGCAATTACATATGCATGCCACCTCATTAATCGTCTACCATCTGCTGCTATTGATGGCAAAACACCATTTGAAAAATGGTACGGAAAACCTGCTGTAGATTATAACTCTTTGCACGTGTTTGGCTCAACTGCATATTATCATGTGACGGAGTCAAAATTGGATCCAAGGGCAAAGAAGGCTATTTTTATGGGAATTACTTCTGGAGTCAAAGGATATCGCTTATGGTGTCCTATGACAAAGAAAGTAATATTCAGCAGAGATGTTACCTTTGATGAATTTGCTATGGTAAATAAGGTAACAGAAGATACCAAACAAAATGAAGGTGCTTCTAAGCAGGTGGAGTTTGAGGGAAAATTTATTTTTCCTACACAAGAAGCAGAGGAGGAAACAAATGAAGATTACCCTCTGGAAGGAGAGCCAGTAGAGGAGATTCCAACTCAGGAATCTCAACAACAACTTGAATCAATAGCAACCAGCAGGCCAAAAAGAACAATAACGAAACCTGTTCGTCTCATAGAGACGGTTGCTTGTGCAACCTCAATTGTAGCTGATGATGTTCCTACTACTTATAAAGACGCTGTCCAAAGTTCAGAAGAAGATAAGTGGAGGATTTCCATGAATGATGAAATACAGTCCCTTCATCAGAATCATACATGGAGATTGGCCAATCTCCCGAAGGGAAAGAAAGCAATTGGGTGCAAATGGGTATTTGCAAAGAAAGAAGGATTTCCTAACCAAGTAGATGTTCGCTACAAAGCAAGATTGGTGGCCAAAGGATATGCTCAAAAGGAGGGAATTGATTACAATGAAGTGTTTTCTCCAGTTGTAAAACATTCCTCCATTAGAATTATGTTGGCTTTGGTAGCACAATTGGATTTGGAACTAGTTCAGATGGATGTAAAAACTGCGTTTTTACATGGAAACTTGGAGGAGGAAATCTACATGACTCAGCCAGAAGGATTCAAAGTTGCTGGAAAAGAAAATATGGTGTGCAAACTTGAAAAATCGTTGTACGGATTGAAACAATCTTCTAGACAATGGTACAAGCGATTTGACGAGTTTATGTTGCGGCAAGGGTACAAGAGAAGCAAATACGATCATTGTGTGTATTTGCACAAGCTTAAAGATGGTTCCTTTGTATATCTTCTCCTATATGTTGATGATATGTTGATAGCTTCCAAGAATTCGGAAGAAATTGATAAGTTGAAGATTCAACTGAAGAAGGAGTTCGAGATGAAGGATTTGGGTGAGGCAAAGAAAATTCTTGGCATGGAGATAATTAGAGATAGACGTTCAAAGAAACTCTGTTTATCTCAAAAGGAATATTTGAAGAGAGTACTTCAACGTTTTGGCATAGATGACAAGACTAAGCCAGTTAGTACTCCACTTGCTTCCCATTTTAAGCTAAGTACTACTATGTCGCCAATGGATGAAGCTGAACGAGAGTATATGTCAAAGGTACCATACGCAAATGCTGTTGGTAGCTTGATGTATGCAATGGTTTGCACAAGGCCTGACATTTCACAAGCTGTTGGAGTTATTAGCAGATATATGCACAATCCAGGGAAGGAGCATTGACAAGCTGTGAAGTGGATTCTACGGTATATTCATAATACTGTAGATGTCGGGTTAGTTTTTTAGCAGGAAGACAATCAGTCTGTAGTTGGATATTGTGACTCAGATTTTGCGGGTGATATGGACAAACGAAGATCAACTACTGGTTATGTGTTTACTTTTGCAAAGGCACCAGTTAGTTGGAAGTCTACTTTGCAGTCAACAATTGCTTTGTCTACAACAGAGGCAGAGTACATGGCTATTACAGATGCTGTGAAAGAGGCAATTTGGCTTCAAGGATTGCTAAAGGAGCTTGGTGTTGAACAAAAAGGTATCACAATTTTTTGTGATAGTCAAAGTGCTATTCAATTAGCGAAGAACCAAGTTTATCATGCAAGGACGAAGCACATTGATGTTCGGTATCATTTCGTACGAGAAATCATAGAAGAAGGTGGAGTCACGGTGAAGAAAATTCATACTACAGAGAATCCTGCTGATATGCTGACAAAGGTGGTGACTGCGGTCAAGTTTCAACATTGTTTGGATTTGATCAACATTGTTGAACACTGAAGATTGAAGATGAAGACACAACCAAAATTTGTTATTGAGAGAGAATTGAAAATGTGGAATTTTGCCAAGGTGGAGATTTGTTGAAGTTTGGCAAAATGCCAAAGTCCCACATTGGTTGGGAGTTAAGTTTGGGGGGATTTTTCCCCTATAAAAGAAGGCCTAATGTTTAGGATTGAAACACACCTCTCATTTGCCTTCTCATCTGTTTAAGGCATTTGTATCTTCTCTCTTTAGTATTATTTCACTTGTATTTTTGGAGTGGAATAAAATATTGGTTGTGTCCGAGGAGTAGGCAAAATTAGCCGAACCTCGTAAATTCTGGTGTTCCCTTTATTATTGCTTTATTGTCTTATTTATTATTTGGTGGCTGTCATAATTTTTGGTATAGTAGTTGTGACTTATTCACACTCTATACATTTGGCTTCCGCAACAGTAGTATGTGTGAAGAAATTGCTTATTGTTTTATCTGTTCAAATATTGTACACATTCTATATTATAAGTATGGCCATCTCTAGATGTGTTAATGATACGTTTAAGGAGTTTCTGTCACTTCTCACAAAATCCTAGTACGACACACATATTTCTTTGAGTTGATTTGGAATGAGGACATGCTAGTGGTTCAAAGATCACGTTGTAAATGGTGTTTTAAGGCTCTTGTGTAAAGGAAAGTATATTGTTTGTCCCAACTAACTGATGCCTCCCAAATCTTCAAAGATCATCTAGCATGAATAATGAGTTAGCTATGAATGTAGGTTAAGACATAGTGGTCCATCAGCATAATAAAGTCATAGTGCCTCCTTTCCTTTCAACCATTGAATCATTGCGTGACTTTATTGACCTTCCATTAAAGAATATTGTTACTCGTAGGATTATCATCTAGTAAAATTCTCTGTCTCTGTCTATATACACATGTATATTTTGGTGTTAGAACTCAAGCCTTAAGTCGTTCTTATCAAATTTGTTCGTCCAACCGAGTGGCAGTTATTCCTTGTTCTTTTGGGTGTATTTTATTAACTTAGACATCATGTCTTTAGGACTTACACTTCCAATATGAAGATTTCTTGAGTTTTTCTATTTTATCTTTTATATAAAAGTAAGTGTACACCTGTTAGAACTACTTAAAACTTTGGTATGTATTCTGACATATGGTGAAATAATTAGTTGTGTTCCTTAAGTAGTCTTGTCATCTGTTTCAAAATTGAACTCTTATGGTGATGCATAAACTTGAACGGCCATGGATTTTTATAAGTTTGAGCTTCTTGCTTGACAATATGCTTTAAATGCTTCTTTAAAAGTATTACTTATGTCTGTTCAGATGGTTCTTAAGCTAATGAGTTTTTTTTTATCTTTTGCTTTTGTTTGCATGTACACTTCCGAGTGACATGGAGTCTTACTGCAAGACTCTTCCTACCCGCATAGAGTTATCACGTTCTATCTTCTTTAATCGCATTGGACAACAAGCAAGCGAAAATTGCTTGGGAATGCCTATGGCATCTTTCGTCTATTTTCTTTTATCACTTGTTCTATTTAACTCTCTTATGATTGATAATTTATGTATTTATGGTTATCTCAAGCTTTTTTTTGGATTGTTATTGAAACTTACTTTTGATATAGGATTAACAGTGAAGTTCTTTTTTCTTTTCACTTAGGATCGTTCTTTTAAACAACAAAGTACCTTCTTTTTATCACATAAAGGAGCACTTTTTATTAAGAACTTTGAATTAGTCTTCAAATCAGTTCTTTTAAAAAAGCTATACTTTTTGAGTCAAGACCAATTATCATATTGTTGCCTTGAATTACGTGTTTTAGAATTTTCAAACTTTACTATTTAAGTCTCGAAATCATTTTATACAGTCATAAATCTTTTCTTAACTAAAAGTTATTATCACCTTTATTATTATAAAAAATATTTTCTAAATAACGTTTTACTTGAGCATTGTAGGCACCCATTTGGTCATTTCGTTTATGGTTTTAGGATTAATTTCTGCTTCTATTCAGAGCAACAATATGGGTGTTTTTTGGAGCAGCGATGGGGTACTATTCTGAGAAGCGAAAAGTCCCTAAGGGTTAATTTTCCCCGTCATTGTTTGACATTCACATATTATGAAATATTGTCTATGACCTAGCCATCTCCATTACTAGGTTATGAGTGAAAAAACATACTATTATAAAAGATAATATGTTAGAAAATATACAAATATTATTTTTTCCCAAATTTTTCTATAATTCTTTTAGGATGAAGAAAATCAAAAGAAAAGAGAATAAAAGGAAAACAAGTCTTGAAAAGAGGTCAAAAAGAGAAGGAACACCATTCTTAATGTATCATACGAGAACATATTGATACGTTTTGTTAGTTTAAAGGTCAAATGAAGAATGCAAAGATATGATAAAAAAATTAAGTATTAATTATAATTTTCTGGCATATACATTAATTTGGGTGAAATTCAAAAATAATCATATTTCCAACTGGTCGTTCAAAAGTAGCCCAGTCTCAAAAGTAATCGAAATTTAGCCATATTTCTGTAAAGATATTGAGTGAAAACACTGTTCAAAATCCGAAAAAATACGCCAGTATATTATGCTGTAGTTCCAGCATAAGTATATTGAACTCCAACATATTATACTGGAGTTCCAGGATAAGTATGTTGGAACTCTAACATAATATGATGGAGTTCCAGCATAAGTATACTAGAACTCCAGCATAATATACTGGAGTCCAGCAAGTATACCGGTCCAGCATAATATACTGGAGTTTGGAGCACTGATGCTCCAGTCTCCAGTATATTATACTGGAGCCAGCAAAGTATACCGGTCCAGCATAATATGCTGGAGTTCATACACAGGTGCACCGAACTCCATTATATTATGCTGGACCGGTCTCTGTTGCAACAAAATAGTGGCTATTTTTCATTGACTTGGTAAACGCTGGCTATTTTTGAATGACCAGTCCGAAAATTGGTTATACCGTGCTATTTTTACTTAATTTTCTGGTATTTGAAAAGGTAGCCAACGAAAAATTAAAATTGGTAACTTAAAAAATTGAATTAAAACATATTGAAAACTTGGAAAGAAGCAATGTATTTGTGGACTCGATTAGGAATATATTGCATTTGGGTTAGATAATGTCCAAAACAAGCGAAATAGGTTATTGTAGAAAAAATTAGGTGGGCTAGCCACTTTTTGGGCCAATTTTAAAGTTTATTCAGCTTTTTCAAATGTATTAGCAAAGTAGTTTTTGGAGGTATTTCTCGCTATACTATTTCCCTCTTATTCTTAATTCTTATTAAATAAGGTTTTGCAGCATATGGTGAAAAGTAATTAAATTTTTTTCTATGCTACAAGATTTAATCTCATTGAAAAATAATTGCAATGAGATTTAATCTCATTAAATTTTTTACAAGTGAGATTTATATAATTGCAATTCAAAGCATAATAATAAATCTTGCATATTTTTCACCCACCAAAGGAAATATATTATGATCTGAAATGAGGCTTCCACTCTTTATTATTAACAACAACAACAACCCAGTATAATCCCATACGTAGGGTATGGGGAAGGTAATATGTACGCAGACCTCACCCTCACTCTTTATTATTAGCCTCTTTTAATTTTACAAATATATTTTGTATTAGCTGACAATGTATGGTACAATTTTTAGTTGTAGATATACCAAATTTTCAAACAATACAATTTAAAAATATGAAATAAGATGGTCTGGCAAAATGATTATCCCATTAAAGTCAAAAATAGGTAATTTTAAATAAGAATGATGTCCTACGTTACAGATGCGAGAATGACTTTCATACTAGAAGATGTTATTTTAATTTCGCCTGTTGAAGTTGGACTACATGTAATTTTAATTTTCATTCTCACTTAGTCTTAGATTTAACTGATACATCGCCCGATAATTACTAATCTGATACCGAACTGCCTCTATCTTATTGGTTAGCTAACAGATTAGTACATTTAAAAACCGATAACCGATAAGCTGAACTGTTAAGTGTATTATCCACCCGATCTGCCCGACAAGCACCCCTAAAATACATAACAGCTTCAGTAATCGTTGTTGTATTTTAAAATTTTGACAAGTAAAACTCTAATACAATGTACTTAGTTATAACTTTGATCATGTAGTGATGTCTTTATCTCTGTATTTAACCTATTGCAAACTCATTATTTTTTGCCTTTTCTAAATGTTGCGCAAGCTTAGGAATAATTTTGTCATTATTGATGACTTCGATTGTGTATACGGTAGAAATCGGGGCTACTCGGTCTTGTGAGCTCGAGGGTCACTTCAAGAGCGAGATTGAAATAAACTAAGAGCGAGCCCGATGTATACGGTCAAAATCATATGCCTCCAATTTTGAAGGCCCGAGAAGTCGCATCGAGAACAAAAGTTTGACATAGACCAAGCTCGGGCTAGAGGTGTAATAAGAGGCTCGAAGATCTAAGTGCTCGAGGAGCATCAGAGCCAAGTATGCTCGACTTCTAAATAGTACCGTTATGGATTTGTAACAGAATGAGCTAGATTCCTGCCACGTCTCCAAGATCATAGCGCAAATACCAGAATGGGATTGTACGATTCCGTACTAGGAGGTTAGATATTTGTATCAAGAATATTCCTTACTTAAATAGAAATATACCTTATTTAGGGTCCCCTATTATATAAAGGGGACCCCAACCATTTGTAAAGATTATCTCATCATTAGCAAGAATATACTATCCTACTTTTCTCTCTTACTGTTCATCAGAATTATCCTTTAGCTCTACTGTTCTTACTTTACTTTTCTTGTTTAATTGTTCTTATTGTTCTACGCCTACCTCGAGGTCACTAAGCTCGAGATCACCGTTGTTGGGTAATATTTGTTTGATTTACTTGTCTTTTTCATTTCTATTTCATATTTCTTGATTATTAATTTGTATTGAACTAAATTACATATCTTTAAAACCGCAAATCAAATTTAATTGTTACTCGTATTTCCGAGGTAAACAATTTGGCGTCCACCGTGGGGCCAAAGATAATAGTGATTATTTCAGTACTGATTCTTATAACACGCATTATTTTTACACTTGTTCTTGTCAGAGATTCTTTGTTTTCAGGTTAAAACATGTCAGACTCACAAAATGCTCCCGCACACAGCGATGTCAGTCTTGGATTTTGTGGGAAAAATAATAATGTAGGGGTCGGTGTACCACCGATAAACCCCGGAGGAAGTGTACGCAGGAAAGTCAGATATGGTGGCCAAGGAACACAAAGAATAGGAGATGAGGGAGTCAGCCTCCAAGTGATATTCGAGATGCTGCAAGCTCAACAGATTACCATCGTCCAACTCAAGAGTCAGAATAAAACTCTGAGTATAGCTGAACCGGGGAACACTCGATGTGCTGAACCAGCACCAGAGAGATCAAACGGAGATGGCTTGGGGACTGACCCCACAATTATGAGGATGCTCGAGGAACTCACCAAGAGAGTCGAGTTCGTGGAGAAGAAGATCGAAGATAATAACAAAAAAGTGGAGACTTTTAACTCCCGCGTTGATCAAATATCGGGGGCACCCTCGACCTTAGAAGGACTAGATCCTAAAAGGTTCGTGCAAAGACCATTCCCCCCAGTGCGGTCCAAAGCCAATTCCTAAGAAGTTCTGTATGCCCGAGATTCCCAATTATAATAGGACAACCGATTTGAATAAACACGTCACCTCGTATACGTGTGCCATCAAAGAAAACGACTTGGAAGACAACGAAATTGAATTCGTACTGCTGAAGAGGTTCAGGAAGACTCTATCCAAGAGTGCCTTGATATGGTATCATAACTTACCCCCTAATTCTATTGATTATTTTGCTATGCTTGCAGATTCTTTTGTAAAATCACACGCCGAAGCCATAAAAATTGCAACGAGGAAGTCGGACCTTTTCAAGGTATGACAGAAAGAAAACGAGATTCTCAGGGAATTCGTATCTCGGTTGCAAGCGGAGAGAATGGATTTGCCTCCGGTCACCGATGACTGGGTCGTTCAAGCTTTCACTCAAGATCTCAACAATCGGAGTTCTATAGCTTCACATCAGTTGAAGCAAAGTTTGCTCGAATACCCGGATGTCACTTGGTCCGATGTACATAATCGGTACCAGTCGAAGATTAGAGTCGAAGATGATCAATTAGGGACTCATTCGGGGTCCGTTTATCCTAGCAGGCCCGTGAGTAGGATCAAAAGGGACGTCGATCGAGAGTCGAGGTCAAATAGAGATCGATATCAACCGTACAACAGAGACCATAGAGGCACCGAGTCTGGGCGAAGCTTCGCAAAAAATGAGGGGAGAAAGGGTCGAGGTCAAAATTTACGAGGGCTTGATGCCGAGGAAGATCACGTTAAATATCCAAAATCCGAATAAAGGTACGACCCCATTCCGATTCTCTCTATTTTTCGACTAACACTACAAGATATCGATAAGGATCGGCACGAAGCTTTGAATCTTAAAGCACGCGTTGCACTCTTTTTTCCTTGGACTGGTTTTTGTCCCAAATGGATTTTTCCGACAAGGTTTTTAACGAGGCAACCATTGTTCGTGCTGACTTAGGGGAGTTCAACGGTATCCGAGGTTCCCTGAAATAAGCCTTGAGATCTGGGAGGCATTACCCTCGAGTATCCGCTTTATTTTAAGGAAGTTACTTTGTGACAACGGGGCCTCAATAGGAAAATGTTATAAGGGTCAAACGGTCAGATGAGCCGTGCCCATATAGGTTACTCAATCCCTATCATCGAACATGCGCACATGTATAATCGTCTATTGAGAGAAATATCTTCCCTTGACGATATCTCATGCTTCTAGAAAAATTTTCTATTTCATACTCTTGATTTATTATGTAAACAGGATTGAGGGTCGATCACAACAGAAGTTCAAACTGCCAACATTTCGAGACAATAAGACCTTAAAGGCGATCCTCGATTTTACGGGCCACGGCCACCCTACTCGGGGACTGACTCTTCGGTCAAGCTTGAAGTAAAATGGAAGGTAAGCCCAAAGGGCAAGTTCCGAACTAAAAAGGCTACAACCAAGTTAACGCGGATCGGGAGCATTCGAAATCCGTAACAAATACAAAAGCCCAAGGGCTATCTTAACCCGAGTTCGAGCAAACTCTTATTCGGGGACTATCTACGAAGCCTAAGGGCAAACTTTACTTCGAGTTCGAGTAAATCCTCACTCGATCATAAAATCCCACGGGCTTTCTTAACCCAAGCGCGAGCATACCTCGAACACTCGGTGACTACCTACTCGAGCTATCCTAGTTCGAAATCATTAGACCTCAAAGAGGCACCCCCCCGATATATGGTCCAAAGTTATCATACTCAGGGACTAACCTTTCAGACAAGTTCGAAAGGCTATGGGGAAACAAGTCCAAGAAACATACCCGAAGGCTACGACCATATTGAAAAGCTACGGCCATATTAATGACTATAGTCGTGTAAAAGGCTACGGCCGAAATAATGTGGCTCGGAGACGTCCGACTTTCGTCATAAATTAAAGGCCTTCAAATACTTCGAAAAAACGGTTAAGCTCGGCTACCCTCGGCAAAAGCAAAATGGGCTTCGATAAAATTAGCCCTCGTATAATTTTAAGGCTTCGATAACATCAGCCTTCGAAAAATCCTCAAGAGTTATTAACACGAACAGGTTCTGATCGAGTGAGCCCTCGAAAACCCAACGGGTACAAAAAACACATGTTAAGGCATAAAGAAATTTTCACTAAGTCTTTTAGCCAAAAAGAGGGAAAAATTATAGTCGTCTTAGAGGACGAACTAGCACAACTTAAAGAGCCTAAGGGCTGATCTAAAAGAGTATAAGGGCCAATAAAAAAGCCTAAGGGCTAACTTTACTTCGAGTTCGAGCAAATCCTCACTCGACTATAAAGCAAGGGCTAACTTCATTTCGAGTTCGAGCAAGTACTCACTCGACTACTAAGCCCAAGGGCTACCCGAGTTCGAGAAAATTCTTTCTCGGGGACTATCCATAAAACCTATGGGCTAACTTCATTTCGAGTTCGAGCAAGTACTCACTCGACTATTAAATCCAAGGGCTACCCGAGTTTGAGAAAATTCTCATTCGGGGACTATCCATAAGCCTATAGGCTAAGTTCATTTCGAGTTCGAGCAAGTACACACTTGACTACTAATCCCAAGGGCTACCCGAGTTCGAGAAAATTCTCATTCGGGGACTATCCATAAAACCTATGGGCTAACTTTATTTCGAGTTCGAGTAAGTACTCACTCGACTACTAAGCCCAAGGGCTACCCAAGTTCGAGAAAATTCTCACTCGGGGACTATCCATAAAGCCTGTGCGCTAACTTTATTTCCAATTCGAGCAAGTACTTACTCGACTACTAAGCCTAAGGGCTACCCGAGTTCGAGAAAATTCTCACTAGGGGACTATCTTTCGAGCCCAAGGGCCACCTCATCTCAAGTTCGAGCATGTCCTCACTTGGCCATAAGGCCTAAGGGCTATTTTTATTTCAAGTTCGAGCAACACTCACTCAACTATCAAGCCCAAGGCTTACCTCACCTCATCGACTGTTGAGCCTAAGAGCTACTCAAACTCAAGTTCGAATGGTCATTCGAGGACCATTGATCAAAAACGTTTGAGGGTAGAACTTATTATCGGTCATTACCATCTCAAACTTTGAACATTCAAAAAGAAATTTTATGATAAGTCACTTTGACCCGCATAAAAGAGTAACAGATTCAGAAGCCATGGAAGGAAAAAGACTTGTATAAACCTTTTACAAGAGCTATAGGTCACAATCAAGATTTCCTCGCAAGGGCCGATCAGCCTCAAAAGCAAAAAAATTACTAAGAGCATGAAACCTAAGCGGCACGGTCCTCATCGACCGAAGTGTCTTCGCCCTCGGAACCTTCCGCCGGACTCGCTAAAAGATCTCGGAGTTTTCCTCGAGAAAGGCCAACTTCCAAGCTTTCGTTTCCTCAGTCGCTTATGTCACGATGATGATATCGTGGCAAATCGGGATAAAAGATCAAGGACTCAATTTGTTTCTTATCGTTATACTCCAAAAAATGCGGGGACTATTTGTATACGGTTAAAATCGAGGCTACCCGATCTCGTGAGCTCGAGGGTCACTTCAAGAGCAAGATCGAAATAGACTAAGAGCGAGCCCGTACGGTCAAAATCATATGCCTCCAATTTTGAAGGCTCGAGAAGTTGCATCGAGAACAAAAGTTCGATATAGACCAAGCTCGGGCTCGAAGGTAGAATAAGAGGCTCGAAGACCTAAGTGCTCGAGGAGCAACGGAGCCAAGTATGCTCGACCCTGAAATAATACCGTTATGGATTTGTAACAGAATGAGCTAGATTCCTGCCACGTCCCCAAGATCATGGCGCAAATCCCGGAATGGGATTGTACGATTCCGTACTAGGCGGTTAGACAGATGTATCAAGAATATTCCTTACTGTAAATAGAAATATACCTTATTTAGGGTTCCCCTATTATATAAAAGAGACTCCAACCATTTGTAAATATCATTTTATCATTAGCAAGAATATACTATTCTACTTTTCTCTCTTACCGTTCATCAGAATTATCTTTTAGCTCTACTGTTCTTACTTTACTTTTCTTGTTTAATTGTTCTTATTGTTCTAAGCCCACCTCGAGGTCACCGCTGTTGGGTAACATTGGTTTGATTCACTTGTCTTTTTCATTTCTATTTCATATTTCTTGATTATTAATTGGTTTTGAACTAAATCACATATCTTTAAAATCATAAATCAAATTTAATTGTTACTCGTATTTTCGAGGTAACAGATTTTTTGTACAGACACAAAATAAATACATTTGAATTCCGGTTGGCTGGTAGATAGATTCAGATTCAGATACTCCAACTTCTTTCATTGGTGGAAGCTTTGAAATAATGGTTCCAACAATAACTCCATGATATGGTATTGGACTTTTTGCCTTTAAAAGTTTTGAAATTTAGCTTTCTACATTTGAATACAGTAAAGTGTGTTAACAGAGAAGGATATTTTGAATTTCTAAACTCCAGTAGAGTTTCACCCTTAAAATTTATGAACTCCGCCATATGGTGTTGCGGTTTGTCACATAGAAATTTTCCAATTCCAGAAGTCTTGAAGTTTGAACTTATTAATGTTCAAAGTCCAGTAGTTTTTTCTGGAGGTTTTTCGTGTTTAAGCTAAGGCAATTTTTATCCAAATATTTTGCTAATAACTGTCACACCTCCTTTTTCCGCCCCGGCGAGGGTGCGTGGGGGAGTTTTCTCCAATTGAAGGACAACCGAAACAGGATTTGTTTGTTTGTTTCAGAGTCGCCACTTGGGAATTTTAAGGCGTCCCAAGTCACCAATTTTAATCCCTGAATCGAGGAGAATATGACTCTGTTTATTATTCTGCGAACCAGAAATCCTGAGTAAGGAATTCTGTTAATCCGGAAGAAGGTGTTAGGCATTTCCGAATTCCGTGGTTCTAGCACGGTCGCTTAACTGTTTTTATTCTTGGCTTAATTATCTCGATTTTACATTTTTTATTGCATGATTTTGTTATCGCTTCTGTTTAGATTGTTTATAATTAAAGACCCTTCTTCGAATCGAATCACGCATACGTGTATCCGTTTTATATATTATATATATTTTTAACGTGAAAAATCGTGTCACGCGTACGTATACACAATGATATTGATAATATAATAATTATTTTTTCGAAATTGTTTTTTATTATAAAAATAGACTTAAGTTCGAAATTGTGCTTAAAATAAAATTAAGAATGTCTGTCGCTCTTGTATGATTAAATAGCGAACTGCACATCTAGGGTTATATGAAATTAATTTAAGATCCTCCGACGAATCTCTTTTTAATAAAAAT
This sequence comes from Nicotiana sylvestris, assembly GCF_000393655.2. Taxonomy (NCBI): domain Eukaryota; kingdom Viridiplantae; phylum Streptophyta; class Magnoliopsida; order Solanales; family Solanaceae; genus Nicotiana; species Nicotiana sylvestris. Next base: position 148,827,738 of record NC_091066.1, on the reverse strand, counting down.
TTGCTTGAAGTTGCGCGAACGCATAATCCGAATTGCCTTTAGAAGTATAATCAAGTCACGCGAACGCATCCTTAATTATGCAAATATTCTTGACAGTAATATAAATTCTCTACAAATGTTTATTGCATCCATCTATTTTTAAATGTAAGAGTCATGGAGAATCACCGATTGGGATGCCACCAAATTTCTTGACAAAGAATTCAAAATTTATTAGGCGTTGCTACAAGTCTTATTTTACGCGTATGAATTATATACCTCAAAACTATTCAAATTTTAAAGAATTAATGATATGAAAAAGAAACAAACAACATGTAACTAAAAATACTACCATTTTTATCGTGGATACAACATTAATATATCCAAAAATCGAATCGCATATAAAACTGGAAAAGAATTAATTTGATAAACAAATTAATAGTTTCTGAAGAATTTTCATTGTTATATTTAATGCGAACTCTATTTCTACATATCCTTGACATAAAATGTTGCAATTCGTGCTTATAAATCCCATATCCTTCTCATATACTTGTTTTTAGTCCAAAGTTATAATTGTTTGGTTAATTTGTTTACAATGGTAGATAAGAATCAAGTTGATAAGAAAGAGAACTATTATACAAATTGATTCAATAAAATTGCATCACATGCAATATAGTTGTACGTTTGAACCATTCCTAATATTCTAAACTCGTAACGAATTATATCAACTCACCTTTCACTTATGGTTATACATGTAACTGTTATCACGCCATGTACGAACAACATACAAATTTCATCAATCTAGCTTTAAAATAAATCAAAAATAAATTTCTTTTACTGTGTAATTTCTGAATTTGCATAGTGTTAAATATTTGTTTATGTCCGTAAATATTTACTTTGTCATGACAAAATGAAAAATAAAATAAAATACATGTTGCATGCATATAGGATTTAATTATACATTTAAGAGATAATTTAAATAAAATCGCAAAAATATGCATTGGTTCTATTTCAAATGTTTCATTGGGTGATTGATGTTTTGACTACGTGTTAAATAATTGTTATGAAGTAATTAATATTTTTGTGTAAGGTTAAAAATTGTTTTATAATTTTTATTAGGATTTTTTATAATTTAAATAAAATTAGAAAATATATGTAATTGTGAAAGAAAATTGGACCTGGATTAAAATCCAGGCCCAAGTGAACTAATTACCCCAACAGCCCAAACCAAATTACCCCCTTTAGCCCAGGTCCGGTCTAGTCCGAAAAGAGTCAATACGACAGCGTTTAGTCATGGCTCAACATGGACCGTTCGATCAAATCCAATCAACGGACGAGATCTTCTACCCTTACCCGAAACCCGTAACCCGACCCTTTGACCCAATACAGGCCGACCCTGAACTTAGACCAAACGACGTCGTTCGGATTAGTGGATTAATCCTGGCCCTTAATCTTACTTGATCGGACGGATAACATCAGTCCACCCCACCCCTATATAAGTCCCCAAGCCTTACCCGGCCCCTAACTAAACACCCCCCCTCTCCTACACTGTTCATCATCATCCCAAACCCCCACTCCTAACCCTAGCCGCCCTAGGATTCCACCGCCTGAAACCCGGCGGCATCAACGCCGCCGGTCACCAAAGTAACACCCCAGAACCCCCTGAGCCTCCTCTATCCAAATATGTTATCTGCTTGGTTCGAATCTCCCTGAAGATTCTCGAATCTTCATTTGAAGATTTGAGCCAAGTTCAGATCTAAACCAAACAACACCTAGTTAACACCATAGCTTCCCCTAGTCATCCTGAGTATGGATCTGTTGGTTGTTTGGTTCGAATCAGTCCGGAACTTCTCGAATCTTCTTTTGAAGATTCGGACCAAACAAGAACAAACTCAGATCCATTTCAAACTAACACGAAATAACCCCTAGGCTACCCTCACCCTTGTATCATGTTTGGTTCCCTTCAAATCTGCCCAGAAATGTTCGGATTTAAGATCCAAGAACCTGAAACCCTAAAAATTTCCAATCTTGGAATTTTTCCGATTTCAAGTAAAAGATTGAGGTTCAATCGACCTTAGTCAAAGTATTTTCAGTGGAAAATACTTCGACTAAGGTCTGTTTGATTTCAAACAAAAATCCGAAGCCGAGTTGAGTTCGAGTCTGATTAAAATTCAGAGGTATTTTTCTATTATTTTTGTGTATTCTAAGTGTATTGTTGTCTGTGTCAATAGCTTTTTGATTTTTCATATTTGTTTTGATCAATTCTGTCATTTCTGTCTCCTACCTATTTACTTGATCCGAATGTGAATTGTTTCTATTGGTTGTGATTATTTACAATGTATGTAATCGACTCGATTAAGTTCGTCGATTAGTTATATTATGAATTCTCGTTTATGATAAATACTGATTGAAACAATTTGTCTACCTATTGTTTGTTGACAATTGTTATAGATAGTTAGTTAATTAGTCTTTTAAATCATGTTTGTTTATAAATCAGTGAGTCCGTCAAATGGATGTTGTGTATGTATTGATTTCTGGGTAGTTAGTTTCAGGTAATGCATATACTGTCAATACCCCTGCACTTATGCTAAATTCAATTTCAATTCAGATTTTGTTCTGTTAAGTTCTGCGTATTGTTAAAATGTTTGTGTACAAGTTCAGTGTTCAAATCTGAATTTAATTTTGTTCCATTAGCTATTAGACATTGGGTGTTGGATCAATTAGCTATCATTGAATAGACAGAATGTTTGTTTGATTTAGGACTTGGTTATTAGCTGCTAAACAGGTTTAATTCAGATAATTTGGTTAAGGTTTAAGCAATTTTGGTCTGGGGCAGTAATAACAGCAGTATTAAGGGATTTTCAGTGATTATTTGAGAAATGAAACAGTAGGGTAATATAATAATAATAGTGTGCTTATAATGGAATGTTAGTGGCTATAATTTAGGAGATAATGGGAAACAAAGGGTAATGGAATGCTGGAAATCAGGAAAAAGTTCACTCAATGGGATTTAAAGTAGTTAAAAGCAGATTTTAGATATGATTTTCTGTTTTTAAAAGATAAAAGGGGGTCCAGGCAGCACAAAAAGGAAGGAGGCATACCTGTATAAATACAGGGGCAGATTTCAGGAATAAGGGGGGAAGACAGAGAGAATTTTTAAGAGAGAATTTTTGAAGAGATTTTGAGGGCTGAGATTTTAAAGGAAGGAAACAGAAAATAGAACACTCACATACACACTCACACACAGATACAGCAGCAGAAACAGAAAATCAGAAACAAACTGAATTTGAAACTGAAGAAAAACTGAAATCTGAAATGTTGTTCTTTTGTTGAATCTGTTCAACTTTATGTGATTCCACTGTTCAGTTAAAATCCGAAGTGTTTCTTAAAAGTACTTTACTGTGCATCTGGGCTCTTCGAATCCTATTCTTGTTCAGATTTACTGGGTTATCAGTATATTCTACTGAATTTGTTACTGCTGTAACTGCTGAAACTTACTTCTTCTACCTCCATTTTCAGGTATATATATCTTTTAAATTTTAAGTTGGAAAGAGATTTCAGCATGACCCATCAATGAAGCTTGAATTGAAATGCTATTTCCAATTGTCCAAGTTCATTATTTTCATTTTTTATGTTAATTAATTAGTAGTGAACTCAATTTGATAGCCATGAGTTAAATTGTCTTATTTTGAAATTCATATAAAACTTTGTAATAATGTTATCCATGTCAAATTTCATTAGTTTAGTTATCTATGAGTTGTGTAAATAAGAAGCATGGCAGAAAGTTGGTTTTTATTTACACTTCATGGTGTTGTTAGATAGGTATAGCATAATATAGCATTATCAAAGAAAATATGCTATAAGTTTATCTTGTTAGTTAATTAGTTGTTGTTTAAAGCTAGATGATGATTAGCTGCAATTTGCCATCTTTTGGCATAACATTGGTGGTGTTCATAATTTATAGTTGAAAGATGTATTAGTATAATCCGTATGTTCAAAAGTGTCAAATATAGTAAGTAATATATTGTATGCAATATCATTTTATTAAGTCAACAAGACTTATTCTCTTTCTTAGTAATAAAGGGCTTAGGAACTTATACAATGTGAAAATTAATAGTTAGTAATAATTCACATAGATTGAGAATCAAATTGGTTTGATTATATCTATATCTATCCTAACTCAATCATAGGCATAACTAAGTAAGTTAATTTCATCTATTAAGATTAAAACGAGTATGTGAGAATAAGTTGAGTTGTATATACACAAATGGCAACACTTTAAATCAATGGTAATTAAAATAGAATTTGCATTAAGTAATAATGAAAATTCTTGGAAAATATTTCCTTCCTTTATAAATCATTCATTTTCAGTTTCATATGTAATTTATTTCTTGGCATATATATATATATGTCATATTTGTTTTAAAGTTAGTATTAATCATATCTTTATTCTGTCCTTTGAATTTGAATAATTGGAATGAATATGATTTATATTCGGAAATTATAATCAATGGTCAATATTTAATAAATTGTGGATTATTTTCCAAAAATTAAAGAATATCTTAAAACGAGATTTCTCGTGATATAACAAACATTTTTTTTGGAAATTCCATAATATCATTACAAATATGTTGCGCAATTAGGGATACGTTCGCGTACCCTGATTATACTTTTAAAAGAAAAATTTCGGATTATGCGTACGCGCAATTTCGAGCGAATATTTAATAAAAGGATTTTTCTAAAGGCGTTAAATCAATTTTATAAAAATTCGATATGTACGGTTCATTATTCAAGAAAAATAATTATTCTTGATTCAACGCAATCTCGAAAAAATGTGCTTAATAAATATATTGTCAAAAGTAATTGTGTACACGTGCGCGTGACACAATTCCGCATCTTTTTAATTTATAACACGAATATACGTACGCGTAATTCGATTCAAAGAAGGTTTCTCAATCACGATAAGTATAAGCGGTAGTAAAATCAGATAACATCAATATATTTAATAAAATCAAGATGATTAAGCCAATAATAAAAACAGTTAAGCGACCGTGCTAGAACCACGGAATTCGGAAATGCCTAACACCTTCTTCCGGATTAACAGAATTCCTTACTCAGGATTTCTGGTTCGCAGAAAAAAAATAAACAGAGTCATATTCTCCTCGATTCAGGGATTATAATTGGTGACTTGGGACGCCTCAAAATTCCCAGGTGGCGACTCTGAAACAAATAAACAAATCCCGTTTCGACTGTCCTTTAATTGGAGAAAACTCCCCACGCGCCCCGCGGGCGCGGCAAAAAGGATGTACGAACAACATACAAATTTCATCAATCTAGCTTTAAATAAAATCGGACTTTTGTGACAAAATATGCTAGTAATGTAGTTTCTTGATACTTCCATACTATTCCATATTTAGCCAACAATATCATAAGATTTAATTAATGGCTAGCTTTCTGCCATGTTCCCTATCTTATAATTTGAATATAGCTATACTTAATGAAATTCTGAAATAAATAACATTATTACAAAGCTTATGCGAATTTCAAAGGATGATTAACTAACAGTTCTCACATCAAATGTAAGCTACTATATTAACCAGCTGAAACAAAACTGAAATTTAAACTAATAGATTTAAACGAGTAAAAGACATAATTATAATTCCGAACTTCATTTATTTGGCAATGTTGAAGCTTTCCACAACATGAGTCTAAAATATATACCTGATATTGGAAGCAAAAGAAAATGAAGATGAGAATCAGCAGCAGTAATAACAGTACAACAGCAACAACTGCCCAGCAACAGTAACAACCCAGTAACAGACCGGTGGAGTAGTAATCCCAAAAACAAAAGCTTTAAGCTTTGAATGAAACAACAACCATTAATACTAATTTCAAACAAAGAAAGAAAGCAGAAGATTTTTTAGTTTTTATTTTTATTTTGAAAGCTTAAATATTTTTCGGAATTTTTCTTTCTCTTAAATGTTCAGCCTTTTTTTCTCTCTTCTATTCTCTGTCCGTTTATTCTCTCTATCTGTATGTGTGTTTTTTCTCTCGTTCCATTTCTATTCTGATTTCAAGACTTCTTATAACCCATCCCATAAATCTTTCAATTAATTAAAATCAATACTTTTTCTCTACCCAACCCATTATCTTCCCACTCATCCCCATTACATTAAATAAACATATCACACCACCCCATTATATTTTGTCCCCCATGCCTAACATAAAATAATACAAGATTCCCCCACTAAATTTTGTCTTGTCCCCCCTTTATATTAAACAACTATATCACAACCCACCCCATTTCATTTTGTCCCCCATGCTTCATATAAACAATTACAAAATGTACAATTCCTAAACTACCCCTCCGACCCTATTGTAAATTACTATTTTACCCCCGAAAGTACTATAAATTACCAAACTACCCATCAGCTATAACACATCAATTAATCAAACTTAACCAAAATATAGACAATATGATTAATTTCTAACAATGTTCAAACAACAAATTTCATGAACATGATTTCTTCAACATTTCAACAACAAATCACATGAACACAAATTGAACAACAAAGAACAACTAAAATTTGATTGAACAATATTTTAGCAACAAACAATCCTATTTTCGGATTCAACAACAACAACAAACAAGTATATTTAGATTTCTAAATTCAATCATATTGAACTTAAAATCAACTCTAACAACATTACAACCAACAATTCCTATATTAAACTTTAAACAAGATTATGAGACAAATTCAAGAAATAATCATAAATGGTAAACAAAAATCAAACTATACAAATTTCGGATTCAAGATCAAACCAACAAAGTATGAACATGAATGAAATCTATATTAAATAACAAACATGACGGATTCAAACGATTAAATCAATATATTTCCTTTAACACAACTAAATTCTTTTTAGACAAATAACAAGATCGACGAAGGAACAATTATGAACTTAAGCTTGAACTTAACAATATTAACAATTTCTAACAATACATAAACACATGAAACAAATTGAAGAAATAGTTAATTAAATTTCAATTTGAATCTAACAAACATCAAACTAACAAATATTCACTTAAACAATAATACAAACATGAAATGAATATGAAAACAACTAATTAAACTTCTATTTTGAAATCTGAAAATTAATTTTAACAAAGCACATGAACATGAACAAACTAGAAAAATGATTTCAACGATGAACAACGAACAAAACAAGAATTGAATTCTTTAACGATTTTGGATCCGGAAAATATCAAACAAAAATATGGACAAAAATAAAACTCAAAAACAACTAACCGGAGATGAATCAACGACGAACTTTGATTGTAAACAAATCTGTCCGAGCCTCGACCAAAGCTCGAACGAAGGACGACGAAGACGAAGACGAAGAAGAAATAGAAGCAGCCCGCAGCTACTGCTGCGACGAGCAGTAGCAGCAGTCCGTCCAACACCTGCTGCGACGAGCAGCAGCAGCACGACATCGAGAATCAGCATGAAGCAGATGCCCCGGCAGCGGCGCGACGTAGGAAGCAGAAGCAGCGGCGGAGGAAGGAGGAGAAGTAGCGGCGACGAAGGAGCTTGGTCAACGGACTATGGTGAAGCAATAGCGTTTGGTCGACGTCGAACAGCAGCAGCAGTGGGATGTCGAGCAGCAGCAGTGTCGACGCGTGCCAGCAGCAGCAATGGCGTGTCGAGCAGCAGCAGTGGCGACGCGGCTGAAACGAGCTTCGCGTTGGGTTGTTAATGGTTTTTTTTTGAGGTCGTTCATGGGAGGGCAGCTTGGAGACGACGTGCGTGTGCGTGCTTGTGTTTCTGTGTGTGTGTGTAAGTATGTGTGTGTGTGGAGAAGGAGAAGGAGGGCAGCCATTGATGGAGCTTGGTGAAGCTTGAGGAAGAAGAAGAAGAAGATAGGAGGGGGGCAGATGACTATGCTTGTTTAGGGTTTTCTTCTCCCTTTTTTATTTTGTTTTTGTTTTGTAAAAAATGAAAGACAAAGGGGGTTTGGGTCTTTTGGGTTATGGACTGGGTCGACCCAGTTCGAAATGGACTGGGTCGTAGGGAAGATTGGGCCATTTTTTGGGCTTGTGGCTTAAAATCGAAGAAGAGGCCCAATTCCGACTTTCTTTATATTTTCGCTCTCTTTTCTTCTTTTATTTCTCTAAAACTAAATTATAAAAATACTTAAACTATTATTAAGAACTAAATTAAGTTATAAAAGCGCAAATTAACTCCCAATATCAATTAACGCACAATTAAATAATAATTAAGCATAAAATTGTATATTTGGACATTAAATGCTAAAAATGCAAATGATGCCTATTTTTGTAATTTTTAATTTTTGTAAAACACATTTAATTACTAACAATTGTAGAATTAAATCCTACATGCAAAATGCGACATATTTTTGTATTTTTAATAATTTAACAAATAAACATGCACAGACAAATACAAATAATTATTCAAAAATATCACAAATATATCACAAAATTGCACACCAAAGAAAATTATTTTATATTTGGAATTTTTTGGGAGTAATTCTCATATTGGGCAAAAATCACGTGCTTACAGCTGCCCCTCTTTTCCCGAAGACACGAAGGGTTTTCGTGCAAAGATAAAGCGAGCGATTTTTGCCCATCCGAGTACTCCGTGTGAAGCATTTTTTTGAAAAAGATTTGACCGAACCTTTGCTTCAAAGGTTTCCTACATATCCTGGGCTAAACAGGAATCAGGCCAATGTAGTTCGGGAAGCTTTGGTAGCTGGGACTACCGTTGGACTGTAATGTTACTGTTGTTGCATGCTATTACCACTGCTTACCGATCTCCTTGTTACACCATGCTTAAAAGAAAACAAGAAGCTAGGCTAGAGTACAATTTGTTTTTGTTGCCTTGCTTCCTTGTCTGCTTGCATTTCTTCCGGTGCTTTTCTTCTTTTGACACATGTACTTGAGTTTGTACTGTGACCTCTTGTTGCAACCTTCTGTTTCCCGGTGCCGGGGAATTTTATTGTTTCCTGCTGGGGATTCCTATTGTAACCCTCTGTTTTATTGTCCTCTGACTTGATCTTGAAATGTATGCCTCTGTTATCTGGGCGGGCTCCCAACTTCAATACTTGAAAATTAAAGACTTGAAATGTATGCCTCTGTTATCTGGGCGGGCTCCCAACTTCAATGCTTGAAATGTAAAGACTGAAATGTATGCCTCTGTTATCTGGGCGGGCTCCCAACTTCAATGCTTGAAATGTAAAGACTGAAATGTATGCCTCTGTTATCTGGGCGGGCTCCCAACTTCAATGCTTGAAATGTAAAGACTGAAATGTATGCCTCTGTTATCTGGGCGGGCTCCCAACTTCAATGCTTGAAATGTAAAGACTGAAATGTATGCCTCTGTTATCTGGGCGGGCTCCCAACTTCAATGCTTGAAATGTAAAGACTGAAATGTATGCCTCTGTTATCTGGGCGGGCTCCCAACTTCAATGCTTGAAATGTAAAGAATAAATGTCATTCCTCTCTTCAGGCGGGCTCCTGACTTCAACAACAACTTTAAAAATAAACTGCCATTCCTCTCTTCAGGCGGGCTCCTGACTTCAACCACAACTTTTGAAAATAAATCGCCATTCCTCTCTTCAGGCGGGCTCCTGACTTCAACAACAATTTTGAAAAAAATCGCCATTCCTCTCTTCAGGCGGGCTCCTGACTTCAACCAATACATCGCCATTCCTTTATTTAGGTTGGCAAGATTTCAACAACTTTTAAAAACGCCTTTCCTCTCTTCAGGCGGGCTCCTGACTTCAACAACAACTTTGAAAATAATCGCCATTCCTCTCTTCAGGCGGGCTCCTGACTTCAACCAATACATCGCCATTCCTTTCTTTAGGTTGGCAAGATTTCAACAACTTTTAAAAACGTCTTTCCTCTCTTCAGGCGGGCTCCTGACTTCAACAACAACTTTGAAAATAATCGTCATTCCTCTCTTCAGGCGGGCTCCTGATTTCAACCAATACATCGCCATTCTTTTCTTTAGGTTGGCAAGATTTCAACAAATTTTAAAAACGCCTTTCCTCTCTTCAGTCGGGCTCCTGACTTCAACAACAACTTTGAAAATAATCGCCATTCCTCTCTTCAGGCGGGCTCCTGACTTCAACCAATACATCGCCATTCCTTTCTTTAGGTTGGCAAGATTTCAACAATTTTTAAAAACGCCTTTCCTCTCTTCAGGCGGGCTCCTGACTTCAACAACAACTTTGAAAATAATCGCCATTCCTCTCTTCAGGCGGGCTCCTGACTTCAACCGCTAAATCGCCATTCCTTTCTTCAGGCGGGCTCCTGACTTCAACCATTACATCGCCATTCTATTCTTCAGGGGGGGCTCCTGATTTCAACCAATGAATCGCCATTCTATTCTTCAGGGGGGCTCCTGACTTCAACCATTTTTTTTCAATTCAAACTTTTTTTTTCAAATTAATCTAGGAGAAAATTCATCAGACTAGATTTTGATCATAGGAGAAGATTTATCCGACTAAGATTTTATTATATTATCTTGGGAGAAAAATTTCATCGGACCAAGATTTTTTGACTCTAGGAGATAAATCGTTAGACTAGGTCCATTTTGTTGTGATCTTAGGAGAAAGATTCATCTGACTAAGATTTTATTATATTATCTTGGGAGAAAAATTTCATCAGACCAAGATTTTGACTCTAGGAGATAAATCGTCAGACTAGGTCCATTTTGTTGTGATCTTAGGAGAAAGATTCATCCGACTAAGATTTTATTATATTATCTTGGGAGAAAAATTTCATCAGACCAAGATTTTGACTCTAGGAGATAAATCGTCAGACTAGGTCCATTTTGTTGTGATCTTAGGAGAAAGATTCATCCGACTAAGATTTTATTATATTATCTTGGGAGAAAAATTTCATCAGACCAAGATTTCTATCTTAGGAGAAAATTCATCGGACTAAGATTTGATATCTTATCTTGGGAGAAAAATTTCATCGGACCAAGATTGTATCGGGAGGGAAGTTCATCAGATTAGGACTTTTTATCCTAAGAGGGAAATGTAAAGATCAATGATTTGAAAAACTTACTTTCGTAATTTCTTCTTTTCTTTTCTCCTTCCTTCGCTCTGCTTTGTTCTTGCTTGCTGGGGATAATACCACTCTGGGAGTCTCCTTTCTTCCCCTCCTTCAAATTTTTTTTTTTTGACTTTTTTTTTTCAGAATTTATTTTCTCTCAACACTGCTGGGGATAAAAGTGTTATCTTCTTGGGATAACGTTGTTGAGGATAACGCTGCTGGGGAATTTTATCCCTTCAAATCGATGCTTCATTCTTCTGGAAGCTGCTGGGGATGATAATGGTTTTTGCTTTTCTGAGCACAAATGTCATCCCTTTGTTCTGTCTGCTGGGGAATACTTCCTCCATTGAAACTTATTATGTTGGGGCAACACTGGTTCAAACACCACTTCCCTTGAGACTGATGTTATCTTTATTCTCCCTCGAATGGGTACCTGACTTCCAGAAAATTTTCTAAATGAAATGAAAATTTTCTGCCCCAGTTTGACAGTCTTCCTTATGGCATGCATTTCTGTCATCAATGCCATTTTCTTTACCTGTTTTAAATCAAACAAAATTTGTTAGTTTAAAACCCGGTGGTTGGTTGTGATACTCCTACTGGGATTGGTTTTCCCTTTCTCCTTCCATGCTCTGGGTTCCAAAACTTGTTGGGGATGGTATTATTTGCTGGGGATAATCCTTTTCTGCTGGGGATATCCCTCTTCTTTCGTGGCATGGCTCAGAAACTTGCATTTTCCTGACCTTTTAGTCTCATATGAATTTCCCAAATCATGTTCATTGGTCTCCTTGATTTGTCCGCGGGCTTTGGCCTTGAGGTTTAATAACCTTTGATTTCGGCAAGGATATCCCTCTTGACACTCGTCAATCCTTTTGTCAATTCCCTTTTGCTAGGGATATCTTTCTTGACACTGGCCTTATGCTCGTTCCTTGCTGACTATACCACTTGGATGTACTAGCCAGATCTCATCTTGCATAATTGGAAAGCTGATGGCCTATTTTGAAGTCATTTCCCACTGGTTCTGACCAAACAGACTCTACTGGGGAATTTTCTATGAAAGGAGAAAGATAAAAAGGAACAGAATAAAAGACAAAGGAAAAAGATGACTCTTTAACAAAAGAAATTATAAATAAAAACCTTATCAAACGCAGACACCGACTCTAATGGTCATGACATGCATATGTGGCCTATCCTCCGTCGTCAATCGTCTTTCAAGATCTTCCCTTGACTATCCTCCATCTGATTCCCAATCTTATTCGACTTGTAGTGCCCAAAAGGTTTTCACCATCAAGTCTCTCTCATTTTGGTTTTTCTCTCAGCTTTCATCGCCTTATGGTGTCCGTGAAGATTTTCACCGATAAGACTCTCTCATTTATATCACTTTCCAGCTGGGGATTTGGAGTGTTGCCGGTATGACTCTCTCTGCTGGAGATTAGAGTCCTTTCTGCTGTGGAACAGAATGTTATGTTCGCCGGTAAGACTCTCATTTGTCTGACTTGGCATCTTTTGCAGACTGATCAGAAGGTCTTTCTTTGGACCGTAATGTGGGTTTTTTGGATAGGCTTAGAAAGAAAGGGTATTAAAGGCTCAAAAACAAATCAATTTGGGGTTCAAAATTACAACCTTCGAAATCATATTTGTTTACAACAAGCGCAACCCTTGCCCCAGTTTCTTGCTTGGGGATTATTTATTATTATATTTTTTTTAAATTTAAATTTTTTGTTACACTATGCACACCATGCACACTATGCACACTATGCACCCTATGACCGAGCCGTGAGGCGCCTACGTATCCTCTTTGAGGAATCAGGTCAAACGTAGTTCCCAATTCCTCTATTTTCTTCTGACTTTCTTTTGTTTTTGTGTTTTTTTTTTGTTATCATTTTTCTTTTCTTTTTTTTTTTCGTTTTTTGTTGATTTTTTTTTACCTTCCAAGATCGTATTTCCTAGTCGTTGCTATTGATTCCGAACAAGGGGCATGAAAGAAAATAAATAAGGCTCAAAAGGGGTAACGAAGGATAAAGTGTTTAGGTAGCAGAACAAAATGCCTTCGTCATTCCAGTCTTCAAAACATGCCAAGTGCAAATAACACAATTGAACATAGATTTATAGTCTCTTCCGACGGTGCTGGTCTTGACAATTATGTTAAACACTTGCTTTTTATTTGTCATTTCTAAAGCACTGCTGGGTGACACTCTCATTCTCATGAACGACCCTTATGCCAATTTGGCGAATCTTGAATTTAATGGTTTTCTTTATGTTTTACTTGCCCCAGTTCCACATGACTCGGGCTTCAAGTAATTTCAAACCGTTCTTATTTCTTTTAAATGCTTCGATTACCTTCCGAGGGTTTTATGATTAACTTTTAAGATTAGGCCCAAACTGGATGTGCATGTCGTGTCCCTAGAATCGGCATTGAACTAAAGCAAAACAAAAGGGTAAAGAAAACTAAACAAAGAAGATGAAAAAAGACCGGAATTTGCTTTTAGACAAAAGGTAGAACCGTTTAAATGACAAAATAAACAGTTACAACCCTAAAACTAAACCAGATAACACCACATTAGGTACTAGACAAATAAAAGGATAAGGGGGTTTGACCACAAGACAATATCCGGATTACAACCCTGAAATAATCCGGACGACAGAAATGACAACAAAATAAACCACCAAAACTCCTCTCTGGCTGACCAGGAGATGGAGCGCCTTTCCAATTGCCCAACACGGTGTCTTAGCCATTAAGTTCTGCATCATCATTGCCAAAACCGTTACCAACTTCAATATCATTATCATCAGTTAGCGGCTTCCCGGGATGACTCTAAAATCCCATGTCACCAGGCATCCTCCCCATAAAGTGTGCATCATGATGTGCAGGTAAAGGATTCTGCGCGATATTCTGGGTGTCATTACCTTGGATCACAATCAGATTTTCCTGGATCATCCTTTCTATTTCTCTTTTCAAATCCCGACAACTTTCAACATTGTGCCCCTGGGCATTGGAATGGTATTCACACCTTTTAGAAGGGTCAAAGCTTCTTGCACGTGGGTCTACATGATTTGGAGGAATAGATGCAATCATGTCGTGATGCTTTAACCTCTCAAATAATCTTTCATAGGACTCTCCTATTGGTGTAAAATTATCTTTCAACCTTCGTTCCCATTTATACTTCTGGCTTGGATGTGGGTTATAGGGCACCTGAAAGTTATGTGGAGGCTTCTGGAGATTTTGTGACGCTCGTGCTCGCCTTCTGGGGTGTTTTGGTGGCCGGGCAACATACTGAGGTGGAACAATAGAGTGTTGTGGGTTCTGAGGGGGATAATATTGCTCAGGGGATTCATAGAAAACTTGAGGAGGCTGCTCATACCTTCGAGATGTTCTCATAGGACCTCTTCTTGACCCTGATGTCATCATGATTTCTTCAATCTTCTCATTTGTGTCGCAAAAATTATCAGACTCAACCCGGACAGCGTGAGTTGCAGCTTTAAAAACTGCTTGACTTATAATTTTTCCTGTCTTAAGACCATTCTCTATTATTTCTCCCATTTTGATTGCTTCCGAGAAGGATTTGCCAACTGCGGACATCATGTTCTGAAAGTAATCTGGCTCTTGCGCTTGAAGGAAGACAGTTATTAGCTCGTGGTCATCCATGGGTGGCTTAACTCGAGCTGCTTGCTCTCTCCATTTAATGGCATATTCCCTGAAACTTTCACTTGGTTTCTTCTTCAGGTTTGAAAGGGAAATGCGGTCTGGGGCAATGTCGATGCTGTATTGGAACTGTTTGACAAATGCTTGTGCCATGTCGTCCCAGACATACCAGCGAGACGTGTCTTGATCCATAAACCATTCGGAAGCTACTCCCGTAAGGCTTTCCACAAAATAAGCCATCAACAATTCTTCATTTCTTCCCGCACCTCTCAGTTGATTGCAATACCTTTTCAGGTGGGCAATGGGATCTCCATGTCCATCGTACTTTTCAAATTTGGGAGTCTTGAAACCAGGCGGCAAGTGGACATCGGGGAACATACATAGATCTTTGAAGGCAACACTCTTTTGACCAGACAACCCTTGCCTGTTTTTCAACCATTGTTCTAAGTTTTTCACTCTTTGGGTCATTTCTTCTTGTACCATCTTTCGGGCAGGCTCTTCAATCTTTGCAGGAAGATCAAACGAGTACGGGTGGTACTTAGGAGAGTGGTACTGCTCTTGTTGTGTCGCAAATTGTGACTCATGACGAGGCTGTCCTTGCCCACTGGCCCATGCTTGACACCCTCCGGTCATTTGCTGTTTCAGTATTCTATTTTTCCCGGCACAGTAGACTCTTGTTGAACCCTCTGAACAAACCGACCAACTCAACTTTATTCACAATTCAAAACAAAACATGTTAGAATGGACTCAGTCGGTTCTTATTACTAGCAACATCTTTTTACTTTTTTTTTTGATTTTTTTTCAATTTTTTTTTTCTCATTTTTTGTTGTGGTCGAATCTTATGGAAATTGCCTACGTATCATGACCCCGCATGAATCAGACCTTGCGTAGTTCGGACCAATAAAAGATGAACAATACTAATCATTTTTTTTCAATTTTCATATTAAAATAAACTGGGTTTCAATGGTTTGAAGATGACCTACAAACTCGAAAATCAAACAACCCACATATTTTAATCAAAAGATTTACAAACTCAAAAATAAACGGCCAGCTTCCTTTCCCCGTTTGACAAATGCAACCAAACGGCTATTTTTGCAAATGTGGCCCCTTCCAAATTTTGAGACCGGAGAGGATTATTTTATGACACTTTAAAAACTTGTCCATTCTTTTACGAAAATAGACTTTCGACAACTGAAAGATACTCTAAGGCTATTTCGGCAAGAACGGTTTAAGACACTGTCGAAGCTAGCTCGGCTTATTTTTTACTAAAAAAAAATTCACCTGACCGTTGACTCTTTGTTTTTTTTTTTCAAATTACAATAAAAACCAGGTGTTGCAACACGGCCCTTCAGCGCCTCGGGGACGAAGATTTTTTAAGGCTGTGTGGGTCAACTGAACCAAATTTTAAAAAATGACCCAAAGGTGGCTGTTTATGCAAAGTCAGCCTTCCGGCGTCCCTTTCGGGAACATTCGGCTATGTCTTGATAAAATAGCGTCACCCGACTTCTTTATGACAAAAATAAAATTTGACATATTTTTTTTGGCTATTTTGTTTTAGCAAAAAGTGGAGGCTGGACACCGCCCGACTTATTTATGAAAAAAATTAAAATTTTGACATGTTTTTTATTTATTTATTGGTTTTTGGCTATTTAGTAAAAATGGGGGTTGGACCCGATGAGGGTTGCCTACGTATCTCACATCCGGTGAAAATCAAACCCGCGTAGTTCGGGCCATTAACCGAACTATTTTAAAACAGGATTTTTTTTCAGCAACAAATAACAAAGCCACTTTCAAAGCACGACTCTTTTCATTTTCATTTTGAATTTTTCAGAAACAAATAAATAAAACTATTTTAAAAGTAAGACTCTTTTTCATTGTCATTTTCAGGGGAAGACAAACTATTTTTCTTTTTATATTTTTTATTTATTTTTTTAAAAAATAAGACAGAACAACGACTTTTTTTTATTTTATTTTTTTTCCTTTGCTTTTTTAGTAAAACAAACTCATAAAACATTTTTTTTTATTTTCTCGAAATTTTGGCAGAGTTTTGACAATATTTGGGCATTGTTTTTTTTAAAAATAAACAATCAATTCCCTAACCGCTATTTCTTTTTTTTTTTTTCTAATTTCAAGATTTTATTCCTGATATTCAAAAGCCAGTCAACACACAAATCCGGATCAGATAAATGCGCAAGTAGCAGCAAGTAAGATGCATTAGGATGGTCATTTTCATTTTTTGTTTTGGTACACCTGTCCTAGACAGACCCAACCCCTGTGTTGAGCCTCCAAAGTCAAATGCACGTGATGCAAACAATCGCTCCTACTAGGGATCCGGCATGAAGCTGAGTTATTCTAAGTGAAAAAACCTGAGGCATATTGTTCTAGCCCTGGCTCACCCAAGTGGACAGCTTGAGCCGAAGTGGGGGCAACGTACCGGGAGCACGAAAGTCTGCCCGGCCTAGTTACTTGTCCCAACTTCGTCTTATTTGGTATGACTTCTAACAGAAAGGTGGGCCACGCGCACGTGTACACCATAAATTCAGAAGACTCAGAAAGAAGAAAGGTTTCGTAGCAGTTTTATATACACAATTCAAATAATATTAAAGCGGTAAAAGCATCATTTAGCACATTAGGCATATATCAGATAATAAATAAAGCCAACTATAACAGTTATTTTAAGCTCGAATTCTTGAACTCTGAACCAGTGGTTCTGGGTTAATTTTATCCCCGGCAGAGTCGCCAGAGTTGTCGCACCTCCTTTTTCCGCCCCGGCGAGGGTGCGTGGGGGAGTTTTCTCCAATTGAAGGACAACCGAAACAGGATTTGTTTGTTTGTTTCAGAGTCGCCACTTGGGAATTTTAAGGCGTCCCAAGTCACCAATTTTAATCCCTGAATCGAGGAGAATATGACTCTGTTTATTATTCTGCGAACCAGAAATCCTGAGTAAGGAATTCTGTTAATCCGGAAGAAGGTGTTAGGCATTTCCGAATTCCGTGGTTCTAGCACGGTCGCTTAACTGTTTTTATTCTTGGCTTAATTATCTCGATTTTACATTTTTTATTGCATGATTTTGTTATCGCTTCTGTTTAGATTGTTTATAATTAAAGACCCTTCTTCGAATCGAATCACGCATACGTGTATCCGTTTTATATATTATATATATTTTTAACATGAAAAATCGTGTCACACGTACGTATACACAATGATATTGATAATATAATAATTATTTTTCGAAATTGTTTTTTATTATAAAAATAGACTTAAGTTCGAAATTGTGCTTAAAATAAAATTAAGAATGTCTGTCGCTCTTGTATGATTAAATAGCGAACTGCACATCTCGGGTTATATGAAATTAATATTGATGATCTCCGAAGAACCCCTTTTTATTAAAAATTTGCTCGAAGTTGCGCGAACGCATAATCCGAATCGCCTTTAGAAGTATAATCAAGTCACGCGAACGCATCCTTAATTATGCAAATATTCTTGACAGTAATATAAATTCTCTACAAATGTTTATTGCATCCATCTATTTTTAAATGTAAGAGTCATGGAGAATCACCGATTGGGATGCCACCAAATTTCTTGACAAAGAATTCAAAATTTATTAGGCGTTGCTACAAGTCTTATTTTACGCGTATGAATTATATACCTCAAAACTATTCAAATTTTAAAGAATTAATGATATGAAAAAGAAACAAACAACATGTAACTAAAAATACTACCATTTTTATCGTGGATACAACATTAATATATCCAAAAATCGAATCGCATATAAAACTGGAAAAAGAATTAATTTGATAAACAAATTAATAGTTTCTGAAGAATTTTTATTGTTATATTTAATGCGAACTCTATTTCTACATATCCTTGACATAAAATGTTGCAATTCGTGCTTATAAATCTCATATCCTTCTCATATACTTGTTTTTAGTCCAAAGTTATAATTGTTTGGTTAATTTGTTTACAATGGTAGATAAGAATCAAGTTGATAAAAAAGAGAACTATTATACAAATTGATTCAATAAAATTGCATCACATGCAATATAGTTGTACGTTTGAACCATTCCTAATATTCTAAACTCGTAACGAATTATATCAACTCACCTTTCACTTATGGTTATACATGTAACTGTTATCACGCCATGTACGAACAACATACAAATTTCATCAATCTAGCTTTAAATAAAATCGGACTTTTGTGACAAAATATGCTAGTAATGTAGTTTCTTGATACTTCCATACTATTCCATATTTAGCCAACAATATCATAAGATTTAATTAATGGCTAGCTTTCTGCCATGTTCCCTATCTTATAATTTGAATATAGCTATACTTAATGAAATTCTGAAATAAATAACATTATTACAAAGCTTATGCGAATTTCAAAGGATGATTAACTAACAGTTCTCACATCAAATGTAAGCTACTATATTAACCAGCTGAAACAAAACTGAAATTTAAACTAATAGATTTAAACGAGTAAAAGACATAATTATAATTCCGAACTTCATTTATTTGGCAATGTTGAAGCTTTCCACAACATGAGTCTAAAATATATACCTGATATTGGAAGCAAAAGAAAATGAAGATGAGAATCAGCAGCAGTAATAACAGTACAACAGCAACAACTGCCCAGCAACAGTAACAACCCAGTAACAGACCGGTGGAGTAGTAATCCCAAAAACAAAAGCTTTAAGCTTTGAATGAAACAACAACCATTAATACTAATTTCAAACAAAGAAAGAAAGCAAAAGATTTTTTTAGTTTTTATTTTTATTTTGAAAGCTTAAATATTTTTCGAAATTTTTCTTTCTCTTAAATGTTCAGCCCTTTTTTCTCTCTTCTATTCTCTGTCCGTTTTTTCTCTCTATCTGTATGTGTGTTTTTTCTCTCGTTCCCTTTCTATTCTGATTTCAAGACTTCTTATAACTCACCCCATAAATCTTTCAATTAATTAAAATCAATACTTTTTCTCTACCCAACTCATTATCTTCTCACTCATCCCCATTACATTAAATAAACATATCACATCACCCCATTATATTTTGTCCCCTATGCCTAACATAAAATAATACAAGATTCCCCCCACTAAATTTTGTCTTGTCCCCCCTTTATATTAAACAAATATATCACAACCCACCCCATTTCATTTTGTCCCCCATGCTTCATATAAACAATTACAAAATGTACAATTCCTAAACTACCCCTCCGACCCTATTGCAAATTACTATTTTACCCCCGAAAGTACTATAAATTACCAAACTACCCATCAGCTATAACACATCAATTAATCAAACTTAACCAAAATATAGACAATATGATTAATTTCTAACAATGTTCAAACAACAAATTTCATGAACATGATTTCTTCAACATTTCAACAACAAATCACATGAACACAAATTGAACAACAAAGAACAACTAAAATTTGATTGAACAATATTTTAGCAACAAACAATCCTATTTTCGGATTCAACAACAACAACAAACAAGTATATTTAGATTTCTAAATTCAATCATATTGAACTTAAAATCAACTCTAACAACATTACAACCAACAATTCCTATATTAAACTTTAAACAAGATTATGAGACAAATTCAAGAAATAATCATAAATGGTAAACAAAAATCAAACTATACAAATTTCGGATTCAAGATCAAACAAACAAAGTATGAACATGAATGAAATCTATATTAAACAACAAACATGACGGATTCAAACGATTAAATCAATATATTTCCTTTAACACAACTAAATTCTTTTTAGACAAATAACAAGATCGACGAATAAACAATTATGAACTTAAGCTTGAACTTAACAATATTAACAATTTCTAACAATACATAAACACATGAAACAAATTGAAGAAATAGTTAATTAAATTTCAATTTGAATCTAACAAACATCAAACTAACAAATATTCACTTAAACAATAATACAAACATGAAATGAATATGAAAACAACTAATTAAACTTCTATTTTGAAATCTGAAAATTAATTTTAACAAAGCACATGAACATGAACAAACTAGAAAAATGATTTCAACGATGAACAACGAACAAAACAAGAATTGAATTCTTTAACGATTTTGGATCCGGAAAATATCAAACAAAAATATGGACAAAAATAAAACTCAAAAACAACTAACCGGAGATGAATCAACGGCGAACTTTGATTGTAAACAAATCTGTCCGAGCCTCGACCAAAGCTCGAACGAAGGACGACGAAGACGAAGAAGAAATAGAAGCAGCCCGCAGCTACTGCCGCGACGAGCAGCCGTAGCAGTCCGTCCAACACCTGCTGCGACGAGCAGCAGCAGCACGACGTCGAGAAGCAGCATGAAGCAGATGCCCCGGCAGCGGCGCGACGTAGGAAGCAGAAGCAGCGGCGGAGGAAGGAGGAGAAGTAGCGGCGACGAAGGAGCTTGGTCAACGGACTATGGTGAAGCAATAGCGTTTGGTCGACGTCGAACAGCAGCAGCAGTGGGGTGTCGAGCAGCAGCAGTGTCGACGCGTGCCAGCAGCAGCAATGGCGTGTCGAGCAGCAGCAGTGGCGACGCGGCTGAAACGAGCTTCGCGTTGGGTTGTTCATGGTTTTTTTTTGAGGTCGTTCATGGGAGGGCAACTTGGAGACGACGTGCGTGTGTGTGCTTGCGTTTCTGTGTGTGTGTGTAAGTATGTGTGTGTTTTGGAGAAGGAGAAGGAGGGCAGCCATTGATGGAGCTTGGTGAAGCTTGAGGAAGAAGAAGAAGATAGGAGGGGGGCGGATGACTATGCTTGTTTAGGGTTTTCTTCTCCCTTTTTTGTTTTGTTTTTGTTTTGTAAAAAATGAAAGACAAAGGGGGTTTGGGTCTTTTGGGTTATGGACTGGGTCGAACCAGTTCGAAATGGACTGGGTCGTAGGGAAGATTGGGCCAGTTTTTGGGCTTGTGGCTTGAATTTGAAAAAGAGGCCCAATTCCGACTTTCTTTATATTTTCGCTCTCTTTTCTTCTTTTATTTCTCTAAAACTAAATTATAAAAATACTTAAACTATTATTAAGAACTAAATTAAGTTATAAAATCGCAAATTAACTCCCAATATCAATTAACGCACAATTAAATAATAATTAAGCATAAAATTGTATATTTGGACATTAAATGCTAAAAATGCAAACGATGCCTATTTTTGTAATTTTTAATTTTTGTAAAACACATTTAATTACTAACTATTGTAGAATTAAATCTTACATGCAAAATGCGACATATTTTTGTATTTTTAATAATTTAACAAATAAACATGCACAGACAAATACAAATAATTATTCAAAAATATTACAAAATTGCACACCAAAGAAAATTGTTTTATTTTTAAAATTTTTTTTGGAGTAATTCTCATATTGGGCAAAAATCACGTGCTTACAATAACTTTTTAAATATTGGTTAAACTCTAATAACAGAGGCTAAAAGTGGCCATTTCTAGTTTCTTCCATCATTGTCGTCCATAAAAATATTTAATTCTTTGTAAAAGAAGTTGAACACTAGTTTTGTAATTTAAAAAAAAAAAAAAGAATTAGTCAAAAGGTTTGCAGGTCCGTAGGTGGATTACACAATAGGATAATTCCATGCCATGTCCGTAGGTGGTTTGCACAAATACGATCATTCCATGCTAGGGGTGGCAAAATGGTTAAAATGAAACAGTTAACACCCATATTATCCATTAAAAATGGGTTGGATAATGAACTTCTTAAAACGGGTCAAATATGGATAAGAACTATATTATTTATTTAGAAAATGGATAACCAATGAGTAACCAGTGGATAACCAATGAGTCTAACTTTTACATTTATAAAGCCTCAAATTGGGGGTTCCACAAGTTATGGAGACTAAGAATTCTCCCAAAAGTGATCATATACAAGAAGTCATGGATAATATGAGCAACTCATATTATCTGTCGGTTAGCCCGTTTTTTATCTGTATTAAATATAGATCGGTCGGATAATTGATCCGTTTTTTAATTACCCGTTTTCGACTCGAACCACATCCGACCCGATCCGTCCGTTTGCCACTCCTATTCCATGCCATTATTTATATGTTAACCTCGGTAAGAAAAGTCTTGAGAAAATAGTCTTCGCTTAAATTTTTCGGAAGTGTTCCTAAAAATTGTCAAAATTTATTATATGGTGATTATCAGAATTTGTCATAAAATATGGCAATCTTCAAAATTCTTGATATGGTAATCATCAGAATTAGCCATAAAATATGACAATCGCCAGATTTTTTTATATGGAGATCACCAGAATTTGCATAAATATGACAATCGCCAGAAATTTTCATATGGAATCACTAGAATTTGCCATAAAATATGGCAATCGCCAAACGTACTTTCAAAATTTTGGACGAAGGCAATTCTCCTGAAATTTATCTTACCGAGGTTAAAATTAAACGGATGGTCCCGTAAAGCTCCAGCATAATTTCTTGTAGTCCGTATGGATAGTCATATTTGGAACTAGAATTCCTCTTCTTACGATTCAGAAAGAGAGTTTAACAATATTTAATTAGATTTCAATTTACAATTTTCCAAAAGCTCTTCTAATTATTTTTACTCTAATTAGGTTCTTTTAGAATAAGAAAATTAATTGAAATTTAGCATAAGGTAAATAGGAAAAGAAAATAATTTTAAATTAATTTGACTGCCAAGAGGTGTGGCGGGATAGTTAGGATCCATCTACCTTTTAACTAGAGATTTACCATGTTAGTGGTTCGGGTTAATCAATCAATAGATTTCAAATACCAATGATTAAATATTTTGAATTTTTTTGGTTAAGCGGATGCATATTATATCTAAACAAACTACCCGTTGGGGTGTACAAAATGAGTGTTTATGGGTGGGTAGATGATACCCCCATCTAGCATGCTATTGTTAGATATATTACAATCCATTGTTTTTCTTTCAAACACAGTTCCTGCGATGTCTGCCCAAAATATATGATTGATAAACACCGGAGGAACTATTGTTACAAAAACATCTTCAAAAAAGTTTTCCTTGCCCCTTCCTTCGCCAGCATGTCAGCAACTTTGTTGGTCTCCCTGTAATTGTGCTTCACCACCACGACGCCTAGTTTTTGGACGATTGACCTGCATTCATGAATAAGTGAGTCAAATAGAGGTTTCCATTGATTAACATTCTAATTACCTCTATTGAATCAGTGTTTATTTCCAAAGGTGTGAATTGTCTTTCTTCTGCAATTTGCAGTCTTTTTAGGAGAGCTAGTAGTTCTGCTTGAGTGTTAGTGGTGTATTGGATTGAGCCCATGTAGCCCACTATCTAGTTTCCACTTGCATTTCTGAAGACTCCCCCCAATCCTCCCTTTTTAGGATTCCCTGTTGCAGCTCCATCAGTGTTAAGCTTGTAGGAGTTGTTGTTTGGTGGCTCCCATTTTACCCAAATATTCTTTATGTTTTTGGGTTTTTTATCCAACATCATTGTAACATATTCAGTGGCCTTAGCTATTGCACATTTTGAATTTGCTTATCTTTTTTTTTATTGAAAAGGTTGTTATTCCTTGTTAGCCATATTTGCCAAAAGCAGAAAGGGAGAAGCTCTTCTCAAGTAATGATGCTGTTGTAAGCTTTTTTCTTTAGAGATGCCCAAGTGGTTGGCCAATCTGTGGTAGTGAAAGTAGGAATAGGAGCATTGGTTTCCCTATTGCTTAGGGAGATGATGTCTTGCCAGAAGGTATGTGAAATGGTACATTCAAAGAAGATGTGTGCTGATGTTTCATTAGCCTGGCTGCATAGATGGCAAATGGGGTTTGATTGTACCCCAACATGATGGAGATAGGCTCCAGTGGGGAGCCTTTGATGGAAAAGTAACTAGAGGAAGGATTAGATTTTTTTTGGGTACTTTCAGTTTTCATCCATGCAAAATTATGGGTCATGGTTTTCTGACCTTGGTCCAGTATTGAATAGGCAGATTTTGTGGAGTAGAGACTATTTGGTGTGGCTCCCCATATCATT
Organism: Nicotiana sylvestris; assembly: GCF_000393655.2. Classification (NCBI taxonomy): domain Eukaryota; kingdom Viridiplantae; phylum Streptophyta; class Magnoliopsida; order Solanales; family Solanaceae; genus Nicotiana; species Nicotiana sylvestris. Next base: position 148,803,036 of record NC_091066.1, on the reverse strand, counting down.
CTATCTTCTTTAACTGGGTTGGATGGAATGAAAGTGTTGTAGATGGAATTTTGGGGGATGGTGAGAGAGAGAGAGTAGAGAGATTCCAAATACCATTTTGGTGAGCATTTGCAACTGTTTTGGACATGTCTTCTCTTGTCAGAGGACCATGAATTAGAGACCTTATAGTAGGGAGGTTGTTTATCCAAGAAGCTAACTCTGTTTCCTGAATGAACTACCCATCGTTTTTCTTGCATGCATGTTTCCCATCCTTTTAGGTACATTGCCAGGTGTGGGACTTTGCTTTTTTGGGAGGTTTCCTCCAATTGCAGTGTTTTGCAATAAGAGTTTTTGCCCAAAGGGTTGTGGGGTTTTAGGTATAGTCTCCAAGCAAGGCCTGAGTGCTGGGATTTATTTTTCAATTCAGCTTTCTGGATCCCCCCACCCCCTTATCCTTAGGCTTTGTAACTGTGTCCCAAGATATTAGGTGCATTTTCTTTTTAGTAGCAGTAGTGCCCCAGATGAAGTTCCTCTAAACTTTATCAATTTCTTTGGTTGTTTTTTATGACAGCTTGATGTATTGCATGATATGATTTGGGATTGAGTTTAGTGATGCTTTTGCCCAAGTGGTCCTTCCAGTCATGTTAAGCATGCTTGTTTTCCAACCTGCCATTTTTGAGTGGAGATTGTCAATAATGAACTGAAAATCACTATGAGTGGGTCTTTTGTGAAAAATTGGAAACCCTAGATACTTCCCAAAGTTTATTGAGGCTTTTATGGAGAGAGTGTTTGAAATGAGCTCCATTTGATGAGGTTGGCAGTTAGCACTGAAGCATACTTTGGACATAGTGAGGTTGATATTTTGCCCAGATGCCAGATTGAAAGAATTAAGAGTATTCATGATTGTATTGCAACTTGAATGGTTAGCTGTTGCAAAAAGAGTTAAGTCATCAGTAAAGAAGAGATGGGATATTTTAGGGCCACTTATGCTAATGCTGATTGGGTGTCATTTCCCTTGGAGGACATTATTGTCAATGTCTCTTGAAAGCCTTTCCATACACATGATAAACAGGTAGGGGGAAAGGGGATCACCCTGCCTGATGCCCCTAGTGGGCAAGAAAGGGGTGGTTTGCTCTCCATTGACAATTACAGAGATGGTGGAGGAGCTGACACATGACATGATAAGATTGATGATTGTGTTTGGAAATTTGAAAGTATGGAGGATTTGCTTAATGAAAGACTATTCTAGTCTATCAAAAGCCTTCTCCAGGTCAATCTTTAGGATCATGCTACTGGATTTTCCCTTCATTTTCCCGAAGTGGGAGATGTACTCTTGGACTATGATGGCATTGTCTGAAGCTTTCCTTTTGGAGAGGAAGCTGGCCTGACTAGTCCCAATGATGTGAGATAGGTAAGACTTGATTCTATTGACAATGATTTTTGTTACTGTCTTATAGACAGTGTTACATAAGCCTATGGGTCTGAAATTTTTGATCATTGTGGCTTGAGGGCACTTTAGAATGAGACATAGAAGGGTTTCATTCATGACTGGGTCCATAGTTGATGTGGAGAAACAGTTTTTGCAGAAAAAGGTGACATCCTTACCCACTATATCCCAGTATTTTTGATAGAAGAAAGGGTGAAGATCATCTGGCCAAGGATCTTTGAAAGACTTGAAAGAGAAAATGACATTCTTAATTTCACTATCCCTTAGAGACATTCCAATTGTTGTTTGTTGAATCTGAGAGAGGCAATATCCTCGGATTTCAGTAGAGTGTCACACCTCCTTTTTTCCTACACCCCGGAAAGGGTATAAGAGAGTTTTTTCCAACTTAAAGTGACAATCGAAATGAGATTCATTTATTATTAAAAATTCAGAGTCGCCATTTGGGATAATTTATGGTGTCCCAAGTCACCGATTCAAATCCCGAATCGAGGAAAAGATTGACTATGTTTTACAGTCCGCGAACACAGAAATCCGGGTAAGGAATTCTGTTAACCTGGGAGAAGGTGTTAGGAATTCCCGGGTTCCGTGGTTCTAACACGGTCATTCAACTGTTAAATTGGCCTATTATTTAATTTTAATACATGTTTTAGCCTATGGTTCAATTTTAACTTATTAACAGCTCTTATTCATTTTTAGGAAGATTGCAATGTCATTTAAAATATGTCTTGAACCACGTCATATAAAGCACCCGCGGTCCACGACACATTTTATTTAACGTTGTTGGGATTTGGATTTGGGTCACATGAAATGCACACCCGATTTTAGGAAGGTAATTTCAAATTACGCGCCTAAAGCAACTACGCATTTTTTCAACTTTGCGAGGGCCATAGAAAATTCGCTAAATGGCATGCCTCGAATTCTAAGGATTTAAAATTAATTAAATGAGGGCCATGAGTTTTGATGTTTTGTTGTGGATGGAGTGGTATAAATTGATAAGTACAAAAGGCCTAAAGAAATAGGTTAGCTACATGTATATCACTGGAGCCTTTTGTTATAGCATACTACAATTCAGAAAGGTGGAGTTGGCATTTATGTGAAAATAACAAAAGACAGGTGCCAGCTTTGGGTTCATCTCCATATCATCTTCAAAAGACCGACTTTCGTTTTCAAATTCTAGAAAGAAACTAACAAAATTTTATAACAAAATAATGAATCTTAAATGACCATATGAGCACAAAAAAAAACCCATGCTGAGAACTATTCGGATGAACCAGAAGGAACAAAACAAACATGGACATACAAAAATGCATTTTAAACTTGATTATAACAAAGAACACTTAAAGTAATTAATTTATTTAACACTATGCTAAAGAGAAAGTTGTAGTATCACCAGTATAACTCCTATAGTACCATTTTGAAGCAGAGGAAGTTGAATCTTCACATGGTTAATTTAAGAAAATATGCAGCCAATAACATAAACTGAAGATAATATCCTTCCACTAACGCAATCTATTTTTTTTTACATCTTAATGTTGACAAATTGTTCAACTTCCCATACTTCTTTAAATTTCAAAATATGAACATGGTGCTACATGAGCTTGAAATCTAAATGTAAACAAAACAATACATGCAGGTTACAAGTCATGAGCCAAGAAAAAGAAAAAAAAAGAAAAAAAAAACGAGACATAGTCATGAACATACTAAAATAACGTTAACATTTGCAAATCTCAATTCACTCAATCAAAGAAACATCGTTCATGCGAACAGATTAAATACGAAAGAAACTTTATCAAAAGAACCAAATCAATTTGCTTCTGCTACAATAAAGATGCTCCAATATTTTTTTAACTCAAGAGCTTGAATTACATACCTACAAGAAAGTGAATTCAAATGAATAAAATCTGAAAGTTGTAGAGTCAATACAGCAGCAACAACAGAATCTCTATCAACTCTTCTTCAAACCCAAGATTCAAGGCCCGAAATATTGAAAGAAAAATTTAATGAAAATTTTCAACCTAAATTTCTCTCCTCCCCCTCTCTTTTTCTTTTTTTTCTTTTTCTTCTCAAATTTTCTCTTCTATTTATAGCAAAATTTTCGAGATTTTTCAGATTTTTTTAAAAAAATATTTTACTATTTTATTATTTTTAATTAAAAGAAATCTCACTTACAAATTGCTTTTATTTTTTTTTATAAAAAGAAATCCCACCTTTCTTTACTTTTATTTTTTAAATTCCAACTTTAATTACTTTTATCTTATTTAAAATCCCATTTATTTTACTTTTTAAAAGAGAATTCCACTTTATTTAATTTTTCTTAAAAAAACAATCCACTTTCTTTTGCTTTTCTTTTAAAAATGTTACTTTCTTTTACATTAAATTTTTTTAATTTTTAGATACCTTTATATTTGTTTTTTAATTCTAACTTTCTTTTACTTTTTATTTTTTTAAAATTTCCACAAAACTTTACTTTTATTTTTTTAATTTTCTACTTCCTTTTACTTTTTAAAAGAGAATTCCACCTACTTTTACTTTTATTTTTCTTTTTATTCAATACTTCCCTTTTTCTTATTTTTTAAATCACTCCTGAAAATTAAAAAAAAATTAATATTTTTTCGGATTTTTTTTATTATTTTAAAATAAAATAATATTAATAGTAATAATTCACCTTTTAAATTTTTTATTTTTACCTTATAATGAAAAGTGTAACAAAGCTAAAAATTGTAGGTTAAAACCCCTAAAATATTTACATAGAAGAAGTGATAAAAAATTAAATATTATCAAAAATTAGGTGCTCACAGCTACCCCTCTTTGTTTGGAAACATGAAGAGTTTTCAAGCAAAGATAAGGTGAGCCATGTGACTAATTTTTGAACATATTTTTATTCAAAAGGGAAGAAATAAGGATAAGAGAAAAGAGAAAGGGTGCAACCGAGTCTTGGTTTTGGACAGCCTACATATCCCGGGTTATAGGGGAATCAGGTTGCGTAGTTCAAGAAGTTTTGGTAGCTGGTACTACCGAAGAGCTGTGATTTTGCTGCTATTGCTGATGTTTCTGCTTACTGAACTCCTTATTACACCGTGACAAAATAAAAGAAGCCAGACTAAACTATGATATACGAATTACAAGAATCATATCTATATCTTGAACTTGCAGTTTCTGCTGCCCTGCTGACTTGTACTCTCTGAGTGAGATTCATTTGTTGCTGACTTGAATTGCATTTTGAGATGCTTTCCGTTTGTTCTTCAAGTGGGCTCCTGATTGTTGTCTTCCTTTGAACCTTGCTGCTTCCCTTCGTTCTCCAGGTGGGCTCCTGATTACCAACACTTGTGCTACTTTTCCTCGAAACTTGAACTGCTTCCCTTCGTTTTTCAGGTGGTTTCCTGATTTCTGAACTCCTTTGAACCTTGCTGTTTCCCTTCGTTCTCCAGGTGGGCTCCTGATTGCCAATACTTGAACTGTATTCCCTTGCTCTCCAGGTGGGGTCCTGACAACTCTTAACTAAACGACGATTTTAAATCTAAGCTATATCTTGTTATCTAAGGATGTCTTAAACTACTCCCCATTATCCAGGAGGGTCCTGACAATTCTTAATTAAAAGACAATGTTAGAGCTAAATTATAGATACTGAAGGGTATGTCTTATGCTAAATCTTGTTATTCAAACCAGTTTTAAACTACGTCCCATTATCCAGGCAGGCCCTGACAACTCTTAAATCAAGTCTTATATTAAGAGTGACAATTCTATGGCTAAATTATATTACCCTACAACAAGAACTTATGCTAAACCTTGTTATCTAATGGAGATCTCAAAGCTAGGTCCCATTATCCAGGAGGGTCCTGAAAACTCCTAATTGAATCATATCTTAAACATGCGAACTTTAAAACCATCTTATTCCTTGGGATACATTTATGCTAGATTTTACTACTCATGACTGTTTTAAATTTTAAACTAGGTCCTATTTTCTAGGAGGGTCCTGACAACTCCAAACTAAATTCTATCTCCAGAATGAAAATTTTGAAACCAACTTATATTCTTTTGGGGTACATTTATGCCAGATCTTGCTACTCAGTCGTGTATTTTGAATTTTAAACTAAGTCCCATTTTCCAGGAGGGTCCTGAAAACTCCTAATTGCGTCCTATATCGAACATGCAAACTTCTAAACCGACTTATATTCCTTTGGGATATATTTATGCTAGATTATACTATTTCTGAACTTTGAACTAGGTCCCATTTTCCAGGAGGGTCCTGAAAATCAAAAATCAAACCTGTTTGGTGACTGCCTTTCTCCACGGAGGGTTTCTCCGAAACAAACAAACATTTCTGCCCCTGTTTCAATCAAAGAAAAATCTTGTTAGTTTAAAATGTGGTGGTTGATTTGTGGCCTTGACGTTGCGGGCGATTGCTCCTTTGCTTCCTATGATAACTGATTTCCCCTCGAGGACCTTGCTTGCTTATGGACTAGCCACTTTCTCTGTCATCCTTATCACCGAAAATGCCCCTTCTTTGTTCAGACCCAATTCCTTCTATCTGTTGCACTACTCATGAACTGACATTTACCAACCTTTGGGTTTTACAGAAAATACCTTTGATCCGTCCACCTAACACCCTCCATCTGTTGCATCGTGCTCTTGTGTTGACATGTACTTTACCTTTGTGTTTCTCATGAATTCCAAAGCACGTTAATTTCCATCCACTTAGTGCACATGTTGTTCTTTCCTGACTTAAATCACTGCCTTGGCCTTGAAGTCTATTGTTCCCTCACTCATCACGATAACTTTGATTTCTGCTTGGAAGACCTCGCTTGTCACTGGTTAACCACTTTCTTTGTTGATCTCATCACAGAGAATACCTTTGACTCGTTTACCCAACATCCTCTATCTATTGCACTGTTCACGAATTGAAATATACCAAACCTTTGTATTCCTCATGGACCCCAAATCATGTTGATTGCTACTAACTCAATGCGCTTGTTGTTCTTTCCTAACTTATGCCACTTTGTTGTGCTGGCCAGATCCCGTTTTGTGCGATTGGGAAGCTGGTGGCAAATTTTGAAGTCATTTCTCACTTATTTTTACCAAACAGACTCAGGAGGAGGAAGTAAACAAGACAAAAGGAACAGAGTAAAGGACAAAGGAAAGAGATGACTCCTAACAAGAAAACTACAAAGTAGAAACCTATCAGATATGGATACCAACTCTAATGACCGTGACATGCACCTGTAGCCTATTATGTTGAGCAAGTCTGATGTTCGACTCTTGTTGTACCTTTAAAACGTGAAACTGGGCTTCAACGCTCCAATTATCCAATCTGATTCACAATCCTTATTCGACTTGTAGTGCCCGAAGAGTTTTCACCATCAAGCCTATCTCATTTGTTCTTTCTCTCAACTCACTGTCGCCTCAAGGTGCCCGCGAAGGTTTTCACCAATAAGACTCTCTCATTTTTTATTTCTCTCAGCTCCCGTATCCTTACGGTGCCCGTGAGGGTTTTCACCAATAAGACTCTCATTTTCAATATTTTCTGCTTGGACCAGAGTGTTGCCCTTGATATGAATCCTCCACTTCCTTGACTTGGCATCTCTCGAAGACTGATCGGAAGGTCTTTCTTTGGACCGTAATATGGGTTTTTGGATAGGGTTAGAAAGAAAGGATATCAAAGGCCCAAAACAATTTGAATGGGTTCAAAATTACAACTTTCGGAATCAGATTTCCTACCACAACCACCACTTCTGCCCCAGTTTCTTAGCTTGGGGACTTTTGGATTTTTATTTTGATGAGACCGAACCGTGAGGCTGTCTACGTATCCTTAAAAGGAATCAGGTCGAACGTAGTTCATGACATAGGAATTGCTCTGTTGTTGTGATTTTTCTTTTCTTTTTCTTCTTTTCTTTTCTTTTCTTTCTTCCTTTTTCTCTTTTTGTTGTTTTGTTGTTTTTTCTTTCTTCTTTTCCTCTTTTTTCTTTTTCTTCTTTTCTCTTTTGCTTTTCTCTTTTCTTTTTATTGTTCTTCTTCTTCTTTTCTCTTTCCTTCTTTTTTATTTTTTTTTCTTTTTCTTTCTTTCTTTCTCTTTCCTTTTCTTTCTCTCTTTCTTTCTTCCTTTTCTTATCTTTCATGCTTGTGTTTCTAATATTCGCTACTGATTCCAAAAGAGGAGTATGAAAGAAAATAAATAAGGCTCAAAAGGGGTGACGAGAGATAAAGTATTTAGATAGAGGAACAAAATGCCTTCGTCATTCCAACCTTCAAAACCTGCCAAGTACAAACAACAAAATTAAACAAATCAAGGAAAACATTCGTAACATTTTTTGGTTGCGGCAGACTTGATGACCGTACCCACACATTCGCCTTCTACATTTGTTATATACAAAGCACCATTGGACAACACTCTCACTCTCATTACCGCGAACGCCCCTACAAATTTGGGGCAAACTTACTTTTATCTTCAAATTGATGCGGCAGGATGCATTTCAATAGGGGTTTTAGGTTCTATCTGCCCTAGTTTCACACAATTCGGGCTTGAAGTGATCTCAAAATGCCTTTACTTATTTCCCTCAAATGTCCTTACATCTTCAACATTGTTTCATTGCTTCGTGATTAAACTGACTTTTAAAACCAGACTGAGAATTATGCGTGCATGTCACGTCACTAGAGTCAACGGGAAAAGGACTATAAAAGGAAAAGAGAACTAAACAAAAATGACTAGAAATAACAGAAAACAGAAACTTGCATTAGACAGATGGCGAAAGGGTTTGGACAACAAAATAGACAAACTAGACTGGGGTTACAACCCTAGAACAAACCTAGAAAACACTAAGCAGGCTACTAGACTAAACAAACTAGGCAAAATAAGAGGATAGAAGGGTTTGAGTCACAAGACAATATCTGGATTACAACCCTGAAATAACCCGGACAATAGAAATGACAAAATAAACCACCAAAAGTCCCCCTGGCTAACCAAGACAGGAGCGTCCTTCCAATTGCCAAGCTCGGCATCTTAGCCACTGAATTCTGCATCAACATTACTAGGACCTTCACAAACTTCCATCACATTGTTCTTAACAAATTGCTTTTGGGTTCTCTTTGCTGGCTCGTTCTTAAGATCAGTCTCTAATAGCACTGAAAACTTTACTGTGCGTGGACCTTCGAGGATCTCAAAAGAATTTTCATATTCCTTTTCAAAACAAATCATACTCACCATATGCGTCTCATTGCGAGCAGGCGATGGACTTTGGGTAGTGTCTGCTGCATCTGGATTTTGCACGACAATGTTACCTGCATCAATAAGCTTCTGAATTGCTTTCTTCAGATTCTAACACTTCTCTATGTCATGCCCCGGGGCATCTGAGCAATATGCGCACCTTTGAGAAAAATCAAACTTCTTTGACAGAAGGTTTGACATTTTTATATGAATCGGCTTCAACATGTCCAATTGCTTCAACTTTTGGAACAAACTAGCATATGACACTCCCAATGGGGTGAAAGCCTTTTCTTTTTTCAGCAACCTCTCATTCTTAAATGCTTGATTGGGGCAGAAACCTGATCCAGAGGGTTTTCGATAGGCTCGTGGTGGTGGATAGGCATTTTGTGGAGCTGGGTACTGAGAGAGTGATGTATGATTTTGGGAGTTCCGTGGAGAGAAGTGGCATTGGGGAGGATCATCTGGTGCATCAGGATATCCCCGGGGACGATGTCGAGGCTAGAAGTGTTGATCGGGAAAGCCCATCGGATCATCTTTTCGGTTTCTCTTTCTTCCATCCGAGCTTACTGGGATGTTCTAAATGTCTTTCAAACAGCTCATGATTTTACCTGATTTGATTCCCTCTTTTACCATCTCCCCCATTTTTAACACAACATTGAAAGGCTTTCCCAAGGCCGGATCAAATGAGTGAAGTAGGTGGACCCCTGAGCTTTTAGGAAGAGCTCAACCATTTCTTCTTCCCCAATCGGGGTATTGACTCGAGCAGCATGCTCCCTCCATCTGAGTCCAAATTCTCTAAAGCTTTCCTCCAGCTTTTTTCCATTTCAGATAGGGAGGAGCGGTCTGGGGTAACACCTGATCTGTATTGAAAGTATCGAACAAAATCTTGAGCCATGTCACCAATGTAGGCCACTTACCAACATCTTGACGAGTATGCCAGTCCAAAGCTGCCCCAGTCAGGTTCTTACTGAAATATGCCATCAACAAGTAATCTTTCTCTCCAACGCTTCTCATTTCACTGCAATAAACCCTCAGGTGGGCTACCAGATCTCCACACCCATCATACAAGTTAAATCTTGGCACTTTGAACCCCGTGGGCAGACGAACGTCAGGGGACACAAACAGTTCTTTGTAAGCCATGCTACCCTGGTCTCCCATTCCTTGCTTGTTCTTTAAGGACTGTTCTATGCCTTTCAGCCTCCTGGGTATCCCATCTCGCCCTTTTCTTCCTGTGAACTTTTCATTTTCAACATGAGGCTCATCTCGCGGGCCCTGTTTGTATGAGTTGGGAACCTTGTAGGCAACCTCTTAGGGGTAATATTGGGCATCATGAGCTTTGAGTGGGTGTTCATTATTGGGGATGGTGGATAAGACAAGAGGGCAATTTTTGGGAAAGGTAATTGGAAGATGAGTGATGGAGCTACTAGGGTGGTTGGGAAAGCCATGATAAGCGGGTGGATCTGGAGAGTATGGGGGATCATCTGGCACTGTGACCGGTGTTTGGGTAAGGGTAGTATTTAGGAAGCTAGGTGGTGGCGGGGGTGGTGCCTTCCCAGTCATCCAGGCCTGATACATGTCCGTCATATGTTGTCTTAACATCTTCACCTCTTCAACCAACTCATTGTCATGTTCAACCAATTGCTTTTAGGCACCTGTATCAACCAACTCAGTTTTGTTGTTGTCTACCATTGCCTTTTGACTTTATGCTGTGGAGAGGAGTTACTACTTCGAGAACCATAAATCAACCACCTTTCTGCTATGAAGATATCAAAAGGAACAAAATGGGGTCATCCCGTTAACGTTAGGGCATTTAACAACAAAAATATCACATTGCGTGCAATGCACCTATCAACAATTAATGATTCTAGAATGACTTCGAAGGTCATAAGGTCACTTGGCATCATCCCAATTTGTTCATTTGAATCTTCTCTTTTCTTTTCTTTCCTCGCACTTCTTAGCTCGCTCATTTTCCTTTCCCCTTTTCTTTCTGATTATCGCTCTTTTTCTTCCTTCTCATTTCTCACATCCCATGACTTCACCTCTTTTTTTCGTTTCCCTTTTTTTCCTTCCCCCCCTCTTTTTTCCTCTTTTTCTTTTAATAATAATAAAAAAATGATTCGATCGAATCCTATGTAGGTTGTCTAAGTATCATGACCCTGCATGAATCAGATCTTTGCATAGTTCTAGGAAGATCGGGAATAAAGTAAACAAACTAACGCTTCCATTTTTCTTTTCTTTTCTTTCTTTTTTTTCTTTTCTTTTTTTAAAACAGGTACTCTATGAGAAATTATCAAGGAAACCCCCTAAAAGAGAAAAATATTTTTTGGTTCTTTTTTTTTTGGAAGGAAATCTAAGAAATAAACCACAGAAAGACATTTTGAATTCTCATTTGATATCCTGACGCAAGATCTCGAAGCAAGCAATGAAAAAGATAAAACAAAATGTTTTTGGATTCCAATTTTGATTGCCTGAAGGAAAAATTCCAATGATAAACAAAAGATAAAGTATTTTTTTTGTACAATATCCTAAAGTTCTAATGAAAATAAAAGATGTTTTTTTCATTTTTCACTAATTTCCCGAAGAAACACCTCAAAAGAAAATCTTTTTAGATTTTGGAATTAACACCTTAAAGAAAGCTTTTAAAGAAGTATTAAAAGAATTTTTTTTTCATTTCTAGAATTAATATTCTAAAGAAAATTTATAATGAAATATAAAATGCAACATATCTTTTTTTGGATTTTTACTTGTAACACATTTCCAAATGCAAAATAAGAAATACAGTAACAAAAGACTATACAAACTTAACTAGACAATACAAACTCTAACATTACCTAAAATACTAAATACTACTATATAGGACTAGAAAAATAAATAAAAACAATTGACTCAAAAACATAAAATGGCTCCTCGAGCAGCTCCTGAATGCAGTGATCCTGGGGTATCTGTCATGTTCAAACTTTGGTAAATAAATCCACACCTGTATGAGAAAACTTTAAATCAACACTATGTGAGACAATAACACTCCCTACTGGACACATGGAAGACATGGTTGAGGCTATTTTTGCAAACTGACTTATTTGGCCAAAAGGTGGCTAGAAGTGCAAAATTTGGCTATGACCCGCAAAGCCAAGAACCTAAGATTTACTAGGAAGATCGGACCCTATGTAGGTTGCCTACGTATCCTGCCCCGAAAGACGAGAATTAGGTTTGCGTAGTTCGGGCAAATTGGATACGGGCGAGAATTAAAACAAAAACAACTAATTTAGAGAACATATATTTTTCCTTTTCCCTGAAAATGATGAAACATGCAACATCTTTTTTTTGGATTTTCTTTTTCCTTCTTTTTTTTGATTTTTCGAAAAATAATGAAAAAGTGCAAAATCTTTTTTTTTTTCAATTTTTAAGCTCTCTTTTTTTCTTAACAAAAATGTGACAGAAAATATAATTAGGCCCCACTCGCTTTATCTTCACATTTCACCCTCTCTTTTTCTTTTTCTTTTCTCTTTTTTTCATATGCCCTCAACTATCATTGGTCCGCCAAATGACCCTTTTACCCCTGAATAGATGCAACATGTAGCACATAGGATGCATCAAGATGGTCGGTTATTTTGGGTATACCTGTCCTAGATGGACCCAACCCCTGTGTTGAGTCCCCAAAGTCAAAATGCACATGATGCAAACAAGCGCTCCTACTAGGGATCCGGCATGAGGCTGAGTTATTCTAGGTTCAAAACCTGGGTATGTGTTCTAGACTGTGTACCCGAGCGGACAACTCGAGCCGAGGAGGGGCTACATACCGGGAACCAAAAGGCCATCCGGCTTAGTAACTTGTCCGATCCTCTTTCTTAATTCAAGGTATGACACTAACAAAATAGGGAGTCTCAACCAGCGAGCACATCCCCGAAGATGAGAAGAGAAGGGTTTCGTAACAGTTTATATAAAATTCAACCAAATATCAAAGCGGTAAAAGCAACATTTAGCATACCAGGCCCAAACATGTGAATAAAATCAGATAATAAATAAAGCCAAATATAACAATTCATCTAAGCTCGAATTCTGAACCCTGAACCAAAAATTCTGGGTTCTCGTCCCCAGCAGAGTAGCCAAAGCTGTCACTCCTCCTTTTTTCCTACACCCTAGAAAGGGTATAAGGGAGTTTTTTTCAACTTAAAGTGACAATCGAAACGGGATTCATTTATTATTAAAAATTCAGAGTCGTCGCTTGGAATAACTTATGGTGTCCCAAGTCATCGGTTCAAATCCTGAATCGAGGAAAATATTGACTCTGTTTTACAGTCCGCGAACACAGAAATCCGGGTAAGGAATTCTGTTAACCCGGGAGAAGGTGTTAGGCATTCCCAGGTTCCGTGGTTCTAACACGGTCGCTCATCTGTTAAATTGGTCTATTATCTGATTTTAATACATGTTTTAGCCTATGGTTCAATTTTAACATATTAATCGCTCTTATTCATTTTTAGGAAGATTGCAACGTCATTTAAAATATGTCTTGAACCACGTCACATAAATGCACTCGCGGTCCACGACACATTTTATTTAACGTTGTTGGGATTTGGATTTGGGTCACATGAAATGCACACCCGAGTTTAGGAAGGTAATTTCAAATTATGCGCTAAAGTAACTACGCATTTTTTCAACTTTGCGAGGGCCATAGAAAATTCGCTAAATGGCATGCCTCGAATTCTAAGAATTTAAAATTAATTAAATGAGGGCCATGAGTTTTGATGTTTTGTTGTGGATGGAGTGATATAAATTGATAAGTACAAAAGGCCTAAAGAAATGGGTTAGCTACATGTATATCACTGGAGCCTTTTGTAATAGCATACAACAATTCAGAAAGGTAGAGTTGGCATTTATGTGAAAATAACAAAAGACAGGTGCCAGCTTTGGGTTCATCTCCATATCATCTTCAAAAGACCGACTTTCGTTTTCAAATTCTAGAAAGAAACTAACAAAATTTTATAACAAAATAATGAATCTTAAATGACCATATGAGCACAAAAAGAAAAAGAAACCATGCTGAGAACTATTCGGATGAACCAGAAGGAACAAAACAAACATGGACATACAAAAATGCATTTTAAACTTGATTATAACAAAGAACACTTAAAGTAATTAATTTATTTAACACTATGCTAAAGAGAAAGTTGTAGTATCACCACTATAACTTCTACAGTACCATTTTGAAGCAGAGGAAGTTGAATCTTCACATGATTAATTTAAGAAAATATGCAGCCAATAACATAAACTGAAGATAAGATCCTTCCACTAACGCAATCTATTTTTTTTTACACTTAATGTTGACAAATTGTTCAACTTCCCATACTTCTTTAAATTTCAAAATATGAACATGGTGCTACATGAGCTTGAAATCTAAATGTAAACAAAACAATACATGCTGGTTACAAGTCATGAGCCAAGAAAAAAAAAAAAAAGAAAAAAAAACGAGACAGAGTCATGAACATACTAAAATAACGTTAACATTTGCAAATCTCAATTCACTCAATCAAAGAAACATCATTCATGCGAACAGATTAAATACGAAAGAAACTTTATCAAAAGAACCAAATCAATTTGCTTCTGCTTCAATAAAGATGCTCCGACATTTTTTAACTCAAGAGCTTGAATTACATACCTACAAGAGAGTGAATTCAAATGAATAAAATCTGAAAGTTGTAGAGTCAATACAACATCAACAACAAAATCTCTATCAACTCTTCTTCAAACCCAAGATTCAAGGCCCGAACTATTGAAAGAAAAATTTAATGAAAATTGTCAACCTAAATTTCTCTCCTCCCCTTCTCTTCTTCTTTTTTTTCTTTTTCTTCTTAAATTTTCTCTTCTATTTATAGAAAAAATTTCGAGATTTTTCAGATTTTGTTTTTTTTTTAAAAATATTTTATTATTTTATTATTTTTTTAATTAAAAGAAATCTCACTTACAAATTGCTTTTATTTTTTTTATAAAAAGAAATCCCACCATTCTTTTCTTTTATTTTTTAAATTCCAACTTTAATTACTTTTATCTTATTTAAAATCCCATTTATTTTACTTTTTAAAAGAGAATTCCATTTTATTTAATTTTTCTTAATAAAACAATCCAATTTCTTTTGCTTTTCTTTTAAAAATGCTACTTTCTTTTACTTTAAATTTTTTTAATTTTCAGATACCTTTATATTTGTTTTTTAATTCCAACTTTCTTTTACTTTAAATTGTTTTAAAATTTCCGCAAAACTTTACTTTTATTTTTTTAGTTTTCTACTTGCTTTTACTTTTTAAAAGAGAATTCCACCTACTTTTACTTTTATTTTTCTTTTTTATTCAATACTTTCCTTTTTCTTATTTTTTAAATCACTCCTGAAAATTAAAAATAAAATAATATTAATAGTAATAATTCACCTTTTAAATTTTATATTTTTACCCTATAATAAAAAGTGTAACAAAGCTAAAAATTGTAGGTTAAAACCCCTAAAATATTTACATAGACGAAGTGATAAAAAATTAAATATTATCAAAAATTAGGTGCTCACATGGAGGATAAGCCATTCTAAGACGGGGAGGGAGGAGGTATAGAGTTCTTGGAAGTAGGGCTGTGTACGGATCGAATCGGATTTAGCACACTTTGGATTCGAATTTCGGATTTCGGATGCTTGAAAATGCAATCCGAATCCGATCAGAATTATATCGGATTGGATCGGATTTTAAAGTTTGGATCGGATCGAATTTCGGATCGTATTATTATGCATCAATATATATATATATATATATATATATATATATATATATATATATATATATATATATATATTCTTTGTAAAAGAAGCAATACATTAAGAAAAATCCATGTTTATGCAATTATGAGAGTACTATGGTGCCAATATAGCTAAATCTACCAATTGTAAAGGTAATAACTTGGAGGTTGATGTAAAGGAAGTATTGACTATCCGAAATTAAAATGTAGTATTTATACATGCCCTAATAATTTCGAATTTCGGATCGGATTGAATTAAAATATACCAATCCGAATCCGATCCGAAATCCGAAATTTTAAAAAATACAATTCGAAATTCGATCCAATCCGAAATTCAAAATTGAATGAATCGGTTCGAATTTCGGATATCCGATCCGAATGAACAACCCTATTTGCAAGAACTTAGAAATATTTTAATTAGAGTAACAAATCATTACACTGAAAAGTTAAATTTGTCTCCTCTTATTCATCAAACTTGAAACCAAAAACCAATATCTATTAAGATCAATTTATTTATCGAGAGTTTTGATGATAAGTTTTAATTACGTATTTTAGTCGCTTTTTATACTCGAATGTACTGCATTTTAATTGAGTTTGAGCTTTATTCGCTAGTGTTTTGCACTAAATTGTGTATTTTATGCCTTGTAGGAGTGATTTCGAACTACGTAGATATTATGGAATGAATTCAAGTGATTTGGAGTTTTGAAGTCTGAATAAAAGCCCAAAAAATCAAGTTGGGATCGTGTTTGGGGATCAACATATGTTAATTAAGAACGAAACGGAGAATCAAGCGGGTATACGACACATTCTCTAGTAAAATGCACATAACCTTTCGCTCAGAACTCCATTTGGGTTCCACAATATATCGTTGAAAAGATATTTAAAAGTGGTATAACTTTCATGTTTTACGTTTTCCCGAATTCCCACTACCACGGTGCGCCGCGCCTGTGGAAATTTCCTACAGCCTGTTAGAATCAGCTCTCTATAGTTCCCCACAAGAACACCGCGTGGCGCGTTGCCCCATGTGGCACACCTGTACATATTTTACAGAGCCAGAGTCCTATTTCGCAGGGGACAAGGTATTTTCATATAGACCCGACTCTACTTGGTATAAATACATATAAAAATGCTATTTTAAGGACGAGAACATACTTTTGACATAATTGAGACCTAAGGAGGCTAGGGAGACCGACACTAGCCCGAGGATTCGACCTAAGGAGGCAAGAACACACTAGGAGCAAGGCGGAGAATTCTTCTACGAGTTTTTCACTTCCTTCTTCCTATTTCCATTATTGGTTATGAATTCTAATATTATAGTTATGCATACTATTATGAATAGCTAATTTGTTATCTAGGGTTTTGATGGAACCTATTAAAGGATGATTTTCCTATTACGTTAATATAGATTTGCTGTAGCTTTTTCTCTATTTGTTCAACTACGTTTATATTGTGGCTGGTTGAAGAGCTCTCAATCGACTGTGCCTATTTAGTGTGTATTACTCGGGAGAGAATGCATATTTAGGTAGTTGTTGAACTGTAACGACCCGACCGATCGTTTTGAGCTTTTGCATTTTGATCGCCAGTTCTTGGGCATGACTTGCCCCGTGTGATGTATTATAACTTATGTAAATCGTTGGTTTTGGTTTTCAGGGTAATCGGAATGAATTTGGGAGAACAGTTCTCAGTTTGTAGCTTGAAATTTGAAAGGTTTGACCAAGATTTGACTTGTTTGTATATGATCTCGGATCGAAATTTTTATGATTGATCTAGCTCCATTAGGTGATTTGGGACTTAGGAGCGTGATCAGAATGCATTTTGGAAATCTATGGAAGGTTTAGGCTTGAATTGGCGAAAGTGTGATTTTGGCGTGTTCCGGTAGATAGGTGAGATTTTGATATAGAGGTCGGAATGGAATTCCGAGAGTTGAAGTAGCTTCGTTATGTCATTTGGGACGTGTGTGCAAAATTTTAGGTCATTCGGATGTGGTTTGGTCGGGTTTTTGATCGAAAGTATATTTCGGAAGTTTTTGGAAACTTAGGCTTGAATTCGATGAGTTTTGGGTAATTTGATGTTGTTTGAGGTGTTTTGATGATTGGAACGAGTTTGAATAATGTTATGGGATATGTTGGCGTGTTTGATTGAGGTTCCGAGGGCCTCGGGTGAGTTTCGGGTGGTCAATCGGACCACTTTGTGCCTTAAAAGATTGCAGAAAATGCAGGTTCAGGTTGCAGAGAAAGTTGCCCCTCGCGATCGCGTAGGGTGTATCGCGATCGCGTAGAAGGATTTTGGAAGGCAAGGAATTTAGCCTTCGCGTTCGCAGAAGGCTTGGATATTGTGTATCGCGATCGCGTAGAGGAATTTGGGGTCTGAGGGTCTTTGTGCATCATGTTCGCGTGGATGAGATCGCGTTCGCGTAAGTGTAAAGGGTTGAAGCATCGCGTTCGCAGGGCCCTTTGTCGCGTTCGCATAGAGTATTTTTGGGGAATTTAAAAATTTTGCTACGCGATCGCGTGGCTAGTGCTGCGATCACGAAGAAGGTTTTTGAGTGCTGGGCATAATGTTTTAAATAGGCTATTCCGCGATTTTGAGGCTAAGAACCTCCATTTTTGAGCGATTTTGGAGCTTGGGAGAGCTAATGGAAGAGGGATTCAAGGGGAAACACCTGGAGGTAAGATTTTTGAACTCAATACTCGATTATTATGTGAATTCCACCTAGAAAATCATGAAAACTAAGCCTAAAATTTGAGAGCTAGGGCTTGAGAAATTGGACTTTTGATTTAGGATTTGAAGGACCATTTGGGGTCGGATTTGAGAACTTTTGTTATGTATGAACTAGTGGGGAGATAAGGAATCTAATGATGTAAAAATTTCTGTGTTTCGAGAAGTGGGCCCGGGGCTCGGGTTTTGGTAATTTCGGAATTTGTGCCTGTTATTGATTGTTTTCGCTTGGACTTTGTTCTCTTAGCATATTGTGATGTATTCGTTCTGATTTTGGATAGATTCGACGCGCGTGGAGGCCAATTTGAGGGGCAAAGGCGTCACGAGCTAGAGAGTTCGCCGGTTCGAGGTGAGTAATGATTGTAAATGATGTCCTGAGGGTTTGAAACCCTGGATTGCACATCGTAGTGCTATATTGAGGTGAGACACGCACTTGATGATGAGCGTGGGATCGTTTAATATTGGGGGATTGTGACTTGGTCCGTCTCGATTGATGATTTTACCGCGTATTTGACTGAAACTTATTTGTTATCATCATAATTTGGGCTGATTGCCATATTTGGGCTTCGTGCCAACTATTTGAACCCGTCGAGGATTTTTATCACTATATTGACTTATTACTTGAACTCAGTCCTGTTGTTTTCCACTGTTCTACAACTCAGCCACTTTTACTCAGTTTTGAGACTTAAATGATATTTCTAAATGATGTTTTGGGCCGAGAACTACTGTTTTACTAATACTCGAGGGGCTTGTGATGATTTTCGAACTGAGTGCGGCCGAGGGCCAGATGTGAGGATACATTGGGTGATATGAGGCCGAGGGCCTGAGATATATTTGTACGCCATGAGGTGGCTTGAGTGATGTGAGGCCAAGAGCCGAGAGTTGATGCCACGAGGTGGCTTGATATAGCGCTTGGGCCATAAGGGGCCCCTCCAGAGTCTGCACACCCCCAGTGAGCGCAAGTACCCATTAAGATATGAGAGTGAGCCCGAGGGGCTGATATTATTCTGAGAGTGAGCCCGAGGAGCTGATATTGTTCTGAGAGTGAGCCTGAGGGGCTGATACTGTTCTAAGAGTGAGCCCGAGGGGCTGATACTGTTATGAGAGTGAGTCTGAGAGATAGAGCCCGAGGGAAAAATCTTTATGTATTTATCTTCCATATTTACTTACCATTTTTAAATGTTAAACTATGGTTTTGTGCCTGAGGGGCGGATTTCTGTGCTTATCTGCACTAACTGTTTTGCATTCATTTGCGCAATTGTTGAAAGGACTATTTTCAAAGAAGTTTAAACTGAGCTAAGATATTTTGAGAGATTTCACAGCTTCATTACTTTGCTAAAAGATTTTGTACTGCTTCCATACAACATGTTGATTTGTTCCACGTGATTTCTTATTGCTCAGTTGTTATTTACATTTGTTACTCACCGAGTTGGAGTACTCACTTTTGTGACGACCCGGGCAGTCGTCTCATGAGTTGCCACTCCGTTTCTCCCATTTCTACTTCTTTATGCTTTGTTATCCGTGTTTTATGTGATCGAGTTGGTTGGTTTGCGTTCGGAGTGAATTTGGTAAGAAATGAGATACTTAGTCTCTTTTAAGAAGGTTAAAATTGGAAAGGTCAACCGGATGTTAATTTATGTGTTAGGGGGCTAGGATATGAGTTCCGATGGTTTGGTCAGCTTCGAGAGGTAATTTATGACTTAGGAGTGTGATCGGAATTGGTTTTGGAGGTCCGGTGTAGAATTAGGCTTGAATTGGCGAGGTTAGTATTTTGGCGATTTCCGGTTGATAGGTGAGATTTTGATCTGAGGGTCGGAATGGAATTCCGAGAGTTTCTGTAGCTTCTTTAGGTCATTTGTGATGTGTGTGCAAAATTTTAGGTCATTCGGACGCGGTTTGGTTGGGTTTTTATCGAAAGCGTATTTCAGAAGGTTTTAGAAAACTTAGGCTTGAATTCGATGTGAATTGATGGATTTGGTGTTGTTTGAGGTGTTTTGATGATTGGAACAAGTTTGAATGAGGTTTTAGTATGTGTTGGTGCTTTTGGTTGAGGTCCCGGGGGCCTCGGGTGAGTTTCGGGTGGTCAATCGGACCATTTTTGGCTTTGAGAAGTTGCAGATTTGCTGTTCAGGTGTTGCGGAGATTTTGGCCTTCGCGATCGCGTAGAAGAAATTTGGAAGGCAGGAAATTTTCTCTTCGCGTTCGCGTTTGAGGGTTCGCGATCACGGAAGGTTAGGTGTTTGAGCTTCGCGTTCGCATAAGTCTTCCCGCATTCGCGTATAAGGATTTGTGGTTCAGGGTCATTGCTTTTCGCTTCGCAGCTTAGGTCTCACGTTCACATAGTTTGGAGAAGGGAAGCATCGCGTTCGCACTGTGAGAGTTGCGTTCGCATAGTTTGTTTTTGAGGCCTTGGAATTTTGCTCTTCGCGATCGCGGGGATTGGGCCGCGATCGCGATGAAGGAATATCAGAATTGAGCAGAAAGTTTGTAAGTCATTTCATCCGCGATTTTGAGTCATTTTTCCTCCATAGTTGATTATTTTGAGAGCCTTTTGAGGGAGATTGAAGAGGGATTCAAGGATAATTGATTGGAGGTAAGATTTATGAACCTAAAACGTGATTCTATTGTGAAATTAACCTAGAAATTCATGGAACCTAATCTAAAAATGGAAGAACTAGGGTTTGGGATTTTGAACTTTTGAATTGGGATTTGAAGGACCATTTGAGGTCGGATTTGAGAATTTTTGATATGTATGAACTCGTGGGAAGATAAGGAACCCGTTGATGTAAAAAATTTTGAATTTCGAGAAGTGGGCCCGGGGCTCGGGTTTTGCTAGTTTCTAGATTTTTGATATTTTTCGATTGTTTTCGCTTGGGATTTGTTCCCTTAGCATATTATGACGTCTTTGTTCTGATTTTGGATAGATTCGACGCGCGTGGAGGCCGATTCGAGGGGCAAAGGCGTCGCGAGCTAGAGTTGTAGCCGGTTCGAGGTGAGTAGTGATTGTAAATGATGTCCTGAGGGTTTGAAACCCTAGATTGCACAACGTAGTGCTATATATTGAGGTGAGACACACGTTTGATGATGAGCGTGAGGTCGTCTACTACTGAGGATTGTGACTTGGTCCGCCCTGATTGATGATTTTATCGCATATTTGACTTAAGCTTACTTGTTATCATTATGATTTGGGCTGATTGCCATATTTGGGCTTCATGCCAATTATTTAAATCCTTTGGGGATTTTTATCATTATTTCCTCATTGTTTTGACTTATTACTTGAACTCAGTCTTGTTGATATTTACTGTTCTACAAACTCAGTCACTTTTACTCATATTTGAAAACTTAAATGATATTTCTAAATGATGTTTTTGGCTGAGAACTACTGTTTTACTAATGCCCGAGGGGCTTGTGATGATTTCCGGACTGAGTGAGGCTGAGAGCCATATGTGAGGATATGCTGAGTGATATGAGGCCTAGGTATGAGATACTTTTATATGCCACGAGGTGGCTTGAGTGATGTGAGGCCGAGTGCCGAGTGATGTGAGGCCGAGAGATGATGCCACGAGGTGGCTTGATATAGCGCTTGGGCTGTAAGGGGCCCCTACGGAGTCTGCACACTCACAGTGAGCGCGGGTACCCATTGATCTGAGAGTGAGCCTGAGGGGCTGATACTGTACTAAGAGTGAGCCCGAGGGGCTAATACTGTTCCGAATGATTGATACTGTGCCCGAGGGATGGATTTTCTACTTGTTATTTACCTGCTAAATTACCTGTTTTACTTGTTTTAAAGAGATTTTACTTGACTTCTTCACTGATTTACTTCTTCAAGTGATTTTACTGCTTTGATATAGAATTGCTTTGTGCCTTTACGCGTTTTCATGCTTTCAGCCATTATTTATAATTATTAGTCACTGGGTCGGAGTACTCACATTACTCCCTACACCGTATGTGCAGATTCAGGTATCGCAGAGTCCGCTCTTGAGTGTTGATCCTCCCAGTCCAGGCAATGATTTGGAGACTACGAGGTAGTTGTTGGCGTCCGCAACCCCCGTGTCTCCCTTATCTTATCATTTCATGATTTTAGAACTATTGTATCGGATTCAGTGTTTAGTAGACTTGTATTGGAATTTCTTAGTTGCTCATGACTTGTGACACCCCGGTTTGGACTGTGTCGGGATGGTTTCTATTATTGTTATCGTTAATTCTGCAAATTATGGATATTATATCATGTTTTATAAATGTTTATGATATTTAACTGTTTAAAAGAGATGTTCTATTTTGGTCTGGCTGGCCTTGTCTTCATGAGAGGCGTCATCACGACCAGGGTCAAGAATTGGGTCGTGACAACTTTACTCCCTGCACCTCGTGTGCAGATCCAGGTATTTATACACCCGGTAGCGGGTTTTGGCTGATCGGAGGTAGAGTCTCAGGAGTTTAGCAAGGTAGCTACCGGCATTCGCAGCACCGCTTTTCTCCCTCTTCATTTATTAGTCCTGCTTTGTATATTTCAGACTTTCCAGTTGTATTTATACCCTAGTAGATGCTCGTGACTTGTGACACCCCGGTTTGGGCTGTGTTGGGTTGTACTTCCGCTAATTATTATCATTAAATCGTATTTAAACTGCTTATGTACTGTTTAACTGCTTTAAAAAGATGAACTGAGTTTAGTTGGCTGACCTTGTCCTCACGAGAGATGCCATCACGACCGAGTCCGGGTTTGGGTCTGACATGAACAACATCACTCCTAACGTATATGAAGGATCAATACGAAGGTTTTAAAGGTGGAATTAGGAATAACGAAATCTTGGGTGCGATCCGAGTGAGTCTACTTAATGCCAGCTAGCGTAATTCGGGAGAATATATCTACTAAATTGTGGTAATTACTCGGGAGAGAGTTACGACAGTCAGAGTACTCATGATCGGTAGAGAATACTTAGGCGAATGTATAGAAAACGTAGCGGGAAAGATTCCGACAATAGGGAAAATCATAACTCTAGACCTCCTTAATCTTGTTTCCAACCCTTAGTATCTTTAGTTGTTAATTTACTATTTTAATTTGTTAGCTAATTAGTTAAACACAAGAATCTTAATATTTATAAGTTAAGAATTGTTCAAGCTTGTCTTCTTGGTGATAGTGAACAATTGTAGCTAAACCTTAGTTCTCCGTGGGATTCGACTCCGGACTTGTAAACCGGATTATATTTGCAACGATTGTTTAGTCCTTTTTATAAGGCATAGTTGGGCGTGATCAAATTTTGAAAGCATGTAACTATACCTTATAAAAAAAACTAAACAGTCGTTGCAAATATAATCCGATTTACAAGTCTGGAGTAGAATCTCATAGAGAACTAAGATTTAGCTAAAGTTTAAATCTCAATATTCTATCTCTAAATCCGAAAATGAGTCATTTGTCTTCGCTTTGTAGAAATCTATCTTATAAAATATTAAGTACATATTTTACATCTATTTAATTATTTGGTACAAATATTAATATCGATTAAACTTCTTCCAATCGTGCACATTTCTACAAGTTGACATATTCAATTGATGCTGGACCATAGAACAAAACTAAGACCCACTAGCATACGATCAAGTCCCTTGAAAATATCTGCTTCTACCTGAGAAAGACTGCAAAAATATAATGGATAAACATATATTAAATAAATAAAAATCATAGAATCTCAACAAAACTTTACTGTTATACATAATTCCAGATCCTTCTACAACTTTCTGTATCCTCCCTTATATTCCTTACCGAATCTTCACTCCCTTTCCACTACACTTCTCCTCTCAAATTTTCTCAAATTACTCTCATTCTCTCAACATCTTCAATTTAATGGCTTCAGAATCAGAATCAGCAGCTACTGAGGCATCATCATTCATTGAAAATTTGATCAATTCAAGAAACAGAAACTTTTCTTTGTTTTTACCCTTTATTTTAGCTTTCTCAAACTCATCAATTTCAACAACCCCAGTTCAAGATTCAGCAGACCCAGATAATGAAACACAAGAATCAACAACCCCATCTACTTTTCTTGATCGAATTATACTCATAAACCCTTTAACCCAAGGCATGGTTGTGATAGAAAACCGGTCTTCCTCTTTGAATTTTGAGTCTTTTTTGAGTGATTTGTTGGGAAAAGATGGTCAGCCACCTGCTTCGAAAGCATCAATTGAAGCACTTCTAAATGTGGAAATTTGTGAAAATGGGGAGTGTGTGATATGTTTAGAGGAGTGGGGTGTTGGTGGTGGTGACGTGGTGGTTAAAGAAATGCCATGTAAGCATAGATTTCATGGGAATTGTATTGAAAAGTGGCTGAAAATTCATGGGTCATGTCCTGTTTGTAGATATAAGATGCCTGAAGAAGAAGGTGATTTGAATAATAAGAGTGAAAATAGAGGGAGAAGGAGAGAGATTTGGTTGAGTTTTGGTATAGGAAATGATAGGAGAAGTGAGAATAATCAAACAGTTTCAGCTAATTCCAGTTCGGAGAATGAACATGATCGTGAACCAGAGGTTTAAAGAGGAGATCTTTTTTTTTTTTTGGAATAATATTTGTATAGAGGTACATTTTGTAGTTGGTTGGATTGTGGAATGAAAAATGATTTTTCAAGTTTAATTGTTCTCTCTCTCTCCCTCTTTTTTTTTTTTTTTTTTTTAGATAAGTATAGTATTGATGTTGATTTAACTGCTACAACGCATCAACATAATTGTGGGGTTTGAACATAAGCGAGATTTTATTTTAATATCTTAGACGATACGAAAGGTGATGATATACATATATTTATATAATCATGAAAATTTATAAGATAATTGTGGGTGATTTTATAATTAACATTAATTAATAACCTCATAAAAATGCTAATTAATCTACTCTCACAAGTTAATATTCAATAATAGAGTAAAATTAATTTACTCTCACAAGTTAATATTTATCAATAGAGTAACAAATCCCTAAGGAATTTTTACATTCTTATGTCATATAGGAAACTATATTACCCTCAATGTTTTCTATGCCATATAGGAAATTATATTACCCTCAATGTTTAAGGTTTGATATAATTACATTTAGTATACTTAATTATCAATTCTATACCATAAATGTTTTAACTGTACATTAATTGTACCTTATGTCACTCCTAAATTTATGGTACCGTATATTCCTCCAAATCCTCACTCCCTACGTTTCTCTCTCCCAACCCCACACCCTCACCCACGTGTCACCACACATCCACGTTTCAAACCATTATTCCCTCTGTTAAAACCAGAAAAATAATTGAAATCTTCTACCATTAACGTCCAAAATCAAGGTTTTTTCTTCTACAATCAGTCAAAATTGAAGTCAAATCTTCAAAGTTTATACACAGCAATAACTTTTGATGGTTATGATTTCGGGTTCCTTCAGTAATATAAGAGAGATGGAAAAGAGAGCAGCAATTCCACCATTGACAGTCGTTAAAAAATTTTGAAGCTTTGAATTCAAATTTGGGTTTTCAAAAATCATTATTTATTTGGATTGAGTGTTGTTGTAAATAATTGAGAATATGGTTTGGAGTTTATATCTCAATTTTGAGGGGTTTTGGTGAATATTAGATTTGGTTTTGGCTGAATTTCAGATTGAAACTCGAAGAAGAAGAAGAAGAAGAAGAAGAAGAAGAAGAAGAAGAAGAAGACATGACATACATTATATTGCAGCAATTGTAGAAAAATTGAAGACTGTTGTTTATTTATTTTTGAGCTTTTGTGTTTTTGTGTTAAATGTTTTGATGTGAGCTTGTTATTCCACTTCGTCTGTTTTGGAGCTAACTTGTGCAGAGGAGAAGATGTTTTTTAAGTTATATATATTGCTATACCTTTAAATTCAAGAATTGACTTGTTTTATACATTTAATCTATAACAAAACTGCATATCATTTGAAAAATTAATATGAAAATACAAAATTTCAATGTTTCTACAAATTATCTACAAACTGTTCATAACAGAATTTATCTTTATTTTCGTCTGGAGCACTAAAGTTACTTGATATGCCAACATTTTCCGTTATAGAGGAATACAACTTATCTACAATTTTTTACAACTTTCACACATTATTTCCACCCAGTGAAATACAACTACAATAACATAAAACTTACATACAAATTTTATACAATATGTCTTTTGTATATTTTGTATCTGATTTATACATACTAAAAATAATTTTCATACAACTAATTATATATTATACAACTTATCTACAAATTATTTACAATTTTCATACATTATTTCTACTAAATTATATACAAGTACAATATAATACCACTTAAATATAATTTTTATACAATGTTGTTCAACTTTTATACAATAGTTAAATGAATAAAAGAAAAATAAATAAACAACATAATACAATTTTTCTACAATTTAACCACAATCTTTTTACAATTTCTACAATATAATGTATGTCATGTCGTCGTCTTCTTCTTCTTCTTCTTCTTCTTCTTCTTCTTCTTCTTCTTTGAGTTTCAATCCGAAATTCAGCCAAAACCAAGTCTAATCTTCACCAAAATCCCTCAAAATTGAGATATAAACTCCAAACCATATTCCCAATTATTTGCAACAACACCCAATCCAAACAAATAATGATTTTTGAAAACCCAAATTTGAATTAAAAAGCTTCAAAGCTTTTTAATGGCTGTCAATGGTGGAATTGCTGCTCTCTTTTCCTTTGCTTTGTATTACTGAAATTTGGTCATAATTGCGTTTGATGTAGAAGAATTGTAGAAGATTTAGTCGTTTTTGATTTGTAAATTGTAGAAGAATAATCAATTCGTTTTTGAATTGTAGAAGAATAATTGCGTTTGATGTAGAGACGCTAAATTTGAAACGAAACTGACGAAGAAGATTAATGTGCGTTATTTGCATTTGGAAGATTTGGAAGAATATTTAATCCCTCAATTTTAGCGCGCCTAAATAAGGAAGCCTACAGCTACAATGATTCCTTATTTAATGCATGGTCTATATTTTGTAGAAATACTATTAGCATGAAGGGTAATATGTAAACTATGAACATATTTGGTAATATAGTTTCATATATGGTATAGAAACAAAAATTTCCCCTTTCTTAACAGTATAATTGGACGGCTAAAAGTCCAATTTTAGCTTATTGTGTTATTGGGCTTTACAAAATTTTGAGTCATTTAGACCTTCTTTTGGGTGATATCTCATTTTCGCATAAAAATAGCATTGACTAGCCAGTTTTTGGACTGATAATTAAAAAATAGTTAACATTTACAAAGGCGTTGAAAAATAGCTACTATTGTACTGCAATAAGGAAAGTTCCAGTATAATATACTGGAGATTGGTGCAACTGTGTATGAACTTCCAGCATATTATGCTGGAACTCCAGCACACAAAAAGTTTCAGCATAATATATCGGAGATTGAAGCACCTATGTATGAACTTCTAGCATATTATGCTGGACCAGTATATTATGCTGGAATTCCAATATATTATGCTGGAATTTCACATGTAAAAAATTCGAGCTCCAGTATATTATGCTGGAATATTTTCTGAATTTTGAATAATATTTTCGTTCAGATTTATCTTTACATGAAAAGTGGTTAAAATTTGATTACTTTTGAAACTGTGGCTATTTATTAATTATCACTTGTAAATATGGGTATTTTTGAAATTTTCCCATTTCCACTCCAGCTAATTCATGTTTCTCTTTCAATTTCTTTGTTTAAATTTGTACGTCACCTTTCAAATATTCTCATGTGTTTGATGTCGTCCAAATCCACTATTAAAAAGTAAATGGTCATGGTCGCATACAATATAATTTACCCAACTATGAGTCAGGGTCGAATCCCATAGAGAACAATATGTAGGCGATTATGAATGTAAGAAA
The DNA here is from genome assembly GCF_000393655.2 of Nicotiana sylvestris. Lineage (NCBI taxonomy): Eukaryota > Viridiplantae > Streptophyta > Magnoliopsida > Solanales > Solanaceae > Nicotiana > Nicotiana sylvestris. Next base: position 148,775,042 of record NC_091066.1, on the reverse strand, counting down.
TTTATCAGTTATCGTGCAATGCCAAATGCTTAGAATATAGTTTGGAAAATATTTATATCTAAATGTGGAAATATAAACTAACCTAGAAAGTAATTAAAATGATCAATGGCTACAAGTATGGTTGCATCAGGATTACACTCGAGTAACGATCCAATGTATTTCATGACTTTACAAATATGAGCTAGTTTATGCTAGTTAATCCCCCGTTGTTGATTTCTTTAGTCGTATGTTTCTTATAGCTATGATTTAGTTGTCTCTATCGATCATGAACTCTTCAGCTATCATAACTCTCTCTCAAGTAATTATGATAATTTACTAGACGCACTCTCTCAAGCTACGCTAGCTAGATTCGCATTACAGTTCACTTAGATCGCACCCGAGGTATCGTTATCTCTACTCCAACCTCTAAACCCTCGGTTATGACTCTCGCCTATACTCCGGGAGTGATGTTGTTCAAACAATTACCTAAATATTCACTCTCTCTCAAGCAGATACATAATAAATAGGCACGACTAATTGAGGATCCTTTCAACTAACCAAAATCAAAACGTAGTTGAACAAATAGGGATTAACAACCAACTCAAAACTATATTAATATAACAACAAGTTCATCCACAACGGTTTCACCCAAAACCTTAGATTACCCGGTTCACTACTCATACTAGTGTTCATTCAATACATAAGTACAACAAGGTATTTAATCCACACTTTAAACAAGAATATTTCCATAAACAAGATTCAAGTGTTGGATAAAATACTACACACTTAGATATACAATACAAAGTAAGGAAATGAAGAAAGCAACATAAATGAGGAAGAAAATCTTAACCACAAGTATCAAATCTTCAAAACCAAAGTGTGTGTGCAAAGCCCTAGCTTCCAACCTTGTTCTCTCAAGCCCTAAGAACTGAAAATATGCTAAAGATCCCTAAGATATCTGCTTGGACGAGTATAAAAAATGGTTTGGGGTTGAGAAAATGTGAATTGACTAATCTGCCCAGATCTGATGTCTGTCCACCGCATCTGCGGAACAATTCACGCAGATGTGGTTCCGCAGATGCGGATTCCTTATCGCAGAAACGACGTATAGAGATATGCTTGGTACCGCAGATGCGGACCCCAAAAGTGCAGAAGCGGAAATCCACCCGCAGATACGGGGGTCCTATACAACTCTGTAATAGCATATGCGGTGCAAAAGGCGCAGATGCGCCACCGCATAAGCGACATTATAGCCGCAGATGTGGTTTCTTTCATGCTCAGCCATTTCCGCAGAAGCGGTCATTTTCTCGCAGAAGCGGGGTCGCTTCTGCGACCATCCTTCCACAGATTGGGAATCACTGGGGAGTTTTTGCATGTTTCCACCCTTTTTGCTCAATTCCACTCCAACTGAAATCAAATCATTTCCTGACATCATTTTCCTGAAAATCTAACAATACACACCATAAATGACCTTATATTATAGTTAAATGACATAAAAGTTAAGGAAAAGAGACTAGATTGAGTGGTAAAATCACCACTCATCAACACCCCCAACTTAAAGCTTTAGCTTGTCCTCAAGCAAATTAAAACCATCAATTCAATGAGGATTTACCACGTAAAACACAAGCGGTATTGCTATCATTTACATATCATATTCCCCAATTTAAGCACCATACTTATGGATTTGGTTGGTACTAATAATTAGGCTCAAGTATGTTTATCTTTCCCGAATGACTCCCTCATTTAAAAGCAACTTCAAAAATGTGCAATGGAGTTAAAAATAATCAAGTGACAAGAATAAGTCTCAAGAAGTGACTCGAAAACACTAGTCCTCTACATATGCTCAACTTACTCAATTTCACCAATCCTTCCAAATTCATGTGCCCTCACAAGAAAGAAAGTCCCAAAATTACTATATTTACAATACAACATCGGGGACAAATTTACACAAACACTCACTCTCACAAAGAATTTCAAGTGTTACAGCATCTCATACCATAAGCTTGCCCTTATTTTACTTCATCGCCTATTCAAGAATGTTCGGTTGGAGGTCCCATAAGGACTTTTTAAACTTGTAATGTAGGTTTAGGAAAGGGTCGGATAAGCATTTTGATACAAGTGACTTCACCCTCCTGGAACACTACTCACATTTTTCATTCTTTTGCACTTTGTTTCTCTTCAAACCACATAGCCTCATTGGCATCTAGTTCCCAATGCAGAACCACCTTAAATACCTCTTCTAATTTTCTTCAAGGCTCCATAATTTATATACATACAAATATTCCCCCCTTTTTTATATACCAATTTTTCTTTTGGAGCTTGAATAATCTAATACACACACTTTGAGGTATATGACCATATACTCAATGTACAACCTTACCACTTTTCACTCTGACATCACACCCCCAACTTAGGCTTTTAGCCTTATTCTCAATGTTCAAGGAGGGACGAGTTCAAAATAGGGAATTATTTTACAAAAGGGGACAGGTTTGTAATGAGTTGGCCAAAGAAAAAGGTTTAAAGATTAAAATAGGGTGCTAGTGATATTATTTATACAAAGGTAGGCTTGAAAGTGTAAAGAGGTTTTGCAAATCAAACAAAGAATGCCTAAGCTCATCCCTCCTACCAACATACTATCATTAGCGTTGAAAGACCAACCAGGCAAATTTTAGATGATAAAAGTAAACACAAAATTTATTTGTACAAACACTAACACACATGGCACATGAATTAATCAAGATGGATAGCATCTAGGGCAATATTATTCAAACTAGTGTACAAAGAGTCACTAAAAGAGCCAAAAATTTATCACAAAAATTATTCTTCACCATGCAACTTACTTGTTTTAGTTCAACATCAAAATTCAGAGGGGTATTCTTGATTCATATTTTACATTCAAGAGACTAATTTTATTAGTACCAAATAATTCAAAAGTCTCCTCCTAGCAAAACAGGACTAATTCCCTTAAGAAAGTTGTCACGCCATCTATCATAGGGAAAAGTCACCCGGTTCACTTCAAAAATATTCCTTGGGAAAGAACTGTAGCATGAAGAAAACCCAAGGAAATAGTACTTAAGGAAATAAGCATAAAAGAAAATAAAACTACTAAAAAAAGATACTAAAATAAAAGCACTTATACTAATAACAACAATCAACTAAAGAAAATAAATAATGAAAGAAAAATAGAAATAGACTAATCACACCAAGCTCGGCAAGAGCACCTGCTGCACAAAAGAGCCTGGCAGGCACAAAATATCCATAGCAGCATAATAATAAGCCCGGCGAGGGTACACAATATCCATAGTAACAAAATTAGCCCGGCAAGGGCACACTAATATCAAAGTATGAATAAGTATACTCCTACAGCCACCCCCAACTAAAAACATTGTAGTGTCCTCACTGCACAATATCAAATATAAAGCATAAACAGTTTGAGGGTCTCCCTGAGGTCTGCAGATTAAGGGAGGACGGCAGATCAATGCTGTGCATCGCTCGTGGCCTCATCACTATCAGTCTCCTCAACATTATCATCATCATCACCATCATCACCAGCAGTCTCTGACATGAAGGAATACTCCTCGCTATCATCTTTGGCCGCCACTGGTATCTTCTTGCCTGGGTTTCCCCATTCGAAGATGGCCTTTATGCCTCTCCACAATTTTATCATGAATTTGCCTTCTTCTTGTTCTTCTTCGTCTCCTTCTCAAAGTCTGACTGGAGGTTTACATGTGCCTTGGCCAAGGTACCATATGCCATCTCAAGTCTGGTCACTGATGCAGTCATCTTCTCAAGAGAATCTTTCTGACTATGCTGCGCATCTAAGTAACTCTGCAATTTGTCCCTGGAGAAGTATGAAGGCCTAGGCTGGGAGGATGAAGGCCTACTCGGAAGCTGTGATACTAACTCCCGAATAGATGCAAGCTCGGAGTTCAGCACCCCGAATGGTCCCTCAAGCGCAGCTGCCTGTGAATATGACTCTGAACCAGCAGCCTTGGTGGTGACCTTCCTTTTCTTGCTCTTGACTGCACTACCCTCTCCTGTCACTCTCAGTGGATGAAAAGGTTTATCAGCTGGTAGCCATCGATCGGTGCTACACACCTCAACCTCTGCTCTCATGCATAGCTGGGTGATCAATGAAGGGAACATCATCCCTGCTTCCTTGTCTTGCAAATATCCCTTCATCTCCTGCAGGATGTAGTGACCGACATTCACAGGAATGCCGTCCAGGAGGCATACAATAATCAAATCCCTTGTATAGGAGATATCTGAGACGTTCCCATAAGGAGACACCCGGTTGCATATGATGTACAACCACATTTTTGCTTCAGCAGTGAAGTCAATTGATTTCAACCCTTTTCTCCGGTTACCCCATTTGGCTCTCAGGCTAAGAGGGTAGAGTTTGGAGACAAGCCATTCCCCATTTTCACAATGATCTTTCTCTTACACCGGCTCCATTGGATAGTTGAGAATCCCAAGAGTGTCATTTATTTGTTCTATCCCAAACCTCACCAATTTTCCTTTGACGACGATTTGTAGGCTTACAAAATCTGTGCGCCTAAGGTTGGCATAGAATTCACGAACCCACTCCTCATTAGCTTTGCATGGAGTGGGAATGAAGCACGACCATCCGGATGTATGGAGACGGGCATGGAAATCTGGGAGCTTCTCAACCAATTTTTCTTCATTGATGCCCTTTTCAAGCACTATCCTTTTATTTACGAGGTTGTGCAAATATCAACGCTCACATGTAGCTGACATGAAGCGTGATTCATCATATGATTCCTTAACTTCTTCTTCAATTTCATGTGGTTGTCCACTCATGTTTGGGTCCATTTTAACTCGAAGCACCTACATAAAATTAAAACAAAGTCAGTAGGGTAATAGAATTATGTTAAGCAATCCAAAACACTGCAAGCAAGCCAAAAAATCAGGTTGACCATGCCAGGGAAGGCACTATTGCAAAGCCACTGGAAGTTGCATTTCTGCCCAGTTTTCGCATCTACGGAATAGAGACCGCAGAAGCGGTTCCACTTCTGCGACAATTTGACCGTATCCGCGGTTTTTTTTTTTGCCCAAGTTACCTGAAATCGCACCTACGGTAAAATCCTCGCAGGTGCGATACCGCATCTGCGAAAGTTTTGACCGCATCTGCGGATTTCGTCAAGTTCTTCAACTACCCAGATTTTTTTTTTAATTTTTGGTTCTCAAACCCAATTTTGGCATCTAATTTATACTCAAAACTTCTAAATTAGTGCAGTACACGAGATTATAGTTCTATTGGGACTGATTTTACGGTGTTTAGAAAGAGATTTTCTTTTAAATAATTTGTCGAACATCTTGCAAGCACTTGAAAAATGACCTCTTCTTTATACAAATTAGGTACTCAGATTTCCCACACATTTGTTTCAACAACAGCAGCACACCCATGAATCTCTCAACCAATATCCTTCACTTCCTAAAACTAACAGACGTGAAATCGAAAAAAAAATGAACACATCAAAATAAAATAAAACAAAACAAATTTGGGCTGTTGGCAATGAAGAAGAAGGAAAAGAAGGAAAAGAGAAGAGAAGTAGATGAGGGTTCAGAGGAAATTACCTGAGTCGAGTGCAGTAGAATTCACACGTGATGGATGATTTAGAGTATGTTAGAGATGGGGGATTTATTATTTTAGAGCTGGGGGAAAACATTACCTGGGCAAATGAGGTTTCTAAAATGTTTGTCTAATTTTAAGACCTGCTCGATTTCTGCATTTGCGGATCTTTTGCCGCATCTGCGTCGCCGCTTCTGCGGCCAGATAGACGCTTCTGCGAGGATTGTCACTTATGCGGTTGTAAAATCGCTTCTGAGTTAACGAATCTGCGGTCAAAAATTCACAGATGCGGTAATGCCAGAAGATTGATACACAGATTCTGCAGCTACTGGTTTTGGCCCTCCGGACCACTCCGACCTGCTCAAATCAACTCCAAAAAAATCTAAAACTTGGCAGATTAGTTACAAATATTATTCTAAGCTATTCGAAAAAGGAAGATTTTAAAAATGGCCAAAAATTTTGAGAACGATGGGTTGCCTCCCACCAAGCGTCGTATTTTAACGTCGTGGCACGACGCAAACAACGTTACCACTTTTCTCGCCACTTGGATGATATGAACTGGGCACCTAGCTTGGAATCAAGCTTGTGACCACGAGCGATGGGGGGTGGTAAGTCGATGATCAAGCCAATCCTTAAGTTCTTCATTTTGCACTTCTTGGCTCTCAGGTGAGGAATGTCATTTTGCTTTCTTGCTTCCTCAAACTGTAAAATGTATGATTGTTGCCTTTCCTGCTTGCAATCCCTCATTGACCCGTGCAGTTAAATTTTCATATCACCACACAATTTCAATGTTGAAAAATGCTTGGAATGTGACTTCAAACCATCACTTTGCAATTTTTCTCGGATTTTGACAACCTCTTTTTTCCCCGGGTTAGAGTCAATTTCAACCACATTTTCATTTACACCGGTTGACTCTAATTCCATATTTTTCTTGGAATTATTAACACTCATGAGGTCGGTTAGCGTATGTTCAATTCTTGAATCCTCAAAGTAAAGCTCGCTTTCTTCCTCGGAATTGGACTTTTCTTGGCTTCCTTCCACACTCTCAAGTTGGTGGGCATAGTGTGCCTCAACCAATATTTGCATTTGATCCTCCAAAGTGCGGATATGTTCATCATTGTGAGCCAAACCTTGTTTCCAGTCCTCGAGTGCAAAGTTGTGCTTCTCCTTATTTTCAAGAATGGTCTCCAACATGAGCATCATCTTCTCATTTTGAGCAATTGCGAGTTCTTCTTGGTTTTGTTCAAGTGCCAAGGGAGGATTTTCAGCTTCCACATCTAAGGAAAATTCTTGGCTATCATTAACTTCCGAGGATTTTTGGACCTCCAAAGCTTCAAGCATTTCCTCCATTTGCACATTCAACCTTTCAAGTGCCAAGTCATTTTGGAGACTATTCTCCAAAAGCTCCTCCAAGGCACTTTGTTCTTTGTTTCCTCCTTCAAGTAGGCATTCTAACATGAGCTTGAACTCTCCATTTCGGCCATGCTCAACTTCTTCTACTTCCATAGCCCTATAATTTTCTTCACAAAAAGTAGAATCATCATAGTGGGGGCTTGGGGAAGGGAAGGACAAATAAGCACAATCATCCCAATGACCATTTTGAAAACCACACTTATCACAAATACTCCACTCATGGGTTTGAGAATGTGCGCACAATCCACTCCCGGAAGAATTTAAATAATTTTGCCATGAGTGTGGTCCTCCACAATAAGGACATGGGTCATCAAAGTATGAACAACTACCATCCGACCAATTTTCATTATATGATGCCATTTTTCAAAACTAAGAAAATAAACAATAAAAATAGACCAAGGTAACAAAAAATAATTACACAAATATTCACAAGTTTGGACTCAAGCACTTATGCTTACTTCTCAAACAACCTAAATTACGCCAAATTCGTTCCCCGACAACAGCGCCAAAATTGATGTCGTCCAAATCTACTACTAAAAAGTAAATGATCACGGTCGCATGCAATATAATTTATCCAACTACGAACCGGGGTCGAATCCCACAGAGAACAATATGTAGGCGATTAGGAATGTAAGAAAATTATCACTTATCGCGCAATGCCAAATGCTTAGAATATGGTTTGGAAAATATTTATATCTAAATGTGGAAATATAAACTAACCTAGAAAGCAATTAAAATGATCAATGGCTACAAGTATGGTTGCATCGGGATTACACTCGAGTAACGATCCAATGTATTTCATGACTTTACAAATATGAGCTAGTTTATGCTAATTAATCCCCCGTTGTTGATTTCCTTAGTCGTATGTTTCTTATAGCTATGATTTAGTTGTCTCTATCGATCATGAACTCTCCAACTATCATAATTCTCTCTCAAGTAATTATGATAATTTACTAGACGCACTCTCTCAAGCTACGCTAGCTAGATTCGCATTACAGTTCACTTAGATCGCACCTGAGGTATCGTTATCTCTACTCCAACCTCTAAACCCTCGGTTATGACTCTCGCCTATACTTCGGGAGTGATGTTGTTCAAACAATTACATAAATATGCACTCTCTCTCAAGCAGATACATAATAAATAGGCACGGCTAATTGAGGATCCTTTCAACTAACCAAAATCAAAACGTAGTTAAACAAATAGGGATTAACAACCAACTCAAAACTATATTAATATAACAACAAGTTCATCCACAACGGTTTCACCCAAAACCTTAGATTACCCGGTTCACTACATTTGGACAAATATAAGGTCCAAATTCAAGAAGGGACATTTACAATTACATGAATTGTACTTTGCTACAGCACGGTCATATACTCTGGATGAATTTAATGAAAGGATGTTGAAGATTGAAGAGGTAGACCCACATGTGAAATCTTACCTATATGATATTGGCTATCATAGATGGTCAAGAGTACATGCAACGGTGTATAGAACTTTTACTATGACATCAAACATTGCCGAGTCGTTGAATGCTGTAACAAAAGAGGCAAGAGAGCTGCCAATATTTGATCTATTAGAGTATATGAGGACGCTTCTTGAACGTTGGACGAAAGAGAAGTTATTGAAGGCAAAGGGTACTTTCACGTACCTTGGGTACAAATTCAACAAAGAATTGGATGACAACAATACATTATCTCAGAAACTAAGGGTAAGATCTGTTTGTTTGGTGCAAAAAAAATAAATTGCTTAATATGCATTGTTTCCAGATTGTAGATAAACTGTAGTCAAATTATGGGTAATTGTAGATTGTAGATAAGTTGTAATGTATTTGTAGCTCATTTGTAGGTAAGTTGTTGATAATCCATTTTAATGATTGATGTATTATTATTTCTGTTTGGTCTTCAATTGTAGGTGAGGGCTTCAACAGATCATATACATACTGTGTTAGATGGTGTGAAGCGGTACATTGTGTGTCTAGAAAACAAGAAATGTAGCTGTGGACAATTCCAACTTGATGAACTTCCATGTGCGCATGCTTTGGCAGCATTAAGGCACATGAAGGAAACATACGAAAACTATTGCTCTCCGTATTATACAAGGAAGAGCCTTCTGCTTACCTATGAAATGCCAGTAAATCCTCTTCCTGATGAAAGCAAATGGGATGTGCCACAACATATTTTGGATGAGGTAGTAAAGCCACTGGCGGGAGATAAAAGGCAGCCAGGGAGACCTCACAAGGAAAGATATAAAACATTTGATGAAATAAAGTCAAAGAAGTACAAGGTGTCATGTGGAAATTGTGGAGGTGAAGGGCATAACAAAAGAACTTGCAAGAATGCGCCCAAAAAGAAATGAATATCATGTAGTTAAAATAGTTATTCAAAATAAATGTTAGTGAGTTCAAATTATCTGACTTTTTTTGTGTAATCGTTCAAGTTTTTGAAGATGATTATGAAGTATACTACAATTTGTGTATTTGCGTTTAATATGATTTTATGTATTCTGTCAAGCATCTAAATTTGTCTTTTTTTATAGCTTAGTTAAACTTTAATATTTACTATATACAAAACAACTAATATTAATGAAGAATTCATTCAATGTAAACTGTTTCCAGATTGTAGTTAAAATGTACTTTAAATGTAGTCTAATTGTAGTCCTGTTAATAATTTGTAGACGATTTGTAGTTAAAATGTAGTTTAAATTGTTGTCTTGTTAATAATTTGTAGATGATTTGTAGATTAATTGTGGATAATTTATTTATATGATTCCTGTATTTATTTCATATTTTGGTTGTGTACCTTAATTATAAATGACAGTTATATACAGAAATTACCTAGAACTTGAAGGTATTTCATAAAAATTACTTGAAGATTAAAGGCAAATTGTATTCTAGCAAATCAGAGTACTCGAGTTTAGTGTAATGAAGATAAAGTGCTGTAAACAACCAAAATGACATATTTCCTACAGTGTATTCCACTTCAACTACAAAATGACATCAACTAAACTAGGAACACAACTCTATTTCTTCTTTCTCTGTACTCTAGTCCTCTCATTTTTAGCAGGAGCACCCTTCCTCCTTACTAGCCTGCCTGTAACCTCACTTTCACTGATTGACCCATCTTCTTGCTTCTTTGTAGCATAGTCTCATAGTAGAGCTCCATAGCATCTACGGTGTTGGTCGATATCAGAAAGATCTTCTTTTGGGATTGCCAAATCTCCAAGGCTAACATACTCCGCAAAAGCCGCCACAAATACACCACAATCGCTGCATAAGATCAAATTTTTTTATTATGTAACAATTGATTAAAATAAAATAATTAAACATATAGAAAGGGAGAATAGTTTTTTTGCAGTGATCCTTCCTTTTGCTGTGGAATCTCCGCAACCATCCACTGTATGTTGAGAGGGTCTGTAACTGGTTTCTCAATGTATGCCTTTGTGGTCTTGAAGTCAATGTCATTACGTTTCCCGTAGAAACCAGTGCAAGACAAATACAGAGGGATAATGATTGAAAACTTATCAACCAATGATTCAACAGTGTTATGACGGTTTGAAGACACCATGGAATCATAAACATAAAGTTGCTTGTCCGCTATGTCGAAAACGAGTAACAACCAATGGAAATTATCTACAATGTTCACAGGCATGATGACATAGTCAACTACATCTCAAGCAACATTAGCAAGAAGTACCTCCTGTTTATCACCTTCATAACACTCTTCACAGAAACATCTATGAACTCTCGAAGGCTTGAGAGTTCCTAAAAAACAGCCTTCCTAAATTCAGCTAACTTTCCATCAACCTAAAAATTAAATATATAATTAGTTGGTAATCTTATTCAAAGTGCTACAGTTCCACTACAATTTAACAAAGATTTGTGCAATACCAACATGGCTCAATATAGAATTATACCACAAATTAACTACAATGTATAACATACAATAATTGTTATGGAATGAAGTTAAATTGTAGCAAAAAATGTCTTTATATTGTATTTATTTATATTACCTGCTCAATCCCCTTTTCCAACTTCCTGAGCTTGCTAGTCACAGATTCAGTGTCCTCTTGACAATCTGTATCTTTGGGTTCAAATGTTGGAGAAGCAGCAATTGGAACCTGTGATGATTGAGCACCATGTGCATCTTCATACTGAATCTTGTCTGGCAGATTAAGCACTCCAATCTCTTCTTCAGATTCAGTGATGCTTGTGAACTGAATGATGGAAATAACAGTTAGTTCAAGTAAATAAAAAAATGTAGATTAATTGTAGTTATTATGAAGGTAAATGTAACATCATACAAAAGTGAAAAAATATACCTTGAGCCACTCAGGCTTGATCATCTTCTCTTCAATTGCAGTTAACCAAATCTGGCCCTTTGTAGCTGACCATCTTAAAATGCGAGGTATAGATTCAGAACATCTCATCAAGCTCCGTACTGACGGACGAGCAACACTCATATAGCCACACTTGCAAGGCTAATGAGCATCCCCGTATCAGATAAGAATGCACATGGGAATTAAGACGATGTCAGACAGATTCAATAACCTGCTTAAAGGATTTGATACCCCATGGGTATGACTCAAAATTACCAGACTCTATCAGAAAGAACATAAACTTGTCTATGAAAGACACATGGTCTTTATCAGAAGGACAAACAAAAAATTCCAACAGATAAAGAATGCACAACCTCACTGCATCCTCATCGTTTTCCCAAGCTTTATTTGTGACTACATTTTTCAAATGCCACTTTTCAACCCTTTGTTTGTTCGAAAAATAGGTAGTCATTAAATGGCTAACATAAGTGGAAGTGTAGCCATAGTCTGAAAACTTATTCACACAATTTAGACCAGTAATCAACCCAAATTCTCTCAAGGAAAAATTCAATTTTTCACCTATCAATAGTACTGAAAAATATGAGTCAATAGACTTTGACAATTCATACTTCATCAGAAGATGAATTGCTTGGTTTTGCATACTGATTGTGGGGAGACCAAATAAGTAACCAAAATAAGTTTTTTGGAAAAGCTTTAAAGCATTTGGAGAAAGTAAAGTTTTTATCTGGCTAGGTATGCTCGGATCACACAAACTATGGAATCTAAGCACACCATAATCAACATTTTGTGGTACAAAGTAATGGCCATTCTGCAGAAAATAAAAAATTATTGAACATTAGTAGTTAGCATAAAAAAGAAGCAGTAATCTACATATAACTACATGATAACTACAAAATATAACTAAAAGAAGAACAGCCTACCTACACCTATAACTACAAAACAATACAAGACATCTACACATATAAACATTATCTCAAAACAATAAGGAAGAAAAGGGTAACTACAACTCTATAACTACAAAAATATAACAGTTAGTTCAAGTAACTCACAAAATGTAGATTAATTGTAGTTAGTATGAAGGTAAATGTAGCAGCATACAAAGTAAAAAATATACCTTATCTACAATTTATCTAGCAGACTACAAAACAACTACAAAATGACTACATTTATGCACTGTCTAAAAATCACAATTACAATTAACCTACAAAATTGAGACAAACAATCTACAAAATTTGGACAATTCCACATTTTATCAAAAAACACTTGAACAACAGATTTTTACAACCAAAATCACACTAAAAACTGTAAAGAAAAATAATTAGTGTTTACCTTTACCAAAATCTTTTTGTGAACTAATTTTGGTACTTTTTAGGAAGGGTTTCTTCTTTTTCGGTTTTGATGAAGAAGGAGAGACCTTGGATTTTTTCACAGATGGAATTTTAGGGGAATGTTCAACAAAATCATCATCTACACACAACTCTTTGCCTTTTCGTTTGAGTTGTTTCTCGACTGGTTTATCACCTCCACCAGCATCAACATCGTGCAAATGCTTGGTTCTCATCTCCGCACGGATTTGTCTAGGAGACGAAATACTAGTAGTAGGTTCACTTGCATGTGTCGATTTTGCGTTTTTGGGTGGTGATTTTGGTGTTAAAACACCCAAATCAAAGGATGGGATATCAGCTAATGTAGCTTTTGAAGCTTTTTTTTTGGAGTGCTGATTTTTTTCATGATTTGGGACTTGAAAAAACAGATGCAACTTCAAAATAGGATTTTGTGAAATTTACTGGAAAAGAAAATTGTAGAATCGTGGGTAACTGATGGTAAACGTGGGTGAGAGGCGAGTATACGAAAATGGGGGAATTAACTGAAGATAAAACGTGGGGGGGTGTGGGAGGTGGGAGGAGAGAGAGGCGGGTAAACGAAAATGGGAAAATATACGCTCCTAAATTAACGCCTAATATAAAGAAGCATTAATTATACCCTTAATTTGAATTGTGGTATATAAATGGTAATTTGGTATGCTGAAATGTAATTAACACAATCCTTAAACATTGAGGGTAATAAGGTTTCATATATGGTATAGGAAGGTAAAATTCACTTTTCAATTTCCTTACAGTGCCTTGAATTTTAGGGTGAAATTAAAAAATAGCCAGATTTACAAGTGGTAATTAAAAAATAGCCACGGTTTTAAAAGTAATCGAAATTTAGCCATTTTTCATGTAAAGATAAATTTGAACGGAAACATTATTCAAAATCCAAAAAATATTCCAGCATAATATACTTATCCAGCATAATGTGCTGGAAGTTCATACAGAGGTGCTCCAATCGCCACTATATTATGCTGGAACTTTCCGTGTGTTAGAGTTCCAGCATAATATGCTGGGAGTTTATACACAGGTGCATCAATCTCCAGTATAATATGCTGGAATTTTTCGAGTTGCAGCAAAATAGTAGCTATTTTTCAATGACTTTGCAAGCGCGGACTATTTTTCAATTACCAGTCCCAAAACTGACTAGACCGTGCTATTTACGATGTGTTGATAAACAAAATGCCCTATTTTCTTATGGAGTACTTTTATTCATTTGTATTGATATCTAAAGCAATTTATAAATATTATTTTTTGGTGTACTTCCAAGTTCCTTGCTTGCATCTTTAGAAAAGGATATCATGAAATGGGATTCCTGGAATATATACATTGTCCAAGTTTAACAGTTCATATGCAGATGAGTAAGAATATGGTATCAGAAGAAAAAAAGAAAGGATGCCATTTATCTATACATATTCTCTTGAGTTATTGTTCAACTTTGAATAATCTTTCAACATCTTATTCATATTGACTATCTGTCTTGGGCTCATTCTCTGCATTGGAATATATGCATGTTCTTTTGTAAATGTGAAACAAGAAAAAAGGGGTTGTGCATTTGTGCTCTCATCAATGTGAATATACTTTGAAAAGTTCTTTCAGTTTCATTCACAAAATAATATACATATACTTCTCTATAAACAACATTACTAGCTGTAGGAATCAATGACTATATAGGGTAATAAGGAAAAAATAAAGTATAACAGCCTCATGCAGAAATGCAGGGTAAAGCTGCGGACAATAGATCCTTGCGGTCCAGCTCTTCCTTGGACCCCGTATATAACAGAAACTTAGTGCACCAGGCAGCCCTTGAGCTTATAAGCATATATCTATTAATGAAATTACCAAATACACTAACTATAGCCTTTGAAATTGCTCTACTTCCTTGTTGTTCAAGTCTATAACTTTTGGACCATGTTTATATTCATTTGGGCACTTATTCAAATCAATGGTCTCCAAAAATTCAATCTTGGCCAAATTTTCACTTCTTTGATTGTGGCATCTTTTACGAGATGGTTGTTCAACACATATATCATCACAAATGTTATTTCTTCTTCTCTTTTTTTCTTTAGTTTCTGGATTCAATGAGAGAGCAATAGAAGTATTCGTGTTCCGCGTATTATTCTGATCTTCTTTCCATCCTGAGCTCTCAGAAGATGTTAAAGAACTTTCAAGTGAACACAAGATTTCACCATTCAATTGTTTTCTCTCTGTATCTTTTGAAATTGAACCATCAATTTCTGTTATTGCTGATAATGGAGAAGTTGGACAACAACCCATGTTAACCATTGAAACTAATTGAGAGAGTTCAGCTTTAGCAAGTTCTACTCCAACTGAGGAAGTATCATATCCTGCTAGTGTTTCTTGTGCTTTCTTCAAAACTGATTGTAAATACTTGCCTTGAGCTTCCATCCTTAGTTGTAAATGTCTTTGTACCTAACATACATACAAATTTATAAATACACAACAACAACAACAAACAACAACAATAATGCATTAATCCCAAGCAAGTTGGGGTTGACTATATGAATCCTCACTAAATATATCGCACAATTTAAGCTCATCTCAATCAAATAAAAAGGTCAGCTTGGTGTACTAAGCTCCCGCTATGTTCGGAGTCCGGGGAAGGGTCGGACCACAAGGGTCTACTGTACGCAGCCTTACCCTATATTTCTGTAAGAGGCTATTTCCACGGCTGTTTTAATCAAATATTATACAATATAAAAATAAAAATTACAAGATTAAAAATTTGTACAGATGTGAGGAAATTAACTAGTTTTACGTTGATCGTTAGACTGCTACAACCCTCCTCTTTTATCTTGGCTCAGGACCGCTAACGTGAGTAGATTTCGCTGGTGTGAGCTTACTCACATTTCCGATTCCAAACCCGTACAAAGGAGGAGGTTTGCGGTAGACTGACACAACCAACATAAAACTAGTCAAATTTATGTTGGATCCTCATACACATAAAATTATGCACATGAACATAAGCTAATAATCATATTAGATAAATTTACCTCAATCTGTTGATGAAGTTTCCTCTGTACCTCCATTTGCATTTGTAAAGCTCTAGCTATTTTCCAACTCCTGACAAAAATTTTAACTAGTGAGATGCTGTTATTGCTTTGTTTTCTATATTACTTTATTGCATTCAATGGGAAACTGTCATTACTCATTCATTTGATTCTGAGCTCCATCACAATTGTCCAAAGATAACTTATCACTCTGAGGCTCTCTGAATTCTGCATCAAAATAAGTCCTCTGATTTAAGCCTCTTGAGATTTCATTTTCCTTTCTATCTTCAGGTACTATTGCAAACAACTTCAACTTACCTTCTTGTTTGTTGGCATCAAAAGATTGATCAGTGGCTTGACTTTTCCCAAGACGATATTTCTGTACAGCAAAAAGAGTACTAATCAATCAGTGAGTGTCTGCGTATATATACTACCCTCTCCAGACCCTACGGAGATTTTTACTAGGTTTTTTGTTGTTGTGGTTGTAACGTGACAATGAGACAATTACCTGCAAATGACTCTTGAGGTGATATAAAGTTAGCCCATGTATATTCATCACTCTCATCAATGATTTTGGTGTTGCCTCTGCATTGTCAATCAAATAACAATGTTAGAATCGATAACAAGACAGTTACACCTGTGTCGAATCCTCCAAAATTATGGAGGATTTAACAGGGTGCAACAACATTTTTAGAGAATTCGAGCAACAGTACTCACTCTCTGGACCTCCTAGTTGAGCGACTGCATCGACGAATCGTTGGTGGAGATCAGGAGTCCATTTTAATCTAGGCTTAGCATCACTTGACAAAATTAAGTTCATATCCTTATTTTGTTGTGCATTTTGAAGAGCCATTGTTTTTTCTTTTGTTGTTGTTGTTTTACAACTTACTAGGATAACAAGGTACAATATGTGTAGTGGATTGAAACATGGAAAAGAGGTTGTTTTGTGCCTAAAAAATGTGGGAAAACTAGTAGTATATATAATTGGGAAGTAGTTAAGGGTGTCCCATGTTGTTCTCACTCCATATCTGGAAACATATGTTGAGAAAGGAATATATGCCTTATGAGCTGTGGCCCTTCTTTTCTTCCCATTTCCCATTTCATATCAAACTTTTCCTTTATTTTATTTTCTTTTATTTCCAAGTAATTTTCTTTCTCTTTGTTTGACTTGAAGGGAGCCTTGGTGTAACTGGTAAAATTGTTGTCATGTGACCAGGAAGTCACAGGTTCGAACCGTGGAAATAGCCTCTTGCAGAAATACAGGATAAGACTACATACGATAGACCCTTGTGGTTCGGTCCTTCCCCGAACCTCGCGCATGGCAGAAGCTTAGTGCACCGAACTTTTTTTTTCTTCTTCTTTGACTTGAAAGGGTGTGAGAGAATCTTTGATACAGCAAAAACAAAGAAAGCAAAACACACTTCAATTTAAGTCTCAAAAGGAGAGAAAAGGAGAAAAAAGTGTTTAATTTGTTTTTACCTTCCTGTTTTTCCTTCTTATATTTCTCTCTCTTTCGCTTTGATTCCCCTACTGAAAATAGGCAACCCCACCATTATATATAATGGGAACTAACTTTTTGCTAAAAATTTAAGAGGAGCCTTTGATAATATGGATTGCTTTGATTGGTATTTTCTTTTTTGGAGATATTGAAAAAGGATTCTTTAAAACAATTATTTTCTTCTTTCTTGTATGTTAATAATTCTTTTTTTGTTGTATTTCTTTCTTTTTTGGCAGCTTCTTTTTGTTGTTTTTTAGAGATGAAGGAATCAAAGAATCTAGTAATAGATTTTTAGGACAAACTTTGCCGTATTTATGTTATCAAGAAGTACTAATTTAATTATACGTTAAGATAAGAGTGGAGCAAAACCAGCCCCTTTTAATAGAACTAATATTCAAATTATGCCATAATCCAAACTCTTAATTTTTGTGATTTTCCTATGTCTTGTTCAATCTTTGAATTATCAGATGTCCTACAAGTATATGCTTGATATGAACTATGCATATGATCACGACCACCCAAAAGAGAGAGGAATGAAATCAAACAGTTATTATTATTTTAATGTAAAAGTTGCTATGTTTGACAGATAATAATGAAATGGCATCAAACTTGGAAGAATTATTCATTGGGACCCTTCCATTGCATAGAATTTGCAATAACCAAGTTCATATCTCATTTAAGAATCAACTATACGAATCGTTGGAATTTATTTACCTTTATACATACAAAAAGAAAAAGGAACAAGTTCATTTATCCAAGAAAATGGAAATGAAATGGTTGAAATTTGTAGCATATGTAAGGCTGGTATGAGGACGATTAACTAATAAGAATAGATTCTGTACTCTATTGTTAGCTGAAGAGCCAAGAAAGGTATATATATTATCATTCTAAGACTTTATGATCACATTTTGAGTCCATTACTCAAATGGTCATTCAACTATTTAAAATTATCTCCTAAAGTTACTTTTCTTTCATTTGTAACAACAAAGTCACTGAACTATACCTATTGCACTCAAAAGGTCACTCAACTAGATTTTTCAAATTTTGGAGTGTCAAATACCTATTTTACCCTCTAAATTATAAATATTTATCTTCTTTTTATTTATTTTTTAACTTTTTAAACTTTTTAATATTATGATTTTTCCCTTTTTAATTTACATTATGGACTTATCTATAGAATAAATAAATATTATTTATAAATTAAAAAATAAAAAGTATTTAAGTATATATAATGCCGGAATAACAAAATAACGAGCATAGTAAAAAAATTAATTAGAATAATTTATTAGTAATAATAATTTTAGTATTAAGAACAAAAATTCAAAAAGTTATTTACACAATTCAGAATGAAAGAAAATAAAGGTTATAAAATATATATTCCATGCACGTAATATAAAAATAATTATTTCTTTACGTGCGTGAAATATATATTTTACAACCTTTATTTTCTTTCATTCTAAATTGTGTAAATAAATTTTTGAATTTTTGTTGTTAATACTAAAAAGTTTTAAAAAAAATATAAAGAAGATAAATGTTTATAATTTAGAGGGTAAAATAGATATTTGGCAATCCAAAATTTGAAAAATCTAGTTGAGTGACCTTCTGAGTGCAATAAGCATAGTTCAGTGACTTTGTTGTTACAAACAAAAGAAAAGTGACTTTAGGAGATAATTTTGGATAGTTGAGTGACTATTTGAGTAACTGACTCTTTTGTTATGCTAAGGCCGAGAAGTATCCAACATCAAAGGCATATTTGACCATATTGAGGTTCAACTAACATCACGGTTCTAGTCGTGAAAACCTCTGGTAGAAATATAAGGTAAGATTATGTGCAATAAATTTAATATGGGCCGAATCTCTTCTGGATCTCACACATAACAAGAGTTTAATACATCAAATTGTCCTTTTAAGGTTCAACTGAAACAAACATTTTCCTATGCAGGCGTATACACTATATGAAGGGTTAACTGAACTCAGCTTTACGCACACATAGCACAAATAAATTTGAAAAACATCACTATAATTTCAGAATTTGCATCTATTTGTATCTATTTAGTGATCAGTCCGCTAGTTTCTTTGCTCCCGCTCGATCTTCCTTTTCTATTTTCTTCCAATAGTTCGACCTATCCAGAAAAATTGTCGGCCTACAAATGTGGTTTCGATCCTTCCGGTAATGCCAGAAGTCGTTTTGATATAAGATTTTATCTTGTTTCCATTTTATTTATTATTCCTGATCCAACAAATAAAATTTTGAACCTCATTAAAAGTTTAATAGATTCAAAGATAAAAATATAAAGGTTAAACTCGTCAAATTCAACAAAATCAGTCTTTGAGTCTAGCTTCGTGCTTATATGATTGACACCATTCTTCATCCACCCACCAGCTGAGTACTGAGTAGCATGGGGTGGGTTTCTTTAATTACCTCTCTTTTCTTCTTTTTCCCTTTAATCAACACACGAACGTAGAAACTATTAAAAAGTTACATAATTCTTGTACTATATTGCAAAAAAATAGAAGATTAGTGTGATAAAAAGGAGGAAAAGAATTGGCTTTCTTAAAAGCTATAACCACATCCATTTGATCTATAAGTAACACAGTATAATGTATGCATAAAGCAAAAGAAAGAAGAGGAAAAGGGGAAAAAGGAGAAGACCAAAATGGCAAACAACAAATCATAAAAAGTCAATTAGATTAGATCAATCTTGTGATTTCTTGGGATGTGGTCAAGACTCTTAAGAAGAGTTCGATCGATTGGAATCGAAATCCAATGATTGAATTTCCAAAGTTTTGCCTTTTTAGTGCACTACATTCACTTGGTCTCCTCCATTTCTAAAGATTTTTCAGAAGACTGAAAAATTAGATTCCAACCTATCATATAATAGCCCGCAAAGTTGGCTAAGTTGGTTGGATGAGTGGCTTCCTACATGGGAGATTTGAGATACATCTTCATACCAGCAGTCTTCTTAGTCAAAGCTTGTCGCACTGGACTTGTTTAGTACAGTTTATATTATTATGTCAAGGAAGAGGCAAACCCGAAAATAAAGAAAATAAAGAACACCAAATTTTAACGTGGAAAACCCTTCAAATCGAAGGTAAAAACCACGGGATCACAAAGATTCAAAAAGCTCCACTATAACAATAAGAGGGTTACAAAAGTTCTCCAAATTGGCTACACAACAAGTGCCAAACACGGAGCAACAATAGCAACAAGAGCAACAACTAATCAACTGAAGAAAGAGTATAATCCACAAAACGAAGCTGCTATTCGAGGCTCGAAATCAGATGCTACGAGCCTCCAAATTCAATCTTCGCTGTTCAAATTCAAGATCAAGATATTACAAACACTCAGTCAAAATTTCAGCCAGATCCAACGGTTAACGAATCGGTAAACGTGATTTGAAGTTGGTTGGTTGGAATAAAAATCTGCAGTAAAACAAATACTTTTCTTCTCTCTTATCTCTTGATGAAAGCTCTCTCAAAAACCACTCTTATGTGCTTAAGTCTTTCAAAGACTTGTATCAATGAGCATAGAATAATTCTCCAAGGTTGTCCTATTTATAGATCATGAGTGGTGCTTTCTCTTAAAACCAAAACCCACTCAAAATAGGAATAAACCGAATCCAATTCCATAGAAATGGAAACCAAAAGAGAATAGGATTAGACCATTGGTCTTTGCCCGGACAACATGGGCATGTGCCCAACATATATATCTTATGTAGTTTGCGAGCTATTACACAATAAGTAAGTTACTCAATGTGCACCAAAAAGATAACGGCTGCGAGTTATTCCGAGAGTTTTCCAAAAATAAACCTATTATATAATAATACACTAGTAACTATTAAGCTTTTTAACTTTTCAAGTCTATGTAATAGTTGAACAGGAATTAAGACAATACATGTAATAGTTCCTATGTTTCTCCAATTTGATTACATTATCAGAAGAACTATTATTAGCCAAAGTTCCAGCAGTATGTATATTCAGTTAGCGTGAAACCAATTTGATTCCATAGGCTAGAGCTACATGTTTAAAGAGGTTCAATCGAATCTCAATTCGTCAAAAATTAAACGGTGCAGATAGGGTAAATAAGTTTTTTTTTTTTTTTTTTTGTATATATTGTTAGTATCGGAATAATCAGGTGTCATGCGAAATCCAGTCAAAGTAAACCTTAAACAATGATAAATAACACAATAAAAGAGAAATATACCAAAAGAGACACAAATATTTAACTTGGTTCGGTCAATTGTCATACGTCCATAGAGGGAGATGAGCAATCCATTACATAAAAAAAGTACAAAATATCGAGAAAATAACATCACAAATAAGCAAACACAAGTGGCATGCTAACATATGTCCCGAAATTCTCCCCCTAAACAAGACTCTCAAACCTCATATGGCTACATTGTAGATGCTACTGAATGAAAAGGAAAAATTCTTTAAGTTATAGAAGTCTAAACTTTTTCCTCTAACGAAATAGAACTAGCCAAATATAAAAGACGAAAAAAAATCAATTATGGTAAATGTATTGTCCTTTCTTCAAGAAATAGGAAAACCAAATATAGCGGCAAAAGTGATTCAAAAATTGCTTTAAGTTGCAAGTATAATTCACGTATTAGAAAAGTTTATACTAGTTTTGTAAATTTCCTTATTAAAATTCCTACTCTGCCAACGTAAGAAGTTCTTCATCATGTTGTGTGTGGTTCAAGTTTGGAAGAATGATTGAATTTTGTAACAGTTTATAGAGCTAAAATGTGTGAAAATCAAGAAAAAGGAGGGAGTAATAGAAGTAGTATTTTTTTTTCTTTCTCTTCAATTCAGCTGCTGTACTTGGAGCTACTTTCTTGCTTTATTATATTCCATTACAAGTAAAGGAGATTCTAGGATGATGCATTAGATCAAAAAGTCACTTAAATTAAAGTATTCTTGAAATCAATAATTATTGTGCTAGAGGACCCCATCCTCATAAGAGGAGATCTATCAAAAATAAAAATAAAAATCCAAAAGAAAGAAGAATATGGCCTCAGGAATCCAAAAAAGTGAAAGGAAAGGAACTAGTCACTATCCCAACAAAGAATAATTCATATCTATCCCCAGCTGTTTTACCTTTGTAACATAATTGTTTTCTCAAAATGACACAAGCATTATGTCATTCTTACCTATCTTAATCTAAGTTTAGATCTTATAAAACAAAGCCGTTGCACTCGTATTGGATCCTTTAAAAAATGCATTAGTTTAGGAGAATTTGACACACACCGTTATTTTTGGAGGATCCGAGTCACACGGATCTTCTAGGTAGTAAGATTTTCTTCCTTTTTACAAACTTTTTTTATTTGAACGGTACTGTCTAGACCATATATGCTTGGAAGTTTAAATAATGGATGATAATTGACAGTAAAATGCACATGCATTATTGCCTGTTACTAAATGAAGTGAATGATTGTGCTCTTAATTTCTTCTATTGGCCAAGCAAAATGTGTTAATCATAGGAACAGACTGGTCAAGTTTAGCTAAAATTCCTTCTTTTCTCATTAATCATGATGACTAATAGCATGATTAAGATTCCTTGATTCCTATAGTGAAATTAAACCTTTGGTGAGACCACTATTTCAAATTAAGTATCGAATGATCAACTTTCTGCAACTATTACAACTTATTAAAATATGGATGGAATATTTAGATCATTTATTTTTTGAAGGATAGAATCATAGAAAGAGGATGGAAGTGTGCTTTTTCTTATGTCAAAAAATGTTAATGTGAACATAGGAAATTATTTCAGGGAATTTATGAGTTGGATATATAATTGCTTCTTTTTATTTTCACCAAACCAATCAACATCCCACTTCCGTATGTACTGTCTGTTAATATTAGCACATTTATGTGTAAAGACCCCACAGTTTCAGCCATGAAGACAAAACAAAATCATGAGAATAATATTCCTTTCATATAATTTTGGCTAAGGATTGCCAGTTTCTGATATCACAGTTTCAGAAATCCCTCAAATGACAGGACTCAACTCAAGTGAGCCTAAAGCAAAGCTCCAACGGAATTCATTTTTTGAGATGTTCAAAGGTTGTTTCCTTGTTAGGATTAAATTAGAAGTATATATACTGACGGTGAAAAGATCTTTTTACATTATTAGCATATTTAATATGTAATAGCATGTTATTATGTTAGTTATAGAATTTATCAAGATACCAATATTACTTATCATAGAGATTTACTTATAATTACTCGACAAGTAATCTAATTGTTTAAATATTTTTCACACTACATAAAAGTTATACTCTTATAGACTTTTTGATATAGGAACTTTTGACTGATCAAACACAAATATGTGCATTACATACCCTTCAAAAGGGCATGTCCATATGAGATTGGCTTGTATTTTTGGAACAATTCATTTGGATTTGCAAAGTTTTTCTAAAGAAAGGAAACTGATGCCTTAATTGTTGAAGTGGAGGACTGCTAGTTTTCTTTTGAAAGGCAGTTGGGAGTCTCTTGGTCATCAATTATTTTTCGTACAAGGGTCAAATATATCCCTTTACTGACAGAAAAGGGTCATATATTTCATGTTATACTTTTGGTCTATTTTTACCCCGATGTTATAAAACTGATGTAAAAATATCCTTCTACCGTTAGGATCTTCCAACATGGACTACACCTTCCCACGTGGCTTGATATTTCGTTGAGGTGGACACCACGTGGCATTGCCACTTCACTATCCCAACCTACCCACTTCTTCCACACAATCTCCGTCTTCACCCAATCGCCACCACCGTCACCTCCTTATTTAGTAATTTAGTTTACAACAGTTAATTGAAGAACCGATCTTTACTTCTAACCTTTAAGCAATTAATTGCCATCTTAATCTATGCATGTGCCATAAATAAGACCTATAAGGAGCTACAACATTTATCCCTAGCTACAATCACAATCAAATAAGCTGAGTAAAGATACGTTCTTAATTGAAGGTTTTGCTACAAAATTGCTTCTTTTGCTTCAGTACCCTATCCATGGAGAATCCACCTGAAAATTACAAAACAAACGTGGGCATTTGTCTAACGAATCATTCTAATAAAAAGATCTCTTTTTATTTATATTTATGGAGTGATCGATGTATATGTTTAATTTGTTTTCTCTTTGATTCAACTATTTTAGTTTTAATTTGAATTCTACGGATTTTGGGTGGTTCAAGGCTTGATATTTTTAGTGGTTGGTAAATTGTGGAAAGTTCGATTGGGTTTGGTGCATTCTTTTTTGTTTTAATTGTTGTGTTAGTATATTTAGATTCAGATGCCATATTCATTTAGGGTGAAGTAGGGAGGTGGTGGAAGAAGTAAGGAAGGTGTAAAATGGTTAGGGGCAGTGAGGTGGCATTTCATGTGACGGCCACCTCCCTTGTCTGATTATTTTTATTTCCTATATATTGTTTTTCATGTGATTTACATTACAAGAAAAGGTAGCTCCTGTGGCGGAGGCAGAATTTCCGTGAAGAGGGTTCAAAATTTTTTGTTTTAGCTAGCGGGAATTGAACCTATGACCTTATGTAGATTTTGAACCCACTTAACCACTAAACTATACGTTTGGATTGTGTTAAGCGGGTTCAAAACTTAATATATAAAAGTAATAAACAGATTTTGCCTTATATATACAGTTTAATTTTTCGACGAAAAGTGTTCGAATACGAACCCCTCGCGCCCCTAAATCCCCCCTCAGTAGCTCACCTTGTAAAAATCAGATATTATTGTCCCTGTCCAAATAATTTTTATTTCTTTGCCTGATAGCTGTCTTCACCGTTCAACTGCTAAAGATGGTTGACTGAGGTGAAAATAGACAAAGTTTTGATGTCATTCAACATGAAATTGGTTGAAATAAAGGACACAGGACAGAATCTTTCTCTCAGAGCCAAAATTTATCATGTGTAGTTTGTCTTAGTTTAATAATGCCTCCAATTTTTCTTGGAAAGAAGGGCATCTCTAAACAGATTTTTATTTAATAGAAAAATGATGATGTGGTGGCCAAATTTCAATCCATTCATTTCTCCCCAAAAATTATACTCACTCGACCTTTTTATCTGTTGCTTTATCAAAAATAAACAAATTCAAATTATTTTTCACTTTAGAATTAAGAAGGCATTAATTATTTTTTTTAATTGTGATGACCCAAGGTCATCACTTGTTTTACAAGTAAATTATGTGATCCGAGGCCCTAAAAATCTCTTTTTGCCTCACATTATTTTGCGTGCGCAGTTCGGACGTATATCCGGAAAGTCATTATGTGAAAATCTGTGAAAAATGATAAATTTGCTTTTAAAATAAATTTAACTTGACTTCGGTCAACATTTTGAGTAAACGAATCCGGAACCGTAATTTGACGATCCCGGAGGGTCCGTAGGAAAATATGGGACTTGGGCGTATGCCCAGAATCGAATTCCGAGGTCCCAAGCCCGAGAAATAAATTTTTGAAGAAAATTGTTTGACAAAAATTATAAGACTTTTTAGAAATTTAAATATGTTTGAATTTGATGGTATCGGGCCCGTATTTTGGTTCCGGAGTCGGTACAGGTCTTATATGGTATTTAAGTTGAGCCTGTAAAATTTGATAAGAAACGAACTTGATATGACGTGAATCGAACCATCGGTTGATAAAAATGACACTTAAGAGTTCATGAGATTTTTCTTTGATTTTGATGCTAAATTCATAGTTATTGATGTTATTTTGATTATTTGATCGCACGAGCAAGTTCGTATGATGTGGGTGAGTTTTGGATAGCCCACGAAGTGAAATTGGACTTAGGAGAATTGCTGGTGTGTTGTAGGTTTGTAGCAGGCCTCTGATCTCACATTTTGCGAGATCGGGCATTGCAATTGCGATGTAAGCAGGGTTCGCAAATGCGAGATTTTTGTCGCAAATGCGAAGAACCCGGGGCCAGCCTTATCTCGCATTTGCGAGGTACACTTCACAAATGCAAATTCTTCAGTTAATGCCAGAAATTGTAAATGCGACCCATGTATCGCAAATGCGACATACGCTTCGCATTTACGAAGTCAGCAGGTTCCTTAAGTTGCGAACCCTGGTCGCAATTGCGACATCTGCAACCTTCTAAATCATAACTTAGACGCATTTTCAGCCATTTTTCAAAACCTAAACACCTTTGGGCAATTTTTCAAAGACAAGTACTCTTCCAAATCGATTGTAAGTCATTTCTAACTCGTTTTCATTAATCTTTAACATCTTTCACATGATTTCAACTCAAAATCAAGGGTTTTCATGGGGAAATTGGGTGTTTTGGGTAGAACTTAGGTTTTTCAAATTTTGGGGATTTGGACCTCGATTTGAGGTCCGATTTCAAAATAAATTATATATTTGGGTTCGTGGGTGAATGGGTAATTGGGTTTTGGTTCGAACCTCGGGTTTTGACCATGTGGGTCTGGGGTCGATTTTTAAATATTAGGAGAAATCTTCATAAAACCTATTTTCTTGCATTAAAATTGATTCATTTAGCATTTATTGATATCGTTAAGTAAATTGTGGCTAGATATAAGCGAGTTGGTGGTGGAAACAAGAGGTAAAGCGGTAGTTGATGCTTGAATTGTGTTCGTGGCATCGAGGTAAGTGTTTGGTCTAACCTTAGCTTGAGGGATTATGAGTTGTGTCTTATTTGCTATGTGTTAATTGTAGAGTACGACGTATAGGCATGGTGAAGAGTATCTATACATCGGAGTCAAGCATGCCCGTGAGTCTAGTATTGTAATTGTTGTAACTTCATTGTGATTTATTCATGCTTAATACGATGCTTATCATTGTTGGTTCCCTTGCCGGGATGTTATTGTTTATAATATTATCTCCCTTGCCGGGATGTTATTGTTTATAATATTGTCTCCCTTGCGGGGATGTTATTGTTTATGATATTGTCTCCCTTGCCGGGATGTTATGGTTTACGATATTGTCTCCCTTGCCGGGATGTTATTGTTATACTCTTGTTCCCTTGCGGGGATTTATCTTAAGATTGATGTTGATTTGTAAATGGGATCGGGTGGCACGCCGCCACGGTGATATTTGAAATGGGAACGGGTTGCACGCCTGCAACAAGATATATGAAATGGGAGCGGGTTGCGCGCCTGCAACGAGATATATGAAATGGGATCAGGTTGCACGCCTGCAACAAAATATATGAAATGGAAGCGGGTTGCACGCCTGCAACAAGATATATGAAATGAGATTGGGTTGCATGCCAGCAACGAGATATATGAAATGGGAGCGGGTTGCACGCCTGCAACGAGATGTATAAAATGGGATCGGGTTGCACGCCTGCAACAAGAAAGAAATGAAAGTGATCAATACTGTGTTTGTTTTCCTCAGTATTGTTGGCAATTAAATTTTGGTTTCTTTGCATTCCTCTTTGGTATTTTGTTGTTATGTGATACTCCCTGTAGCATGCTTTCCCCTCATCATCTTTAACTGTGAATATCTGCTTTTATTTTCCGCTATATATATTTAACTGCACAGGTTTATTTTTTAGTCTGGTCCTAGCCTCGTCACTACTTCGCCGAGGTTAGGCTGGGCACTTACCAGCACATGGGGTCGGTTGTGCTGATACTACACTCTGCACTGTATGCAGATCCCGGTGCTGCAGCTTTTGGACCGTAGTGAGGTGCTGTCTTCAGTCCATTCAGGTGACCCGAGGTAGTCCTGCAGGCGTTCGTAGGCCCTGACGTCTCCTTCTATCTTTCCATACTATTTCTTCTATGTATTTCTGAAACAACTTGTAGTTATCTTTCAAACCTTTATTTGTAGTATTCTTAGACAGTCTGTGATATTGTGACACCAATTTCTGAGTTGAGTTGTATCTCGGATTTGTGTATCAGTGTTTGGTTAAACTATTAAGTTTTCGTTTTTCGCATTTTGGTTATTTTTAATGATTCCGCTATTGATCACCGAATATATTGATCTGTTATAAAGGCTAAGTAAAAAAGGTAATGAATCTATAACGCTCGGCTTGCCTAACTTTCACGAATAGGCACCTCACGACTCCCGATGGTGGAAAATCCGGATCGTAATATCAATCCACCCTACTATTACAAGAAGCCAAATACGTAGTATATAAAGGACCCGAAGGAGTACTATTAGAAAGCAGAGTAATAGTTTCTTTTCCTTGTCTATCTACTCCCTCCATCTCAAATTATTTGGCATATTTTTACTTTACACGCTCCTTAATAATAAGTAGAAGGTAGTTTTGACTATTTTATCCTTTTTATATTTTATTGGTATTTGAACAATTATAATATTACCCGATAATTGAGGTGTTTGTAATCTTTAAGAATAATTATTACTAAGGATAAAATAGAAAAAATTACTATAGTTTATCTTGAACTTCTAAAATGACAAATAATTTAAGATAACTAAATTTAGAAATCACGACAGATAATCTGAGATGGAGTGGGCATATATTCGAACTTTGCATAGTGCCTTTATAACTACTATGACTAGTGGATCAAGCTAATGAATGGATTCTTTCAATAATTATACATTTAACTGGACACCTTGGGTTCCTGTTAAAAGATGCCAGATATTAGACATCTGGGATTCTGAAACTCAAAATCATCTGGGATTTTGGAACTCCAAATTGAAGATGAGTCAAGTCATTAGAGAATTCATTAGACATTTTTAAGGCAATACATTCATTTATATTTGTACAAACTCTGGTCTGGGACAATAGTAATGGGAGGAAACTAACTTTCTATTAAACTTCTTGCTCGTTAAGGGATTAATTCAAGTTAAATCGTAAAGCAAGAGTTTGTAATTGAAGTCGGGGAGCTGAATAGATATATATTCTCTTCTCATGTGGCAAGTTTCGACAATCTATTTGATGAAATAGAAAGGAAAAAAAAAAAGCTACTAGAATAGGCTAATTTTTGAGTTGAATAGTGGATTGATGTTTACCAATTTTTGTGATTTAGTATTAATAGTTTCATAGATAGTTTACTTTTTCAATTCTAAAGCAATAAGTTGACCATTGTGATTGAAGTTTCTCTTAACTTCCTTGAAATATATTGGTTATCAAGTTTTTTAAAAAAAAGGTAGCTCGATGAACAAGGTATTTCGTATTCATGCAATGTACGGGGAAGGATCGCACTCCAATGGGTATGATATAGACAGTCTACTCTAATATAAGTATTAGCGGCTGCTTCCACGACTCGAACCCGTAATTTATAGATCACACAGAGATAATTTTATCACGGCTCTAAACTTCCTCTCCTTGTTCTTGGAGCCTTGTTACCGGTCATCCTTAAAAACTTCAATGATGACAAGTTTCATGAGGTATTAATTTTTCCATCAAAATCACAAAAAGAAAAAGAAGAATAAAATGATGATGATATATGAGAGCTAGTAATTGCATTATAAGTGGCTGACACCTCAGATCCACTTCCTTCACTTAATGCTTATATTATCTGTTTTGTTACTTTCCATCTTTGTGGAGTGTTCAGGTGGTTTTTACACAATAAGTCTTACTTTTTTATGCTTTTTGAATTATGTCAAAAATATTCCACCAAATTTGATGCTCTGTCCCTGCTTGTCTTTTTCCTTTTCCTCTTCTCTTTTTTATGGGAAAAAAACAGAAAAAAGCTGATTTACTCAAATAATGCATTTTCGTTGTTCTTAAAGACCATAGATGTGACACAGACACGAACTCCAGTTTACACTATTTCTTTCGTATGACACGTAAAGAAACAGTGCTAAATTTGCAAACGCAAGGGAAACCTGTCCCAAAAGAAATGCAAACATATCGAAAAGATAATTATCTCACATGCAAACATATATCGGAAAGATTGAATATCTAACACGAGTACTCTATATTGATAATTCAGAGGTGAATCCAAAATTAAAATTTTATGAGTTCATTATTTAAGATTCTTCATATTAAATTTATTATATTTTAAAATTATGGGTTCATATCTATTATTATTTCTTATAATTTTAATAAAATTTTATATTTAGTCTCGAAAGTTATGAATTCAATTGAACCCTGATGATAGGCTATAATTGCGTATTTTAGTCGATTATTACACTCTAATTTACTGCACTTTAGTTGAGTTTGCGCTTTAATCGCTAGTGTTTTGCACTAACGGTGTGTTGTAGGAGTGGTTCTGGGCTATATAGATGTTATGGAATGAATTCAAGTGATTTGGAGCTTTGAAGTCTGAGTAAAAGCCCAAGAAATTAAGCCGGGATCGTATTCGGGGATCAACGGATGATAAAGCAACAAAACGAAGATTCGAGTAGGCATATTGCGTACTCTCTAGTAAAATACACATAACTTTTTGCTCAGAACTCCATTTGGGCTCCACAATATATGTTTGGAAAGCTAACTCAAAGGGCTACAACTTTCATGTTTTATGTCAGTTCAGACGTGAAATATTGTCTTTTTTCGCATAGGAGAATATATAATTATTTGGGCCCGACTTTACTTGGTATATATACATGAAAAAACGGTATTTTTAAGGGTTGGACACACTTTTGACATAATAATTAGACCTAAGGAGGCTAAGGAGACCGAGGATTCGACTAAGGAGTCAAGAACACAATAGGAGCAAGACGGATAATTCTTCAACGAGTTTTTCCTTCCTCTTCCTATTTTTCATAGTTGGTTATGATTTTTAGTATTGTAGTTTTACATACTATTATGAATAGCTAAATTGTTATCTAGGGTTTTGATAGAACCTTTTGTAGGATAAATTCTTGTTATGTTTTTATATAGTTGAGCTGTTGAATTTCTCTACTTGTTTAACTACGTGTTTATTGTTGTTGATTGAATGGCCATCGATTGACTGTGCCGATTTATTATGTGTTGCTTGAGAAATGATACATATTTAGGTGATTGTTGAACAACGTCACTCCTAACGTATGTGAGAATTCAATACAGCGGGTTTAAAGGTGGGTTTAGAAATAACAAAGCCTTGACGTGGTCATAATAAGCGGTTAGATAACGCCAACTAGCGTAGTTCGAGAGAATATGTCTAGTAAATTATTGTAGTTGCTCGAGAGAGAATTACGACACCTAAAGTGCTCACGATCAGTAGAGAATACATTGGAAAAATTGTAGGGAACATAGTTAGAAGGATTCCGACAATTGGGGAAATCATAACTCTAGACCTCCTTAATTTAGTCTCCAACCCTTTGTCTCGTTAGTTGATAATTTTACCGTTTTCTAGTATTTGCTAGTTAATTAGTTAGAAATATAAATCTCAATATTTATAATTTAGAAAATTGTTCAAACTTGTCTTTTTAGTGATATTAAACAGATATAGCTAAGCCTTAGTTCTCTGTGGAATTCGACTCCGAACTTTTAGACCGGATTATATTTGCAGCAACCGCTTATCCTTTTTAGGACTAGAGTTGGGCGTGATCAAATTTTGGCGCCATTGCCGGGGAACTAACGGTGTAGTTGTGACTGTACATATTGCTAGGTTTCGAGTTTGAACTTTTATTTTGTTTTCTTTTGTTTTGTTTTTTTTGTATTTTTTTATAGCTATTGATTTGAGAAACATGACATCTTGGAATTATGGAAATTTAGGTGTACATAATTCTACTATTGATCTCCATACATATTGTGAAGGAAACCACCCGTGGCAAAATTTTCAAAATGTTCCTGAGAGCGAGTTATGTGCACCAACTCAATCTTATTTGTGGAATGTGTGTGATGTGTGTGGTGGTAAAAATGGTCACTTTTATGGTTGTGCTTATATTTCTTATCTTCCCCCAACCCCTTATTATGATGGTTCTACCTTTTCTTGTGAAGTTAACAGGAACAAAGAACCTGGGGATGCTGGCCTGAAGGAGATCAAGGATATGTTAAAGTGCCTTTTGGCACAAAATAATGAGAAACAACTGCAGACATAGAGGCAGGAAACTATTCACAATTTGGAGGCTCAATTGAGTCAAGTTGTTGGAGTTGTTAATGCTCAACAAGCCAATATTGGGGATAATCCAAGAAGAGCATGAATTTGAGGTGTTAATTAAGGAGGTCAGAGTAGAACATCAACAACCTAGCCAACTACAATTTGAGGATGTCGATGTTGAAGAAGTGAGACTAGAGTCAGCCAAGGACTTTGAGGATACAAATTTTGTTGATTCTAGTATTATTGATGTTGAAGATATTAAAAGTCCTAAAGTTCATGTGTTTGAGCGCATTGGTCCTCACTCCAAACATTTTTCCACATTGGGCTTGGATGATGATATGAAAATAGAGTCATCCGAGCCGATTGAGGAGTCAAGGAATGAGGAACAAGGTGCCTACAGTCTGGAATTCTTCTTGCCATAAAGTCAGGACTACATACCTCATCTAAAAGCCAAGAAGTGTAGAATAGTACAATGGTTGCTTGGGCCAATTAGATTTGTTCCTCCACCCCTGGAACATAGCCGAAAACTTGATGCCAAATTGGGGGTTCAATTCATAAGCTCGAGGTGGAGGCAAAAAGTGATTTGCATCGTGCCGCGACGTTAAATCAAGCGCTTGTTGGGAGGCAACCCAACTTTATTGATTTCTTTTAGTTTTTTTTTAATTGTATTATTTTTGTAGTGTCAATTTTTTATTTTCTAGGAGCATGGAAAGCAAAGGTATTGGAAGGATGCAACAACAAACCAAATGGTTGAAACTAAGTGTGAGGTACCCGCATGAAGGACCAAACTTGGGAGAAATCTGAGTACCACATGAGCTGCTAGTGCTTCGGCCTTTGGCCTACCAGGGAGTTTCTTTTATCCTCTTATTAGTATGGTGTGCATTGGGGACAATGCACAATTTTAAGTGTGGGGTGAGGAGATTCTCTAGGTGACTTTCTATGCTATTTTAGTTGTGTTAGTTTAATTGAATAATTTTTTTTTAGAGAAAACGAAAAAAAGAAAAGCGATTAGACTTTTCCCGACGATGGATCTATTAGACAATTTTCTTGAGGGATTTAAGTCTAAAGAAAAAAAAAATTCTTTTGTTAGGTAGTGTAGCAATTACCCCTTGGTTTTTCTTTAAACTACGGTTCTTTTCCAAGAGTTTTATTTGAACCGGGTGTAGTTAGTTTTTTTTAGGAATAGGACCATTGTGTTGTGTTCTGAAATGAAGCAATATCTCTTGACTTTGTTATGCCTTGAGAATAGTGAGTACTTTGGTTGTGAAGCTTAAACTCAGTTTTTGACTCTTGTATAAGTACCTTAAATTGTATGATCTTAACCTTTCTTAACTGTTTTGACTAGAGTGTCTTGATGAAACCAATCCTTTGTGAGTTATGTGCCATGTGTGTGTAAGGATTTGTTATATTCTGTGCATTGCATTTGATGCCTAGAACTTGCCCCGTGTGTTTGTAAAGCGAAATAGTAGTTTTGTTCAGTCTTGGAAGTGATATAGGCGTTTTTTTGTTGAGCCAAATAGGTATATTTCATCAACCTAATTGTTATGTATCGTGGTTAACCCCTTTGAGCCTGTAATCTTGTTTTTTTGGCAACCACATTACAAGCCTTACCCATTTGTTCGAATTAACCATCTATTTGAACCATTGTAACCTCTCATGAGCACTTGAATTGTTAATGAACTTTGTAAATGTTAAAGTGTGGGGTGATTGGTTTGGCTTTTGAGTGGAACAAATTAAATAAGGAGAAAGGTGCACTGTTTTGAAAAAGTAAGAGCCACTTGAATTAAAAAAAAAAGTAGTTGGATTGTTGTGGAAAAACAATTCCTTGATAAGTGGTGGCTCTTGATGTAAGTGTGCTTAAAAAAAGGGGTAATATACATTGATGTGAAGGTGGAGTTTTGGTTTGACATAAGTATTGTGTTTGAATGTTAAAGTATATATATTAAAGTGCTTAGGGAGGTGTAGTCACTCTTATATATAAATGTATCATACTCGTCCCGTAGCCTACATTATAACCAAATAAAGTCCTAATTGATCTTAGATTGAATGAGCTTTATTAGTGGAGTAATACACTACGGGCAAGCTTATGGTGCATCTTTTGTGGCATATGAATATTATTTCTGAGAGTGAGTGAATTCTTTCTATCTTGAGTTCCTAAGTTTTCTTAAATTTTATTGTGTGGAACTACTCTCTTTTATTGTGTGAGGACACTTGATTCATGAAGGAAAGGTAATGTCAGTGACCTCTATGTTAGATTAAGTAGGTGAGTTGTGAATAATGCGTGGTACTTATGAGTCAAATCTTGAGGTGAAGATGTTACGCTTTTGTGCTTAGTCTATTTTAAATATTCTTGGTGTGATGAATTAGGAAAATTATTTAAAAATGTCGTGTCTATATAAAGTGTAGTTTGATTACTCGAGAACAAGCAATGGTTTAAGTGTGGGGTGTTGATGATCGGCTATAATTGCGTATTTTAGTCGATTATTACACTCTAGTTTACTGCACTTTTGTTGAGTTTGCGCTTTAATCGCTAGTGTTTTGTACTAACGGTGTGTTGTAGGAGTGATTCCGAGCTATATAGATGTTATAGAATGAATTCAAGTGATTTAGAGCTTTGAAGTCTGAGTAAAATCCCAAGGAATTAAGCCGGGATTATATTCGGGGATCAGCGGATGATAAAGCAACAAAACGAAGACTCGAGTAGGCATATTGTGTACTGTCTATTAAAATGCACATAACTTTTTGCTCCGACCTTCATTTGGGCTCCACAATATATGATTAGAAAGCTAACTCAAAGGGATACAACTTTCATGTTTTACGGTTTTTCAAATTCCAAATGGAACAGGGTGAGAAGTGTGGTCGAAACCGCGACCGCGGAGCTGAGGCGGGCTGAGGCAGTATACCTGCCATATACCGCGTTTGACCGCGGCCGCGACAGTCCAGACGTGAAATATTATCCTTTTTCGCGTAGGAGAAGGTATAATTATTTGGGCCCGACCCTACTTGGTATATATACATGGAAAAACGATATTTTTAAGGGTTGGACACACTTTTGACATAAAAATTAGACCTAGGGAGGCTAAGGAGACCGAGGATTCGACCTAAGGAGTCAAGAATACAATATGAGCAAGGCGGGGAATTCTTCAATGAGTTTTTCCTTCCTCTTCCTATTTTTCATTGTTGGTTATGATTTTTAGTATTGTAGTTTTACATACTATTATGAATAGCTAAATTGTTATCTAGGGTTTTGATAGAACCTTTTGTAGGATAAATTCTTGTTATGTTTTTATTTAATTGAGCCGTTGGATTTCTCTACTTGTTCAACTACGTATTTATTGTTATTGATTGAATGGCCATCGATTGACTGTGCATATTTATTATGTGTTACTTGAGAAAGGATACATATTTAGGTGATTGTTGAACAACGTCACTCCTAACGTATGTGAGAATTCAATACAGCGGGTTTAAAGGTAGGTTTAGAAATAACAAAGCCTTGACTTGGTCATAATGAGCGGTTAGATAAAGCCAACTAGCGTAGTTCGAGAGAATATGTCTAGTAAATTGTTGTAGTTGCTCGAGAGAGAATTACGACACCTAAAGTGCTCACGATCAGTAAAGAATACATTGGAAAAATTGTAGGGAACATAGCTAGAAGGATTCTTACAATTTGGGAAATCATAACTCTTGACCTCCTTAATTTAGTCTCCAACCCTTTATCTCGTTAGTTGATAATTTTACCGTTTTCTAGTATTTGCTAGTTAATTAGTTAGAAATATAAATCTCAATCTTTATAATTTAGAAAATTGTTCAAACTTGTCTTTTTAGTGATATTAAACAGTTATAGCTAAGCCTTAGTTCTCTGTGGGATTCGACTCCGAACTTTTAGACCAGATTATATTTGCAGCGACCACTTATCCTTTTTAGGACTAGAGTTGGGCGTGATCAAACCCCAAACTATAATACTAAATATGCCCCTGATTGTAATCACTGTTGATCAGCACGAAGAATTATGCGACACAGCCTTACGAAAGTAATTGGGAATATTATACTCCTATTATTTATTAGTATTCTAAATCTTAATTGGATATTCTAATTATCCGAATTGGATTAGGTACACAAACTGACAAAAGAGATGGTTGAATAAAAAGACGTTTAAAGTTTAGTTTTTTTGAGAGGGAAAGTGTGGATAAGATCATATAGTCCCCAATAGTCTTATGTTTATTTTTGCGTTATTGGAAAGAAATTTAGAGTATTTTAAATCAACCAGGTACATACTAATGTTAAAGGATTCAAGAAAGTTCAAGATTAGCAAGATTATTGTTTAAAAGGGACTACATCAAATGTGCAATATGGCTTTTTTCCTTATATTTTTTATGTTTTTGAGGATAAGATGAACTTTTTTTGGTTGGGATTTAGACCTGCACTTAACGGTGTAAAGTGGAGTTGCAACCATTACACTGCTACTCAAATCACAAAAAAAATAAAAATGAATATTACACGAAATCACTTCTATAAACTTTAGAGAGTAATATGATATGATTGGGTATTATTATGCATTTCATTTATGTAAGTCTACCAAATCCAATTTCAGGAGTTTGCGCAGAGAATTTGATGTTTATAAGTACTTTCAGTAGTTCGTTTCAGTCAATTTTGGCAGTGTGTAATCTGCCTACAACTTATGTTAGCTAAATCTTAAAAAAATTGTTCTTCTTGGACTCCAACCATGTTGTCCTGACATTACTCCTTATCTTTGTGTAGAACATTTAACCAAAAGGATTTGTGAAATCAGAGATGCACATGATAAATCAAGTTTATGGTTGTATTAACTCATCACAGATCTTTTATTTCATAATGACTAAGATTAAACATCGTACAACAGACAGAATGTTGAGTAGGCTGCATCATATTAGAGCGAAAAGCATCATTAAACTGTTAGAGAAAATGCACTTTTAATTAATTACTTAATTATATTATGTCTCAATAGGTGGCCTTGGAGTGTGACGATTATTCGCTCCCGAGCCAGGGTAATCATGACTCTCTAAATCCATCCTGCCATTGATGAACTCTTCCTCCATAGCTTCGAATTTCATCATCTGCTTTCAATCATATTCAAAAATACCCGCGAAAAAAAAAGAAGAAAATGTGATCAGAAACAAGAAATCTATGAAGTAGCCCTATACGTACCCTCACAAGTCAGGGGTAAAATCTGCATACAGATTAAGTACTCTCTCCAGACCCTATTTGTGAGATTACACTAGGTACGTTGTTGTAATATATACGAGCATAAGTACCTGGTTAGTATATGCAGGTGGTGGAAGCTCTTGATTTTCATGCAAAAACAGACGTGTATGCCCTGTAGTACAAGAACAATGAAGTTCAATTAATGAAAAATAAAATCGGATAGGAGTAACTTAAGCTACTTAGATAGAGAAGTGATCAAGATTATGTACTTGAAACTGGAGCAGCATTAAATGAGAAAATATTAGAGAAAACTAATAATGCTATAAGTAGAAGAAGGGAATTATTCTCTGACATTTTTTTGTATATATGAAACTCAAACTCTCTGCAAATTCATCCTAATCCACTTCCCTATTTATACTATACAGTATACACTTGTAGTTGAAGTAGTCTATTGTTTTAGAAGCAAAGAGAAATTATTTATTCATGTTTTAATTAATAAACCATAAGAATCTATCCTAAAACTAAACTATATAAATATAAATATTGGTTAAATACTCTTGTTATGGAGGAATACCTACCCTAGTAGTTCCTGTCCTCCCTCAGAAGAACATATCAATCCCTTGCTTTTCCAAACATTATCAGATTGCTTATTTTATAGCTAAGTTGTTAAGTGCACCAATGATGCTATTTGTTTTTTTTTTTTTCATTGAAATAATTTAAATTTCTATTAGTGGAGCACTGCATGAGCCAGTACAAATATCCATATGACAAGGTAGAACATTGTTATATTTGGCTAGCTAATTCAGTTAAAAAGATATTTTTTTAACATGACGTGATATTGTCTATTTTAGATCAAACTTATAGAATATCCATATATCGCAATACCCAATAATCTGTCATTCGAAACTAAGTACCACATAACTAATTACGGAGATTTATTAGCTTATTTTGCATCATCCACGTGATCCGAGCATTTATAGTTACGAGCTCACAAGCTTCCTCTTAATTCTTGTGTGTGGCACCAAAGTACGGATAAAGACAGAAACTAACCTCAACGGTCAAAGGCAGTAAACCAACCTGTTTCTCACCATCACTTTGTTGGATTTGTTTCTTAGCTTTTCATGAACCGTAACTTGAGAGCTACTCTCTATCATCTCCATACTTGTTTCGTTATACGGTTAACTTATAACATAAAGTCAGCCCAAAAACCATTTTAATATGATGTAATATTAATCCGTTTTGAGTTTAGCCTATAACATATTTTTCAAAAGTTCTCACTCTAAGAAAAATGAGTAGATAATATTACCAATAACAAGAAGGAAACAAAAAAAAAAATAACTTATCAAAAATACTGTGTCGTGAAAAACCACTGCGTTGAAAGCGATTTCAACCCGACTGAGTGCAAATCGTTAAGACCGGTCGCTCCCGAAGGTTCCACAGTACCTCCAAACACGTGCATTCGTGGCTGAAAGTTTAGAATTTGCACAAATCAATTGCCCAGAAATTGGTTGAAGAAGAAGAGAGATGAAGGTGTTTTCTGTGTCAGATTATTCACAAAGATGACTACCTTTTGTAAGCAAAGTTATTGTACAGTTATAGATGAAGGAATTAATCTGTAGCTGTTACAGAAATTAAAATGGAGTCGTTACAAAAATTAACTATAGCTGTTACAAGAATTAAACATAGTTGTTACAAAAATTAAATCATGGTTGTTACAAGGTAATAAATTGGACGTTACAAAATCCAATTCAAAGAAAATGAATTTGGATATATTCTGGTAAGCATGTATTTGGACACTTTTCTGGTAAGCTAAAAAATGAAAAAATAATTTTAGTAAAACCAAATTTGGATTAGGTCTCACGTATATCTCACGCGCAGGGAGGGCAAATCGACCCGTTTTGCCTTTAGGATCAATTTCTCATGCACGCGAGACCACCCCTTTTACTAGCTCTTTACAAGCCCAACAAAGAGTTATTCATTATAAGGGAAAGAAAAAGACTTTCCACCATCAATGAGAGACATTTTGTCTTTCACAAAAGACAAATAAGTAAAGAAGGAAAAGGGACTACAAAAAAAATCTTTGACTTTGCATTATATCAAGTATAAATAATACCAAGAACCCACACTAATACAAAGACAGAAACAGAATAAGAACAATTCTGGGCAAAAGAAGGAACATGTACTTAAGTGTCAATATCTTTCAATTTGAATTGACACATAGTGAAATGATGTAACAATTAACATCCACAAAGTGAAGTACTCTTGAACTGAATAAACATTAGTTGAGACCCCCACAACATATACTATATCCTTAATTTTATGCAAAAGGCTAGAGAATCATTAAGAGCAAAATAAGCTCAACTTTGTAAGGCACTACCACACGCCATAGGGATAGAAAATATAGTGCATATTGAGGTCTCATATGACATTGTTTGACCACAAATGGGTATCCACCATACTTCCTCAATCCATGGGCTTTAGCCCCACCATCGACGTTTCAAGGATCACTCTCCTTGCCAAACCCTTAGTTAAAGGATCCACCAAATTTCTTTCGGATCTTACATATTCCAAGAAAATAACACCATGTTTCAATAATTATTTTACGCACCATGTCCAATGAGGATATATCTTCTTTTTGCATTGTACACACTATTTTTGGCAATTTCAATTGTCGCTTGTGAGTCACAATATAGAGAAACTGGTGAAGCTTGTCTTCCCCACAAAGGCACGTCTGCCAATAAGTTTATCAACCACTCGACTTCTTGCCTTGCCAACTCAAGAGCAATGAATTAAGACTCCATAGTACATCGTGCTATACAAGTCTGTTTTGAAGACTTCCATAAAATAGCACCTGCACCCAAAGTAAACACATAGCCACTAGTGGAACTAACTTCATCATTATCAGCAACCCAGGTTGCATCACAAAATCCTTCTAAAACA
Source organism: Nicotiana sylvestris (assembly GCF_000393655.2). Lineage (NCBI taxonomy): Eukaryota > Viridiplantae > Streptophyta > Magnoliopsida > Solanales > Solanaceae > Nicotiana > Nicotiana sylvestris. The sequence goes on along the minus strand of NC_091066.1, from coordinate 148,734,822 downwards.
GTAAAAAATATATTAAAATACAAATACCAATCCATAGTACCTCTCAAATACTTAACAAATGATGAAGAGCATTCCAGTATTCACTAATGGGGTTGTGAGTATATCTACTCAATCTACTAACAGCATAAGCTATATCAGGTCGTGTATAATTTATGAAAAATGTTACACTACCAATTATCTTAGCAACAGTTTGACAAATACTGGATTCCTTATTCTTTCTCAATTGTATGCTAGGATCATAAGGAGTTTTCATAGGTGCTACATCGAAACAATTAAACCTTTTCAATATTTTCTCAATATAACGAGACTGAGATAACGAAACACCATTAGAAGTTCTTTTGATTTTAATCTCTAAAATCACATTTGCTTCTCCAAGATCTTTCATTTCAAATTTAAAAGACAAAAAGTTCTTAGTCTTATTAACAACATTCACATTACGGCCAAAGATTAACATGTCATCCACATACATACATATAATCACACAATCTAATCCTATCATTTTGGAATAAACACAAGTATCAGATGCATTAACAACAAAACCATTACCCACTAATATGTTGTTAATCTTTTCATACCATTGCTTAGGTGCCTACTTTTGCATACTTTATTCTACTGTCATTGGATCACAAATCCCTCAAGTTGAGACATATAGATCTCTTTCTCTAAATCACCATTTAGAAAGTCGTTTTAATATCCATTTGATGTATCACTAAATTATGAATAGAGGCTAAAGCAACAAGAGTTCTAATAATCGATATCTTAGTCAAAGTAATCAATGCTTTTCTTTTGGTTAAAACCCCTAATAACAAGTCTAGGCTTATATTTCTCAATTGTACCATCAGGTCTTAATTTCTTCTTAAATATCCACTTGCTACTTATGGGTTTAAATCCTTTAGGCAAATCAGACAAGTCCCAAGTGTGATTAAAAACTATAGAGTCTAATTCACTTTTATTGGCCTCTTTCCAAAAACTAGCACCTATTGACATTATTGCTTCATTATATGTTTTAGAGTTTTCTTCTATTAAATAGATTGATATTAATTCATCACTCAAAACATCAAGATCAATATTTTCAGTCAAGAAGTAGTTATAAAGTCAGTACCAAAGGTAGCTTCAATTCTACATCTCTTACTCCTTCTAAGTTCATTTTCATGCTCATTAGCAGTAACACTAGAAGAAGACACAATATGAGAATTTACAGACATAGATATAGAAGCATTTTTAGGCACATCACTAGGCAAATTATTTTTCAATTGAAAAACATGCTCAAAAAATTCTACATCTCTAGATTCACAAATAGAACGATCATTCAAAGACATAAACCTATACACAGTATCATTTTGAGCATAACTAATAAAAATTGCATCAAAAGTCTTGGGTCCAACAATTACTTGTTTAAAGTCAGATAGACCAACTTAGCCAAACACCCCCACACTTTTAGAATTTTCAAGCTAGGGGAAAACCTTTTTCATAACTCATACGGGGTTTTAGCTAACTTCTTATGAGGGACTTTATTAAGAACATAGCATGCAGATAAAACAACTCCCCCTCCCCCCACATATTATCAGATAAACCCGAACTCAAAAGCATAGAATTCATCATTTCCTTAAGGGTTTTATTTTTCCGTTCAGCTACACCATTTTGTTGGAGAGTATAGGGAGTACTAACTTCATGTATAATACCATTTTTCTCACAAAAGGCTTCTAGAATATTAGTAATATATTCTCCACCCTTGTCAGAGCTAAGTCTCTTGATTTTTGTATTTAATTGATTTTCTACTTCTGCCTTATATTTCAAAAACATACTTTTAGCTTCATCTTTTGACTTAAGAAGATATACCTTAGTGTATCTAGAAAAGTCATCTACAAAAGTGATATAATATTTCTTTCCACCCTTACTAATAGTGTTCTTGAAATCTGCTAAGTCTGAATGCACTAGTTCAAGCAATTCTGTCTTTCTACTAGTTACATTCTTAAAAGACTTTTTGGTATGCTTTGCTTCTACACAAATAGGATACTTAGAAAAGTTATCAAAATTAACTACAGGAATTAATTCTATTTTTTTTAAGTCTCTTAATAGAAGAAATAGTAACATGACCTAGTCTACCATGCCACAAATCATCGGACTCAGCAATATAAGCAGAATTGAAAGTACTAGCATTATTCATAATCTTTTGAGTGATGTTCAGTACAAATAAACCTCCACTGAGATAACCCTTCCCAAAAAAGTCTCCTCCACGAGAAATAATCACTTTATCAGATTCAAAAACAAGTTTAGACTTAGTTTGTTGAGAAGCGCACCAGAAACTAAGTTTCTACGAAGGGAGGATACATACAGAACATTGTTCAAGGCTAAAATTTTTTCAGAAATTAACTTAAGGAGAATTTTTCCTTTACCCATAACTCCAGCTATAGTGGAGTTACCTATGTAGACACACTCGCCATCAACAAATTCCTCAAAGTCGTGAAATAACTCCTTGTTAGCGCAAATGTGCCTTAAAGCGCATGTGTCAAGTATCCAGCCAGTCTTGTTATCCACCATGTTTGCCTCAACGTCCACGGCAGCAATGACATCACCACCCTCAGTAAGGTTAGCTTGGCCTGGAGCTTTTCCTCCATTCTTTGAGCTTTGTCCTTGTCTCTAGTTGCACTGAAAAGCCTAAGCTTGGACTGGAGCTTTTCCTCCATGCTTTGAGCTTTGTACTTGTCTCTGGTTGCACTGAAAAGCCTTGCGACCAATTTTGCCGCAGACATCGCAAGGTCCTTTCGACTTTTGAATATGGCCCTTCGACTTATTGAAGTAATTCTGCTTCTTCAGATATCCTTTTTTCTGTTTTCCTTTAAACTTGTCTTTCACAAAAGTACTAAAAGATTCCACAAGGTTAGCTTTAGAAGAATTAAGAGAGAGAGATTTCATCTTATCCTTAAACCATTCAGCTTCCTCATCTTTGAGACGATTTGCTTCTTCAGTTCTCATATGACTGATCAGTTCTTGAATGGTTAAGTTTTTCTTCTTGTATTTCAGTTGATTCCTGTAATCACTCCAGGAAGGTGGAAACTTTTCAAGCAGAACATTGCCTGAAGAATCTCACACATCTCCATGCCTTCGTTCAAAAAATCAGCAGTCAAGTTCTCATACTCGTGAACCTGCTCCAAGATTTACGTATTATCAACCATCTGAAACTTGATCCACATTCCAACCATATACTTCTCTTTTCCTGCATCATCTGTACCATATTTCTTCTCCAAACTATCCCATATGACTTTAGTATATTTATAATTTATAAACAAATCAAAGAGAGCGTTACTCATATGGTTAAACAGATGACCTCGAACAATTTTATTATCCTTTTCAAATTTATTCTTAGTAGCATAATCAGCAACAACAATAGTTGTAGTATTAGTATTATCAGTAGGGAGTTCATTAAACAAAACGTAATCAACTTCTATTTGTTCAAAGAAAATTAAAAATTTCTGGAACCAACGCTTATAATTGTTTCTATCTAAAGGCTCAAGCTTTGACAGATCAGGAAGTATTTTGTTCAAAGTGATTGTCATTAGTCAATATGCAAAAATCGCTTTCCAATTTTAGGAAAAATGAGTAGATAATATTGACCAAGAACAAGAAGGAAAAAAAACTTATCAAAAATACTATCTCGTGGCAAGCCACTATGTTGAAAGCGATTTTGGCCCGACTGAATGCAAATCGTTAAGACCGATCGCTCCCCAACGTTCCACAGCACCTCCAAACACGTGCACTAGTGGCTGAAAGATTAGAATTTGCACAGAATAATTGCCCATAAATCGATTGAAGAATAAGAGAGATGAAGGTGTTTTCTGTGTCAGATTATTCACGTTACACCCCACGTTTTCACACGTAAGAGTACGTCTTAAGTCAATGGATTTAAGCTCAGAAATGAGATCATCTTTGGAAGTACATAAAGTAAGTTAATCATGTTATCATGGAGGTTACAAATATTTAAGATCATGAATACCAAGTACCAAGAGGGTTGGAAGGCTTAGAAGCTAAACGAATTGAAGAAAATAAGTTCCGTCGAAAGTCGACAAGTTGGGAATATTATAACATATACTTTTGGGGTGAGACTAGGGTGCTAAAAATAATAAGGAATTTATGTTATGAGTTATTTTTGTCTAATGATAATCGTGTGTTATGTTTTGAAGTCAAGTGAGTTGTGGAACAAAAGTTGGCAAAGATCATCACAAGTTACATTCATAAATATGTTGAAATTTTGGTCAAATGTAGCTGAACCTTTCTCCCAATATACTTGGAATTATGGGATGATCTACCTACCAAATTGAAAATCTACGAGTCTATTTTCTATCATATTAAACCGTTCATCTATAAGACATAGGAGGAGATATATTTGTAGTTTCGCGAGACTGCGTAGATTGTATAGGTGAAAAGTAGGTATGTCACTAAAGCGTTTTGAGCAATACATTTCTTATGTTATATGAGGTCTTTTTGGGATATATTATATACCAAATTGAAAGTCTTGGAATTTAGTTTCTAATTCTCTTAATCTTTCATTCATACGACAATTAGATAAAAAGATATAAGCGTGTGAAGAAGAGCCAATAACAGGGTACCAAGCTAACACCTCTTTGACTTTTCAAAAACGAATATATATAGGCCTCATTTCATCTATTTCTTCACGTTTCCACATACCAGGACCATAATAAGACCCATAAACGTATCTTCAAGCTCTCCACAAGGGTTTCTAAGAATATTAACATCCCGGGTACGAAATCAAGAAACGATAACACTAGAACGATCCTTACGATGTAAGTATCGCTATATCGCCTCTATTTTCTTTGTAGTTTGAGCTTTGGAAGGTACTTCATAGTTAATAAAATGTCTAATTTCTATAATTAAGCTTTAAATATCAAAGAAGGTTGATAAATTCATTTCCTAATTGTTAAAACTCACGGGACGGTAATCGAAAGCCGTGAGTTCAAGTTATTCGATTTGTAGTGGACTGTTTCGTATTGCTTTTGGGCTGTCTATTTTGCTGATGTTTTATGGCGTTTTGGAAGATAAAAGGTATGGAGAAATACCACATAATTACGGAATGATGGTATGGTTATTCGTCGTTAAATTTTTTGGTTGTTTGACACTATTATAGCTGTCGTTTTGGGTATGAAAAGATAAGAGTGTGTTGGGCTGTTGTAAGATAAATATAATATGGATTTCGACTGGAATTCATTGTAGGAGGTAATTATATTGTGTTCTTTCATTTTCTTAAGGTTATCTTGACATTGATTAAGTTAAATGGATGGACTAGATATGAACTAGTGAATAAAGTTGCTAATTGAGGATTATTGGAGCTTGCCACTCGTTATGAAGTAGTTGTGACTTGTTGCTGTTTTATGGTGTCTTGTTATTGATAATTTTATATTGATGGATTTCTTTGGTCATTGTTTTTGGTATATGGTATTGGAGGAGGCTCTTGTTACAGGGTAGATGTTGTCCAAATTTATATAAATAAGGTACTAGTTTAAACTGCGGACTTATCCTTTACTCAACACTGATTTTGAATCTCCTTATTCTATGGTAGATTGAATTGAGTTGTTTAAAGAATTTCTTGGAAGGTATTAAGGACTCAATGAAGTTAAGGTATGTTAAGGCTAAACCTTTCTTTTATTTGACATGATCTAGTAACTACTTGTGTTTGATAACGAGACATGAAAGAGAAGTTCATATTCTTGAATTTATGTACATTTTTCTAGTCTCATAAGTTACAACATTCTCCCTTATCAGGACTTCATATTTAGTTTAATTATGTCTTCTATCATACAAGAGAGCAGGGAGTCTATATATATACAGTATTACAGTATTTTCACTACCATCGAGCTATAATTGATGGACATGCCCCTATTGGGCAACCTCTGATTAGATGGTGAGTTATATACCGAGCCTACTATGGCCGAACTCCTATGAGTGAGCCCAGAATGGCTGAGATACAGAGCCTAGTATGGCCGAGCGCTTATGAGCGAGCCTACTATGGTAGAGCAGTTACACATACCGAGCCTTATTAGGACGAACAACTATTTTACTTATTGTATTGAGAGAGTTGAGTTAGTATCAGCAGGTAAGCATATCTTCATATTATCTTTGACTCCCAGTTACTTTTAGTTATTATATTATCAGTTCAGTTTCAACTTTCAGTTATTCTGTTGCCTTACATACTCGGTACATTATTTCGTACTGACATCCCTTTTGCCCGGGATGCTGCATTTCATGCCTGCAGGTCCTCATTGACAGTTGGACAGACCCTCCCAGCAGACAGAGTCAAACATCAACTTGGTTGGTAAGCTCCACTTCATCGGAGTTAACAGGTCTAGACCTTGGAGTCCATTTTATATATACAGGTTTGATGGGTAGGTCGAGGCCCTGTCCCGACTATGGTACAGTTCAGTTATCTCTATAGGCTTGTAGATGAGTCCTGTATATTTTGTATATCAGTAGATGTTCATGGCGGCTTCGTTGGCCTGCATAGTTATATATATCAACTTTTGGGGTATGTTTACCCTATAGATGAGAGAGGCATTATTTTCAGACGATTCAGAATATGGCCTCATCGGCATAAGTTAAGGGTTACCCCTCTAGAGTTCACAGTTACAGAGTGGTACGCTCGTGTCGAGTATGGTACCGAGTTCCGGCCACGCTTCTTCAGGTTTGGGGCGTGACAATTCACAAAAAAGACTGCCTTTTGTAAGCAAAGTTGTTGGACAGTTACAAATGAAAGAATTAATCTGCAGTTGTTATAGAAATTAAAATGGAGCTGTTACAAAAATTAACTGCAGTTGTTACAAAAATTAAATCATGGTTGTTACAGAGTAATAAATTGGACGTTATAAAATCCAATACAAAGAGAATGAATTTGGACATATTCTGGTAAGCATGTATTTGGACACTTTTCTGGTAAGCTCAAAAATGAAGAAATAATTTTAGCTAAACAAGATTTGGATTAGGCCTCACGTATACCTCGTGCATAGGAGGAGGGGTAAATCGACTCGGTTTGCCTTCAGGACCAATTTCTCATGCACGCGAGACCACTCCCTTTTACAAGCCCACAAAAAGTAATTCATTATAAGGAGAAGAAAAATACTTTTCACAACCAATGAGGGACACTTTGTTCTTTCACAAAAGATAAAAAAATAAAGAAAGAAAAGGGACTACAAAGAAATCTTTGACTTTACATTATCAAGTATAAATTACGCCAGAATAGCCTAGATGATACTTATACTTGTGCCACTTTGTCATCCCGGTCCTTCTACTTAATTTGTTTTTATCCAAACTCTTTTACTTTATTAAAACTTATATTTTAAACCCTCTGACCGTTGACCGATCATATGTGGCAATATTATGGATGAGTTGGACAATAAGTATGTAATTCACGCGTACAACGAGCGTGAATATAAAAAATTGGCCTAAGAAATGATTGAACTAAGAAGAAAAAAATAGTAAAATTTAAAGAAAGTAAACTAACCCCCTTCCCGTTCTTCCCCAAAACCCATCTCCCATTTCTATTTCTTTTTCTGGACTTGGTTTCTGTGGAAGGTTTATCAGTTCCCAAAGTTTTACAAGGAAAGATCAGGAGAGTGGACAATAAGTGAAAGGCAAAATGTCGAACAAGAACTGGAGTCTTTCGTTTGATGCTTGAGGGTATCTGAGCTAGTCGGGTTGGATTGTCAGGAGACTTATCGACCACAATGTATATCAATGCAGTTTGGATATGATCAAGATTTCCCTAAATGGATTCCTCGCTCGTGTTTATGTCCTCAAGTTGCTTGGTACAACTATAGCAGACCCATTGATTCTATGATGACCCGGCAAGTCGTCTCATGAGTTACTACTCCGTTTCCCCCATTTTTGCTTCTAATTGATTTGTTTATCGGTTCTATGAGTGATCGGGTTAGTTGGCTAGGGTTCGGAAAGGATTTGATAAGGTTTGAGACACTTAGTCTCTTTTGAGGAAGCTTAAGTTGGAAAAGTCAACCGAATGTTGACTGATATGTTAGAGGGCTCGGATGTGAGTTCCGGTTTTTTGAATAGCTTCGGGAGGTGATTTGGGACTTAGAAGCATGATCGGAATGTGTTTTCGAGGTCCAGAGTAGATTTAGGCTTGAATTGGCGAAAATGGATTTTGGCGTTTTTCGGTTGATAGGAGAGATTTTAATATAGGGGTCGGAATGGAATTCCAAGAGTTGCAGTAGTTCTGTTGTGTTATTTAGGATGTGTGTACAAACTTTTAGGTCATTCGGATGTGGTTTGGTAGGGTTTTTGATCAAAAGCGGAATTCGGAAGATTTTGGAAACTTAGGCTTGAATTCGATGTGTTTTGGTTGATTCAATGATGTTTGAGGTGTTTTGAAGATTGGTATAAGTTTGAATGAGGTTATGGGATATGTTTGTGTTTTTGGTTGAGGTCCCGGGGCCTTGGAGTAATTTCGGATGGTTGACGGAAAGAATGAAAATTTGAATGGCAGTTGAAGTTGAAAATCTACTGTCATAACCGCATCTGCGGTTGGGAGGCCACAGGTGGGACCCCCGCAGATGCGGAAAAGAGTCACAAAAGCGGAAGCTAGTGAAGTTGGCAGGAACCGCAGAAGTGGTAGAAGAACCGCACCTGCAATGGCGTAGGTGTGGGCTAGGCATCGCAGATGCGGAGCTAGACGACTTAAGTGAGTTCCACAAATGCGGTTCAAGGACCGCAAATACGGTTCCGCTGAAGCGGGAATTTGGCCATAGATGCGAAATCCCTGGGCCAGAAGGTATAAATTGTTTCCTTCGCGATTTTTGAGTTATTCTACCATTTCTAAGTCAGTTTTGGAGCATTTTGGGCGATTTTGAAGAGAGAATTCAAGGGAACTTCATTGAGGTAAAGATTTTGGACCAAAAACTCGTTCCTATGGTATTATTTCATAGATTAGAGTTGTAATTAATGAAATTTAAGGGTTAAAATTGGGGAAACTAGGGCTTGGTATTGAAGACCTAGACTTGAGGATTTGAGGGACTATTGGTGTAAAATTTATCGAATTCCGAGACGTGGGTTCAAGGGTCGGGTTTTGGTAATTTCGAAATTTATGCTATAAATTAATTATTTTTCCTTGGGCTTCATTCCCTTAGCATATTTTGATGTCGTGATTCTAATTTTGGATAGATTCGACGCGAGTAGAGGCCGATTCGCGGGGAAAAAGCATCGCGGGCTAGAGTTTCGACCGGATTGAGGTGAGTAATAATTGTAAATGTTGTCCTGATGGTATGAAACCCTGGATTTGCACATCGTTGTGCTATATTGATGTGACGTACACGTTATATGACTAACGTAGGGTCGTACACTATTGGGGATTGTGACTTAGTCCATCTCGAATGACTATTTTATCGCGTATTTGACTGAAAACTATTTGCTATCATCATGTTTTGGGCTGAATGCCATATTTGGGCCTTGTGCCAACTAATTGAACCCTTAGGGGATCTTTACTGATATTTCCTCACTGTTTTGACTTTATACTTGAACTCAGTCATGCTATATTCTACTATTTTCATAACTCAGTCATGTTTACTCTGTTTTAACACTTAAATAATATTTTAAATGATATTCTGAGCTGAGCATCATGTTTTACTGTTGCCCGAGTGGCTTGTGAGATTCTGATTGAGTAAGGCCAAGGGCTTATGTTGTGAGGAAACACCGACTATGATCATGAGGCCAAGGGCCTGATATTTGTACACCATGAGGTAGCTTTTTGATATGAGTCCAAGAGCCTAGTGATGATTCCACGAGATGACTTGATATTGCGCTTGGGCCATAAGGAGCCCCTCCAGGAGTCTGCATACCCCAGTGAGCGCGGGTACCCATTGTGATGTGAGATATAGCCCGAGAGGCTAGTGTTGTTCTATGATATTGCCCGATGGGCGATCCTTTATGTGTTTATCTTTCCTAGTTGCATGTCATTTACCTGCTTAATTGCTAAAAAGGCATTTCATGACGTTTAAACTAAACTAAAATGACTTTACATATCTTCACTGATTCACTATTTTTACTCGCTTTTACTGCTTCATTATAGCCTATAATGTGCCTTACGTGATTTCATATTTCTCAGTCTTTATTTATGATTATTACTCACTGAGTTGGAGTACTCACTTTACTCCCTGCACCCCGTATGCAGATTCAGGCGCTGCTGATCCTACTTGCGAGGGTTGAGAGCTCCCTGCAGATTTCGGAGTTCACGAGGTAGCTGCTCGGCGTCCGCAGCCCCGTGCTTCTCCCCCTTTATCTCATTTTCTTTCTCTTGCTAGTGATTCTGTAATAGCTTTGTAGACGCTTCAGAATTGTAGTATATTGGTAGATGCTCATGACTGGTGACACCCCGGTATCGGGCTATGTTGGTTTTATTTTCCGCAACTGTACTATTTCACCTTATTTATTTGGGATATTTATTTTGTTTAAAACTTACCTGCATTATCTTAACTACTTAAAAATGAATTAGGAATGTGTCGGAGGGCCTTGTCTTGACGAGAGGCGCTATCACGACCGGGTTCGGGTTTAGGGTCGTGACAAGTTGGTATCGAGCCTAGGTTATATAGGTCTCATGATTCATGAGCAGGTTTAGTAGAGTCTTGCGAATCAGTACGGAGACGTCTGTATTTATCCTCGAGAGGCTGTAGAACCTTTAGGAAAAACTTCATATTCTTGAAATTCTTGTCGTGCGAATTTGTTGATCCGAGTACTAAACTTCTGTTATTCTATTCTCTCACAGATGGTGAGGACACGCGCTACCAGTCAGGATGGACGACCACCAGTACCAACAGCTGTGGCCACTAGAGGCCGAGGATGCTGTCGTGGTCGCGGTAGGGGTAGAGGTGTGGCCCGCACAGCAGCTAGGGTAGCACTTGCAGATCCACCAGCCGCCCTAGTTCAGGATCAGGTCCCAGTTGTGGATGCTCCAGCAGCACCAGCTTAGGCACCAGTTGTGCCCATTGTGATTCCGGGTCTTTAGGAGGCCTTGAATCAGATTTTATCAGGTTGCACTGGCCTAGCTCAGGCGATTTCAGTCACTATATCCGCAACTACTTCTCAGGCCGTGGGAGGCAATCAGACTCCCGCCGCTTGCACACCTGAGCAGGTCGTGCATGGACTTTAGACTCTGGGGGCACATCCAGCCCAGCCGGTTGAAGCTGCTCAGGACTATGTAGCTTCTGCCATGCTAGAGGACTAGCATCGTAGGTTGGAGAGGTTTGGTAGACTTCAGCCTCCGACCTTCAGCGATGCAGAGGGCGAGGATGCCCAGGGTTTCTTGGATAAATGTCAGAGGATGCTTCGTACAACGTGTATTCTGGAGATCAACAAAGTCGCTTTTACTACTTATCAGTTTTTTGGAGCTGCCTTCACTTGGTGGGAGACTTTTGAGAGGTATAGGACTGTTGGTGCAACACCCCTTACCTGGCAGTAGTTCTCTGTTCTTTTTCTGGAGAAGTATGTATCGTAGTCTTGTAGAAAGGAGCTATGTAGGAAGTTCGAGTGGTTGCGTCAGGGAGAGATGACTGTGACACAGTATGAGATGAGGTTCTCAGAGTTAGCTCGTCATGCTATTTGGTTGGTTCCGACAGATAGAGAGAGAGGATTAAGAGGTTTGTTGATGGCCTCACTTATCAGCTTCGTATTCTCATGACCAGGGAGAGGGTGACTGGTGCTACTTTTGAGGAGGTGGTAGACATTGCTCGTGAGATTGAGTCTGTTCGTTGCCAGGAGCGAGAGGAGAGGGAGGCCAAGAGGCCTCGAGGATCTAGCAGTTATAGTGGTGCTCCTTCGAGAGGTCAGTTTTAGCACGGCAAAGGTCATCCATTCAGGCATGCTCAGCCAGCTCACCCAGGTTATCGTGGGGCATCATCGGGTCATGGTTCTCACAGTTCGCATTAGGGCCAGTCATCATTTAGTACCCTTCTAGCTTAGAGTTCGTTCCGTGCTCCATCAGTTCAGGGATCTTCTATGCCAGGTGCATCTGCTAGTCATTCCGGTACAAGGGGTTCCTATCAGTCCCCTTCTCCAGCACTTGGAAGTTGCTATGAGTGTAGAGAGATGGGTCATATGTGGAGGCACTGTCCTCGTCGTCTCGCGGGTCCATCTCAGCAGAGGGGTCAGTCATTGGCTTCAGCGCCAGTTACTTCATCATTACCCACCCAGCTAGCTAGGGGTGGAGGTCAGTCAGCCAGGGGTCGCCCTAGAGGGGAGGTTGATCAGGTGGTTGTCAGGCCCATTTCTATGCACTTCCAGCTAGACCCGATGATATTGCTTCCGATTATGTTATTACATATATTGTTTCAGTCTGCCACAGAGATGCCTCTATATTATTTGATCTCGGTTCCACCTTTTCTTATGTGTCATCATACTTTGCTCATTATTTAGGTACGCCCCGTGAGTCTCTTGTTTCACATGTTCATGTATCTACCCCGATGGGCAATACTGTTATTGTAGACCATGTGTACCGGTCGTGTGTGGTGACTATTGGGGGTCTGGAGACCCGAGTGGATATTCTATTATTGTGTATGGTGGATTTTGATGTTAATTTAGGCATGGATTGACTATCTCCATGTCATGCTATTCTGGACTATCATGCTAAGACAGTGACATTGGCTATACCAGGTGTGCCACAGATTGAGTAGCGAGGTTTGACTGATTATGTTCCCAGTAGAGTGATCTCATTCTTGAAGGCCCAGCATATAGTTGGGAAGGGTTGTCTTTCGTATCTAGCCTTTGTGAGGGATATCGGTATAGAGACTCCTAGTATTGATTCTATTCCAGTTGTGAAGGATTTTCCCGATGTGTTTCCTGCAGACCTGCCGGGCATGCCATCGGACATGGATATTGACTTTGGTATTGACCTGGTGCCGGGCACTCAACCCATTTCTATTCCACCATATCGTATGGCACTAGTGGAGTTGAAGGAGTTAAAGGAGCGGCTTCAGGAACTCCTCGATAAGGAGTTCATTCGACCTAGTGTGTCACCTTGGGGTGCGCTGGTTCTATTTATGAAGAAGAAGGATGACACTATGAGGATGTGCATTAAATATAAGCAATTGAACAAAGTAACAGTTAAGAACAAGTATCCTTTGCCTCGCATTGATGATTTATTCGACCAGCTTCAGGGAGCGAGAGTGTTCTCCAAGATTGATCTCCGTTCAGGTTATCACCAGTTGAAGATCAGGGACTCGGATATTCTTAAGATAGCTTTCAAGACCCAATATGGTCATTATGAGTTCTTGGTGATGTCTTTTGGACTGACCAATACCCCAGCAATGTTCATGCATTTTATGAACAACGTGTTCCGGCCTTATATCGACTCGTTTGTCATAGTCTTCATTGATGATATTCTGGTGTACTCGCGTAGTCAGGAGGAGAACGTGGAGCATTTGAGAGTTGTGTTGCAGAGATTGAGGGAAAGAAGCTTTATGCAAAATTCTCCAAGTGTGAGTTTTGGCTTAGTTCAGTGGCTTTCTTGGGGGACGTGGTGTCTAGTGAGGGTATTCAGGTTGATCCGAAGAAGATAGGGGCAGTTTAGAGTTAGCCCAGACCGTCCTCAGCCATAGAGATTTGCAACTTTCTTGGTTTGGCGGGTTATTATCGCCGGTTTGTTCAGGGATTCTCATCTATCGCATCATCCTTGACCAAGTTGACTCAGAAGGGTGCTTCATTTGTATGGTCAGATGAGTGTGAGGAGAGCTTTCGGAAGCTCAAGACAACCTTGACCACAGCTCCACTGTTGATTTTGCCATCAGTTTCAGGTTTATATACCGTGTATTATGATGCTTCGAGAGTTGGTATTGGTGTGTATTGATGCAGGAGGGTAGAGTTATTGCTTATGTTTCTCATCAGTTGAAGCCCCATGAGAAGAACTACCTTGTTCATGATTTGGACTTGGCTGTCATAGTTCACGCGTTGAAGATTTGGAGGCATTACTTGTATGGTGTGTCTTGTGAGGTGTTTACTGATCATTGTAGCCTCCAACACTTGTTCAAGCAGACAGATCTTAATTTGAGGCAGTGAAGGTGGTTGGAGTTGCTAAAGGATTATGATATCACTATATTGTACCATCCGGGAAAGGACAATGTGGTGACCGATGGTTTGAGTCGAAAAGCGATGAATATGGGGAGTTTAACATATATTTCAGTTGGGTAGAGACCTCTTGCAGTTGATGTTTAGGCCTTGGCCAATCGGTTCGTGAGGTTAGATATTTCGGATCCTAGTCGGATATTGGCTTGTGTGATTTCTCGGTCTTCCTTATATGATCGCATCAGAGAGCATCAGCATGATGATCCGTATTTGCTTGTACTCAAGGATAGAGTTCAACACGATGATGCCAGAGATATGACCATTGGTGATGATGGGGTGTTGAGGATGCAGGGCCGGATATATGTGCCCAATGTAGATGGGCTTTGGGAGTTAATTCTGGAGGAGGCCCATAGCTCGCGGTATTACATTCATCCAGGTGCCGAGAAGATGTATCAGGATTTGAGGCAGCATTATTAGTAGAGAAGAATGAAGAAGGATATTATGGGATTTGTAGCTCGGTGTCTCAATTGTCAGCAGGTGAAATATGAGCATCAGAGACCGGGTGGCTTGCTTCAGCTGATGGTTATTCCAGAGTGGAAGTGGGAGCGGATCACCATGGACTTTGAAGTTGGGCTCCCACGGACTTTGAAGAAGTTCGATGCTATTTGGGTGATTGTAGATCGGCTGACCAAGTCCGCGCACTTCATTCCTGTGTGTACTACCTAATCTTTAGAGCGATTGGCAGAGATCTATATCCGGGAGATTATTCATTTGCATGGTGTAACAGTTTCCATCATTTTAGATAGGGGCACTCAGTTTACTTCACAGTTTTGGAGGTCTGTGCAGCGAGAGTTGGATACTCAGTTTGAGTTGAGCACAACTTTTCACCCTCAGACGAACGGGCAGTCCGAGCGCACTATTTAGATATTGGAGGACATGTTGCGTGCTTGTATCATTGATTTTGGAGTGTCATGGGATCAGTTTCTACCGCTTGTAGAGTTTGCTTATAACAACAGCTACCGATCGAGTATTCAGATGGCTCTATATGAAGCTTTGTATGAGAGGCGATGTAGATCTCCAGTCGGTTGGTTTGAGCCGGGTGAGGCTAGGCTATTGGGGACAGACTTGGTGCAAGATGCTTTAGAAAAAGTGAAGGTGATTTAGGAGAGGCTTCGTACAGCGCAGTCAAGACAAAAGAGTTATGTTGACAGGAAGGTTCGAGATGTGTCCTACATGGTTGGTGAGAAAGTTCTATTGAAGGTTTCACCCATGAAGGGTGTTATGAGGTTTGGGAAGAAGGATAAATTGAGTTCTCGGTTCATTGGGCCTTTTGAGGTGCTTCGGAGGATTGGGGATGGGGCTTATGAGCTTGCTTTGCCACCCAGCTTGTTGACTGTGCATCCGGTGTTTCATAAATCTATGCTCCGGAAATATATTGGGGATCCGTCTCATGTTCTGGATTTTAGCATGGTTCAGTTAGATGGAGATTTGACTTATGATGTGGAGCTAGTAGCAATTTTGGGGCGTCAGATTCGAAAGTTAAGGTAAAAGGATATAGCTTCATTGAAAGTGTACTGGAGAGGTCGGCCTGTGGAGGAGGCTACCTGGGAGACCGAGCGGGAGATGCGGAGCAGATATCCTCACATGTTTGAGGCTTCAGGTATGTTTCTTGACTCGTTCGAGGACGAACATTTGTTTAAGAGGGGGAGGATGTGACGACCCTGCCAGTCATCTCATGAGTTACTGCTCCATTTTCCCCCATTTCTGCTTCTTATTGATTTTTTTATCGGTTCTATGAGTGATCGGGTTGGTTGGCTTAGGTTCGAAAAGGATTTGGTAAGGTTTGAGACACTTAGCCTCTTTTGAGGAAGCTTAAGTTGGAAAAGTCAACCGGATGTTGACTTATGTATTAGAGGGCTCAGATGCGAGTTTCGATGGTTCAGATAGCTTTAGGAGGTGATTTGGGACTTAGGAGCGTGATCGGAATGTGTTTTGGAGGTCCGGAGTAGATTTAGGCTTTAATTGGCGAAAGTGGATTTTTGGCGTTTTCTGGTTGATAGGTGAGATTTTGATATAGGGGTCGGAATGGAATTCCGAGAGTTGCAGTAGTTCCGTTTAGTCATTTGGGATGTGTGTGCAAAATTTTAGGTCATTCGGACATGGTTTGGTTGGGTTTTTGGTCAAAAGCGGAATTCGGAAGATTTTGAAAACTTAGGCTTGAATCCATTGTGTTTTGATTAATTCGATGATGTTTGGGTATTTTGAAGATTGGTATAAGTTTTAATGAGGTATGGGATATGTTTGTGTTTTTGGTTGAGGTCCCGGGGGCCTCGGGGTAATTTTGGATGGTTGAGGAAGGAATGGAAGTTTGAATGGCAGCTGAAGTTGGAAATCTACTGTCATAACCGCATCTGCGGTTGGGAGGCCGTAGGTGTGACCCCACATATGCGGAAAAGAGTCGTAGAAGCGGAAGCTGGCGACGTTGGCAGGAACCGCAGAAGCGGTAGCAGACCGCACCTGCGATGGCGCAGGTGCGGGCTAGGTATCGCAGATGCGGAGCTGGGCGACTTAAGTGAGGACTGCAAATACGGTACCGTAAAAGCGGGAATTTGGCCGCAGATGCGAAATCCCTGGCCCAGAAGTTATAAATTGTTTCCTTCGCGATTTTTGAGTTATTTCATCATTTCTAAGTCGGTTTTTGATCATTTTGGGCGATTTTGAAAAGGGAATTCAAGGGAACTTCATTGAGGTAAGGATTTTGGACCTAAAAATCGTTCATATGGTATTATTTCACGGATTAGAGCTGTAATTAATGGAATTTAAGGGTTAAAATTGGGGAAACTAGGGCTTGGTATTGGAGATCTAGACTTGAGGATTTGAGGAACCATTTGTGATCGTATTTTGGTACTTTTGATATGCATGAACTCGTGGGGAGATAAGAAATCTATTGATGTAAAATTTATAGAATTCCTAGACGTGGGCCCGGGGATCGAGTTTTGGTAATTTCGGGATTTATGCTAGAAATTGATTATTTTCGCTTGGGCTTCATTTCCTTAGCATATTTTGACGTAGTGATTCCGATTTTGGATAGATTCGACACGAGTGGAGGCCGATTCGAGGGTCAAAGGCGTCGCGGGCTAGAGTTTGGACCGGATTGAGGTGAGTAATGATTGTAAATGTTGTCCTGATGGTATGAAACCCTAGATTTGTCCATCGTTGTGCTATATTCAGGTGACGCACACGCTAGATGACGAGCGCGGGGTCATGTACTATTGGGGATTGTGACTTAGTCCATCCCGAATGACTATTTTACAACGTATTTAGCTGAAAACTATTTGCTATCATCAAGTTTTAGGCTGAATGTCATATTTGGGCCTTGTGCCAACTAATTGAACCCTTAGGGGATCTTTACTGATATTTTCTCACTGTTTTGATTTTATACTTGAACTCAGTCATGCTACATTATACTGTTTTCATAACTCAGCCATGTTTACTCTATTTTAACACTTAAATGTTATTTTAAATGATATTCTGGGCTGAGCATCATATTTTACTGTTGCCCGAGTGGCTTGTGAGATTCTAACTGAGTAAGGCCAAGGGCCTATGTTGTGAGACAACACCGATTATGATTATGAGGCCGAGGGCTTGAGATTTGTACGCCACGAGGTGGCTTGTTGATATGAGGCCGAGAGCCTAGTGATGATGCCACTAGATGACTTGATATTGCGCTTGGGCCGTAAGGGGCCCCTCCAGGAGTCTGCACACCCCCAGTGAGCGCGAATACCCATTGTGATGTGAGATATAGTCCGAGGGGCTGGTATTGTTCTATGATATTGCCCGAGGGGCGATCCTTTATATATTTATCTTTCCTAGTTGCCTGTCATTTACCTGCTTAATTGCTAAAAAGGCATTTCATGAAGTTTAAACTGAACTAAAATGACTTTACATATCTTCACTGATTCACTGTTTTTACTCGCTTTTATTGCTTCATTATAGCCTATAATGTGCCTTACGTGATTTCATATTTCTCAGTCTTTATTTATGATTATTACTCACTGAGTTGGAGTATTCACTTTACTCCCTGCACCCCGTGTGCAAATTCAGGTGCTGCTGATCCTGCTTGTGAGGGTTGAGAGCTCCCGGCAGATTTCGAAATTCACGAGGTAGCTGCTCGGCGTCCGTAGCCTCGTGCTTCTCCCCTTTTATGTCATTTCCTTTCTCTTGTTAGTGATTCTGTAATAGCTTTGTAGACGCTTTAGACTTGTAGTATATTGGTAGATGCTCATGACTGGTGACACCCCAGTATGGGGCTGTGTTAATTTTATTTTCCGCAACTGTACTATTTCACCTTATCTATTTGGGATATTTATTATGTTTAAGACTTACCTGCATTATCTTAGCTGCTTAAAAATGAATTGGGAATGTGTCGGTTGACCTTGTATTCACGAGAGATGTCATCACAATCGGGTTCGGATTTAGGGTCGTGACAGATTCTGATTTAAGGCTTCTTCCCCTTCCCGTTCTCCCCCCACCTGCCCCTCCCCCTCCTGTTCTCCCTCCCAATTTTCACCCAAAAATCATTTTAATTTCCGGATAACACTTTTCTAACAGACAAAAATCATTGTAATTTTCAGATAACACTTTTCTAAAGAGCAAAGGATGGGTTGTTCGATTTTAATGGAGAAGTCAATCTGATTTTTTGAAAAAAATAAATTATTCAGTTTATCTAGGAGTGAAGTGTGCCTTTTGTCAATAATAAGAAACCAATGGAGAATGAAGAGTGATCTTCAGATTTTAATGGTATTCTCCGGTGGCGGGAGGAATTTTCTGGCGATGGCAGTGGTGGAGTTGTTGGCGGTAAGGAGAAGAGATGGTAGAGCAGGGGAAAAAAATGAAGATAAAGTCAATAGTTTATTTTCCGATGTGGCACTAGTAATGACGTGACATTCTACGTGTAGAAGATTGTATTATATGCACTGACAGCCTCCTGTTATAAGCGTTTATTATACACGGTTTGAACGAGTGTAAGTGTTCAATTGGCAAAATGCTAAGTTTGGGAACCGAAATAACGAAGTGGCAAAAGTATAAAAGTCATTTAGGCTATTCTGCCTATAAATTATACCAACACTCGCAGCATTAAAATTATTTCTACAGTTTATATGTAGCTTTTTCCCTTGTAAACTTTTAATGTGCGAACTTTATCCGCATAGCCAATAAAATATTTCTCGGGACTAAACTTTCCTGTGAACTATCTTGGTCTTCAACAAATATGATTTTGCCACGTACAGATAACACAAAGCTTCAAAGCCAAGTATATATCAGCCTGCAAGAGAAAGAAGCACTATGAAGAATAATTGATCCAAGTTTGTCGGCCATAACTCAATAAAAAAGTATGTTTGTTTATAGACTATGATGAAGGTTCATATGAGCTCACTGATATTGACAAACTAAAAGCATCATTTAGTGATGTCGTTTCTCCGCTGAAATTTTCACTTCAATTGGTATCCACTGCAGGATAATATCGTTCAATCACTCTTTTTTTTTTTCTTAAGGTTAGGGAATTAAGTGAAGAAAAATCAAATGACAAGCAAGTTACTTTGATTCATTTTATCCTTTCTACCAAAATTGATAAATGAATATATGTTTAGTTTCTTAAAAAAACTGACAAACATATGATCTATTAAAATATTTTTATGGGAAAATTATTTTAGTAATACTTGACAATTATTTTCTTAGTCGTCTAATAATAATTCTTCATTGATGTATGCTTTCAAGGTTAACCAAATTTAATCATAAAACATAAAAATTAATATGATACCCAAATAATAATATGTTCTATTTAATTTTAATTATCGAAATATCTTTTCAAATTCGAAGAAGATATAGAATTTAATAGATTTTGACATATGAATATGAAAGAACAAAGAGATTGACATATTTTAGTAACACTTGATAAGAAAGTGATGATACAACCAATTATCTAAAGTAAATAAAAATGGATGCACTTTATAGTTCTATAAAATATTACTACATCCCATGAGAGTTTTAACATTTTTTAAAGAAAATACAATATAAAGTCTTAAAAGTATATATAAATTATATATTTATATATTGGTTTAATTCAGATTTTTTTACTCAATACCAAACAAAATCGAACTAAACCTAATGGGGTTTCTTAATTGTTTGATTTGTCGGTTTGATATGGTTTTTCAGTTCGATATGAACACCCCTGCTTATTGTACTAGCGGAACTTTCCTATACACCTTTTTAAAATTATCGTTTATACTTGATCCCGTTAAGAAAAGTTTCAAAAATTATCGTTTCAATTCTGGCACTACACTTTCAAAATTCTGACAATGTGCTTTAAATTTCTAGCGACTTACTTTAAAATTCTGGCATTTTGCTTTAAGATTATGGCGACATGCTTTAAACATTTGACAGCAGGCTATTTTTAAAAAAAATTCTTAACGAAAAACATAAATTGTGTCACTAAATGATCCTATTTGTGCAAATCTCCTCCAATACAATGTATTTGAGCTCTGTTTATAATATGTTGTGCATGTTAGTATTATTGTGTTCTAAATCAGAAAATCAGAGAAGTAAACAAGCGTTAGTTCAATAAACAAAACGTAAAATAATTTCGAGCCCACTGAATGTACAGTGTGTCCTTAAGGAATTTAATCCCCTCACTATTGCCCAAGGTACGGATTAATTCCTCCCAGGATAAAACGGAATAACTATTCTGTGATAGCGGCACTTCAAATCACAAAACTTCAGCGAACTCAACAAACAAAGCAAATCACACTTGACACTTATATTTATTTGGAAATAATGCAACAATATAAAAAGAGGGGAGAAGTTTTCACATTTTCCATATCTCAATAACGAGGCCAAGCCTCTAAATTTATAGACAAAGAAAGAGTGAGATGGAAAGGTGCAATCCAAAAGGTGCCTCTTCCATTTTCCATTCACTCCCATTAATAAAAACGCAACAATCCCCCACATGAATGGGGAATGGGCATATGTGTAAAAAACATGCATGAAAATACACTGTGATTCACAATAAAGGATTAATCGCATCTGGATAAGTAGATTTCCCTTTGAACTTTCCGTAGTGAACTTATGTCAGATATACTCGGTCAATCGGTAGATTTAATATCTTTGAACCGTCGAGCTTTGGTGTATACCTAGACTACCATAAGTCACACAATCAATCCTTAACCGTCTTTGGTTCTCACGGTTATGTTCGTTTCAGCCATGAACACCGCCTGGTTTCATGAGTGCTTAGAGAATGGGCCTTTACTTTCATTCTCCTTAAAGCGGCTTACACTTCAGACTCACATAGGTGATTTCTAAACGTGTAATCTTATAGACACACTATCTGGTCATATCCTTCCAGACTTAGCAAATCATTAAAAAGCTTTAAGCTTTATTGACTCATAAAAAAAAAACCTTAATGCTTTACCTTGATTTCTGAACATTGTCTTCATCACAAGAATGAGTTGAGTTATTTGACAATGTTGAACCGTCATTCATAACTTTGTTTGATCTCTTTGAACCTAGCTCTTGGGATCTCCAGTCTGCTAGGTAGAGTTACCGCCATGATGACTTGTCCTAGGCCTTAGCCCCATTCCCTTCGATGATCTTTCAACTGCCTCTCTAGATAGGCCTTTTGTAAGTGCATCCGACACGTTATCTCTTGACTTTATGTAGTCAATCGTGATAACACCACTAAAGAGTAGTTGTCTAACGGTATTGTGTCTCCATCAAATGTAATGAGATTTTCTGTTATACGTAATGCTCCCTGCCCTTCCTATTGCCGCTTAACTATCATAATGTATATATATAGGTGCCAATGGTTTGGACTAAAATGGAATATCTTCCAAGAAAGTCTGGAGCCATTCAGCTTCTTCACCGGCCTTAGGCTGTAAACTCAGCGACCACTGTAGAACGGTCAATGCACATTTGTTTGGACAATTTCCAAGACATCACTTCTCCACTGACTGAATAGAATCGGTTGAACCAGTGATCTAATTTGCATCACTATACCCCTTTATTATCGTGGGATACTTATTATAGTGCAAAGCATAATCATGGATATGTTTTAAATATTCCAAAACTCATTTTATTCTCCTGACAGTTCAATGCGAACTTTCTTATGTCGTAGACTAATACGTCTCGACATTCTATTGCATATCAGATTATTGACTACACTTAATACAACAATAATATATTATAACAACAACTGGAATAATTGATATCAGTTGTGGCCAAAACCTTATAATATATAACACACTTCGGAATTTTCCGCCATTTTCAAGCATTTATATGTTATTTATTCATACGCCTATATGATATGCAAATTATAGTACCTCCATTCATGAAACAAATCCAACTTGCAATGGATTTTGGTCATGTTCATCGATTGGTTCACCTCATTATAGACCAACGTATTAATACATTCGTTCATGAATGGTCATGTTCATACAAAAACGTACAGCCGTATCTTTCTATGAAAAATCACAACCTTCAAAGTGACATCATTTCATAAAAGAACTAAACAATATAAATTTTCAATAAAGAAAATGATCTTTCGAGAAAGGCACATGACCAACTTTCGAATTAGTAGTTTCGTCAACTAGTCTTCATTAAGACTAAACAACTGATGAATTTACCAACTACCATATCAATGGGGTTCAAAAATTATATCATTTAGACATTACGTCTAACATATGCTTTTGTCATGCATAAGCTAAAAGCCCCCACATTTTTAAATATTTCATCAACATATAATCAAATAATGACTATATAATTTGACGTATTCTTAACGTAAACACATTAATTTTTGAAACCATTTGACAATATTATTTGGTCAAATCTCGCATGCCATTGTTTGAGTGCTTGTCTTGGTCTGTAGAGTGACTTAACAAGTCGACACACCTACTTTTCTTTTTCAGGAACCACGAACCCTTCAGGTTGTTCCATATAAACTTCTTCCTCCAAATCTTCATTTCAGAAGGTTGTCTTTAAGTTCATCTGATGGATTTTAAGATCATACACGGTGGCTAACGCTATTAACACCCGAATAGATATAATTTTTGTTACCGGTGAGCATGTGTCAAAGTAATCAAGACCTTCTCGTTGTCTTAATCCTTAATCAATCTTGCCTTATATTTGTCAATAGTACCATCAGCTTTTATTTTCCTTTTGAAAATCTACTTAGAACCCAAAGGTTTATTTCGTGGAGAAAGATCAACCATTTTCTCAAGAATGATTACTTAATATGGATTATATCTTACTATTGACTGCTTCTTTTCAATATTGTGCTTCCGAGGAAGACAATGTTTCTTTAAACATTTGAGGCTTATTTTCCAACAAGAATGTCAGAAAATTCGGTCCAAAGGAAGTAGTTATCCTTTGACGTTTACTACGTCTTGGATTTTTCTAATTCAACGTATTTTCCTTTACTTCTTCACGATTTCGCTTAGATATTTCACTAGACGACTCACATTCCTTTTTTATGTGGATAAATATTCTCAAAGAATTCAGCATTATCTGATTTGATTACCGCATTAATATGAATATCGGGATTTTCTGATTTATGAACCGGGAAATGATATGCCTTATTATTTGTTGCATATCTTATGAAAACGGAATCAACAGTTTTTTATCCGATTTTTATCTTTTTGGGTTTAAGAAATTGCATTTTACCCAAATCCCCCCCACACTTGAAAATATTTTAAGTTGGGTTTTCTTCCTTTCCATTTTTTCATATGGAATGGATTGTGTCTTGCTATAAGCATAGCTTCCCCCCACAAGTTTTGGGTAAACCAGAACTTACCAACTAGGTATTTATCTTCTCTTTTGACGTTCTATTCTTTCTTTCCGCAATTTCATTAGATTGCGGTGACTAAGGGACAATCGTTTGGTAAATAATTTCATATTCCAAACATATTTCTTCACAAGGAGATTCATATTCGACACCCCAATTAAATTGTTGAGCCAATCACAAGAACTGTTGTTTGTGTCATGACAGAGCCAGAATAAATAATGAAGTTTTTAATCTTCAAACCAATCTGACACAATCAAAATCAATAAGGTGAAGTTTTTTTAATCTTCAAACCAAATAATATGTGCCACAATCAAATTTAATAAACGGTGAAGTTTTTAATCTTCAAACCGAATAATAAATTGGAGTAAAAAATCACTAAGATTTTAATCTCCAAAACGAGTATAAAGTCACTTAGACTTTAATTTCCGACAAATGAATAGAAAGTCACGAAGACTTTAATCTCAACGAACGAGTAAAAAATCACGCAGATTTTGATCTCGGAGCAGGAGTAGAAAATCACGAAGATTTTATTCTCCATAACGGATATAGAAAATCACGATAATTTTAATTCTCTTTCCAAATGGTTTTTCAACTAATCCATTATAACACTTTAAACAATTTGATCTTTTTCTCTAATGAAACACATATATGTACATATTTACATATTATCATGATCTCAAGAATATTTTCAAGTTTTAATGTAAGCCTAATTCATGTCTTACAACTTTGAAAATAATCTTCCAACTAATTCATGCATACTACCAATAATTTTTTCCCTTATTTGGTCAAAGAAATAACAAAATTAACCGCAAACACATGTTATTCATCATCATGCATATAATTCTAAATATGTACTATGAGATCATCACATAATAAACATATACTCTGACATCCATGAATCACGAGGATAGAAAATTAAGTATATGTAGAGCCAAGAAAGTTTAATCCGACTTCGTCGCTCTTCTGGAATCATTTAATATCTCCCTTACTAAAATGTTTTATGCCCATTTTCAACCTAATTCTTCTTGTTAGTCACAAGAAAAGAAGAAATTAAAATAGAGTGACAGAGACAAAGCCAGGTAGATGCCTCAAAATGGAGCTTCCCTATCATTTTAAAATTGAAACTCCACTGGGAAATTTATTTACATGAAGTTCCTTGGCTTATAAAAGGACTACGCCAACCTTAAGTGAATAAATTCACGAGGCCTCTAAATAAATCTTAGAATGAGAATTTCAAATCAAGACACAATATGCTCAACAGAAAGAATATATATGACCATGCACAATATTCATTCATCTAAAAGCCAACATGGATATCTCGTTCACAATGGAAAGAATAAAACCTCAACAATTTTCCTATCAGTGATCAATATTGACTTTGATATTGGCTTTTCCAGCAATATCACACCGATTATCTCTAAGAAGTTCCGCCATAATGGATGATTTTGGCAAAAGAAATAAATACCAAAATAACTAACTGATCACGCCCAACTATGCCTTATAAAAAGGACAATGTGGTCGTTGCAAATATAACCCGAGTATTAAGCCCAGAGTCGAATCCACGGAGAGTTAACCTATCAATCACTATCTTTAGACCCACTTAACTCTTCAGAACCAGCTTCCCAAATGTTTGAATCACAAGTTGATGGTTTCTATAGTAACTAAAATTGCAAGTAAATTAAACAGCTGTAAACTAAAATGCTAAGGTTGTAAACAATGATGAGAAAAAGCTAAGGTAAAGATTTTCCATATTGATGGAATCCCTTCTGTTTATGCTTCATACAAATTTACCAACACACCTCTACCAATCATGAACGCTCGTCTTACTGTAAATCTCTCCCGAGTAATCACAGTAATATACTATTGCTCTCTCCCGAGATACACTAGCTAGCTTTAATTAACACAGTTCACTTAAGATTGCACCCAAGGCTTCGTTATCCCTAATCCCGCCTTTAAACCCGCAGTTATAGATTCCTCTTATACTTTAGGAGTGGTGTTATTCAACAATAACCTAAATATGCACTCTCTCCCGAGTTATGCACACTAAATAGGCACAGCTAATTGAGGATCCTGTCAATTAACTACAACAAGAACATAGTTGAATAAATAAAGATTGAAACTAGCAATTTGTATTCACATAAACAAGAAGTTCATCCCCCAATAGGTTCCATCAAAACCTTAGACAAGGGATTTAGCTACTCATAACTATGGGTAAACAAGATAAGATAATATTCATCATCAAAAACTAGCAATAAAAATCAAAGAAAAGAAGAAAGATGTTTTGGGTGATCTCTCACAATTGTTTTTCTTGCCAAGATACTCTCCAAAAACAATACATGCCTCTCTTGGGTGGAGTCTAGTGTTTAAAATAGGGTTTTGGGCTAAATATCCCGTGTTTTGCACTTTAGTCCCTGAAATTTACGCCTCCTGCCGCGGTTATACTGCGGTCGCGGTCAAACCGCGACCAAACATGGCCTCTGATTCTTCAATTGTCTGCGTCTGCACTCTGCCGCGGTTCTACCATGGTCGCGGTGATGTCGCGGTTTTTCATCCTGTTCCATTTTGAAATTGAAAAAACGCAAAACACGAAAGTTGTAGATCTTTGAGTTATCTTTCCAACTATATATTATGGAGCCAAATTAGAGTTTTGAGTAAACAGTTATGTGCATTTTACTAGACAGTGCGCAATATGCCTCATCGAGTCTTCGTTTGTTCTGAACTATCAAATTTGACCCCCGAACACGATTCCGACTTAATTCCTTGAGCTTTTACTCAGACTTCAAAGCTTCAAATCACTTAAATTCATTCCATAACATCTATATAGCTTGGAATCACACCTACAAGGTATAAACACATAATTAGTGCAAAACACTAGCGATTAAAGCGCAAACTCAACTAAAGTGCAGTAAATTAGAGTGTAATAATCAACTAAAACACGTAATTATAGCCTATCATAAACACCCCACACTTAAACCATTGCTCGTCCTCGAGTAATCAAACTACATTTTATATAGACACGACCTTTTTAAAGTAATTTTCCTAACTCATCACACCAAGAATATTTAAAATAGACTAAGCACAAAAACGTAACATCTTCACCTCAAGATTTGACTCACAAGTACCACGCATTATTCACAACTCACCCACTTACTCTAATATAGAGGTCACTGACATTACCTTTCCTTCATGAATCAAGTGCCCTTACACAATAAAAAAAAGAGTGGTTCCACACAATAAAATTTAAGAACACTTAGGAACTCAAGATAGAAAGAATTCACTCACTCTCAGAAATAATATTCATATGCCACAAAAGATGCACCATAAGCTTGCCCGTAGTGTACTACTCTACTAATCGAGCTCATTCAATCTAGGATCAATTAGGACTTTATTTGGTTGTAATGTAGGCTACGGGATGAGTAGGATACATTTAGATATAAGAGTGACTACACCTCCCTAAGCACTTTAATACATATAATTTAACATTCAAACCTCATACTTATGTCAAACCAAACTCCACCTTCACATCAATATACATCAACTCCCAAATTATTTAAGCACAATTATATCAAGAGTCACCACTATCAAAGAATATTTTTTTTCTTTTCCTTTTTTTTCCAATTCAAGTGGCTCTTGCTTTTTCAAATCAGTGCACCTTTCTCCTTATTTCATTGGTTCCACTCAAAAGCCAAACTAACCACCCCACACTTTAACTTTTAGAAAGTTCATAACAATTCAAGTGCTCATGAGAGGTTACAATGGTTCAAATAGATGGTTAATTCAAACTAATGGGTAAGGCTTGTAATGTGGTTGCCAAAGAAACTAGATTACAGGCTCAAAGGGGTTAACTACGATACATAACAATTAGGTGGGTAAAATATACACATCTGGCTCAACAAAGAAACGCCTATATCACTTCCAAGACTGAACAAAACTACTATTTCGCTTTGCAAACACACAGGGCAAGTTCTAGACATCAAATGCAATGCACAGAATACAACAAACCTCACACACACATGACACATAACTCACTCAGGATTGGATTCATCAAGACACTCTAGTCAAAGCAGTTGAGCAAAGTTAAGATAATACAATTTAAGGTACTTCTACAAGAGCCAAAAACTGAGCTTAAGTGTCACAACCAAAATACTCACTATTCTTGAGGCATAACAAAGTCAAGAGATATTGCTTCACTTCAAAACACAACACAATGGCTCTTACTCCCCAAAAAAAAATTAACTACACCCGGTTCAAATAAAACCCTTGGAAAAGAACCGTGGTTTAAAGAAAAACCAAGGGAGAATTACTACACTACCTAGAAAAGAACAATAAAATAAAATAAAAAGAAGCTACATGGACTACTTCCTTCAAGAGTACTGTCCAAGTGGTCCGTCCTCAAGAAGAGTCCTGTACCTTTGTTTGTTTTTTTATTTTTATTTTTAGATCCGACTTTGACCCTCAAGGGACCCGTCGACAAGCGTCCGTCGTTGGGCCAAGTCAGTTACTGCTAATGTGAGTACAGTCAACTATACGCAACAACATATATATAATATTACAACATGTTTCATGTCTATGTACACTACAATACAGTATCAAGGCAAGTCTCCCACCCCACAATTAAAATTGTGCATTGTCCCAAATGCACACCACACTAATAAGAGGGTAAAAGAAACTCCCTGGTAGGCCAAAGGCCGAAGCACTAGCAGCTCATGGGGTACTCAGACTTCTCCCAATCTTGGTCCTTCGTGCGGGTACCTCACACTTAGTTCCAACCAATAGTTTGTTGTTACATCCTTCCAATAGCTTTGTGTTCCATGTTCCTAAAAATAAAAAAATCTACACTACAAGAATAATACAATAATAAATAAAAATAAAATAAAATAGGGTTGCCTCCCAACAAGCGCTTGATTTAAAGTCGCGGCACGACGCAAATAATTTTACCACTTTTCTCGCCACTTGGACGATATGAACTGTGCACCTAGCTTGGAATCAAGCTTGTGACCACGAGCGATAGGGGGTGGTAAGTTGATTATCGAGCCGAGCCTTAAATTCTTCATTTTGCACTTCTTGGCTCTCATGTGAGGAATGTCATTTTGGTTTTTTGTTTCCTCAAATTGTAAAATGTATGGTTGTTGCCTTTCCTCCTCGCAGTCCCTCACGGACTCATGTAGTTCAATTTTTATATCACTACACAATTCTAATGTTGAAAAATGCTTGGAATGTGACTTCAAACCTTCATTTTGCAATTTTTCTATTCTGACATCCTCTTCTTCCCCCGGACTAGAGTCATTCTCAACCAGATTTTTATTTACACCGGTTGATTCTAAGTCCATGTTTTTCTCGGCATCATTGGTACTCATGGGGTCGGTTGGCGGAGGTTCAATTCTTGACTCTTCAAATTTTAGCTCACATTCTTCCTCATTTTCAAGAATGGTCTCCAACATGAGCATTATTTTCTCATTTTGGGCATTTGAGAGTTCTTGGTTTTGATTAAGTGCCAAGGAATTTTGGAGACTATTTTCCAAAAGCTCCTCCAAGGCACTTTGTTCTTTGTGTCCTCCTTCAAGTAAGCACTCCAACATGAGTTTGAACTCTCCCTTTCGGCCATGCTCAACTTCTTCCAATTCGTTGGCCCTATCATTTTCATCAAAAGAATCATCATAGCGGGGGCTTGGGGAAGGGAAAGACCAATCAACACAATCATCCCAATGACCATTTTGAAAACCACACTTATCACGAATACTCCACTTATGGGTTTGAGATTGTGCGCACAATCCACCCCCGGGAAAATTTAAACAATTTTGCCACGAGTGTGGTCCTCCACAATAAAGACAAGGGTCATCACAGTATGAACAACTACCATCCCACCAATTTTTATTATATGATGCCATTTTTCAAAACTAAGAAAATAAACAAGACCCAAACAATAAAAATAGACTAAGGTAAGAAAAATTAATTACACAAATATTCACAAGTTGGGTATAGAGAAAACTGACCATACTAAGAATTTTTGTATTTCTATCAATGGTAATTGATAATTCCGTTAACTCCCCGGCAACGGCGCCAAAATTTGATCACGCCCAACTATGCCTTATAAAAAGGACAATGCGGTCGTTGCAAATATAACCCGAGTATTAAGCCCAGGGTCGAATCCACAGAGAGTTAACCTATCAATCACTATCTTTAGACCCACTTAACTCTTCAGAACCAGCTTCCCAAATGTTTGAATCACAAGTTGATGGTTTCTATAGTAACTAAAATTGCAAGTAAATTAAACAGCTGTAAACTAAAATGCTAAGGTTGTAAACAATGATGAGAAAAAGCTAAGGTAAAGATTTCCCCTATTGATGGAATCCCTTCTGTTTATGCTTCATACAAATTTACCAACACACCTCTACCAATCATGAACGCTCGTCTTACTGTAAATCTCTCCCGAGTAATCACAGTAATATACTATTGCTCTCTCCCGAGATACACTAACTAGCTTTAATTAACGCAGTTCACTTAAGATTGCACCCAAAGCTTCGTTATCCCTAATCCCGCCTTTAAACCCGCAGTTATAGATTCCTCTTATACTTTAGGAGTGGTGTTATTCAACAATAACCTAAATATGCACTCTCTCCCGAGTTATGCACACTAAATAGGCACAGCTAATTGAGGATCCTGTCAATTAACTACAACAAGAACATAGTTGAATAAATAAAGATTGAAACTAGCAATTTGTATTCACATAAACAAGAAGTTCATCCCCCAATAGGTTCCATCAAAACCTTAGAACAAGGGATTTAGCTACTCATAACTATGGGTAAACAAGATAAGATAATATTCATCATCAAAAACTAGCAATAAAAATCAAAGAAAAGAAGAAAGATGTTTTGGGTGATCTCTCACAATTGTTTTTCTTGCCAAGATACTCTCCAAAAACAATACATGACTCTCTTGGGCGGAGTCTAGTGTTTAAACTAGGGTTTTGGGATAAAAATCCCGTGTTTTGCACTTTAGTCCCTGAAATTTACGCCTCCTACCGCGGTTATGCCGCGGTCGCGGTCAAACCGCGGCCAAACATGACCTCTGATTCTTCAATTGTCTGCGTCTGCACTCTGCCGCGGTTCTGCCGCGGTCGCGGTGAAACCGCAGTTTTTCATCCTGTTCCATTTTGAAATTGGAAAACGCAAAACATGATAGTTGTAGCCCTTTGAGTTATCTTTCCAACCATATATTATAGAGCCAAAATGGAGTTTTGAGTAAACAGTTATGTGCATTTTACTAGACAGTGCGCAATATGCCTCATCGAGTCTTCATTTGTTCTCAACTATCAAATTTGACCCCCGAACACGATCCCGACTTAATTCCTTGAGCTTTTACTCAGACTTCAAAGCTTCAAATCACTTAAATTCATTCCATAACATCTATATAGCTTGGAATCACACCTACAAGGCATAAAACACATAATTAGTGCAAAACACTAGCGATTAAAGCGCAAACTCAACTAAAGTGCAGTAAATTAGAGTGTAATAATCAACTAAAACACGTAATTATAGCCTATCATTACTAACCCAGTGGCGGATCCAGAATTTTAAAGTCATGGGTGCTCGCCGATAAAAATTTTAAAAGTAGATGAAAAAGAAGTTTAATTGTGGGTGCTCTCTCAATATTTATTTAAATATTTTTATAATTGCCTAAGTAAATTTACTAAATCTGGTAAAAAATAATGGGTGCTCAGAACAATGTATCCGCCACTGAACTAACCTTAGTTATTCCAAATCCTAAAAT
Source organism: Nicotiana sylvestris (assembly GCF_000393655.2). Lineage (NCBI taxonomy): Eukaryota > Viridiplantae > Streptophyta > Magnoliopsida > Solanales > Solanaceae > Nicotiana > Nicotiana sylvestris. The sequence goes on along the minus strand of NC_091066.1, from coordinate 148,703,150 downwards.
GCGTGAAAAACACAAAATATATTATGAGATGACGACCATTCATCCTACTATTAATTTATAAAAATCAAATTTTATAAATCATCGAGCATATAAAAATTAAAGAATATGAGTAAAGAAAGTAGAACCCGATTTGTTGCACTTTCTTCTCGAATCATCATCCGTGAAATTGGTTTTTTTATTTTCCTTTGCCCAACTTACCAAATGATTCTGTCTTCATTTGGTTACAACAGACTTGTTGCTCACTTTCACATTTTCCGTTGATTTTATTAAAGTTGCTTTAGGATGGATCCAACGACCAATTTCTTTACTGGATAAGAATTTGTAACACATGATTGATTGTATCTTCACTAAGAATATAACACGTTCTGCGATTGCAGCGATTACCGCACGAAACTTGCGAGTCGAAGAAAAGTCACGACTTTAATCGCACCGCTTTGTTGGTATTACCGTGTTCAAAATCAGAAAATCAGAGAATTAAACAAGCGTTAGTTCAATAAACAAAACGTAAGATAATTCCGAGCCCACTGAATGTACAGTGTGTCCTTAAGGAATTTAATCCCCTCACTATTGCCCAAGGTATACGGATTAATTCCTCCCAAGATAGAACGGAATCACTATTTTGTGATAGCGGCACTTCAAATCACAAAACTTCAGCGAACTCAACAAACGAAGCAAATCACACTTGACACTTATATTTATTTGGAAAATAATGCAACAATATAAAAAGAGGGGAGAAGTTTTCACATTTTCCATACCTCAATAATGAGGCCAAGCCTCTAAATTTATAGACAAAGGAAGGTGAGATGGAAAGGTGCAATCCAAAAGGTGCCTCTTCCATTTTCCATTCACACCCCTTAATAAAAATGCAACAGTGCATCTACGGGCGTCAAATGTGTGGGCATGGTTGAATTTAGATTGGTTAAAATAAGTGGGTCAATAGATTACTTGGTCGAGATAGATTGAGTCAAAATGGATTTAAAATCGGACCATTGCTCAATCCGTCCAACTCTAACCAATTCTAATATATTCAACAAAAGAACTCTTAAAAAAATATTTTGGCAAATTTTCTTATGAGTCAATTTGCAATTAATATTTTAGCCTAAGTCAACCCAACTTTTAGATGGACTGGCTCGGGTCAGGCATATTTTTGTCGCTAATTTTGCCATCCTAACAGCAACAATTAATCTACAACTTAAGGCTATGAGATTAGTAGCATTGACATTATAAATCTCTTTCAAAACCTTGTGTTCAGTCAAATATGGTATAGACATATTACGGTTGTCAAATTTGGCTCAAGCCTAAATGACTCGTCGAATCTACTCAAGGTTGAGTTGATTATTGATCTGGTCATTTATTGAACTTAGTTCATCTTGACCCAACCCTTCTCAACCCATTTAAAGTTGGACTGATTTATAGCATAAATTAATCCACGAATAACTTTGCCAAAGTAGTTTAGAAATAAATTTTTTTATTTGATATGTCATATACGACCATAAGAAACGAAAAAAAAGTTGTATTCGTACTTATACAATTGATAAGAAAACAATACAAATTAATTAGATTTTTGAAGAGAAATTTTCAGAAATAACTATTGTTTAGTGCCTATTAACTTCCTATAGCTACCATATACATAATTACTTTCCATAGCCACTTTTCAGTTGCTATGATAATATTTTCGATGTATTCAAGCTACTGTATTCATGAATACAGTAGCAAAAATTGGCTAAAAATAGGGCAGTCCAGCTGTCAGCCGCTATATTCACATGTATTCATACCATGTATTCACGAATACAACGTAATAATAGGTTTCTTCAGTTGTTTAATAACGGAAGCTGCTAATTTAACGGAATACACTCCTAATATAACTCACCTAAATCGATTATAACACACAATATTATCAATCTAATTAATGAGAAGATTTATTAGACGCTAAACACCAAAATACAGAGCATTGTTCGATGTATTCAAGTTTATTTTTGTATTCACAATATTTTATTTGTTCCTAATACATGGTATTACTGCTTTATTGGGTATATTTCATTGGTTGTATTCATTGACTTCCTATTTGTATCGAGAGTATTTTACTGTATTTCATTGTATTATTGTTTTAAGTACAGATAGATACAACTAAGTTGAAAATACAGATGAATACAGTTAGATTGAATGCATAGCTAATTGATGAATAACATCAAAATGATAGAACTAACAATGTATTTAAAAATGTTATTGTATGAACTCAAATACATATAAATACATCTAAATACAACAATAAAAAATCACTGTACAAAATAAAAATCAGTATATGCCTTATCGAATATATATAAATACATCTAAATACAAGAAGAGAAAATCACTTTATAAATATATGCCTTATCGAATACATATAAATACAAGAAGAGAAAAGCAATGTACAAACTAAAAATCCCAAACCTAATCCTAACCTCATTAGTCGTTGCCACAGTCTCCTCTGTCCTTTCATCTCCCATGTCAACATTCAAAATCAATTCAGCAAAACCATAGTACACTGAATAAAATCAAGTTGAGTTCTTTGACTTTATGAGTAATGGCAAAAAGGACCTAGACAGTAACATCGGATGAGAAACAACGTTTTAAGGGGAAATCAATGTGGAGTTTTCATATGTTGTTGTTGTTGTTGTAGTGCAAGTTTATAAGGGATTTGTCAATAAATTTTCACCATCACCCATCCGCAAAATCTACTCTAGGGTTTGACAACAATCTACAGAGAGACCCTGCAAATAAAGGAGAGAATCGTGGTTCAACATTGGGGAAGACAATGGCGTTGTGAGAGAGAGATCGTGTAAATAGAAATAAGATGCTATGCGGTGATTTTGGGAGAGAATAAACTGAAAGAATGAGAGAGAGAAAATATTATGCACCGTATTTAATGGCTTAAATGTAGGAAGTGACCGTAAATACATATTTTACTATAAAAACTAAAATGTAGCTATAGAAAATAATATTTTAAAAAGGTTTTTATTTATAATAAATAGGGTGAAAAAGCTTTACTATAAGAGATAAAATTTCCATTTTTTGTAAGAGTTGGCGGGTTGAGCTATGACCCAAATTTAGCCCATCTCAGTTTAAATATCATTTAGGCGGGTCATTGAACCATCCATTTATTGACTTATCCGATTTTAATACGCCCAAAATCGGTCCAACTCGCCTATTTGATATCCTCAATTATATATAACTGTTTACCCTCAAAATAGGATAACAATCAAATGTATACACAATTTTAAGGATACGTGATATAACTTGATACAAATTAAGAAAAAAAATTAATATTGAAATTGATGATAAGAGAATAAATGCAAATCACACAAATTGGACAGCCTTAGCCTTCGAGTTCGATCACCATCGAACCAAAAAAAAATTCCGCTGATGTAAGAACAGAATAACAAGATGATAAGAGCTAGATATAACAATATACTGCTTTGCGTTGCATATTACAATGTGTGTTACAAATGATCTGATCCCTCTTTATATAGTAGGGGTGTCCTACTCTTGATACAATTTTATACAAGGTAAAAAATCTCATGATTTGCTAATTAATCGGCCTCTCCTTGATAAGTGCCGAGATTTTTGCCGTGATCTTCAACCGATCACGGATATTTCGGCCTTCTGATATTTGGCTCGGCAAATTTCCCTCAATCATGTTTGGTCTCGATCTTGTTCAGTCCCAGGGTCACAAGCTCAATAATTTAACTTCACACCTTCGGTTCGATATAACTCGAGATCGAGCTATAACCTGTCACATTTCAGTCTCGATTGGTCACACGATAGGCGGACCCAGTTTCGACCGTATACAGGTAGTCCTCTCATTTTTCGGAGAGAATATGACGAGAAACGATATGAACTTCTGAATCCTACTTTGATATATCATGACGTAAGCAACAAATGGTTAATGAAGCATCTCGTCAGTTCAGTTACCGCATGTTAGTTGTTGGTCGGCCACTACGGGTTTTGAACCATCATTAGCAGATTATAAATACCTCAGCTTTCATTCTTTCGAACTTTGTGTTCAAGGCTTTTACTATTCTTATTTTTCAAAAACCTCTTCACTCTCCAACTTTTGTACCAAATTTCTTGAACCTTTTGCAAACCACTAAGCATACCTTCTTAATTTCCTCTTCTTCATATTTTCACTAAAATGGTGAGAGCTTCTAAGATTGTCCCACAAAAGGAGGCTGCCTCTTCATCACGGCCTGCTGGCGACAAGACTGCAGCAGAACCATACCCTGAAGAGTTCGTTCCTAGAGGGTGCCCAATTGGTAGGTCGAAATGACGTCTTCTGTACCGGGTCGATGCGAGCCGGTCTCGAGATATATATACTCGATCACTGATGACCTCCTCTCCAAGGTTAAAGAGGATTGCAACTGGGTCGATAAGCATATGGTGGTGTCTTCGCCTGGGGAAGCAATTACTACCTGCGTGGAGGGTTTTTTTTAAGTGTTTACACTTACCCCTTCACGTTGGGTCCCTTAGACCCAGTCATTATCGCCTTCTGCACGAGGTACGAGGTGAACTTCGGTCAAATTCCCCCTCTTTCTGTAGGATAATGATTCTTTTTCATTTTTTTATAAACAAAATCAAGGGATGTCCCTTCATCCTTGATCATCTTATGCGTGTCACACCTCCTTTTTACATACCCGCGAGGGTGCAAGGGAGTTTTTCCAATTAAAGGACAATCGAGACGGGATTGGTTTATTTATTTCAGAGTCGCCACTTGGGAGATTTAGGGTGTCCCAAGTCACCAATTTTAATCCCGAACCGAGGAAAAGAATGACTCCATATTACAGTCTGCGTACCAGAAATCCGGATAAGGAATTCTGTTAACCCGGGAGAAGGTGTTAGGCATTCCCGAGTTCCGTGGTTCTAGCACGGTCGCTCAACTGTTATATTCGGCTTGATTATCTGATTTTATACAAATATGAACTTATGTGCAAATTTTATCTTTTAACCGCTTTATTATTATTGTTTTTAAAAGAAATGTGAACATCGCTTAAAACACGTCTTTGGACTGCGTCACATGAAATGCACCCACAATCCGGAACACGTTTTATTTGATGTTTTGGGATTTGGATTCGGGTCGCATGAAATGCACACCCAGGCTTAAGAAAGTAAAATATTAAACACGCGCCTAAAGAGATTATCGCGTTATTATTTTGGGGAAGACCGTGAAATTCGCTAAACGGTCCTTCCGAATTCTAATTAAACCATACATTTTGTGAGGGCCCCGCAATCTATACGTTTTATTTGGCGAGGCTCGTCTCATTTTTATTTTTAAAGGATAAACCTACAATGACTATATTTTCTATTAAGTTCGTCTCTAAAATAAAAGAAAATCTCTTAATTATTTACATGCTGAAAAACGTAACTTATTAGTTATTAGTTTACGGCTAATGCGAATGGAAAATTGCGATCGAGTTTGTACAAAAAAAACTGCTTTCATTTTATATTCTGTTATTCAATAATACTAGAACATGAGATTGACCATAATATCAAAACAGATTAATTATTCTCCGATTAATTTAAACTAACATTATTAGATGAAGAAAGTATACATATGCAACCTCATTATTCATTAATCATTCAACTACATCTTTATACGAAGAAAGAAAAATTATATTCAACCACAAATCTAAACAGGAGGAATTCAACAGGAACAAAGCCTGATTAATATTTCATTTTTTGCTTCAAGCCGAGATTGTACAAATGTGTACCTGGAAACAGCAGTACAAGAACAAAAGAAGGAGAAGTCAGCAGCAGTAATAACACAGCAACAACAGATTCAGCAACACCGCAAACCAGTACAGTAGGAATAGCAGAAAACCCAGGAGACTATAAACGACTCCAAGTATAGAGAAGAAGTAAAAGGCAGGAAGGTTCTGACTATTTCAGATCTTAAGCGAGGCAATGAAGCAGTAACTATTCTTTTTCAACTTCAAAACTCTCCAAAATGAATTCTGCCCTTGTATATTCAGTGTATCCAGAATGTATATCGGGTGTATACTTCTCACTCCGCCCCCTCTTTTTTTCTTCTCTCTATCTAGTTTTTCCTCTTCTTTTTTTCCACCCCTTCTTCCTAAATTTTCTCTTCTATTTATAGCAAAATTTTCGAAATTTTCAGATTTGTTTTTTTATTATTTTATTATTTTTTTAATTAAAAGAAATCCCACTTACAAATTGCTTTTATTTTTTTAGAAAAAGAAATCCCACCTTTATTTACTTTTATTTTTAAAATTCCAACTTTAATTACTTTATCTTATTTAAAATCCCACTTTTTATTTTTTTAAAAGAGAATCTCACTTTATTTAACTTTTCTTTAAAAAACAAACCACTATCTTTTCTTTTTCTTTTAAAAATGCTACTTTCAATTACTTTAAATTTTTTAAATTTTCAGATACCTTTATATTTATTTTTTAATTCCAACCTTATTTTACTTTTAAATTTTTTAAAACTTTTTACTTTTTTTTAAATTTTCTACATTCTTTTACTTTTTTTTATTTTTTTATTTTTTATTTTTTTAAAATCATTTCCGAAATTACTATATATATATATATATATATTTTTTAAAATAAAAATAATAAATAAAATAAAATATTTTCGGATTTTTTTATATATAAAAAAAACAAAAAATAAAACTATTAATAGTGATAATTCACTTTTTATTTTTTATTTTTTCGGTTTTGTTTTGTGTTGGACAAAAATGAAGAAGGGGTGTTGGGTTAATGGAGCGGACCGGATCGACCCGGTTTGAAACGGACCGGGTCATGGGGAAAGTTGGGCAATTATTTGGGCCTGTGGTTTGAAATTGAAGAAGTGGCCCAATCCGATTTTTCTTTGTATTTTTGTTCTCTTTTCTTCTTTTATTTTTCTAAAACTAAATTATAAAAGTACTTAAATTATTATTAAGAACTAAATTAAGTTATAAAAGCGCAAATTAACTTCCAATAACAATTAACGCACAATTAAGTAATAATTAAGCATAAAATTGTTCATTTGGACATTAAATGCTAAAAATGCAAAAGATGCCTATTTTTGTATTTTTTATTAATTTAACAAATAAACATGCATAGACAAACATACAAATAGTTACACAAAATATCACAAAAATTGCACACCAAGAAAAATTATTTTATTTTTGAATTTTTTGGGAGTAATTCTCATATAGGGCAAAAATCACGTGCTTACAGCTGCCCCTCTTTGCCCGAAGACACGAATGGTTTTCGTGCAAAGATAAAGCGAGCGATTTTTGCCCATCCGAGTACTCCGTGTGAAGCATTTTTTTTTATTTTTTTATTTTGAAAAAGATTTGACCGAACCTTTGCTTCAAAGGTTTCCTACATATCCTGGGCTAAACAGGAATCAGGTCAATGTAGTTCGGGAAGTTTTGGTAGCTGGGACTACCGTGGGACTGCAATGTTACTGTTGTTGCATGCTATTACCACTGCTTACCGATCTCTTTGTTACACCGTGCTTAAAAGAAAACAAGAAGCTAGGCTAGACTGCAACTTGTTCTTGTTGCCTTCCTTTCTTGTCGGCTTGTGTTTCCTCCGGTGCTTTTCTTCCGTGAATTTGGGGATGACACTGGCCCTTTGCTTTTCTGAATACCAGTTTTCATCATTTTGTTCGGTCCGCTGGGGACATGACTTCCTTCATTAAGCTTTTTGGCGGTTCCTCTGGGGATACGGCTCTCTTCATCAGATCTGTTATGCTGGGCATAATTTAATGTTCACAGGCCGCTTCTTTCAAGACGCGTCTTTTCTTCCTTTTGACTCATGCGCTTGAACTTGTGTTGGGACCTCTTGTTGCAACTTTCTGCTTTCCGGTGCTGGGGATTTTTATTGTTTCCTGCTGGGGATTCCTGTTGTAACCTTCTACCTTCCGGTGGGTTACTGATTTCAAGATTTGCAGTATAAGACTCAAAAGTATTCCTCTTGTTATACAGGTGGGTGCCTGAATGCAAAAATATGAAATGTATGCCCGCATTATACTGGTGGGCGACCTAGAACAGAAATGAAAAGACAGAAATGTATTCCCGCATTATACTGGTGGGCGACCTAGAATAGAAATGAAGAGACAGAAAATGTATTCCCGCATTATACTGGTGGGCGACCTAGAACTGAAAGTATTCCCGCATTTTACTGGTGGGCGACCTAGAGCTGAAAAGTATTCCCGCATTTTACTGGTGGGCGACCTAGAGCTGAAAAGTATTCCCGCATTTTACTGGTGGGCGACCTAGAGCTGAAAAGTATTCCCGCATTTTACTGGTGGGCGACCTAGAGCTGAAAAGTATTCCCGCATTTTACTGGTGGGCGACCTAGAGCTGAAAAGTATTCCCGCATTTTACTGGTGGGCGACCTAGAGCTGAAAAGTATTCCCGCATTTTACTGGTGGGCGACCTAGAACTGAAAGTATTCCCGCATTTTACTGGTGGGCGACCTAGAACTGAAAAGTATTCCCGCATTTTACTGGTGGGCGACCTAGAGCTGAAAAGTATTCCCGCATTTTACTGGTGGGCGACCTAAAGCTGAAAAGTATTCCCGCATTTTACTGGTGGGCGACCTAGAGCTGAAAAGTATTCCCGCATTTTACTGGTGGGCGACCTAGAACTGAAAGTATTCCCGCATTTTACTGGTGGGCGACCTAGAACTGAAAAGTATTCCCGCATTTTACTGGTGGGCGACCTAGAGCTGAAAAGTATTCCCGCATTTTACTGGTGGGCGACCTAGAACTGAAAGTATTCCCGCATTTTACTGGTGGGCGACCTAGAGCTGAAAAGTATTCCCGCATTTTACTGGTGGGCGACCTAGAGCTGAAAAGTATTCCCGCATTTTACTGGTGGGCGACCTAGAGCTGAAAAGTATTCTCGCATTTTACTGGTGGGCGACCTAGAGCTGAAAAGTATTCCCGCATTTTACTGGTGGGCGACCTAGAACAGAAAGTATTCCCGCATTTTACTGGTGGGCGACCTAGAACATAATGTATTCCTGCATTTTACTAGTGGGCGACCTAGAACAGAATGTATTCCCGCATTTTACTGGTGGGCGACCTAGAACAGAAAGTATTCCCGCATTTTACTGGTGGGCGACCTAGAACATAATTTATTCCCGCATTTTATTGGTGGGCGACCTAGAACAGAATGTATTCCCGCATTTTACTGGTGGGCGACCTAGAACTGAAAGTATTCTCGCATTTTACTGGTGGGCGACCTAGAACATAATGTGAAAGGACAGAAATGTATGCCTCTGTTATATGGGCGGGCTCCCAACTTCAATACTAACCTAGGAGGAAATGCCTCTCCTATGGGAAAAACTAAACTTAGGAGGAAATGCATCTCCTATGGGTAAAACAAACTTAGGAGGAAATGCATCTCCTATGGGTGAAACTAAAACAAACTTAGGAGGAAATGCATCTCCTATGGGTAAAATAAACTTTAGGAAAGTATTCCACTCGTTATTCAGGTGGGCGCCTGGTTTCAAAAACAACTTTTAAAATAAACGCCATTCCTCTCTTCAGGCGGGCTCCTGATTTCAACAACTTTGAAAATAAAATGCCATTCCTTTCTTTAGGTTGGCGAGGTTTAAACAACTTTAAAAATAAACGTCACTCCTCTCTTCAGGCGGGCTCCTGATTTCAACAACTTTTAACAGTAAACGCCATTCCTCTCTTCAGGCGGGCTCCTGATTTTAACAACAACTTTTTAAAGTAAACGCCATTCCTTTCTTCTGGCGGGCTCCTGATTTTAACAACAACTTTAAAAATAAATGTCATTCCTCTCTTCAGGCGGGCTCCTGATTTTAACTACAACTTTAAAAATAAACGTCATTCCTCTCTTCAGGCGGGCTCCTGATTTTAACAACAACTTAGGATGAAATGCCTCTCCTATGGGTAAAACTAAAACAAACTTAGGAGGAAATGCATCTCCTATGGGTAGAACTCTAAAATTAACTTAGGAGGAAATGCATCTCCTATGGGTAAAAACTAACTTAGGAGGAAATGCGTCTCCTATGGATAAAACTAAACTTAGGAGGAAATGTGTCTCCTATGGGTGAAACTAAACTTTTAGGAGGAAATGCATCTCCTATGGGTAAAACTTAGGAAGTGCGTCTCCTATTGGTAAAACTTGACCTAGGAAGTGCGTCTCCTATTGGTAAAGGCATGGAATGTATCCCCTTGTTATACAGGTGGGCACCTAAAATATGCAATGGACAGACAAGAAAAGTATTCCTCTCGTTATTCAGGTGGGCGTCTGGTTTCAACAACAACTTTGAAAATAAAATCCTATTCGAGGGCGGATGAACCCAAAATATCCTATTCGAGAGCGGATGAACCCAAAATATCCTATTCGAGGGCGGATGAACCCAAAATATCCTATTCGAGGGCGGATGAACCCAAAATATCCTATTCGAGGGCGGATGAACCCAAAATATCCTATTCGAGGGCGGACGAACCCAAAATATCCTATTCGAGGGCGGACGAACCCAAAATATCCTATTCGAGGGCGGACGAACCCAAAAGATCCTATTCGAGGGCGGACGAACCCAAAAGATCCTATTCGAGGGCGGACGAACCCAAAAGATCCTATTCGAGGGCGGACGAACCCAAAAGATCCTATTCGAGGGCGGATGAACCCAAAATATCCTATTCGAGGGCGGATGAACCCAAAAGATCCTATTCGAGGGCGGATGAACCCAAAAGATCATATTCGAGGGCGGATGAACCCAAAAGATCCTATTCGAGGGCGGATGAACCCAAAATATCCTATTCGAGGGCGGATGAACCCAAAATATCCTATTCGAGGGCGGATGAACCCAAAATATCCTATTCGAGGGCGGATGTGTCACACCTCCTTTTTCCGACCCCGCGAAGGGCGTAGGAGTTTTTTCCAATTAAAGGACAATCAAAACGGGATTTATTTATTTATTTCAGAGTCGCCACTTGGGAGATTTAGGGTGTCCCAAGTCACCAATTTTAATCCCGAATCGAGGAAAAGAATGACTCCATATTACAGTCTGCGTACCAGAAATCCGGATAAGGAATTCTGTTAACCCGGGAGAAGGTGTTAGGCATTCCCGAGTTCCGTGGTTCTAGCACGGTCGCTCAATTGTCATATTTAGCTTATTTATCTGATTTTAATACAATTATGAACCGATGTGCCAATCTTAACTTTTTACCACTTTATTATTATTAATATTTTTTTTAAAAAAAAATAAAAAAATAAAATTGTGAACATCGTTTAAAACATGTCTTTGGATTACGTCACATGAAATGCACCCGCAATCCGGAACACATTTTTATTCAATGTTTTAGGATTTAGATTTGGGTCGCATGAAATGCGCATCCGAGTTTAAGAAGGTAAAATTAATTAAATCGCGCCTAAAGAGTCTAGCGCGTCATTATCTTTGGGGAAGGAAGTGAAATTCACTAAACAATCCATCCCAAATTCTAAGTAATTAATTAAATATTTATTGAGGGCCCCGCAATTAGTGCATTTTATTGGGCGAGGCTCATCTCATTTTATTTTTAAAAGGACAGTCCTAAAATGCCTACATTTTTTATTGAAATTTGTATCTACAAAATAAAGGAGAAATATCTTAATTTATTTACATGTTATTACCTAGTTACATTATACTAGGCATGTTCTCAGTTTGTCAAATTAAAAAAAACATAGCAATTCTAATTTTAATCCTAGACCATTTATATGCTGAAATTAACCAATATTATTTAACTAAATAAATTTCTACTAACTTCCTACTAGATGGCCTATTCGTTTGATTTTTTATTCAACGGAATTACTACACCATTTATTTATTTTTAGGCAATAGATGTAGATAGTTCATTTGTTAAGCTATCGTCGAATGTTCCACTATATGTATTAAATATCTACATGATTCTGATTTTTTTGCAAACTACATAATTTATACATACAAATAAAATTCAGAATATAATTAAATATAATTCAAAATTTCAACTCTTCATTTTTTCGTATTCATGCTTCATATTTCGGATTACAATAACCAGCGTGTCAGTTGTGTACCTGATATTGGAAGCAAAAGAAAATGAAGATGAGAATCAGCAGCAGCAGTAAAATCAGTACAACACAGCAACAATAGCCCAACAACAGTAACAACCCAGTAACAGACCGGTGGAGTAGTAATCCAAAAAAAACAAAAGCTTCAGCTTTTATGAAACAACAATCAATTCTGATTTCAAACAACAAAAGAAAGCAGAATATTTTTTTTAGTTTTTTTTATTTGAAAGCTTAAATATTTTTCGGAATTTTCTATCTCTTAAATGTTCAGCCATTTTCTCTCTTATTTTCAGATTTGTTTCTCTCCCCCATTTTTTTTTTCTGTCTGTGTTTTTTTCTATCTGATTTCAAGACTTCTCTTTTATAACCCATCCCATAAACCTTTCAATTAATTAAAATCCATACTTTTTCTCTACCCAACCCATTATCTTTCCACTCATCCCCATTACATTAAATAAACATATCACACCACCCCATTTCATTTTGTCCCCCATGCTTCATTTAAAATAATGCAAGATTCCCCTTTAAATTAAATCTTGTCCCCCCTTTATATTAAATAATCATATCACAACCCACCCCATTTTATTTTGTCCCCCATGCTTCAAATAAACAATTACAAAATGTACAATTCCTAAACTACCCCTTCCGACCTTACTGAAATTACCAAACTACCCCTGAACGTATTACAAATTTACCAAACTACCCATCAGCTATAACACATCAATTAATCAAACTTAACCAAAATATAGACAATATGATCAATTTCTAACAATGTTCAAACAACAATATGAACACGGATGAACATCATAACAACAATATCACATGAACATGATTTTAACAACATTTCAACAACAAATCACATGAACACAAATTGAACAACCAAGAACAACTAAAATTTGATTGAACAATATTTTTGGCAACAACAAACCTATTTTTCGGATTTAAACAACAACAACAATCAAACAAGTATATTTAGATTCCTAAATTCAATAATATTGAACTTAAAATCAACTCTAACAACATTACAACCAACAATTCCTATATTAAACTTTATGAGACAAATTCAAGAAATAATCACAAATGGTAAACAAGAAATCAAGCTATACAAATTTCGGATTCAAGAACAATCAAACAAAGTATGAACATGAATTAAATCTATTTTAAACAACAAACATGATGGATTTAAACGATTAAACCAACATATTTCTCTAACACAACTAAATTCTTTAAACAAATAACAAGACCGACGAAGAAACAATTATGAACTTAAACTTGAACTTAACAATATTAACAATTTCTAACAATACATAAACACATGAAACAAATTGAAGAAATAGTTAATTAAATTTCAATTTGAATCTAACAAACATCAAACTAACAAATACTTACTTAAACAATAATACAAACATGAAATAAACATGAAAACAACTAATTAAACTTCTATTTTGAAATCTGAAAATTAATTTAACAAACAACATGAACACACTAGAAAATTATTTCAACGATGAACAACGAACAAAACAAGAATTGAATTCTTTAACGATTTTGGATCCGGAAAATATCAAACAAAAATATGGACAAAAATAAAACTCAAAAACAACTAACCGGAGATGAATCAACGACGAACTTTGATTGTAAACAAATCTGTCCGAGCCTCGACCAAAGCTCGAACGAAGAACGACGAAGATGAAGAAGAAGTAGAAGCAGACGCAGCTCGAAGAGAAGAGACGCAATGGCAGCCATGGCTGCCTGCGTTGATGAGGAACAGCTGAACGAGCTGGAACGGCAGCAGCAGTGGCGACCATGGCAGCAGCTGTCCGTCGACGGGGAGAAGAAGAAAACATCGGCAGAAGCAACGGGGCATAAACGGGCAGCAGTGACGCATTTGAACGATGAGGAAGCAGCTGCGGCGCAGTAGGAGCTTCGACGAGCAGCAGCAGCAGTCTTAAAGTGAGGAAGAAGAAGCAGCAACGTTGGTTAAAGCTCGACGAAGAACGAAGGAGGAGGAGCAGCCATGGATGAGCTTTTTGAGCTCGACATGGAGAAGATGAAGACGCAACTGGGTTGTCCATGGTGAGGGTGAAGATGAAGCTGTGAGGGGTTGTTTGGACGTGATAATGGAGGGTAAAGGGCAGCCATGGGAGCTTGAGGGGGAAGCCATGGATGAGCTTTGGAGAAACTTGGAGAAGAAGAAGATAGGGAAGGGGGGGGGGGATTGTTTTAGTGTTTTTTAGGGTTTTCCTTCTTCTTCTTTTTTTTTGTTTTGTTTTGTAAAATGCAAGACAAAGGGGTTTGGGTCTTTTGGGTTATGGACTGGGTCGTAGGGAAGATTGGGCCATTTTTTGGGCCTATAGCTTGAAATTGAAGAAGAGGCCCAATTCCGATTTTCTTTATATTTTCGCTCTCTTTTCTTCTTTTATTTTTCTAAAACTAAATTATAAAAATACTTAAACTATTATTAAGAACTAAATTAAGTTATAAAGGTGCAAATTAACTCCCAATAACAATTAACGCACAATTAAGTATTAATTAAGCATAAAATTGTATATTTGGACATTAAATGCTAAAAATGCAAACGATGCCTATTTTGTAATTTTTAATTTTTGTAAAACAATTTTAATTACTAATAATTGTAGAATTAAATCCTACATGCAAAAATGCGACATATTTTTGTATTTTTTATTAATTTAGCGAATAAACACGCACAGACAAATACAAATAATTCTTCAAAATATCACAAAATATCACAAAATTGCACACCAAAGAAAAATCATTTTATTTTTGAATTTTTTGGGAGTAATTCTCATATAGGCCAAAAGATCCTATTCGAGGGCGGATGAACCCAAAATATCCTATTCGAGGGCGGATGAACCCAAAATATCCTATTCGAGGGCGGATGAACCCAAAAGATCCTATTCGAGGGCGGATGAACCCAAAATATCCTATTCGAGGGCGGATGAACCCAAAATATCCTATTCGAGGGCGGATGAACCCAAAAGATCCTATTCGAGGGCGGACGAACCCAAAAGATCCTATTCGAGGGCGGACGAACCCAAAAGATCCTATTCGAGGGCGGATGAACCCAAAAGATCCTATTCGAGGGCGGATGAACCCAAAATATCCTATTCGAGGGCGGATGAACCCAAAATATCCTATTCGAGGGCGGATGAACCCAAAAGATCCTATTCGAGGGCGGATGAACCCAAAAGATCCTATTCGAGGGCGGATGAACCTAAAAGATCCTATTCGAGGGCGGATGAACCCAAAAGATCCTATTCGAGGGCGGATGAACCCAAAAGATCCTATTCGAGGGCGGATGAACCCAAAATATCCTATTCGAGGGCGAATGAACCCAAAATATCCTATTCGAGGGCGGATGAACCCAAAATATCCTATTCGAGGGTGGATGAACCCAAAATATCCTATTCGAGGGCGGATGAACCCAAAATATCCTTAAGACTTGAAAATATCTTATCTCGAATACTTGCTGGGGATTATTTTGCTTGGGATGAATTTTCCCTTTCTACCTTCCCCAATTTTTTTTTATTATTAGCTTCTTTCTTTGAAGACTAACTCCCTTGAGACTCGTTTTGCCTTTCCCCGAAAGGAACCGCTGAGGATACCGATTTTCACCAAACTCGTGTTGGACTCCTCGAAACTGCTAGGGATAACACTGTTGGGGAATTATTTACTTGCCTTTTGGGGGTAAAATGTTATCAGCTGGGGATAACGCTGTCGTGGATAACACTGCTGGGGGATTCTGATTCCTTTGCTGGGGAACAACTTCCTCCATTGAAACTTATTATGTTGGGGCAACACTGGTTCTAAGACCACTTCCCTTGAGACTGGTGTTATATTTATTTTTCCCCGCATGGGTACCTGACTTACAGAAAATTTTCTAAATGGAAGGAAAATTTTCTGCCCCAGTTTGGTAATATCCCTTGTGGCATGCATTTCTGGCGTCAATGCCCATTCCTTTACCTGTTTCAAATCAAACAAAATTTGTTAGTTTAAAACATGGTGGTTGGTTGTGATACTCCTACTGGGATGGTTTTCCCTTTCTCCTTCCTTGCTTTGCGCTCCACAACTTGTTGGGGATGATATTATTTGCTGGGGATAATTCCTTTATGGGGATATCCCTCTTCTTTTGTGGCATAGCTCGGAAACTGGCATTTCCCCGACCTTTTAGTCTAGTATGAATTTCCCAAATCATGCTCATTGCTCTCATTGATTTGCTCACGGGCTTTGGCCTTGAGGTTTATAACCTTTGATAAAGGCAATGGTATCCCTCTTGACACTTGTCAGTCCTTCTGTCAATTCCCTTCTGTTGGGGATATCTTTTGACACTGGCCTCGCGTTTGTTCCCTGCTGACTATACCACTTGGATGTACTAGTCAGATCTCATTTTGGAAAGCTGATGGCCTATTTTGAAGTCAGTTCACACTTGTTCTGACCAAACAGACTCTATTGGGGATTTTTCTATGAAAGGAAAAAGATAAAAGGGAACAGAATAAAGACAAAAGAAAAGATGACTCTTTAACAAAAGAAACTATAAATGAAAATCTATCAAATGGAGATACCAGCTCTAATGGTCATGACATGCACATGTGGCCTATCCTCTACCGTCAATCATCTTTCAAGATCTTCAATTGGCGATTCCCCATCTGATTCTCAATCTTATTCGACTTGTAGTGCCCGAAGGGTTTTCACTATCAAGTCTCTCTCATTTTTGGTTTTCTCTCAGCTTTCATCGCCTTATGGTGCCTGTGAAGGTTTTCACCGATAAGACTCTCTCATTTGTATCACTTTCCAGCTGGGGATTTGGAGTGTCGCCGGTATGACTCTTTCTGCTGGAGATTAGAGTCCTTTCTGCTGTGGAACAGAATGTTATGTTCGCCGGTAAGACTCTTCATTTGTCTGACTTGGCATCTTTTGAAGACTGATCAGAAGGTCTTTCTTTGGACCGTAATGTGGGTTTTGGATAGGGCTAGAAAAAAAGGTATTAAAGGCTCAAAAAATGCATTAATTTTGGGTTATTAGTTACAACCTTCGGAATTAGATTTATTTACAACAAACGCAACCTTTGCCCCAGTTTCTTGCTTGGGGATATTTTAATTGATTTTTCTTTATATTGTTTTTCAAAACTATGACCGAGCCGTGAAACGCCTACGTATCCTCTTTGAGGAATCAGGTCAAACGTAGTTCGCAATTCCTCTTTTTCATTTGACTTTCTTTTGTTTTTTTTGTTTTTTTTTGTTATCATTTTTCTTTTTTCTTTTTTTTTTTCTTTTCCCTTTTTTTTGTTGTGTTGTTTTCTTTTCTTTCTCCTTTTTTTTCTTTTGTTTACCTGTCGCGCTTGCGTTTTCTATTCATTGCTACTAATTCCGAACGAGGGGTATGAAGGAAAATAAATAAGGCTCAAAAGGGGTAACGAAGGGTAAAGTGTTTAGGTAGCAGAACAAAATGCCTTCGTCATTCCAGTCTTCAAAACATGCCAAGTGCAAACAACACAATAAAGATTTATAGTCTCTTCCGATGATGCTGGACTTGACAATTATATTCACACGTTTGCTTTTTCATTTGCCATTTCTAAAGCACCGTTGGGCGACACTCTCACTTCTCATTATCATGAAGACCCTTATGTCAATTTGGCGAATCTTGCCTTTAACGGTTTTCTTTATGTTTTACTTGCCCCAGTTCCACATGACTCGAGCTCCGAATAATCTCAAACCGTTCTTATTTCCTTTAAATGTTCTGATCACCTTTTCGGGGTTTTATGATTAACTTTAAAGATTAGGCCCAAACTGTGTGCGCATGTCATGTCACTAGAATCGGCGCTGAACAAAATGATAAAAAGACTAAACAAAAAGATGAATGGAAATAATAAAAGACTGGATTTTGTGCTAGACTACCGGTGAAATGGTTTGAATAACAAAACAAACGAAATAAAATCCTAAACAACCTGGACAAAACTTAAACAAACCGCTATGACAAAACGGAAAGATAAGCGGAAAGATATTGACACAAAACAAAATCTGAATTACAATCCTAATAATCCGAACAAACAGAAATGACAACAAAATAAGCCACCAACTGCTTCTTTCTTGTTAACTAAGGAACGGAGCGTCCTCCCACTTAGCGAAACTGGCATCTTAGCCATTTTGCTTTGCATCAGTATTGCCAGACCGTTGCCAACTTCAATATCATCACCCGTCAACAAGTTCCCAATAGGATTCTTCGCGATGTTCTGGGTGTCATTGTCCGGCTTACCACAAACCAACCACCTTAACTTTGTGATTCAAAACAAAACAGGTTAGAATGGACTCAGTCGGTCCTCATTATTGACAACATCTTTTTTTTCTTTTCTTCAAATTTTTTCATTTTTCTTTTTTTTTCTATTTTTCATTTTTCATTTTTTCATTTTTTTTTCGTTTTTTTTTCATTCTCTTTTTTCTCTTTTTTTTTTTCATTTTTTATTTGTTGTGGTCGAATCTTATGGAGATTGCCTACGTATCATGACCCCGCATGAATCAGACCTTGCGTAGTTCGGACAAAATGAAAGGTAAAAGCAATGAAACATTTTTTCTTTATCAATTTTCATAATAAAACAAATTGGGTTTCGAAGGTTTAAAGATGACCTACAAACTTGAAAATCAAACAACCCGCATATTCTAATCAAAAGATTTACAAAAACAACGGCCAGCTTCCTTTCCCCGTTTGTCAAATGCAACCAAACGGTTATTTTTGCAAATGTGGCCCCTGTCAAACTTCACATGAATTTTGAGGCCGGGGAGGATTATTTTGACACTTTACCAACTTGTCCATTCTTTTACGAAAACAACCTTTCGACAACTGAAAGATACTCTAAGGCTATTTCGGCAAGAACGGTTTAAGACGTGGCCGAAGCTGGCTCGGCTTATTAAGACAAAATTCAAACGGTATTTACCTGACCGCCGACTCTTTGTTTTTTTTTCAAATTATAATAAAAACCTGATGTTGCAAACACGGCCCTTCAGCACCTCGGGGACGAAGATTTTTAAGGCTGTGTGGGTCCATATCTCAAAATGACCCAAAGGTGGCTGTTTATGCCAGGTCAGCCTTCCGGCGTCCCTTTCGGGAACATTCGGCTATTTATGACAAAACAGCATCACCTGACTTATTTATAACTCTTTTTATCGTTTTTCAAATTAGAAAAGTCAATATTGCAAACACGGCCTTTCAACGTCTCGGGGACGAAGATTTTTAGGCTGTGGGGGTCAACTGGACCAAGTCTTAAAAAATGACCCAAAGGTGGCTGTTTATGCAAAGTCAGCCTTCCGGTGTCCCATTCGGGAACATTCGGCTATTTATGACAAAACAACATCACCAAAATTAAAATTTGACATATATTTTTTGTTATTTATTTATTTTTGGCTTTTTTAGCAAAAGGTGGGGTTGGACCCGATGAGGGTTGCCTACGTATCTCACATCCGGTGAGAATCAAACCCGCGTAGTTCGGGCAATCAAGAATAAGTAGATGAACTAACTTCCTTTTATGAATTTGTGAAAGAACTACTTTAAAAGGAGAAAGGAAATATTTTTGATTGATTTTCTTTTTAAAAGAAAGACTTCTAAGATATATATATATTTTTTAATTTCCATTTGTTTTTTTTTCTTATTCTAAAGGAAGAAGAAAATATTTTTCGGAATTTTACCTTTAATAAAAGAAATGCTTCTAAATTTTTTTTTTTTGAATTTTGAATTTTCTTTTCAATTTTGAAAGAAGAAAAATATTTTCGGATTTTTTTCTATCTTATTATACATTTTTTTTTAAAAAAAATAGTTAAAAGACTTTCTAAAGAAGTTAATAATGGAAAATATTTTTGGATTTTTTTTTGTTTTTGAAAATTGGGGGTCTAAAAACCTTTCTAGACTTTTTGGCAAGACAAATATTTTTGCAACAAATAAAGACATATATATATTTTTTGGAAATAAAAACTTTTGGATATATATATATATATATATATATACATGTATATATTTGTGACAAATAATGAAAGACTCTTTTTTATTATTATTATTATTATTATTTTTTGAATTTTCATAAAAAACCCATTTTAAAAAAGTAAGACTCTTTTTAATTTTTATTTTTATGACAAGACAAACTATATATTTCTATATATTTTTTTTGAAAAACAAAACAGAACAACGATTTTTTTTTCTATTTTTCCTTTGCTTTTAATAAAACAAACTAATAAGACGTTTTTTTTTCTTTCCAAAATTTCGGCAGAGTTTTGACAGTATTTGGGTATTGGGTTTTTTCAAAAATAAACAATCAATTCCCTAACCGCTATTTCCTTTTTTTCAATTTCACAATATTCATAATATTCAAACACCGGTCAGCATGCGGGCACGAGACAAATAAATGCACGGAAAACAAATAGGATGCATCAGGATGGCCTTTTCATATCAGGTTGCTAGTCCTAGACGGACCCAACCCCTGTGTTGAGTCCCCTAAGTCAAATGCAACGTGATGCAAATAAGCGTTCCTACTAGGGATCCGGCATGAAGTCACGTTATTCTATGTTCAAAACCTGGGTCGGTGTTCTAGACAGTGTACCCGAGCGGACCACTCGAGTTGAGGAAGGAGCTCCTGTCCGGGAACCAAAAGGCCAGCCGGCTTAGAAACTTTCCGAGCCTCTTTTATTTAGGGTATGACACTAATAGAATAGGGAGTCTTAACCAGTAAGCACATCCCCGGAGGTAAGAAGAGTAGGTTTCGGCACAGTTTATATACAGTTCAGATAATATCAAAGCGGTAAAGGCAACATTTAGCACATTAGGCTCAAAACATGTAAAAATCAGATAAAGCCAAACATAACAATTTATCTAAGCTCGAATTTCTAACCCTGAACCAGTGGTTCTGGGTCAAACCAATTCCCCAGCAGAGTCGCCAGAGCTGTCACACCTCCTTTTTCCGCACCCGCGAGGGTGCAAGGGAGTTTTTCCAATTAAAGGACAATCGAGACGGGATTGGTTTATTTATTTCAGAGTCGCCACTTGGGAGATTTAGGGTGTCCCAAGTCACCAATTTTAATCCCGAATCGGAGGAAAAGAATGACTCCATATTACAGTCTGCGTACCAGAAATCTGGATAAGGAATTCTGTTAACCCGGGAGAAGGTGTTAGGCATTCCCGAGTTCCGTGGTTCTAGCACGGTCGCTCAACTGTTATATTCGGCTTGATTATCTGATTTTATACAAATATGAACTTATGTGCAAATTTTATCTTTTAACCGCTTTATTATTATTGTTTTTAAAAGAAATGTGAACATCGCTTAAAACACGTCTTTGGACTGCGTCACATGAAATGCACCCACAATCCGGAACACGTTTTATTTGATGTTTTGGGATTTGGATTCGGGTCGCATGAAATGCACACCCAGGCTTAAGAAAGTAAAATATTAAACACGCGCCTAAAGAGATTATCGCGTTATTATTTTGGGGAAGACCGTGAAATTCGCTAAACGGTCCTTCCGAATTCTAATTAAACCATACATTTTGTGAGGGCCCCGCAATCTATACGTTTTATTTGGCGAGGCTCGTCTCATTTTTATTTTTAAAGGATAAACCTACAATGACTATATTTTCTATTAAGTTCGTCTCTAAAATAAAAGAAAATCTCTTAATTATTTACATGCTGAAAAACGTAACTTATTAGTTATTAGTTTACGGCTAATGCGAATGGAAAATTGCGATCGAGTTTGTACAAAAAAAACTGCTTTCATTTTATATTCTGTTATTCAATAATACTAGAACATGAGATTGACCATAATATCAAAACAGATTAATTATTCTCCGATTAATTTAAACTAACATTATTAGATGAAGAAAGTATACATATGCAACCTCATTATTCATTAATCATTCAACTACATCTTTATACGAAGAAAGAAAAATTATATTCAACCACAAATCTAAACAGGAGGAATTCAACAGGAACAAAGCCTGATTAATATTTCATTTTTTGCTTCAAGCCGAGATTGTACAAATGTGTACCTGGAAACAGCAGTACAAGAACAAAAGAAGGAGAAGTCAGCAGCAGTAATAACACAGCAACAGCAGATTCAGCAACACCGCAAACCAGTACAGTAGGAATAGCAGAAAACCCAGGAGACTATAAACGACTCCAAGTATAGAGAAGAAGTAAAAGGCAGGAAGGTTCTGACTATTTCAGATCTTAAGCGAGGCAATGAAGCAGTAACTATTCTTTTTCAACTTCAAAACTCTCCAAAATGAATTCTGCCCTTGTATATTCAGTGTATCCAGAATGTATATCGGGTGTATACTTCTCACTCCGCCCCCTCTTTTTTTCTTCTCTCTATCTAGTTTTTCCTCTTTTTTTTCCACCCCTTCTTCCTAAATTTTCTCTTCTATTTATAGCAAAATTTTCGAAATTTTCAGATTTGTTTTTTTATTATTTTATTATTTTTTTAATTAAAAGAAATCCCACTTACAAATTGCTTTTATTTTTTTAGAAAAAGAAATCCCACCTTTATTTACTTTTATTTTTAAAATTCCAACTTTAATTACTTTATCTTATTTAAAATCCCACTTTTTATTTTTTTAAAAGAGAATCTCACTTTATTTAACTTTTCTTTAAAAAACAAACCACTATCTTTTCTTTTTCTTTTAAAAATGCTACTTTCAATTACTTTAAATTTTTTAAATTTTCAGATACCTTTATATTTATTTTTTAATTCCAACCTTATTTTACTTTTAAATTTTTTAAAACTTTTTACTTTTTTTAAATTTTCTACATTCTTTTACTTTTTTTTATTTTTTTATTTTTTATTTTTTTAAAATCATTTCCGAAATTACTATATATATATATTTTTTAAAATAAAAATAATAAATAAAATAAAATATTTTCGGATTTTTTTATATATAAAAAAAACAAAAAATAAAACTATTAATAGTGATAATTCACTTTTTATTTTTTATTTTTTCGGTTTTGTTTTGTGTTGGACAAAAATGAAGAAGGGGTGTTGGGTTAATGGAGCGGACCGGATCGACCCGGTTTGAAACGGACCGGGTCATGGGGAAAGTTGGGCAATTATTTGGGCCTGTGGTTTGAAATTGAAGAAGTGGCCCAATCCGATTTTTCTTTGTATTTTTGTTCTCTTTTCTTCTTTTATTTTTCTAAAACTAAATTATAAAAGTACTTAAATTATTATTAAGAACTAAATTAAGTTATAAAAGCGCAAATTAACTTCCAATAACAATTAACGCACAATTAAGTAATAATTAAGCATAAAATTGTTCATTTGGACATTAAATGCTAAAAATGCAAAAGATGCCTATTTTTGTATTTTTTATTAATTTAACAAATAAACATGCATAGACAAACATACAAATAGTTACACAAAATATCACAAAAATTGCACACCAAGAAAAATTATTTTATTTTTGAATTTTTTGGGAGTAATTCTCATATAGGGCAAAAATCACGTGCTTACAATGCGTCTGTACAATCTCTGACTCTATCAAAGGGGATTAATCAAACTTGCTCGCTAGGCCAGTAGGGCCCCGTTCTCAAGTATAGATGAGGATCGGGACCGAGGCAGGATGGCCCAATTCGTTCGAGTGAGGTATAGATGAGGATCGGGACCGAGGCAGGATGGCCCAATTCGTTCGAGTGAGGACCTCAGACTTGATCCCTTTCAAGGACATGCCATTTCCCGAGAAATGGAACATGAAGCATATGTATAACTTCGCCTTAGAGATTTTATTTATTGTTTCCCCCTTTCCTCCCTTCTTATCGGTATTTTTGTGGTCCAATTGTGGCTCGGATGCCGGATGCAGTTCCTAAACTCAAAAAGGTAGGTCGAGGGCCTTATGTCACAAAGACCATATTCCGAGCGCACGTGGAGCGAATTGTCGAAGGGTCGGTGGGATGCCCGTAATCATTGTAAGTTCTCTTTTCTGATTTAGTAATGCTTGATTTTCTCTTTACACTGTCGAATTCTTATTGGTTCTATTTTCTTTTGTAGGTCTCCCCAAAGATGTTGCTATAAGGCCTCCATCTGGCGATGAGGATATGCCTCTCGAGTCCCCTACTCCGAGATAGGGTGATGAAAAGAAAAGGAAAAGGGCCTCGAGTTCTCCAAACTCGAAAAAGAAAAAATCAAAGAGGAAGCTGGAACGCAAACCCAAGGGAAGCACCGACGCTCTACCCTTGGACTTAGTCCGTCGGCTAAGAGATGATGATCCAAAGAAGAAGAAGAGAAATCCAAGATGGTGTCCCGCGTGTGGGCAGGTGTCGCAATACAAGAGGCCTCCGAACCGGCGGGTGCTTAAATTGAACCGACTCGACATGAGGAGGTCGATGAGAGAGCTTTAGCCGAAGCCCATGAACCAGAAGGGGGTGAGGCCACTCCTCCCCGAGCTAGGTGGGTCGAGAGGGAGACATGGGCTGATTCTCCTCGAGTAGAGGAAAGTGCTCCGAAAGATGCGCTTGGGGCGATTAACCTTAACGGGTCTCCGCTGTTCTCCGACACTATGATCAATGTTGCCGGTATGCTGAAGGTCATTCTCATGAGGGGTTTCAGGGGGTAGCAGACATCAAAAACTTCTTAGTTGGCTTAGAATCTACCGCCTCAGAGGACGTCACTGGGTTCGGAGACTTACCGGTGCCAAAAAAGGTACCATCGCCGGGAGCTAGTGGGTCTTCCTTGAGTACAAAGTTAGTGGACTGGTTCCCAGCCCCGAGTGTTAATCCTAATCGGAAGCGGACAATAGTTTTCTCTATCCTAGAGGATGCCTGGGTTTTCTCTACCCTCGTGGGGGTTGCTAGCTATCTTCAGTGTTTGGTGACCGAAGAGGACCAGGCAGTGATGGACAAGGTGGAAACACCCTACCTATTCAATGAATCTCAACAACCGTTGAATCGGATAACTTCGAATGTCTTTTTTATCATGTATTTTAAACTTAAAGTTGTAAATATATCATAACATCTTCCTTTATGCTTGCGGGACTCAGTACTATACCACGAGACTTTCCTCTGATACCGAGAGGAGTTAACCCAACATGAGGTCGAGGTTCGGAAGCTTACTGAGAAGAGGGACACCTACAAGCTTCTCAGTGAGAAACTTCAGGCCGAGTTAGAAGCGGCTCAGAGGGAGCATACCGAGATGGCCGAGCAGGTAAATTGGGTACTTCAAGATAGTGATAATGAATTGGACACAGTGGCTAACGATCCGATCCTGTAGGTCCGACAGAGGGTTGAACAGATCGGGCAGCTCTAGGCACAGGTAGACACGATATAAGCTGAGGCCGAGGAGTTCAAGAAATATATGGATATATTAGCCTCGAAAAAGGAAACTATCCAAGCACAGCTGGCATCGGCCGAGGCCCAGCTCCGGCTATAAAAGAGAAATCCTTGGTGCAGGACAAGAAGATCGAGGAGCTCCAATCTCAGTTGAAGACGAATATTTTCGATAAAGAGAATCTGTCCAAAGAACTCGAGGCGGCCAAATCAGAGCTGGTTGTGGCGAAGACCGAGGCTGATGCTAAAATAGCCCAGTTCAAGGTTGATATCGGACGATTCAGGTGCAGGCTAAAAGTATGATGGAGCATGCAAAGTGGAAAGCTCGAAGGGAAGCCCTCGAGGGAATTCATGCTCAGAACTTTGACATACTGGCTGAAATCGAGAATGTCAAAGTAGAAGAAGCCAGGGCCCAGAAGCTGGCCTTTCCCGAGGAAGATTATGAGAGCTTAAGCGAGTCTGAAGGCGGGGAAGATCACGAGGATGAAGATGCTACCTCTGATGAAGATCAGGCTACTTAGACCTTTATATGTTTTTATTTTTTGCTTTTTTGCATCTTTATATATATATATATATATATATATATATATATATATATATATATATATATATATATATATATATATATATATATAAGGCTCTCTTTCCCTTCGGCTTTCAAATTTTTCCTTTGTTTTATTACTTGTATTCACAAACCTCACCCAGTGGGCTTATTTTCCCTAGTTATCCAGGCTTGCCTAAGATAACAGTCCCCGAGTGGGTATGGTCGTGGCCCCTAAAATTCGAGGGTTGCCTAATAGGTCTTATGCCCCGATATTTAATAGCTCGATCTGTTCGAGTTTGTTTTCGGATGGCAATCCTCGAGTAAGGGAGTGATCATTTGAACTTCGGTTATAAGCAGCCCTTGAGCCTGTTACCTTTAGGAGATCGAAGTATGAAATTCTTTAAGGGATGTAAAGAGGAAAATTTTAAAACATAAGATGATTGCAAGGAAAGTACTTCTCTTTATTCTTGTGCAAAACATTTATACATGCATGCATATTTTATGGCAGGGCTCGAGCAACCTATGTGGGCATGGTTCATTTGACCGTTTGGCCGTTACAATAAATTTTACCTAACGAGACCCTTCCTTTACGAAGTAATTTCCTTGCTAAAGTTGCTATCCGAGGGTAATGCCCTCTAGTATTCAAGGTTGATTATAGAGAAAACTCGGATACTGTTAATGCGACCTTCGACATCGATTCGTGGTCGGTATATAATTCTAAGTTAGCTCAATCCACTATTGCCTCATTAAAAACCTTGTCGAAAAACCCATTTGGGACAAAACCGGTCTAAGGAAAAAAGAGTGCAACGCGTGCTTTCAGACCTAAAAACTTTATGCTGCTTCTTGTCGATCACCTATAAGTGTTACTCCAAAATAAAAGGAAATGGATGGGGTTGTACCTTAGCAGTAATATCATTTTAGGTGAGTTACATTCTAATTGCTCGACAGTTGTTCTCCGTCATCATTCCGAGCTTATAGGATCCTTTCTCGATGACCTCGAGAATCTGGTACGTCCTTCCCAGTTCGGACCCAACTTCCCTTTCTTCGGATTTCGGGTGCTTAGTGTGACCTTCCTTAGTGTTAAATCTTCGACACTGAAGTATCGAAGGCTGGTCCTTTGATTGTAATACCTCTCGATCCGTTGCTTTTGGGCAGCCAATCGAACAAGGGTAGCTTCACGCCTTTCATCCAATAGCTCCAGGCTCATATTTATGGCCTCGTCATTTGATTCCTTTGTTACATATCGGAACTCTGATGCTTGGCTCCCCGACTTCGACCGGTAGTAGGTCTTCGGCACCATGAATCAATGAGAAAGGAGTAGCCCCGCTACTGGTCTTCGCGGTCGTGCGATATGCCCAAAGGACTTCGGGCAAGATCTCCTTCCATTTCTCTTTAGCGTGGTCAACCTTTTCTTAAGGTTTTGGATTATGGTTTTGCTGGTCGATTCGACTTTCTGTTCCTCCTAGGGTGATAAGGTGTTGATAAGATTCTTTTGATCTTATGATCTTTGAGAAACTTGGTCACTTTGCTGCCGATAAACTGTTCCCGTTGTCACACACAATTTTGGATGGCATCCCGAACCGACACATGATGTGGTCCCAAATGAAGTTGATGACTTCCTTCTCCCTGATTTTCTCATATGCCTTAGCTTTAACCCACTTAGAAAAATAAGGGTTATCCAGATGCACTAAGCTCCCGCTATGCGCGGGGTCCAGAGAAGGGTCTGAACACAAGGGTTTATTGTACGCAGCATTACCCTGCATTTCTGCAAGAGGCTATTTTTCTACTTAGAAAAATAGTCAAGTCATAAATAAGATAAATTAAGCCTTAACCGGTGCCCGTGGAAGAAGGCCGACGATGTCCCACTTCATGAATAGCCATGGTGACAAGACCGAATGCAGTAGTTCCTCGGGCTGGTGAATCATCAGAGCATATCTTTGGCATTTGTCACATTTTTGTACGAACGCCTTCGCATCTTTTTCCATGTCGATCCAGTAACAGTTGACCCTAGTCACCTATTGAATCAAAGATTCGACGCCTGAATGGTTTCCACAATTGCTCTTGTGAACTTCCCTCAGAACGTACTCGATTTCTCCGGGTCCCAGACATATTGCTAGCGGGCCATTGAACATTCTTCTGAACAAGGTTCCATCCTCAGACAAGCTGAATCGGCTGCCTTTGTACGTAGGCCCCTCGATTATTTTGGATTTGAGGGAGGTTTCCCGGTCTTCAAATACTCTATGTATTTATTTTTCCAATCCTAGGTTAAGCTTGTGAAGTTTATTACAGCGTGACCTTCTTCTACTACCGATCTCATGAGTTGTACGAATGCTCCTGAGTTGAGCTCGTCGTCCTCGACCGACGACCCTAAGTTTGCAAGGGCATTAGCCTCACTATTTTGATCTTGAGGTGTCATGACCCAAAATCCAACTAGTCGTGATGGCACCTAACCCAATTCACTAGGTAAGCTAACTAATAACTATCCAATTCCAATAATATTTAATAAAACAATTAAGTAAATGAAATTATCTGAATCTTATACATTTCTCAAGGACTGTTAGTACAAATCATGAGCTTCTAAGATTAGAATTTACAAAGCTGGTATGAAATAAATACATCATCTATTCAAAACGTACATAAACAGATTTTTATAAATCTAAGGCTACCATGATCAAGAGGCAGCTACAACCGGAACGCAGGTATGTCTTCAATTCTAGCTCTTGTCGATCACAACAACATCAGTAGCCAACATCTGTATGAAAGTTGCAGAAGTTTAGTATAGGTACAACTGACCCCATGTACTCAATAAGTAACAAACCTAACCTTCGGTTGAAAGTGGTGACGATCTGGAACAAAAGTCGTGTCCAACCCCACTAGCCAATAACAATTCATAACGACGTAAAAAAGTAATAAAAGAAGTAACTCAGAGATAAAAAGCTTAGCTTATTCATAGTTCCCGAAAATAGTTCCACTTTTCAAGTATATCAGTGAAAACCCAAGTCTTTTACCGAAATTGCCAAAAATACGAGTAAGTTTTAAAATTGTAATTTTGCCCAAAAGCTTTCCACGGTAAATGCTTCATTTTCAAATAGCATGAGGAAAATACATCTCTATGCCTATATGTCAATATGTGTGAGAAGTTAATGATGACGTGATACCATACAACATAAGGAAAAATACATCTCTATGCTTGTATGTCAAGTGTGCATGACAAATGCGACGCAACTCAATGATAAAACCATATGCATACTCTCAGAGTATGAATTCACTCAGACGTCCCAATCACTCAGTCCTCACAGTCACTCTATACTCCCAATCACTCGGCACTCGACACTCAACACTTAGTAGGTACCTGCACCCATTGGGGGTGTGTACAGACTCTGGAGGGGCTCCTTCAGCCCAAGCGCTATAACAAGCCAATCATGGTATAAATCAGTAAAACATGTTGCGGCGTGCAGCCCACTAACATCATAAATCAATAAAACATGTTGTGGCGTGCATCTCGGTCCCATAAACATCCTAACCATTAGGATTTCGGTCTTACTTAGTCATCAATCTCTCCAGTCTCTTGGGCTTTCAATGTCATGAAAAATTAACCCAAAAATAATGATGTGTGTCACACCTCCTTTTTACCTACACCCCGGCAAGAGGGGCATAAGGGAGTTTTTTCCAATTAAAGTGACAATCAAAACAAGATTATTTATTTATTAAATTCAGAGTCGCCACTTGGGATAGTTTATTGTGTCCCAAGTCACCGGTTCAAATCCCGAATCGAGAAAAGATTGACTCTATTTTACAGTCCGTGAACACAAAAATTTGGGTAAGGAATTCTGTTAACCCGGGAGAAGGTGTTAGGCATTCTCGGATTCCGTGGTTCTAGCACGGTCGCTCAACTATTATAATTGGCATATTATCTGATTTTAAATACTTTTGAACCTATGTGCATTTTAAAACCGCCTTTATTCATTTTTAGGAAGATTACAACGTTATTTAAAATATATTTCGAACCGCATCACATAAATGCACTCGCAGTCCGCAACATATTTTATCTAACGTTGTGATTTGGATTTGGGTCACATAAATGCGCACCCGAGTTTAGGAAGGTAAATTATTAAAATGACGTGCCTAAAGCAACTACACATTTTTAATTTTGCGAGGGCCATGGAAAATTTGCTAAATGGCACGCCTCGAGTTCTAAGGATTAAATCAAAATTAATTAAATGAGGGTCATGCAATTGTCATTTTTGTTTGGCATGGCGCCCCTCAATTCTAATTTAAGAAGGAATTCAAATTATACTCGGAGGGCCATGAACTATTTATGTTATCTAGTATGGCTCACCCCCACTAATCAAAGAAGCTTAATTGCCCAAACACTAATGGACAAGGATTCTACCATGTTTCAAGCTAACAGAATATATTTAAATAAAAAAAGGAGTTAATGGTTTGAAGCTAAAACTTGGGCCCAACGTGAGGCCCAGTAGCTTACAAATGTAATACCATTCGGAGTGGCCAATTAGCATTAGTCCAAGCTAGGCCCAAGAGGGAGCCTGGATTGGAACGAGACCAGCTTCAACCAACGAGAGGACTCCACTTCGAATCCCCACACGGCACAGAACGTGGGCTCTCAAATTTTCAGACCAAATTGTTTTTTTAAGGAAATCCAACAATTAATAAACGAGGCTCCACCATTAAACCGCTTTTTTGTTGATGTTGCTACTCTATAGTCTAAATTACATGACAACATTAATTGAGTTAGGTTAAAGCTAAGCAAGATTAAACTAAACACTCATTTCAGAACCTTAACTAATTAATACACGTTGCTCAATTAAACTTCTATCTCTATTTTTAGCAGTCACTAGTCAAGCCTGTTTAGGAAAAGAATAAAGAATCACTGGGCCTGAGAAAACCTGCCCCAAGCAATAATGATAGACCAATTTCTCTGCAAAAGAACTCATATTCCAAAGCTTAGCACTCAGAACATTTAAAGAGCAGAAGTGAGGACCTCCAGCCTCAATATCGGGTCTAAACTGGTGCAAAACCAACACAATTGACAAATGGACGTGCATCACCAAATACCATCACTATCCAATAATTAACACACCCCAAAGCTTTGACTATCACTAACCAATCATGTCCAAAATGACTCATAACGATGAATCAATTAACAGAGAAATAGCCTTAATACAGTCCCATTTTGACTTAAATCACATGAGGGAGTGTAAGATCCAAATACTGATTTATTCAGCACATTCTACATAGAGTCTGACATATTCAAAGCCATTTTTACCTCAACAAAACCGTATTTAATTCTTAAAGTAACTACATAATATTTGAAAGAACATGAAACAAAAGAAAAGGAATAAACTAAGACATGAACTAAAGGCATAATATTCAAACATCAGGAGTTCCATTTCTATTTCTCAATCTCCAGTAGGTATATCCCATTGTATGAAGGTCAGGGACATGTACCTGGTGATGAATAAGACAAAATCAAGAGAAAATGAAGGGTCAGTAGAGCAGTAGCAGAAATTCACAATAGTAAACCCAGAAGATTAATTTGAGCAATCCAAAACCCAGCTCAATCGAGCAGTAACCACAGCAGACTCCAAACTCTTTTGAAACAAAACCAAACTCAATCCGTTTTTAATCACTAATCGACCAGAAATTGGTTTTTGCAAATCTAAAAAATATTCAGAAAAGGAATTCAATAACACAGTGAAATTGCAGCCGTCTTTGTTTTTCTGTATTTTTAGCTCTCCAGTTCTCTATTTCTGCCTTGAAAGGCAAGAAAATGTGCCTTTAAAGGCAAGGGAAGTAGGGCAACCTAGAAATGTTCAGTTTTGGACCTTCAATCCTTTCTCAATTTTGTTTTTTGCTACTTAATCCTTAGCTAATTTTCCTTTTTGTTGAACTACCCTTAATGTAATTATCAGATTATCACAACAGCCCCTACCCCAGCTTCTAGGAAGCTTCCTAGTTAGTTAACAAAAGATTCTTCACCTACACTACCCAAATTACCCTCCAATTCCCTTGTTTTTACTGCGCCATACCATATGGGTCAAGTTGACCCAAGATTCAGCCTCAAACCTAGGCTTGCGACCCGGACTGACTTCCCTTCTCTTTGGGCTTTCAATTTTAACAGGAACCCAACCCAATTCAGTAATTCACAATAAACCCACCCAGTTTCGAACTGAAATCAGAAACAACAAAAAAAGAAAAAGAACTACCTAACACTAAATATGAGAATTAAATAAATGCAACTAACATGCTCTTACTTTAATCATGCCAACAGAAATTGCTTTAACAAATGAACAATAACAAGGAACAGAAAAGATGAACGGAAGAAGATGGAATGAAGAACAAAAGAACGGAGAAAAGGAGACGAACGAGGGTACCTAACAATAGACGCGAATGAACATAGTTTGAAAGACTTCGGACTTCTTGATTTTGAGCCAAAATTAGTCTCAATCATGCGTTCTTGTCAAAAACGGATGAGCAAGACCAGTTTCGACTCCAAACCTCTTATCAAAACTGGAAAATTTGTTTCCTCTTCTCCCCTTTCAGATCCAGACTTGGCTCCGTATGGTGATGATTTGAAGAATTATGGTGAGATATTAAGGTTCAGGGGTGAAGGAAGGTTGTAGAGCCGGATTTTGGTGGAGAATGGAGCTCCTTTGCTTTGTGAAAATGGCGGAACCTAGGGCTGATTAGGGTTGAGAGATATAAGAGAGATGGGAGACGGGGAAGCTGACTCGTCTCTAAGATTTTCGGACAGATATAAGGGAATTAGGTCTTTAGTTCCTAACCATTAGATAGATGGAGATGAACGACCAGTATTGACAATTACCAAACTATGTCGTTTAGGTTGTGATGGGGCTAGACCGGGTTATGGCCAAACTGGAGTGGGTTTCAGAGAGGAAAGGATTTGGGCCTGAGAATTTTTTAATTAAACATGGCCCAACTGACCTCTTATTCTTTGCCTTTCATCTTTTCCAATTTCAAATCAATTTTTCCAACAATTCTTTTTCTTCTTCTTTTTTCAAAATTAAATTAAAATCTAAATTAAATCCTAAAACCTAATTACCCTATCAAAAACACCAATTAACCTAAATAATAATTGTCACAATTAAAAACAAAACCAAATTAAAAAAAACTACTCAAAAATCAAAATTAAGATTAAAAGTGCAAATTAAACTATTTTTTTGTGATTTTCCCATTTTATAAAACAACTAATTACTAATTAATTCTTAAAAAGGCAAAGTTAAATACTAAATGCACATGCAATATATTTTTTGTATTTTTATTAACTAAATAAAGTAAATATGCACAGACCAATGCAAACACTTTGATAGAAAAATGCCACAAAAATCCACAATATTGCAAACAATGAAGAAATTATTTTGTTTTGAATTTGTGGGAGTAATTCATATAGGACAAAAATCACGTGCTCACAGCTGCCCCTCTTTGCTCGGAAACACGAAGAGTTTTTGTGCAAAGATAAAGTGAGTGAATACGAGCGATTTTTGCCCGTTCGAATACTCCGTGGGAAGCTTTTTCTGAAAAATTTGACCGCACCCTACTTCCGAGGCTGCCTACATATCCTTGGCTGTAAAGGAATCAGGTCAGTGTAGTTTGGGAAGTTTTGGTAGCTGAGACTACCATGAAGCTCTGATTTCACTGTTGTTGTTGTTGCTGCTACTGCTTACTGAACCCATTATTACACCATGTTAAAATAAATGAAGCTAGAATAAGCTATGATCTATGCATTACAAGAATCCTATCTATATCTTCAAACTTGATCTTGCGGTTCTTGTTGCCTTGTTGATTTGTTGCCGACTTGAGTTGTAATCTGAGATGTTTTTCCTTTTCTCTAGGTGGACGCCTGACTGCTGAACTTGAACTGTATTTTGAGATGCTTTCCCTTTCTCCAGGTGGACGCCTGATGGTTGAACTTGAATTGTATTCTCGTGCTCTCCAGGTGGGCTCCTGACTGCTGAACTTGAATTGTATTCCCGTGATCTCCAGGTGGGCGCCTAACTGCTGAACTTGAATTGTATTCCCGTGCTCTCTAGTTGGGCTCCTGATTGCCGAACTTGAATTGTATTCCCGTGCTCTCCAGGTGGGCGCCTGACTGGTGAACTTGAATTGTATTCCCGTGCTCTCCAGGTGGACGCCTGATTACTGAACTTGAATTTTATTCCCATGCTCTCCAGGTGGGCACCGGACTACTAAACTTGAATTGTATTCCCGTGCTCTCCAGGTGGGTGCCTGACTGCTGAACTCGAACTGCTTCTCCCTCTTCTCCAAGTGGGTACCTGATTTCAACAAAATAGACAAAACAAAGAAATTTTTTTGCCCTAGTTTGGTAGCTGGGCACATATATGAGTGTTAAACTGAATCATGTTACCGAATATTACTAAGAATTTGAAAGCTAAATCCCACTATCCAGGAGGGTCTGACAACTCCTAGTTAAATGATAGTTTTAAAAGCTGAATTATGTTTTCTAAAGGTGTGACTTCCGCTAAATCTTGTTATCTAAGAGGGTCTTAAACTACACCCCATTATCCAGGAGGGTCCTGAAAATCAAAAAACAAGTATTATCTTAAAAGTGACAATTTTTATGGCTGAATTACACTACCCTACAACAGAGCTTACGCTAAGCTTGTTATCTAATGGAAATCTTAAAGTTAGGTCCCATTATTTAGGAGGGTCCTGAAAACTCCTAATTGGATTATATTTCAAACATGCAAACTTTTAAGCCAACTTATATTCCTTTGGGATATATTTATACTAGATTTTGCTATTCAGGATTGTTTTAAATTTTAAACTAGGTCACATTTTCCAGGAGGGTCCTCAGAATCAAAAGTCAAACCTGTCTGGTGCTTGCTTTTCCCCTACGGAGGGTTTCTCCGAAACAATCGAAACTTTATGCCCATGTTTCAATCAAAGAAAAATCTTGTCAATTTAAAATGTGGTGGTTAGTCTATGGCATTCTTGCTGAAAGTGGTCTCCCCGCTGTCGTTCTTTGTTTTGACTGACTACCCCTGAACTGGCCAAGAACCGCTTGATTTCCCGACTGACTTTCAAACCTCCGTGACTTTGGATGACCCGAGTGTTCTATACCCAAACCGTTGTGTTACATCTCTGACCCATCTATTTGAACCTCTGCATTTCCCACAAAATTACCAAACAATTTTACCGATGGAACTTCTGCTGACCTTTTATCCCACTTCACATCATACTATCTTTAGCAATGCATTGAACGCCCTGTGCCTTGTGCAACTTTGGAAGTTGGTAGTAAGCTTTGTAATTCCTTCTTATTTGCTTAAACAGAATTGACATTGGGAACATCTTAGAGAAATAAACCCAAAAGAAATGAAATGCAATGACTTTCAGAGCTAAGGATAAGAAAAATCCAAAACGGGAAGACTATCTGAAGGGGAAAAAGAAAAGAGACTTATTTGAGTGGAGCAGCTGGCACCAATGATCATGACATGCATTTCAGATTAATCGGCCCAATATGTCCAACCAATCAACTTTCAGGTGTTGTACTTTGTGCCCCGAGACCTTCTAAACCTAATTTCTTTGCCAAAACCTTGACCTTGTTCGACCTGCGGTGCCCTGAAGGATTTTTACCAATAGACCTCTCTCATTTGTTCATCTCTCAACTCACTTTCGCCTCAAGGTGCCCGTGAAGGTTTTCACCAACAAGACTCTCTCATTTTTTATTTCTCTCAGCTCTCGTTGCCTTACAGTGCCCGTGCGGGTTTTCACCAATAAGACTCTCTCATTTTTTATTTCTCTCAGCTCTCGTCGCCTTACGATGCCCGTGAGGGTTTTCACCAATAAGACTCTCTCATTTTTCATTTTCCTGCTTGGACCAGAGTGTTGCCCCTGATATGAATCACTTCTACTTGCTCGACTTGGCATCTCTCGAAGCTGATCAGGAGGTCTTTCTTTGGACCGTAACGTGGGCTTTTGGATAAGGTTAGAAACAAAGGGTGTCAAAAGGCTCAAAACAATTCAAATGGGTTCAAAATTACAACTTTCAGAATCAAATTTCTTACTACAACCACAACTTCTGCCCCAGTTTCTTTGCTTGGGGACTTTTGGATTTTTGTTTTGATGGGACCGAACCGTGAGACTGCCTACGTATCTTTAAAAGGAATTAGGTCGAACGTAGTTCATGTCATAGAAATTGCTTTGTTGTTGTGATTTTCTCTTATCTCTTTCTTTTCTTTCTCTCTTTTTCTTTCCTTTTCTTTTTGTTGTTTTGTTGGTTTTTTTTCTTTTTCTGTTTTCCTTTTCTTCTTCTTTTTTCTTTTTTTTTTCTTGTACTTATCTTTCACGCTTGTATTTCTGATCTCTGCTACTGATTCCAAAAGAGGGATATGAAAGAAAATAAATAAGGCTCAAAGGGGGTAACAAAGGATAAAGTGTTTAGATAACAGAACAAAATGCCTTCGTCATTACAATTTACAAAATATGCCAAGTACAAACAAATACAATTTAACCAAAGAAAATCATACATAGTATCTCTTGACCGCATCGGAATTGATGGCCATCTCTACACACTTGCCTTCTATATCTGTTAAATACAAAGCACCATTTGACAATACTCTAGTTACGATGAACGGCCCCTGCCAGTTTGGAGCAAACTTGCCTTTGGCCTTAGCCTGATGTGGAAGGATACGTCTCAACACTTGCTGACCTACTTCAAACTTCCGTGGACGCACCTTCTTATTATATGCTCTTGCCATTCTCTGTTGATACAATTGGCCATGACACACAATTGTCAATCTTTTCTCATCGATCAAACTCAATTGATCCAGGCGGGTTTTGACCCACTCAACATTATCGATTTCAGCTTCCGCGACAATTTGAAGGGATGGGATTTCCACTTCTGCGAGTATCACTACTTCGGTGTCGTACACCAGCAAATAAGGAGTCACCCCTACTAAAGTACAAATAGTAGTGCGATAACCTAGCAATGCAAAAGGCAGCTTTTCATGCCACTGTTTAGAACCCTCCACCATTTTCCAAAGTATCTTCTTTATATTCTTGTTGGCCGCTTAAACTGCTCCGTTTGCCTTGGGGCGGTAAGGGGTGGAATTGCGATTTGTAATCTTGAACTGCTGACATACCTCTTTCATCAGATGATTATTGAGATTAGCCCCATTGTCTGTAATGATCACCTTTGGTATCCCAAACCGACAAATGATATTTGAATGCACAAAATCAACCACCTCTTTCTTGGTTACAGACTTGAACGTTTTAGCCTCTACCCACTTGGTGAAATAGTCGATGGCCACTAGAATGAACTTGTGCCCATTTGATGCTGATGGCACAATTGGCCCAATGACATTCATGACCCACGCAACAAAGGCCACGCTGCAGACATTGTATGCAATTCAGATGGTGGAGAATAAATCAAATCTCCGTGCACTTGGCACTGATGACACTTGCACACGAAATTAATACAATCTCGCTCCATAGTGAGCCAATAATAACCTGCTCGGAGAATCTTCTTTGCCAGCACGTACCCACTCATATGCGGTCCACAGACTCCAGAATGTACCTCGGTCATGATAGTTGTGGTCTGTCTAGCATCTATGCATCTCAATAATCCAAGATCCTGAGACCTTTTGTACAAAACCCCTCCGCTGAAGAAAAATCTGCTCGCCAACCGACGAATTGTTCTCTTTTGATCACCTGTGGCTTGTATCGGATACACCCTCATCCTGATATATTCCTTGATATCGTGAAACTAAGGCTCACCATCAAGTTCTTCTTCTATCACATTACAGTAAACATGTTGATCATGGACCTGAATATGCAACGGGTCAACATAAGCCTTATTCGGGTGATGTAACATTGACGCATTGAAGCCAAAGCATCAGCAACCTCATTATGTATCCTTGGAATATGCCTGAACTCTACTGATCAAAACCGTTGATAAAGATCATGCAAACATTGTCGGTACAGTATCAGTTTCAAATCTCGTGTTTCTCATTCCCCTTAGATCTGGTATACCACAAGGTCCGAGTCTCCCAACACCAAGACTTCCTGGACACCCATGTCTGCAGCTAACCTCAAACCCAAAATGCACTCCTCATACTCAGCCATGTTGTTAGTACAGTAAAAATGAAGCTGAGTCGTAACAGGGTAGTGATGTCCTCTTTCAGAAATCAGTACAACTCCTATCCCAACGCCTTTCATATTAGTAGCTCCATCAAAGAAGAGTTTCCAACCTGGATCCTCAACTTGTTCCAACTCATCAATGTTCATTACCTCTTAATTAGGGAAGTAAGTCTTCAAAGACTCATATTCTTTATCCACTAGGTTCTTAGCCAAATGGTCGGCCAATGCCTGGGCTTTCATCGCAGTCCAGGTCACATAAACGATGTCAAATTCTGTGAGCAAAATCTGCCACTTTGCGAGCCTCCCTGTGGGCATGGGCTTCTGAAAGATATAATTTAATGGATCCAAATGAGAGATGAGGTAAGTAGTGTAAGATGACAAATAATGCTTTAGCTTCTGTGCCACCTATGTTAGGGCGCAACATGTCCTTTCCAGGTAAGTGTACTTAACCTCGTAAGATGTGAACTTCTTGCTGAGATAATAGATGGCTTGCTCTTTCCTGCCGGTGATATCATGCTGACCCAACACGCAACCAAATAAATTATCCAAAACCGTCAAATACAAAATCAAAGGTCTCCCCGGTTCTGGTGGCACCAACACAGGTGGGTTTGACAAATACCCCTGTATCTTATCAAATGCTTCTTGACACTCGTCTGTCCACTTGATCGCAGCATCTTTCTTCAGCAGCTTGAAGATAGGCTCACAGGTTGTCGTAAGCTGAGCAATAAACCTGCTGATGTAGTTCAACCTCCCTAATAGACTCATCATTTCACTCTTGTTCCTTGGAGGTGGCAGTTCCTGGATAGCTTTAATCTTTGATGGGTCCAATTCAATACCTCGGCGGCTGACTATGAATCCCAACAATTTTTCACATGTCACACCGAATGTGCATTTTGCAGGATTGAGCTTAAGATTGTACCTGCGAAGCCTTTGGAAGAACTTTCTCAAATCCCTGACATGGTCAGACTGCTTTCTAGACTTTATGATCACATCATCCACATAAACCTCGATCTCCTTGTGTATCATGTCGTGGAATATGGTCGTCATTGCCCTCATGTAAGTTGCCCCATCATTTTTCAAACTGAAAGGCATGACCCTGTAGCAGTATGTTCCCCATGGCGTGATGAATGCCGTCTTTTCTGCATGTTCCTCATCCATTAGAATCTGATGTTAGCCCACATAGCAATCCACGAAAGACCCAATCTCATGTTTGGAACAATTATCAATCAAAATGTGGATATTTGGCAACGGGAAGTTATCCTTTAGGATTGCCTTGTTGAGATCCCGATAATCAACACACACCCTGGTCTTACCATCCTTCTTTGGTACAGGCACAACGTTGTCTAACCAAGTGGGATACCGCGTGACTCGAATGACTTTTGCCTCAAACTGCTTTGTGACTTCCTCCTTAATCTTTACACTCATGTCTGTTTTAAACTTCCTTAACTTCTATTTGACGGGAGGAAATTCCGGGTCAGTGGGCAATTTGTGAACCACCAAGTCGGTGCTTAAACTTGGCATGTCGTCATATGACCATGCAAAAATATCTTTGTACTCAAACAATGCTTTAATTATCTCCTCCCTGAGTTGAGGTTCAAGATGGACACTTAGCTTAGTTTCTCTGATATTATCTAGGTCCCCTAAATTGATTGCTTATGTATCACTCAGGTTAGGCTTAGGTTTTTCTTCAAAATGGCTTAATTCTTTACTAATCTCTTCAAAGGCCTCATCCTCATCATATTCCGATTTATCATCACACTCTATTTCTTGAATTACTATTTCAGAATTAGATTGGCTTTTAAGACTGGGCCGGAGATTCCTCATGCATGTCATGCCATTGAAACCAGCATAAAAAGAACTGTACAAGGAAGAAAAGAAAAACAAAAATAAAACAATCAGGAAGGAAGAAAAAGGGAAATTGCATTTCATTGAAATTATAGATAACAAGGTTTATACATCCAAACGAACGAAACATAGAATCTGAATTACAACCCTGGAATAATCCAGATAAACTGAAAGAAAATGAAAGCAAACTACCAAAACTCCCTCCGAGTAGGAAGAGGAGTAGTTTCCCAATTGTTAATCTTTGCATTAGGCCCAACAAATTGCACATATGCCTTGCTAGAACCCTCTCCAGCTTCCACCATGTTCACATCATCGAATAACTTCTTGAACCTTTCAATCATTTCTTTATCAGGACCAACCACAGAACTGGGAACTGTTGTTACTGGGCGTTTCTTGGTGCCAGGCCTGACAAATGATCTGTAGAGGCGTGGGATGGGCTTTGGGAGGACCCATGCCCTCTGTTTCAACTTCCTGGCTCTTTTCACGTCCGCAACTGTGGGCTTGAACCCCAAACCAAATGTATCCATGTTTTTGGGGAGAGACATCGGTTGTACGATACCTTGTAAAGATGCACCCAAACCTTTGCCAGGTACAAAAGCATTTTTCAACATTTCAACAGCTACCATGACTGATGCAGCAGCTACCCTCGGAGTTGGAACGCACTTCCCTTCTAGAATTTTCTGTTCCGATACTTTGTCAAAAACCTAATAAACCCATGGCCCTTGTCGTCTTCAAACTCTATGAACGGAATAATGGCATCACTGGGAACACACAAATTATCTTCGTCGTGCACAACAATTTCCTGTCTATCCAATTCAAACTTGACCATTTGATGCAGAGTAGACGGGACCGCTTTGGCAGCATGAATCCAAGGTCGACCTAACAACAAATTGTAAGAAACAGCCACATCGAGCACCTGAAACTCCATGGTAAATTCAACTGGCCCTATTGTAAGCTCAAGCACTATGTCCCCGACTGAATCTTTCCCCCCACCGTCGAATCCCTGAACGCAAATACTATTCTTATGAATTCTTTCATCATCCACCTTCAACTTGTTCAGAGTGGAGAGAGGGCAAATATTCGCACTAGAACTATTGTCGACCAGTACCCGATTAACCACAGAATCTTCGTATTTCACCGTAAGATAGAGGGCTCTATTGTGCTCAGTACCCTCCACGAGCAACTCATCATCAGAAAAAGTGATTCTATTTACCTCAAATATCTTGTTAGTTATCTTCTCCAAGTGGTTTACTGAGATTTTATCAGGAACGTGGGCCTCATTCAGGATCTTCATCAAAGCCCAACGATGCTCATCTGAATGGATCAATAATGACAATAGTGAAATCTGAGATGGTGTCTTCCTCAACTACTCCACAATGGAATAGTCCTGCACTTTCATTTTTCTCAAGAATTCCTCTGTTTCTTCCTCGGTCACAGCTTTCTTCACTAGCACCAGGTTATCTTTGGAGATCTTAGCTTTTCTCAACTCTTCGGGGGTAAAGCATCTCCCCGATCGCGTCAAACCATGGGTATCACAAACGTCTTCTTTAACCTCTTTTCCCTTGTAAGTCATTGTCACTCGTTCATAATTCCACGGGATTGCCTTGTTGTTGACTATCGGTAATTGAGTTACCAGCTTGATAATGACAGGATCTGTGATGGCACCCTCCATAATTACAACAGGCTTGTTCTCCACTCCCGGCACAACCACTTTTGCTTTTTCTTGTTTCATTGCAACCCCATTTGAGGACCCCTTCTCGACTACCACAGATGGTTTACTGTATGTTACCTTCAACTTGATCACTGACTCCTCACTTGTTGACTTTTCAGTCGGCCTGACCTCACTGGACCGAATCATCATGACGGTCTGTGAAGACTTCTTGGGCTCCCCTACCCTATGCACTATCTCGATCATATTTGTCTCATGATGGGCCAGCAACAGATTCTGATTGATATTGGGCGCCTCTGGAGCTTGGACCTCAATCTGATGGGTATCAATGAGCTCTGGAATAACTATTTTCAATGGCCAGCATTTCTCTATGTCGTGCCCCGGAGCACCAGAACAATATTTGCAACTCACGGAGTGATCAAGATTTCTCGGAGGAGGATTTGGCAGTTTTGACTCAATCGGATTCAGCATACCCAATTGTCTCAGCCTAGGGAATAAACTAGTATAGGATTCTCCCAATAGAGTGAAGGTTTTCTTCTTCTGTAACCTCTCATTCATGAATGCTTGATTAGGCCAGAAACATGTTCAAGGGGGATTTTGGTAGGCTTTTGGCGGTGGATAGACATTTTGTGGAGCTGGGTAGGTATTCTCTGGGGTTGGCGCATGCCATTGCGCGTGGGAAGGAGGTTGGGTATATGTTTGGGCATGGTGGATGGAAAAATGGGGGTCTGGTGATGGGTAGTAGTGTTGTGGTGGGCTATATGGGGTATGAGGGTAGGTTTTGTGGTGGGGTCGAGGCTAATGATAGTGGTGAGGTGAACCCCTGGGTTCGAACCAAGCTCCTGAATCGATCGTTGCTATATCCTCTTTCTTCTTCTTTCCAATTACCCCCAGTTACACTTTGAATGGCCTGGGTGGTTGTCTTAATAGCCGAATAGCTCATGATTTTGTTTGTCTTGATCCCTTCTTCTACCATACCGCCCATCTTTACCACTTCGTTGACGGACTTGCCTATAGCTGATACCAGATGACCGTAATAAGTAGGTTCTAAGGCCTACAGAAAATAATCCACCATTTCACTTTCTTTTATTGGAGGGTCAACCCTTGCTGCCTGCTCTCTCCACCTAAAACTATACTCCCTGAAACTTTTATTGTGCTTTTTCTCAAGTTTCATCAAAGACAAATGATCCGAAATTATTTCGAGATTGTACTAGAAGTGACAAGCAAATGTCTGGGCTTGAGCATCTCATGTGTACCATCTTCCGTGATCCTGCCGAGTATACCATTCCAGCGCTGATCCACTCAGACTTTGACTGAAATACGCAATTAACAGCTCGTCTTTCCCGCCATCTCCCCTCATTTTGCTACAAAAACCTCTCAAATGCGCCACTGGATTACCTTGCCCATCATACAAAT
This sequence comes from Nicotiana sylvestris, assembly GCF_000393655.2. NCBI lineage: Eukaryota > Viridiplantae > Streptophyta > Magnoliopsida > Solanales > Solanaceae > Nicotiana > Nicotiana sylvestris. The sequence continues at coordinate 148,660,172 of NC_091066.1, read as the reverse complement.
CAAACTAGGGCATCTTAAACCCTGCCGGCAATTGCATATTTGGAAACAGACATAGGTCTTTGTAGGCCACACTTACTTGACCTCCCAACCCCCGCATGTCTCTAAATGACTGTTCCAGGCTTTTAACTTTCCTGAACATCTCCTCCTGTTCGGGAGTTTTAGATGGTTTTTCGGTTTCCACAGAGACGTCAAAATGAGGAGTGTAGGAATAGGGTTCTGGAACCAGTTGAACGACCATGCTAGAACCACGAAATCCCAGAATGCCTAACACCTTCTCCCGGGTTAACAGAATTCCTTACCCGGATTTCTATGTTCGCGGACTGTAAAACAGAGTCAATCTTTCCTCGATTCGGGATTTGAACCAGTGACTTGGGACACCATAAACTATCCTAAGTGGCGACTCTGAATTTAATAAACAAATAATCCCGTTTCGATTGTCACTTTAATTGGATAAAACTCCCTTATACCCCCCTTGCCGGGGTGTAGGTAAAAAGGAGGTGTGACAGCTCTGGCGACTGTGCTGGGGACCGAACCCAGAATATCTGGTTCAGGGTTCAGAATTCGAGTTTAGATGAATTGTTATATTTTGTTTTATTTGTTATCTGATTTTGTTACATGTTTGGGCTTAATGTGCTACATGTTGCTTTTACCGCTTTGATATTATCTGAACTGTATATAAACTACTACGAAATCCTTCTCTTCTCATCTTCGGGGATGTGCTCGCTGGTTGAAACTCCCTATTATGTTAGCTTCATACCTTGAAATAAGAAAGAGGCTCGGACAAGTTACTAAGCCAGATGGCCTTTTGGTTCCCGGTACGTAGCCCCCTCCTTGGCTCGAGTCGTCCGCACAGGTACACAAGTCTAGAACAAATACCCAGGTTTTGAACCTAGAATAACTTAGCCTCATGCCGGATCCCTAGTAGGAACATTTGTTTGCATCATTTGCATTTAACTTTGGAGACTCAACACAGGGGTTGGGTCTGTCTAGGATAGGTGTACCCGAAATGAAAAGACCATCCTGATGCATCTTACTTGCTACTTGTGCATTCATTTGCTTCAGATTTGCATGTTGACCGGCTTATAGGGGAAAGGTTGAGAGAAGAAAAGTCAATGTGAGGGCTAAGGGGGATAATTGCTTGTTTTTGAAAAACCGATGTCCCAAAATATACTGAAACTCTATCAAAAAGAAAAAGAGATTTTTTTTTGTTTTGAAAAAAAATTGGTTTTTGTTTTGTCAAAATTTCCCGAACTACGCCAGTTTGATTCTCACCGGATGTGGGATACGTAGGCAACCCCCATCGGGTCCAACTTCCCTTTTTGCAAAATAACCCAAAAGAACCAAAAATCTTATTATTTTTTGTGGTGAGCAAGCAACACGACGCCATTCTTGTCAAAATTAGCCGAATGTCCCTAGAAGGACGCCAGAAGGATGTTTTTGCAAGAACAACCGCCTTTGGTCTCTTTTTTAAATTTTTGGCCAGTTGTCAAACACAACCTTAAAATCTTCTCACGGAAGTGTTGAAAGGCCATATTTGCAAAGTCGGGTTTTTATTTTTGACATGAATAAAAAAGAGTGTTAACTTTGTTTTTGGAGTCAAATGAATCATGATTTTGCTTAACCACCCTAATAAATGTACAGAATGAGCACGAATCAAAATTTGCCAATAATAATCATGAACAAGATCCCTATGGAGCTGCACATGTGGTGGAACGATCTGGGTAAATCAGCGCAAGATACGGTCAATCTATACTTGGGAGGCCTCATCGGGTTGCTGAAGATTAATCTTAGGGGAGACATCATAAAGGCATTGGTTACATTTTGGGACCCAGCCCACAACGTATTTCATTTCTCAGATTTTGAAATTACCCCAACCTTGGAAGAAATAGCCGGATATATTGGGGGTCCCAAAGTTCCTCTGAGACACCAGTACTTGATTGCTCCAAGGGCCGTAGCCGTACACAGGTTCTTAGATTCATTAAAGATAAGCAGGGGGTCCACATCCCAGATCTGGCAGCTGGCTTTTGTACTCTGCAGTTTATATACAAGAGATATGGTCATGTAGGGGGGTTTAACAATCCAGAAAATAAAATCTATAGCAAAGGAAACCGCCTCAAATGGGAAGAACACAAATGTTTTGCATTTATGGTAGATTTCTTGGGCCTATTGTTGTTTTCCCGGAAAGATGAGAATATCGATATACGGATAGCTGGGGTTGTCAGCACTTTGCTTACTCAGGCTAAAAGTGCCCTCGCACCCATGATAGTGTCTGAGATCTTCCGTGCACTCACAACCTGCAAAGCCAGAGGAAACTTCTTTGAAGGGTGCAACTTGTTGTTACAGATGTGGATGATTGAACATCTATGTCATCGTCCTCAATTCATGAGTTACGAGTCGACAGAGAAGAGCTGCATAGAGGAATTCCATACAAGAGTTGATGGGTTTAGCTTACCAGAGGGGGTCACAGAATGGGTATCACATATCCATTCCATCAGTGCAAGTCAAATAGAGTGAACGTTTGGGTGGCTTCCCGTAGATGAGATCATATACATGCCAGCTACCGGGCCTCACTTCCTTTTGATGGGTCTCAGGAGTATCCAGCCTTATGCCCCATATCGGGTTTTGAGACAGTTAGGGAGATGTCAAATGGTTCCCAGGGATGAAGACATTAGTCGCCATATGGTCAAGATTGGTCCCGATGGTCAGTTTCATGAAGCAGCGGTTCGCCAGATTTGGAGCGAGTGTCAGTACTTGACGACAAACACTTGAGAGTACGTGATCTATCTAGAGGTGAAGGTGCCCCAGGGTACCTTGCTTGGTATAAAAGGGAAGTTGAGTTTGGAAGGCCGGCCAAAAGGTCTCATCTTCAAGAATTTGTCGAGACGTCACAAGAGCAATGGGACTGGTTGGCCAAAGAAAATGAGTACCGAGCCACCATAAGCAGGCTGGAAAGGCAAGTCATGGACCTTCAGTTTGAGAATGGGTTGCAAGCCGCCGCAGATGAAGGCGAGAAGAAGAAGTTAACTCAGGTAAAATGAAGCCCTCAAAGTTCAAATTCAGAAAATGAGAATAGCTGCTAGAAACCCGGAAAGAAGCCAAGCGGATGAAAGGCTTATAAACAGTCTGAAAAAGAAAGCCCTTGAGTGTCAAGATGACCTGGAAAAGTCTGAGGCCAGCCTAGCAAAAATCCAGGCACGATGGGCAAAGAAGGCGGAAGAGCGAGCACAGTTTGTGCAACAAATGAAAAGAAAGTATGAAGGGACAATCGCCAGCCTGAAGAGAAAAATGACTACCCTCGAGAATGAGGCAGTCAAGCAGGCCAAGGACTTTAAAGCTGACAGGGAACACTGTTATGATTTGATGGCTCAGATGGAGGAAGAAATACAACAACTACAAAATCAACATCTCCACGACACTCAGGTGTTGGAAGCTCGGAGTCAGTAGGTCGGGCGTCTGCTTTAGGAAAAGGGTAGAATCCTAGAAAGGATTAGAACCATCGCCGATTATATTGTTGTGAAATGCCAAGCATGTGAGGATATGACTCGCACCACCTTCTTCGCGACAGTGATGACATTTGTCTGACAGATAATGAGTGACTTGGAAAGGCTTCAAAGGGATCTTGCATATAGGCCCGTGGCTAGACCGAATGATGTCCCACGGGCCCCAAGAGTATTGAGGCATTGATGTATTCATGATTTTCATTGGAGTCTGTTAGTCTGTTTGCGAGTCAGTACTTTCTTTTGTTGGAGTCTGTTAGTTGGTTTTCGAGTCTGTTGTTTTCACTTTCTGTCAGAGTCTGTTGGTCTTGTTTTGAGTCAGGGCCTGTTAATTTCCCTTATCGAGTTTGTTAATTTTTAGGAGGAGTCATTGTAATCAAAACTGTTTTATTTTATGGAAAAATTTGAAAATTCCAAAATGTGTTTATCATTTACTTTTACATTTATTTCCCCAGAACTACGCACGGTCTGATTCATGCGGGGTCATGATACGTAGAAAATCTCCGTAGGATTCGACCATAACCAAAAGAAAGAAAAAGAGTGATAAAAAAGAGAGAGGGGAAAAGTAAGAGAGAAAAGAAAAAGAAAAGAGAGAGAAAATAAGAAACGGTGGGAAAAGAGCAATGGCAAAATGATAAGTTAGGATTTTAACATGTTTTATGCCCCTACTTGCCTATGCTTTGATCATATATTGTTATAAAATAGTCCTAAAAGTCTCACAAGTTGTGCTTGATTGCAGGTTTGGTCGACAAAGTGACAAAATGTCAAAGATCGGCTCAAAAAGGAGTGAAACCTGCACAAGTATCAAAGACCAAGAAATTTAAGAAAAGAAGGCCTAGTACGGACCGCGCAAAGTGGAATGCGGCTGCACTAAGTGGTTCAGAGAGTTGGTGAATCAGGCTAGAAGAAGCGCGGCCGCGGTACACATCTCGCGGTCCGCGGTGAAGGCTCTGCGGCCGCACTACTATTTTGTGCGGTCCGCGGTCATGAGGTTTAGAGAGATGAAGTTTGCAAAGCCAGTGCCATGCGGTCCGGGGTCGTGGTTGCGCGGACCGCGCCAGCTCCCTCCACGGCCACGATCTTTTCTACGCGGTCCACGGAGTACAAGTTCAGAGAAGCAGGAGTGAGACTAATGCGGCCGCTGTCCATTTAATGCGGCCCGCACTGACCCCGTAGGGGTATTTTTGTCCAGTTTTTCCAGCCTAGTATAAATAGAACATTTTACCATTTTTAGGTAATTAGATACATCAGTGGAAAGTTGCGCTCGTGAGAACATATTTTGTAGCCATTTTTGGCACTTTTGCTTTACATTTATGATAGATTCTTGTAATTTAATTTTAGCAATTAATTAATATGCTTAGTTGTTCATCTATTTCTTCAATTTCTTTATCTAGCATGAGTAGCTAAACCCATTAGCTAGGGTTGTGGCTCAACCCTAGTGTGGGTAATTGATGGGTGTTGCCATCTAGTGTTAGATTGACTATGAGTGTTTGCTATTTGAGTTGATTTTATGTTTTAATCTAGAATTGGTGGTTGCAAACACTGGTTCAAGCTTTGTGGGTTTAACTCTTCTTGAGAAAGAGAGTCTATAACCCCAAAATTAACCCAACAAGGAATTGGGATGGACTCATGAGAAATGATAGTCCCAATTAACGGGTTAAACCTCAAGAAAGTAATTACCCTACTTGAGCCCTAGTTGCTTGGTCTAATTTGCCTACCCATTTGGTCTCGAGAAAGTCAATTGGGCAAAGTTACTTTCTCTACCGAGAGGTGTGAGAGTGGGTAAAATTGTGCAACGGTTATAGCATAAGCCCCAATTATGTCAATCGAATCTTAGTAACATCTACCTGTCAATTAGCCACCTAGGTAGTGTCACGACCCTAGTGCCCTTCTTCCCTTTAGATACAACTTAGCAATATTCTAGTAGCATAATTTAGTGTTAATCGATAGTTTTATAAAAATAGTTATAATTCGAAAACCCAAAAATGTTTGAAGTGACACTAGGAGTACAAAAACATCTCTAGGATAGACAGACAATCCAACTCCACTACTAGTTCCTTGAGGAATTCGATCCCGACCTTCATATCGGGTAAAAGATATTGCGACCCGCTCTACCTATCTTAGTGTAGCATCGAGTTGGCAGTGATCACCTTTTTTGGCGCTGTTGCCGAAGAGTGGTGTGTCACAGGTTGGGGGTGTTGATCGGACTAGGAATTCCGCTATTTGGGAGGATAGATTCGTCAGCCAGGTGGTGTTCCACAAGTTTAGGTAATGGTGGCTGGCACGAAAATTGATTCTTGAGAGGAGTTTCATTGACAGAGACCTCCTACCCCTACACCCCAATGTACATAGACAGTTTTAGGTTCGGGTGGGTTGGGAGTTCTTTAAAGATAATTGTGTGAAGGCGAATGAGCATATGGTCAAGGAGTTCTATAGCAATGTGTCCCACATCTTGAAGGGCACCAAGGTGACCAAAGTGAGAAACAAAAATGTGGTATTTACCAGGAAGGCACTAAATGAATACCTGGGGTTCAATGATAAAGATGAGTCCCTTTACAATGAAAAGTTGGCAATGGGCGAGGAGGTTCGTCCGTGGTTAGCTTCATACCTGGCAATCCTGGGTACGGTTCCAGAGTGGTTGCAAGCAGGGGCCAAAATACTTCGGAGAACTTTCAACTTTGAGGCTAGAGGGTGGTTGACTTTTGTGTGCAGTCGGCTCGACCCCACTATCCATGATCAGACTATTCCACTTGTCCGGGCTATTCTTGTTGCTTTTATTATGGCAGGATATTCTATCAACGTGGGCAATGTGATGTCCCGTGTCATTTCTGCAGTAGGGGTTGAGCATGACCTGAACTACCCTTTTCCCAACACCCTCACTAAGTATTTTCGGGACCTAGAGGTGGAGAAGAGACCTTTTGACGTAAAGGTCAAACCTGTGGCTCCGATTTCATGGTACAGTTTGAAGGGGTCAGACAACCCCAAGGACAAAAATTACTAGCCGCCTGCTTCTTCCCCAACCGGCCAATTTGAAGAGCCAGTTGCACTAGAGCCCTCCACTGAGCCTACTTCCACAGTTGCTGACATGCCTCCCAGACCTTCCACTCCTGCTGGTCCCTCGACTTCAGCTGGCCCGGGGATTCCATCTTTTCGGGCCCATCCTATCACAGCCCACCAGCTGATCCAAACACTTCATAGCTTGAACAACTGGATGGCGACTGCTTCATCCAAGTTGTCCACCTTGACTTCTACCATTGCGGCTCAGTCGGCACCACAGCCAGTGCAGGTGCCCCAATCTATCGAGGATTCACTTAAGGAGATTCTTGCCAACCAGCAAAAGATCCTCGATTCTCAGGCTGCCTTGGCTAAGGTAGTGGATTCACATGGCAAGGCCCTGAAGGTGCTTTCTAGGGAGCACAAGAAGCTGCGCAAAACATGGGCTTCCAAGGAGTATGTGAAGGCGCTGAGGGAGGATGTTGACAAACTGAAGGCAGACCAACTATCTTTAGACTTGCTATTTGAGGATCCAACCTCAGCAGCAGCACCAGTAGCAGAGCCACAACATGAGTAGACACAAAGGCTTCCAAAGAAGAAGATGAATCTCCCTAGTGCATATGAGGCGATCATCTAGTTGGCGGACCCACCGTAGGTTTCCCCCAATCAGCCACATGATGTTCCAGATATTCAGCCCATATAGGTCTAGGCCCCAGTCCCAGCAGCTGAGCAGCAGGAGACCGAGAACCAGTCTGAGGTTCCCGTACATACAGAGGACCAGGGGACTACTCATGTTTCCATGCAGGCAGACGAGGCTTAGGGAGCTCCTATATCCTTTCCTTTTGATTTCTTCATGCTTATTTGTGTAGTTGGCATTGGGGACAATGCCAGATTTTATTTGTGGGGGTGCGCCCTACTTTTTATCCGGATGATTGTATATATTAGTTGACTTAGTTTATGTTTCTGTTGATTTTTTTTATTTGGTTTGTATATAACTTTACATTTAGTTACTTTTATCGCACTTTTTATCTTCTCTTTGGTCTGTATATAAAGTTACATTTTTCTATATATATTCATCCCCCGTTGTATATTCTAATCCCCTATTGTAAATATTCATTCTATTTTTTAGTTTCGTACAAATTTTTCATTCTTAGCTTAGTAGATAGGCTCGCAGCCTTTTTGTTTCGGTTTTTGCGCTTTCAAATAAACCCTTGGTTTTCTTAATGCCACGGTTCTTTCCAAGAGTGGAGTATTGCGCGAAGCGGGTGGCTCTTCCCGATAATGGATGGCGTGACAACCTTCTTAAGGGTTTGAGTCCATTTTTTATTTTTCTCTCATTTTTAGTAGTTTATAGTTAAGGGTACCTCAAGAAAAGCTTCACTTGGGCCTAACACATTTGCCTTTGATCCCATGGTCAAAGACAAGGGGTTGTTTTTAGGATGGTGAAAGTAGTGACCTTGAGACTCTTGTTTTGACCAAACAAACATCATATGGTCTTTTGGGACTATTGTGTACTCAATCGTGTCTAAGGTTGTTGTGGGTCCCCGACTCTATGTCTTTAGCAATCCTTGAGTGTGTGTGGTGAGAAATCGAATTGCGAGTCCAAGTCCCCAGCCAATGGTCTAAAACTTGCCCTGAATGTTTATTGAGGCGAAATTTTGAGTAAATTCGATTTAAGAAGTTATTATAGGCTCTCCTTGATCCAAACAATAGTCGAACAATTCTATAGCCTACCAATGATATAATCCTTAGCTAACCCTTTTGAGCCTTAACCCTTTTTCTTTCAAGAACCAATGCTACAAACCTATACCGTTCTAAATTATGCCCTCCCTTGGCACCCAAATCGTCCCTTAAGTAATGGCAAAAGTCTAAGTTTGGGGGGAGAGACAAGAAAGGAAACAAAGTGATAAAAGGAACAAAAGCAAAAGGAAAGGAAGGCGATGAAAAAGAAAGAAAAGACAAAGACAAAAAGAAAGCCCAATGTGCAAAGAATAAAACGGGATTCAAGAAAAACAAAACTGAAAAAGGTGTGGAAAAAAAAGTAGAAAAAGGAGAAATGCTTGGAATTGCATAATAAAGAGTGAACAACTTTTCCTACACTGAACCAAAAGCCTTCACATTGACTCCACAAAGCCTTATATGATCTTGAGTTGGATGACGCTCGCATTAGTGGATACTTACATGAGGGTCAAGCATATGGTACTTAGAGCCGGACTTGTTACCTTTCCTTGATAGAGAGACGAGTGACTTCCCATTAACCTTGGTTTGCGTGCTTATACTCTAAAAGTTGAGGTTTGCTTAGGGAGAGTTGAGGATGTATGAGTTTGGGGTCCACAGCGACCAAAGTAATTGAGAGAGTTCTTTGATGTAATGAGTCAATTCTGGATGCTCTTGTGTCACACTTGATCCATAGTTTTTCAAAGTTTAAATTTTGTTAATGATCCATTCGTATTGAGGGCAATTGTTAGTCTCAATTGATGCTTGTTGAGGTTACTTTGGGACAACTGGAATTACTTGGATTTTCCTTTAAGGGATGGGTTTTATTTTGTTTGCTTGAGGACAAGCAAAGGTTTAAGTTTGGGGGAGTTGATAAGTTAGGATTTTAACATGTTTTATGCCCCTACTTGCCTATGCTTTGAACATATATTGTTACAAAATAGTCCTAAAAGGCTCACAAGTTGTGCTTGATCGCAGGTTTGATCGATAAAGTGACGAAATGTCAAAGATCGGCTCAAAAAGGAGTGAAACTTGCTCAAGTATCAAAGACTAAGAAATTTAAGAAAAGAAGGCCTAGTGCAGACCTCGCAAAGTGGAATGCGGCCACACTAGGTGGTTCAGAGAGTTGGTGAATCAGGCTAGAAGAAGCACGGTCACGGTACACATCTCACGGTCCGCGGTGAAGGCTCCGCGACCGCACTACTCTTTTGTGCGGTCCGTGGTCATGAGGTTCAGAGAGATGAAGTTTGCAAAGCTAGTGCCATGCGGTCCGCGGTCATGGTTGCGCGGACCGCGCCAGCTCCCTCCACGGCCACGATCTTTTCTACGCGGTCCGCGGAGTACAAGTTCAGAGAAGCAGGAGTGAGCCCAGTGCGGCCACGGTCCATTTAATGCGGCCCACACTGACCCCGCAGTGGTATTTTTGTCGAGCTTTTCCAGCCTAGTATAAATAGAATATTTTGTCATTTTTTAGGTAATCAGATACATCAGTGGAAAGCTGCGCTCGTGAGAACATATTTTGTAGCCATTTTTGGCACTTTTGCTTTACATTTACGATAGATTCTTGTAATTTATTTTTAGAAATTAATTAATATGCTTATTTCTTCATCTATTTCTTCAATTTCTTTATCTAGCATGAGTAGCTAAACCCATTAGCTAGGGTTGTGGCTCAACCCTAGTGTGGGTAATTGATGGGTGTTGCCATCTAGTGTTAGAGTGACTATGGGTGTTTGCTATTTGGGTTGATTTTATGTTTTAATCTAGAATTGGTGGTTGCAAACACTGATTCAAGCTTTGTGGGTTTAACTCTTCTTGAGAAAGAGAGTCTATAACCCCAAAATTGACCCAACAAGGAATTGGGATGAACTCATGAGAAATGATAGTCCCAATTAACGGGTTAAACCTCGAGAGAGTAATTACCCTACTTGAACCCTAGTTGTTTGGTCTAATGTGCCTACCTATTTGGTCGCGAGAGAGTCACTTAGGCAAAGTCACTTTCTCTACCAAGAGGTGTGAGAGTGGGTAAAATAGTGCAACGGTTATAGCATAAGCCCAAATTATGTCAATCGAACCTTAGTAACATCTACCCATCAATTAGCCACCTAGGTAGTATCACGACCCTAGTGCCCTTCTTCCCATTAGATGCAACTTAGCAATATTCTCATAGCATAATTTAGTGTTAATCGATAGTTTTATAAAAATAGTTATAATTCGAAAACCCAAAAATATTTGAAGTGACATTAGGAGTACAAACACATCTCTAGGATAGACAGACAATCTAACTCCACTACTAGTTCCCTGAGGAATTCGATCCCGACCCTTATATCGGGTAAAAGCTATTGCGACCCGCTCTACCTATCTTAGTGTAGTGTCGAGTTGGCAATGATCACAAAACAAGAGAGAGAAGTATGAGAGAATAAAAACAAAGAAAGAGCAAAGGCAAGAATGAAAGATAAAAAAGAGAGAAAAAAGGAAGATGCAAATAGAAATAAGGAAAAGTCGGGATGACGCAAGCAACCAATCAAATGCATAATAGAAACGGTTAACTGCTTAGGTGCATTCATTCCCCAAATGTGCGGTTGCCTATCTGTTAAACCCTGATCGCTAACAAGTTTGCTGTTGTCGTCAAGTACCAGGTAGGTGGTTAGTTTGTGTGGCATTCTGGCAACTCACCCATACAACACCCGTTCCAAAAACAAATTGATCATGGCCAATAAGGAACTTGAGGCTAGTATTGTCGATCTGTCAAAAGAGGTGGAAGAATCGGAGGTTAATCTGAAAGATGAGTTGTATAAGCTGAAACAGCAGATGACTGAAATGTACCAAACATGGGCAAAAGGGCACCCACCGCCAGTTTACCCCGCTAACCCTGCTTTTATCCCGCCATTGGCTCAGCCCTAGGAACCTCCCACTGTGACCTCATCTCCGGCCTTTCCCCTCTACCAACAATGCTATGGAACCACTTCCCATACATCACAAGCTCCACCACCCGAATAAGTCTCATACCTTCCTCCACTAGACACTCCTATTTTTGTGGCACCCCCACCTGCTGCATTACACTGATCCTCCAATGAGCCTCTGTTCCAGACTTACGACAACCAGTATTACCCCCCGGAGCCCACTATTGGCCTATTATCTGATTTTAAATACTTTTGAACCTATGTGCATTTTTACTTTTAAAACCGCCTTTATTCATTTTTTAGGAAGATTGCAACGTTATTTAAAATATATTTCGAACCGCGTCACATAAATGCACCCGCAGTCCGCACCACATTTTATCTAACGCTGAGATTTGGATTTGGGTCACATAAATGCGCACCCGAGTTTAGGAAGGTAAATTATTAAAATGACGCGCCTAAAGCAACTACGCATTTTTAATTTTGCGAGGGCCATGGAAAATTTACCAAATGGCATGCCTCGAGTTCTAAGGATTAAATCAAAATTAATTAAACGAGGGACATGCAATTATCATTTTTGTTTGGCATGGCGCACCTCAATTCTAATTTAAGAAGGAATTCAAATTATACTCGGAGGGCCATGAACTATTTATGTTGTCTAGTATGGCTCACCCCCACTAATTAAAGAAGCTCAATTGCCCTAACACTAATGGGCAAGGATTCTACCATGTTTCAAGCTAACGTAATATATTTCAAAAAAAAAGAAGGAGTTAATGGTTTGAAGCTAAAACTTGGGCCCAGCGTGAGGCCCAGTAGCTTACAAATGTAATGCCATTCGGAGTGGCCAATTACCATTAGTCCAAGCTAGGCCCAAGGGGGATCCTGGATTGGAACGAGACCAGCTTCAACCAACGAGAGGACTCCACTTCGAATCCCCACACGGCAAACGTGGGCTCTCAAATTTGCAGACCAAATTGCTTTTTTTGAGGAAATCCAACAATTAATAAATGAGGCTCCACCATTAAACCCCTTTTTTGTTGATGTTGCTATATTATTGTCCAAATTACATGCCAACATTAATTGAGATAGGTTAAAGCTAAGCGAGATTAAACTAAACACTTATTTCAGAACCTTAACTAATTAATATGTGTTGTTCAATTAAACTTCTATCTTTGTTTTTAGCAGTCACTAGTCAAGCCTGTTTAGGAAAAGAATAAAGAATCACTGGGCTTGAGAAAACAGGCCCCAAGCAACAATGACAAACCAATTTCTCTGCAAAAGAACTCATATTCTAAAGTTTAGCACTTAGAACATTTAAAGAGCAGAAGTGAGGACCTCCAGCCTCAATATCGGATCTAAACTGGTGCAAAACCAACACAATTGACAAATAGACATGCATCACCAAATACCATCACCATCCAATACTTAACACACCCCAAAGCTTTGACTATCACTAACCAATCATGTCCAAAATGACTCATAAAGATGAATCAATTAACAGAGAAATAACCTTAATACAGTCCCCTTTTGACTTAAATCACATGAGGGAGTGTAAGATCCAAATACTGATTCATTCAGCACATTCTACATAGAGTCTGACATACTCAAAGCCATTTTTAATCACTAATCGACCAGAAATTGTCCTTTGCAAATCTAAAAAAATCAGAAAAGGAATTCAATAACACAGTGAAATTGCAACCGTCTTTGTTTTTCTGTATTTTTAGCTCTCCAGTTCTCTATTTCTGCCTTGAAAGGCAAGAAAATGTGCCTTTATAGGCAAGAGAAGTAGGGCAGCCTAGAAATGTTCAGTTTTGCACCTTCAATCCTTTCTCAATTTTGTTTTTTGCTAGTTAATCCTTAGCTAATTTTCCTTTTTGCTGAACTACCCTTAATGTAATTATCAGATTATCACAACAGCCCCCACCTCAGCTTCTAGGAAGCTTCCTAGTTAGTTAACAAAAGATTCTTCACCTAGACTACCCAAATTACCCTCCAATTCCCTTATTTTTACTGCGGCATACCATATGGGTCAAGTTGACCCAAGATTCAGCCCCAAACCTCGGCTTGCGACCCGGACTGACTTCCCTTCTCTTTGGGCTTTCAATTTTAACAGGAACCCAACCCAATTCAGTAATTCACAATAAACCCACCCAGTTTCGAACTGAAATCAGAAACAACAAAAAAACAAAAAGAACTACCTAACACTAAACATGAGAATTAAATAAATGCAACTAACATGCTCTTACTTTAATCATGCCAACAGAAATTGCTTCAACAAATGAACAATAACAAGGAACAGAAAAGATGAACGGAAGAAAATGGAATGAAGAACAAAAGAACGGAGAAAAGGAGAAGAACGAGGGTACCTAACAACAGACGCGTATGAACATAGTTTGAAAGACTTCGGACTTCTCGATTTTGAGCCAAAATTAGTCTCAATCATGCGTTCTTGTGAAGAACGGATGAGCAAGACCAGTTTTGACTCCAAACCTCTTGTCAAAACTGGAAAATTCGTTTCCTCTTCTCTCCTTTCAGATCCAGACTTAGCTTTGTTTGGTGATGATTTGAAGAATTATGGTGAGAGATTAAGGGTCAGGAGTGAATGAGGGTTGTAGAGCCGGATTTTAGTGGAGAATGGAGCTCATTTGCTTTGTGAAAATGGCGGAACTTAGGGCTGATTAGGGTTGAGAGATATAAGAAAGATGAGAGAGATGGGAGACGGGGGAGCTGACCCGTCTCTGAGATTTTCGGACAGATATAAGGGAATTGGGTCTTTAGTTCCTAACCATTGGATAGATGGAGATGAACGGCCAGGATTGACATTTGCCAAACTATGTCGTTTAGGTTAGGATAGGGCTGGACCGGGTTATGGCCGAACTGGAGCGGGTTTCAGAGAGGAAAGGACTTGGGCCTGAGAATTTTTTAATTAAACATGGCCCAACTGACCTCTTATTCTTTGCCTTTCATCTTTTCCAATTTCAAATCAATTTTTCCAACAATTCTTTTTCTTCTTCTTTTTTCAAAATTAAATTAAAATCTAAATTAAATCCTAAAACCTAATTACTATCAAAAACACCAATTAACCTAAATAATAATTGTCACAATTAAAAACAAAACCAAATTAAAAGAAAACTACTCAAAAATCAAAATTAAGATTAAAAGTGCAAATTAAACTATTTTTTTTTGTGATTTTCCCATTTTATAAAACAACTAATTACTAATTAATTCTTAAAAATGCAAAGTTAAATCCTAAATGCACATGCAACATATTTTTTATATTTTCATTAACTAAATAAAGTAAATATGCGCAGACCAATGCAAACACTTTGATAGAAAAATGCCACAAAAATATACAATATTGCAAATAATGAAGAAATTATTTTGTTTTGAATTTGTGGGAGTAATTCATATAGGGAAAAAAATCACGTGCTCACAATGTGATGTATCAATAAATGGCAACAGAGACTGAAATATGATATACATATGAATGTGTATGACTGAGTATGTAAATGCAATGTAAGCGGGTAACTCAACAGCATAAATGACCTCAGTGGATCCCAACAGGATAAGCATGTATCCTAGACATGGTTTTTAACCTGGGTCACAACTCAATAGCTCTAATACAAAGAGATTTCATGGTTACAGCTACGATCAGGTAATTACACAGTTACCACAGAAATAACAGAGTCACAATTTACACGGTCCATGCCCACACGCCTGTCACCTAGCATGTGCGTCACCTCAACACCAAATACATAACACGTAATTCGGGGTTTCATACCCGCAGCACTAAGTTTAGAAGTGTTACTTGCCTCGAACAAGCCAAATCCAATACTGAGCAAGCCCAACAACGCCCTAAAGATGCCATCACGTGCGTATCGATCTCCGAACAACTCGAAACTAGCCAAAAACAACTCATATATATCAAATAATGCCAAAAAAACAAACCCAATCAGTAAAGGTCGGATCTTCAATCAAAAGCCTAAAAACAGCCAAAAAGTCCAACCCGTGCCCACACCTTGAAAATCGACAAAATTCACAAATCCGTCAACCCATTCAATTACGAGTCCAACCATACTAGTTTCACTCAAATTCGACTCCAAAATCGATGTTCAAAAGTCAAATATTCGCATTATGAAACTTTACACAAAAACCCCTAATTTCCTCTTTAAAATTCACGATCCAATTACCAAACATGAAGATAGATTCAAGAAATATAACCAAAATCGAGTATAAAACACTTACCCCAATTTATATGGCGAAAATCGCCTCAAATACTGCCCAAATCCGAGCTCCCCAACTCAAAAGATGACCAAATGAACAATCCCTTGGTATTAAATATTTTTTCCCAAATGTTCTACCTCTGCTAAACAATCCCGAAATTTACTTTTAATGTCTCCAATAGATTTCTTGTAAAATTTCAGTCAAGATAGGCTTTTGAATCACCCAATTTAGCCTTAAAATGGAGGAAATATGATGTATTGAAGTTTTAAATGAAGTCTTGAAATTTAAGGAATAAAAAATGACATTTTCGTAATTATTTAACACCAGAAAATCAGAAACGAAAGATTTTTCGTTTTAGCACCCAAAACTCATTCGGAACCTCCCGGACACAAACTATATATGTGTTTCAATCATAAAACACGCTACGAATCTGCTCGCGTACTCAAAATACTGAAAAGAAGTCATCTTGACCCGATATTGACCATGATCAAACTCCAAATCCTTAACTTAACTAGTTTCTCTACCAGTGATCCAGGGGACCCCATTCAATCATACCAGCAAGTCTTAAAACTAGACAAGAACTTATTTGAAGCTTCAAATCACATCAAACAATATAAAAATGATGAATTGCACCTCAAATAAAAAATCAATGAACTTTGAACTTTTAACTTCCAAAACTCGCGCCGAAACATAGCAAATCAACCCCGAATGAACTCAAATTTTGTATACAAGTCCAAATAATATAATGATACTATTCCAATTTCCGGAACCACAATCTGAATCCGATATCCTCAAAGTCAAGTCTCGGTCAAACTTAAACTTTCTAAACCTTCAAATTTTCAACTTTCGCCAATTTCTGCTGAAACCTTCTAGAAACCTCCAAATATAAATCCTGGCATATGCTCAAGTCCAAAATTATTGTTCGGACCTAACAGAACCATCAAAACTCCATTCTGTGGTAAAATTTATAAAAGTCAAACTTGGTCAACTCTTCCAACTTAAAGCTTCTTATTTGAGAATCATTCTACCAAATCAATTTCGAATAACTTAAAAACCAAAACCAACGATTCACACAAGTCATAATACATCATACGGAGCTTCTCATGCCCTCAAACTACCGAGCGAAGTGCAAATGCTCAAAATGACTGATCGGGTCTTTACACGAGGTACGTGCTGCAAAGTCAATTCTTTGAACCGATGTAACGTTACCTATAACTTATATAGGTAGTAGGTACCTTTGCATTCGTCCTTCTCTGACTTCGAACATTCCCTTAACTTTGATCACCTCCGCCCCCAAGATTTTGGCCAGTTTGAGACCTGCAATCATGGCCTCATATTCGTCCTTGTTGTTAGTAATTTTCACAGTTCTAACGGATTGTCTAACTATATTGCCTGTGGGTGGCTTCAGTACGATGCTAAGTTCGAACCCCTTTGCGTTCGATGCACCATTCGTAAAGAGGGTCCAAATTCCCAAAGACGTCCCCGAGTTAACCAATAACTCTCTTTCAACCTCAGGTATTAGGGCCAGCGAGTAGTCGGCCATGAAATCTTCCAAAATTTGAGACTTAATGGTTGTCCGGAGTCAATACTCAATATCGTACCCACTTATTTCTATGGCCTATTTGGCCAATCGTCCCAAGAGTTTGGGTTTATGCATTATACTTCGCAATGGGTAAGTTGCCACAACACATATAGGGTGGCACAGAAAATACGATTTTAGTTTCTTGGAGGCGCTTAGAAGAGCGAACACCAAAATTTTTATGCGAGGATACCTAGTTTCGGCCTCACCTAAGGTTTGACTAACATAATAAATTGGAAATTACATACCTTGTTCTTTCCAAACTAACACTCCACTTACCATTATTTTCGATACTGCCAAATATAAGTGTAGTTGTTCGTTCGCCCTCGGCGTGTGAAGCAGTGGCAGTCTCGATAAATACCTCTTAAGTTCTTCCAAGGCTCGTTGGTATTTCGAGGTCTATGTGAAGTTGTTTTTCTTCTTCAATAACGAAAAAAATCGACGACTCTTATCGGAGGACCTCGAAATGAATCGCCCCAAGGTAGCTATGCGCCTGGTTAGCCTTTGTACGTCCTTCACGTTGTCCACTACTGTAATATCCTCGATAGCTTTGATCTTGTCGGGGTTGATCTCAATTCCTCGGTTAGATACCATGAACTAGAGAAATTTACCCGATCCAACTTCGAACGTGCATTTTTTTGAATTCAGCTTCATGTTGTACTTCTTCAATATACTGAAGGTCTCCTGCAAATGCTTTAAATGGTCCTCTTCTCGCAGAGACTTAACCAACATATCGTCAATGTAAACTTGCATAGATTTCCCTATTTGTTCTTAAAATCAGGTTTACTAGGCATTGGTAAGTGGCACCAACATTTTTTAATCCAAATGGCATTACGTTATAGTTGTATGTGCCATACTTAGTGATGAAGGAGGTCTTTTTTTGATCATCCAGGTTCATTCGTATTTGGTTATACCCAGAGTAAGATCGAGAAAACTAGGGATCTCGTGGCCGGTCGTGGGATCAATCATGCGATCGATGTTAGACAAAGGGAAATAGTCCTTGGGGCATGACTTATTTAAATCCTTGTAATCCACACATATTCTCAGTTTGTACCCTTTTTTAGGGACTGCTACACTATTTGCTAGCCATTCTGGGTATTTGTCGTCCCAGATGGACCCTATTTTAAGGAGTTTGGTTACCTCGTCCTTGATAAAAGCATGCTTGATCTCGGACTGGGTCTCCTTATCTACTTGTCCGGATGGAATTTCGGGTCCAGGCTCAGTTTATGAGTGGTGATCTCCAGTGGGACCCCTATTATGTCAAGATGGGACCAAGCAAAACAATCCATGTTAGCTATAAGAAATTGAATGAGTTTTTTCCTGAGCGCAGGAGTTAACCCTGTGCCTAGGTATACCTTTCGATCGGGCAGATGTTCGATCAGTGTGATGTGCTCCAGTTTTCGATCATTTATTTGGTAACGTCAAAATCATCAGGGATTATGAAGGATCGAGGAACCCCGTAATCATCATCTTCGTCAGTCCCCTTCTTGTCCATTTGGGTCGAGGCCGGCATCGATCACATAAAACTTGGCCTCCTGGATGGTTGCGGCTGCATTTACCGGTAACATTATTTCTCCCTTAGTAGTTTCACAAGCCATGTTGAATTCATTTAGGACTCGGGCTGCAGGCACGATTTGGTCTTGTAGGTCGAGTTCTTCTACGACCCCCGAACGAATGATGTTGGCCGAACTACCTGGATCAATTAACAAACGTTTAACTTGAATTTTATTCATGAGTACAGATATTACCAGTGCATCATTATAGGACTGCATGATTCCTTTGGCGTCCTCGTTGTTGAAAGATAAAGTTCCTTACGGTATGTAATCTTGAGTCCGTTTCTCCCTCGTGATTGATACTTTGGTGCGCTTTAACATTGGACCTTGAGGGACATCGACCACTCCGATGATCATATGAATGACGTGTTGAGCTTCTTCTTGATCATTTTGTTTATTGGAATCCCTGTTTCTGAAATGGTTATTGGCTCGGTCTCTCAGAAACTCCCGAAGGTGACCATTTTTGAATGACCGAGCTACTTCTTCTCTCAACTGTCGACAATTTTCCGTTTTGTGGCCATGAGTGCCATGATATTTACACATTTGGTTAGGATATCTTTGGGCTGGATTAGTTTGTAAAGGTTGAGGCCATTTGGTATCTTTGATGCGTCCGAGAGCCGATACGATGGTGGCTGCATCAATATTAAAGTTGTATTCTGATGATCGTGGTGCTTCTTTAGGTCCGATATGCCTGTGGAAGCCGTTCTTCTTCATGATCCCTCGAAAGCTCTGGCCTCGATCACCTCTCCTTTCATTCCGTACGGGATTTAGCCCAGATTCCGCTTCTTCTACGATATCCACCATATGGTTGGTATCGTTCTATGTTCAACTATGGTTCTCGGTTAATATCCTTCTTGATTCTATCGACAGGTCTGATAGGATAAATGGACCCGGAATGAGCGCCAAGTTGATCGTCTTCGACCCTGATCTTCGATTGATACCGATTATGCATATCGGCCCAAGTAATAGCCGGGTATTCTATCAAATTCTGATTCAACTTCTGCGAAGCCATCAAGCTTCGAACATTGAATCCTTGGGTGAAAGCTTGAACATCCCAATCATCGGCGACCGGTGGCAGGTCCATCCGTTCCATTTGAAATCGAGACACAAATTCTCTGAGCATTTCGTTGTCGTTCTGCCAAATCTTAAAAGGTTCGACTTCCTGGTTTCAACCTTGATGGCCTCGACGTGTGCCTTTACGAAAGAATATGCAAGCATATCAAATGAGTCAATAGAATTAGGTGGTAAATTGTGGTACCATATCATAGCTCCCTTTCATAGGGTCTCTTCGAAATTCGTTAGCAGGACAGATTCGATCTCGTCATCCTCTAGATAATTACCTTTTATAGCACATAGGTAATAGGTGACATGCTCGTTTGGATCGGTCGTTCCATTGTATTTAGGAATCTCGGGCATGTAGAACTTCTTTGGAATCGAATTGGGAGCCGCGCTCAGGGGGAGGTTTTGCACGAACTTTTTGGATTCCAGACCGTTTAATATTGGTGGTGCCCCCGGGATTTGATAGACCCTGGAGTTGTAAGTTTCCACCTTTTTGTCGTTTGCCTCGATCTTCTTTTCCTCTGCCTCAATTCATTTTTTCAGTTCTTCGAGCATTTTCATGATTGCAGGATTAGTCCCCAGTTCTTTCTCGTTCGATTTCCTTAAAGCCGATTCGACCTTGTGGACAACTTCCTGGGACGGCTCATGATCGATCGTGCTCGGTGGGTGATTCCGATTTTGGAGCTGGGCTATCGCTGCCTGCTGGGCTTGTAACATTTCGAAGATCACCTGTAGGGTGATCTTGCCACCATGTGTGCTTTGAGCGGCTGATCGAACATCCCCACGGACACTGCCCTCAGGATTGATGGCCAAATTTACGTTGATGGATACATGTGAGCTGACGTCGATTGGATCTACAGTCGGAACTCCACCAAGGCCAACCGGAAGTGCGTCGTTCCCTGGCGCTATGTTATTGTTTTCGCGGTGGTGACCGAAATCATTGTCAATGTGTAGGGGTGCTGACTAAGAGTTTGACTTTTTGGTCCTGGAATCAAAGATACTCCAAAGAATAAGTGTAAAATAGTGTGTGTTATGAAAGTTTATACCAGATAATCACTATTATCCTTAGCCCCACGGTGGGCGCCAAACAGTTTACCCTCAAAATCGGATAACTATCGAATTTATACGTGATTTTAAGGATACGCTATATAACTAGATACAAATTAAGAAAACAGATTAATACTGAAATTGATGAGAAAAGAATAAATGCAAACCACACAAATTTGATAGCCTTGGCCTTCGAGTTCGATCACCCTCGAACCAAGAAATGCCTCCACTGATGTAAGAATAGAATAACAAGATGGTAAGAGCTAGAAATAACAGTATATTGCTTTCTGTTGCGTATTACAATGTGTGTTACAAATGATCAGACCCCCCCTTTATATAGTAGGGGTGTCCTACTCTTGGTACAATTCTATACAAGGTAAAAAATCTCATGATTTGCTAATTAATCGGCTTCTCCTTGATACGTGCCAAGATTTCCGTCGCGATCTTCAACCGATCGCGGATATTTCGGCCTTCTATTATTCGGCTCCACAAATTTCTCTCGATCTTGTTTGATTTCGATCTTGTTCTGTCCCGGGGTCACGAGCTCAATGATTTAACTTTGCACTTTGGTTCGATATAACCAGAGATCAAGCTTTAACCTGACACGTTTCAGTCTCGATTGATCACACAATAGGTGAACCCAATTTTGACCGTATACAATAACATACTAGTGTTATTTTTTCCGGCCTGTTGCCTCTATTCTTTCGTTGCTCCCTACCAATAGGGTGAAAAATTATCATCCTCATGTGTTTATACGGTTCAATAAATATATGATTACATATCTTTATTAACATAATTATGAAAAACGTATAAGTCATAATTGATTAATATACATTTTCACTTTAATTAATTTATTATTTAATCATGATAAATTAATAGAATTGATATAAATATCCGGTGTGGATACAATTTAGCCACATTGTGCATATGATACCCACAACAATTTCGTCAGGATAGAAAGAGAGCATAACATGCATGATAGCTCTAAGCCTTCAGTCAGGGAGCAAACGGAACACAAGTAAAAGAAGAAAACAAGAAAATAATGTTATTGGATTAATCAGTTATCCCATCCCATTGCTCTAGCTCAGGGGCGAATCCACGATATTGCTTACGTGTTCACGTAAATTCAATAACTTATGTTCAGATCTTGCATATATATTACTGTAAGAAATTTATATTTTTAGATATTTAACTATAAATTCATATATTATTGTAATATAAACTTGAGGTCGTTATAAAAACCTAGAAAATTCAAATCTTAGATTTGCGGTAGTTCCCCCATGAGCAAATAGAGTTTGCTTCAAAGCTTTGTGCTTCTTATCTATTACTCATTTCATTAGACATGATGGATGATGGGTTACTGTAGTTGTAGGCCAAAAAGGTTTATCTCTAACGTGATGTCCACAAATCATCAACCTAGTTTTTTTCTTTCTCCATTGAACTCTTTGCAAAGTTCTTTTGACTTTACCCCACTTTCTGAACTTTGTGATCCACCATTTAGGGCATCTATGTATATATGCACTAACTCAAGTTCTTTGTCCCTCTTGTTACCTATTAATTAGCTCAGTCGTTTTATATTAATTGATCGAATTCACTACCTGCAAACTTGTACTAATCTGGATATATAACAAAACAAGGGTAAATGATCCAAACCGAAACTCTGTTACCATCAAATTTAGCACTTTAATTTCTTTTATAAAATTAAATTTTCCATCTTAGGTGCTATCCATTTAGCTCTTAAAATTTTAGACCAAAATTTCCATATCAATTCTCAAAATTTTAAGGGTTATTTTATTTTGTTTTGGTGCTTTAGCCGATTGAACGCAATTCATTTTATTATAAGCTAAATGTTCGGCAAAAGCAAATACGAGTAGCTAAAAAAGAGTATTTTGAAACCAAGGTGTGAACCTAAAAGTTAAATATTTGAGCAAACATCACAAATAGACATATTACGACTAATATTGGACATACTACATATAAAATTGAAAGGAAAATGCGTTTATAGGTACAATGTCAAAACTTGAAGGCCTACTGCATCATCAAGTCTCAAATTGTATTATCACTTCTTTTAATTTTAAAATATTAATTAGTTTTGCCTCTCAACTTCCCTGTTAACTATTTCTCCTTCCGTTTCATTCTATTCTATGTGAATCTATTTGATTGGAGAATTAAAAAAATTAAATACTTTTAAAACTTATGGTCTTAAATATGTCATAATATATTTATAACTATAAGACTTTTGAAATTTGTAATATTTTTAAACATGCAATAATATTTATATGGGTATAAAACTTATCATTAGGGATAAAATAAAAAAATTAAAAGTTAAACTTCTTCCAAACCGAGAAATATTATTATTTTTCAAATATAAGAAAATAATATAAAAAAAAAACTGAAATAGATGAAGTAATAAGAAGACAAAACATAAATTAAAAAGTATGTAACAACTAATTAACTATGTTTAGATACTAAGATAATCAAGATGGGTTGTAGGAATTACTTCCATGTATCATTTCTACTACTTAAGTGGAAATATTAACAAAGGAGTGACTTCTTTTTTGTGATAATTAAAAAGGTGAAGGGACTAGTGGAAAAATTCCAAAGGAGAAAAAGAATAGTTAAGAAAATGAAAAGCCGGCACTGGATAAAAGAAAAAGATACGAGGATCCCCATTCTTATCTGTAAACCAAGAAAAATAAATAAAAAATCTAGACAGCTGTCTGATGGGCAAACGACAGCCACGAAAACATTAGATTCTTCGAAGAACGGGGACTACAAAGGTAGATGGTTGTCTGTGCTACACGTGTCATTAAATTTCACTTTACTGTTAGAAGATTGGGTCCCACAACATTCTATCTGAAATGCTGAGGTGGCAGATGCCTTCCTCTCTGTTGGCTGGCTTTTTTCCACGTGAACCCACTATCACGTGCTCTAATTCTCAATTGGCCTGCCCCTCGTATTGAAAAGTCCACATATTTCATCTAATTAAATAGTAGTACTAATAATTTCAGTATTATAAGTACTGAAATGTTGTAGTACTTGTGAATATTTTATTTGTTCCTGATATTTTAAAATTCTACTTAAAAATGAATATCAGTATACGAAAATACTAAACTTCTGTATATGAAATACTGTTGATAGAATATTAGAAGTATTGAATTGAGAAGTATTTCAAGTGAAACAATTTCATTCACACTTTTCAATTTTTACAAGAAAAGAAAAACGAGTAAAGTTTATATCCAAATACAACACTGAATCTTTTAAAATTTCAAAAATTAAATACTCTTTCTTTTTTTATAATTTAATCAAATATTGTCCAAACAACTATTATCATGGATTATTTCTGTAGTCCAGTTTCTTTTTTTGTTTTGCAGTAATTCAATTTCAACCTATCAATTTTTGGACTAACTTGAGGAGTTACTGTCAAATGCTTTTTCTTCATGACTTAATACGCAAAGATAGTACGACCATTTTAGCCAGACAAAGTGTCAAAACATATAAAGCAACTTTTCTAAGCTAGCTCTTTATCATATATCCTATTAAATCATATATATACTCATCAACTACTATTTCCAGTAAGTTTGTGTCTTTTTATTCTCTGGAGTAAGTTTATGTTTTTGACGGACATATCTCTTTTACATGGATGTCTTGTTCAAAAGAAATTGCCGACTCACATGGAACATGAAGTTAATTTTTAGTATCGACTTGATAGCTTCAACAATTTATTTAGCTAGCGTTTGGATATAAATTTGCTGAAACTTGAAAAAAGAATTTTTGAAGTTGTGTTGAAAAATAATTTTTGAAAGTTGAAATTGTGTTTGCACATGAATTTTATTTGAAGAAAAGTTGAAGCTTTGTGAGTGGAAGAAAAAATTTCACCCAAAACTGTCCTAAATCATTTTTCGGGAAATTGAAATTTTTTGAAGTTTTCTTTTTTCCCAAAACATTATCATATTTTATAAATAAATAATGTATTTAAATTATTTTTTTGAAAAAATAAAGTCAAAACCAATGGTCAAACGGGAGCTTATTTTGATTATTTTTATTTGACACTTTATCTGAAAAATTAATTCTAAATTTTCAATCATTTGATAAAATAAAGAAAGAAATCAACTCTTACTGTTCTAGAAAGGCATACAATCATAAAACTCATTTAAGGAAGATATAAGAGTAATGTATTCCTTCTTTTCATGGCTTCTACAATATCGTATCATTTTTGTTATTGTTGTGTTTATATTTTTCTTGAGCCGAGAATTTATTGGAAACAATTTCTCTACCTCCACAAGGATAGGGGTAAGATTTGTGTACACACTATCCTCCCCAAATCCCACTATATAATATTACACTGATATATTATTGTTGTATAAGAGTAATTTAGTCAGATTAATACTCTCAAATACAATAGTTTTTTCAATGGATATATCAGAAGTAAAAGGACCGAAATGTTAGGTGTTTGCCATAATTTTCTTACCATATTTGGTTTTCCTATTTGTTGAAGGATAGAGCAATATAATTACCTTAATTGGGTTTTCCTTTTTGTAGAAGGAAATTATAATTCTCCTATACTTGGCTAGTCTTTTTTCTTGTAGGGAAAGGTTTGGAATTTTATAAATTGAAGATTCGTCCTTTTCATTCAGTAGCATCCACTATGTTGTCATAGGGGCTTCAGAGTAGTACTTAGGGGGAGAACTTTATGGGACAAGTGTTAGTGTGTCACTTGTGTTTGCCTCTTCGTGAGGTTGTTCTCTCGATATTTTGTACTCTTTTTTTATATAGTGGATTGCTCATCTCCGCGGTGGACGTAGGTCAGTTGACCGAACCACGTTAAATGTTTGTGTCTCTTTTGGTATATTTCTCCTTTGTTGTATGATTTATCGTCGCTCAAGGTTTGGTTTGCTAGCTTCCGCATGACACCTGCTTTTTTCGGTCCTAACAAGTGGTATCAAAGCGAGGTTCAAGACATGTTCATCTTGGCGGGTTCAGTTCTAGCCGCAACATATTTGACGATAATCGTGATTTTTGTCTGAGAAATTTGACCGGCGTGCTGTACATGTTAATACAAACTTTGTGGTGGAGATTTGAACATGCGACCTGTTGAAGGCTATGTGAAGAAGGTGGATCAAGTTTATTTTGTCAGAAAATTCCGGCCAAGGGGGAGAATTGTTAGGTATTTGCCATAATTTTCTTACCATATTTGATTTTCCTATTTGTTGAAGGAAAGTGCAATATAATTACCTTAATTGGGTTTTCCTTTTTGTAGAAGGAAATTATAATTCTCCTATACTTGGCTAGTCCTTTTTCTTGTGGGAAAAGGTTTGGAGTTCTATAAATTGAAGATCTGTCATTCTTATTCAGTAGCATCCACAATATAGCCATAGGGGCTTGAGAGTAGTATTTAGGAGGAGAACTTTACGAGACAAGTGTTAGTGTGTCACTTGTGTTTGCCTCTTTGTGAGGTTGTTCACTTGATATTTTGTACTCTCTTTTTATATAGTGGATTGCTCATCTCCGCAGTGGACGTAGGTCAGTTGATCGAACCACGTTAAATGTTTGTGTCTCTTTTGGTATAGTTCTCCTTTATTGTATGATTTATCGTCGCTCAAGGTTTACTTTGCTAGCTTCCGCATGACACCTGCCTTTTTCAGTCCTAACACGGAGGAGTACTTTTTATCCGCTTTTCTATAACGTCTACTTTGATTTTGAAAACTCGCTCAACCCTCAAATTTGCACTTATAACAACAATAACATTATATGGTGTATTTCAACAGTGTGGCCTCTTGGAAGGGTAGTGTGTATGTAGACTTTAACCCTTCCTCGTGGAGGTAAAGATGCTATTTCTGGAAGCCCCTCGACAAGAAAAGCATATTATCAACATGTTAGAAAAGAAAAACATAAGTGAAAAAGCCATGTTGAGACTACTGAAAACAAGAACAGTAACAATAGCAACAACAAAAATAAAGCAACAGGCCAACCAAGCAATGGTAACAATAGGTATTAATAGATGCCCCATGATACAATACTACGAAAATAAACTAATGTTGCAGAGACGATGTGCCACACTCGGTAACCTACTAACCTTCTACCTGAATCCTCGGCCTCCAGATCATTCTATCTAAGGTCATGCCCTCGGTAAGCTGAAAATACACCATATCCTGTCTAATCACAAGGAAACTTCTTCGGCCTTCCCTCATCTCTCCTTAGACCCACAATTTCCAGCTTCTCACAGCTGCTCACTAGTGCATTTGCTCTTCACATGCATGAATCATCTTAAGCTTGCTTCCCTCATCTTATCAAATATAGGAGCCACCTCCGGTTTATCTCGAATAACTTTATTCCTAATCATATCCTTCTTATATGCCCACACTTCTATCTCTGCATCCTCATATCTGCAATTTGCATATTCTAAGAGTGAAGGTTCTTAACTGACCAACATTTCGCCCCGTACAACATGGCAGGTCTAACAACCACTTTATAAAACTTACCTTTAAGTCTTAGTGGCACATTCTTATCACACAGAATGCCGATGTGAGCCTCTATTTCATCCACACCATTCCAATACGGGGTTAGACATCATCATAATCTTTTAATTTCCTTGGATTATGAACCCGATATATTTAAAACGACATTTCGAATATCAATCTTCACTTCCACATGCATGTGCCTCATGAGTTACGACACTGAACTTGCACTCCATGTATTCCATCTTAGTGATGCCCAGCTCAAACTCTTTAGACTCTAGTGTTTGTCTCTAATCAGAAACGGATCCGGGATTTAATGCTTATGGGTTCCTGCAATGACTTCGAGTAAATTTTCAATAGTAACTGGGTTTCACATTTACATTTATAGATATTTAATGAATTTTTAGAATACATTTACACTATTTGGACAAAAGCTACTGGATTTATAGAAACCCGTAGATGACAGGCAAGATACGCCCTTGCACTAACCTCCAACCTCGCGTCAACCCCATTGTGTGTATCGTCAATCAATACTATATCATCAGAAAATAGCATACACTATGGCACCTGCCCTTGGAGATGTCGTATCAATACTCCTATCACTAAAGCAAATAAAAATGGGATAAGGGATGATCCTTGATGCAACCCATAAGGATTGGATGTGCTCTGAATCTCCACCCACTATTCTAACTCGGGTCTTGGCTCCATTTATATGTTCTTAATTGCATATATGCCACATATATACCTCTAGCCTCTAAGAATTTCCATCAAACCTCCCTAGGGACTTTGTCATATGCTTTTTCAAGATCAATAAATACTATGTATAAGTCCCTCTTCCTCTCCCTGTACTGCTCCACCAATCCTCAAATTTGCACTTATCTAGTCAAATTCTCAATTCATTAACTAATTATAAGTATTTATTGTGGTATATCCCAAACTAAGGCCCTATTTGGCCATGAGTTTTGTCAAAATAAATTTGGGATTTATTTTCAAAACTCATGTATGGCCATAAATTTTGCTCACATTTTGGCAAAATCCCAAATCTCATACCCCAAATCCCAAAATCACCTCAATTGCTGATTTTGGGCCAAAATCCCAAAACTTGGGAATTATATACATGTTTTCCCAAAAATAAAATTGGAAAATATGTTTTGAAAATGTATGTCTAAACACATTTTCATTTTCAAACCAAACTTCACCCAAATCAGATTTTTCAAAATAAATTTGGAATCTATGGCCAAACGCTAGCTAAAATTCATACTCTCTCTGTTCCAGTTTATGTGAACCTATTTTCTTTTTGGTCTGTTCCAAAAAGAATGAACTCTTTCTAAATTTGATAATAATTTAGTTTAATTTACAACTCTACCCTTAATGAGAAGGGTGTATAACCACACAAATATTCTGGGCCTATTTGGACTTGTTTAGGACCACAAATTCCAAAAGTCTTCATTTTTTTCTTAAACTCCGTGCACAGTCAAACAGGTTCACATAAATTAGAACGGAGGGAGTAATATTCAATTTCGAATCCGCCTCAAATTGTATTTATGGAGTGGGGAAGGACAAAATAAATCAGAATTAGGGTTAGAAGAAATGGCATAGTCAAATTGGGAAAGTGCTGCTGACATGGACAAAAACGAAAGTGAAAAAATAGTACAAAAAGCACTCGCCTTTTTTTCTTTTTCTTTAAGACAACTTTATTGTTTTGGTTGGTTACGGAATCAAAAAAACAGCAAACAAACCACACACACTTGAAAGAACTAAACCGTTCTCCCCCTCAAACAAAGCAAATTAAGATTTCCTCATTGCCACATACAAACTTGTGGCTCTAAATCCTTTCCCTTTATTGACGTGTCACCCCCATCCCCCAACTCTAAAACCCCTTCTTCTTCTCTTCTTCCTCTGTATGTAGTCCAAAGTCCAAACTATAAGACACCAACCATCAAAGAAACAAAACAAGAAGATAAATATTTGTTCCCATCTTTCAACCTTCAAATTATTATTAGAACAAACCATAGTACAAAAAAAAAAACCAAGAACAAGAAACAGAACAGAGAAGAATTCTAAGTAATTGGAATGTCAGAAGTTCGAGACCCTGAGATTAAGCTGTTTGGTCAAACGATTGGTTTGACACAGGAAAGAGGTCTATGGAATCGAAAAAGCTCGTCGTATTCAACTTCAACTGCTTCAAATGAAGATAAGGTAAAAAGATTTTGAGTTTTTCTCTCTGTCACAAAGTCTATATTTGAGTCTGCTTTGACCATATTGTTTACAAATATATGATGATTTAATGAAAAATGCAATTTGGATGACTTTCTTTTTTGGTATTTGGTGATTTTTGTTTTTATGAAAAATTCAGTCTCTCTTGATAGCATCTTCCGTTGTGCAGAGGTCTACCAGAAACAGTATTCTAGGCCTGCGTATAGAGTGAGATTTTACTGGGGTTGTTATTGTTATAGTCAATCTTTCTTGATATCATAGACTAAAATGGAAATGTAAAACTAGCTTTGTCATCATTTTGTCTGTAGGAATTTAGGAAATTTATGTTTTGGGAGCTAGTTTGGTACCATTTGGGAGTCAGACTGAGGTTTTGAGCTTCAGGAAAACCATTTTATATAGCCGACCGCAACTTGTTTATGATCAAGACGTAGTTGTTGTGGTATATTTTCCCCTGCTAGGGTAATCCAGCCAATTTTGTTTAATTGCCTCTAGATTGCTTCTGCAAAATTTATACTATTTCACTTTTAGATCTTTTTTACCAAAAGGGAAAAATAAAATGAAGGTTAGAAGAAAGAAATTTCTACAGTAACATATTGAGAGTTTTAATGGCCTGTTATTGGATTTTGATTAATTCCAATACATCTATATCATGACAAATCCTTATTACTTATGCTAAGAATATAATTTATCATCTTATCGGTGACGAATAGTTTTGATTTCTTGTGAGAGCTCAAATTAACCTCTTTTTTTTCATCTGACCAGATCACTTCAAAAGGAGAATTTACACAAAGCAAACAAGATAATGAACTTGTCGATCCAACTGCAGACTCGTTGGTTGAACCAGAAACATCATCCGGTATAAGTGATGAACTTAAGATAAATGATGCGGATAAAGAAACACTATCGCCAAAATCTGCCGAGGAGGAAGATTCGAGTGATCAGGAAAAGACACTCAAGAAGCCTGACAAATTAGTTCCATGTCCGCGATGTAATAGCATGGAAACAAAGTTCTGTTATTATAACAATTACAACGTAAACCAGCCTCGTTATTTTTGCAAGAATTGCCAGAGATATTGGACTGCTGGTGGAACAATGAGGAATGTGCCTGTTGGTTCTGGCCGCCGCAAGAACAAAAGTTCTTCCACTTCAAATTATGGAATGCATCTTCCTGCTTTAAGGGCGAACGGGACTGTCCTAACATTTGGATCAGATGAACCCCTTTGTGATTCCATGGCTGGGAATGATCAATCAAATGGAGTTTGTAGTACATCCTCAGTTTTAACTGAGAAAGAAAACAATTCTAGTACACATGATTTGAAAATTTTTCAGGCATTTCATCCTCAAGTACCGTACTTTCAAGGCGCTCCGTGGCCTTATTCTGGCTTTCCAGGATCATTCTATCCAGCACAACCTTACTGGGGCTGCACTTTAGCAAGTCCTTGGAACGTACCGTGGCTATCTTCTGATCAATCGGTCCATAACACCGGTCCTAGTTCACCGACATTAGGAAAACATTCCCGGGAAAATGAAGGAGAGAGATGTGTACTGATTCCTAAGACATTAAGGATTGATGATCCAAATGAAGCGGCGAAAAGCTCTATATGGTCAACATTAGGTATCAAGAATGAGAAGATTGATTCGGTTCGTGGGGCAAGGCTCTTCAAAGCCTTTAACACAAAAGCTGATCATAGAAACCGTGAATCTGATGCTTCTTTCATCCTGCAAGCGAATCCAGCAGCCTTGTCTAGATCGCTTAATTTCCGCGAGAGCACACAATGAGACTCAATTTCGCGTTAACTCGTTCCTAAGGAAGCAGAAGCAGTATCACTGATGTTAGTGCAGCAGCTAATTTTTGGTAGCAACATAAGTTCGTTGTTCAAAATATAAGCATTTATAGTTTTGCAGTATGTGTACTTTGTACATAAACCTGTAGAGTTTTAATAGTAGATAGAGAAAATAAGATGAGCTGAAGAATCTGCAATGATACATCTGGAATATTCTTTGCTTTGAGATGTTATATATGAAGTTTTTACTGACTTGTGATATTGATAGTTTTATTGTGGTTTTTGCATTGCTTTTGTGATAGGTTTATCCTAATATCATGGACTTTGTAGTTCATGTGAAGATTAACTTTTTTGGCTAAGGAAATAAACTATTTATGAACCTATTACATTACAGACTCCTAATATTATGGTCAGTTTCAGTACTTAAAACTGCAGTAAAGAGCATTAAAGGTGCCTCAGAAAGGAAAAAATTTCAGTCTTTGACATCCCATTATACAAATTTCACTGGAGTTTCCTAGGTTAATAACAGATTGCCATTCTCAATAAAAGATTTCCACAAAAATTACAAATTACAAGACTTCCCTTGCATACCATGACAAGCTGAAATCGGAGAACTTATTCGTACTTGGTGTTTATATCAAACTAATACAAAACTTGTATTTTTCATACGGACATTTTATTTAACCATAGCTAAGTGATATATGTATTCTAGAGGTCATGGGTTAAAGTCGTAGAATCAGTCACTGATGCTTGCATCAGGGTAGACTGCCTACATCACACCCCTTGGAATGCAGCCCTTCCTCGGACTAGGGGCGTACGCAAAAAATATTATAAGCGGTGTCGAAATTTATAGAAGAGCGAGAATAATAACGTTAATTATCATACTTCTAGACAAGAAATAGTCTTAATCTATTGGTTTTGTTGAATCTTAAGTAGGAAAAGTCCTCAATTCAATTTTACTTCATCACAATTTTTAACCACATAGGCTCTCTCAAATATTTACAAAAAAAAATATGTGCTAGTTGAGGTTCGAAACTTTGACTCTTAGAGAAAAATCAAACACATAACCAACACACCAAGAGACAATTTATGTCAGATGGTGTCATTTTTCCTACTTATCCGCTTCCTCACAGTATTAATACATATAATTAATAAAAAAAAATCTACGAAGCGGTGTTGCATGATACCGCTTCGTTGTGTGTGAATTCGCCCCTGCCTCGGACTCTATGTAAACGCAAAATGCTTTGTGCATCGGACTGAAATAAGTATTTATTGGCTGCTGTTGACACAAGTGTACAAGACTCACAAAAACAAAATCCGTTCCCAAAGTCATCACTACCAAGTATTTGAACTTCAGCCACAAATTAAGATATTTTGTTAGGATAACATTATGTTAGGTAGAGTATGAGGGGGAAAAAGAGAAAATTGACTATAAATTGGAGATTATTATTATAGAAAGAATAACATAGGACATGGTAGGTCCCTCATATTTTGGTGCAGATAGACTAGAATTTTTCTGGAAGAAAAGAGCCAAGGTACCTTTCTCTTTCAAAGGAAAAAGGATCTATCCTTAATTCCCTACAGATGCCAAAAAGGTGGAAATTTGAGGATAAAGTTTTCTTTTTCTTCTTCCTTTTTGGTGCCTTTTCCAATATTCTTTTTCAGTTTCTTGGTATCAACCAAAGAGAGACAGACATATATGTGGTATCCATCAGCTGATAATGTGGTAGATATATGTCACAATAACAATAAAGTTTATACATTATGGTGGTTTACTTGTGGTATTGAAGCAATTAATCTCACATAAAATAATATAATAATTGATTTGATGCATAATAAAAATATAATTACCGCATAACTAATACAAGATTTGGTTGGTATGTTTAATAATAGTCAGATTAAGAAATGCAATAATTTATGTATTATTTTATTGAAGATAGAATGTGAAATAAGAATACGCATGTCAACAATAAAGGAATTAAATATCAAAAGATAAAAATTATTAAAAAATATAGCTGGAAGTAACAACATAAAACAAGAAGACATGAGAAGAAGAGATAACTTTCTTATTTCATCGAGTATTCAAGTGTGTTCCATCTCATATTTCATGCCTCTATTTATACTATTACATCTGAAGGTTATAAAATGATTGTCTTAAACATGACATTAACAATTGAGATCATAGGGGAAGATCATGGGGAGGGGTTATGGAGGTGTGAGAGTTACAATCATAATGGTAATGAGTAGTGAGAGGCTATTTACATCATGGGTGAAAGTAGTGGGAATAGTGGTTATCTACATTTACTAAAGATATTATAACACTCCCCCTTGGATGTCCAAAAAATAGATAATATGCCTCGTTAAAACCTTACTAAGAAAAAATCATGCGGGAAAAAATCTTAGTGAAAGAAAATGAGTACATATA
The DNA here is from genome assembly GCF_000393655.2 of Nicotiana sylvestris. Classification (NCBI taxonomy): domain Eukaryota; kingdom Viridiplantae; phylum Streptophyta; class Magnoliopsida; order Solanales; family Solanaceae; genus Nicotiana; species Nicotiana sylvestris. Next base: position 148,626,722 of record NC_091066.1, on the reverse strand, counting down.
TATGTAATACACTTTATTTGCTGCCTCGTTAAAAACCTTACCAGTAAAACACAATGGGACAAAACCTAGGCTAAGGGAAAAAGAGTACAACGCGTATCTTACTCCCCCTCATGAAAATATCACTTTATTTCTCGAAAACGTCGCATTCCAATCTTCTATCTCAACTTCTCAAATGTTGAGGTTGGTAAAGCCTTAGTGAACAAGTCAGCCAAATTTTCACATGAACGAATCTGTTGAACATTAATTTCACCATTTTGTTGAAGATCATGCGTGAAAAAGAACTTTGGTAAAATATGCTTTGTTCTGTCTCTTTTGATGTATCCTCCTTTCAGTTGAGCAATACAAGCAGCATTGTCTTCCTATAGTGTTGTTGGATTATTTTTTTTCATAAGAAAACCACATATTTCCTGAATATGCTGAATCATTGATCTCAACCAAACACATTCCCGACTAGCTTCATGAATGGCTATTATCTCAGCATGATTTGAAGATGTGACAGCTATTGTTTGTTTCATTGAACGCCATGATATAGTAGTACCTCCATATGTAAACAAATAGCCTGTTTGAGATCGGGCTTTATGGGGATCAGACAAATAACCTACATCGACATAGCCAATCATTTTTTTACTTGAATTCATTAGAATAAACCAATCTCATATCTATGGTTCCCCGAAGATATCTAAATATATGCATAACACCATTCCAATATCTTCTTGTTGGGGAGGAGATGAATCTTGCTAATAAGCTTACTACAAAAGCAATATCTGGTCGAGTATTGTTGGCAAGATACATTAGTGCCCCAATTGCACTAAGATATGGAGTTTCATCACCAACGAGCTCTTCATCATTTTCTTGAGGCCGAAATGGATCTTTATTTATATCAAGAGATCTCACAACCATTGGGGTATTTAATGAATGTGCATTATCCATGTAAAATCGCTTTAAAACCTTTACATGCTCAATTTGTAGGCCAAGACAAAATTTTGTCTTACCAAGATCTTAGTGCAATTGGGGAACTAAAAAAAAAAGATACGCGCTATACTCTTTTTCCCTTAGCCTAGGTTTTGTCCCACTAGGTTTTACTGGTAAGGTTTTTAACGAGGCAGCAAATAAAGCGTATTACAGATATGTGTACTCTTTTTCCTTCACTAAGATTTTTTCCCACGGGGTTTTTTCTTAGTAAGGTTTTAACGAGGCATATTATTTATTTTTTGGACATCCAAGAGGGAGTGTTATAAAATCTTTCATTTCAAATTCTTTCTTCAAACATTCTACAGCTTTTGGATGCTCTTTAGAAGTGCCAATGATATTCAAGTCATCAACATACACAGCTATGATGACAAATTCTGATCCACACCTCTTAATAAAGACACAAGGGCAAATATGGTCATTTTTGTACCCTTCCTTTAGCAAATACTCGCTAAGGCTACTGTAGCACATCCTCCCTGATTGCTTCAATCCGTATAAGGATTTCTGAAGCTTTATTGAATAAATTTCTCTTGAACTTTTATTTGCTTCAGGAACTTTAAATCCCTCAGGGATTTTCATAAAAATTTCATTGTCCAGTGAGCCATATAAGCAGGTTGTGACAACATCCATCAACCGCATATGAAGTTTTTCATGGACTGCCAGATTTTTTAAATACCTGAAGGTAATTGCATCTACCACAGGAGAATATGTCTCTATATAATCAATGCCAGGCCTTTGCGAAAATCCTTGTGCCACAAGTCGTGCTTTATATCTTACGACATCACCTTTCTCATTTAATTTTTGCACAAAAATCCATTTGTACCCCACTGGCTTGACACCTTCAGGCGTTCGGACTATTGGTCCGAAAACTTCACGTTTTTTGAGTTAAGCCAATTCCGCTTGAATTGCGTTTTTCCATTTTGGCCAATCATTTTTTTGTCTACATTCATCGACATATTTTAGCTCAAGATCCTCATCTTGTTGCATTATTTCAACTGCAGCATTATATGCAAAATTGTTGTTAACAACAACTTTATTTCGGTTCCACTTTTTCCTCGTAGAGACATAACTTATTGAGATCTCTTCATTTTCATCATTTCCAGGTACTATAACCTCCTGTGAAGTCTTATCAATTGTTATGTCTTTATGCTTCTCGTGAGCAATTGCCTCCATGTTATGATCAACTTGATCATTTGCTCCTTTCCTTTTTCGGGGATTCTTATCTTTGGAACCAATTGGTCTACCACGTTTAAGGCGTGTCCTAGACTCATTTGCATCATCATACTGTCCAGCTGGGACATCAACTCGAATTGGAGCATTTACAGCTAGAATATGCGATTTAGTAACCCATGAAAGATTAGTAAATGCATCTGGAAATAGATTTGCAACATTTTGCATATAAATGATCTTTTGAACTTCTTGTTCATATTGATTTGTACGAGGATCCAAATGAGATAGAGATAATACGTTCCAATCTATCTCTTTTTCCAGTTGTTTATTTTCTTCCCCTAATGTTGGAAAACCTGATTCATCAAAATGACAATCAGCAAATCTGGCTGTAAACAAATCTCCTGTCATAGGTTCCAAATATTTAATAATAAAAGGAGATTCATAACCAACATACACTCCCAACCTTCTTTAGAGACCCATCTTTGTACATTTTGGTGGAGCAATTGGAACATATACCGCACATCCAAAAATTCTTAGATGGAAAATATTTGGCTCCTCACCAAAAGCCAACTATAATGGGGATACTTTATGATAACTGGTTGGTCTTATGCGCACAAGTGTTGTTGCATGCAAAATAGCATGTCCCCACACTGAAAGGGGAAGTTTTGTCCTCATTAGCAATGGTTGTCTAGCTATTAGTTGAAGTCGTTTAATCAATGATTCTGCTAGACCATTTTGAGTATGAACATGAGCAACCGGATGCTCAACTTTTATTCCAATGGCCATACAATAACCTGTAAAGGCCTGAGATGTAAAATCACCAACATTATTAAGACGAATTGTTCTAATTACATAATTTGGAAATTGTGCTCTTAACCTTATTATTTGGGCCAACAATTTCGCAAATGCCATATTACGAGTTGACAATTAGCACACATGTGACCATCTTGTAGATGTGTTTATTAAGACCATAAAATACTTGAATGGTCCACATGGAGGGTGTATAAACCCACCTATATCACCCTGTATACGTTCCAGAAATGCAGGGGATTCAATCACAACTTTAGTTGTTGATGGTTTAATAACCAATTTTCCTTGAGAACAAACAACACAAGAGAATTCCTTAAATTGAAGAATCTTCTTGTTCTTTAATGTGTGTCCATTTGAATTCTGTATTATTTTGCGCATATGTTAGAACCGGGATAGCCCAACCGGTCATGCCAAATGATAAAATTATTAGAAGCAGTAAACCTTTTGTTTACTATGGCATGTGATTCAACCACACCAATGTTTGTGTGGTACAACCTAGAAGAAAATACGGGTAATTTTTCGTGCACATATTTTTACCCACTTTTATTGTAGTAATATAAAGGTATTCAACCTTTCCTTCGTTTGATGTCTCAACATGGTAGCCATTTTGGCGAATAGCTTTGAAACTCAACAAGTTTCTTTGAGACTTACTACAATACAATGCATTATCAATAGTTAATATCGTTCCTCTAGGTAATAATAAGGCTGCTCTTCGTGAGCCCTCAATCAACTTTGTACTACCGGATATTGTACTAACATAGGCCTTTTTCATAACCAAATAAGAGAAAAATTTCTTTTCTCTTAATATTGTGTGAGTTGTAGCACTATCCAAAAGACATAAATCTTTATTACTCATCTTGGATCCAATTGAAGACCGGAGAATTTTAATTTCTTCTTAAAAAAAAGTACATCATGTGAAATACGGAAAAACAAACATCACCAACGACAACATAAGACAACTTAAGTACTACTTAAAAATAAAAACAACTTTAGACGAGACAAAAACACTAAAAATAAAAATAACAACATAATTGCATTCCCTAGTAAAATGATCAAACTTTAGTTTTGATCTCCAGAGAAATCTTCAACTTCCAAATGAGTAAGATCATCGAGGCCTTGAAAATCATCATCATTCAAAGCAAGATTTGCCTCGGCATTGTCATCATTTTTGTTTGAAGACCCTGCCTCAAATCATTTTTAAAGGTCAAGTGAGACTCCACTGGGCATTAGCAGAAGATGCTCCAACATTATTTGCCTTTCTTTTGATGGAGTTTTAATAAAGCCTGATAAAATGCTCAGGTGCACGACATTCAATTTTCCAATGACCTTTCATGCCACAACGGTGGCAGTTACCGTTTTTTCCTCTTGAAGGATTATTTTGAGAACTCACATTGTTCTCTCGTTTGCCATGACCACCATGATGACGACTATTATATCGTCTCTTACCATTTCCATGCCCGCGTACATTAATATGGTCATGATTATTATTCTATATTTTTCAAGACTTATAACGTCTAGCTGCCATATTCGCTTCAGGAAGCGGAGCTGACCCTGTGGAACGGGCTTCATGATTTTTTAGCAAAAGGGTATTATGTTGCTCAGCCACCAGAAGGCATGAGATCAATTCAGGATACTTTTTAAAACCCCTTTCATGGTATTGTTGCTGTAATATCATATTTGAGGCATGAAAAATCGTAAGAGTCTTTTCCAACAAATCCTCATCATTCATAACTTCTCCACATAATTTCAATTGAGAATTTTTTTGAAATACAACAGAGTTATACTCACTTACGGTCTTAAAATCTTGTAACCGTAAGTGCATCCACTCATATCGAGCCCTTGGCAATACTGTAGCCTTAAGGTGATCATACCTTTCCTTCAGACCAGTCCACAAGTCAAGTGGAACTTTCACTGCCAAATATTCAACCTTCAAACCTTCATCCAAATGATGACGAAGGAAAATCATGGCCTTCGCTTTGTCCTGGCTTGATGCCTCATTACCCTGAGTAATGGTGTTACCAAGGCCTTTAGCGGCTAAGTGAATCTCAGCATCGAGAAACCATAATTGGTAATTTTTTTTAGAAATGTCAAGTGCCACAAACTCAAGCTTTGACAAATTCGACATAGTGAAAATTATCAAAGAAGATAAATAATTAGAAATCATTAGGATAATGTCACACCTCCTTTTTCCGCCCCTGTGAGGGGCGAAGGAGTTTTTCCAATTAAAGGACAATCGAAACGGGATTTGTTTATTTATTTCAGAGTCGCCACTTGGGAGATTTAGGGTGTCCCAAGTCACCAATTTAATCCCGAATCGAGGAAAAGAATGACTCCATATTACAGTCTGCGTACCAGAAATCCGGATAAGGAATTCTGTTAACCCGGGAGAAGGTGTTAGGCATTCCCGAGTTCCGTGGTTCTAGCACGGTCGCTCAACTGTCATATTTGGCTTATTTATCTGATTTTATACCATTATGCGCTCATGTGCAATTTTAACTCTTTACCGCTTTTATTATTATATTTTTAAAAGAATGTGAACATCGTTTAAAACATATCTTTGGATTATGTCACATGAAATGCACCCGCAATCCGGAACACATTTTTATTCAATGTTTTGGGATTTAGATTTGGGTCGCATGAAATGCGCACCCGAGTTTAAGAAGGTAAGATTAATTAAATCGCGCCTAAAGAGTCTAGCGCGTTATTATCTTTGGGGAAGGAAGTGAAATTCACTAAACAGTCCATCCCAAATTCTAAGTATTTATTATGACCAATTAGTGAGGGCCCCGCAATTTACATTTTTTATTTGGCGAGGCTCGTCTCATTATTTTTAAAAGGATAATCTTAGCATGACTATATTTTCTATTTTTTCTTTTTCTAAAATAAATGAAGATAAGGTCCTACTTTATTTACATACTTTCGAGTTATTATAGTTAAGTTTCGAAAGTGAGTTGTTTAAAGAGTTTACATGGTAACGCATGGAACATATACATAAAGACAGTAAAAGAAAGAAAGGACTACATTAAACTACAACTTTAAATCTTTCTCATTTTTGCATTCATGCTTCGAGTGGCTTACAAGATGAACCAGTATATCAGTTTGTGTACCTGGTATTTGGAAAGCAAGGAAAGAAGATGAAGATCAGTAGAAGCAGTAGTAGTGCAAATACACAGCAACAGTAGCAACCCAACAGCAACAAATTCGAACCAGATTCAAGGCCCAGAAAACTTTGAAGAAATCCGAACAACTAAATAGAACAAACCCAAAAGTATGTCAACCCACTAAACAGCAACAACCCACGCGTTTATTAAAACCCGAAACTAAACTCGTTTCTCACTTTGTTTTTGTTTTCTCTTTTTAAACTCTATCACACTCTATTCAGATTTTCAGAATGTATTCCTCTCTCTCTAAGTAAGTCTTTCAAGTTCAAGTCTATTCTCTCAAGTCTTAAAAGCTCTCTTTAAAATGTGTCAAATGACTCTATATATAACAAGACTCTTGTCTTGAATCCCCAACCCGAAACATTCCTCAATTGCATGCTTTTGTCCCCACTACTTAATGTTTTCCTTATTTTAAACCCTTGTCCTCATGCTTAACATAAATAATTACATTATTCCCACCCCACTACATTATGTCTTGTCCCCCATTATATTAAACAATTATATCAAACCCACCCCATTATATCTTGTCCCCCATGCTTAACATAAAGAATTACATTATTCCCCACTAATTTATATCTTGTCCCCCATTATATTAAACAATTACATCAAATGTTCAATTTCGAAAATACCCCTCCGACCTTACTGAAATTGCCAATTTACCCCTGAACGTACTGCAATTTACCAAACTACCCCATCAGCTATAACCAATTCACCTAATCAATTTCAACCAAAATACAACAAATATGACCAATTTCTAAACAATTTCAACAACAAATCTCATGAACACAGATTGAATCATACAGCTTCAAATTAATGGGAATAAGTTAACCATATTGGGAACCAATCCTGGTTAACTTAGACCAAAAATGAATGAGCAAAGAGACAACAATATCAACAACAAAATACATGATTCAAACTAAATCAACAAGTCAAAAACCAAAACCTAAACTCACATTAAATCACTGGGGTTACAAACGAACTTCAAACAAAGATGAACATGAATTAAATCTATTTTAAACAACAAACATGACGGATTCAAATGATTTAACCAACATTAACAATTTCTGAAAAAAAATACATAACAACACATGAAACAAACTGAAGAAATAATTAATTAAACTTCAATTTGAATCTAACGACATTAAACTAACAATTTCACATGAACAAACTGAAAAATTAACAAAACAATGAACACGAACAAAACAAAAATCAAACATTTACCGATTTTAGATTCGAGAATATCAAAAATAAAATACGGACAAAAGTGAAACTCAAACCCACTAACCGGATTGGAGCCACGAACAACGACTGACCAACGACGAACTCGAATTGTGTATGGACTGTTTCGACAAACCCCGACCAACGCTCGAACAATGTATTGGTGGGGTCTCATTTTTGACTGGAGGCGACGAGGAAGGTGAAGCAGCGGACGGCGACATATTGTCGTGATGGAGCTGGGGTCAGCCATGGAGGTGAAGCAGCGACGAGCTGCTGTGATGAAGAAGTTGAAGAAGAAAGCAGCGTTTGGACTGTTGTTCGCTGGACGAAGCAGCAGGCGATGGGGAGAGACAGCAGTGTTCGACGAGCAGCAGTGTTCGATGAAGGAGCAGAAGCAGCGGGCAGCAATGCGATGTGGAGGAGAAAAAGAAGCAACGAGCAGCAGTGCGAAGAAGAAGACGACGCAGTAGCAGCACGAAGCTAGAAGACGACGTAGCAGCAGTACGAAGAAGAAGACGACGCAGCAGCAGCACGAAGCTAGAAGACGACGCAGCAGCAGTACGAAGCTGCCATGGACGTCGATATGGAGCTCGAAGGTGTGTGCGCGTGTGTGTGTGTATCGACGTGGGGGCAGGGGTGTGAGGGGGAAGGCAACCGGGAAGCCATGGATGGCTTGTTTGGAGCTTGAAGAAGAAGAAAGAAAAAGAGGGGGGGGGGTGGCGGATGGGGTAGTGTTTTAGGTTTAGTTTTTTTTTTGTTTTGTTTTGTGAAATGTAAGATAGGGGGGTATTGGGTATTTGGGTTATGGACTGGGTCGACCCAGTTTGAAATGGACCGGGTCATGGGGAAGGTTGGGTATTTTTTGGCTTGTGGCTTGAATTTGAAGAAGAGCCCAATTCCGATTTTCTTTATATTTTTTCTCTCTTTTCTTCTTTTATTTTTCTAAAACTAAATTCTAAAAATCCTTAAATTATTATTAAGTTATAAAAGTGCAAGTTAACTCCCAATAATAATTAACGCACAATTAAGTAATAATTAAGCATAAAATTGTACATTTGGACATTAAATGCTAAAAATGCAAAAGATGCCTATTTTTTGTAATTTTCAATTTTTGTAAAACAAACTTAATTACTAACAATTGTAGACTTAAATACTACATGCAAAATGCGACATATTTTTGTATTTTTTATTAATTTAACAAATAAACATGCACATACAAATACAAATAATTATCCAAAAATGTCACAAAATTCTCAAAATTGCACACCAAGGAAAAAATCATTTTATTTTGAATTTTTGGGAGTAATTCTTTCATAGGGCAAAAATCAGTGCTTACAGCTGCCCCTCTTTGCCCGAAGACCCGAAGGGTTTTCGTACAAAGATAAAGTGAGCGATTTTTGTCCATCTGAGTACTCCGTGTGAAGCATTTTTTTTTAAAAAGATTTAACCGAACCTTTACTTCAAAGGTTTCCTACATATCCCTGGCTAAAGGGGAATCAGGTTATTGTAGTTCGGGAAGTTTTGGTAGCTGGGACTACCGTGGGACTGCAATGTTACTGTTGTTGTATGCTGTTATCCCTGCTTACCGATGTCCTTGTTACACCGTGCTTAAAAGAAAACAAGAAGCTAGGCTAGACTACGGATCATAAGATCTCATCTATCTTCAACTTGTTCTTGTTGCCTTGCTTTCTTGTCGGCTTGTGTTTCTTCCGGTGCTTTTCTTCCGAGAACTTGGGGATGACACTGGCCTTTTGCTTTTCTGAATACCAGTTTTCATCATTTTACTCGGTCTACTGGGGATATGGCTTCCTTAATTAAGCTTTTCGGTGGTTCCTCTGGGGATACGGCTTTGTTCATCAGATTTGTTATGCTGGGCATAATTTAATATTCACAAGCCGCTTCTTTCAAGACGCGTTTTTTCTTCCTTTTGACTCAGGCGCTTGAATTTGTGCTGGGACCTCTTGTTGCAACCTTCTGCTTCCCGATGCTGGGGATTTTTATTGTTTCCTGCTGGGGATTCCTGTTGTAACCTTCTACCTTCCGGTGGGTTACTGATTTCAAGATCTGCAGTATAAGAATGAAAAGTATTCCTTTCGTTATACAGGTGGGCGCCTGAAACATGAAATGTAAAGACTGAAAAGTATTCCTCTCGTTATGTAGGTGGGTGCCTGAGACATGAAATGTAAAGACTGAAAAGTATTCCTCTCGTTATGTAGGTGGGCGCCTGAGACATGAAATGTAAAGACTGAAAAGTATTCCTCTCGTTATACAGGTGGGCGCCTGACTTCAACAACAACTTTGAAAAATAAAACACCTTTCCTCTCTTCAGGCGGGCTCCTGACTTCAACAAACAACTTTGAAAAATAAAACGTCTTTCCTATCTTCAGGCGGGCTCCTGACTTCAACAACTTTGAAAATAAAATGTCATTCCTTTCTTTAGGCTAGCGAGGTTTCAACAACTTTTTAAAAATAAAACGTCTTTCCTCTCTTCAAGCGGGCTCCTGACCTTAGCAACAACTTTGAAAAATAAAATGCCTTTCCTCTCTTCAGGCGGGCTCCTGACTTCAACGACAACTTTGAAAAATAAAACGCCTTTCCTCTATTCAGGCGGGCTCCTGACTTCAACAACTTTGAAAATAAAATGCCATTCCTTTCTTTAGGCTGGCGAGATTTCAACAACTTTTACAAATAAAACGCCTTTCCTCTCTTCAGGCGGGCTCCTGACTTCAACAACTTTGAAAAATAAACGTCTTTCCTCTCTTCAGGCGGGCTCCTGATTTCAACAACAACTTTTAAAATAAAGTGTCATTCCTTCCTTTAGGTTGGCAAGATTTAAACAACTTTAAAAATAAAACGCCTTTCCTCTCTTCAGGCGGGCTCCTGACTTCAACAACAACTTTGAAAATAAAATTCCATTCCTTTCTTTAGGTTGGCGAGATTTAAACAACTTTAAAAATAAAACTCCTTTCCTCTCTTCAGGCGGGCTCCTGACTACAACAACTTTGAAAATAAAATGCCATTCCTTTCTTTAGGCTGGCGAGATTTCAACAACTTTTAAAAATAAAATGCCTTTCCTCTCTTCAGGCGGGCTCCTGACTTCAACAACTTTGAAAATAAAATGTCATTCCTTTCTTTAGGCTGGCAAGATTTCAACAACTTTTAAAAATAAAACGCCTTTCCTCTCTTTAGGCGGGCTCCTGACTTCAACGACAACTTTGAAAAATAAAACGCCTTTCCTCTCTTCAGGCGGGCTCCTGACTTCAACAACTTTGGAAATAAAATGTCATTCCTTTCTTTAGGTTGGCGAGATTTCAACAACTTTTAAAAATAAAACGCCTTTCCTCTCTTCAGGTGAGCTCCTGACTTCAACAACATCTTTGAAAATAAAATGTCATTCCTTTCTTTAGGCTGGCGAGATTTCAACAATATAAAACGTCTTTCCCCTCTTCAGGCGGGCTCCTGACTTCAACAACTTTGAAACTAAAATGTCATTCCTTTCTTTAGGCTGGCGAGATTTCAACAACTCAAAATATCCTATTTTGAGGGCGGATGAACCCAAAATATCCTATTTTGAGGGCGGATGAACCCAAAATATCCTATTCGAGGGCGGATGAACCCAAAATATCCTATTCGAGGGCTATGAACCCAAAATATCCTATTCGAGGGCGGATGAACCCAAAAATATCCTATTCGAGGGCGGATGAACCCAAAGTATCCTATTCGAGGGCGGATGAACCCAAAATATCCTATTCGAGGGCGGATGAACCCAAAATATCCTATTCGAGGGCGGATGAACTCAAAATATCCTATTCAAGGGCGGATGAACCCAATATATCCTATTCGAGGGCGGATGAACCCAACTAGGAAGTGCGTCTCCTACGAGTAAAACTTATAACCTGAACGACCCAGACTACGAAATGCGTTTTCTAGGGGTGAAACTTCAATGATTCAAACTAGGAAGTGCGTCTCCTACAAATGAACTTAAATGAACCAGACTAGGAAGTGCGTCTCCTACAAATGAACTTAAATGAACCAGACTAGGAAGTGCATCTCCTACAAATGAACTTAAATGAACCAGACTAGGAAGTGCGTCTCCTAGGGGTGAAACTTCAATGATTCAAACTAGGAAGTGTGTCTCCTACAAATGAACTTAAATGAATCAGACTAGGAAGTGCGTCTCCTACAAATGAACTTAAATGAACCAGACTAGGAAGTGCGTCTCCTAGGGGAGAAACTTAAATGATTCAAACTAGGAAGTGCGTCTCCTATGCATGAACTTAAATGAACCAGACTAGGAAGTGCGTCTCCTAGGGGTAAAATAAACTTAGGAAGTGCGTCTCCTAGGTGTAAAACTTTAATGATTTTAATCTAGGAAGTGCGTCTCCTATTAATGAAAACTTAATTTAGAAAGTGTGTCTCCTATGCGTGAAATCTTAATTTAGGAAGTGCGTCTCCTATGCATGAAATTAAACTTAGGAAGTGCGTCTCCTAGGGGTAAAAATAAACTTAGGAAGTGCGTCTCATATGGGTAAAACTTTGATGATTTTAAACTAGGAAGTGCGTCTCCTATTAATGAAAACTTAATTTAGGAAGTGCGTCTCCTATGCATGAAATCTTAATTCAGGAAGTGCGTCTCCCATGCATGAAATAAAACTTAGGAAGTGCGTCTCCTAGGGGTAAAAATAAACTCAGGAAGTGCGTCTCCGATGGGTGAAACTTTAACTCAGGAAGTGCGTCTCCTATGGGTGAAACTTTAATGATTTTGAACTAGGAAGTGCGTCTCCTATGAATGAAAATAATTTAGGAAGTGTGTCTCCTATACATGAAAATGAACTTGGAAGTGCGTCTCTTGGGGTAAAAATAAACTTAGAAAGTGCGTCTCCTATGGGGTAAAAGTAAACTTAGGAAGTGCGTCTCCTGGGGTAAAAATAAACTTAGGAAGTGCGTCTCCTATGGGGTAAAAGTAAACTTAGGAAGTGCGTCTCCTATGGGGTAAAAATAAACTTAGGAAGTGCATCTCCTATGGGTAAAAATAAACTTAGGAAGTGCGTCTCATATGCATGAAATCTTAATTTAGGAAGTGCGTCTCCTATGCGTGAACCATTTCCTTATTCCTGAATTATTTACTTACCTGTGTTGTCTTCCCTCGAAACTGCTGGGGATAACACTGCTGGGGAATTATTTACTTACCTGTTGGGGGATAAAATGTTATCAACTGGGGATAATGTTGTCGAGGATAACACCGCTGGGGGATTTTGATTCCTTCAAAACTAGTGCTTCACTCTTCGGAATGCTGCTAGGAATGACACTGGCCTTTTGCTTTTTCCGAGCACAAGTTTCATCCTTTTGTTCAGTCCACTGGGGAACAACTTCCTTCATTAAAACTTGCTATGCTGGGGGTAACACTGGTTCAAAGACCATTTCCCTTGAGACTGGTGTTATCTTTATTCTTCCCCAAATGGGTACCTGACTTCCAGAAATTTTTCTAAATGAAAGGAAAATTTTCTGCCCCAGTTTGATAATCTCCCTTGTGGCATGCATTTCCCTCATCAATACCATTTCTTTTACCTGTTTCAAATCAAACAAAATTTGTTAGTTTAAAGCGCGGTGGTTGGTTGTGATACTCCATTGGGATGGCTTTTCCCTTTCTCCTTCCTTGTTCCGCATTCCAAAAAACTTGTTGGGGGTGATATTATTTGCTGGGGATAATCCCTTTCTGCTGGGGATATCCCTCTTCTTTTGTGGCATAGCTCAGAAACTGGCATTTCCCCGACCTTTTAGTCTCGTATGAATTTCCCACACCATGCTCATTGCTCTCCTTGCTTTGTCCACGGGCCTCGGCCTTGAGGTTTATAACCTTTGATTTCGGCAAGGATATCCCTCTTGACACTCGTCAATCCTTTTGTCAATTCCCTTTTGCTGGGGATATCTTTTTTGACACTGGCCTCGCGCTTGTTCCTTGCTGATTATACCACTTGGATGTACTAGTCAGATCTCATCTTGCATGATTGGAAAGTTGATGGCCTATTTTGAAGTCATTTCTCACTTGTTCTGACCAAACAGACTCTACTGGGAAATTTTCTATGAAAGGAGAAAGATAAAAAGGAACAGAATAAAAGACAAAGGAAAAAGATGACTCTTTAACAAAAGAAACTATAAATAAAAACCTATCAAACGCAGATACCGACTTTAATGGTCATGACATGCATATGTGGCCTATCCTCCGCCGTCAATCGTCTTTCAAGATCTTCCCTTGACGATTCCCCATCTGATTCCCAATCTTATTCGACTTGTAGTGCCCGAAGGGTTTTCACTATCAAGCCTCTCTCATTTTGGTTTTTCTCTCAGCTTTCATCGCCTTATGGTGTCCGTAAAGATTTTCTCCGATAAGACTCTTATTTGTATCACTTTCCAGCTGGGGATTTGGAGTGTTGCCGGTATGACTCTTTCTGCTGGGGATTAGAGTCCTTTCTGCTGTGGAACAGAGTGTTATGTTCACCGGTAAGACTCTCATTTGTCTGACTTGGTATCTTTTGAAGACTGATCAGAAGGTCTTTCTTTGGACCGTAATGTGGGTTTTTGGATAGGCTAGAAATAAAGGGTATTAAAGGCTCAAAAAACAAATCAATTTGGGGTTCAAAATTACAACCTTCGGAACCATATTTGTTTACAACAAGCGCAACCCTTGCCCCAGTTTCTTGCTTGGGGATTTTTATTTTTGTTATACTATATTACACTATGCATATTACGCACATTATGCACCCTATGACCGAGCCGTGAAGCGCCTACGTATCCTCTTTGAGGAATCAGGTCAAACGTAGTTCTCATTTTCTCCGTTTTCTTCTGACTTTCTTTTGTTTTTTGTTATCATTTTTCTTTTCTTCTCTCTTTTTTTCTTTTCTCTTTTTTTTTCGTTTTGTTGTTTTCTTTTCTTTTTTCTTTTTTTTCTTCTTTTGTTTACATGCCATGCTTGCGTTTTCTAGTCGTTTCTACTGATTCCGAACGAGGGGTACGAAAGAAAAATAATAAGGCTCAAAAGGGGTTAACGAAGGATAAAGTGTTTAGGTAGCAGAACAAAATGCCTTCGTCATTCCAGTCTTCAAAACATGCCCAGTGCAAACAACACATTTAAACAAAGATTTGTAGCCTCTTCCGATGGTGCTGGACTTGACAATTATATTCACACATTTGCTTTTTCATTTGTCATTTCTAAAGCACCGTTGGGCGACACTCTCACTCTCGACCCTCATGCCAATTTGGCAAATCTTTCTTTTAGCGGTTTTCTTTGTGTTTTACTTGCCCTAGTTCCGTATGACTCGAGCTCCGAATAATCCCAAACCGTCCTTATTTCTTTTAAATGTTCTGATCACCTTTCTGGGGTTTTATGATTAACTTTAAAGACTAGGCCCAAACTGTGTGCGCATGTCATGTCACTAGAATCGGCGCTGAACAAAAATGATAAAAGGACTAAACAAAAAGATGACTGGAAATAATAAAAGACCGGATTTTGCATTAGACTACCGGTGAAATGGTTTGAATAACAAAACAAACAAAAATAAACCAGAATAAAATCCTAAAACAACCTGGACAAACTTAAACAAACCGCTATGACAAAACGGAAAGATAAGACAGTTTGACACAAGACAATATCCGAATTACAACCCTAATAATCCGAACAACAGAAATGACAACAAAATAAGCCACCACAAGCTTCTCTCTTGCTAACCAAGGAACGGAGCGTCCTCCCACTTTATCAAAATTGGCATCTTAGCCACTGAGCTTCGCATCAGTATTGTCCAGACCATTGCCAACTTCAATATCATCAACCTTAGTCAACAATTCCCCAATAGGATTCGAGTGCTTCTGTCATCAGGCCTGATCCCCGCAAAGTGTGTATCATGATGTGCATGTAAAGGATTCTGCGCGATATTCTGGGTGTCATTGTCCGGCTTACCACAAACCAACCACCTTAACTTTCTTTGCGATTCAAAACAAAACAGGTTAGAATGGACTCAGTCGGTCCTCATTATTAACAACATCCTTTTTCCCTTTTTTCTTTTTTTCTTTTTTCTTTCTTTTTTTTTTCATTTTTCTTTCTTTTTTTTCGATCTTTTTTTTCATTTTTTTTCATTTTTTCTTTTCTCTTTTTTTCGTTGTGGTCGAATCTTATGGAGATTGCCTATGTATCATGACCCCGCATGAATCAAACCTTGCGTAGTTCGGACAAAATGAAAGGTAACAATAATGAAACATTTTTTTTTCTTTATCAATTTTCATAATAAAACAAATTGGGTTTCAAAGGCTTAAAGATGACCTACAAACTCGAAAATAAAACAACCCACATATTCTAATCAAAAGATTTACAAACTTAAAAACAAAAGGCCAGCTCCCGTTCTCCGTTTGACAAATGCATCCAAACGGTTATTTTTGCAAATGTGGCCCCTTCCAAATTTCACATGAATTTTGAGGCCGGGGAGGATTATTTTATGACATTTTACAAACTTGTCCGTTCTTTTACGAAAATAGCCTTTCGACAACTGAAAGATACTCTAAGGCTATTTCGGCAAGAACGGTTTAATACGCTGCCGAAGCTGGCTCGGCTTATTTTTGACTAAAAATCCAAACGATATTCACCTGACCGCTGACTCTTTGTTTTTGTTTTTTCAAATTACAATAAAACCTGGTGTTGCAAACACGACCCTTCAGCGCCTCGGGGACGAAGATTTTTCAAGGCTGTGTGGGTCAACTAGGCCAAAAAATCTAAAAAAAATGACCCAAGGTGGCTGTTTATACAAAGTCAGCCCTCCGGCGTCCCTTTCGGGAAGATTCGGCTATTTTTGACAAAAACAGCATCACCCAACTTATTTATGACTCTTTTTATCGTTTTTCAAAATAGAAAACTCGATATTGCAAACACGGCCTTTCAACGCCTCGGGGACGAAGATTTTTAAGGTTGTGTGGGTCAACTGGACCAAATCTTAAACATGACCCAAAAGGTGGCTGTTTATGCAAAGTCAGCCTTCCGGCGTCCCTTTCGGGAACATTCGGCTATGTATTGACAAAACAGCGTCACCCAACTTCTTTATGATGAAATTAAAATTTGACATATATATATATTATTTTTGCTATTTTTTGCAAAATGGGAGGTGAGACATCACCCGACTTATTTATGACATGTTTTTTTTGTTTATTTATTTATTTATTTTTGGCTATTTTTAGCAAAAGGAGAGGTTGGACCCGATGAGGGTTGCCTACGTATCTCACATCCGGTGAGAATCAAACCCGCGTAGTCCGGGAACATAAATAAAGTAAATAAACTAACTTTTTTTTTATTTTTTATTTATTTTTGAAGGAAAAACTTACAAAGAAGAAAGGGAGCATTTTTGCAAAGAAGGATTTCTAAAGAAAAAAAGATGTTACAATTATTTTTCGAATTTCGAAAGAAGAACTTCTAAAGAAGAAAGAAAATATTTTGAAATTTTACTTTCAATGAAAGAAATGCTTCTAAAAAATATTTTTAAAATTTGAATTTTCTTTTCAATTTTGAAAGAAGAATGAAAATATTTTAGGATTTTTTTTGAAGAAATTAAAAGGAAATATTTTTATTTTTTTCTATTATTTTGTTTTGTAAATAAAAACAATTAAAAAGACTTTCTAAAGAAATCAATAATGGAAAATATTTTTGGATTTTTTTTTTGAAAATTGGGGGTCTAAAAAAAACTTTTCTAGAAAGGAAATAAAGAAAAATACTTTTTGGATATATATATATATATATATATATATATATATATATATATATATATATATATATATATATATATATATTGCAACAAATAATAAAACCACGTTCAACGCAAGACTCTTTTTTATTTTCATTTTTGGCGTTTTCATAAACAAATAAATAAATAAAAAAATCATTTTAAAAACAAGAGTCTTTTTTCATTTTCATTTTTCATGGCAAGACAAACTATTTTTCTTTTTCTTCTTTTTTCTTTATTTTGAAAACAAGACAAAGTGAAGATTTTGTTTTCTTTTCGTTTCAACAAAATGACCAACCTATTCTTCAACCTAAAAATAAGAGACTCTTTTCTATTTTTTTCTTTTGCTTTTTTGAGTGAAACAAACTATATAAAAAAAATATTTTTCTTTTTTTTCATTTTTCCCAAAATTTCGGCAGAATTTTGCTAGTATTTGGGGTATTGGGGGTTTTTTTTTTAAAAAAAATAGGCAATTAACTCTCTACACAGTTACTTCCCTCTTTTTCGCAATTTTCCAATATTCCTGATTTTTCGAAGCCGGTCAGCATGCAAGTCTGAAACAAGTAAATGCATAAAGCACATAGTATGCAGCATGATGGTCTTTTCACTTCAGGTTGCTAGTCCTAGACGGACCCAACCCCTGTGTTGAGTCCCCTAAGTCAAATGCGCATGATGCAAATAAGCGTTCCTACTAAGGATCCGGCATATGGCTTTGTTATACTAGGTTCAGAACCTGGGTGTTTGTTCTAGACCTGGCTTACCCGAGCGGACAGCTCGAGCAGAGGGGGGCAGCATACCGGGAATACAGAAGTTTCACCGGCTTAGCAACTTGTCCGATCCTCGTTCTAAATTGGGATTTGACACTATACATAAAAGAAGTCGTACGAAGTACACCCTTCTTCATGATTCAGAAGACTCAGAGAGGAGATGGGTTTCGGCACAGTTTATATACAGTTCACGTAATATCAAAGCGGTAAAAGGCAACAAATTAGCACATTGAGCCAAAACATGTAACAAAATCAGATAAAACCAAATATAACAATTTATTTAAGCTCGAATTTCTAACCCTGAACCAGTGGTTCTGGAGTGTTATCCCCAGCAGAGTCGCCAGAGCTGTCACACCTCCTTTTTCCGCCCCCGCGAGGGGCGAAGGAGTTGTTCCAATTAAAGAACAATCGAAACAGGATTTGTTTATTTATTTCAGAGTCTCCACTTGGGAGATTTAGGGTGTCCCAAGTCACCAATTTAATCCCGAATCGAGGAAAAGAATGACTCCATATTACAGTCCGCAAACCAGAAATCCGGATAAGGAATTCTGTTAACCCGGGAAAAGGTGTTAGGCATTCCCGAGTTCCGTGGTTCTAGCACGGTCGCTCAACTGTCATATTTGGCTTGTTTATCTGATTTTATACCATTATGCGCTCATGTGCAATTTTAACTCTTTACCGCTTTTATTATTATATTTTTAAAAGAATGTGAACATCGTTTAAAACATGTCTTTGGATTATGTCACATGAAATGCACCCGCAATCCGGAACACATTTTTATTCAATGTTTTGGATTTAGATTTGGGTCGCATGAAATGCGCACCCGAGTTTAAGAAGGTAAGATTAATTAAATCGCGCCTAAAGAGTCTAGCACGTTATTATCTTTGGGGAAGGAAGTGAAATTCACTAAACAGTCCATCCCAAATTCTAAGTATTTATTATGACCAATTATTGAGGGCCCCGCAATTTGCATTTTTTATTTGGCGAGCCTCGTCTCATTATTTTTAAAAGGATAATCTTAGCATGACTATATTTTCTATTTTTTCGTTTTCTAAAATAAATGAAGATAAGGTCCTACTTTATTTACATACTTTCGAGTTATTATAGTTAAGTTTCGAAAGTGAGTTGTTTAAAGAGTTTACATGGTAACACATGGAACATATACATACAAACAGTAAAAGAAAGAAAGGACTACATTAAACTACAACTTCAAATCTTTCTCATTTTTGCATTCATGCTTCGAGTGGCTTACAAGATGAACCAGTATATCAGTTTGTGTACCTGGTATTTGAAAAGCAAGGAAGGAAGATGAAGATCAGTAGAAGCAGTAGTAGTACAAATACACAGCAACAGTAGCAACCCAACAACAACAAATTCGAACCAGATTCAAGGCCTAGAAAACTTTGAAGAAATCCGAACAACTCAATAGAACAAACCCAAAAGTATGTCAACCCACTAAATAGCAACAACCCACGCGTTTATTAAAACCAGAAACTAAACTCGTTTCTCACTTTGTTTTTGTTCTCTCTTTTTAAACTCTATCACACTCTCTTCAGATTTTCAGAATGTATTCCTCTCTCTCTAAGTAAGTCTTTCAAGTTCAAGTCTTTTCTCTCAAGTCTTAAAAGCTCTCTTTAAAATGTGTCAAATGACTCTATATATAACAAGACTCTTGTCTTGAATCCCCAACCCGAAATATTCCCCCAATTGCATGCTTTTGTCCCCTCTACTTAATATTTTCCTTATTTTAAACCCTTGTCCCCATGCTCAACATAAATAATTATATTATTTCCACCCCACTACATTATGTCTTGTCCCCCATTATATTAAACAATTATATCAACCCCACCCCATTACATCTTGTTCCCCATGCTTAACATAAAGAATTATATTATTCCCCCACTAATTTATGTCTTGTCCCCCATTATATTAAACAATTATATCAAATGTTCAATTCCGAAAATACCCCTCCGACCTTACTGAAATTACCAATTTACCCCTGAACGTACTGCAATTTACCAAACTACCACATCAGCTATAACCAATTCACCTAATCAATTTCAACCAAAATACAGCAAATATGACCAATTTCTAAACAATTTCAACAACAAATCTCATGAACACAGATTGAATCATACAGCTTCAAATTAATGGGAATAAGTTAACCATATTGGGAACCAATCCTGGTTAACTTAGACCAAAAATGAATGAGCAAAGAGACAACAATATCAACAACAAAATACATGATTCAAACTAAATCAACAAGTCCAAAACCAAAACCCAAACTCATATTAAATCACTGGGGTTACAAACGAACTTCAAACAAAGATGAACATGAATTAAATCTATTTTAAACAACAAACATGATGGATTCAAATGATTTAACCAACATTAACAATTTCTGAAAAAAATACATAACAACACATGAAACAAACTGAAGAAATAATTAATTAAACTTCAATTTGAAAACTAACGACATTAAACTAACAATTTCACATGAACAAACTGAAAAATTAACAAAACAATGAACACGAACAAAATAAAAATCAAACATTTACCGATTTTAGATTCAAGAATATCAAAAACAAAATACGGACAAAAGTGAAACTCAAACCCACTAACCGGATCGGATCCACGAACAACGACTGACCAATGACGAACTCGAACTGTGTATGAACTGTTTCGACAAACTCCAACCAAAGCTCGAACAATGAAATGGTGGGGTCTCATTTTTGACTGGAGGCGACGAGGAAGGTGAAGCAGCGGACGACGACATATTGTCCTGATGGAGCTGGGGTCAGCCATGGAGGTGAAGCAGCGACGAGCTGCTGTGACGAAAAAGTTGAAAAAGAAAGCAGCGTTTGGAATGTTGTTCGCTGGACGAAGCAGCAGGCGATGGGGAGAGGCAGCAGTGTTCGACGAGCAGCAGTGTTCGATGAAGGAGCTGAAGCAGCGGGCAGCAGTGCGTCGTGAAGGAGAAGAAGAAGCAACGAGCAGCAGTGCGAAGAAGAAGACGACGCAGCAGCAACACGAAGCTAGAAGACGACGCAACAGCAGTACGAAGAAGAAGACGACGCAGCAGCGGCACGAAGCTAGATGACGACGCAGCAGCAGTACGAAGCTGCCATGGACGTCGATATGGAGCTCGAAGGTGAGTGCGTGTTTGTGTGTGTATCGACGTAGGGGCAAGGGTGTGAGGGGGAAGGCAACCGAGCAGCCATGGATGGCTTGTTTGGAGCTTGAAGAAGAAGAAAGAAAAAGAGGGGGGGTGGCGGATGGGGTAGTGTTTTAGGTTTAGGGTTTTTTGTTGTTTGGTTTTATGAAATGTAAGATAGGGGGGGGGGAATTGGGTATTTGGGTTATGGACTGGGTCGACCCAGTTTGAAATAGACCGGGTCATGGGGAAGGTTGGGTATTTTTTGGGCTTGTGGCTTGAATTTGAAGAAGAGCCCAATTCCGATTTTCTTTATATTTTTGCTCTCTTTTCTTCTTTTATTTTTCTAAAACTAAATTCTAAAAATCCTTAAATTATTATTAAGTTATAAAAGCGCAAATTAACTCCCAATAACAATTAACGCACAATTAAGTAATAATTAAGCATAAAATATTACAATTGGACATTAAATGCTAAAAATGCAAAAGATGCCTATTTTTTGTAATTTTCAATTTTAGTAAAACAAACGTAATTACTAACAATTGTAGACTTAAATCCTACATGCAAAATGCGACATATTTTTGTATTTTTTATTAATTTAACAAATAAACATGCACAGACAAATACAAATAATTATCCAAAAATGTCACAAAATTCTCAAAATTGCACACCAAGGAAAAAATCGTTTTATTTTGAATTTTTGGGAGTAATTATTTCATAGGGCAAAAATCACGTGCTTACAGATAATAGCGTAAAGAATCTTAAAAATTGACATAATATAAAATTTGTGATCTATATACACAAAAGTGATAATTCCAAAGAAAAGAATACTATTTTTTTCTTCAAATTATTAGTATATCTTTGATATTAACTAGAACAAAATATCTTCTAACTTTAACAAAATTTCAAATGTCGAACAACATAAAATAATTATTCCTCTCTCAATTAATTCTATTAACATAAAAATTAGCAACTTTCACATGACAATCATGCAAATAACTTAAAATAAAGAAACATAGAATTCTTTATTTTTACATATATATATATATATATATATATATATATATATATATATATATATATATATATATATATATATATATATATATATATATATATATATATAGATGTGAGAAATTATAAAACTGCATATTAAAGATACTAATCATGAAATCAAAATATACAACGAAAAAAATAAAATGAACACATATACCTGAACAACGAAAAGAGCTCAACTTCGTGTGGATAACGTATTAAAGAATATAGCTCAAAGTAAAAATATAAAACAAGAAGATAAGTAGAATAAGAAAAGAAGAGATAACTTTCTTATTTCATCAAGTGTTCAAGTGTGTTCCATCTCACATTTCATGCCTTTATTTATACTATTACATATGAAGGTTACAAAATGATTGTCTTAAACATGACATTAACAATTGAGATCATGTGGGAAGATCATGGGGAGGGGTTATGGAGGTGTGGGGGTTACAATCATAATGGTGATGAGTAGTGGGAGATTATTTACATCATGAGTGAAAGTAGTGGACATCCACATTTACTAAAGAGTTTATAACAAAAATATCATTTTAAAGTAAGTAATTTATGTATAACAATTCTTTTATTGTTATTTACCTTATACAAATTCATTTATTAGTAATCACAATATAAATAATCTTGATTTATAATCGTCGCATGACTAGTAAGTGAACCAAACAAACCCTAAATATTTGAAGTTAGACTAGTCTAGGTTTTAATTTTACTTATCTTTCAAGTCAAGACACCTAGATATTTCATTAATGTCATCAACTTTGGCACCACATATTACAATGTGACGACCCGATTGGTCGTCTTAAGAATTAACGCCCCGATCCCTTATTAACTGCTTTCCCTAAGCTTATTTCTGTTGTTTTGATTTACCGGGATATTTGGTTTTGAGTTTCGGAGAGTTTTGGGACACTTAGTCCCTAAATGAGAACTTAAGTGTTGGAAAGTTGACTGTAGTCGGAACAGTGTGAAAACAGCCTCGGAATGGAAATCTGATGGTCCCGTTAGCCCTATTGGGTGATTTCGGGGTTAGGAGCGTATTCAGATTGTGTTTTGGAGGTCTGTAGCTAATTTAGGCTTGAAATGCCGAAGGTTGAATTTTTGAAGTTTCCGATTCGATAGCGAGATTTTGATCCGAGGGTCGGAATGGAATTTTGAGAGTTTCATAGTTCCGTTGTGTCATTTGGGATGTATATGCAAAATTTTAGGTCATTCAGACGTGGTTTGGTTGGGTTTTTGATCAAAAGTGAAATTCGGAAGATTTTAGAAACTTAGGCTTGAATCAGATTTGTTTTGGTTGATTTAATGTTGTTTGAAGTGTTTTGAAGATTGGTACAAGTTTGAATAAGGTTTTAGGATATGTTGGTGCTTTTGGTTGAGGTCCCGGGGGCCTCGTGGTGATTTCGAATGGTTAACGAAGAAGTTTGGACTTTGTTGTAGCTGCTGAATTTGCTGCTTCTGGTATTTCCGCACCTACGGATTGGGGACCGCAGGTGTGATCAGAGAAGCCGTAGAAGCGGAAAATGCTGAGGGATTCAGGAACCGCAGATGCGGTTGTGGGACCGCAGATACGGTTGTGGGCGCAGGTGCGAAAGATTGACCGCAGATGTGGTATTGGCCGGTTAAGTGATTTCCGCAGAAGCGGATGAGATAACCGCATATGTGGTACCATAGAAGCGGTACCGCAGAAGCGGTAAAAGGGCCGCAAATGCGAAAATATCTGGGCAGAAGGTATAAATTGTGCCCTTCGCGAATTTTGAGCTATTTCATCATTTTTATCTCGGCTTTGGAGCTTTTTTGGGCGATTTGAAAGAGGGATTTCAAGGGGACTTCTTTGAGCTAAGGAATTTGGACCTAAAACTCGTTCCTATGCTATTATTTCACGGATTAGAGCTAGAAATCATGGAAATTTACGGTTAAAATTGGGAAAAACTGGGGCTTAGTATTAGAGACCTTTGAATAATGATTTGAGAGATAAATTGAGGTCCGATTTTGGTATTTTTGGTATGCATGAACTCGTGAGAGTGCAGGGTTTATGGAAGTATAAATTTTACCCGATTCCGAGATGTGGGCCCGAGGGGCATTTTGGTCATTTTACATAATTTTGCGTATTAGCTTAGACTTTAATTGTAGAATCAGTTACTTGAAGTATTATTTACATTGTGCAATTGAATTGAATAGATTTGGGTCATTTGGAGTCAAGTACTCATGGCAAGAACGTGGTCTCGGGTTGATTTTGAGCCAGTTTGAGGTAAGTGGCTTGTCGAACCTTGTGTGGGGGATCTTTCCCTTAGGATTGATATATTTGGTAATTGAAATGCCTTGTACGTGAGGTGACGAGTGGTACTTGTTCAAATTGTTGGAAATTCGTTTTTTTAAAGTATTGATTAGTATGTTTCTCTTCCTTTTTTATTACTTGTACTATTAAGCCTCTTGTTAGCTTAGGAAAGCATGTCTAAGTGATTTAATTGCTTTAATTGTTCAACCTGTTTATCTGAACTCTGTGCAGCATGCTAGGCTAGAATTATTGTTGCATTAACATGAAATTTCCATTTCTGAATATTTTCTTGCTGCTGCTGTGTATTTACATTGGGACTACGGATGTGGGATTCCGGTAGCTCCCCCTTGTCTGTTTATTTTGGGACTACGAATGTGGGATTCCAGTAGATCCCCCTGCACAGTTATATGGAACTATGAGAATGCACCGGGTAGATTCCCCCAGTACTGGGTATTTACATTTGAGACTACGGAACAGGATTCTGGTAGATCCCTGTGCACTATGAGTTGGACTACGGGATGATATCCCGGGAGACTTATCGGATATGTGTATTTGGGAATACAAGACGGTATCCTGGGATATCCCCGATCAATATTATTGGTGCTGAGTTGTACTTTCTTCCGTGTTTACCTTGTTACTGTGTAGTTGTTGATGTTCTGTATATTCTGTGTTATTTTCCCTGCTGCACTTATTCATTATGTTCTATTCCATACTGTTGAACTTTATATTTTTGTTTAACCTCAGTCGGGCCCTGACCTTCCTCGTCACTACCCGACCGAGGTTAGGCTTGGCACTTACTGAGCACCGCTTTGGTGTACTCATGCCCCTTCTGCGCATGTATTTTATGTGTAGATCCAGGTACCACTACTCAGGCCTACTATCGTTGAGGGAGGCAACTGCTTAGACACTTCGAGGTACATCTTCCGCGTCCGCAGACCGAGGAGTCCCTTTCTATTCCTGCTCTAGTATTTAGCCCTTATGTATTTTCTGTTCTATTTAGACATTCCAGAGTTAGAGCTATGTAGTACTTCTTAGCTTGTGATTCGTGGGTTTTTGAGTTTTGGATTTATGTATTGGTATTGGGAGTTAACATGGTGTATGTCAAGCGACACATTTAAACACTGCTATTACTTTATTTCTGTTTTAAATTGTTTTACTTCCGCAATTTAGGCTTACCTAGTCGTAGAGACTAGGTGCCATCACGATGGTTCACATAGGGCAAACCGGGGTCGTGACATGTTGGTATCAGAGCTCTAGGTTCATAGGAGTAATGGATCACAAGCCGGTTTATTAGAGTCTAGCTGATCGGTACGGAGACTTCTGTGCTTATCTACGAGAGGCTATGTATCTGTTAGGAAAATTTCCACTTCATTTGATTTTCTTGTCGCGCGATATTTTGACTTCACAATTCTAAACCTATGTCTTCTATTCTCTCACAGATGGTAAGGACATGTGCTACTCGAGATGATCAGGCACCCACGCCCTCTACTACAGTCGTCAGAGGCCAGGGCCAAGGTAGATGCCGAGGATGCGCACGTGGTGCAGCCAGAGCACCTGTGCGAGTTGCTGCCGAGGTACCACCCTCAGTTCCAGCTGGGGTCCAAGCACCTGACACGCCTACTGCTACTACTACTCCAGCGCTTTAGGAGACTCTGGCGCAATTCATGAGCATGTACACCACCTTGGCTCAGGCAAGGTTACTTCCCCTTGCTGCAACCACATCCCAGGCCAAGGGAGGAGCACAGACCCCTGCCGCCCGCACTCCTGAGCAGCGAGTGCATGTTGAGCAGGTCCCTGAAATTATTCCTGTGCCGCCTGCAGTGCCAGTTCAGCCCGAGGACAGGGCAACGGCTTCTGAGGATGAACAGCTGAGGCTTGAGAGGTTCAAGAAGTACAAGCCTCCTGTATTCAGTGGTCTAGCATCGGACGATTGTCACACCTCCTTTTCCCTACATCCCCGTTAAGGGTATATAAGGGAGTTTTTTCCAACTTAAAGTGACAATCAAAACGGGATTATTTTATTAAAAATTTAGAGTCGCCACTTGGGATAATTTATGGTGTCCCAAGTCACTGATTTTAAATCCTGCATCGAGGAAAGATTGACTCTGTATTACAGTCCGCAAACACAGAAATCCGGGTAAGGAATTCTATTAACCCGGGAAAAGGTGTTAGGCATTCCCGAGTTCCGTGGTTCTAGCACTGTTGATCAACTGTTACAATTGGCCTATTATTTGATTTTAAATCATTTTTGAACCTATGTGATTTTTACTTTAAAACCGCTTTTATTTATTTTAAAGATGATTTAACGTCGTCTAAAATATGTATTTGGACCGCGCCACATGAAATGCACCCGCAATCCGAAACACATTTTATTCAACGCTATTAAGATTTAGATTTGGGTCACATGAAATGCACACCCAAGTTTAAGGAAATTAATTGACATAGTTTAGCAATCCAATTTCTATACTGTGACAAAATCACGTTCAGCTATAACCAATTCGAGTAAACATAAATATATAACCGAGCAAGAAAATTCAAAACCACGAAGAATAATTACCGAAACAACGGGGTCGCATCAACAAACAAATAATTAATAAGAGCTTGCATAAAACGAGTAGAGGATGAAAGAGTTGAACCTCAATATAGCCGGAAAATTGATTGTTTCAATGTCTTGAACTCGAAAATGTGACAAACCACAGACGGGAACCCAAATTGGCACCGAAAATTTAAAACCGACAACGAAATCGAATCAACCTCGACTAAACTCCATTACCATACTCGAATAACCAAAAATCAGAACCCAATGAAGAAACAAAAACATCTTCATCAACAAATTCGAACTTCAAACGGAATTCTGGATCAAATATTTCAGATCAAATCCATCGTTGAAATCCAATTTAACAGAAGGAATCAAATGGGTTTCTTTTGTATTTTTTTTTGTTTGTAAAAATCTCATAGAACTAGGAACCAAAATAAGAACTAATTCTTATATCTGAACTAAGAAACAAATAATAAAAGAAGGTTCACAATCCGAAAAAAAAGACAAAACAGAAAATGTTTTCCTTCTTCTTCTTTAATCAAACAGTTGCCCTTATTATTACTATTTTTGTTGAATCCTCGCTGGGCTTCCAGTTATTGGGTTGCTGCTCTTGATGATGTGCAGCTGTTAGAATCCTAGGTTCTAGGTTCTTTCATGGCTGCCTCTTCTTGAAGAAGATGATGTGCAGGAGGCTTATGAAAATGGTGTTTTGGAGTTTTCGGTGAGAGGTTATGTACGGGAAGAAGCTGAAGCAGTGATGGATGATGGCCAGTGGATGAAGCTCCTAGCGGTTGTTCTAGAGATCGAGCCAGGTGGTCGTTCAGCGACTGAGGAGGAATGGCGTCGCTTCAGGTCTCGTAAAGAAGACGAAGCCAAAGGGGTGGGGTTTTCTAGGTAACGACTGTTGATGGTCAGGGTTCTTAGGCGTTTTTAGGTTGTTTCAGTGAAAAAGAAGGCTCCAAGACTCCATGGAAATGGTTGGGATTGAGCTTTTTGTTCTAGGTGTCTGTTATGAAGAAACCATCGATTTTGGGGCTGTGTGTTTAGAACATGAAGAAGAAAGCAGAACGGGAGGTCGTTTTTTGGTCGTCAATGGCACTTCTTAGCTCCTAGGTCTCTCGTGTCTTCATGAAGAAGATGGAGTTCAAGGTCTTTTGGTTTTTTTTTTCATTCCCAGAAACGACGCCCCTTCAGCCTTTTTCCCTAGGTTTTTAGCTGCTAGCCTCCTTTAGATATTTTTAAAGCATCCCTTTATATGTAGAGTCTAGGTTTAGGTATATTTTGTGTATTTTGCCAATTAGTCCCTAGGTCCTTTTGTGTTAAGTCCTTAGGGTCCTTTTTATTTGTTTTTGTTCCAAAGAAGAGTCTAGAAGGGTCCCTAGGCTTAATGGACTAATCCGAATTGGGCCAAGAATTGGGCTCCAAAAACTCTTAAAATTGTAATCCAATATCTTAATTGACTCATTTTAAAATAAGATAAAAATACTACATAATGCAAAAGCTAACATGAAACTATTATATATTTTTTGTATTTTCAAAATTATATAAAGATAAAAATATGGTACTATTTTTGTATTTATTATATATTTTTTTTAAGAATTATGAAAGATACATACTAAAGTATTTTTTTGTAATTTTCCATTTTTATGACGAAAATAAAGTAAAGAAGTCAAAAATAGTTGAAATAGCTATATTAAGCATAAATTAAATATTTACGTGCTAAAATGTGAAAACTCTTGGGGAGGGTCAAAAATCACATGTCTACAGCTGTCCCTCTTTGACTGGAAATACGAAGTATTTTCAGACAAAGAACGACTAGACAGGTTTTTTGACCCGACCCTTATTTAGAAAGACCAAAACTAAGAGAGAAGAGAATGTGACCGAGCCCTGGTATCTGAGCTGCCTACATATCCTTGGCGATAAAGGAATCAGGCCAGGTGGAGTTCAGAGGTGAGTGAGATGATAGAGTATGCCGAGGTGGAGAGCAGTCGAGGTGTCATTCCACCGAGGTTCCGGTCCGCGATCCTGATGTTACACCAAAAATCAAAACATGAAAAAGACTAGCTAAGCCTATCAACTACGAGTTACAAGATTCCTATCTATAAGTCTTCTGAAGCTTGATCTTGAGTCTTGAGTAGTTCTTCATGCAGACTTTAGATTTGAACCTTGACGCTTGCTAGCTGCAGGTGATAGTTCATCCTTCTTCAGCTTTTCGGATCAGGACCAGGCATGCAGTGCTTGTGACCTCGGCCATACCTTGAGCAACCCACATCTTTAATCAACTTCTGCATTTGGATTAACTTCTTGCCTTTCTCTTTTTTTTTCTTTATTGTGACTAACTTTGTTGATCACCTCGGACTGTTGACTTGCATTCTTGTCGCGAGCTTCTTTTGTTGCTGACTTGAATTGCATTCTGAGGTGAATTCTCTTATTCTCTAGGTAGGCTCCTGATTGCTGAACTTGAAATGTATTCCTATGTTTTCCAGGCGGGCTCCTGACTGCTAAACTTGAAATGTATTCCCATGCTCTCCAGGCGGGCTCCTGACTACTAACTTGAAATGTATTCTCTGCTCTCCAAGCGGGCTCCTGACTGCTGAACTCGAAATATATTCCCGTGTTCTCCAAGCGGGCTCCTGATTGCTGAACTTGAAATGTATTCCCTGCTCTCCAGGCGGGCTCCTGACTGCTGAACTTGAAATGTATTCCCTGCTCTCCAGGCGGGCTCCTGACTTCGACAAAATAGACAAATTAAAGAAATTTTTCTTCCCCCATTTGGGTATCTGGGCACACATGTAAGTGTAAAACGGATCATATTACCAAATATCAATAAGAACTTGAAAGCTAAAACTTGAATTGTACTCCCTTGTTCTCCAGGCGGGCTCCTGATTGCTGACTTGAAATGCATTCCCTGCTCTTCAGGAGGTCTCCTGACTGCTGAACTGAAATGTATTCCTTTCTCTCAAGGCGGTCTCTTAACTGCTAAACTTGAATATATTCCCTGCTCTCCAAGTGGGCTCCTGACTGCTGACTGAAATGTATTCCCTACTCTCCAGGCGGGCTCCTGACTGCTGACTTGAATGTATTCCCATGTTCTCCAGGCGGGCTCTTGACTGCTAAACTTGAAATGTATTCCCTGCTCTCCAGGCGGGCTCCTGATTGCTAGACTTGAATGTATTCCCTACTCTCTAGGCGGGCTTCTGATGGCTGAACTTGAAATGTATTCCCTGCTCTCCAGGCGGGTACCTGATTTCAACAACATAGACAAAACAAAAAAAAATTTCTGCCCCAGTTTGGTAGCTGGGCACATATGTGAGTGTTAAATTGAATCGTATTACTAAGAATTTGAAAGCTAGGTCCCATTATCCAGGGGGTCCTGACAACTCTTAACTAAACGACAATTTTAAATCTAAGCTATATCTTTTAAAGGCATGACTTCCGCTAAATCTTGTTATCTAAGAAGGTCTTAAACTACTCCCCATTATCCAGGAGGGTCCTGACAACTCTTAACTAAACGACAATTTTAAATCTAAGTTATATCTTCTAAACGTGTTACTTCCGTTAAATCTTGTTATGCAAGCCAGTTTTAAACTACGTCCCATTATCCAGGAGGGTCCTAAAAATCAAAAGTCAAGTTTTATCTTAAGAGTGACAATTTCACGGCTAAATTATATTACCCTACAACAGAACTTACTCTAAACCTTGTTATCTAATGGAAATCTTAAAGCTAAGTCCCATTATTCAAGAGGGTCCTGAAAACTCCTAATTGAATCCTATCTTAAACATACAAACTTTGAAGCCAACTTATATTCCTTTGGGGTACATTTATGCTAGATTGTGCTACTCATGATTGTTTCGAATTTTAAACTAGGTCCGATTTTCCA
Source organism: Nicotiana sylvestris (assembly GCF_000393655.2). Taxonomy (NCBI): domain Eukaryota; kingdom Viridiplantae; phylum Streptophyta; class Magnoliopsida; order Solanales; family Solanaceae; genus Nicotiana; species Nicotiana sylvestris. The sequence goes on along the minus strand of NC_091066.1, from coordinate 148,595,976 downwards.
GGAGAGTCCTGAAAATTTACTGTCAAACCTGTTTGGTGCTTGCCTTTCCTTACGGTCGGTTTCTCTGAAACAAACCAAATTTCTGCCCCTGTTTCAAATCAAAGAAATATTTTGTCAGTTAAAAAATATGGTGGTTGATTTGTGGCCTTGACTTTGAGAACAGTTGCTCCTTCACTTCCCATGATAAATTTGATTTCCACTTGAAGACCTTGATTGTTTATTGATTAACCACTTTCTTTGTCACCTTTATCACGGAAAATACTTCTGATCTGTTCCAACCCAATACCCTTCATCTATTGCATTGTGCTCTTGCATTGACATGTACTAAACCTTTGTGTTTCTCATGAATCTCAAAGCACGACAATTGCCACCCACTCATCGCGTATGTTGTTTTTTCTTCACTTAAATCACTGGCCCTGGCCTTGAGTTCTGTTGCTCCTTCACTTGCCACGATAACTTTGATTTCTGCTCGGAGGACCTCGCTTGTCACTGATTAACCACTTTCTTTGTTAATCTTATCACAGAAATACCTTTGATCCGTTCACCCTACACCGTCCATCTGTTGCATTGTTCATGAATTAATATATACCAAACCTTTGTGTTTCACCGAAAATTCCTTTGATTCGTTCACCTAACACCCTCCATCTTGTTGATTTTTTCATGAATTGATATATACCAAACCTTTGTATTTCACAAGGATCCCAAAGCATGTTGATTATTACCAGCTCAATGCGCTTGTTGTTATTTTCTGACTTATGACATTTTGATTTGTTAGCCAGACCCCGTTTTGTGCGATTGGACAGCTGGTGGAAAATTTTGAAGTCATTTCTCACTTCTTCTAACCGCACAAACTTAGGAAGAGGAAGGGAACAAGACAAAAAGAACAGAGTAAAGGACAATGGAAAAAATGATTCCTAACAAGAAAACTACAAAGTAGAAACCTATCAGTTGTGCATGCCAACTCTAATGACCATGACATGCACCTGTGGCTATTCTGTCAAGTAAGCCTAATGTTCAACTCTTGTTATACCTTTAAACCATGAAACTGAGCTTCAATGCTCCGATTCTCCAATCTGATTCACAATCCTTATTCGACTTGTAGTGCCCGGAGAGTTTTCACCATCAAACCTCTTTCATTTGTTCTTTCTCTCAACTTACCGTCGCCTCAAGGTGCCCGTGAAGGTTTTCAACAATAAGACTCTCGTTTTTTATTTCTCTCAACTTTTATCGCCTTACGATGCCCGTGAGGGTTTTCACCAATAAGACTCTCTCATTTTTCATTTTTCCTTGCTCGGACCGGAGTGCTGCCCCTGATATGATTCACCTCTACTCGCTTGACTTGGCATCTATCGAAGACTGATCGGAAGGTCTTTCTTTGGACCGTAATGTGGGCTTTTGGATAGGGTTAAAAAGAAAGGATATCAAAGGCTCAAAACAATTCACATGGGTTCAAAATTACAGCTTTCAGAATCAGATTACTTACAACAACCACAACTTCTGCCCCAGTTTCTTTGCTTGGGGACTTTTGGATTTTTATTTTGATGGAACCGAACCGTGAGGCTGCCTACGTATCCTTAAAAGGAATCAGGTCGAACGTAGTTCATGTCATATGAATTACTTCGTTTTTGTACTTTTCTCTCTCTCTTTTTCTTTTTCTCCTTTTCCTTTTCTTTTCTTCTTTTTTTCATTTCTTTCTCTTTTTCTTCTTTTTTTTCTTTCCTTCTCTTTTTTTTCTTCTTCTCTCCCTTTTCATTCTTTTCTTTCTCTTTTTATTATTTTCTTTCTCTTTTCTCCTTTCTTCCTCTTTTTTCTCTTCTTTCCTTACTTATCTTTCACGCTTGCGTTTCTTAACTTTGCTACTGATTCCAAAAGAGGGGTATGAAGAAAAATAGATAAGGCTCAAAGGGGTAACGAAGGATAAAGTGATAGAAGAACAAAATGCCTTCATCATTTCAATCTCCAAAACATGCCAAGTGCAAACTACACAATTAAACAAACCAAGGAAAACCTTTGTAACATCTTTTGATTTCACTAGACTTGATAATCATTTCCACGCATTTGCCTTCTACGTCTGTTAGTTACCAAGCCCCATTGGACAACACCGTCACTCTCATTACCACGAATGGAACCCTACAAATTTAGGGCAAACTTGCCATTATCTTCACCTAATGCAGCATGATGCATTTCAATAGTGTATTTTTATGTTCTACCTGCCCCAGTTTCACACAATTCGGGCTTGAAGTGATCTCAAAATGCCTTTGCTTATTTCCCCTCGCATGTCCCTACATCTTCAAAATTGCTTAATGACTAAATTGACTTTTAAAACCAGGCTGAGAATTACGCCTGCATGTAATGTCACTAGAGTCAACAGGAAAAGAACTATAAAAAGAAAAGAGAACTAAACGAAAATGACCAGAAAACAAAAAATTGCATTAGACACATGGTGAAAGGGTTTGGACAATAAAACAAACAAACTAAACTGGGGTTACAAAACTAGAACAAACCTAGACAACACTAAACGGGCTATTATGACTAAACAAACTAAGCAAAATAAAAGGATAGAAGGGTTTGAGTCGCAAGACAATATCCGGATTACAACCCTAAAATAACCCGGATAGCAGAAATGACAACAAAATAAACCACCAAAACTCCTCATGGCTAACCAAGAAAGGAGTGTCTATCCAATCATCAAAACTCAACATCTTAGCCACTGACTTCTGCATCAACGATACTAGGACCTTCACAAGTCTCCATCACATTGTTCTTAACAGATTGCCTTTGGGTTCCCTTTGCCTGATCGTTCTTAGGATCAACCTCTGATAGCACTGAAAGCTTCATAGCACGTGGACCTCCTAGGATCCCAGAAGAATTCTCACATTCCTTTTCAAAATAAATCATCCCCACCATATGCGTCTCATTATGCACAGGTGACAGACTTTGGCTAGTGTTTGCTGCGTCTGGATTTTGCACGACAATGTTGCCTGCATCAATAAGCTTCTGAATCGCATTCTTCAAATTCCAACACTTCTCTATGTCATGCCCTGAGGCATCTAAACAATATGCGCACCTTTGAGAAAAATCAAACTTCTCTGGAAGAGGGTTTGGCATTTTTATCTGGATCGACTTCAACATGTCCAGTTTCCTTAGCCTCTGGGCCGGAAACCTGATCCAGGGGGTTTTCGGTAGGCTCGTGGGGGTAGATAGGCATTTTGTGGAGCTGGGTACTGGGAGAGTGATGTACAACTTTAGGATTTCTGTGGAGAGAAGTGGCATTGGAGAGGATCATATGGTGCATAAGGATATCCATGGGAGCGATGTCGAGGCTGGAAGTGTTGATTGGGAAAGCCCATTAGATCATCTTTTCTGTTTCTCTTTCTTCCACCCAAGCTTACTGGGATGTTCTGAATGTTTTTCGAATAACTCATGATTTTGCCTGACTTGATTCCCTCTTCTACTAGCTCCCCCATTTTTAACACATCATTGAAAGGTTTCCCCAGGGCCGAGATCAAATGACTGAAGTAGGTAGGTCCCTGGGCTTGTAGGAAAAGCTCAACCATTTCTTCTTCACCAATCGGGGTATTGACTCGAGCAGCCTTCTCCCTCCATCTGAGCCCAAACTCTCTAAAGCTTTCCTCCAGTTTCTTTCCCATCCTAGATATGGAGGAGCGGTCTGGGGTAACACCTGATTTGTATTGAAAGTATTGAACAAATTCTTGAGCCATGTCACCCAATGTAGGCCACTTACCAACATCTTGACGAGCATGCCAGTCCAAAGTTGTCCCAAGTCAGGCTCTCACTGAAATACGTCATCATCAAGTCATCTTACTCTCCAACACCTCCCATTTCACTGCAATAAACCTTCAGGTGGGCTACCGGATCCCCACACCCATCATACAAGTTAAATTTTGGCAGTTTAAACCCCGCGGGCAGACGAACGTGGGGGGTCACAAACAGTTCTTTGTAAGCCATGCTACCCTGGTCTCCCATTCCTTGTTTGTTCTTTAAAGACTGTTCTATGCCTTTCAGCTTCTGGGTACCCTATCTCGCCCTTCTCTTCCTGTGAATTTTTCATTTTCAACATTAGGCTCATCCCGCGGGCCCTACTTGTATGAGTCAGGAACCTTGTGGGCAACCTTTGAGGGGTAATATTAGGCATCATGAGCTTTGAGTGGGTATTCATTGTTGGGGATAGTGGATGTGACAGGAGGGCAATTTTGGGGAGAGGTAATTGGAGGATGAGTGATGGAGCTACTAGGACGGTTGGGAAAGCTGTGATAAGCGGGTGGATCTGGAGAGTATGGAGGATCATCTGGCATTGTGTCCAGAGTTTGGGTAAGGGAAGCACCTAGGAAGCTAGATGGTGGGGGGGGGGTGGAGCCTTCCTAGTCATCCAAGCCTGATACATGTCCGCCATGTGTTGTCTTAACATCTTTACCTCTTCAACCAACCCATTGTCCCGTTCAACCAACTGCTTTCAGGTACCGGTATCAACCAACTCAGTTCTGTTGTTGTCTGTCATTGCCTTTTGACTTTATGTTGTAGAGAAGAGATACCACTTTAAAAACCACAAACCAACCACCCTTCTGCTATGAATATAACAAAATGAAGCCATCATGTTAGCGTTAGGGCATTTAACATAAGATAATCTCACCTTATGTGCAATGCACCTAGCCACAATTATCGGTTCTAAAATGACTTCGAGGGTACAACGATCAGTTGACATCATCCCAATTTGTTCATTTCAATCTTCTCTTTTCTTTCCTTTCTAGCACTTCTTGATCATTTTTCTTCCTCTTTTTTTTTTCCTAATTATCACTCTTTTCTTTCCTCTCATTTCTCACGTCCCATAATTTCACCCCTTTTTTTTCTTTTTTTTTTCCTTTTTTTTCTTTTAATAATAAAAAAATGATTCGATCAAACCTTATGTAGGTTGCCTACGTATCGTGACGCCGCATGAATCAGACCTTTGCGTAGTTCTGGAATATCGGTAATAAAGAAAATAAACTAACATTCTTTCTCTTTTTACCTTAATGACTACTCTGACGAGAAAAGGGAAATAAAAGAAGCAAATCTCTTTTTGAATTTTCTAGACTTAATGTTCTATAACCTATTCTAAACTCAAGCTTAACGTTCATATATATTTTTTCAAGACAAATACTCCGTGAGAAATTATTAAAGAAAACCCTAGAAGAGAATTTTTTTTAAGAAGGAAATCTAAACAATAAACCACAGAAACATATTTTGAATTTTTCATTTGACATCCTCACGCGATATTTCGAAACGAGCAATGAAAAAGATAAAACAAAATGCTTTTGGATTTCAATTTTGATTACCTAAAAAAGAAATCCTAATGATAAACAAAAAATAAAGTATTTTTTCTATGTACAATATCCTAAAGTTCTAATGAAAATAAAAGAATTTTCCCCCCTCATTTTTCACTAATTTGCCAAAGAGACACCTCAAAAGAAAATCTTTTTGGATTTTGGAATAAAACGTTAAAGAAAGCTTTTAACGAAGTACTAAAAGAAAATTCTCTTCTTTTTTTTTTTTGAATTTTGGTCCTAATATAATAAAGGAAACATAAAAACAATTCATTTTAAGTCATAGATATTAATTGCCTAAAGGAAAAACAACCTCAAAAGATTTTCATTTCTAGAATTAGTATTCTAAAGAAAATTTATAACGAAATATAAAATGCAACATCTCTTTTTTGGATTTTGAGTTACAACATATTTTCCAAATATAAAGCAGCAAAAATACAATAACAAAAGGCTTGACATTACTATACAAAACTAGAAAGTAAAAGACGACATAAAATGAAGAACAGACTCAAAACTTAAAAGTAAAACAAATCTCCTCAAGCAACTCCGCACTGAGCGATCCTGACCGGATGGTCATGGGTGTCTGTCATGATCAAACTTCGGTAAATAAATCCACACATGTATGAGAAAACTTTAAATTAACACTATATGAGACAATAGCACTCCTTACTGGACTCATGGAAGACATGATTGAGGCTATTTTTGCAAACTGGCTTATTTGGCAAAAGGTGGCTAGAAGTGCAAAATTTGGCTATGACCCCGCAAAGCCAAGAACCTAAAATTTACTAGGAAGACCGGACCCTATGTGGGTTGCCTACGTATCACGCCCCGAAAGACGAGAATCAGGTATACGTAGTTCGGGCAGATTGGATACAGGCGAGAATAATAAAAAAACAACTGACATATAGAAAACACATTTTTTTCTTTTTTTCGAAAAATGATGAAACATATAAAATCTTTTTGGATTTTTTTTTTTGATTTTTTTTTTTGAAAAATGATAAGAAGTGCAAAATCTTTTGAAGTTTTCATGCACTTTTTTTCTTAATAAAATGTAACAGAAATATAATTGGGCCCTACTCGCTTCAGCCTCTCTTTTTTCACTTTTTTTCCTCTCTTTTTTTCATTCGCCCTCAATTATCATTGGTCTTCCAAATGACCCTTTTACCCTTGAAGAAATGCAACATGTAGCATATAGGATGCATCAAGATTGTTTGTTATTTTGGGTACACCTGTCCTAGACGGACCCAACCCCTGTGTTGAGTCCCCTAAGTCAAATGCACATGATGCAAACAAGCGTTCCTACTAGGGATCCGGCATGAAGCTGTGTTTTTCTAGGTTTAAATCCTGGGGTTTATTGTTCTAGACCTGGCTTACCCGAGCGAACAACTCCAACTGAGGGGGAGGGGGCAGCGTACCGGGAATACAGAAGCTTCACCGGCTTTGAAACTTGTCCGAACCTCGTTCTAAATTTGTAATATGACTCTAACAGAAAAGAAGTCACACGAAGTTCACACTTCTTTATGATTTAGAAGACTCAGAGAGAAGAGGGATTTCGCAACAGTTTATATACAGTTCACGGAATATCAAAGCAGTAAAAGCAATCAATTAGCATATTAGGCCCAAATCATATAACAAAATCAGATAATGGATAAATCCAACTATAACAATTATTTTAAGCTCGAATTCTTGAACCCTAAACATGAGATTTTGTTTCGCGATCCCCAGCAGAGTCACTGGAGCTGTCATACCTCCTTTTTCCTACACCCCTGTAAATGGGTATATAAGGGAGTTTTTTCCAACTTAAAGTGACAATCGAAACAGGATTATTTTATTAAAAATTCAGAGTCACCACTTGGGATAATTTATGGTGTCCCAAGTCACCGGTTTTAAATTCCACATCGAGGAAAGATTGACTTTGTATTACAGTCCGCGAACACAGAAATCCGGGTAAGGAATTCTGTTAACCCGGGAGAAGGTGTTGGCATTCCCGAGTTCCGTGATTCTAGCACGGTCGCTCAACTGTTACAATTGGCCTATTATTTGATTTTAAAACACTTTTGAACCTATGTGCATTTTTACTTTAAAATCGCTCTCGTTGTCGAGTCATTCCAGAAGCATGCCTTGAGACCCCGAAGACGAGAGGCCACGACCGAGTTTCCAACCTCGAGGCTCGACGAGGCCCGACTCAGAGGAAACAGAGACCGAAGCCAGGATAGAGTGGGAAGCTCCCAAGGCACACGACTATGTTTGACAGGGCCAGCCTATCCAGAGCCTATGTTTAGGTATCACGTCAAGACATCCCATCTCCAGACTTTGCAATTGATCTCCACATACTTGTAACCGAGTCCCCTCTCCTATATAAAGGGGACTCACCCTACCTTGTAAGGGACTGAGGTTGATCCATTTCTCCACAAGTGCAATAATCTCTCTCTCTCTCTCTCTCTCTCTCTCTCTCTCTCTCTCTCTCTTTTCTTTCTAACTCATTTGTTCTCACTGGCCCGAGGCCACCTCAATATTCATCGCGTTCTTTGTCGTTCTTCGTCATATGCCTTAGTATTGGCCACAAAGAGCCTTGTTTAATTATACCTTCAACTGTTATCCCATCCCTGACTGTCCCCGATAGCTCGATCTCGACCCCGACGTCGACCCTGAGGTCCTTCATCGATCAGACCTATCCCCGGGCAGCAGGCCCTATGGTTCTATTACAATCTCGTTTTAGCTTGCTTTTCATCATTAACCTCCATATCATTATCACCAACTGCTCTAACAACTAGCTCGGGAATAGATCACGTATTTTTAGAATGCCATCTACAAATTTAATTGTTGTTACCATTTTCATGGTAAATAGTTTGGCACCCACCGTGGGGCTAAAAATAATAGTGATTATTTTCTTGCTAGTTTCATCACACAAACACACATTATCTTTTACACTTTTCTTGTCCAAGATTGTTTGTTTCTAGGTTAAAATGTCTGGCTCAGTAAACGGAATCGAGAACGATAACCTTGAAAACCATGGGCAAAATGGCGTGGCTGCCCCAGCCGTTGAGCACCTCCACAGAATCCTGATATCGTGCCTGGATCGATTCCAGCGGACGCGGACTCATAGGACGCACAACAAGTAGACGAAACCACTTACACCAACAGGAGCATACAGAACAGTGACCGGCAGAAAGCTTAAAAAAACTCGGCCCAGGAAGAACAGGAAGTTAGTATTCATACTATTTTGAAATGTTACATGCATAACAGCTGGCATTGCTCAGTTCCAAAGCCATCCGAGAACCCCCACCACAGCAGCACTGGAGATATCTCCCCCCGCCGAGCATGTACCCGAAAGGTCAAGCAATAACGGGTCAGTAGCTGACCCCGCCTTAGCAAAGATGCTTGAGGACCTCACCAAGAGGATCGAGTCAGGTAAGAAGATGATTGCATCCAACGATAAAAAGGTCGAGACCTACAATTCTAGGGTGGATCAAATTCTGGGAGCACCCCCGGTCCTAAAAGGTTTGGATTCAAAGAAGTTCATACGAAGGTCGTTCCCAGAGGAAGCGGCCCCAAAGCCCATTCCTAAAAAGTTCAAAATGACGGAACTCCCTAAGTACAACGATACCACCGACCCCAACGAACACGTTACTGCCTATACCTACACAGTAAAAGGTAATGATATAAAAAATGATGAAATGGAGTTTGTATTGCTGAAAATTTTTTGAGAAACACTTTCGAAGGGGGCCATGATGTGGTACCACAACTTGGCTCCCAACTCGATAGATTCATTCGCCATGTTGGCAGACTCCTTCGTAAAGGCACATGCTGGAGCCATCAAGGTGGCAACAAGGAAGTTTGATGTTTTCAAAATTAAGCAGAGAGAGAATGAGATGCTGTGGGAATTTGTGTCTCGCTTCCAGATGGAACGGATGGAGCTGCCGCCAGTCTCTGACAACTGGGCGGTACAAGCCATCACCCAAGGCCTGAACGAACGAAGCTCGGTGGCCTCAAAGCAGCTGAAGCAGAACCTGATCGAATACCCGGCTGTGACCTGGTCGGACGTCCACAACTGGTACCAGTCGAAGATCAGGGCTGAGGATGACCAACTGGAAGCCCCTTCGAGCTCAGTGTACCCAAATAGACTCCTGGTAAAAGAGTCAAAACCAAACAAAGAAAGGTACCAACCGTACCTCTAAGACAGAAGGAACGCCCCAAGGCGCAACCTACCTTGCAACGATCGAATGATGGATCGAGGGCAGGACCCTCGAGGGCTCGCCAATAGAACCAGGTTTGATTGAAACATGGCGCCAAGAAACGCACCAACTTATCGGAATACAACTTCTACATCGACGTTTCATACATTGTGTTCCTATCAGCAAGATCAGAGACACCAAGTGGCCCAGACCAATACAGTCACACCCTTCATAGAGAAATAACAACCTAATGTGCGAATTCCACAACACGCACGGTCACAGGACCGAGGATTGCCATCAGCTACGGGAGGAAGTGGTGTGACTGCTCAACAAAGGGAACCTCCGGGAATTCCTTAGCTATCGAGCCAAAATCAATTCTGAGAGAGGGAAGCGACCAACAAAAACGAGGCAAACGAGCCACAACACATCATCCACGTGATCAGGGGGCGTCGATGCCCCACAGGAACCCGTAATGAGAAGGACGAAAATATCCATCACTAGAGAACTTGTAGTGTTTTATTCTTGTTTTCTATTTTCTTTTATTAGGCGGGGACGACCTCGAGCCTCATGTGTGTTTATTTTACTTTTTCGTGATTTTACCTCAACTTGAATATTTTGGAAGCCAACTTGATCGAGTTCTCAACCGTACTAGTTACGGGACTCGGGGAATGCCTAACACCTTCTCCCCGAGTCAAATGAACCCCCTTACCCGATTCTCTGGTGCGGACTTAGTTTTGGAGTCTCAAGTGTTTTGAAAGGAAAAAAAAATTATTTTTAGAAAAAAAACGGTGACCTGACACACCGAAATCAAATGCCAGGTGGCGGCTCTGAGTTATTTCCTTTTGAACATAATTTTGTCACTTTTCAATTGAAAACCCTTTTCAAGCTTCAAAAATAACTTTTTATTAATTTAAGGAGTTTAGTGAAGTTTTGGTTAAAAAAGGGTGTGACACCTGATGCAGTCCGTTTCCATAATCATCCAAAAATATCCTGCTCTTAATATCTTCTTGGCTAAAATGAAACCATTCATGTGTGGTCCGTAAGTTCCAGCATGTATCTCTTCGAGCAATTTGGAGGCTTCTTTGGCGTCAACGTACCGTAATAGTCCTAGGTCTGGAGTCCTCCTGTATAGAATTCCTCCGCTTTGGAAGAAATGGTTGGATAATCTTCGGAGCGTACGTTTCTAAGTATGATTTGCATGCTTTAGATATTCTCCTTTTGCCAAATATTCCTTGATATCGTGAAACCATGGATTTCCGTCTGTTTCTTCTTCAACATGAGCACAATAAGCTAGTTGATTATGGATTTTTACTAGAATAGGGTCGATGAAATTCTTATTCGGATGTTGTATCATGGAATACAAAGCCGCCAATGCGTCTTCGAACTCATTCTGGATTGTCGGAACATGTTTGAATTCTTTCTTTGTGAACCTCTTCATTAACTCTTCCACGTGATACAGGTATGGCAATATCTTTGTATTCTTGGTAGCCCACTCTTCTAGAACCTAGTGTACCAGAAGGTCTAAATTGCCGATTACCAACAATTCTTGAATATTCATGTCAATAGCCAAATTGAGCCCCAAGATGCAAGCCTTGTATTCTACCATATTGTTGGTGCACGAAAACCTGAGCTTTGCAGATACCGTATAATGCTGACCTGTATCTAAAACAAAACAACTACAATACCCACTCCTTTTAAATTTGTAGCCCCATCAAAGAATATTCTCCAATCGTCGTAGGTTTCAGTGATATCTTCTCCCATAAATGATACTTCTTCATCGGGAAAATACATTTTCAAAGGTTTGTATTCTCTTCCTACAGGATTTTCTACGAGATGATCTGCTAATGCATGTCCCTTGACCGCCTTCTGGGTCACACAAACGATATCAAACTCACTCAATAATATCTGCCATTTTGCCAGCTTCGTTGTAGGTATGGGTTTCTATAAAATTTATTTCAGAGGATCCATCCTTGATATGAGATATGTGGTATAGGCATAGAAGTAGTGCCTCAATTTTTGAGCTATCCACGTCAAGGCACAACAGGTGCATTCCAGAAAAGAATACCATACTTCATAGGGTGTGAACTTCTTACTCAGATAGTATATGGCCTACTCTTTTTTTCCTTTCTCATCGTGTTTTCCCAAGACATAGCCGAAAGCCCCATCAAATATGGACAAATAGAGTAGCAAAGGTCTTCTAGGTTCCGATGGGACCAGGACTGGTGGTGTGGATAGGTATTCCTTGATTTTGTCGAAATTCTTTTGACATTCTTCAGTCTAACTTATTGCAACATCTTTCTTCAGCATTTTGAAAATTGGCTCACATATCACGGTCGATTGTGCTATGAAACGGCTGATGTACTTGAGATGCCACAAGAAGCTCATCACGTCTTTCTTACTCTTCACAAGTGGTAAATCTTGGATAGCTTTGACTTTTGAAGGGTCTAGCTCAATACCTCAGCGACTGACAATGAACCTAGCAATTGTACAGCAGGGATTTCAAAGGCACACTTTGCAAGGTTCAGTTTCAGATTGTACCTTCGAAATTGATTAAAGAACTTTCTCAAGTTTGCTATGTGATCTGTACTTCTTTTGGATTTGATGATGACGCCATCCACGTACACCTCTATTTCTTTGTGAATACTATCGTGGGAAATAGTCGTCATGGCTCTCATATGGGTGGCTCCGACATTCTTCAGGCCAAATGATATCATTTTATAGCAATACATCCCCCACAGAGTGATAAAGGCTGTTTTCTCGACATCTTCCTCATCCATCCAGATCTGATGATATCCCGCGAAGCAATCCACAAAGGATTGGAGTTCATGCTTGGCACAGTTTTTGATTAGTATATGTATATTAGGCAATGGGAAATCATCATTTGGACTTTCTTTGTTTAAATCCTGATAGTCGACACATACTCTGACCTTCCCATCCTTCTTCGGAATTGGCATGATGTTAGCCAACCAAGTAGGATATTCGACCACTCTAAGAACTTTGGCTTTGATCTACTTGGTGACTTCTTCTTTGATTTTCAGACTCATATCAAGCTTGAACTTTCTAAGCTTCTGTTTTACACGCAGACACATCGGATCGGTAGGTAGTTTATGAGCCACTATGGATGTGCTCAAACCAGTCATATCATCATAAGACCATGCGAAAATGTCCTCATATTCCTTCAGCAAATGGGTGTATTGTTCTTTTTCTGATGGTGACAAATGGATACTTATGTGGGTATCTTTGGCCGTTCAGAATCTCCCAAGTTGACTATCTCAGTTTCGTGTAGGTTGGACTTAGGATTATTCTCAAAATTCTCAGCTTCTTTGACTATTTCCTCAGGGATTATATCTTTTTATTCTATTTCCTCTGAATTGCTATCCTTATGTTGCGTAGGTAGTTTCAGAGACACTATAGACGTGCTCAAACCAGTCATATCATCATAAGACCATGCGGAAATGTCTTCATATTCTTTCAGGAAATGGGTGTACTCCTCTTTCTATGATAGCGATAGGTGAATGCTTATGCGAGTTTCTATGAAAGTTTCGGAATCTCCCAAATCGAATATCTCAGTTTCGTGCAAATTTGACTTAGGCTTGTTCTCAAAATTTTCTACCTCTCTCACAATTTCCTTAGGGATTATATCTTCTTCTTCTATTTCCTCTGAATTGCTATCCTTATGTTGTGTTGTCTCATTACATGTCACAGTCGTCGGTTCATTAGGATAAGTGATAATAATGTTGTAGAGAGAAGAATGTATAGGATAATAATAAATACTAAAATAGTAATGCATTAGATAAATCTTTGAAACATTAAAACAAGTATGGCTCGATAATTTGAGCAATTATTTCAAAATAATGCGTAAATACTAAAAATGTCTTAAATGCTATAAACTTTCTTTTGAAAATAGATCATGCTAATTGCCATACTACCCAAGAATTCAACGGTCCCAGGATGGCGTAGCAGTCCAGTTCTTGAGAACAACTCCCTCTCCCACGGTCTGAATTGTAAGGTCTTCCTCCTCCTCCTCCTTGACTACTGCATTGCAATCCATGTCTTCATCTCCTAGAAATAGATTCCTCAGGCCAGCTAAAGCTTCCTCTTCTTTAGATCCCCATATTATGTCAATCTATTAAAATGTTTGATGTAGATGTGGTTATTGGCTGTTCAAGAGGGTAATAAGGACCTCGCCATGGCGGTGACCAATCATCGTATTCTTGCCAGGTGTACTGATATCTAAGTCCAAATGTTGTATTGTGATGCTTTGTTTGTATTGATTTAGTGATCCCTTGGAGATTTTTGCCGAGACCCTTTGTTTACCATGAAAATGGTAACAACAATTAAATTTGTAGATAGGATTCTAAAAATACGTGATCTATTCCCAAGCTAGTTGTTAGAATAGTTGGTGCTAATGATATGAAGTTTAACAGTAAAAAGCAAGCTAAAGCGAGATAGTATTAGAACCGTAGGGCCTGCTGCCAGAGGATAGGTCTGATCGATGAAGGACCTTGGGGTCGACGTCGCGGTCGAGCTCGAGCTATCCGGGATAGTCGGAGATGGGATAACAGTTGAAGGTATAATTAAACAAGGCTCTTTGTGGCCAATACTAAGGCATATGACGAAGAACAAGAAAGAACACGATGAATATTGAGGTGGCCTCGGGCCAGTGGGAACAAAGGAGTTAGAAAGAAAAGAGAGAGAGAGAGAGAGAGAGATATTATTGCACTTGTAGAGAAATGGAGCAACCTTAGTCCCTTACAAGGTAGGGTGAGTCCCCTTTATATAGTAGGGGGACTCAGTTACAAGTATGTGGAGATCAATTGCAAAGTATGGAGATGGGATGGCTTGACGTGATGCCTCAACATAGGCTCTGGATAGGCCGGCCTTGTCAGACTTAGCCATGTGCATTGGGAGCTTCCCCCTCTGTCCTGGCTTTGATCTCCATTTCCTTTGAGTCGGGCCTCGTCGAGCACCGAGGTCGGGAACTCGGTTATGGCCTCCCATCCTCGGGGTCCTAAGGCATGCTTCCGGAACGACTCGACAACGAGAAATCAATTCATATAAATACGCCAAGGGTATGCTCTTTAGGGATTCTTACAAATGCGACGTATAACCTAAACTTCGGGATTTTCATGCCTATTGAGGTCTTACAGTTTGTGTAATATAGAATAGATCTGGTTACGATGAGGCTGCCCGCTAGGTGTCTTACAGTTTTGGGTTTTCCGGCGTATGGCGATTGGCGACGAATGACAGTCTCCGAGTCGTCGAATTTGTTTAAGCATGCAGATCGCTTTTTGTGAGTTCGGAGATGCCTTATAGGGGCTGTATGAGCCCGACGTTCTGATCCTGGGGTCATGCAGGTACTGAATTGCTAGTGCTAAGTCTTCGGTATCTCGGGATGCGTCTGGCGAATGGGATCCCTCTCGGGAATATGCTGTGATTTCTTTGTTCGTAGAATGGGGGGATGGAGTATATCCTTCGATCCGTCATCATAATATAATTTGTTGTGATACATTGACCTATATCGAACCAGAGCCGACTGCTTGGGGGTTCGTCGTACCTGATTATTTTTTGTGCTTTTAGAGCCTCGAGTCGGAGGTTGTTGGGGCGTTTTTGAAGTTCTGGCACCCTTTCTTGTGTTCTTCGAGGCGTTCTGATGAAAGGGTTTGTTACCTTATTTCGAGAAGGATTTCCCTTTCTTTTTTGACAAAAGGTATTACGAAAATGATGTTTTGGAGTTTCCAGCGAGAGGTTATGGACGGGAAGAAGCTGAAGCAGTGATGGATGATGGACAGCGGATGAAGCTCCTAGCGGCTGTTCTATAGATCGAGCCAGGTGGTCGTTCAGCGACTGAGGAGGAATGGTGTCGCTTCAGGTCTCATAAAGAAGACGAAGCCGAAGGGGTGGGGTTTTCTATGTAACGACTGCTGATGGTCAGGGTTCTTAGGCATTTTTAGGTTGTTTTAGTGAAGAAGAAGGCTCCAAGACTCCATGGAAATGGTTGTGATCGAGCTTTTGGTTCTAGGTCTCTGTTAAGAAGAAGCCACCGATTTTGGGGCTGTGTGTTTAGAACATGAAGAAGAAAGCAGAACGGGAGGTCATTTTTTGGTCGTCAATGGCACTGCTTAGCTCCTAGGTCTCTTTTGTCTTCATGAAGAAGATGGTGTTCAAGGTCTTTTCATTTTTTTCATTCCCAGAAACGGCGCCCCTTCAGCATTTTTCCCTAGGTTTTTAGCTGCTAGCCTCCTTTAGATTTTTTTAAAGCATCCCTTTATATGTAGAGTCTAGGTTTAGGTATATTTTGTGTATTTTGCCAATTAGTCCCTAGGTCCTTTTGTGTTAAGTCCTTAGGGTCCTTTTTATTTGTTTTTGTTCCAACGAAGAGTCTAGAAGGGACCCTAGGCTTAATGGACTAATCCGAATTGGGCCAAGAATTGGGCTCCAAAAACTCTTAAAATTGTGATCCAACACCTTAATTGACTCATTTTAAAATAAGATAAAAATACTACACAATGTAAAAGCTAACATGAAACTATTATATATTTTTTGTATTTTCAAAATTATATAAAGATAAAAATAAGGTACTATTTTTGTATAAATTATATATATTTTTTTAAGAATTATGAAAGATACATACTAAAGTATTTTTTTGTATTTTTCCATTTTTATGACGAAAATATAGTAAAGAAGTCAAAAATAGTTGAAATAGCTATATTAGGCCTAAATAAAATATTTACGTGCTAAAATATGAAAAATCTTGGGGAGGGTCAAAAATCACATGTCTACAACGATGCTCTGGGATTTCTAGATGAGTGTTACCGCATTCTCCGTGCCATTGGTATATCAGGATCAAGCGGGGTTTCCTTCACTACCTTCCAGCTTTGAGGAGCCGCCTATGAGTGGTGGTGCACCTATGAGTTAGACAGTCCAGACGAGGCTGCTTCACTGACTTGGACTCAGTTTTTAGATCTATTCCTGAGGGAGTATGTTCCTCAGAGCCTCAGGGACGCGTGACGCACAGAGTTTGAGCATTTTCTCCAGGGTGATATGATTGTCTCAGAGTATGTAGTCTGTTACAGTTTCTACTGTCCGCGAGAGGGTTCGCTGGTTTATTGAGGGCCTTATTCTCAGCATCAGATCTAGCATGGCTTGTGAGTTGGAGATAGATATTTCTTATCAGCAGGTGGTGAGCATTGCTAGGATGATTGAGGGTATGCATACTAGGGAGAGAGAGGAGAGGGAGGCCAGAGGTTTCGAGAGTCGGGCCATTTCTCTGGTTCCCGTGCTCCAGCTGCAGGTCGTTATTGTCGGGGTTATATGAGTCTCCCTGTTCATTCAGCTCTTGCAGCAGCCAGTAGTGCTCCAGCTCCTCCTAGGCCTCAGGAGCCTTATTATGCACCACCGGTATCTACCGCACCTCCTGCATGAGGTGGTTTCAGAGGTCAGTCCAGCAAACCTAGCCCTAGCCAGTCACAGCCACCACATCCTCCCAGAGCTTGTTTTGAGTGTGGTGACACATGCCATATGGTGAGGGATTACCCCAGACTTGGGAGGGGTGCACCTCCACAGACTTCTCAGCCATTGCGTGCCCCCCAGAGTTCTCAAGCTATGGTTACAACCCCAGTTGCTACCCCACCTACTCAGCCAGCTAGATGTGGAGGTCGGGGAGGTAGAGGTCGCCCTCGAGGGAGAGGTCAGGCCAGATACTATGTCTTTCCTTCCCGTACCGAGGCTGTTGCCTCTGATTCTGTCATTAAAGGTATTATATTGGTTTGCCACAGAGATGCATCGGTTTTATTCGATCCAGGCTCTACTTACTCTTATGTGTCTTCTTAGTTTGCTCTGCATTTGGGTGTACCTGCAGATTTTTTGAGTTCCCCTGTTTATGTTTCTACTCCTGTAGGAGATTCTCTTGTTGTGGACCGCGTTTATCGGTTGTGTTTGGTTACTCTTCGTGATTTTGAGACCAGGGCCGATTTATTATTACTTAGCATGGTTGATTTTGATATTATCTTGTGCATGGACTGGTTGTCGCTCCATTATGTTATTCTTGATTGTCACGCCAAAACTGTGACAATGGCTGAGAATTATTTAGATCACACTCCCAGTAGAGTTATTTCTTTTCTTAAGGCTCAACGTATGGCTGAGAAGGTTATGACGCATATTTAGCTTATGCGAGAGATGTCAGTATTGATACCCCTTCAGTTGATTCAGTCCCAGTAGTACAGGATTTTTCCAATGTGTTTCCAACTGATCTTCTAGGCATGCCGCCTAGAGATATTAATTTTGGCATTGATCTGTTGCCGGGCACTCAGCCCATTTCTATTCCTCTGTATCGTATGGCTCCTTCTGAGTTGAAGGATCAGTTATAAGATTTTCTTGATAAGGGTTTTATTCAGCCCAGTGTATCGCCTTGGGGTGCTCCTATCTTGTTTGTGAAGAAAAAGGTTGGTTCTATGCGTATTTGTATTGATTATCGCCAGTTGAACAAGGTTACAGTGAAGAACCATTATCCTTTGCCTCGTATTGATGATCTGTTTGACCAGTTTCAGGGTGAACATGTGTTTTCAAAGATTGACTTGCGCTCATGTTCCCATCAGTTGAAGATTCGGGAGCCAGACATCCCGAAGACTGCTTTCAGGACTCGGTATGGTCATTACGAGTTCCTTGTCATGTCATTTGGGCTGACCAATGCCCTAGCAGCCTTTATGCATTTGATGCATAGTGTGTTCCGGCCGTATCTTGACTCGTTCGTCATTGTCTTTATTGATGATATTCTGGTGTATTCCCGGAGTCGGGAAGATCATGAGCAGCACCTGAGGACTGTGCTTCAGACTCTGAGAGAGACGAAGTTATATGCTAAGTTCTCGAAATGTCAGTTTTGGTTGGATTCAGTGGCATTATTAGGCCACGTAGTATCGAGTGAGGGTATTCAGGTGGATCCGAAGAAGATAGAGGCCATGTAGAGTTGGCCCAAACCATCCTCAGCTACAGAGATCCGCAGTTTCCTTGGCTTGGCGGGCTACTACCGTCGTTTTGTGGAGGGGTTTTCATTGATTGCAGCCCCTATGATCAGGTTAACCCAAAAGGGTACCCCATTTTAGTGGACGGAGGAGTGTGAGGCGATTTTTGAGAAGCTCAAGATAGCTTTGACCAAAACCCCAATTTTGATACTGCCTACAAGTTCGGGGTCTTATACGGTTTATTGTGATACCTCGAGGATTGGCCTCAGAGCGGTGTTGATGTAGGATGGTAGGGTGATTGCCTACGCGTCCAGACAGTTGAAGATTCATGAGAAGAATTACCTTGTTCACGACTTTGTGTTAACTGCCATTGTTCACGCCCTGAAGATTTGACGCCATTATTTATACGGGGTTCCCTGTGAGATTTATACTGACCATCGCAGCTTGCACCACCTGTTCAAGCAAAAAGATCTAAATTTATGCTAAAAGAGATGGTTAGAGTTGCTGAAGGATTATAATATCACTATTTTGTATCACCCGGGCAAGGCCAATGTGGTGGCCAATGCTTTGAGTCATCGGGCAGAGAGTTTGGGGAGTTTGGCTTATTTACCAGCATTGGAGAGGCTTATGGCGATGGATGTTCAGGCCTTAGCCAGCCAGTTTGTGAGATTGCATCTTTTGGAGCCCAGTCGGGTTCTAGCTTGCGTGGTTTCTCAGTATTCCTTATTTGATCGTATCAGGGAGCGGTAGTATGATGACCCTCATTTGCTTATCCTCAAGGACAAGGTTCAGCATGGTGATGCCAGAGATGTGACTATTGGTGATGATGGGGTATTAAGGATGCAGGGTCGGATTTATGTACCCAATGTTGATGGGCTGCGAGAGTTGATTCTAGAGGAGGCCCATGGTTCGCGGTATTCCATCCATCCGGGTGCCGCAGAGATATATCAGGATTTAAGGCAGCACTATTGGTGGAGGCAAATGAAGAAAGATATAGTTGGATTCGTAGCTCGGTGTCTCAACTGTCAGCATGTGAAGTATGAGCACCAGAGACCGGGTGAGTTGCTTCAACAAATAGAGATCCTAGAGTGAAAGTGGGAGCGGATCACCATGGACTTTGTAGTTGGGCTCCCATGGACTTTGAGGAAGTTTGATGCTATTTGGGTGATTGTATATCGGCTGACCAAGTCCGCTCATTTCATTCTTGTGTGTACTACTTATTCTTCAGAGCGGTTGGCGGAGATTTATATACGGGAGATTGTTCGTCTGCATGTTATTCCAGTTTCCATTATTTCAGATAGAGGTACTTAGTTCACATCACGGTTCTGGAGGGTCGTTTAGCATGAGTTGGGCACTCGGGTAGAGTTGAGTACTGCATTTCACCCTCAGACGGACGGACAATCCGAGCACTATTCAGATTCTTGAGGATATGTTTTGTGCGTGTGTGATTGAGTTTGGAGGGTCTTGGGATCAGTTCTTGCCATTGGCGGAGTTTGCTTACAACAACAGCTATCAGGCCAACATTCAGATGGCATCGTATGAGGCTTTATATGGTAGACGGTGTAGATCCCTGGTGGGCTAGTTTGAGCTGGATTAGGCTAGATTATTGGGCACAGACTTAGTTCAGGATGCCTTGGAGAAGGTTAAGGTGATTTATGATAGACTCCGTATAGCCCAGTCCAGACAGAAGAGTTACGCAGACCGTAAGGTTCATGATGTTTCCTATATGGTTGGAGAGCGGGTTTTGCTTCGGGTTTCGCCTATGAAGGGCGTTATGAGATTTGGGAAGAAAGGGAAGTTATGTCCGAAGTTTATTGGCCCTTTTGAGATATTGAGGCGTATTGGGGAGGTTGATTATGAGCTTGCCTTACCTCCCAGCTTGGCAGGAGTCCATCTGGTATTTCATGTTTCGATGCTCCGGAGGTATCACGGTGACCCGTCGCACGTGTTGGATTTCAGTTCAGTCCAGTTGGACAAGGATCTATCCTATGTTGAGGATCTAGTAGAAATATTGGACAGACAGGTCAGAAAGTTGAGGCCAAAGAACATTGCATCAGTGAAGGTTCAATGGCGGGGACAGCCGATCGAGGAGGCGACCTGGGAGACCGAGCAGGATATGCGCAACAGTTACCCTCATCTTTTCACTACTTCAGGTATGTCTCTATGCTCGTTAGAGGATGAACGAATGTTTAAGTGTAGGAGGATGTGACGACCCGGCCGGTCATCTTAAGAATTAACGCCCCGATCCCCTATTAACTGCTTTCCCCAAGCTTATTTCTGCTATTTTGATTTGTCGGGATGTTCGATTTTGAGTTTCGGAGAGTTTTGGGACACTTAGTCCCTAAATGAGAGCTTAAGTATTGTAAAGTTGACCGTAGTCGGAACAGTGTGAACACGGCTTCGAAAAGGAAATTCGATGGTCCCGTTAGCTCCGTTGGGTGATTTCGGGGTTAGGCGTGTTCTGATTGTGTTTTGGAGGTCCGTAGCTAATTTAGACTTGAAATGTCGAATGTTGAATTTTTTAAGTTTCCGGTTCGATAGCGAGATCTTGATCCGAGGGTCGGAATGGAATTCCGAGAGTTGCATTAGTTCCGCTGTGTCATTTGGGATGTGTGTGCAAAATTTCAGGTCATTCGGACGTGGTTTGGTTGGGGTTTTTTATCAAAAGCAAAATTCAGAAGATTTTAGAAACTTAGGCTTGAATCCGATGTGTTTTGGTTGATTTGATGTTGTCTGAAGTGTTTTGAAGATTGGTACAAATTTGAATAAGATTTTAGGATATGTTGGTGCTTTTGGTTGAGGTCCCGGGGGTCATCGGGGTGATTTCGGATGGTTAACGGAGAAGTTTGGACTTTGTTGCAGTCGCTGAATTTGCTGCTTCTGGTATTTCCGCACCTGCGGATTGGGGATCGCAGGTGTGATACCGCAGGTGCGATCAGGGAAGTCGCAGAAACGAAAAATGCTGAGGGAGTTAGGAACCACAGATGCGGTAGTGGGACCGCACCTGAGAAGGCGCAAGTGCGGAAGATTGACCGCAGATGCGGTATTGTCTAGTTAAGTGATTTCCGTAGAAGCGGATGAGATAACCACATATGCGGTACCGCAGAAGCGGTAAAAGGACCGCATATGCGAAAATGTCTAGGTAGAAGGTATAAATTGAGCCCTTCGCGAATTTTGAGCTATTTCACTATTTTTATCTCGACTTTGGAGCTTTCCGGGCTATTTGAAAGAGAGATTTCAAGAGGACTTCATTGAGGTATGGAATTTGGACCTAAAACTCGTTCCTATGCTATTTCACAGATTAGAGCTAGAAATCATGGAAATTTACGGTTAAAATTGGGGAAAACTAGGGCTTAGTATTGGAGATCTTTGAATAATGATTTGAGGGACAAGTTGAGATCCGATTTTGGTACTTTTTGTATGCATGAACTCGTGAGAGTGCGAGGTTTCTGGAAGTATTAATTTTACCCGATTTCGAGACGTGGGCCCGAGGGGCATTTTGTTCATTTTACATAATTTTGCGTATTAGCTTAGACTTTAATTGTAGAATCAGTTACTTGAAGTGTTATTTACATTGTGCAATTGAATTGAATAGATTTGGGCCATTTAGAGTCGAGTACTCGTGGCAAGAACGTGGTCTCGGGTTGATTTTGAGCCGGTTCGAGGTAAGTGGCTTGTCTAGCCTTGTATGGGGGACCTTCCCCTCAGGATTGATATATTTGGTAATTGAAATGCCTTATACGTGAGGTGACGAGTGCGTACTTGTGCAAATTATTGAAAATCCGATTTTCTTTAAGTATTGATTAGTATGTTTCTCTTCCTTTTTTTATTACTTGTACTATTAAGCCTCTTGTTAGCTTAGGAAAGCATGTCTTAGTGATTTAATTGCTTTAATTGTTCAACCTGTTTATCTGAACTCTGTGCAGCATGCTAGGCTAGAATTATTATTGCATTAATATGAAATTTTCATTTCTGAATATTTTCTTACTGCTACTGTGTATTTACGTTGGGACTACGGATGTGGGATTCACGTAGCTCCCCCTTGTCTATTTATTTTGGGACTACGGATGTGGGATTTCGGTAGATCCCCCTGCACAGTTATATGGAACTACGGGAATGCACCCGGTAGATTCCCGTAGTACTGGGTATTTACATTTGGGACTACGGAACGGAATTCCGGTAGATCCCCGCGCACTATGAGTTGGACTACGTGATGATATCCCGGGAGACTTATCGGATATGTGTATTTAGGACTACAAGACGGTATCCTGGGAGATCCCTGATCGATATTATTGGTGCTGAGCTGTACTTTCTTCCGTGTTTACCTTGTTACTGTGTAGTTGTTGTTATTCTGTATATTCTGCTGCACTTATTCATTCTGTTCTATTCCATACTATTGAACTTTATATTTTTGTTTAACCTCAGTAGGGCTCTGACCTTCCTCGTTATTACCCGATCGAGGTTAGGTTTGGCACTTACTAAGTACCGTTGTGGTGTACTCATGCCCCTTCTGCGCATGTTTTTCATGTGCGGATCCAGGTACTGCTACTCAGGCTTACCATCCTTGAGGGAGGTGACTGCTTAGAGACTTCGAGGTACTTCTGTCGCGTCCGCAGACCGAGGAGTCCCTTTCTATTCCTGCTCTAGTATTTAGCCCTTCTGTATTTTCTGTTCTATTTAGACATTCCGGAGTTAGAGCTATGTAGTACTTCTTAGCTTGTGATTCGTGAGTTTCCGGGTCTTGGATTTATATATTGGTATTGAGAGTTAACATGGTGTATGCCGAGCGGCACATTTAAACACTGCTATTACTTTATTTCTGTTTTAAATTGTTTTACTTTCGCAAATTTTGTTTTTTCTTCTGCAATTTAGGTTTACCTAGTCGTAGAGACTAGGTGTCGTCACGATGATTCACGGAGGGCGAACCGGGGTCGTGACATACAACAACAACAACAACAACAACAACAACCACCCCCAGTAATAATCCCACTAGTGGGATCTGGGGAGGGGTAGAGCGTACGCAGACCTTACCCCTACCCATTAGGATAGAGAGGCTGTTTCCGGAGGACTTTGGCACCACATATTATTTTATTGAAAATGAGTTGTTTTAGGGGACCCTAGGCCCGGTGCATGTAAACTATAATTTACTTTTTCTTGGCTCTGAATTTAGTACTTAACCTGCATTTGAGACAACTGTTTGATTTTAAAGGAAACCCTCATTTAATTTGCAATACGTAATTTTAGATTAGATGAGGAGAAACTTTGGTGGCACTTCTCTATGAGGGGCGGACCCACATAGGGTTAAGTGGTTCAAATGAACACGCTTTGTCGAAATTTTTTGATATTTATATAGGTTAAATTTTGCAAATCTGATATATAATGCTATTGTGAATCCCCTTAAGCAAAGATAATCTTGTGATGGTTGTGCTCTAAACTCCGTAACAACAACTGATTGTATTTTTTTCCTTTTGATTAGTTTTTGTTCTTGCATATCTTGTGTTCTTTGTCACAGTCTGACGTGTGTACTGGTGCAACTGTGTGTTCATTCATCAATGCGTGAAATCTGATATTACTTTGCTTAATTATGCAAGTGAAAATATTTATAGTTTCCTAGTTCATCTTAAATTATTTTATGCTAAATTAATTATGTAGTTTACGTTGAACAAGTTAATTTACTTTATAAACTCTCTTATCTTATATTAGTTCAGTTTAAGTTATAGCTTTTTATTGTTTGTTATTTTTTTTTTGTAAATTAACAATTTTGTTTTTTATAAGAAAAAAATCTAATAAATTTTCAAATTGGTTTAATAAAATTTGTGACAGTTTCACAACCGGAAAATTCGTTTAAGTATAATTGCTAAATTAAATAGATAAATTGTTAATATTTGCAACTCAAGTAATTTATCTTTGTTAAACACTTTAAATATCTTTCCCAACTACATTTGGAAAAAGTAAAAGAAAAATAGATATCGATCTCAACTTTTTTGATGTTCGTTGTGTGACAGTATTATGACTCAATGGAAAAAAAATAGCGTTGGGCAAATTTTACTTACAGGTACCGCCCTTGTTGTTGGTTATAGTTATTTTTTATTAAACTCACTTGTATAAAATTTTGGGTCCGTCACGGAATATATATAATAAATAATACAATGTTTAAAGTATGTATGAGACGTTCTTGGAGCATATGATATATACAACTCAACTTGTTAACGTGTATGAGACGAAAGTCTCACCTATCAATGTAAAAATATAGTTTTTCTCTAAAACTACTTTTGGAGTTTTAGCCAAGCATAAATTACAATACTAATATTAGCAAAAAGTACTTTTTAAATTGTTTAGTCCAACAGAAACTATTGTTCAGTAAAAGTATTATTTCGAAAAATAATCTGACAAAATTTCTTTTTTCAATATAAACATATTTTAAAAGCTTAGCCAAATAAGCTAACTTTTGACCATATTGGCTTTTGGTTTTGGACTATGTTTATTCTCAAAAATCGGATAACAATTGAATTTGTAAGTGATTTTAAGAATATGTGGATTAAATTGAAACAAAGCGATAAATTAAATTACAATTGAAATAAAGTATAATAAAGTGAATTCAAACCACACGAGTCAAGCAATAACAGCTTTGGGAAGTGAAACACCGTTGAAAAGAATGCACTTTCATCAGTATAAAAACAAAGTTGAATAAGAATTTTTAGAGAGAAAATAACAGTATATTGCTTTGAGATACGTGTTATAATGTCCTTTACAAATAATCAGACCCCCTTTATATAGTAGGTGAGTCCTACTTTAGGTACAATTCTATATAGGGTAAAAATCTCATGATTTGCTAATTAATCGATTTCTTATTTATATGTGCCGAGATTTCCGCCGTGATATCCGATCGGTTACGGATATTTCGGCCTTCTATTATTTGGTCCGATAATGTTTTCCCGAGCTCATTCGGAGTTGGGGTCGATTCCGGAGTCACGGGCTCAATGATCTTGAAGACGTATATTTTAACCTCATACCTTGGTTCGATGGAACCCAGGATCGATCTTCAATCCATTACGTTTCAATCCCAATTTGTCATGCAATAGATGAGCCCGGTTTTGATCATATACAGATAGTCCCCTTATTTTTTAGAGAGTAAATGATGAGAAGCGATATGATCCCTCAATCCACGTCTCGATACTTCACGCCAGAAACGACAAAATGAACGAAACATCTCGTCACTCACGTATTAATGACATTAAATATTCGTCAGTTGCTGCCGGACACTACATATTTTAAACCGTCATTTGAAAATAACAAATACCTCCTCCTTCATTCATTAAAACTTTACATCCAATCTTTTCCTACTCTTGTTCTTAAAGAATCTCTGCATTTCTAGTACTTATAACCAAATTTCTTGAGAGCTTTGTACGGATTCCCCTTTTGTCTAAACTATTAAGCATACTATTTTAACTTCTCTTCTTCATCTTCATCCAAAAAATGGCGAAGACTTCTAAAACAGTCCCTCAAAAAGAAAACGCTTCTTTTTCCCAGCCGACCGGCGGGGAACCAGCGGCGGAACCTCCTCTTGACACATTTATTCCTAGTGGATGCTCTGTGGCTGCGGACTTCAAGGTTGAGAAACCTTCACCCGTTTTGGGCCGGGGCAAAAAGGTGTCAAGGTATATTTTCTTGATCACCGAGGATATACTCCCTACGGTCATAAAAGACTGCAATTGGGCCGGAAAAGACGTGGTGATTCTGGGGCCCAAAGAAGACATCACTACCCACGTAAAGGAATACTTAAGTGTTTACACTTATCCCTATATATTGGGCCCGTTGGACCTGGTGATTATCCAGTTCTGCAAAAGGTACGAGGTGTGCCTGGGTCAGATCCACTCCTCGTTCTAGAGGATAGTTATTCTCCTTTGATTTTTTGTGAGCAAGATTAATAGATGCCCTTTCACCGTTAATCATCTGATGCGCCTGTACAGTCCCCGATTCTTCCGGGGAAGACTGGGGGGACTAATCAAACTTGTACGCCGGGGCACCAAAGCCTCATTCTCGAGCATTGATGAGGATCGAGACCGAGGTTGACTAGGACGATTTATCCGAGTGAGGACTTCGGACTTGATCTCGGTCGAGGACATGCCGTTCCCCGAAGAGTGGAACATAAAATGTAAGTATAGTTCTTCTTCCTCCAGAATTTAATGTTTTTGCCCTTCCTTTCCACTTTCTTACCGATATTTTGTTGCGATGTAGCCGTTGCTCAGGTTCCAAAGGTAGTTCCTCGACTTAGGGAGTGGGTCGAGGCAATCGTCTCTAAGAAACTGTATTTCGGGCACGCACGACGCGAACTTTCAAAGGGTCGGTGGGATGGCCGTTCTCACGATGAGATTCTTTCCTAGTGTAGACAACACTTGGACTTCTTTCGTGCTTACTCAATTATCCTTTTTCTTTGTAGGTCTTGAGAAGGATGTTGCAATGAGGCCTCCAACCAGCGATGAGGACAGCCCCGCCGAGTCCCCCGCTCTGAGGTAGAGCGAGGAGAAGAAGAGGAGATGGCCTCCGAGTTCTCCGAACTCAGAGAAGAAAAAAATCAAAGAGGAGGCTAGGTATGAGTTCAAAGAAAAAGAAGAACTTTCCGAACTGGTGGCCCGTGTGTGAGGCAATATTGTACCGCCTCAAACTAGGGGGTGTTGAAGAGGTAGTGGCCGAGGCCTTTGAACCAGAGAGGGGCGAAGCCGTTTTGCCCCAAGTTAAGGAGGCTGACACCAAGGCTGCGGCCGGTGCTCCTCGAGCAAAAGGTAATGCCCCGAATGGTGGACTTGGGGTGATAGATCTCTCCGAGTCTCCTCTGTTCACTGACGCTATGATCCATGATGCCCAAGTTCTAAAAGGGCGCCCAACTGAGGGGTGCCAAGGGGTGGCAAACCCTTTCGATCACTTCATGGAGGGTTTAGATTCTTCCGCCTCGGAGGATGCTACCGGGCTGGGTGACTTATCGGCACCAAAGAAGAGTCCATCTTCAGAAACCATCGAGCCTTCTTCAAGTTTGAAACTAATAAGCCGGTTCCCAACTGCTAGTGCAGATCCTGGCTGGAAGCAGACAATTATTATGTCCATTTCGGAGGATGCCTGGGTCCTCTTAGCCCCCGTGGGGTCGCAAGTTATTTTCTGTGCTTGGTGACCGAAAAGGATCAAGCGAAGATGAATGAGGTAGAAGTGCCCTGCCTATTGAACGAAGCCCAATAGGGGTTAAACCGGGTAACTTCGAATGCCTCTTTATGCCATTTTTATTATGTACTTAGATTAAGTCGTAAAGAATCGTAACCCTTTCCTTTGTGTTTGTAGGCCTTGGTGCTCCGCCACGAAACTTTTCTCTAATACCGAGAAGAATTAAACCATCGTGAGGTCGAGACTTGGGAGCTCATCGAGAAGGGGGATGCTTACAAGCTTCTCAATGAGCAACATGAGGGGGAGGTCAAGAAACTCCAAGCTAAACTGGAAGCGGCCCGGAAGGAGCGCGCTGACCTGGTCGAGCAGGTAAAAATAGTCTTTGTGGATAGTGACGATGAGTCAGATATGGTGGCTAATAGTCCGAACCCGCAGGTCCAACAGAAGCTTGACTAGATCGAATAACTTCGGGCAGAGGTAGAGGCAGTAAAGGCCGAGGCATAAGAATGGAAAAAGAACATGGACCGCTTGACCTCAGAAAAGGAGACTGCCCGAGCACAACTGGCTTGACTGAGGTTCAGCTTTGAGGCTTAAAGGAGAAATCCTTGGCGCAGGCCAAGAAGATTGAGGAGCTCCAATCCCAGTTGAACTTTGCCGTCTCTGATCAGGAAAATCTGGCCAAGGATCTCGAAATGGTCAAGTCAGAGCCCAAAGTAATTAAAGTTGATGTCGAGGAAATGGTGGTTGTTTATAAGGACGAGGCGGATCAGGTCCGGGCAAAGGACATCATTAAGCACGCTAAGTGGCAGACTCGAAGGGAGGCCTTTGAGGAAACTCATGCACGGGGTTTCGACTTATCGACTGAGATTGAGAGTGACAAAGAGCTCGAAGGCGAGGCCAAATATTTGGCCTATCCAGAAGACGATGAGGAGTCTGAAGATTTGGGTGAGTCCGAGGGAGACAGAGATATCGAAAGTGATGATGTTGCCCCCGAAGAGGACCAGGACACTTAGGACTTTTGATGTTTTTGTTTTTTGTACTTTTGATATTTGGACACTTAGGCCAAATATAAGGTTTTTTCCCTTCAACAGCTTTCGAATTTTCTCTTTGCCTTATTTATTTTTATTTTCAAAGATCTAAATGCCTTAGCATGAAATAGATGGATTTTGTTCAGAGATATGAAGAAACATTGCCTTCAACTTTAATTCGTTTTAAGGCATCATGGGGGGTTCGGTGTGATCGATAGTTTTTTCCCCAAAGTACTTAGACTTTTTTAACTCATAATCTGCCGAGGGTAGCCTTTAGAGCGGGTTTAGAAATTTAAGGCCTTGTTGTCTTTGTTACGGGTCCTCGGATGTCTCTGAGCCATTTTAATTTGGTTGTGGCCTTTTTAGTTCGGGTGTCGCCCAGTGGGCTGGTCACCCCGAGTTATCCAGGATTGCTTAGGATAATAGTCCCCGAGTGGGGGTGGCCGTGTCCTTTATAATTCGAGCGTTTCCTGATAGGTCTAATGCTATCGAACTCCAATAGCCCAGACCATCCGAGTTTATTTTCGGACAATTTCCCCCGAGTGAGAGTGATTGTTAAAACTCGGATTAAGGTGGCCCTTGAGCTCGATACGTTTAGGGGATTAGATGTAGTAAACTCCTTGAGAAATGCAAGAAAATTTTTAAAAGGACAAAATATTTATCTGTAAGGGAGAGTCTTCTTTTTATTCTTGTGTAAAATAGTTATACATGCATACATCATTTGTGCTAGGGCTCGAGCAATCTATACGGGCACGGTTCGTTTGATCGTTTGACCCTTACAATAAATCCTACCTATCGAGACCCTTCCATCATGAAGTTTCTTTCCCCTTCTAAAGTCGATATCCGAGGGTAATGCCCCCCAGTATTCGAGGTTGATCATAGAGAGAAGCCTCAGATACTGTTCATGCGATCCTTAACACCGATTCATGACCGGCCTTCTATTATAAGTTAGCACGATCCATTGTTGCCTCATTAAAAATCCGGTTCAAGGGAAAAAGAGTGCAACGCGTGCTTTCAGACCTAAAAATCTGTAGCGCTTCTTGTTGGTTACCTGTAAGTGTTAGTTCAAAAATAAGTAAAAAGGAAATGAATGGGGTCGTACCGTAGTAGTATTATCACTTCAAGTGAGTTATGTTCCAGTTATTCGGTAGCCTTTCACCGTTCATTGCCCCGAGCTTGTATGATCCTTTTCCCGCGATCTCGAGAATTTGGTACGGTCCTTCCTAGTTCGGCCCTAACTTCCCTTCATTTAGGTTCCGGGTGTTTAGTATGACCTTCCTTAGTACTAATTCCTTGATATTGAAGTGTCGAAGGTTGGCCCTTCGATTGTAATACCTCTCGATCCGATATTTTTGGGCGGCCAACCGGACGAGAGTGGCTTTGCGCCTTTCATCTAATAGCTCTAGGCTCATGGCTTCATCATTAGATTCCTTTGTTGCATGTCAAAATCTGATACTTGGTTTACTGATTTCGACCAATAATAGAGTTTCGACGTCGTAAACCAGCGAGAATGGGGTAGCCCAGGTACTGGACTTTGAGGTCGTATAGTATGCCCATAGGACTTCGGGTAGGATTTCCTTCTATTTTCCTTTGGCGTCGGTTAACCTCTTTTTGAGGTTTTGGAGTATAGTTTTGTTGGTCGATTCTGCTTGTCCGTTCCCATTAGGGTGATAAGGCATTGACAGGATCCCTTTGACCTTATGGTCCTCGAGAAATTTGGTCAGTTTGCTGCCGACAAATTATTTCCCATTGTCACATATGATTTCAGACGGCATTCTGAACCAACATATGATGTGGTCCCAAATGAAGTCGATGACTTCGTTCTTCCTGACCTTCTCGTACGCCTGGGATTCAACCCACTTAGAAAAATAGTTATTCATAAACAATATAAATTGACCCTTACCGAGTGCCCATGGAAGAAGACCAACGATGTCCATTCCCCACTTCATAAATGACCATAGTGACAAGACCGAATGCAGCAACTCCCCGGGTTGGTGAATCATCAGAGCTTGTCTTTGGCATTCATCATATTTTCATACGAACTCCTTCGCATCTTTTTCCATGTCAATCCAGTAATAGCCGACTCTGATTACCTTTTGAACCAATGATTCGACGCTTAAGTGATTTTCGTAAGTGCCCTCGTGGACTTTCCTCAAAACGTACTCGGTATCTCCTGGTCCCAGACATATTGCTAGTGGGCCATCGAACATTCTTCAGAACAAGGTTCCATCTTTGGACAAGCTGAATCAGGCTCTTTTTGTGCGCAGGGTCCTCGATTCTTTCGGATCTGAAGGCAATTTCCTAGTCTACAAATATTCTACATATTTGTTTCTCCAATCCCAAGTCAAGCTTGTAGAATTTATTTCGGCATGACCTTCTTCCACTACCGATCTCATGAGCTATATGACTGCCCCGAGTTGAGCTCGTCGTCTTCGACCGACGACCCTAAGTTTGCAAGGGCGTCGGCCTAGCTATTTTGATCCTGAGGTACGTGTTGCAAAGTCCACTTTTTGAACTAATGTAATGTTACTTGCACCTTATCTAGGTACATTTGCTTTCGTTCTTCTCTGACTTCGAATGTCCCATTAACTTAGTTCACCATAAGGAGGGAGTTGCACTTAGCTTCGATCACCTCTGCCCCCAAGCTTATGGCTAGTTCGAAACCTGCAATCATGGCCTCATATTCGTCCTCGTTGTTAGTCAATTTCACAGTTCTAATAGATTGTCTAACTATATTGCCTATGGGTGGCTTCAATACGATGCCAAGTCTAAACCCTTTTGCATCGGCCACAAAATCTGCCAAAGTTTGAGATTTAATTGTCGTCTGGGGTCCTTACTCAATATCGTACCCGTTGATTTTCACAACCTATTTGGCCAATCGTCCCGAGAGTTAACAATGCGAGCACCAATTTTTCTAAGTGAGGGTACCTAGTTTCGGCCTCACCTGGGGTCCTGCTAACATAGTAAATTGGAAATTGCGTACCTTGCTCTTTCCGAACCATGACTCCACTTACTGCTATATCTGATACTGCCAAGTACAGGTATAGTTGTTCGTCTGCCTTCGGGGTGTAAAGCAGTGGTGGGCTTGATGGGTATTGCTTGAGTTCTTCTAAGGCCCGTTGGCATTTCGGGGTCCATGAGAAGTTGTTCTTCTTTTCAGTAATGAGAAAAATCGGTGGCTCTTATCAGAGGACCTCAAGATAAATCACCCCAAGGCGGTAATGCGCTGGGTTAGCCTTTGCACGGCCTTCACATTATCCAGCACTTTGATATCCTTGAAAGATCTGATCTTGTTAGGGTTGATCTCGTTTCCCCGGTTGGATACCATGAACCCGAGAAATTTGCCTGACCCTACTCCGAACGCACATTTCTCCAGATTCAGCTTCATTTTGTACTTCTTCAATATGTTGAAGGTTTTATGCAGATGCTTAAAATGGTCCTCTGCTCACAGGGATTTAACAACATATTGTCATTGTAAACTTTCATGGATTTCCCTATTTGTTCTTCGAACATTCGGTTTACTAGGCGTTGATAAGTGGCACCGGGATTTTTTAATTCGAATGGCATTACGTTATAGCAGTACGTACCGTGATTAGTGATGAATGAGGTTTTTTCCTGATCATCCGGGTTTATCCGTATTTGGTTGTACCCGAAATAGGCGTCGAGAAAACTGAGGATCTCGTGGTCAGCCGTGGCATCGATCATGCGATCGAGATTGGGCAAAGGGAAAGAGTCCTAGGGACATGATTTATTTAAATCCTTATAGTCTACACACATTCTTAATTTGTTCCCTTTTTTAGGGACTACCACTACGTTTGCTAACCATTCTGGGTATTTTACCTCCCGAATGGACCCTGTTTTAAAGAGTTTAGATACCTTGGCTTTGATAAAAACATGTTTGATCTCGGCCTGGGGTCTCCTTTTTAGCTTGACCGGGTGGAATTTTGGGTCCAGGCTTAGCTTGTGAGTGGTATTCTCCGATGGGATCTCTGTCATATCAAGATGGGACCAAGCGAAACAAACTATGTTAGCTATAAGAATTTGAATGAGTTTTTTCCTGAGCTCGGGGGTTAACCACGTGCCCAGGTATACCTTCCGATCGGGTAGAAGCTTGATAAATATGACTTGTTCCATCTCCTTCGACCATTGATTTGGTGGCATCGGAATCATCGGGGACAATAACAGATCTGGACCCCGTAATTATCATCTTCACCAATCCTCTATTTATCCGATTGGGTCGTGGCCGGTGTCGATAATTGCTATTCAGCCTCTTGCTTTGTATCCAAACATGGTCCCTTTGATGTTGCCAGTGTTGATACAGAATCACTTCTTCGACTACAAACTTTTTTTTTACGGCTGGTTGCTCCCCGTAGATTGTTTTAATCCCTCACGATGTTGGGAATTTTAACACTTGGTGAAGAGTCGAGTGCACTGCCCTCATATTATGGATCCATGGCCTCCCGAACAGGGCGATTGTATCTCATCTCCCCTTCGATCACATAAAACTTGGTTTTCTGGATGGTCCCGGCGGCATTTACTAGTAATATTATTTCTCCCTTAGTGGTTCACATGCCTTGTTGAATCCGTTTAGAACTAAGACTGCATGCACAATTTGATCTTGGAGGCCGAGCTGTTCTACGACCCTCGATCGGATGATGTTGGCCGAGATACCTAGATCAATTAACACACATTGAACTCGAGATTTATTTATGAGTACATATATTACTAGTGCATCGTTGTGGGGCTGCATGATCCCTTCTGCATCCTCGTCATTGAAAGACAAAGTTCCTTTTGGTATATAATCTCGAGTCCGCTTTTCCTTTGTGATGGATACCTTTATGCGTTTTATCATCGGTCCTTGGGGAACATCGACCCCTCCAATGATCATGTTAATGAAATGTTGAGTTTCTTCTTGTTCAGTCTGTTTATTAGAATCCCTATTTCTGAAATAATTTTTGGCTTGGTCGCTCAGGAACTCTCGAAGATGCTCGTTGTTGAATAAATGGGCTACCTCCTCCCTCAAATGTCGGCAATCCTCTATTATATGGCTGTGAGTGCCATGATATTTGCACATCTGATTTGGATCCCTTTGGGCTGGGTTAGATTACAGAGGTCAAGGCCATTTGGTGTCTTGATGCGTCCGATAGCTGATACAATGGCGGCAACTTCGACGTTAAAGCTATACTCTGATAACCTTGGTGCTTACTTAGACCCGATAGACCTGTCGAAACCATTCTTGCTCATGAGTCCTCGGCTAGTTTGACCTCGGTCACTTATCCTTTCACTTCACACAAAATTCTGCTCGGATCCCATGCTTCTTCGATCTTCATTGTAAGGCTAATACTGATCCCTATTCGACCTTGGTTCACTACCGATATCTCTCTTGAATATGTCGGTGGGTATAACAGGATAAACGGACCCGGAAGGAGCCCCTAGTTGATCATCTTTGACTCTCATTTTCGATTGATATCGGTTATGCATATTAGCCCAAGTAACAACCGAATATTCTATCAGATTCAACTTCAACTGTTGTGAAGCCACCGAGCTTCGAACATTGAGGCGTTGGGTGAAAGCTTGAACCACCCAATCATCGGCGACCGGTGGTAGGTCCATCCGTTCTATTTGAAACCGAGACACAAACTCTCTAAGCATCTCATTATCCTTTTGTCTTACTTTGAAGAGATCCGACTTCTTGTTCTCGACCTTTATGGCCCCAGCGTGTGCTTTCACGAAAGAGTCTACAAGCATAGCAAATGAGTCAATATAATTAAGAGGTAAGTTGTGATACCATATCGTAGCTCCCTTTAATAGGGTTTCTCTGAATTTCTTCAGCAAGACAGACTTGATCTCATCATCTTCCAAATCGTTTCTTTTGATGGCGCATGTGTATGAAGTGACATGCTCGTTCGGGTCAGTCGTTCCATTGTACTTAGGAATCTCAGGCATGCGAAATTCTTTAGGGATCGACTTTGGAGCCATACTTGGAGGAAAAGAATTTTGCACGAACTTTTTGGAATCCAAGCCTTTCAATATCGGCAACGCTCCGGTGATCTGGTTGACCCTGGAATTGTAGGTTTTCACCTTTTTGTCGCCTGCTTTGATTTTCTTCTCCCCTAATTCTATCTGTTTTGTCAACTCCTTATGAAGTTTTATAATCTCAAGATTAGTCCCACACTCATCTCCAATCGACCTCTCCGCGACCGGTTCTTCCCTGCAGGTGATTTTTCGGGATGGATCGAGTTCAATTCTGCTCGGTGTGCGGTTTTGGTTTTGTAACTGAGCTATTGCCGCCTGTTGAGCCTGTAACATTTCGAAGATCATCCATAGATTGATCATGTATCCTTTATTGTTTTGAGTATTCTGCGTTGTCGATCAGATCCCACCACTAATGCTATTCTCAGGGTCGATAGGCAGGTTTGTGCTGATAGCCACATGCGAGTTAGCATCCAACGGGTCCATGACTGGAATTCCGCTGGGATTTACGGGCGTACCTCGTTACGGGGCGCTATGTTGTTATTTTTTCCATGGTGACCGGACTCATTGTCAGCAGGTAGGGGTGCCAATTGTGAGTTTGACATTTTAAGCTTTAACCTGAAATTAGAAACACTTCAAAGAACAAGTGTAAAATAGTGTGTGTTATGAAAATTTGTATCAAATAACCACTGTTATTCTTAGCCCCTCGGTTGGTGCCAAACTGTTTACCCTCGAAATCTGATAACAATTGAATTTGTAAGTGATTTTAAGAATATGTGGATTAAAATGACACAAAGCGATAAATTGAATTCCAATTGAAATAAGTATAATAAAGTGAATTCAAACTACACGAGTCGAGCAAGCCTTGGGAAGTGAAACACCCTTGAAATGAATGCACTTTGATCAGCATATAAACACAGTTAAATAAGAACTTTTAGAGAGAAAATAACAGTATACTACTTTGGGATACGTGTTACAATGTCCTTTACAAATAATCAGAGCCCCTTTATATAGTAGAGGGTCCTACTTTAGGTACAATTCAATATAAGGTAAAAAATCTCATGATTTGCTAATTAATCAGTTTCTCATTGATATGTGTTGAGATTCCCGCTGTGATATCCGACCGGTTACGGATATTTCGGCCTTATGTTATTTGGTCCGACAATGTTTCCCAAGCTCATTC
Source organism: Nicotiana sylvestris (assembly GCF_000393655.2). NCBI lineage: Eukaryota > Viridiplantae > Streptophyta > Magnoliopsida > Solanales > Solanaceae > Nicotiana > Nicotiana sylvestris. The sequence continues at coordinate 148,560,183 of NC_091066.1, read as the reverse complement.
GGAATCAGGGTCGGTTCCAGAGTTATGGGCTCAATGATCTGGAAGACGTATGTTCTAACCTCGTACTTTGGTTCGATAGAACCCGGAGTCGATTTTCAATCCATTACGTTTCAATCCCGGTTTATCATGCAATAGATGAGCCCGGTTTCGATCGTATACAGACTGATTAGTTATTTGTCTTCACTCAATTGCATAAGGAACTTTTACCTAATTATGCTATATTATAATCTTGTTTACTCATATTATAAAGGTTAGCACTTATTTACATTTCATATACAAATCTATCTATTATATATAAATTAATAAAGTATCCCTTAATAATAGGGTATTTACTTAGTAATAACTAAAACACACGCCTACAGTTACCCACCCTACCCACGTCGCTCATTTAACCCACCCACTTGCTTAAACTACTACTGAAGTTACTTAAACAATTCAATCGATTGTTTAGCTCAACTACATTCCTTCACGAAAATGTATATAATTTGTATTAAAAAAATGACAGTTAATTTTGGAAATTAATAAAATATGGTTTAATAAGATAAATAATTTATAATATAATATACATAAGAAAAAGTGGAGCAGAAGCCACCAGAAAAAGCCAATCTCCCGGTTTCCCAAACTCCTCAAAACCCTTTTATGGTTGAAGAATTTCAGCCCCACTTATATCAAATTTATATAGAAAAAAGATCTGAAACACAAAGTTACTTACTATATTTATTTTTAAAATTTAAGTTAAAAACACTTAATCTTTTAATTTGATAACTAAAGTAATTTTCAATATGAAGAACCACTCTTAATCTATTTTTTAAATAAAAAAAGATATATTTTATCTACTTTTGTGGTTTTTATGATACTGTTACTATCTCTATGATTTCTGTTGACGATATTGATGAATTATCTCTTCTTGTTTTATTTCCGTCTTCCCGAGCCGAGAGTCTATTGGAAACAATCTCTCTGCCCCATCGGGGTAGGAGTAAGGTCTGCGTATACACTACCCTCTCCAGATCCTACTTTGTGGGATTCTACTAGTTCGTTGTTGTTGTTGTTGTTGTTGTTTTTCTACTTTTGTATCGCATAAAATACATAGATAATTGTATTAAGGTTGATTTTTTAATTATATTCATCGTAAATAGCTCTACAATATTTTTTTGTTCTTGGTTGTTTATTTTAATTTCTCTTTGAAGAAGGAAAATCAAAGGGTAAAATACAAAGTTGATTGGTCGGCTAAAACAAATTGTATTTATTAAATAAAAAATATATAAATTTGTATATTGTTTAAAGTATATACAAATTTTTTTATCTACTATTATTTTTGGATGAGACTAAAATATATACACTTCTCAAAATTAAATTAACGGAGAAATCTGCTTAATAAAGATAAGCTAAACTGAGAAAATCCGATTTTTTAAATAATATAAGAGGGAAATAAGTGAAAACCCATAAACCCATTTGAGTGATACACTCGTAGCGTGCATTTATTGATTTTCTAAAGAAAAAAAAAAATTTAACTTTCTTTAGTGGTTTGTATAGTACCCGATATTTTTATTAATTTTCTAAGTGTTTAGGAACTAGAAAGATACTCCTACTAGCTTTTGCACTCCTATATATCCTATCATGGATAAGATTATTGTTCACTTCAACAACAAGAATGGGTTTAATTTGTTCACTTTGTTTTTCTTTGTTGGATTTATTTAAGTAATAGTAGTTAAATTTGGTAAAAGCATTAAGCATTATCATGTCTTAAGTTTGTCATAGAGTTACTGATTTATTTATTGAGAATGTGAAATTTATTACAGTTTAGATATATTTGATGTTTCTAAACACTTTCTTCATTCACTTTTAGTTGTCAAGTATTCTAATTTTGGTGCAATACCTTATTTTAATGCATATGAAAAGGAACTTTGGTGCATTTTGTATGTGTATTGGGTTGGAATGTAGGTTTGTTGTCGCTCAATCTTAAGAAATTATTAAAGCAAACCAAGATATTTGAAGCTAGCCAACACATCTTTGTTTCATTCTCAGCAAGAGGAAAATGGTACCTTCAATGCTTGGTTGAAATGGTTTTCTAGGACTAGGCATTTCATAATTTTGATTTACCACGATATTGTTGACATTCAATTTTTATCCTTCCTTTTTCATATTACCTCATTTTTATTATTCAATTTAATTTATGCAAAATGATAAGAAAATTATTATTTTCTTAAGTTTACCTATTTTATTGAGAAAATCACAAAAATTATTATTTTTCTTAAATTCGGATGAAAATAACTTAATTTTTAGATTTGATACTTAGAGTATTCTCGAATAAAAATAACCTTTCTTTACCGGATCTATTCCGCATTTTACTCTATTTTACTTTATAGTTAATATTTTATTTTTTGCCTACGATTTTCTTTAGTTTTTCTGTAAATTCATATTTTTAAATAAGTAAATAAACAATAAAAGATGTATTTGTAGATATAACTAGTGTTTTAGTTCATAGCTAAATTCTCATCACTAAATGGATTTAATTATTTTGCATGGTTGATTTAGGTTATTACTTTTCACTCAATAAGAAAAAGAAGGAAGTGAAGAAAGACCTAATTCATTCTTGGGACTTTTCGTGTATATATACGAGTTTTTAAATTTATTTACCCAATTTATCTAAGTTTTTTTATTTACAGAAAGCAAATATAGTTTTTTACAAAATATATACAAATTCGGTCAAAATCTACAATATATCTACAACAATTTTTTTATTAGAATCCGTACAAAGTTACAATTTATATATAATTATGTTAGGTGTATATATTTTTATGTCATTTTCACACCTGACATACAAAATATATACAATTTATTTATGTCTTTCTTTTCAAGTTTCAATATGAAATTTCAACCAAAATACATCAAATCTTCACCAAGTTCTCTTAAAATTGAGATATAAGCTCCAAAGAATATTCCCAATTATTTACAACAACACTCAATTCAAACAAATAATAATTTTACAAAATTCAGTTTTCGGATGCAAAGCTTCAAAACTTTTTAATGGTTGTTAATGAAGTTTTGTAATATAAATTACGTTCTAACTCTAATATTTTCAAAAAGGAACTTTCATTAACAAGCAAACAAATTGTCAATATCGTTCAAATGGTTTTCATTTGAACCATCATTAATCGCCTAATTAGATGTCCATGTTCATAGAAGACAATTTTATTGTTGAGGGGCAGAGAGGCAGAAAATATGAGTCTAGACTTTGTACGTAGCAAGCTTCTAGGTTGGTATTACTAGGGCCACATAGCTTAAGCTTCTAGGTTGAATGAGGAAGAAGAGGGAGAGAAATAGGGAAGATTAGATTTGAAGATATTATTTTGTATGTAATTGATAAATTATATATCAACTTATAATTTAAGTTAAAACTTATATATTAAAGATAAATAAATTTCAAAAGTAGAATATGTAAAAATTTCTCTATTAGTGTTCCTCATGTTGCACTTTGCAGTCCAATATTGTCACGATAGAAATTCTATTAAGGGTCGTGATGGCGCCGGATACCATTGTCAGGCAAGTCAATCAAAATACTTAATTAAATTCTCGTTTTAAAAATTTTGAAAACTATAATTTTCCTTCAATTTATCAGTAAAAGATAATAGTTTCAAATCAAATATGAATATTAAGCAGTTAATACAAGATACTCCATATACATCCCAGAACCCAGTGTCACAAGTGCATGAGCATTTACTAGGGAATGAAATAAAATACGGTAACTGTCCCGAATACAAAGTGAACAGAAATGAAAAAAAACACAGTACAATACTCTGAAGGAGACTCTGCTGGCTGCGGGTCGTCTCGATAAATGCAGCTCACCTAAGTCTCCATATCAACCATGCCACTAAGTCACTAGCCACATATGAACTTGTGCAATAAAAATGCACAGCAAATGTAGTATGAGTACGAAAACAACGTGCACCCAATGAGTATCCCGTCTAATCTCGAAGAAGTAGAGACGAGAGGTCGACTTTGACACTTTCTAGTGGTCCAATAGTAATATTATTAATGCGATGAATCACAGATTTATTAAGAACAATAGTAAACTCAAATAAGTCACGAAACACGTAAAAGTTCCTTTTTATTTAAAAGTCTCTGAATTCATAACACATTCATTAACAATTATCTCAAGTCGGGGAGAGAAAATATCAATATCAATATCAGTAAATCTCTAGGCAAGCAATACAAGCATGCACAAATCATGCCGAGGTCGTACGACCCGATCCAACATAAATGTAAAATGTGCATTGCCGAGGGTCAAACGGCGTGAACCATAGATACATCTATTACCCTGCTCGCGAATCATACATGCGACGCGGTCAAATTTAAATAAACAATCACCCTGTTCGCGAATCATACATGCGACACAGGTACACATAGAAATACATGCTCAAATAGCCAATTAAGAATTTATCGGGGAACATTTAACCAAATAAAAGCCAATTCTCTTTTAACGATTTAAGAAAATGAAGTTTAATCCTTTTAGAAATTCATTTACCAATTCGATAGGATTTAAGCAATTCAACTGTCAATACGATTACAGATATTCCAAGTATAGCATGATTTTGGGTCCTAGACTTCCCGGACTTACACATATTAGTAGCTACGCACGGACTCTCGTCAGCTCGTGCATACGTAGCCCCTCACAAATAGGAGCACATAACCAATTATTTCACCTATGGGGACAATTCCCTCTTACAAGATTAGAAAGGAGACTCACCTCGCTCCGAAATTTCCATAATCGGCTTCCAAGCTCTTCCAACGACTCCAATTGATGCACAACGCCCCAAAACTATTCAAACAACGGGCAAACCAATAAAAATTTACTCTAATACTTGTAACAATTCAAATTATATAAGTTTCCAACTCCGCTCGAAAAGTTCACCAAAATGCCCTCGGGCCCATGTACCCGGATTCCGAAATTTCTCGAAGATAAATTCTACCCATAGCTTTACTAACTCAAATATACAATTTTCTCTAATTTTTATGCTCAAATTCAAGGTAAAATTCCAAAATTCCAAATTCTAGGTCTTCCCCAAAAATTCCAAATTTATACTAATTTTCCATGTCTAAATCCATGTAAGATCACATATTTAACTCAAAAATAGGAAGAAATCACTTACCCAGTGTTGCTTGGTGAAAATCCTTCCTTGAGCTCTCCAAAATCTTCCAAGCCAAAATGAAAGAAATGGGCCAAAACTCGTGTTTAAAACAATTTGTCCAGGCTTTATTGAGTTGTACCTTGCATTGTGCAGGTTGTACATCCTATTAAAATTTTCCCCTACTGTACACCTTCTGCTAAAACGCCCATAACTCCTTGTAAAAATATCCAAATGATAAACGGTTTAAATATTTAGAAACTAGATTCGAAGATCTTTCATTTTATAAGTTTCACACTATATAACTCTTTATATATTCTGAGATATGAGCTTTTAAAATCGGCTCCATGCATCAGAAAATTCTGTCGAAATTGCTCCACCAGCCATCTTCAATCGATTATAACTTTCTGATAAAATATCTAAATTATGAATGGTTTAACTTTCTGGAAACTAGAATACAAGAGCAACAACTTTTATGTTTTGTAAATTTTCAGATTCTTTATAGGTTTCGAGATATAAACTTTCAAATTTAGCTTCGCGATTGCACTAGTTGCTGTCAAAACAGCTTTCTGCAGAAAAGTTCAGCAACTCTTTGGTCTGAAATTCATTCTGTTAACCTTCTGAAATTCACCCGAGACCCTCAAGACCTTAACCAATTATACCATTATGTCCCAAAACATGATACGAACTCGCTCGAGGCCTCAAATCACATTAAACAACGTCAAAATCATGAATCGTACTCCAATCCAAACTTTATGAACTTTGAAATTTCAAACATCTACATTCGATGCCGAAACCCGTCAAATCACGTCCAATTAACCTCAAATTTTGCACACAAGTCATATTCAACATTACGAACATGCTCCAACTTTCGGAATTGGAATACGACCCCGATATCAAAACTTCAAACTCTCAGTCAAACTTCTCAAAAACCTTCAAATTTTTATCTTTAGCCAAATGACTTCAAAATGACCTACAGACCTCCGAATTCACTTCCGATCGCGCTCCCAATACCAGAATCACCATGCAGAGCTATTCCCAGACTCAAAATCTCAAACGGACATTGATAACACTGAAATGCACTTCAACACAAACTTATGAGATTCTTCCAAAATGCTAACTTCCACAATAGGCGCCGAAACGTTCTCGGGTCTTCCAAAACCCAGTCCGGATATATTCCTGAGTCCGAAATCATCATACGAACTTGCTGGAATCTTCGAATCCCTATTCCGAGGTTGTTTACTCAAAAATCCAATCTTAGTCCATTCTTTCAACTTAAAGCTTCCAAAATGAGAATTTTCTTTTCAAATCAGCTTCGAACTTCCCGAAATTCAATTCCGATGATGCATACAAGTCATAATACCTGAAGTGAAGCTGTTCATGGCCTCAAACTACCGAAGAATGCGCTAAAGATCAAAATGACCGGTTGGGTCGTTACAAATACAATATCCATCCCAAGTCTAATAAAAACCTAACAGACCCAGCCAACCAAAACCCATTCTTCTTCTTTAAAGGAATTTTTACCTCATATAGCAAAGCTTGATACCTTATTTATTTTAAATAACTATCTTTTTAAAAAATAATATTTCACAGCTACCTTTTGATTTTTAAAGCCAAATATCTATTTATGATTATCTCCTACCCTTAAGCCATAAAATACGCTTTGTATTATTTTTTTCTCTCATTCTTTCAGATTTTTCTCCACCCTTTCTCCCTCTCAACGCCAGTCTTTCTTCATGAATACAACCACGATTCTCCACTGATTCATCTCCATTGTCTTGCGAAATTTTCATTGTTAGTGGGCTAGGGTTCTGAATCAATATCGAAATCAAGCCCTATAGAGAAAGATGGAGGTTCGAAATCTGCTATTGAAAGGTAAATTGAGGTAAATCTGAAAAGAAATTACAAAGATCCAGCCCATTCTGATGGTCGTTGCTTTGATCTCGGTCGAGTACACTTTTCCGCATGATTTTATATCACAAGTCATCTTTACCAAGCCGCGCATCTTCATTAAATCATAAGAAATTTCTTTCGTTTTTGCGCCACATTTTGAGAGTTTCAAGTCAGAATCGCGGCCCTCTCGACGAGATGACATTAGTGTTGTTCTTGAATAAAGACGACAGAGTTTGGGGCTGAGCAACTTGAAGAGTCTGTTACCGTTTTTTTCATTGTATTTCAATGTATCTCGTTGTATTCTATGTATTTCATTGTATTCATTGTCTTTTTTCCGATTGTATTTCAATGTATTACGATGTATTCCATGTATTTCATTGTATTCACTGTATTCACTGTCTCGATATATTCCATGAATGTATTCATGTATTTTTTTAATTAAGATAATTTATGTATTCAGATGTATATATGTATTCAAATGTATTTACTGTATGTATTCATATGTTTTGCACCATAGATGATCTGCTATACTTCATGTATTCAATGTATTTTTATGTATTTAACTGTATTCAATGTAATTATATAATTTCAATATATAAATCTATTTGTAAAGATACCACTAGAAAATATTTTAGTAAAGATACCACTAAAAATAGAAAGGATCGGATGGATTGAATCTCTGAAGATTGCTCTATTTTTGGGGTGTTTTTCGGTTGAGAATCTTTTTTATAACTGGAAATACAAATTTTGTGTGTTATAATTGAGTTTGTTGAGTTATATTAGGAGTCAATTTTGTTAATTGATTCACTTTCCGTTTAAAAACAGCTGAATAGACCACGATTTATGCTATTTATGTTACTATATTTACAAATACATATCGTAAATATAGTCGAATACAATAATTGTCTAGTTGTATTCCCCTGTTTCACGCCGAGTTTTGCTACTATATTCATGAATACAGTAGCTTAAATACATCAAATACACTCTAAAAAAAATTGAAAACATAGCTATAGGAAGTATATAGTAAATGATAACTACAACTAGCTAATAACGACTAAACAATAGTGGTTCTACAGACCTAAGCCCAAAAAGAAAGAAGAAAATATCCAGCCCAATCTAGAAAAAACTCTAACCCTCCAGAAGGACTGAAATGCTGCTCCATTTCCTCAAAATTTATACTTTAAAACCACAAAGTTACTTAGTGAATATTGTTCACTTTCTTTATCCTATAAAATTTAGAGTTTACGTTAAATAAAATAGTCATTTAATTATATTTCTAATATTTAGATCTCTATAGAGATATATGGAAAAGATCTCTATAGAGATATATGGGGAAAGAAGATCTCGTAAAATATCTCAGAGAATCTCAACAAAATATTGATTCAACAGGTAGAGACATTTTTGCCTCTTTTTTTCAAAATATTAAAAAAAGGAAACGACTCAAAATATACGATTAATTTAACAAAATGGTCTATCTACACCGGTTGTTAATATTTTGACACAAACATACGACATTATTATTTTGGGCCATATATGTCATTAGCCACTAACAAAATATGTGAACCCCTCATTACTTACTAGCCTTCCCCTTCTCTATCTCCCTCTTGTATGAGCGGCATATGTGAACCATTTTGTTAAATTCGGTGGCATATTTGAACCATTTGATTAAGTTTAATGGCATGTTTGAGCCTTTTTCCTATTCCTTGTAATACATAACTCTCTTGGGTAAAACAACCAACTTACGTTATTTTTCTGTTTATCATTCAGCGCATGATATTCAACTTTTTAGAATCATATTCCTATATAAACCTCTATCGTTTCTAGTTTTATGAAATAAACGTAATTTAATTTACAAGAGGACAAGTTTATACTATCATTCTTATTTTACATGAAAATTAATATTCTCTTATTTAATTGGACTATGAACCTAATTTTATTCTACATCATTCAAAATTTTCACGTACTTTATAGCTCTTAAAATGATTTAAAAAATACATAAAATTTGGTTAAGAAAAAATGACAGGCTTAAAAGAGAGTACAACAATAAGATATAGCTAGGTAGGAAAACTATAGATGAGTTTGTAAATTAAGAGTATGTATGTACATTTACGGTGGAATTTGGGGTGTTGCAGTAGTTAGGACGTGGTGGCGGCTTGTAAAAAGACATAAAATTTATTTAAGAAAAAAGAAAATAAACAGACTTAAAAGAGAGTAAACTAAGAAGGTGTAACTGGATATGAAAAGTACATGAGTGTGTGAATTAAAAATATGTTTGTGTTTTCAGGATGAAATATTTAGGGTGTTACGGTGGTTAGGATGTGGTGGTGACCAGGGAAAATAGCTCAATTATGCCACTAAACGTAACAAAATGGCTCTAATATGTCGTCACTGAACTTAAAGAAATGGCTCATATCTGTCACCCATAAAAAAGGGTGAGAGGAATGGAGGATTGATAAGCAGGGTTTAGATAATGTTACACGGCAAAATCCGGTAGTAGTAGAGTTTTGTTAGTGAGTAATAGCATATATTTTGGAGGAAAAAAAAAAGTAATAGCATATATGGCCCAGAATATAACGTCAGTGGCATGTTTATGTCCAACTATTAACGAAAATTTTCTTAAGTTCGATAATATATTTGAGAAAATAAAAGGGGATTCTAAGTGAAAAAAGAAAAAAACCTTAACTAACTCAGTTTTGTACTAAAACAAAGAGTATCTCATATATAGTGTAAGGTTTTTACTGTATCTTAGACGGTAAACAACCAAACATAATAAATAGTCTTAAAAATATTTTAAGAAATTTTTGGGGGAGAAGTTTGCAAAAATATGTTTTTGGATGTTTGTTTTATATTTTCCAAAATATTCTAGATTTTTTTTTTTTGGAACACTTTAAAAATTCTTAAAAACACTACCTTACTACTGTTAAACAATTGATTGGGATAAGAGTTATTTCTCAGAATCCCATCTACAGATCTATGCTCTGTTATAACTACCTATCTGCATGCTGTAGAAATCAGCATGAACTGCAATGTTTTGGATTGTTCGAGGAGTGACATTTTGCTGGAATATTTTTGGTAGAAATAGTAGTTAACAGACGTAAGATATTTTGACCAAGTGTTGTCAAGGGTTTTTCACTTAAATATAGTTATATTTTCTTGTATCACATTTAAGTGTTACTTATTGTTCATCTGCGTTTTGTTGTTGTGACGAATCTACTGTCTCTTTTCGTCTTCTTGAACCGAGAGTCTTTCGGAAACAATCTCTCTATTCCTCCGGGATAGGGGCAAGACCTGCGTACACTCTGCCTTTCCCATACCTCACTTGTAAAATTTTACTGGGTTGATGTTGTTGTGGTTCGTTTGCGTTTTGAAGTGGAAGAAATTCAAAAATAGCCAGATTTACAACTGGTCGTTCAAAAATAGTCCAGTTTCAAAAGTAATTGAAATTTAGCCACTTTTTTATGTAAAGATAAATTTGAGCGAAAACACTGATCAAAACCCGAAAAATACGCCAATATATTATGCTGGAGTTCCAGCATAAGTATACTTGAACTCCAGCATATTATACTGGTATTCCATGATAAGTATGCTGGAACTCCAGCATAATATGATGGAGTTCCAGCATAAGTACACTAGAACTCCAGCATTATATACTGGAGTTCCAGCAAGTATATCGATCCAGCATAATATACTTGAGTTTGGAACACCGGTGCTCCAGTCTCCAGTATATTATACTGGAGCTAGCAAAGTATACCGGTCCAGCATAATATGCTGGAGTTCATACACAGGTGCACCGAACTCTAGTATATTATGCTGGACCGGTCTCTGTTGCAACAAAATAGTGGCTATTTTTTATTGATTTGGTAAACGCTGGCTATTTTTGAATAACCAGTCCGAAACTAGCTATACCGTGCAATTTTTACTTTTGAAGTAGTATCAACCTTTGCAGGCCTCTGTTGGGCTTTTAAAGGCCAAGAATTTGGGCCTTCTGCTTGGAAATGCAGTACAGGAAGCTACAGAATTGTGTGTCTTAGTAATAACTAGAACGTGTTGTAGCTAATATAACATGGTTTCTTGATTTATGCTTTAAGGGAGTGAGTTCTTCACATAATCATGATTGTAGAAATACATAGGTTGACTGTTATTATTGGTAAACAATTACTCACACGCGTCACGCGCCGTGTTTACACCAAATCAATTATAACATAACATTTGTATTTTGCTTACTCTTTTATCACCTAACTATGGGTAAAATCCAAGATGGATGGTGGAGCTAAGAAAATAAAAACATTCCCAACAGGTCGATATCCTTGTATTTTCATTGGGAAATCGAGGCATATCACTATTCTTTGTCATATGCTTGAAAATTTAGAACTAGATTTTTGAAACCTCAATTAGACTTGAGGGTAGTCTAAGTAGAGTTTAAGGTCCATGCACATATATTTATATAATCAAATCACTAATAAGATAATGACAGATAAATTCTTAAAATAAGTATTACGTAGTAATTGATAACTTGATAAATATGTTTACTAAGGTAATGTAATAAGTAAAATTACACCAGTAGTGTAACTATGTTTTATCACATTGTACTTAAATTTCTTGTAAGAAAAATAAGCATTTGCATAATACAGTTGGGCACCTGAATGATTCTTGAAATAGAGATATGGAAAATCCAAGCGCAGATTGGCAGAAGAGAAGACAACAGAGGTTTCTGTGCATGGCAGAGATGAAAGAAGATAGGAAATTAAACTTGAAATTATTATATTTGTTCTCTCCAATGGAAACAAAGGACAACATTTCACCCTAGAATCAGTTACTGCGGCCATTTGAGAGTTCGTATTTCACATATTCTGACGCAGCTGATGTAATGCTCACTCAACCAGTCTGACACTGTATGCATGATTAAATTGCCATTGTTTACGCTTCTTCTTCTGATTTCTTGGAAAACGGTCCTTTTTCTTTTGTTTTGGGGTTAGTTTCTGAGATAGAATTTATTTTGGATTCCCTTCTTACAGATAATTCAATATGTTTTGAGGACTCTCTCTCGTGTACGACTCAATAAGTTTAGTGGCCTAAAGTCAAATTTTAATGTGAGTCCCTTAAAAAGTTATACTATATATTTTTAGTTGAAGTAGATTTTTCTAGTTTTTGAGAATAAAATTACTTAAATATTTTTGTATAAATCATTTAATATCTCATGTGCGGTATGATCTTAAGTAATATAATATGATTCAAGAAGTTGATAACTTTGTATTAAAAGACTTTTTTGATGTTTCAATATACTTGTTGCAATGATGAAAATATAAGGAAAAATAGAGTTTAAAAGTGTATTACATATTTTCTAATGATTAATGTAATTCTTTTTTTTATATAAAATATTTTACTTTTCTACTTTGAAATACTTAATCTTTTCTTCAAAAGATTTGGGGCCTCACGAGAAGAGTTGTGGTGGGATGGATAGCCTATCTCCTTCTTTAATCGAAATTATTATGTTTCAGTATTTGGAACGAAAAAAATCCCTTACAAGGAACAGTTCCCACTTTAATGGATTTTACACAGTACGAATTTGAATTAATCAATATCCTAAATTAAATATCGGGCATCAAATAAGAATTGGGAAACAAAAATTGAGGCCCCCAAAATTCCGGGGCCTAAAGCCACCGCTTTAGTGGCTTTACCCTCTGGCCGCCCTTGCTCCCTCTTTTTGGATGTAGAGACAACCTTTCATGGATTTTGAGTATCAAATTAGAGGCAGATTTAGGAGGGTTGGAGAGGGTACTCGAGATAGCTAGGGATGACAATGTTGAGGTGTAAATGAGCTGTCACAATTAGTTAGTCAGTTAGAGTTAGCAACAGTAATTAAGAAGTCAATTATTTTAGTATAAAACCATGTACAGTGTATTGAGAAGTCAGTTAGTGAAATAAAAAAAATTCCAGAATCTTCTTCCTTCTCTTCCGTCCTTTCTGTTTCTCATCTCTTCCACCATTAATAGAGCTCTCAAGCTCTTGACATCGTATCAGAGCAGCGAGAATCGGTCGGGATTTTACTCACAACTCACCTAATTCTCGAAGCATATTGCATTTCCAATTTCTTATAGAATCGTGAAGAAATCGTTCCAAACTCCCAATTCGCAAAGCTAGGGTTTTGTAATTTCTGCCCAATTCAGCTAAAATGGCGAATGAAGATGGAACGGGAGTCGTGGCTACAGGAATTAAATCTAAAATCGATCACACGCATCCGCTTTTTGTGCATCCATCAGACATTCCGGGTTCAATTCTGATTCTGATCCAGCTCAAAGGATCTGAGAACTATGGACTATGGCGACGGTCGATGCATATAGCACTTCAAGCCAAACGGAAATTAGGTTTTGTTACCGGAACTTGTAGAAAGGAATTATTTGATGTTGAATTTCATGAGCACTAGGAAACATGCAATATGATTGTCCGTTCATGGATAATGAACACAGTTGCGCCGCATCTATTCAGTAGAATTGTTTATGCATCCGATGCGCATCATGTATGGGAAGATCTGAGGGAGCGTTTAGACAAGGTAAATAGAGTACGTATATTTCAATTACATCAAGAAATTGCAACAATTTCTCAAGGAACAGACTCTGTTTCTATGTATTTCACAAGGCTGAAAGAGTTATGGGTAGAATATGACGCAATGGTACCTTCCCCAAACTGTGGTTGCCTAAAATCCAAGGAAAATGTAGAGCATTTTTTACAACAACGGTTGCTTCAGTTTCTCATTGGATTAAACTACTCACATGACCAGTCGAGGCGTCAAATTCTCATGAAAACAACAGAACCAACCTTGAATCAAGCATATGCAATGATCATTGAAAGTGAGAGTCAATTGACACCAACATCTGGAGTTAACGCCATAGTGAAGGGAATGACATTACAATATTATGGAGTGCAAAAGGTGGACAACAAAAACAAAAAAGAAACTTCAATTTATTTTGTGAACATTGCAAACTAAAAGGTCATACCAAGGAGAATTGTTACCACTTGGTTGGTTACCCCCCAAACTATAAAGGAAGAATGGGCCATCTGCGAACAATCCGGTGTCATTTGGTAGACAACTGGACCAAAACACTAATGTGATCCCTAGCCAGTATTATCTTGGGAATTACAGTTGTGGAGTTTACAATCAAGGATATAACACCAATAGACATAGATGCTTTCCTGGTGGAGAACATCGTGATTCAAACCTCATTAGTGATGGGAATCAAGGTTTTGATCCGGGTCAAGGAATAATGAATAATGTTGTTGCAGGTCAAGGAGCAACAAGTATGAATGCAATTCCAGCACCCATGGTATTCACACAGGAACAATATAATCAAATCTTGAAGATGTTGAACAAAGGTGACAATACTGAGACAGAAGCAGCAACTAAAACAACACGTATTGTTACTCCCTCTACTCCTAATAATAGGAATGATAAGTGGATTGTAGATAGTGGTGCCACAAATCATATGGTGGGAGATAGTTGTCACGTTCTTAGTTGTTAACTAAGTACAAGTGTGACACTTGACAACTTGCTCACGATCTTGCATAACTTGCTCACGTTCTTGCTATGTCAAGTCAGCCTTACTACACTCAAGATCGCTAAGAGAATGGAAGAAAGAACACAAGAGAATTGTTAAAAGAAGCTTTGTATTAGAGAGAACTTGAATTGTTTGCTTGATGAATTACAAATGAATGACCCCTTTTATATACTAGTCTCCTAGGGGCTAGTGTGTAAAAAATAATTATTACACAAGTCCTTGATATTTACAAGATAAAGGCTTTTTCTAGAATTCTCTACAATCCTAGAAGATTCCAAGGACTTTCCTAGCAAATCCATAAGGATCTAGGTTCTTCCTAAGAAAATGTCCATACCTCTCTAGAATCTTCTCACAAATGCTATCCTTCTTCTTATGTAAGCTTCCACATGACATTAATATATGCCAAATGGTGCCTATGTGGCATGATGACATGTCGGGTCATCACATTCTCCCCCACCTAATATTGTGACGACCGCAGCGCAATGTTGCTGCATAAACTCTCGGATCTTATCTTTGAATTGCCACAAGTCTTCATATCGTTCCCACGTGGCCTCCTCCAGTGATTGCCCTATCCAATGGACGAGGAACATAGTGGTGGCTTTTTGCCTTGTTTTCGCCTAGCCTAGTAATCTATGATAGCCTCAATCTCCCGATCATGCGAGGCGGTGATAGTCATTGGCGCCCGACTTGATTGGGCCCTACTCGGATCATCCTTATCTTCATGATATGGCTTAAGCATTCTAGCATGGAAGACAGGGCAGATCTTGAGATACGATGGCATGTCAAGCTTGTATGAGATCTTGCCTACCTTGGCGACAATCTTAAATAGCCCCTAATACTTGCGAATCAGATTCTGATGCATGTCCCGTAGTGCCTTGAACTGTCTTGGGTTAAATTTCACCATGACCATGTCCCCAAATCTATAGTATGTGGGATGCTGCTTACGGTCTGCAAACTTCTTCATCTTCTTAGCTGCCTTATCCAAGTAGGACTTAGTAGTGTCGAGTTGCTCCTCCCATCTTTTGGCCATATGATAATCCCCCAAACTCTTTCCATCGAATGCGGCTGGTAATGAATGTGGAGTTTGTGGTTTTTGGCTTGTGGCTAGCTCAAATGGTGTCCGTCTAGTGGACTCACTCCGCTGCAAGTTATAAGAGAATTGGGCGATGTCTAGGAGCTTTGCCCAATCTTTCTGATGCGCGCTTACATAATGCCTCAAGTAGCATTCTAGTAAGGTATTGACTCGTTCCGTTTGTACATCCGTCTATGGGTGGAAACTAGAAGAAAAGTGCAGCTCCGTACCAAGTATGTCAAACAACTCTCTCCAAAAGTTTCCAGTAAAGCGGGGGTCTCGATTACTGATTATATGCCTTGGTAAGCCCCAATACTTCACCACGTTCTTAAAGTACAGATTGGCGGCTTCCTTGGCTGTGCAACCTAAGGCGGGCATGAAAGTGGCATATTTGGAAAATCTATCCACGACCACCATAATAGTACCATAACCATCGGACTTCGGTAGGCAAGTAATAAAGTCCATAGTTATGCTCTCCCATTGACGCTCTGCAACTGGTAGTGGCTCCAAAAGTCCTCCGAGTTGTTGTTGTTCAACCTTGTCCTGTTGACAGACAAGACAAGTCTGCACATAGCACTCTATGTCATCACGCATGCGTAGCCAATAGTAGACTGACTTAACCAGGGCCCTAGTGTGACGCTGACCTAGATGACCAGCCCATATTGTGTCATGACTCTCCCTTATGATCCGTCGTCTAATGCCTCAAAATTTAGGCACGTAGACCCGCCGACCTGTGGTAAGTAGTAGGCTATCTTCTATCCAAAACCGTCTCGTCTTGCCTTTGTTGGCTAACTTGATAAGTTGTTTGGTTGCTAGATCATGTTGCATGCCTTCTTTTATAGCCTCCCTAATGTCCTATCTTGCTGAAGTAATTACAGCAAACTCGTCTTTCCGGCTCAAGGCATCGGCTACAACATTACCTTTTCCCGGCTTATACTCTAGCGCATAATCAAACTCGGCCAAGAAATCCTACTACCTAGCCTGCTTTGGTGTGAGCTTCTTATGTGTTTAAAAGTATCTAGTAGCCACATAATCAGTCTTGACCACGAACCTCGAACCCAGCAGATAATTTCTCCATGTACGAAGGCAATGCACAATGGAAGTCATTTCCTTCTCTTGTACCGTGTAACGCCGCTCCATCTCATTTAACTTGCGGCTCTCAAATGCTATGGGATGCTTATCCTGCATCACGACACCCCAATGGCGAAGTTTGAGGTATCTGTGTGCACCTCAAATGTCTTGGCAAAGTCAGGTAATGCCAAGACTAGCTCCTCTGTTACAGCTGTCTTAAGGCATTCAAATGCCTTTTGGCAATGCTCCGTCCAAACCCATGGCTTGTTCTTATTTAACAACTCAGTCAATGGTACGGCCTTTGCTGAGTATCCATTGATGAACCGATGATAGTAGTTAACAAGGCCAAGGAAGGATCTCAACTCAGTTACTTTTATAGGTGCCTCCCACTCCTGGATAGCACGTACCTTAACCTCGTCCATGCGTAGCTCTCCATTGCTAATGACATGGCCCAAGAAGTGCACCTTTGATTGTGCAGACTCACATTTCTCCCTCTTAATGTATATCTCGTTCTCTCGCAAGACTTGGAAAACCTTCCTTAAGTGCTCCATGTGCTCCTCCAAGGTGTTGCTATAGATGACTATGTCGTCTAGGTTGACTACCATGAACTGATCAAGGTAGGGATGGAAGATCTTGTTCATAAGGGTGCAAATTGTGGCCGGTGCATTGGTTAAGCCGAATGGCATCACCAACCACTCAAAGGCTCCATATCTCATCACACATGCTGTCTTTGGCGCAACCCCTTCCGCAATGCGAACCTGGTAGTAGCCTTTTCGAAGATCCACCTTGGTAAAGTACTTGGCTTTCCCAAATCTATCGAACAAGTCAGCAATGAGCGGGATCGGGTACGTATTCTTCATGATGACCTTATTAAGTGCTCGGTATTCTATGCACAAATGCAACGATCCATCCTTCTTCTTCTGGAACAATACCGATACGCCAAAAGGTGCCTTTGATGGGCGAATGTGACCAGCATCTAGCAGATCCTTCAATTGTTTCCTGAGCTCCTTTAGCTCGGGAGGTGCCATAAGATATGGGGCAAATGAGGGTGGCTTAGCCCCTGGATCCAACTCAATCTTGTGATCCACCTCTCTCCTAGGTGGCAGGTGCTTAGGCAACTCCTCGGGCATGACATCTTTGTTTTCCTCAAGCAACTTCTCTATGCAAGGCGACAATGTCTCTTAAAAACTATTGTTTTCCTCCAAACTTGTGATGGTTGCCACGAACGTCAGCTCCCCCTTCTTGATCCCCTTGAAAACCTGCATAGCCGAGAGTTGTGCTTGGCTCTGTCCATGTGGCATAGTCATTGTAGGTACCATGCAAGCTCCTTCTCGCTCCATAACCAAGAGACATTGGAGGTAGGGGTCGATTAAAGTATGACAATGTCTAAAGAACTCTTGCCCCATTATGATGTCAAAGATATCCATAGCGATTACGGTAAAGTTTTTCATACCTTTCCAAGTTCCCAATTTGACACCAACTCCATTAGCTACCCCACGAGCATTCTATATCTCGGCATTCATGGTCATGACGCGAGAGTTGGTTGGAGCAAGCTTCAATTCCAGTCTCTTTGCGGCAGCCTCAGTCACGAATTTATGAGCTGCTCCATTATCCACCATTGCACGAGCGAGCTTGTTGTTGATGGTGAGATGCACGTACTGATTACCATTCTCGGTAGGTTGGATAGTTTGCTTCGTGACAACACCACATAATCCGATCATACCCAACTGTGCGGTTCTCGGACTCTCTCCGTGTGGCTGCTCCTTTCGCTCACGTACTATGGCACTAAGGCTCTTGAGGTCAGGACAATTCCTAAAGCCATGTGGCCCTCCTCATATATAGCATCCCTTCTTCTCGACCTGCGCCTTCTTCTCGGCGTAGCCCTGACGACCACTCAACTTTTGAAGTCTTGAGTCTTGGAGTATTGTTGTTGTATCTCCTTGACTTTGCGACGGTCTCCCCCACCTTTGACATTGTTAACCTTTGACTCCTTTCCATTGCCTTTGTTGTGTTTGTCATGCTTGAAATCCATCAATGATTCAGCCTCCACTATGGCTTGGTCTATATTAGTGACTTGTCGGCGTTGCAACTCCTGCTTAGCCCAATTTTGCAACCCGTCCATGAAGTGAAACAACAAGTCATCATTGGTAAGGTTGGGGATTTGAAGCATAAGGGTAGTGAACTCCTTGACATAATTACGTATGCTCCCTGTTTGCTTCAATTCCCTAAGCTTGCGCCTTTCCTCGTACAAGACATTGTTTGGAAAGAACTGTCGCTTGAACTACACTTTGAACTGATCCCATGTGCTAATAGTACATAGACTTTTATCCAAGTCGGCCATCTTCCATCTCCACCATAGCATGGCAGTCTCTAAGAGGTACAATACCGCAATATTGATCTTGGCCTCATCGTCCCTCACTTTGTCGTGCCTGAAGTAGTTCTCCAAGTGCCAAAGGAAGTTTTCCACTTCTTGTGCATCATGAACACCTTTGAACACCGGGGGTTTGGGAGCCTCAATCTTGGCCTCCCTCGTCACCACAACATTATTGGCTACCTCGGTCACGCCAACATTGACATGCTCCTCGAGTGACTGTATCTTTGCCTTCATAGCATCGATAGTACTCAAAGCCTCCATGAGTCTGCACTCTAAGGCAGTGATGGTTTGCCTTAGTTCCATCTCAGTCTGTGTACATCCCTCCAAGTAATTTCGGATACTCTTAATCTCTTCAAGAGTGTGCCTCTCAAGAACATTAAGGGTTCCTTCCACCTTCCCCAAGCGTTGGCCAAATATTTCTACGCCGTCCATCCCCGTATTCATCTTCATCACCCACTCTTTACCAAGCGAGGTGTCCTTTGGAAAGAGCTCCACTTCATCCTCGCTCGCCTCAGTGGCATATGGTTATTGGGATGTAAGCCCTTCGTTTGACCCAACCTCAGGTGGCACCTCCTGGCTCTTGTTGGTGACATTCCTCTTTTTGCTACGGCCACTCTTGCCAACAGCATCCTGGATGACGTTGGCTTGGGTGTTGGCAACGCTAATTTCTCCGTCATTCGTCATTCCCTTAGTTGAAACCTTCGCTCTGATTCCACATTGTCACGTCATTAGTTGTTAACTAAGTACACGTGCGGCACTTGACAACTCACTCACGATCTTGCACAACTTGATCACATTCTTGCTATGTCAAGTCAGCCTTACTACACTCAAGATCGTTAAGAGAATGGAAGAAAGAACACAAGAGAATTGTTAAAGGAAGCTTTGTATTAAAGAGAACTTGAATTGTTTGTTTGATGAATTACAAATGAATGACTCCCTTTATATACTAGTCTCCTAGGGGCTAGTGTGTAAATATTACTCCCTCTGTTCCAGTTTATGTGAACCTATTTCCATTTTGGTCCGTTCCAAAAAGAATGAACCCTTTCTAAATTTGGTAACAATTTAGCTTAAAGTTACAACTCTACCCTTAATGAGAAGCTTTTATAACCACACAAATACTCTGGGCCCCATTTGGACTTGTTTAGGACCACAAATTCCAAAAGTCTTCATTTTTTTCTTAAACTTCGTGCCCAGTCAAACAGGTTCACATAAATTGGAACGGAGGGAGTAATTATTACACAAGTCCTTGATATTTACAAGATAAGGACTTTTTCTAGAATTCTCTACAAGCCTAAAAGATTCCAAGGACTTTCCTAGCAAATCCATAAGGATCTAAGTTCTTCCTAAGGAAATGTCCATACCTCTCTAGAATCTTCTCACAAATTCTAGTCTTCTTCTTATGTAAGCTTCCACATGACATTAATATATGCCAAATGGCACCTATGTGGCATGATGACATGGTGGGTCATCACATAGTGATATGTTATCTACAGTAACTAAACGTGAGAATAAGAAGGTACTATTACCTAATGGTAGTAGAGTTCCCATTACTCACATAGGTTGTTCTGAACTATTACAAAGAAGCATACATAATGTTTTATGTGTCCCTGAATTCAAGTTCAATTTGTTATCAGTAGCAAAGTTGACAATGGAGTTGAGATGCCTCATGGCATTCTATCCTGATTTTTGTCTAATGCAAGACCTTCACAATGGGAAGGTGAAGGGGATTGGTAGAATGGAAGAGGATCTGTATCACTGGCACTCAAAGAATAAAAGGACATCATTATTTTTCCTTCATTGTTCCTAACAGTACATGATGAGGAGGAGTTGTGGCATAGGAGACTAGAGCATGTCTCGGGAAGGATATTAAAACAACTCTCTCTAGTTAGAAGTAACATGAATAACACTAAGTCTTGTACTGTATGTCCTCTAGCTAAGCAAACAAGGATTCCTTTTCCCATAAGCAATAGTAGAGCTGCAAAGCCTTTTGACTTGGTACATGCAGATGTTTGGGGTCCATATAGGGTTCCTACTTTTGATGGTTGCAGATACTTTCTTACTTTGGTGGATGATTGTAGTAGAATGGTATAGGTATTCCTATTACTTCTGAAAAGTGATGTTAGTACTGTTCTTAAGGAATTCCTGTTGCTTGTATAAACTCAGTTTAATGCATCAATAAAGGTTTTTAGAGTGATAATGGAACTAAGTTTTTAAATTCTTTCTACAAAGCTTTGTTCAGTAATGCATGTATCATACACCAGAGTTCTTGTGTTCATACTCCGCAACAAAATGGATTAGTCGAACGAAAACACAGACATATACTTGAAGTGGCCAGGGCACTTAGATTTCAAGCAGGGCTGCCTTTACAATTTTGGGGTATTTGTGTTGTTAATGTTGTGTATATCATCAATAGGCTGCCAACCCCAGTATTAGGGAATAATTCACCATTTGAAGTTTTCTTTGCAAAAAACCCAACTTGAGTCATTTGAGAGTCATAAGCAGCTTGTGTTATGCAACAAACACTGGGACCAATGGAGAAAAATTTAATCCAAGATCTGAAGCAGCAGTACATATGGGATATTCTAGCACACAAAAGGGATACAAGTTATATAGACTTTCATGCAAAGTACTCTTCATATGTAGAGATGTTGCTTTTAAGGAGGATGTATTTCCATTCAAATCAACTGAAACACTAAATGCCAACAGGACTCCTACATATCCTGCATCTATGCCACATATGGATTCACCTTTTGAGTCATCATTTGTCCAAAATAGTTCACCTTCAGCCCAATCACCTTCTCCAACATCTTCAGCACCCATGTGTAGTCTAGAATCGTCCCCTACTGTACAAGATACTCCTAAAACAACCAGTCCATCACAGCTATCACCTGGACATTACACACAGTCCAGTGGTTCTGAATTGTATCATACATTACCTAATGCTTCTCCTACTGCTTCTCCTCCACAGACCAGGAGAACAGGTAGAATTTCTAGACCTCATGAATGGTTAAATGATTTTGTACATGGTCCCCTACCCAATACTCACACTTCAGCTTCTTGCATTTATCCTATGTCTGACTACATGTCTTACACCTCTCTTTCATCTTCTTATCTTGATTCCATTTGCAATTATTATGTCATCAAGGAACCAGATTCCTATTCAGAGGCTCTACAAGATGAAAACTGGGTTGCAGCTATGAAACAGGAGGTTCAAGCATTATTTGATAATCATACTTGGTCTCTGATTGACTTACCTCCTGGTAAGAGGGCCATAGGATGTAAGTGGGTATACAAGGTGAAATATAATGCTAAGGGAGAGGTAGAAAGATATAAGACTCGTTTGGTGGCCAAAATGATACACACAACAGGAGGGGTTGGACTACCAGGAGACCTTCTATCCTGTAGTAAAAATGGTCACTATTAGAGTTGTTCTATCCGTGGCAGCTATGTATGGTTGGCACTTGCACCAGATGGATGTATTTAATGCATTTTTGCAAGGAGATTTGGTGGAAGATGTCTACATGGTGCAGCCTCCAGGTTTTGCTAGTCAGGGTGAGTTGTCTAAGGTATGCAAATTGCAAAAGTCCCTATATGGACTAAAGCAAGCATACAGACAATGGAATTTGAAATTATCTGAGGCCCTTTTGACATCTGGATTCTTCCAGAGTCACTATGATTACTCTCTTTTCACTAAGAAAGTTGATGGTCATATTGTGATCATTCTTATGTATGTGGATGATTTTTTGATCACTGGTTTTTCTTCTTATCTTATTCATGCCACTAAGACATTACTTCAGCACCATTTTAAGATCAAGGACTTGGGGGAGATGGAGAATTTCCTTGGACTTGAAATAGCTAGAAGTAAAGATGGGATCTCTGTTTGTCAAAGAAATATTTCCCTAGACCTAATCTTAGACTTAGGTTTGGCAGGCTCTAAGCATGCAAACACACCCTTGGAAGTCAATCAAAGATTTACTAGTGTGGCATATGACGAAGGCCTTGCAGATGGTGATACAGAGATAGATGAGGCAATGGAAGATGCTACAAGTTATCAAAAACTGGTGGGCAAGCTACTATATCTTACTATGACTATGCCTGACATAGCTTATGCAGTCTAGAACTTAACACAATTCATGCACTCACCCATGAAGTCACACATGGAAGCAACATTAAGAGTGGTCAAATACCTCAAAAATGCACCTGGTCTAGAAATTCTACTGTCTTCTAAGAGATCTAATGAGCTAACAGTTTTTTGTGATGATGATTGGGCTACTTTTCCCATGGCAAGAAAATCAATCAGTGGCTTTGTTGTCAAGATTAGAGACTCCTTACTCTCGTGGAAGTCAAAAAAATAGAGTATTATATCAAGAAGTTCAGCAGAAGCTGAGTACAGAAGCATGGGAACAGCAATTGCAGAAGTGGTTTGGCTAGTAGGGATGTTTGGAGAACTGGACTTGTAGATTCAGCTACCTGTGAAGTTGTTTTGCGATAGTAAAGCAGCTTTTTAGATAGCAGCAAATCCAATTTATCATGAACGGAGAAAGCATATAGAAATCGATTGCCATTTCATTAGAGAAAAGATACAAAAGGGATTGATAGAGACAACATATGTGAAATCAAAGTTGCAACTGGAAGACATTCTGACTAAAGGTCTTGGACGAGCTCAACATGAATTTCTGTTATCCAAGCTAGGAGTGTTCAACTTGTTCACACCACTTAGCTTGAGGGGGAGTGTTGAGGGATGTTGAGGTGTAAATGAGCTGTCACAATTAGTTAGTTAGTTAGAGTTAGCAACAATAATTAAGAAGTCAATTATTTTAGTATAAAACCATGTACAACGTATTGAGAAGTCAGTTAGTGAAATAAAAAAATTTCCAGAATCTTCTTCCTTCTCTCCGTCCTTTCTGTTTCTTATCTCTTTCGTCATTAACAGAGCTCTCAAGCTCTTGACAGACAATGGTATAGGGCAGGGTAGGGCGGGCCTGAACATCTTGAGGTGAGGTATTTTATTTGAAACATGGAAATAAATGAGAATAAGAGAAATTTCTTTTCATACTTGAAGAAGTGAAAGTCAAGAAGATGCGTTACACCTGTAATAATAATTAGAAGTCATGACATCTCTTAATTATTATTAAAAAATAATAATAACAATACTATAAAGTTATCAGCTCTAAGCTTGTTCTCGGCCTTGTCCCAGAACTCACATAAAGAACTCTTAGAAAACACCAGTCCACATACATACATACATACATACATAGAAGGCGTTTGGATCGGATTGGATTTTAAAAAATAGTTTATAAGCAAAAAATTCATAAGTTGGTAATACTCAACTTTTGATTTTTGGCTTATTTTTGTACACCATCCGATCCACTTTAATTGATTTTTTAGCATTTTTCTTGTTGTACACAATATTTAATTTTTTCACATATAAAAAAGGAATTAACTTTTTTATTTTATTTTCAAAGTTGCCCTTGGAGTAAAGAGCCTAGAAGTATTTGTTATATTTTCAATGAATATATTAAGGTTAATATGATCATTTTTATTGTTAATTAATGCTAAAAGATGAATTCTTTAATACGTGTGAAAAACAATCAAAAAAATCAATTAAAGTGGACCGGAGGGTGAAAACATTTTTTATCATTGTCAAATTCCACAAAAACTAGAAAAGTGCTTAAAAGCCAATAAGCACTTAAAATAAGACAATCCAAACATCTTCATAATCTAAGGTGGCAGATTCAAGATTAAAAAACAAGATAGCTTATTACAAGTAATTAACCTATTTATACTTTTGCGAAAAATCATTTCTTTTCATTCTTGAAGTAGTAATTTTAGTTCCTTAATTTCAAAAAATAGATGTCCATGTCATTATAATTGGACGAGCTTTTGACGAGTCCAAACATGTCACGACCTCAAACCACTCTGGTCGTGATGGCACCTATAACAGTACTAGGCAAGTCGATTCAACATTTACAACATCGAGTTCATTTATAAATTCATTTTCTAATCAGATAAACTCAAATCTCCCAATTTAATTTATATAAAAATACGCGGAAACAAGTACGTAAATACATCAACACAGCCTGAATCTAGTATCGCTAGTCATGAGCCACTATGTACAACTCAACACTGTCTGCTTAATACAAATTAAGTCTGAAATATAAAATACTAGAATAGGAAAGAGAAAGGCAGGGCTGCGAACGCCGTGTCGCTACCTTGCAATCTCCGGATAAGACTCTGAAGGCAATGATCAGCTCTCATTTGGAGGCTCTAGTACCTGGATCGGCACACAAGGTGCAGGGAGTAACGTGAGTACGTCAACCCAGTAAGTAACAAAAGTAAATAAAGGCTGAGGGCAATGACGAGAAATTTAAAATCATATACATACTTTGTCAAAAATCCCAACGGAAATATCAAAGTCAAAATCCGTAGTTCAATAACCAAATATCTCGTAAAAACTCGCGTTTCAATGAAAATCCTTTAAAGCATTTATTCTATATTTTTCAATAGAGGCTCAGTATAAAAGAAGAGTGAAAATAGAAAATCTCAAAAACAAGCCCATCGGGCAAAGTATCACTCATAAGTATAGCCCCTCGGGCAAGCCTCTCAGTCACTCGTGACTCAACTCTCGTCAATTAATACTCACACTCAGCACTCGTGACTCAACTCTCGTCTATCAGTAATCACACTCAGCACTCCCGCTCAATAGATATCTCATAATAATAACTGCTACGGTGTGTATCCCGATCTGTAATATATAGTCGACTACGCTCACTGGAGGTGTACAGACTCCGGAGGGGCTCCTATAGCCCAAGCGCTATATCGCTGCAGCGTGCAGCCCGATCCATATATATAAATAGCGTTGTAGAGTGCAGCCCGATCCATAAATATATATAATCCTCACCATCAGGTCCTCGACCTCTCTCTCAGTCATTAACCTCACAGCCACTCGGGCATTTCAGTGAAAATCAGGGAACTCAGCCCAAATAGTTTTCATATATTTGAAAGCAGAGTAATGAAACTGAATCAACAATAAACATGTAAAATCATGACTAAAGATATGCTTTCAAATCAAAACAGTGTGAGAAAAGTAGTGAAATACCCGTAAGGGTCCAAATAGTTCGGCACAAGACCCCAAACATGGCATTCAGCCCAAGTTAACAAATTCATTTCTAAAAACACATGGATATCATATAAAGTTTTATCAAAATATGCAACTCTACAGTCTCCACGGGACGGACCATGTCACAATCCCTACGGGTGCACGCCCACAAGCCCGTCACCTGTAATGCACGTCACCTCATTTACCAAAATATTACGAAATTCCGGGGTTTCATACCCTCAAGTCTAGATTTACAATCGTTACTTACCTCGAACCGGATGGAAATCTACTCCGTAATGCCATTGCCTCTCGACTCGGCCTCAAATCATCCCGAATCTATCCAAAATCAGAATCATAACATCAATACAAGCCAAAGAGACAAAGCCCATATGAAAATCATCAAATAAAACTCAAAATCCCGAAATTGGTCAAACCTGACACCCGGACCCACGTCTCAGAATTCGATAAAAATTACATCAATAGAATCCTTATCCTCCCACGAGTCCATACATACCAAGAACATCAAAATCGAACCTCAAATGGTCCCTCAAATCCCCAATTTTACTTCTCCAATTTCAAGGCCTAATTCCCAATTTTTCACCCTTAATATCATAAATTTCCATGTTTAATCCACTAAAATTCACCATAGATACAAGTATTAGGTTCAAAATTTTTACCTTAACAATAATCCCTTTGATTTCCTCTTCAAAACCCTCCAAAAGATTCAATTCCGACTTCAAAAATGGTGTAATGGGCTAAATATCGCGAAGGGGAACTTATATACTTTATGCCCAGCGATTTCCGCACCTGTGGGCAAAATATCGCACCTGCGGTCATCTTAACAGCATCAACGGTTTTCATTAAAGTCCTCAGGCACCGCATCTGCGACCCAGGTCTTGCACCTGCGGCTCGCAGATGCGGTCTAACTGCCCGCTCTTGTGACCATGTTGCTTCTGCGCTCAGGCTTCCGCTTTTGCGGCTCGCACCTGCGGTCCCCAATCCGCAGGTGCGGTTATAACAGAACACAACAGCTTCAGCTGCTCTAATTCAAGTCTAAACTTTCCGACAACCTTCCGAAATCATCCCGAGGCCCCCAGGACCTCAACCAAAAATATGAACGAGTCATATATCATCATTCCAACTCATACCAACTCTCGGAACACTCAAAACAACATCGAAACACCAAATTACCTTCGGATTCAAGCCTAAGGAATTCAAAACTTCCGAATTCCACAATCGATCCAAAAACTTATCAAACCTCATCCGAATGACCTGAAATTTTACAAACACGTCACAAATGACACAACGGGCCTACTCCAATTTCAGGAATTCTATTCCGACCCCGATATCAAGATTTCCACTACCGACCGGAAAATGCCAAATTTTCAATTTCGTCAATTCAAGCCTAAATCTACCATGGACCTCCAAATTACATTCCCAATACGCTTCTAAGTCCCAAATTACCTAACAAAGCTATCCGAACCATAAAAACTAAATTCTGAGGTCTTTTACTCACAAGTCAACCTCCGGTTGACTTTTCCAACTAAAGCTTCCAAAGTAGAGACTAAGTGTCTCATTTCACTCCATGACCAATCCAAACATAGAACAACCGACACGACATGATGAAATACAACTGAAAAACACATAAAGAAGCAAAAATGGGGAGGACGAGAATGTGACTCATGAAACGACCGACGAGGTCGTTACATCGTTCCCCTCTTAAACAAACCACATCCTCGAATGAGTCAAGAAACATACCTGAAGCCCCAAATAGGTGAGGATATCTGCTCCGCATCTCCCTATCGGTCTCCCTGGTATCCTCCTCCACGGCCGACCTCTCTACTGCACTTTCGAAACTGACGCTCCAAAATAGCTATTGGCTCCACATCATAAGTCAAATCACCGTCTAACTGAATCGTGTTAAAATCCAAAACATGAGATGGATCGCCAATATACTTCCGGAGCATAAAAACATGAAATACCGGATACACACTCGATAAGCTAGGTGGCAAAGAAAGCTCATAAGCCAACTCCCCAATCCTCTGAAGCACCTCAAAAGGCCCAATGAACCGAGGACTCAATTTAACCATCTTCCCAAATCTCATAAAACCCTTCATGGGTGAAACCTTTAGTAGAACCTTCTCCCCAACCATGTAAGACACATCACGAACCTTTCTGTCATCATAACTCTTCTATCTAGATTGCGCTATACGAAGCCGCTCTTGAATCACTCTCACCTTGTCCAAAGCATCCTGTACTAAGTCTGTCCCCAATAGCCTAGCCTCGTCCGACTCAAACCAACCAACTGGAGATCTACACCTTCTCCCATACAAAACATCATATAGAGCCATCTGGATACTCGAATGATAGCTGTTGTTATACACAAACTCCGCGAACGATAGAAACTGATCCCATGATCCTCCAAAATCAATTACACTAGCGTGCAACATGTCCTCCAATATCTGAATAGTGCTCTCGGACTGCCTGTCCATCAGAGGGAGAAAAGTTGTGTTCAACTCAACTTGAGTACCCAACTCTCGCTGTATGGCCCTCCAAAACTGTGAAGTAAACTAAGTACCCCTATCTGAAATGATGGAAACTGGAACCCCATGTAGGCGAACAATCTCTCGGATATAAATCTCTGCTAACCGCTCTGAAGAAAGGGTAGTACACACAATAATGAAGTGCGCGGACTTGGTCAGCAGATCCACAATCACCCAAATAGCATCGAATTTTTTCAGAGTCCATGGGAGCCCAACTACGAAATCCATGGTGATCCGTTCCCACTTCTACTATGGAATATCTAACCGCTGAAGCAAGTCACCCGGTATCTGATGCTTATATTTCACCTACTGACAATTGAGACACTGAGCTACAAATCCCACAATATCCTTCTTCATTCTCCTCCACCAATAGTGTTGTCTCAGATCCTGATACATTTTTGCGATACCCGGATGGATGGAATACCGCGAGCTATGGGCCTCGTCCAGAATCAACTCCCAAAGCCCATCTACATTGGGCACACATATCCGGCCCTACATCCTCAATACCCCATCATCATCAATAGTCCTATCTCTGGCATCGTCATCCTGAACTCTATCCTTGAGGACAAGCAAATGAGGATCATCATACTGGTACTCTCTGATGCGATCAAATAAGGAAGACCGAGAAATCACACAAGCTAATACCCGACTGGGCTCCGAAATATCCAACCTCATGAACCGATTGGCCAAGGCCTGAACATCAACTGCAAGAGGTCTCTCCCCAACAAGAATACATGCCAAACTGCCTATACTTACAGCCTTCTTACTCAAGGCATCGGCCACTACACTGGCCTTTTCTGGATGGTAAAAGATAGTGATATCATAGTCCTTTAGCAGATCCAACCATCTCCGCTGCCTCAAATTGAGATCCTTCTGCTTGACAAGTGTTGGAGGCTATGATGATCAGTACACACCTCACAAGACACACCATAAAGATAATGCCTCCAAATCTTCAACGCGTGAACAATGGCAGCCAACTCTAGGTCATGAACAGGGTAGTTCTTCTCATAGGGCTTCAACTTATCGGGCAAAGTATCACTCATAAGTATAGCCCCTCGGCAAGCTTCTCAGTCACTCGTGACTTAACTCTCGTCAATCAGTAGTCAAACTCAGCACTCATGACTCAACTCTCGTCAATCAATACTGACACTCAACACTCCCGCTCAATAGATATCTCATAATAATTACCGTTGCGGCGCGCGGCCCGATCCATAATATATAGTCAACTACGCTCACTGGGGGTGTACAGAATCTAGAGGGGCTCCTACAACCCAAACGCTATATCGCTGCGGCGCACAGCCCGATCCAACATATTTCTGCGACGTGCAGCCCGATCCATAGATATATATAATCCTCACCGTCAGGTCCTCGACCTCTCTCTCAGTCATTAACCTCACAGCCACTCGGGCATTTCAGAAAAAATTAGGGAACTCAGCCCAAACAGTTTTCATATATTTAAAAGTAGAGTAATGAAATTGAATCAATAATAAACAGGTAAAATCATGACTGAGGATATACTTTCAAATCAAAACAGTGTGAGAAAAGTAGTAAAATACCTCTAAGGGTCCAAATAGTTCGGCACAAACCCCAAACATGGCATTCAGCCCAAGTTAACAGATTCATTTCTAAAAACACATAGATATCATATAAAGTTTTATCAAAATATGCAACGCTACAGTCTCCACGGGATGGACAAATTCACAATACCTATGGGTGCACGCCCACATGCCAGTCACCTACCATGCGTGTCACCTCATTTACCAAAACAGTACGAAATTCCGGGGTTTCATATCCTTAGGTCTAGATTTACAATAATTACTTACCTCGAACCGGATGAAAATCTACTCCGCAATGCCCTTGCCTCTCGACTCGGCCTCAAATCGTCCCGAATTTATCCAAAATCAGAATCATAACATCAATACAAGCCAAAGAGACAAAGCCCACATGAAAATCATCAAATAAAACTCAAAAATCCCAAAATTGGTCAAACCCGACCCCCGGACCCACGTCTCAGAATTCGATAAAAATTGTATCAATAGAATCCTTATCCTCCCACAAGTCCATACATACCAAGAACATCAAAATCGGACCTCAAATGGTCCCTCAAATCCCCAATTTTACCTCTCCAATTTCAAGCCCCAACTTCCCAATTTTTCACCCTTAATATCATAAATTTCCATGTTTAATCCACTAAATTTCACCATAGATACAAGTATTAGGTTCAAAATTTTTACCTTAACAATAATCCCCTTGATTTCCTCTTTAAAACCCTCCAAAAGCTTCAATCCCGACTTCAAAAATGGTGTAATGGGCTAAATTTCGCAAAGGGGAACTTATATACTTTATGCCCAACGATTTCCGTACCTGTGGGCAAAATATCGCACTTGCGGTCATCTTAACCGCATCTGCAGTTTTCATTAAAGTCCTCAGGCATCGCATCTGCGACCCAGGTCTTACACATGTGGCTCGCAGATGCGGTCTAACTGCCCGCTCCTGCGACCATGTCGCTTCTGCTCTCAGGCTTCCTCTTTTGCGGCTCGCACCTGTGGTCCCCAATCCACCGGTGCGGTTATGACAGAACACAACAGCTTCAACTGCTCCAATTCAAGTCCAAACTTTCCGACAACCTTCCGAAATCATCCCGAGGCCCCCGGGACCTCAACCAAAAATATGAACGACTCACATATCATCATTCCAACTCATACCAGCCCTCGAAACACTCAAAACAACATCGAAACACCAAATCACCCTCGGATTCAAGCCTAAGGAATTCAAAACTTCTGAATTCCACAATCGATCCAAAAACTTATCAAACCTCATCCGAATGACCTGAAATTTTGCAAACACGTCACAAATGACACAACGGGCCTACTCCAATTTTAGGAATTCCATTCCGACCACGATATCAAGATTTCCACTGCCGACCGAAAAATGCCAAATTTTCAATTTTGCCAATTCAAGCCTAAATCTACCATGGACCTCTAAATTACATTCCTAACACGCTTCTAAGTCCCAAATCACCTAACAAAGCTATCCAAACCATAAAACTAAATTCCGAGATCTTTTACTCACAAGTCAACCTCCGGTTGACTTTTCCAACTAAAGCTTCCAAAATAGAGACTAAGTGTCTCATTTCACTCCATGACCAATCCAAACATAGAACAACCGACACGACATGATGAAATACAACTGAAAAACACATAAATAAGCAAAAATGGGGAGAACAAGATTGTGACTCATGAAACGACCGACGTGGTCGTTATATCCTCCCCTCTTAAACAAACGTCGTCCTCGAATGAGTCAAGAAACATACCTGAAGCCTCAAATAGGTGAGGATATCTGCTCCGCATCTCCCGATCGGTCTCCCAGGTAACCTCCTCCACGGACCGACCTCTCCACTGAACTTTTACTGAAGCTATATCCTTTTATCTCAACTTTCACCGACATTCTTGTCTTACTGACTCTACATCATAAGTCAAATCACCGTCTAACTAGCTCCACATCATAAGTCAAATCACCGTCTAACTGAACCGTGTTGAAATCCAAAACATGAGACGAATCGCCAATATACTTCCGGAGCATAAAAACATAAAATACCGGATACACACTCGACAAGCTGGGTGGCAAAGAAAGCTCATAACCCACCTCTCCAATCCTTCGAAGCACCTCAAAAGGCCCAATGAACCAAGGACTCAATTTAACCATCTTCCCAAATCTCATAAAACCCTTCATGGGTGAAACCTTCAGTAGAACCTTCTCCCTAACCATGTAAGACACATCACGAGCCTTCCTGTCATCATAACTCTTCTGTGTCGATTGCGCTGTACGAAGCCGCTTCTGAATCACTCTCACCTTGTCCAAAGCATCTTGTACTAAGTCTGTCCCCAAAAGCCTAGCCTCGTCTGACTCTAACCAACCAACTGGAGATCTACACCTTCTACCATATAAAACATCATATGGAGCCATCTGGATACTCGAATGATAGCTGTTGTTATACGCATACTCCGCGGGCGGTAGAAACTGATCCCATGATCCTCCAAAATCAATTACACAAGTGTGCAACATGTCCTCCAATATCTGAATAGTGCACTCGGACTACCCGTCCATCTGAGGGTGAAAAGTTATGCTCAACTCAACCTCAGTACCCAACTCTAGCTGCATGGCCCTCCAAAACGGTAAAGTAAACTAAGTACCCCTATCTGAAATGATGGAAACTAGAACCCCATGCAGGCGAACAATCTCTCGAATATAAATCTCTGCTAACCGCTCTGAAGAAAAGGTAGTACACACAAGAATGAAGTGCATGGACTTGGTCAGCCGATCCACAATCACCTAAATAGCATTGAACTTCTTCAAAGTCCATGGGAGCCCAACTACGAAATCCATGGTGATCCGTTCCCACTTCCACTATGGAATATCTAACCGCTGAAGCAAGTCACCCGGTCTCTGATGCTCATATTTCACCTTCTGACAATTGAGACACCGAGCTACAAATCCCACAATATCCTTCTTCATTCTCCTCCACCAATAGTGTTGTCTCAGATCCTGATACATCTTCGCGATACCCGGATGGATGGAATACCGCGAGCTATAGGCCTCATCCAGAATCAACTCTTGAAGCCCATGTACATTGGGCGCACATATCCGACCCTGCATCCTCAATACCCCCATCATCATCAATAGTCACATCTCTGGCATCGTCGTGCTGAACTCTGTCCTTGAGGACAAGCAAATGAGGATCATCATACTGGCACTCTCTGATGCGATCAAACAAGAAAGACTGAGAAATCACACAAGCTAATACCCGACTGGGCTCCAAAATATCCAACCTCATGAACCGATTGGCCAAGGCCTTAACATCAACAACAAGAGGTCTCTCCCCAACAGGAATACATGCCAAACTGCCTATAGTCACCGTCTTCCTACTCAAGGCATCAGCCACTAAATTGGCCTTTCCGGGATGGTACAAGATAGTGATATCATAGTCCTTTAGCAGCACCAACCATCTCCGCTGCCTCAAATGGAGATCCTTCTACATGAACAAGTGTTGGAGGCCACGATGATCAGCAAACACCTCACAAGACACACCATAAAGATGATGCCTCCAAATCTTCAGCGTGTGAACAATGGCAACCAACTCTAGGTCATGAACAGAGTAGTTCTACCCTCCCGCATCAACACATACCCAATACCAACTCTGGAAGCATCATAATACACTATATATGAAGTTGAAGTTGAAGGTAAAACTAACACTGGAGCTGTGGTCAAGGCAGTCTTGAGCTTCTGAAAGTTCGCCTCACACTCATTCGACCACCTAAATGGAGCACCCTTTTGAGTCAATTTGGCCAAGGGTGATACAATAGATAAAAATTCCTGAAGGAATCGACAGTAATAACCCAATAAACCAAGAAAGCTGCGAATCTCTATGTCCTCGGTCCAACTCTAAACCACTTTTATCTTCTTCAAATCAACCTGAATACCCTCACTGGACACCACGTGCCCCAAGAAAGCCACTGAACTGAGCCAAAACTCACACTTGGTTAACTTTGCAGAAAGCTTCTCCTCCCTCAATCTCTACAATACAACTCTCAAATGCTCCACGTGCTCCTCTTGATTACATAATTATACCAGTCTATCATCAATGAATACAATAACGAACGAGTCTTGATAAGGCTGAAACACGTTGTTCATCAAATGCATGAATGCTGCTGGGGCATTGGTCAGCCCAAAAGACATCACAAGGAACTCATAATGACCATATCAGGACTTGAAGGCTGTCTTAAGAGTATCTGAGTCCCTGATCTTCAACTGGTGATACCCTGACCGGAAATCAATCTTGGAGAACACTCTCGCTCCTTGAAGCTCATCAAATAAATCATCAATGCGAGGCAAAAGATATTTGTTCTTGATTGTAACTTTATTCAAGTGCTTGTAATCAATACGCATCCTCATCGTGCCATCCTTCTTCTTCACAAATAGAACAAGCGCACCCCAAGGCGACACACTAGGCCGAATAAACCCCTTATCAAGGAGTTCCTTAAGCTGCTCTTTCAACTCCTCCGGTGCCATACGATATGGCAAAAATAAGCTGAGTGTCCCGCACCAAATCAATACCAAAGTCAATATCCCTGTTCGATGGCATGCCCGTCAGGTCTGCAGGAAACACATTAGGAAAATCCCTCACTACCGAAACAGAATCAATACTAGGAGTCTCTACTCTAACATCCCTTACAAAAGCTAAGTATGAGAGACAACCTTTCCCAACCATCCGCTGGGCCTTCAGAAATGAAATCACCCTACTGGGGAAAAAATCTATCGAACCTCGTCACTCAATTTGTGGTACTCCCGGCATAGCCAACTTCACTGTCTTAGCATGACAGTCCAAGATAGCACACATGGAGATAGCCAATCCATGCCTAATATCATATCAAAGTCCATCATACGAAGCAACAAAAGGTCCACTCGGGTCTCCATACCCCTAATAGACACCACATACGACCGATATACACCGTCCACAATAATAGTATCACCCATCAGAGAAGATACACGAACAGATGAAACAAAAGACTCATAGGGCGTATCAAAAATAACGAGCAAAATATAATGACACATATGAAAAGGTGGAACCAAGATCAAATAACTCAAAGGCATCTCTGTGGCAAACTAAGACAATACCTGTAATCATGGCATCTAAAGCAATAGCATCTGGTCTATCTAGGAGTGCATAGAAATGAGACTGACCACCACCTGATCGACCTCCCCTTCTGGGGCGACCCTAGTTGACTGACCCCCACCCCTGGCT
This sequence comes from Nicotiana sylvestris, assembly GCF_000393655.2. Lineage (NCBI taxonomy): Eukaryota > Viridiplantae > Streptophyta > Magnoliopsida > Solanales > Solanaceae > Nicotiana > Nicotiana sylvestris. The sequence goes on along the minus strand of NC_091066.1, from coordinate 148,524,650 downwards.
ACCTGAGCAGATGGTGAAGTAACTGGAGCTGAAGTCGAAGGCTGACTCCTCTGTTGAGCTGGACCACCAAGAAGACGAGGACACTGCCTCCTCATATGTCTAAACTCTCCACACATATAACAACTTCCTGGTGCTGGAGATGGGGACTGAAGGGAACCCCTGTCACCAGGATGACTGGCAGAAAAACCTGGTACGGAAGAGCCCTGAACTGATGGAGCACGAGACGAACTCTGGGCTGGAAGGGCACTAAGTGATGAATGGAACTGATGAGAACTGTGAGAACCATGGCCCGATGATGCCCCACGATGAACTGGGCGAGCCAACTAAGCATGTCTGAATGGACGACCTCTGCCGTGCTGAGACTGGCATCTCGAAGGAGCGCTACCAAAACTACCAGATCCTCGAGACCTCTTGGCCTCTCTCTCATCTCGCTCCTGGAGATGAACTGACTCAATCTCTTAGGAAATATCCACAACCTGCTCAAAGGTGGCACCTAACACCCTCTCTTTAGTCATAAGAATCTGAAGCTGATACGTGAGGCCATCCACGAACCTCCTGATCATATCCCTATCCGTAGGAACCAACCACACAACATGACGAGCTAGCTCTGAAAATCTCATCTCATACTGCATCATAGTCATATCATCTTGACGCAACTGCTCAAACTGCCTGAGTAGCTTCTTTCTGCGAGACTGTGGCACATATTTCTCCAAAAAGAGAGCGGAGAACTGCTTCTAGGTAAGGGGCGCTCCATCAACAGGCCTACACCTTTCATAAGCCTCCCGCCAAGTAAAGGCAGCTCCTGAAAACTGTAAAATAGTGAACGAGACCCCACTGGTCTCCAAAATACCCACAGTCCGAAGCATCCTCTAACACTTGTCTAAGAAACCCTAGGCATCCTCACCCTCTACACCACTGAAGGTCAGAGGCTGAAGTCTACAAACCTCTCCAATCGACGCTGCTCGTTGTCAGGCATAACTGGTACCACATAATCCTGGGCTGGTGCAACCGGTTGGGCTGGAGGTGCCCCAGGTGTCTGAAATCCCTGCACAACCTGCTCAGATGTGCGAGCAGCGGGAGCCTGAGTGCTTCCCCCGGCCTGAGAAGCAGCTGCAGTCGTAGTAACTGAAACCGCCTGAGCCAGGCCTGTGCACACTGATAGAATCTGGGCTAGGGCCTCTGAAGGCTTGGAATATTTATCGGCACAACCGGTGCCTGAGTTTGTCCTGCTGGAGCATCCACAACTAGGATCTGATCATGAATTGGGGCGGCTGGAGAATTTGTAGGTGCTGCCATAGCTGTTGTGCATGCTACATCCCTGCCCCTACCATGGCCTTGACCGCGACCTCGGCCTCTAGTGGCCTCAACTAGTGGTACTGGTGGTCGTCCGTCTTGACCGGTAGCACATTTCCTCACCATCTATGAGAGAATAGAATAATATAAGTTTAGTACCAGAATCAACAGATTCGCACGTCAGGAATTTCAAGAATGTGAAATTTTTCCTAAAGGTTTTGCAGCCTCCCGAGGATAAGTATAGACGTCTCCGTACCAATCTGTGAGACTCTACTAAATCGGCTCATGACCCGTGATACCTATGTAACCTAGACTCTAATACCAACTTGTCACAACCCCAAACCACCCTGGTCGTGATGGCAACTATCACAGTACTAGGAAAAACCAATTCAACATTTACAACATCGAGTTCTTTTATAAATTCATTTTCTAAGAAGATAAATCTCAAATCTCTCAATTTAATTTATATAAAAATACGCGGAAACAAGTACGTAAATACATCAACACAACCCAAATCTGGTGTCACTAGTCATGATCCACTAAATACAACTCAACACTGTCAACTTAATACAAAATAAGTCTGAAATATAAAGTATTAGAATAGGAAGGAGAAAGGCAGAGCTGCGAACACCGTGCAACTACCTTGCAATCTCCGGATAAGACTCTGAAGGCAACGATCAGCTTCACTCGGAGGCTCTGACACTTGAATCTGCACACAAAGTGCAGGGGGTAATGTGAGTACGCCAACTCAGTAAGTAACCAAAGTAAATAAAGGCTGAGTCAGTGACGAGAAATTTAAAATCATATACATACTTTGTAAAAAATCCCAACACAAATATCAAAGTCAAAATATATAGTTCAATAACCAAATATCTCGTAAAAACTTCCATTTCAATGAAAATCCTTTAAAGCATTTATTCTACATTTTTCAATAGAAGCTCAGTATAAAAGAAGAGTGAAAATAGAAAATATCATAAACAAGCCCATCGGGCAAAGTATCACTCATAAGTATAGCCCCTCGGGCAAGCTTCTCAGTCACTCGTGACTCAACTCTCGTCAATCAGTTCTTACACTCAGCACGCGTGACTCAAATCTCGACAATCAGTACTCACACTCAGCACTCCCTCTCAATAGATATCTCCTAAGAATAACCGCTGCGGCGTGCAGCCCGATCCGTAATATATAGTCGACTACGGTCACTAGGGGTGTACAGACTCTAGAGGGGCTCCTACAACCCAAGCGCTATATCTCTGTGGCGCGCAACCCGATCCAACATATTGTTGCGGCTTGCAGCCCGATTCATAGATATATATATATAATCCTCACCGTCAAGTCCTCAACCTCTCTCTCAATCATTAACCTCACAGCCACTCGGGCTTTTTAGAAAAAATCAGGGAACTCAGCCCAAAAAGTTTTCATATATTTGATAGTAAAGTAATGAAACTGAATCAACAATAAATAGGTAAAATCATGACTGAGGATATGCTTTCAAATCAAAACAGTATGAGAAAAGTAGTAAAATACCCCTAAGGGTCCAAACAGTTCAGCACAAGGCCCAAACGTGGCATTCAGCCCAAGTTAACAAATTCATTTCTAAAATACATGGATATAATATAAAGTTTTATCAAAATATGCAACTCTAAAGTCGTCATAGGACGGACCAAGTCACAATCCCTATGGGTGCAAGCCCACACACCCGTCACCTAGAATGTGTGTCACCTCATTTATCAAAAAAGTACGAAATTCCAGGGTTTCATACTCTCACGTCTAGATTTACAATCATTACTTACCTCGAATCAGATGGAAATCTACTCCGCAATGCCCTTGCCTCTCGACTCGGCCTCAAATCATCCTGAATCTTTCCAAAATTTGAATCATAACATCAATACAAGGCAAAGGGATAAAGCTCATGCAAAAATCATCAAATAAAACTCAAAATCCCGAAATTGGTCAAACCCGACCCCCGGGCCCACATCTCAGAATCCGATAAAAATCGCATCAATAGAATCCTTATTCTCCCACGAGTCCATACATACCAAGAACATTAAAATCAGACCTCAAATGGTCCCTCAAATCCTTAATTTTACCTCTCCAATTTCAAGCCCTAACTTCCTAGTTTTTCACCCTTAATCTCATAAATTTCCATGTTTAATCCACTGTAATCCACTATAGATAGAAGTATTAGGTTCAAAAATCTTACATCAACAAGAATCCCCTTGATTTCCTTTTCAAAACCACCCCAAAAGCTCTAATCTCGACTTCAAAAATAGTGGAATGGGCTAAATTTCGCGAAAGGGAACTTATATACTTTCTGCCCAGCGATTTCCGCACATGCGGGCAAAATATCGCACATGCGGTCATCTTAACCGCATCTTCAATTTTTATTAAAGTCCATAGGCACCGCACCTGCGGCTCGGAGATGCGGTCTAACTACCCGCTCTTGCGACCATGTCGCTTCTGCGCTCAGGCTTCCACTTCTGCGACTCGCACCTGCGGTCCCCAATCTGCAGGTGTGGTTATGACAGAACACAACAGCTTCAGCTGCTCCAATTCAAGTCCAAACTTTCCGACTACCTTCCGAAATTATCCCAAGGCCTCTGGGACCTCAACCAAAAATCGAACAAGTCACATATCATCATTCCAACCCATACAAACCCTCGGAACACTAAAAACAACATCGAAATACCATATCACCCTCGGATTCAAGCTTAAGGATTCCAAAACTTTTGAATTCCGCAATCGATCCTAAAACCTATCAAACCTCATCCGAATTACCTTAAATTTTGCACACACGTCACAAATGACACAACAGACCTACTCCAATTTCAGGAATTCCATTCCGACCCCGATATCAAGATTTCCACTGCCGACCGAAATGCCAAATTTCCAATTTTGCCAATTCAAGCCTAAATCTACCACAGAACTCCAAATTACATTCCGAACACGCTTCTAAGTCCCAAATCACCTAATGAAGCTATCCGAATCATAAAAATCGAATTCTGAGATTGTTTACTTACAAGTTTCCAACTAAAGCTTCCAAAGTAGAGACTAAGTGTCTCATTTCACTCCATGACCAATCCAAACACAGAACAACCGACACGACATGATGAAATACAGCTGAACAACACTTAAGGAAGCAGAAATGGGAAGAACCGGATTGTGACCCATGAAACGACCGAGCGGATCGTTACAAAATATTTCTCACTTTCATATTCATTAATCAAGTGTTCATATTCATCTCTATTTTATTAATGTATAATTGCCTCTGCTAATATATTTAGTACCGTAAAATGGTATCATCGAATTTCATGTGGCTACAAGCAAAAAGAGCAAAAACTAAAGATATCACACTAAAAAGAGATTATAAATTGATCACTAAGAACACATGTTAATCTAAAATTTAAAATTTATGGGTTTCTATAGCAATCTCAAGTTAATATCCAATAAAAATTGAATTTATAGCCAATTATTTATAGATATTTAGCGAATTTCATAATATATGTGTACAAAATTTAGGCAAAAACTATTGGGTGCAAATGAACCCATAGGTTACATTGTAAATCTGGCTCTGACCAAGAATTTGCAATTGGTGTTCATTCCGGCGCTGATATTGAACCTTTGACCTAGTTTTTAAAGTTTTGTTCATATATAATCAGCGGCATAAAAAATTATAACAGGGTGGAGATAGTGTATACTCGGCGGGTTCAATTGAACTCATAACTTTCGACGCGAAATAAAAATTTATTAAAATTATAAAAATGATAGATATGAACTCATAATTTTAAAAATATAATAGGTTCAATGCTAAATAATTTAAACGTTGAACCCATGAAGTTTAAATTCTGGATCCGCCTCGGAGCATAAGTTGTTCAAAGTTATTGAAAGGGTAACAAATAGCAGGATTCAAAGTTTGTAATTGTTGAAACGATGTATAAGTACAATATACTTACTCAGACGCATGTCAATGAGAAACCGTAAGGGTCATCTGATATGATGTACTATAAGGTAATTAATTATGGTAAAAGAATTTGTATTGAATTAATACATTATTTATTTGTGATTTCAAATTTAGGATTATAACCAATGCATATAGTATTTTATATACCAATTGATGTATTATTTTATCCCACCACCAATATGGAATAGTTAATCCATGTGTAAGCTATACATGAATAAAGTACAAAAAGGAAACACCTACCTTTGTCTTCTTCTTTTTTAAAGTCTATGCAGACCAATTATTCAAGGGTATAATTGTAAATTTATTATTTTCAAAATAATAAATGTGCAACTAATTCTCATATTATTAATCCATATATTATTAATTCATTTTTAACTTATTTTCGAACCAAACGACCACCAAGAAGTCCAAATATTTTTACTTGTTACAATATTGTAGAACTTTCAAGCATAGCTTTGCATTATAGGTCACGAATTTGAGTTGTAGAAATAACTACTAATACTTGTATTAGGATAAAATATTTGCATCATACTCCTTGAAGTACGACTCTTTATCAAATCTCATGTGAACACGAAATACCTTATACACCAGATTTTTTTTTTTTTTTACAACATCATAGAATCTTATCTACTCAGTACTTAGTATGTATTATTACTGAGGGCAAAATCAAGTGGTGGTTAAAGCAAATAAGCAGCTTTAAACGAAGGGGGCTATTATGTTTGTTGCTGTAACTGATAAGGATCAAGTAGTAGAACGTACGGTTATAATATGCCAATGTTTATGTAACTGCGAACCGATTGGTTCTGCTACTCTGCTTCTGTCTGTTTGACACAGATGATAAGAAAAGACGAGTCCGGAATCAAATTGTGGTTCTTTTGAACTCAAACTACACAAATAAGTGGTAAAAAAAAATTACATTTTTATATATAGCGCCAAAATACCTGGCGCTATACACTAACAGTAACGGCACCGTTAATGTATAGCGCCAGGTATTGTGGCACTATACTGTAAAATCTGACACACCCAGGTATAGCGCCACAATACCTGGCGCTATACATACATCATTAATGTATAGCGCCAAGTATAGTGACGCTATACTTCTTTTTCCTGGGCCCACCAATAATTCGTGACTTCGATAATTCAAAAGCGTATAGTGCCAACTTTTTGGGCGCTATACCTATATATAAAAAAAAAATCTCGGCTAGCCATTTCCTATATAAAGAGGTAGGATTGTATAGAAATTCATTCAAAAAAATTTTTACCTCTTGTTGAAACGTTTATTGTTCTTAAATTCTCCAGCATTTTTTCATTATGTCTGAAGAGCGTAGAATAAGAGTTTCATTATATTGGGAGGGTGAGGTTGTGATGGAGAATAACTCCGTGGGCTACAGTTTACCTGCTCAGTGTCATGTTAAATTGCCACTTACAATAGAGTACGATAAATTGATATCGTTGTTATGCAAAAATCTGAGTGTGAGGAAACGTTCAGTGATACTTAAAGTAACCGGAAAATATCCGTATTCCGTCACTCCGCAAGGGGTTGCTTTTTACTCGGAGTTTAACATCGACGATGATGAAACTTTGAGTGATTTTCTAAGGACTCCGGACGAATGCCGGAATTTCTTGTAATCACAATGTTGGAGATGTACGTGAAGACCGAAGACGTTCCAAAAAACGAGGTTGTGCGTAGCAGAGATAACCCCCAGTCATGGGGTGATTATTCTGGAGCAGTTTTTGCCGGACAGGTTCCGGATGAAAGTGTTTTCCTTGATTTAAACTTATCACCGCCGGCGAATGAGCAGCGAGAAAATAATTTATACACTGCTTTCCATAATTCACAAGACGAGTGGTAAACTTCAATTTTCATTTGTGTTAATTATGTATATTTTTGGCGTATTGAATTTTTATTGACGCTCATATATTTAATAGGGGGTACCGGCCGTATATGAATTTTACAAGTGGCCCATCCGGCAGTCATCACTTAATTGAAAACGTCCATCATGAAATTTCATCATATTACGACTTGTAAGTGAAGTGATATAGCCATATGGAAATCATTTATTAATTCAGTAGTTTATATTTTTGTTGGTTGTGCACTGAAAACGAGCAAGTTGAACCACCCGTACTCACTCAATTGACCGAAAATGACGTATTACATTGGGATCTGGCAGATGCACAGAGTGAGGAACAGAACAGTGATTACGATAACAATGCCGATATATTCGTAGACGAGACACCCTTTTTTCGTGAGGATGGTGATGAGGAGGAAAGACCTGATTTGAAGAGAGACCCCCTAGACGAAGAGTGTATGAGTCTGAAGTGCCGTTTCATTCAAGGGAGATTCCTTACATTGATAACTTGCCAACCGTGCCGGATGTGGAAGCTCTAACAAGGGATTTTGATGAAATCCGGAGAGCAATGTAGGATGAGTCTAGACCAACGGTGCTTGCCAAGGGAATGCTTTTTCCTGATAAAATGCGCTTAAGCAGAGCTTGTAAAATGCACAACGTAAAAGAGTGTCGTGAGATGCAGGTATGAGAGTCAAGTCCGATGGTATACAAGGTTTTTTGCCGCAGGTGGTTTTGGCCATGTAATTGGATGTTGCGTGCGACCAAGAAGAAGACAGGTATGTGGAAAGTGGGTAAATACCATAAGGTATACAATCAAAGAGTGCATACATCGGTCCACCAGGAATATGGCCATACCATTACGAAAAGAAAGGCATTTCTCGAGCGCAAACGAGCGTTTGAAATTGTCTACGGTAATTGGGATAAGTCATTTGCATCTCTGCAAAGTACATGGCCGCACTGCAACACTTTAACCCCGGGACAGTTGTTGAATGGAAGCTTGATCAGAGCCCGGGAACACCAAAATACATATTCAATTACGTGTTCTGGGCGTTTAAGCCAGCAATTGATGGTTTTTCGCATTGCCGGCCAGTAATATCCATAGACAGAACTCATGTCTATGGAAAGTACGATATCAAGCTATTGATAGATGTGGCAGTGGATGCTAATGGACAGATATTTCCTCTAGCTTTTGCTGTTTGTGCCAATGAAAGCACAGAGACGTGGACGCTGTTTTTGAACCACATGAAAGAGCACGTTGTCAAATAGCGTTCAGGTATTTGTCTAATATCTGATCGGCACGGTGGTATATTAAGTTCTGTGGAGAACTTGCCTGCATGGCAAGAACCTTATGCATACCACCGTTACTGTGTGAGGCACTTTAAGGCCAATTTCCAGAAGGCACATCCCAACAAGGATCTACATGATTTGATGTGGATGGCAGCAACAGACCACCAACAACATAAATTCCGGAGGCATATGGATTCTATCAGGCAAGAAGACGAGGCAGCCTATCGTTGGTTAATGCGACATAACCCTGAAAAGTGGACGTTGCATGCGGATGGTGGTAGACGATGGGGAATTCTTACTACAAACGTGTCAGAGTCCTTCAACGGGTTATTGAAGTCGGCAAGAGGATTGCTCGTCATAGCCATGATGCAGATGTCGTTCAAGCAGATAGCGAAGAGGTTTGTTGAACGGTCTGCAACTGCAACGGAATTGATGGAGAGGGGTGTTGAATTTATGCCAGTGCCTATGAAGAGATTTGAGAAATACAGACGGCAAGCACATTGGCATTCATTTTTGCAGTATGATAACGAAAGAGGTGTTTTTGAAGTTCGCACCGCTATCCATAATAATCGGGGTAATAATGTACATACTATAAATGAATCTGTAAGGTTATGCTCCTGTGGGAAATAGTCCATCTACCACATGCCTTGCTCACATGCCATCAAGTGTTTTCAACGTGTTGGTTATGCGGAGACCAACTATGTTGATCAACAATATAGTGTTTCCAAGTACCTAAACACATATAGTGGTCAGTTGCAGCTAGTGGGTGCTGAGCACTATTGGCCTCCGGAACAATTTAAAATGGTGTGTAACAAGTCCTATTTGCATAAAAGACAGGTGCAGAAGAGAACACGTATACGGAACCAAATGGATGTTAGTGACACCGTTTATGCGCGCAAATGTGGTATATGCTCGCAAACAGGACACGACCGTCATAAATGTCCTTCAGCTGGTTTGGGTGGCAAAACTAATCAAGCTCGTGGTGGATGTTCTTCTAGTGTACTTAACTACCCATGAGTTGATGTTGTAATAATTAGTTGTTATGTCTAAGTTGCAAGATTTATGAAATAAAATTATGCTTGTTAACTATGATTTGTACTTTCCCATTTTACCTATTTAAATAATAATATAATAAAATTTTCTGTATATTTATTATGTGTGTGTTGTCTTGTCGAACTGAAAAAGCTGACCAGCTGACATAAAGTTATCTTGTCAACATCATGATATTTAACACGCAAAGTATAACACCATTAGATAGTTCGTTATGTGTGCGTTGTCTTGTCGAACTGAAAAAGTTGACCAGCTGACATAAAGTTGTCTTGTCAACATCATGATATTTAACACGCAACGTATAACACCATTAGATAGTACGTTATGTGCGTGTTATCTTGTCGAACTGAAAAAGCTGACCAGCTGACATAAAGTTGTCTTGTCAACATCATGATATTTAATACGCAAAGTATAGCGCCATTAGATAGTACGTTATGTGTGTGTTGTCTTGTCGAACTGAAAAAGCTTACCAGCTAACATAAAGTTGTCTTGTTAACATTATGATATTTAACACGCAAAGTATAGCGCCAATAGATAGTCCGTTATGTGTGCGTTGTCTTGTCGAACTGAAAAAGCTGACCAGCTGACATAAAGTTGTTTTGTCAACATCATGATATTTAACACGCAAAGTATAGCGCCATTAGATAGTACGTTATGTGTGTGTTGTCTCGCCTATAAATAACGGGCTCATTGTAGTTATGTTGTGTGCTCAAAATTTACTAAAAGCAAATATTTTATTAAAAGTAAGGTTTTTTTTACTAAAATCAAATATTACACAAATGGCTCAACCTCTTCGTCCACCAAAGTGCAACTGTGGAAAAGCATGCTTGATGCAAAATTGTTGGGACGGTGGTGAAGTTGGACGCCGCTGCTGGCACTATATGAACCAGTTTTACAAGGTTCCCGGCGAACCTATTTGTGATTTTCAGGAATGGGTTGATGAACCATGTTATCAGGAATGTTACAGAGAACAACTGCAGTTTATTCATAATATGTGTTTAAGACAATAGGCTACATAACCGCCCGGGCACGCTATCAGGATCATCATCATCAAGTCGTCTCCTTATAGCCGGATGCGGTGCAGGATGACATGTATCGGTGGTGCTGTCAGCTCCAGTAGAAGGCTACATAATAATATGAAACTTAGTATAGAAAACTATATAACAATTCACAACAATTTATATTGTCTTACCATCATCGTCTCTAGATCCTGAATGTAGTCATCTGTCGCTGCATCGCATGAAGCCTTAAAAAGGAAATTAATAAAGTTAAAGAAAATAAATAAGTTACAGTTAAAACAAATTCAAATTCAATACTAATAAACTCATACCTGCGCATGTGATGTGGAGCCATAACTCAGTCGGTGCCCACTATAAAAATCTCGGGTCGGTCGATCCTCAACAGTGGTAGACGGGCCTGGGAAGTATCTACCCCAATCCACTCCTTGAATATCCTAGCCCGTGATCAATAATTGACCCGATGGGGTCACCTGTGATGGCACTAGAGTGCGATAAATTCCAAGGCTGTAAGACGGCATGTCCGTCTCATGCATGCCACCTGCCATATCAGCAGCAACATCATCAGCAGGAGCCTCAACGCCCCCTTGCTGGGGACCACCTCCTCTCCGCCCACGACCACGTCATCCGATACCACCAGCTCGTGGGATATCATGACCTCGATGGTACTGCGCTGGGTCCATATAATTAGCCTCGTGTGCCAAATGCCGATCCGATCGGGCTCGCTGCAGTGTCTGGGCAGCCACATCCATGAATCGACGACTATACTCCTGCATGGCCACAGGATCGTGGACATAACTCTGCATCTGCTGCCCCATATGATATACAGTATGCAATCCAATCGCCTGCACAAAGTAAAAAATATAAACTACATATTTGGGACTAAATTATAGCTATATAACTAATAATAACAGAAAACATACCAGGGTCTCGTGTCTCCCGGTGTATGGGACGTACCGACCGTGTGCCTGATGAACTAGGTTCCTGATAAAAAGTCGGAAAACAGTGCGGTACCATGCCATATAACGTTGAATAGGAAAGTGCTGCGGAGGTGGGGTCAAGTCCCCTCGCCTGTCCCAAGTACCCAACTGCTCGTTAAGTCATGCCATAAATGTGTCGTCCGCCCTGGACCGATCATCCCTCTCATAATGTAAAGCATGCCATGCAGGCGGAGTCGGTATAGGTTGCGGTAGGCCAAACTGACGAAATACCCGCTCGGAGGCATGGTGCTCGACAATATCGAGGCATATGAGCGGGACAGAAGCCCTCCAAATATGTCGGTCGAACGTGCAATACGCTGGCAGGGTACCCATCACCTCATCGATGTACGAAGTCCAGATGAACTATCAAATAAGAACACAAACCATTAGTATGCACAACACTAAGTTAATCTATAACAAGTAAGTTTAGTTAGATATTCACCTGTGCGTCTTCCAACAGATCCAACACATCCCCGCATAGGGGGAGATTATGATGGGCATCATACTCTCATGCAAGAGTACGACACATAACCCACATACAGGCTAGAGGGAGTTGCGGAATTTCTACAGTAGCCGGTAGTTGTAGTAGAGGTGGCTGAAACTGCAGAAATCGCTCCCAGATCCAAACCTAACATACAAAGTTGACTTAAAGTATAAGATTACCTATAACTAGGTAGAATTGTAACTAATAGACATATTATTTGAATATGTTGTCACCTGTAAAAGCGGCAGAAAGCCACCAACGTCTCTCTGTGTGCCGATACAAGCCCGACACATCTGCCTGTACAGATATGAGATGACAGCACCACCCCAGCTGTACAAAGATGTATCCTCGAACTGGGCAATATGATGTAGAAAATGGAGGCTCGCTAGGTTCCCTGAAGTGTTCGGGAACAAGACCCCCCCAAATAGAAGGAGCAACATCAGCCTTGTATATCGCTGTACATCCACCTTCGCTGACTCATCAGTGATAGTATGGTGGATCTGCACCAGGTGGTCTCTAATGGGGACCAACTGTATACGACTGGACCCAGACGCTACCGCCTCGTCCTCCGGCATGAAACCCGTGAGCATGTGCAGTATATCCCAATATGCCTGCTGCGAATAATATCTCATGGCCGCAGGCAGTAAAACTGGCAACCCATCAGCGAACAGGCCATATAAAATCTCAATGTCCTGGAGTGTGATGGTGGCCTCGCTGATGGGCAAATGGAAAGTGTGCGTCTCCGGTCGCCACCGCTCAATCAAGGCCGTGATCAAAGCATAGTTGAGCTGTATCCGGCCAATCCTAATAATCCTATATAATTCCATCTCCTCTAGGTAATGGACCACGCGGGGATGTAGAACGCGGGGAGGACTCAAACACTCCCACAATAGATCCACTCTCCTAGTCCGGAAAGTCTGCGTAAGCAACTTTCCATCCCATATATACTCGGATCTATGCTGGGGCTGTAGGGCTAATAGATCCAACGTCCAGGAGCCGAGATGTATAGTCGCGTCCATGTCGTCAACTGTAAATTCATATTTTTTAATAACTTAATTGTACAAATTATATATATATATATATATATATATATATATATATATATATATATATATATATATATATATATATATATTTATGGGTTCAGGGCTCGATATTTTGAGGACCAGTGACACCAAACTATCATTAATAATTATGTGTTTTTATTATAATTTAAATTCATATTTTTTAATAACTTAATTGTACAAATTATATATATATATATATATATATATATATATATATATATATATATATATATATATATATATATGGGTTCAGGGTTCGATATTTTGAGGACCAGTGACACCGATCTATGTTGGGGCTGTAGGGCTAATAGATCCAACGTCCAAGGGCCAGGATGTATAGTCGCGTTCATGTCGTCAACTGTAAATTCATATTTATTAATAACTTAATTGTACAAATTATATATATATATGGGTTCAGGGCTCGATATTTTGAGGACCAGTGACATCAAACTATCATTAATAATTATGTGTTTTTATTATAATTTAAATTCATATTTTTTAAATAACTTAATTGTACAAATTATATATATATATATATATAATTATGTGTTTTTATTATAATTTAAATTCATATTTTTAATAACTTAATTGTACAAATTATATATATATATATATATATATATATATATATATATATATATATATATATATATATAATTATGTGTTTTTATTATAATTTAAATTCATATGTTTTAATAACTTAATTGTACAAATTATATATATATATATATATATATATATATATATATATATATATATATATATATATATATATGGATTTTTATACAATTATTAACTTAATTGTACAAAGTTTGCATTTTCAACAACCAGTATAAGATACTTAAACAAAAGGAATTCTAAGCTAAATACTACACATTACTACGCTACAAGGTTCTAAATTTTACTACGCTATAAGGGTCTACGTTTTTACTACGCTAAAAAGGTCTGAATTTTACTACGCTAAAAAATAATCTAAACTAACCATAAACAACAAATAAATTTAATTGCAAATAAAATACAAAACGACATGAAAACACATATATATAAATCAGGATATTAACAGACAAATTTATTTTACTAATTTATATTTTTTTAGAAAACACTAATATTAAATCCGGATAAATTTAACATGCTAGTTTCGAAAAAAACATAAACCGAAATAGAACACATACAAATCAAATAATATGCATTATTATAAATGTTTCAACTTAAAATAAATCGAAATACCTCGATTTAGAATTTTGGCAAAGCAAAAAGATTGAAATTTTGACTCCAAAAGTGTGAATCAACAATAACACGAAGCTCTACTCGAATGTGGGACCCTTTTTCTTCGAGTTTTATGTGTCGGGGGGCCCAAAAAAACTTTTTTTTTTAAAATGGCAGAAACGGGGTCTGGGGTGGGGGACCAAGAAGAGATGGGGGTTTAAAAAATGGAGGATGAATCGACATGGAAGACGGAGGGGATATAAAATATCTACGTATAACGCCAGGTATTGTGGCGCTATACCTGGGCATGTCAAATTTTACAGTATAGCGCCACAATACCTGGCGCTATACATTAACGGTGACGTTACTGTTAGTGTATAGCGCCAGGTATTATAGCTCTATATATAAAAATGTAATTTTTGTTTTACTATCTTTTTGTGTAGTTTGAGTCCAAAAGAACCACATTTTGGTTCCGGACCCAGAAAAGACTTACGCGCGTGGGCATGTACCTAATCTCTTCATTTCTTTTTGGATTCCCCTGTTATTTTTTCTTTTTATATACTTATATAGTACTCCTCCCTTCATCCCATTTTATATAATACACTTTAATTGGACGCAAAAATAAATTTTAAAAAAAGGATTTTTTAAATATATTTCCTCCATTTTAATTTATGTGAACTTATTTTCATTTTGGTCTGTAACAAAAAAATGATTCCTTTTTAAATTTGGAAATAATTTATCTTAAACTTACAATTTTACCCTTATGAGAAGCTTTTATAACCACACAAATACTCTGGGTCCCGTTTTGACTTGTTTAGGACCACAAATTTCAAAAATCTTCATTTTTTCTTAAACTCCGT
Organism: Nicotiana sylvestris; assembly: GCF_000393655.2. Classification (NCBI taxonomy): domain Eukaryota; kingdom Viridiplantae; phylum Streptophyta; class Magnoliopsida; order Solanales; family Solanaceae; genus Nicotiana; species Nicotiana sylvestris. Next base: position 148,509,599 of record NC_091066.1, on the reverse strand, counting down.
ATCCAGTCAAACAAGTTCACATAGATTGAAACGGATGGAGTACTATAGTTTAGAAAAAATCATAGATATTTGTTATACATCAGCCATGGATGCTTCTAAATTGAGCTAAGAGAGATTGGAGCTTAGAGAGGAAAAGAGAGAAGATGACGAATATTTTCATTGTTGTATTGATTAACCGCTTATACACATGCATATACATTGTAAAACCAACTAACTCTAACTACCTGAAATAATTTGGCTCATGTTGCGCCTTTCCTAAACCTTTAGTACGAATATATGCCAGCTGCAAGTTTGGGGACACATGTTCTATGTGTATAAGGCCTTCTTATATATTCTCTCTAATGAAGTGATAGTCAATTTCTATGTGATTCGTTTCGTTCATGATAAATAGGATTAGCAGCAATATGAAGTGTTGCGTTACTATCACAATATAGTTTAATAGGAAACTCTAGCTTCCCCTTCAATTCCTCATACAGTCCAATGAGCCAAATTATTTCAGGAATTGCATTGGCCATACTTTTGTATTCTGCCTTCGCTGAACTTCCTGACAATGAACTTTGCTTCTTTGAGTTCCAAAAAATTAAGGAATCTCCAATCTTGACTATGAAACCACTAATTGACCTTCTTTTCGTGGTTCAAGTGGCCCAATCTGCATCACAGTGGATTGTGAGTTGTGAGGAAAGCTTAGAAGATAACAAATGCCCAAACCAAGTGCATTCTTCAGGTACTTCACCACCCTTAGAACCCCTTCCATGTGTGACCTCTTTGGTCTATGCATAAATTAACTCAGGTTCTGCACTGTATAACTTATGTCTGGTTGAGTCATTGTCAGATGAAGTAGCTTCCCTACCAGTTTCTGATAGCAGTGGGATCAGACAACAACTCATTAGCACTGCCTTCAGCCTTATAACTGTGATCAAATTCTGCACTGGTGAGCCTTTGATTAACCTCCATTGGTGTGTCAGCATGCGTAGAACTAGCCAATCTTAAGTCTGCAATAAGGTCAAGTGCAAACTTTGTTTGACATACTAGTATTCCATATGTGCTCCTTCTAATTTCAAGGCCAAGAAAGTATCTCATCTCCGCCAGAACCTTGATCTTAAAATGTTGATGAAGCATGAACTTAGCTACATGAATAAGAGAAGGGGAAGAACCTGTGAGGAGGAGGTCATTCACATAAACCAGTATAAGAGCTAGCTCATTACCTGATCTTTGAGTGAAGAGGGAATAGTCATGATGACTTTGAACATAACCTCAAGAGAGAAGTGCTTCAATAAGCTTAAGATTCCACTGTCGAGATGATTCCTTCAAGCCATACAGTGACTTCTGTTGCTTGCATACTCTTTTACACTCCCCCTATCCTAAAAGACAGGGAGGTGGAACCATGTAAACATCCTCCACAAGATCACCCTGGAGGAATGCATTGAATACGACCATTTGATGCAACTTCCAACCATGCATTGCAGCCAAGGATAAGACAATCCTCACAGTGACAATCTTAACCACAAGTGAAAAAGTCTCTTAGTAATCCAACCCCTCCTGCTGAATGTACCCATTGGCTACCAATCGAGCCTTGTATCTATCCACCGCTCCTTTAGCATTATATTTGATTTTGAATACCCATTTGCAACCATTGGCCCTCTTGTCAGGAGGTAAATCAACCAGCTGCCAGGTGTGATTGTTTTGAAGGGCCTGCAGTTCTTGCTGCATAGCTGCTACCCATTATGGATCTTGAAGAGCTTCTTCATAAGTATTAGGTTCCCTCACAAATGAGATGTTGCAAATAACCTTGTAATAAAGGCTTGAAATTGAAGCATATGACCTGTATGCTGATAGGGTAAGTTGTTCCCATTACAGCATGTGATAAAGGCTTGGACCCCTTTATGAAAATAGTCACTAAGCCAACTAGGAGGCTTAGAGGTTATGCATGACTTCCCTGTAAGCTCACAAGGACTTAGATCAATAGTAACATCAGGTACAGTATCATAAGGAGCCTCACTAAGATTGGAAAAGTCAATACCAACAATAGGGACTGATAGAGTTGTATCACTCTTAGAGGCATCAGCTGGAGAGTCTCCAAAGTTCATAGAATGAGGAATAGAAGGACTGGAAGGGATAGAGACTGAGACTGGCTCAGTTGTAGATGAAGGCTCCAATGAAGTTGTATCAATAGTGGTGTCAAGAACAAAAAGATCATGACAACCATCCCAACACTCCACAAGATCAGGAGGTCTAAGTTGATAGCAGGAGGACCTTAAGGGAATTATGTCTTCTCTAAATGGAACATCCCTGCTGACAATGAATAGTTTATTGGCTAAGTTATATAGCCTATAGCCTTTCAAAGTGGTAGAGTATCCCATATGCAGTGATGGGATTGCTCTTGCTCCAAATTTGTCACCTTTGACACCCATATTTGTCACATAACATAAGCACCCTAGTACCATTAGGTGTTGTATAGATTAGGACTCCTCTCATAGAATGCCTCAAATGGTGACTTTCCTGTCAAAGCAGTGGATGAAATCCTGTTAATTAGATAAGCAGCATTCTGAACATGTAGTCCCCAGAAAGTTAAGGGAATAAAACCTTGGAACCTGATAACTCTTGCTACCTCAAGAAGTTGTTTGTGCTTTCGTTCAATAACTCCATTTTGATGTGGAGTATGAACACATGAACTTTGAACTAGAATTCATGCACTACTGAACAACTCTATAAAATGTGAGTTAAAAAACTTTGTACCATTATCACTTCTGAAAACCTTGATTGAACTATCAAACTGTGTCTTTATTAATGACATAAAGTCTTTCAGCACAACTGAGACATCACACTTCAACCTTAACAAGAAAAACCAGACCATTCTACTACAATCATCTACAAGTGTAAGAAAGAAACTATGACCATCATATGTAGGCACTTTGTAGGGACCTCATACATCACCATGAACTAGCTCAAACAGTTTAGTAGTTCTACTAGTACTTTGAGGAAAATGAAGCCTAGTTTACTTAACCAGAGGACATATGGAACAAGTTCTGTCACTATGTGTCTTGGCATCCTTACAAATGTTCATTTGTTGTAGTATTTTGTGAGTGTCACACCTCCCTTTTGCGCGCCCGGCCCCGAAGGGTTAAATGCGCGAGGGGAGTTTTTTCCAATTTAAGTGACAATATTCGAAATGAGATTATTTATTTAATTCAGAGTCGCCACTTGGGAAAGGTTTGGCTTTTGATGTCCCAAGTCACCGGTTTATCTTGAATCCCAAATCGAGGAAATTTTCGACTTTTCCAAATGAAGTCTGCGAACCAAAAATTCTAAGTAAGGAATTCTGTTGACCCGAGGGAAGGTGTTAGGCACCCTCGAATCCCGTGGTTCTAGCACGGTCGCTTAAATTGTTATAATGGCTAGATATCTGATTTAAATATATGTTATGACTTACGTGCTTTTATTAAGTTTAAACCGCTTTTATTATTATCATTTTATTTTTATAGAATTGCAACGTCGTGAAAATGCATCTCGAACCACGTCACAATCAATGCACCCGTAGTTGTTAACACATTTCGACTTAGTTGAGATCTGGATTCGGGTCACATCAATGTGCACCCGAGTTTAAGAATGTAATTTAATTAAACCGCGCTTAAAAAGTCTAACGCGTTATTATTTTTGGGGAAGGCCATGAAATTCACTAACCGGCCTGTCCTGAATTCTAAATATTTATTACGGCTAGTTATTGAGGGCCCCGCGATTTTGAATTTTTTTTTATTTGGCGAGGCTCATCTCTATTTTAGAAAGGATATCCTGAAGTGGCTACATTTCTCAATGCGTTTGCCTCTAAAACAAGAAGAAAAAGGTACACGCTAATTTAATTATATGCTTTGGCCTAATCCGGATTCTTATCAATTTCTGATTAATTATTTACAAAGTGGAGTAAACATTATACTTCATGAAAGAATGCTTTAATTTGACAAAGAAATCACATATGAGCTAACGAAATACAACACTTAATCCGAACAACATCCTTAAGTTGGATTTAAATTAACTTACTTAAACAGGATTAATAGAATTCCTTATTAAAGGATGTTACCGATGATGTTCAAAACTAGTCCTATAAACTGCCTAAAGAAATAGAAACTGGGTGATTCAAAACTGTATTATATTTGGCTAGATTTAACAGCCATTTGCCCCTATCTATTCAAAGCATGCTGAAAGAGTGAGTTTAATTTTAACAATCGTATTAAATAGTTTCACATTCCATTAGTTGTATTTACGTCCTGTATGCTACTAAACGAATCAAATACCGCAGTTTCAGATCAACCTAAACTTTAATTAAGTACAAACTTACTAATGTATTCTCTACTAGACTAACAAACTAAAATTTACACAGCTTGACAATAGTTATAAAATTTGTAAGCGAAGCAACAGATGATTATAATCCCTTCAGATCTTTCGATTCAATCTTTCATTTCGACATCAGTTACATCAGACAAATTCGAAATGTGTACCTGAGGAGATGCTCACAATGAAATAAGCAAGGGAGTCAGTTGAGCAGCAATGTAAATGAAACAGCAGCAGTAACAGATGAACAACAGCAGGACAAATTCCAATGCAAGATGCAATTATAGACGAAGAAAGAGGCAGCAAAATGACAGCAACAAGCAGGGGAGTAGAATCAGAATTCAGACAAACCAATTCCAAGAGAATCAACCAATGCAAACCAACCGATAAACTCAGCTGACACTTGAAAGAAAACAGAACTGACTGAACAGGTTGAACAAACTGGGAATCGAACAAAATAGCAGGAAGAAGAAAACAGTTTCTGCTTTCTGTATATCCCTCTCCCTATCTCCTTTCTTTCCAAAATCCAAATGTCAATCTTCAGTTTTGAAACTATACTTGAGTTATCAAAAGAAAACTTTTCCAGTTTTCTGTTTTTCAGAACTCAACTCTCAATATTCAATCTCAGTTTTTTATGTGTATATCCCTCTTTCTGTATGTGTGTATCTCTTTCTCAGAACTTCAACTCTCCTTCTTCTTAGTTCTCTCTGTCTGTCTGTATGTGTTAATATGTATGTCCCCAGCCCTCTCCTCTCAGATCTATCTCCTCTGCTTTTACTGATGGAAGTCCTGCCCTTTTATAAGCCTTAACATCAGCCCTTTAACAGCCTGTTAGACCAATAGCACACCCCTCCCATGTGCTATCTCTTTTCAGTTTCCACTTAGCTATTTAAGTATTAACCCCCCCCCCCATCACATTCCCTGGCAGACTTACTCTTTTAAATGAGGTTTAATACTTCTTAAACTAAAGCAGGGTAATGGGCAGCAGAATATATCTGACAGCATATACTGTCAAACTATTTTTAAATCAAAAAGCCCTTTATGCAGGAACCAGGCTGTGCACAAATGCACCTGTGGTGCACAAATGCACATGTTGTGCACAAGTGCACATGCCCTCCAATTCAGAACTGTAACTAAACAAAACATTCCTTTGGCATTTCTGATTCAAATTAACAACTATAAGTAAACAAACTCAGTTCCTAATTGATTCAAGCAAATGCTTAGCAGAAGTAAGTCGATTTGTTATTGTTCGGACAACTGAAACTAATTGACGACATATGTCGACTCGACTATACTAGTTATAACACATACAATCGTAACCAAAAATCAGACATTTAACAGTATCGACACATGATTCGAATTGTACTGACTAAGCAAAATTATACTCGAGGAATCAGTTAGTCAGTTCAAATTTGAAAATCAGCTAATTGCACAACACATACATACATACACATTATCAGAACAAATAGAAGAAGGACTCAAGACATCGAGGTTTAGGCAAAGTGGACAGGACACAAGTTGATAAAATTCGAAACACAAATTTCACAACAACATGAACAGCCTTTTGAACAAACATGGACTAACAGAATAAAGAAAAGAAAGCAAAACTCACCTTAAATCCCGAAAAATCAAAAGCCTTAACTTGGACTCGAACAGACCTTTCTTAAGGCTGAACGGACTTTAATCGAAGTGTTTCTCAGATGAGAAACACTTCGATTAAGGTCCATTAGACCTTAATCTCTTCGGCTTGAACAAGATATGGACCAGTGACGAGGAACCCTAAGGTTCCAAAAATTAGATCCGGGATTCATGCTTCCCTGGTCAGATTCGGACCAAACCAAGCATGGTTTGGTCACGAGGGGGGTCTGGGGAGTGTCTGGTGTGAAACTGGGGTTAAACGGTGTAAGTCAAGTTCCGAATCGAATCTTCAAACGAAGATTCGAGAAGGTGGGAAGGGATTCGAGTTAAGTGGTTAACAGATCCATGTTCAGGACGGCAAGGGGGTTCTATGGTGTTAAGGGTGGGGTCACCGGCGTCCATGCCGCCGACTTTCATGGTGAAGAATACAGGGGCGGCTAGGGTTTTGGAGGGGAAGGGGGCGAGGGCGAAGGTGACCTAAGGCTGGGGTTCGGATAGGGGGGGGCAGGGTAAGGTTATGGGTTTATATAGTTAGTGAGGGGTTGATTCCTAACCGTTAGATGGGGTGCGATGAAGGGTCAGGATCTCTTGGCTGATGGGGGACGGTGTCGTTTCATCTTTAGAGGGTTTGGGTCGGTCCGGGTGGAAACGGGTCGGGGTCATCAGTGGGTTATGGGGAAGTGATCTTGGCCGTTGATCATTCAGAGATCAACGGCTCAGATCAGACTCAACCATTACGACGTCGTTTGGACGTCCTTGGTGTCAGTTGGACTGGACTGGGTTGCACAGGGGTTTTGGGTTTGAGTTGGGCCTCGAATTAGAATGAAGTAGGCCCAAAACTGATTTCAGCCCAATTTTGCACTCTCTTATTATTATTATTATTTTATTATTATATATATATTTTAATTTAAAACAAAAACCTAAGTAAATCAAATTAAAATTAAATAGACACTTAATACAATTATTTGCACACACATATTAAAATATTTGAAACAGGTAAAAATCAAACAAAACAAAACAAAAAAATCACGGACAAAGATGCCTATTTATGGTTTTCTTATTTAACAACCGGATTACGGTTCCAATTACGCATGACACATCATTTTTGTATTTTGTTTTAATAAGATAAAAATGGGCAAAAATATCATAAATAATTAACAAAGTGCCATGTAAAATTCAAAAATTGTACAATAGGACGAATTGTTATTATTATTTTATTTCTTTTGGAGCGATTGTCGCGTAAAACAAAAATCACGTGCTCACAGCTGCCCCTCTTTATTCGGAAACACGAAGAGTTTTTGTGCAAAGATAAAGTGAGCGGATATGAGCGATTTTTGCCTATGGACTACTCCGTGTGAAGCATGTTTTTGAAAGATTTGACCGAATCTTGCTTCAAAGATTTCCTACATATCCTGGACTAAACAGGAATCAGGTCAATGTAGTTCGGGAAGTTTCGGTAGCTGGGACTACCATGGGATTGCAATACTGCTGTTGCTGTTGTCACCGCTATTTTACTGACCGCCTTATTACAACCAAAGAAAAATTGAAACTGAACTAAACACTTATATGCATGTCAACTGCTAGTTACAAGATTCCTATCTATGATTCTTTTGCGACTTGATCATGGGTCTTAACTGATTTTGCTTGGAGACTTCGATCCGAATCTTGATGCTTGCGAGTTGTAGGTGCTTGTTTAACCTCTGGGATACTCAGGGAGACGTGACTGGCAGAGTTCTGGACCTTAATCAAATCATGGAATGGTCTGCCTTCCATTTTCCCCGGTATCTCGAGACATCTTCTTTTTGTCCTTTTCTTTTTTTTAGATTCTGAGTTGAGACTCATCTCGTGGGTCATTTCAATCCGTGTGGCTCGAGGTTAGACCTGCGGGAGAAAACAAACAAACGAGCGAAATTTTCTGCCCCAGTTTCACTAGGAAAATTTCGTGAATTATTCGCCAGAAAGTTCATAAAATTGATGAAGGAAGATAAAATGCTCAGTTCAGGGTTGGAGCCCTAATACCGAATAGCTGGGGAAAAGTTCAGTTCCTAGAGTTGAAACTCTAATACTAACCAACTGGGGAAAAGTTCAGTTTAGGGTTGGGGCCCTAATGCTGACTAAAGGAAAAGTTCAGTTTAGGGTTTAAAACCTTAATGCTGACTAAAGGAAAAATTCAGTTTAGGGTTTAAAAACCCTAATGCTGACTGCATGGAAAAGCTTAGTTTAGGGTTTAAAACCCTAATGCTGGCTTGAAAGGGAAAAAAGTTCAGTTTAGGGTTTTAAAAACCTAATGCTGACTAAAGGAAAAGTTCAGTTTAGGGTTTAAAACCCTAATGCTGACTAAAGGAAAAATTCAGTTTAGGGTTTAAAACCCTAATACTGATTGCATGGAAAAATTCAGTTTAGGGTTTAAAACCCTAATGCTGATTGCATGGAAAAGCTCAGTTTAGGGTTTTAAAACCCTAATGCTGGCTGAAAGGGAAAAAAGTTCAGTTTAGGGTTTAAAACCATAATGCTGACTAAAGGACAAAGTTCAGTTTAGGGTTTAGAACCCTAATGCTGTCTGCATGAAAAAGCTCAGTTTAGGGTTTAAAACCCTAATGCTGGCTGAAAGGAAAAAAAGTTCAGTTTAGGGTTTAAAACCCTAATGCTGACTAAAGGAAAAATTCAGTTTAGGGTTTAAAACCCTAATGCTGATTGCATGGAAAAGCTCAGTTTAGGGTTTAAAACCCTAATGCTGGCTGCATGGAAAAGCTCAGTTTAGGGTTTAAAACCCTAATGCTGGCTGAAGGGAAAAAGTTCAGTTTAGGGTTTAAAACCCTAATGCTGACTAAAGGAAAAATTCAGTTTAGGGTTTAAAACCCTAATGCTGATTGCATGGAAAAGCTCAGTTTAGGGTTTAAAACCCTAATGCTGGCTGAAAGGGAAAAAGTTCAGTTTAGGGTTTAAAACTCTAATGCTGACAAAAGGAAAAATTCAGTTCAGGGTTTAAAACGCTAATGCTGATCGCATGGAAAAGCTCAGTTTAGGGTTTAAAACCCTAATGTTGATTGCATGGAATAGCTCAGTTTAGGGTTTAAAACCCTAATGCTGGTTGAAGGGAAAAAAGTTCAGTTTAGGGTTTAAAACCCTAATGCTGATTGCATGGAAAAGGGTCAGTTTAGGGTTTAAAACCCTAATGCTGACTGCATGGAAAAGCTCAGTCTAGGGTTTAAAACCCTAATGCCGGCTGAAAGGAAAAAAGTTCAGTTTAGGGTTTAAAAACCCTAAGGCTAATTAAAGGAAAAAGTTCAGTTCAGGGTTTAAAACACTAATGCTGATCGCATGGAAAAGCTCAGTTTAGGGTTTAAAACCCTAATACTGATTGCATGGAAAAGCTCAATTTAGGGTTTAAAACCCTAATGCTGGCTGAAGGGAAAAAAGTTCAGTTTAGGGTTTAAAACCCTAATGCTGACTAAAGGAAAAATTCAGTTTAGGGTTTAAGACCCTAATGCTGATTGCATGGAAAATGGTCAGTTTAGGGTTTAAAACCCTAATGCTGACTGCATGGAAAAGCTCAGTCTAGGGTTTAAAACCCTAATGTTGGCTGAAAGGAAAAAAGTTCAGTTTAGGGTTTAAAACCCTAATGCTGACTAAAGGGAAAATTCAGTTTAGGGTTTAAAACCCTAATGCTGATTGCATGGAAAAAGGTCAGTTTAAGGTTTAAAACCCTAATGCTGACTGCGTGGAAAAGCTCAGTCTAGGGTTTAAAACCCTAATGCTGGCTGAAAGGAAAAAAGTTCAGTTTAGGGTTTAAAACCCTAATGCTAACTAAAGGGAAAATTCAGTTTAGGGTTTAAAACCCTAATGCTGATTGCATGGAAAAAGGTCAGTTTAAGGTTTAAAACCCTAATGTTGACTGCATGGAAAAGCTCAGTCTAGGATTTAAAACCCTAATGCTGGCTGAAAGGAAAAAAGTTCAGTTTAGGGTTTAAAAACCCTAAGGCTGATTAAAGGAAAAAGTTCAGTTCAGGGTTTAAAACCCTAATGCTAACTAAAGGAAAGAGTTCAGTTTAGGGTTTAAAACCCTAATGCTGACATGCATGAAAAAAAAACTCAGTTTAGGGTTTAAAACCCTAATGCTGGCTGAATGGAAAGAGTTCAGTTTAGGGTTTAAACCCCTAATGCTGACTAAATGAAAAAGCTCAGTTTAGGGTTTAAAACCCTAATGCTGGCTGAATGGAAAAAGTTCAGTTTAGGGTTTAAAACCCTAATGCTGACTAAAGGGAAAATTCGGTTTAGGGTTTTAAAACCCTAATGCTGATTGGCTGGGGACAAAGTTCGAGAATACTAAGCGACCTCTTTTTTTTTGAATTTTCTTGTTTTAGTAGAAGATAAAAGGGAGTTTCGTGGAAACTTATCTTTCGAGTGAATTCCTTATTGCCAAAATATTTCTTGTACCCATGTACCTTATTCTTTGGGCGACACCTGCTTCTTGCACGGTTGTCTTGGATTACACCTGTTTCAACTTTTCAGACAAAGAACAATTGTTAGTTCGGAAATAACGGTCGGTTTGGTGACCTTGATCGTTCCCGGTTGCTTTGTTGCGTCTTCATTTCTGTTGCGAAATCCCGCCATTGATTTGATTCACATGCCGAAACCCTTTAGACCGCTCAGGCTTGTATTTCCAGATTCTGTGATGATTTGACTCGTAAGGCTCTTTTTTTTCTTTTCTCTTTTTTTTTTTTAGTGTCCCGTTTTTCTTGGAGGTTCTCAACGGGGATTTTATTGGAGGTATTCTGTGGGGATTTGTACAAAGGAAACCCTATGGGGGAATATTTACAAAGTGGATTCTTTGTGTGGATTTTTGTACAATGGGGCATGCTGGGGATTTGTTTCGAAGCGGGCTTTCTAGGCTTGGTTGGGGTAAGCTTGTTGGGGAATTTTTTCAAAGGGACTCGATGGGGATGTGCTGGGGAAATTCCAACGGGGATTTGTTTTATATATATATATATATATATATATATATATATATATATATATATATATTGGGGAGACTTTGTGGGGGATTGTACAAAGAGAGACTCTGTGGGGATTGGTACAAGGAGAGACTCTGTGGGGATTTGTACAGAGGGAGACTCTGTGGGGATTCGTCCGAAGGCGGGCTTGCTGGGGGAAATTTCTCTTTTTCCTCTTTACTTTGAACACCATCAAACATTATGATTCATCAGGCTTGGACGAACGTACCAATGAAACGAGGCGTTTTCCTTCATGAAACGGAATTCCGTGCAACCAAACCTGCCACCTGTCCTTTCCGGTACATCTAGGACTTGGGCTTAAACATAAAAGAGATTCGAAGAAAAACAAAGAAAAGATAAAACGAATTTCAGAAAAGGAGTACCCCCTTCGGGAGGAGAAAGACTTATCTAAGGAAGATAATGCTGGCTTTAAATGACATGACATGCTCTTTGGAATGGACGCCTGACTTTTCATGAGCTTGTGTTTCCCTCAACCAGAACGGATCTGTGATTCCAAACCTGGTGGAACTTTGCCGAAACCTCCTTGGGTGGGGTCACTCTTTCGGCCAACACCGCCCTTTGCGGGTTTTCGCCAGCTGACCTCTCTCATTTCTCTTCCTGTCATCGCTTGATAGCACTCTTTGTGAGTTTTTACTAAACAAGCTCTCTCATTTTGGTTTCTCTACTCCCGTCGCCTCGTGGTGCCCGAAGGTTTTCACCGACGAGACTCTCTCATTTTATCTCTCTCAATTCAGAGTGTGCCGGTCTCCATTTGTGACGCTTATTGGTTTCCCACTATCTTTGGTAATTGATCTGAAGGCTTGTGCTTGGTAAAGAGAGGTAGATGATACTAACTTCTAAACTGCTCGACGTGCCCCGGTTTCAATTTCAGGGTGAATGGGATTTTATTGTTGGTGTGACTGAACCTCAGGGAGAGGCTGCCTACGTATCCTTTCGGAATCAAGTCAAACGTAGTTCAGGCCTCAATTAATGTTTTGTTTTATTTTTTGTTTTATTTTTTTTTTATTTTTTTTTGTAAGCGGCTCAAAGGTTTGTAGAGAGAATTGGGTAGTGTTTGGGGAGTAATGGGGAATAAAACCTTCGTCATTTCGAATGCGTCAAGACTACTGGAGTATAATTCAGACGTAGTATCTCTTGACTGCATCCGCATTTACTACTGTGTCGGGGTCATTTCCTTCGATATCACCTAAATACAATGCTCCTCTCGGCAATATCTTCCTTATGATGTATGGGCCTTTCCAATTTGGAGCAAACTTCCCTTTTGCTTCCTCATGATGCGGCAGAATACGCCTCAGTACCAGCTGACCTATTTCGAAATTCCTGGGTCGGACTTTCTTGTTGTCAGCACGGGCCATTCTTCGTTGGTACAACTGTCCGTGACAAACCGCGGCCATTCGTTTTTCATCAATCAAAATCAATTGCTCTAACCGAGTCTTGACCCACTCGCTGTCTTCGATTTCTGCTTCGACAATGGTTCGAAGCGAAGGAATTTCTACCTCTGCCAGTATTACAGCCTCGGTCCCATAAACCAAAAGATAAGGAGTCGCTCCTACTGATGTGCGTACCGTAGTGCGATACCCCAACAATGCAAATTGTAACTGCTCATGCCACTGTCGGGAACTTTGGATCGTTTTCCTCAAAATTTTCTTGATGTTTTTGGTCGCCGCTTCCACAACACCATTGGCTTTCGGCCGATAAGGAGTAGAATTCCTATGCGTTATCTTGAATTGCTCGCATACATCTCCCATCAAGTGACTGTTCAAGTTTGCTGCGTTATCTGTAATGATAGTCGCAGGAATACCGAAACGACAGATAAGATTTGAGTGTACAAAATCCACTACAGCTTTTTTAGTGACCGACTTGAGAGTGACAGCTTCTACCCATTTTGTGAAGTAATCGATGGCAACCAGTATAAACCTGTGTCCATTCGAAGCCTTTGGTTCGATTGGTCCAATGACGTCCATGCCCCAGGCGACAAATGGCCAAGGTGCAGACATGGGATGCAGCTCCGTGGGAGGTGCATGAATCAAATCACCGTGCACCTGACACTGATGACACTTCCGAACGAAGCTAAAGCAATCCTTTTCCATGGTCATCCAGTAATAACCTGCTCGAAGGATTTTCTTTGCTAAGACATACCCGTTCATGTGAGGTCCGCACACACCTGCGTGTACTTCGTGCATGATCTTTCTTGCCTCCTCGATATCGACACATCTTAGAAGATTGAGGTCCGGGGTCCTCTTATACAACAATTCACCGCTCAGAAAGAAACCACTTGCATGTCGCCTAATGGTCCTCTTTTGATCTCCAGTAGCGTGCTCGGGGTATTCTTGTGTCTTCAGGAACCTCTTGATGTCATGGTACCAAGGCTGCGTATTTGATCCCGCCTCGATTACATTGCAGTAACCGTGTCTTTCCTTGATTTGGATTTCCAAAGGATCGACGTGGGCGTTGCCCGGGTAGGGTAGCATTGAAGCCAAAGTAGCAAGTGCATCTGCCAGTTCATTGTGACACCTCGGGATATACCTGAACTCTATTGATGTAAAGCGCTTACCGAGGTCCTCCACATGCTGTCGGTAAGGGATAAGTTTGACATCCCGAGTTTCCCATTCGCCTTGGGCTTGCCGGATAATCAGGTCAGAATCTCCCATAATCAGTAAGTCTTCGACATCCTGATCGATTGCCATATGCATGCCCATGATGCAGGCTTCATACTCAGCTGTATTATTTGTGCAAAAGAAACGAAGTCTAGCTGTGGCGGGATAATGCTGACCAGAAGGCGAGATCAAAATTGCCCCAATCCCTACACCCTTGGCGTTCACGGCTCCATCAAAGAACATCTTCCAAACATGAGCTTCCTCCGAGACCACTTCTACGGTGTTTACTTCTTCATCTGGAAAGTAGGTATCCAATGGCTGGTATTCCTCATCGACCGGATTTTCGGCCAAATGATCTGCTAGCGCCTGGGCTTTCATTGTCGTGCGAGTGACATAGACTATGTCGAATTCCGTAAGCAAGATTTGCCATTTAGCCAGTCTCCCAGTAGGCATTGGTTTCTGAAATATATACTTCAAAGGATCCAACCTGCTTATGAGGAACGTAGTGTGGGCTTGGAGATAATGTCTCAGCTTTTGAGCAACCCACGTGAGAGCGCAGCATGTCCTTTCCAGCAGAGTGTATTTGGCCTCGTAGCCGGTGAATTTCTTGCTCAAGTAGTAGATTGCTTGCTCCTTTTTTCTAGTTATGTCGTGTTGCCCGAGGACGCAACCGAAAGAGTTCTCCAAGACTGTTAGATACAAGAAAAGTGGCCTCTCTGGTTCTGGAGGGACCAAGACTGGGGGATTCGAAAGGTATTCTTTGACTTTATCAAAGGCTTCTTGACATTCAGTTGTCCATTTAATCGCCACATCTTTCCTTAACAGCTTGAATATGAGCTCACACGTGCTTGTCAGCTGGGCAATAAACCGACTGATGTTGTTCAACCTGCCCAACAGACTCATCACGTCTTTCTTTGTTCTCGGGGGAGGCAAATCTCTGATGGATTTTATCTTAGTTGGATCTAGCTCGATACCTCTCCTGCTTACGATGAAGCCCAAAAGTTTGCCTGACGGAACTCCGAAAGCACATTTGGCTGGGTTCAGCTTCAAGTCATACTTCCTTAATCTCTCGAAGAATTTCCTCAAGTCTTGGATGTGATTATCCTGCGTCCTGGACTTGACTATCACGTCGTCCACGTACACCTCTATTTCCTGATGCATCATGTCATGGAAAATGGCAGTCATGGCCCTCATGTAAGTAGCCCCAGCATTCTTCAAACCAAATGGCATGACCCGGTAACAGTAGGTGCCCCAAGGCGTGGTGAAGGCAGTTTTCTCGGCGTCTTCTTCATCCATCAATACCTGATGATACCCAGCGTAACAATCTACGAAAGATTGTATCTCGTGTTTGGCGCAATTATCAACGAGGATGTGGATGTTGGGCAGCGGGAAATTATCTTTAGGACTTGCTCTGTTCAGATCTCGGTAATCTACACATACCCGAGTTTTCCCGTCCTTTTTTGGTACTGGAACCACATTCGCCAACCATGTTGTATATTGGACTACCCGAATCACTCCCGTTTTCAGTTGTTTGGTGATCTCCTCTTTAATCTTGTCACTGACCTCAGTTTTGAACTTTCGTTGCTTTTGTTGAACTGGAGGACAATCAGGATGAATCGGCAATTTATGAACCACTAGATCAACACCTAGTCCCGGCATGTCATCATATGACCAAGCAAACACGTCTTTAAATTCAAAAAGAAGTTGAATTATCGCCTCTCGCGTTTTCTTGTCCGTGTGAATGCTTATCTTGGTCTCCCGGATTTCTTCCGGGGTTCCTAAATTTACCGGTTCAGTGTCATTCAGATTTGGCTTAGGTTTATTCTCGAAATATTCCAACTCTCGGTTTATCTCCCTAAAAGCTTCTTCCGCATCATATTCTGGTTCTGGGTTCATTAATTCGCAGTTAAATAGCTCATTGTGATCTGGGCGTGAAGTCCGCAAGCATGTCATATTTAAAGCCGCATTATTATAACTGAAAAGAAAGATAAAAGGAAAAATAACAAAAATCAGAACAAAAGAAAGAATGGGAAAGCAATGATGATTTTTTTTATTTTCTTTGGAAAGTTGGAAGACAACACTGTTTACAACTTAGGAATTCAAAACAACAATTGAAAGGAAGAAAACGTTCAAGTTATGTCCTGGAGATAACTTGTGACACAGGAAAGGTGGCAGGACAGGTCTACCCGGACTTCCGTCTAGTCGGGAATGGCGTGGCCTCCCAGTTTTGAAGTTGGGCGTTCGGCCCCATGTACATCATCTCAGCAGTGCTTGTGCCTTCACCTGGTTGAACCATGTGGACCTCGTAGAGCATCTCTCTCATCGCCCCACATATCTCCTCGATTTCCTCAGCTGTGAAGACCTCATCATCTTCTTCTTCAACGTACCTTGGCCTGATGAAAGTTGCATATAAATCCGGCAGTGGTCAAGGTAACTTCCAACCCTCATTTTTCCTTTTCTTTGCCCACTCTTCGTCTGCTGGAGTAGGTTTGAAACCTAGTCCAAAAGGTTTCTTGGTGACTGGCAAGGTAATGGGTTCTGTTATTCCCTGAAGGGTTCGTCCAAGCCCCTTCCCTGGCCTAAATCCGTGCCGGATCATCTCTTTGGCCACCATAACCGAGGCGTTAGACAAGAAAGGCTGGGGGCAGGGTATTCCCTCTTCGTGCTGCTCTGCCAGTACAATCTCGAAAGCTTGATAGACCGTATGTTCGCTCCCTTCTCTCGGTTCAAGATATGGGATGGATGGGTCCCGATAGATAGCATGCTCGTCTTCCCCATGGACCACGATCTCTCGGTCTTCGTACTCGAACTTCACCATCTGGTGAAGAGTGGAAGGCACAGCTCCTGCCGCATGGATCCAAGGTCTGCCGAGGAGGAAATTGTAGGATGTATCCATGTCGAGCACCTGGAAGGTTACTTCAAACTCGACTGGTCCTATGACCAACAACAGGTCTATTTCCCCCATGGTATCTCTCTTGATGCCGTCGAAAGCCCTTACACAGACATTGTTGGGTCGGATTCTTCCGGTCCCAATTTCCATTCTTTGTAGCGTGGAGAGCGGGCAAATGTCAACACCTGATCCCCCATCCAACATTACCCGCTTGACATAGTAGTCCTCGCATTTAACTGTTAGATGCAAGGCCTTGTTGTGTGCCGCTCCTTCTGGGGGTAAATCGTTTTTGCTGAAAGAGATTTGGTTGACGGCGAAGAATCTTTCTGTCATCCGCTCTAATTGCTCTACCGAGGTTTCAACTGGCACATATGCTTCATTCAGGGTCTTTAGTAAGATCTTTTGATGCTCGGTCGATCTCATTAACAATGACAGCATGGACATTTGCTCGGGGTACTTGCGCAGTTGATCTATCACTTCGTAATCCGGCATTTTCATTCATTGGAAGAACACTTCCGCTTCTTCGACACTTACGGGCTTCTTTGGCGGGAAGCGCCTTTGTGTGGCGTTGTTCAGTTCTTGGGTATTTGAATACCTTCCAATGAAAGTGTTTTCTGGAAGTTCTCCCATGACCTCTTTACCTTTGTACATTACCAAAGTCTTTTGGTAATTCCATGGCACTGTGGACGGGTTGGTCATTGGCTTTTGTGGCACGCGTTCGATAACCACTGGCTCATTCAGCCGAGGTGGTTGAATCGTCCCCCGGACCACATGGGCCCCTTTCGGCACGTACATAGGTTTTGTCTTTTTGATTCCGAAGTTCTGCGTCTTCTCAGCTCGACCTCGTGGTACGTAAAGAATTCCATCCTTTACCGGCACCACTTTCTTCTCCACCTTCTTTTCAGGCTCGCTCTTTATAGCCTTGGCCTCCTCCCCCTTTTCTGGTTTCTGGTCTGTTTCAAGCCTTTTCCCTGTGTCGACAATGGCAATTATAGCTTTCAAAGCAGGGTCGAATTCTTTGTCTTCGCAAATCATTCCGATCAGCGGCCCATTATTGTGAGCAAGTAATGGATTGTTAGTTACATTCGGGATCTCTTCGTCCCTTAGCACTATTTTCCCTTGCTCTATCAAATTCTCGACCACTCTTTTCAACGACCAACAGTCATTTGTATCGTGTCCCTCGGCCCCTGAATGATAGGCGCATCTGACTCCAGCTTTGTAAGAAGGTGACGTTGGGTTTTGCCTCGTTTGAGGGATTGGTTGTAAGAAACCCAACTGGACTAGCTTCGGGAACAAAGTAGAGTATTGTTCACCGATGGGCGTGAAAGTCCTCCTTCGAGATGGCTCCTGAGGGCGAAAGTTATTCTGCGGGGGTTGTGGGTTATAGTGGTTACGGTAAGGAGGCTGATTTCTGGGAGGTGGAGCTGGGCCTCGGTTGGATTGTTGTGGTGGATGGGCATAAGGCTGGGCATTCATGACCATATAAGGTTGATGAGCATATGCCAAATTTGAGTGGGGTTAGTAGTGTTGTGGGGTTCTTTCCGGAAAACGGGGCCTGGGATGACGATACTCCCTTGCTTCCGATGCTGCCATAGTCGTTTCTTCTTTTTTCTTCCCTCTTGTCATTCCTCCGGACCCGCTTTGGACGGCCTGGGAGGTTGCCCTTATGGCTTCTTGACTCAGAATCCTACCTGTTTTCAGACCATTTTCCACCATCTCTCCAATCTTGATCGCTTCCGCGAATGGCTTACCCATGGCTGACATCATGTTTTGGAAATAGTCAGACTCTTGAGCCTGGAGAAAGGTAGTGACCATTTCCACTTCATCCATGGGAGGCTTCACTCTTGACGCCTGTTCACGCCACTTAATAGCATATTCTCTGAAGCTTTCTGAAGGTTTCTTCTTCAAATTCGACAGAGAATTTCGGTCTGGCGCAATGTCGATGTTATACTGGAATTGTTTCACAAAATCTCTGGCGAGATCATCCCATATATGCCATCGGGACATTTCCTGGTCCATATACCATTCCGAGGCTATCCCTACTAGACTTTCCCCAAAATATGCCATTAGCAGTTCTTCTTTTCCGCCGGCTCCCCGCAATTGGTTGCAGTATTTCTTAAGATGTGCAATGGGGTCACCGTGCCCATCGTATTTCTCGAACTTTGGGGTCTTGAAACCCGCTGGCAGGTGCACGTGAGGGAACATGCATAGGTCGGCGTAAGAGACGCTCTTCTGTCCGCTCAATCCTTGCATATTCTTCAAACTTTGTTCAAGGCTTCTCATTCTCTTGGCAATCTCATTTTGTTCTGCAATTCTGGGGTTCTGATCCTGCCCGGGTGCAAGCTCGCACTGAGGCGGTAGAGGATTAGTGCTGGTAGCGAATCTAGTTGGTTCCATTGAGAACGATGGTGCTTGGAATGTAAAAGAGGATGAGTCAAAGCTTGGCTTGTACGTGGCAGGCTGTGCCGTAATCGGGCAAGGCGATGCAGTAAAGATGTTCATGCTTGCATCAGTGGATGACATTCGGGGATGAGGCTCAGAAGGCGATCCAGCAGAGAAGGCTGAGGTGGCTGGGTACCCGAATGGGGTAGCAGGATAATTTATGGGGACATTAGAAGTCCCACTTGACCTGGAGAATAATTCAGGGAATCCGGGGACGACACTTGGCGGCTCTTTCCCATTATTCCAGTCGTCCAGCATTTCCAACATGCGGAGCCGTAGGATTCTATTTTCCTCCGCAGTTGCGGATTCAGGTGTGAGGACGGCTGAGATCGAGCTCTCCTCGGAAACAGGGATTGTTTGCAATGGAATTTCTGAAGACATTTCCACACTTCCTTTTGACCTGGTGAAGTAAGTGTGAGTACTGCTTCTGGTCCTAACAACAGGTAGTTGAACACTTCTCCTTGACCTCGTGAAGTATGAGTGTGAGGCCAGACTTTCACCAAACCAACAGTCTTTTCAAAAACCCTGATACTCAACGACAAACGCACGGTTAATTTGCAGCAAATAACAGATAGTTAATCTCACGTTGGGCATGATGCACCTATACAGTTAAGTGGATTACTATATGTTTGCTACGAGAGCATGTGTCATTCCGGCATTTTTCCTCTTATTAGTTTTTCCCCTTTTTTTTCTTTTTTTTTTATTATTATTATTTTTTTCTTTATTTTGCAGTAAAAGAAATGTGACCGGATCCGATGAGGATTGCCTACGTATCACGATGCCTACGTGAATCAGATCATTACGTAGTTCGAAAAACACAAATGAGCGTAAAAGAAGCAACCTCTTTATTGTTGAAATGGTCTATTACAAACTACATTTTGCAAAAGAAAGAGCAAACTTTGAAAATAAACCTAGACTCAAAATAGACTAAAAATCACCCTGATGGGAAAAACAGGCAGAAGATGCTAAGATGCAGGCTTGACTTATGAGTGCATTATGGTTTTGAAAATTGGTGTCCGCGGGGCATCGTTCGGCCTCGCCGCGGTCCTAGGCGTGAGATCCCTTTCAAGTTGCTCCAGCTCGTGCATAGTCTGCTTGACATAACCCATCACTGCCGAGAGGATGGTAACGCTGGACATGTTCTCACATCGTAGACATCGTCTGGTGATGGCATGGGCAATGGCCTTGATCCTATCTCTGGTTCTCTACGAGTAGGCGTTTTATCTGATCGCAGCATATCTTGAATACCTGAGCATCCTGTATATGCTGATGCTTCAGTCGCCGTACTTCCAACTTCATCTAGGCTATTGAGTCGTACCAGTATCTGCTCTCAATTTGGAAATCCTTGGCCTGATTAACTGCTTTGATCTCAAGTGCAGCCATCTCTCTCTTTATTTTAGCAACAGTTTTCTCGTGGTCGCCTTCCAATTGATTCAGGTATCGACGATGCTTATCTGCTCTTGTATCCCACTGTGCCCTGAGCTCTGCTATGACGTTCTTAGATTTCTCCAAACCATCTTGTCATTCCCTGATTTCACTTTTTAGCCTTTTTATCATCTGCTCGTTTGATCGACGCCTTGGCTGTTTATCCGCATCCACCCTGATCTGTTTGATCTGGGCTCTGAGCATTTCGTTTTCCTGAATAAAGTTGTTCCGCTCTCCCAGATTGGTAGCATCTTGCACGTTGTGCTCATATTTCAAACTTTCCACTTGTTGCTTTAACCTGCTGATTTCGGCGCAATAGCCTCTTTCCTTTGCTAACCAATCCCACTGCCTTTGCGATGATTCGGTGAAATTCCGGATGTGGGGTCTCTTAGCTGGCCTTTCATGCTCAAGTTCCCTTCTATACCATGCAAGGTAACCTGGCGCCGTCTCTCCTTTGGCTCGATCCCGCACGCAAGTATCTGATTTCAAATATTGACACTCACTCCAGATTTGGCGAATCTTCGCTTCTGGGAATTGTCCGTTAGGACTTATCTCAACTGCTTGAGTGCTAAGATCTTCCTCATGAGGTACTGTCTGGCATCTTCCGAACTGTCTCAAAACTCGGCAGGGTGCGTAAGGTTGAATGCTCTTAAGCCCCATCAGTAAGAAATGAGTTTTAGCTGCCGACATATATAGGATCTCATCAACAGGCAACCATCCTAGCGTCCATTGTATTTGGCTGGCAGTAAGAGCTTGAAAGAACGAGGTCCATGCCAGGACTCCTTTGGGCAAACTGATCTCTTTGGTTCTCGTGTAAGATTCTTCTATGCAAGTCTTTTCCGGGGAACCATGGCTCAAAATCTCGGAATGATGGCAGAGGTGCTCGGTCATCCATATCTGTAGGAGCAAGTTACAACCTTCGAAGAAATTTCCCCCAGCTTTACAAGCTGTAAGAGCTCGAAAGATGTCAGATACCACCATAGGCGCGAGAGTACTGTCACTTTGCGTGAGTAAAGTGCTGACGACCCCGGATATCTTCAAATCAATGTTTCCGTCTTTCCTTGGAAATACCAGAAGGCCCAGGAACATCATCATGAACGCTACCCGTCTGTGCTTGTCCCACTTCTGACGAACTCCTTTGCTGCACAGTTTGTTGATTGGATTATTGAATCCCCCCTCATGACCGTACCTATCATATATGAAGCATGGAGTACAAAATCCGGCTGCCAGATCCGGGTTGTGGACTGTTCTGGGTATCTTCAATGAATCTAGGAACCGATGTACCGTGACAACTCTTGGGGCGACCAAGTATTTTTGCCTCAACGGAAGTTCAGCATTCCCGATGTACCCGGCCATTTCTTCCAAAGTCGGGGTGAGTTCAAAATCAGAGAAATGGAAAACATTGTGCGCCGGGTCCCAGTAGGTAACCAAAGCTCTTATGATATCTCCCCGAGGCTGGATTTCCAACAAACCCACGAGACCTTTCAGATATTTCTTGACCTCATTTTGTCCTTCAACACCTAGATCATTCCACCATAGCCGTAACTTGACAGGGATTTTGGTCATTATTGAAAAATGTTCATTTTGCATCGTGCTCATCCTGCACATTTATTAAGGTGATTTTAACAAAAATGACTTGACTCAAAAATATTTTACAAAGGGGATCAAGTTTTGAACACGGCCTTTAAACACTTTGGGGACGAAGATTTTAAGGCTGTGTGGGTCAACTGGACAAAAATGCTAAGCAAGACCCAAAGGTGGCTGTTTATGCAAAGTCAGCCTTTCGGCGTCCCTTTTTCGGAAACATTCGGCTATTTATGACAAAACAGCATCACCTGACTTATTTATGACTCTTTTAAAAATTGACACATCTTCTTTTTTTCTTTTTTTATTGATTTTGGCTATTTTAGCAAAATGGGGTTGAACCCGACGAGGGTTGCCTACGTATCTCACATCCGGTGAGAATCAAACCGGCGTAGTTCGGGCATATCATGAATAGAGAAAATCAAATAAACCTAGAAATCAAGAATACGTATTTTTATTATATATTTTTTTTTCTTTTGAAAAGAGATAAAGACTAAAGAAAATATATATTTTTTAGGAAATATTCGGACTATTAGTCTGAATTTATAAAAAGGGGTACTGCGAAAGAAACAACATTTTTTTTTGAATTATGAATTTTTCGTTTTTTTTTACTTTTAAATAAAAACCTTCTCTTTTTTTTGATTTTGAAAGTGGTAAAAAGAAAATTTTTATATTATTTTTTTTACTAGCTCAAACTAGAAGACAAATTTGTTTTTATTCTTTTTTTTTTTTAGAAAAATTCCGGCAAGGTTTTGACACTACTTGGACATTGGTTTTATTTTTCCAAAATAAGTAATTATCTCTCTTCTCTTTCCTCAAAGTATTCAAAAGCCGGTCAGCATGCAAGTCCGAAGCAAACAAATGCACAGGTAGCAAGTTGGATGCATCAGGATGGTCTTTTGTCGTTTTGGTACACCTGTCCTAGACAGACCCAACCCCTGTGTTGAGCCTCCAAAGTCAAATGCACATGATGCAAACAAACGTTCCTACTAGGGATCCGGCATGAAGCTGAGTTATTCTAGGTTCGTAACCTGGGTATTTGTTCTAGACTGTGTACCCGAGCGGACAACTCGAGTCGAGGAGGGGGCTACGTACCGGGGACCCGCGAGATCGTCCGGCTTTGTAACTTGTCCGACCTCTTTCTTATTTCAGGTATTGACACTAACAGAATAGGGAGTCTCGACCAGCGAGCTTCTCCCCGGAGGTAAGAAGAGAAGGGTTTCGGCACAGTTTATATACAGTTTAGATAATATCAAAGCGGTAAAAGACAACATTTAGCACGTTTATGCAAAAACATGTAATAAAGATCAGATAATAAAGCCAAATATAACAATTATTCTAAGCTCGAATTCTTGAACCCTGAACCAGTGGTTCTGGGTTACCCCTCCCCAGCAGAGTCGCCAGAGCTGTCACACCTCCCTTTTGCGCACCCGCCCCGAAGGGTTAAATGCGCGAGGGGAGTTTTTTCAATTTAAGTGACAATATTCGAAATGGGATTATTTATTTAATTCAGAGTCGCCACTTGGGAAAGGTTTGGCTTTTGGTGTCCCAAGTCACCGGTTTTTCTTGAATCCCAAATCGAGGAAATTCTCGACTTTTCCAAATGAAGTCTGCGAACCAGAAATTCTATGTAAGGAATTCTGTTGACCCGAGGGAAGGTGTTAGGCACCCTCGAATCCCGTGGTTCTAGCACAGTCGCTTAAATGGTTATAATGGCTAGATATCTGATTTAAATATATGTTATGACTTACGTGCTTTTATTAAGTTTAAATCGCTTTTATTATTATCATTTTATTTTTATAGAATTGCAACGTCGTGAAAATGCATCTCGAACCACGTCACAATCAATGCACCCGTAGTTGTTAACACATTTCGACTCAGTTGAGATCTGGATTCGGGTCACATCAATGTGCACCCGAGTTTAAGAATGTAATTTAATTAAACCGCGCCTAAAGAGTCTAACGCGTTATTATTTTTGGGGAAGGCCATGAAATTCACTAACCGGCCTGTCCTGAATTCTAAATATTTATTACGGCTAGTTATTGAGGGCCCCGCGATTTTGCATTTTTTTTATTTGGCGAGGCTCATCTCTATTTTAGAAAGGATATCCTGAAGTGGCTACATTTCTAAATGCGTTTGCCTCTAAAACTAGAAGAAAAAGGTACACGCTAATTTAATTATATGCTTTGGCCTAATCCGGATTCTTATCAATTTCTGATTAATTATTTACAAAGTGGAGTAAACATTATACTTCATGAAAGAATGCTTTAATTTGACAAAGAAATCACATATGAGCTAACGAAATACAACACTTAATCCGAACAACATCCTTAAGTTGGATTTAAATTAACTTACTTAAACAGGATTAATAGAATTCCTTATTAAAGGATGTTACCGATGATGTTCAAAACTAGTCCTATAAACTGCCTAAAGAAATAGAAACTGGGTGATTCAAAACTGTATTATATTTGGCTAGATTTAACAGCCATTTGCCCCTATCTATTCAAAGCATGCTGAAAGAGTAAGTTTAATTTTAACAATCGTATTAAATAGTTTCACATTCCATTAGTTGTATTTACGTCCTGTATGCTACTAAACGAATCAAATACCGCAGTTTCAGATCAACCTAAACTTTAATTAAGTACAAACTTACTAATGTATTCTCTACTAGACTAACAAACTAAAATTTACACAGCTTGACAATAGTTATAAAATTTGTAAGCGAAGCAACAGATGATTATAATCCCTTCAGATCTTTCGATTCAATCTTTCATTGCGACATCAGTTACATCAGACAAATTCGAAATGTGTACCTGAGGAGATGCTCACAATGAAATAAGCAGGGGAGTCAGTTGAGCAGCAATGTAAACGAAACAGCAGCAGTAACAGATGAACAACAGCAGGACAAATTCCAATGCAAGATGCAATTATAGACGAAGAAAGAGGCAGCAAAATGACAGCAACAAGCAGGGGAGTAGAATCAGAATTCAGACAAACCAATTCCAAGAGAATCAACCAATGCAAACCAACCGATAAACTCAGCTGACATTTGAAAGAAAACAGAACTGACTGAACAGGTTGAACAAACTGGGAATCGAACAAAACAGCAGGAAGAAGAAAACAGTTTCTGCTTTCTGTATATCCCTCTCCCTATCTCCTTTCTTTCCAAAATCCAAATGTCAATCTTCAGTTTTGAAACTATACTTGAGTTATCAAAAGAAAACTTTTCCAGTTTTCTGTTTTTCAGAACTCAACTCTCAATATTCAATCTCAGTTTTTTATGTGTATATCCCTCTTTCTGTATGTGTGTATCTCTTTCTCAGAACTTCAACTCTCCTTCTTCTTAGTTCTCTCTGTCTGTCTGTCTGTCTGTGTTAATATGTATGTCCCCAGCCCTCTCCTCTCAGATCTATCTCCTCTGCTTTTACTGATGGAAGTCCTGCCCTTTTATAAGCCTTAACATCAGCCCTTTAACAGCCTGTTAGACCAAAAGCACACCCCTCCCATGTGCTATCTCTTTTCAGTTTTCACTTAGCTATTTAAGTATTAACCCCCCCCCATCACATTCCCTGGCAGACTTACTCTTTTAAATGAGGTTTAATACTTCTTAAATTAAAGCAGGGTAATGGGCAGCAGAATATATCTGACAGCATATGCTGTCAAACTATTTTTAAATCAAAAAGCCCTTTATGCAGGAACCAGGTTGTGCACAAATGCACCTGTGGTGCACAAATGCACATGTTGTGCACAAGTGCACATGCCCTCCAATTCAGAACTGTAACTAAACAAAACATTCCTTTGGCATTTCTGATTCAAATTAACAACTATAAGTAAACAAACTCAGTTCCTAATTGATTCAAGCAAATGCTTAGCAGAAGTAAGTCGATTTGTTATTGTTCGGACAACTGAAACTAATTGACGGCATATGTCGACTCGACTATACTAGTTATAACACATACAATCGAAACCAAAATCAGACATTTAACAGTATAGGACACATGATTCGAATTGTACTGACTAAGCAAAATTGTACTCGAGGAATCAGTTAGTCAGTTCAAATTTGAAAATCAGCTAATTGCACAACACATACATACATACACATTATCAGAACAAATAGAAGAAGGACTCAAGACATCGAGGTTTAGGCAAAGTGGACAGGACACAAGTGATAAAATTCGAAACACAAATTTCACAACAACATGAACAGCCTTTTGAACAAACATGGACTAACAGAATAAAGAAAAGAAAGCAAAACTCACCTTAAATCCCGAAAAATCAAAAGCCTTAACTTGGACTCGAACAGACCTTTCTTAAGGCTGAACGGACTTTAATCGAAGTGTTTCTCAGTCCATTAGACCTTAATCTCTTCGGCTTGAACAAGATACGGACTAGTGACGAGGAACCCTAAGGTTCCAAAAATTAGATCCGGGATTCATGCTTCCCTGGTCAGATTCGGACCAAACCAAGCATGGTTTGGTCACGAGGGGGGTCTGGGGAGTGTCTGGTGTGAAACTGGGGTTAAACGGTGTAAGTCAAGTTCCGACTCGAATCTTCAAACGAAGATTCGAGAAGGTGGGAAGGGATTCGAGTTAAGTGGTTAACAGATCCATGTTCAGGATGGCAAGGGGGTTCTATGGTGTTAAGGGTGGGGTCACCGGCGTCCATGCCGCCGGCTTTCATGGTGAAGAATACAGGGGCGGCTAGGGTTTTGGAGGGGAAGGGGGCGAGGACGAAGGTGACCTAAGGCTGGGGTTCGGATAGGGGGGCAGGGTAAGGTTATGGGTTTATATAGTTAGTGAGGGGTTGATTCCTAACCGTTGGATGGGGTGCGATGAAGGGTCAGGATCTCTTGGCTGATGGGGGACGGTGTCGTTTCATCTTTAGAGGGTTTGGGTCGGTCCGGGTGGAAACGGGTCGGGGTCATCAGTTGGTTATGGGGAAGTGATCTTGGCCGTTGATCATTCAGAGATCAACGGCTCAGATCAGACTCAACCATTACGACGTCGTTTGGACGTCCTTGGTGTCAGCTGGACTGGACTGGGTTGCACAGGGATTTTGGGTTTGAGTTGGGCCTCGAATTAGAATGAAGTAGGCCCAAAACTGATTTCAGCCCAATTTTGCACTCTCTTTTTATTATTATTATTTTATTATTATATATATATTTTATTTTAAAACAAAAACCTAAGTAAATCAAATTAAAATTAAATAGACACTTAATACAATTATTTGCACACACATATTAAAATATTTGAAACAGGTAAAAATCAAACAAAACAAAACAAAAAAATCACGGACAAAGATGCCTATTTATGGTTTTCTTATTTAACAACCGGATTACGGTTCCAATTACGCATGACACATCATTTTTGTATTTTGTTTTAATAAGATAAAAATGGGCAAAAATATCATAAATAATTAACAAAGTGCCATGTAAAATTCAAAAATTGTACAATAGGACGAATTATTATTATTATTTTATTTCTTTTGGAGCGATTGTCACGTAAAACAAAAATCACGTGCTCACAGTGAGGAACATGCCCCAAACTCCTATGTTACAATGTTGCAGATTGAGTCATAGTAGCAGCCAATGGTTGTGGTATCTTATTCTTTATGTTGTTTCTCCAATAGTATAAGTCATTGTGCATTCTACCAGTCCCTTTCAACATTCCAGTGTGAAGGTCCTGCATTAGGAAAAAATCAGGATAGAAAGACATGAAATACTGTAATTATCTGGTTAGCTTTGCCACTGACAACAAGCTAAACTTGAAGTCTGGTACACACAACACATCATTGATGCCCTCTTGTACCAATATACATTTACCAATATAATTAATAGGCAACTATTTTCTATAAGGTAAATGTACTAATGAGCCTTGCTTAGCATAGTCATTCAAATCAAATAACATTTCAGGAGTAGATACCATATGATATGTAGCTCTTGTATCTACTATCCAACTATGCATAGTTTTATTAGCCAGAAAAGAATAAATAGTACCTGCCATATTGGATGATATTTCTGGAATATTATCTTTACTGAGCATCTATAGGATTTGACTATATTGTTCCAAAGTAAATGTCACAATGACACCACCGGTAGATCTTTGAGACTGTCCCTGAGATTTTGCATTTTACAATTGCATAATATTATGAATCCATTGCCTTTGCACCTGCATATGGTTGTTGTTTCCATGTGTTATGCCTGCATAAAATTCCCAAAAGCTGCAGATAATTTACCCTGCATTGTAGCTTTCTTTAGCTTGATTTGTCAACCCTCTATATTGTGTGGCATGTGCTCTTTGATGTGAATTACCAACAACTGTTCCTTGGTGACTAATAGGTGCTCCTTGATAAGCAGTAGGTGCTCCTTGTTTCCTTCTGCCTTTAAAGTCTACTATATAGCCAATGAGTTAGTAACAATTTTCCTTACTATGTCCTTTCATCTTGCAATATTTACAAAATATATTGTAATTCTTTTTATTATTCTGGACTGAACCTCCCTTTACTGCTGACCTCCATAATCTTGTAATGTTATTTTCCTCAGCTATTGAGCTCATCCCAATGTGTAATAAGGTTCCTGATGTAGTCTTATGACTTTCATCCTCAATAATTAGAGCATAAACCTAATTCAAAGTAGGTTCCACTGATTTCATTAGAATTTGCCTTCTAGCTTGGACATAGAAATCATTCAGTCCACTTAAAAATTGTATTAACCTCTGTCCGCTAAAGATGATTTGCATATTCCTTTGAGTTTGTTGAGGGTATCATTGCATCATACTCAGCCTAGAGCTCTTTCAATTTCATAAAATACATGGATACTGAATATGTTCCTTGGAAAATTATAGCAATTTCTCTATGCAATTGAAAAATCCTCATTTTATTCACCTTATGAAACCTCTACATTAGATCTTCCCATACTAGGTGAGCATTAGAAGCATACACGATTCCACTAAGTAAATCTGGAGATATTGTTTTCATAATCTATGAGAGCACAATCGCATTACAAGTCTCCCGGTCTTCATGCTCCTCTGACCTAAACTGATCCTTAGTGTATGTGTCATTGACAAACCTTAGCTTTAGTTTGGTCTGAATTGCAATTCTCATCGAACTCCGCTATAATCCGTATTTCTCAGATCTTGTGAGTTGGACTGGAATCAACACCGAGCTTGGAGTATGTGAGGGATATACGAACAGAGGATGAGTATGGTCAATTTACTCCGTCTCCATTGTCGATCTGATGTTTTCGTGGGAAGGAGATGAAGTTTCGTTCATATGAACTCAGAGGAGAATTTGACGAGAGTAATGATCGCACAAAGCTCTGATACCATGTCAAATATCCGACATGGATGCTTCTGGATTGAGCTAAGATAGAATAGAGCTTAGAGAGGAAAAGAGAAAAGATGAGGAATATTTTTACCGTTGTATTGATTAACCGCCTATACACATACATATACAGGATAAAACTAAATGACTCTAACTAACTCCTAATTGTATAATTACCAACTAATCTAACAGACTATTTGCCAGCTAAGTACCAGATGGCTTCCTTATTCATGTGACACATATAACAATATTTGTATATTATAATTCATCTTATTAAATTAAAATAAAAAGTTTAAAGTTAAATTATTTGTAAGTATAGAAAAGTATTATTCTTCTTTGTATAAACAAAAAGGTAGTCCGATGTACTAAGCTAACGTTATGCTCGGGTTCCGAGGAAGGCCCGAACCACAAGGGTATATTGTATGCTGTCTTATCCTATATTTTCTACAAGAGGTTGTTTCCACGGCCTAAATCCATGACCTCTTGGTCATATGGCAACAATTTAACCAATTACGCCAAGACTCCCCTTCTTTTTGTATAGGCTTGGAAAGTAATTGCATAATTAGAATAGAGGGAATAACGTTTATACATTGATAATACAAAAATAACTTATATGAACGCTGCTATTTGCTCAAATAACCTGTAGCTACTACATTACATATCTAGTTGCTCCCGAGGACCATTATATTATAGTAAAATAAAAGGTTAAAACTTAAATAGTTTTGAAATAAAAATGTATCATTCCTTTTTAAATGAAGTGACAGGGATAATGTTCCATACATATTAGCTTTCTCAGACTTAACTTGTTATATTACATTGACAGGGATGACTTTTAGCTCGCGTTAGATATTATTTATATTCAGTAGCCGAAAAAATATATAAAGTTTGTATAATTATTGTATATAACATACAAAATGATATATATTAGTTATTATTTTGACAACAGCTATACAGTGTCATTTTTTCTATATAGCGGTGTCAATTTGAGACCGCCCAAGGTTGGGTTGCTCATTGACCCGCTTATTTGTTAAACTTAGTACATTTTGACCAAGTCCATCTTAGCCCATTTAAAGTTGGACTGATTTTTAGCCCAAATTAATCCATGGGTAACTTTGCTAAAATATCTTTAAAATGAATCTTTTAATTTGACATGTTATAAATGACCATAACAAAAGAGGAAAAAATCTTATTAGGTAATTAAACAATTCACAAGAAAATAACATACATTAATTAAAGTTTAGTGAGTGTCACGACCGGATTTTTCACCTTCGGGAGTCGTGATGGCTCTTACTAATGTGAGCTAGGCAAGCCAATTATTTGAACTAATTACTTAATTATCCATTTTATATTCTTTAACAGTTTTAAAGCAGTAACATATAAACAGCGAAAATTAAAATAAGCGGAAGAAATGCAGTAAATTAGTTGAATCTATGTCTAATACAACTGTTTGAACCTCAACCACCAAGAACTGGTGTCACAGTACCACAGACGATCTAAGAATACTACATACAAGGTCTGAAAATAAACAATACACTGTTTCCGAATTAAGGAAATGAAACAGGAATAAAAGGGATAGAGGGAGACACCAGGGCCTGCGGACGCCTGCAGGTCTACCTTGGATCTCCGCGTGGACTGAAGGCAGCCACCCAATCTACGGTCCAAAAGCTACTCCGGGATCTTCACACAGTGCAGAGTGTAGTATCAGTACTACCGACCACATATGCTGGTAAGTGCCTAGCCTAACCTCGGTGAAGTAGTGACGAGGCTAGGACCAGACTACCAGATAAATCTGTGCAATTCAACTATATACAGCGGAAAAGAAGAACAGAAATAAACAGTCAAGTATGGGAGGGGGAAACATGCTGCGGGGGAACATCAATTAAGAATAGCAAGACAGTGCGTAAATAAGAGGAACACCAAATCTCATTGTTGATACCTAATTTTTTCATATATATTTTTATATGCAAAATACTTTCAAAATAGAATATGTATACATATATAAGTATGTCCAAATATTTTATTATTTTTTCTTAATTTTTAAAGATTTTTAAATCAATCTATTGCCCTATTTTATCCATAAAAAATCCAATAATTATTCCCAAAATTATCATTTTGGTAATTCATTTATTGAATCCTCATATTTATGCTAAACTATAGCTATTATAATTTTTGAATACTTTTACAAATTTATTTGGTATTTTTTAAACTAAATTGCATATAATTGCAATTTTAGCCTCTTTTAGGATTAATTACGTTTATATTCATAAAAATTAGGTCTGGTATTTTTAAATAGTTAACTATGTGTTATAAATCATTTTTTTCATAAATTAATTTATTATTTTTTACAAATCGAATAGAGAAAATTGGCTATTTAAATGTTAGCCCAATTTTATTTCAATTATAGCCAACTTCTAACCCCAATTAGACCCAATTCAAACCCAATTACCCCGGCCCAAATCCGTTCATACCCAACCCCCTAACCCAATTAAACCAACCCATACCCGGATCCCCACTTAACCTCTTTAATCCCAGCCGTTGATCACTTAGATCAACGACTCCCGTCCCTCCTTTCCTAATTAAACCCAAAAGACCCCCCAAACCCTTTTATTATTCACACTCCGCCGCCTCTGAATCCCCTTCTCTCAATCCTCTCTCAAATCCTAGCCGCCGCCCTCAACTACAATCCTAAAACCTCATAAATTCCAAGGTCATCGGAGGCCTGTATCCACCTCTCATGGCTTCTACGTATTCGATTGTTATGGTTTCAAGGTTAGATCTTGAAAGAGCTTGGTCCAAACCTTGGTCGATTTCAGTTTATGGCTGTTCTCCAGTCGTTTTTGACCTTTCTCCGGCTAGTCATGGCTATTCGAGTCTGACTCTTGACTCTCATGCTTAGATCGATGGTTTTCAAAGCCTTTCTCACCACTTGGGCTTCTACGTGTTCGATTGTTATGGTTTCAATGCTAGATCTTGAAAGAGCTTGGTCCAGACCTTGGCCGATTTTAGTTTATGGCTGTTCTCCGATCGTTTTTTACCTTTCTCCGGCTAGCCATGGCTATTCGAGTCTGACTCTTGACTCTCCTGCTTAGATCGATGGTTTTCAAAGCCTTTCTCACCACTTGGGGTTCTTCTGAAACCCTAACCTTTAAGGTTCTCTCGATTTCTCTTAGATCTATTTCAGATCTGTGTCTGCTCTGAACTTTTAAGCACTTTTCTCGAAGATTCTTTTAAAACTCCGCTTTCAAAACTCCTTATCCTTCTGATTAAGGTTCTGTTAAGTTATTTCAAAACCTTTCTTTGATTTCTGATATGTTTTGCTGTGTTTGCTCGTATTATCCTTCTGCCTGAGTTTGCATGTAAAACCCCTAATTTCTTTTAACTATTTATTAAATGAATGACTGTTTGACTGAGTTTTGTCCAATCTGTCTATTTATCCTCTTTTTAAAACCCTTCTATTGTTGAAAATATTATGGTTTTGGGTCTGAGACTATTCGTTAAGTGCAGAAGTTCTTTTCAAAATCTCTTGTTCCTGTGATTCTTCTGATTCTGGGTTTCTATCTTCTCTTTAACTCGCCTATGTTGAAAGCCCTAATTTTTAGGGGGTTCTTTGTTTGGTTTTGTGTATCAGCATGATTGGCCGGTTCTCGTTTTTGAGTTTGTCTGATTCTTCGTGACTATCTTGCCTTGATTTGTTTCTACTCAGTTTCTTAGCCTAAAAACATTACACTGATTCTACGTGCTTGTGTTCATCTTGACTATTCGAAACTTGCCTCTTTCTCATCGAATCATTATTATTTGACTCATGTTTGCTAGGTTTCTATTTCGACTCTTGACCGTCTGTGTCTTACTTTATTTATATGCAAAATATTGACACATGACTTTCTCTTTGATTGATTCTGATTCCCCCGTTTCTTGGTCTAATTTGAACACTTTCCTTTAGACCTTCGATCCCTACTTTTCTACTCAATCAGATTGATTCCCTTACCTTGGCTGCTTGATTCTTATTGTCTATTTCCCTAATTAGAGTTTTTCTGAACCTAGCCCTAATGGTTTACTCTATGCCTAATATGTTCGAATTATTTCCTTGCCTACACATTGTCGCGCCCCCTTATTCTCGCGAAATTGGGTTCATGACACTTGGGAGGGCAACTCATTCCCTTTTGGGAATTGGGTTTGAATTTGAAGAGTCGCCACCTAATGATTAGGGTGCATTAGGACACCAAGAGAGTTTGATTTGAGTAACCAGAGATAGGGTAAGGGCTTAAAATTATCCTAAGGGGAAGGGGTTAGGCACCCCTCAGGATCCACTAGTGTGGTTCTCGGCCAGACTATTGTTGTAAACTTGGGTGTAAATAACTCGTAAACAAATAAAGTTTCAAATAAGAGGGTTTTCACATAAGGATTTATAAACAAATAAAGTTGGAAAGAACTAAAAGAAAGCCGATTTTTCTAAAAACAAAGTTTGAAATTCTTTAAAAGAGATAAGAAATAAAGGAAAGGAGGTCGTAGGTTTATTACTAATATGGATCACCCCACATAATGCCCGATAATTTAGCATGTCTTGCACGTACTGTTTAGGGTCTGATTAAATACTGAATGTGAAAGAACTTAGAGGTTGAAGCAGACTGATTTATTACATATTTCAAATAAGAAGTCCGAATCTGGTTTGCCTGTTGGTTGTAGTTAATAGAACAGATTCAGTTTATAACTTTTATCATAAGGCTTGACTAAGTGTCGGACAAAGATCCTATAGGCATGGTATCTATTGAATTCAGGAAAGCCATGAAATAATATGGTCTAAAAAATTAAACTGAGTACATGCTGGTAAAAAAAAGCACACTTTAACGAAAGTTATAGGCTCTGAAACTAGTGATACTCATTATTACTGATTTTAGTTCTGTGGGTGAATGAAACGATTCGGATTAGATTAATATCTCCTATAGACATGCTTTCTACGTGTAATTGATTTTAAGCCTTTTATGGTAAAAAATGCAAAAACATGATATCTAGGTGCTGAATTTGTTTTAAGACAATGGACATGCTTTCTATATGCATTTGAATGTGCAGAATTCGAAAACCTATAGACATGGTATCTATATGTGAATGCAGAATTCAGAATTCCTATAGACATGGTATCTATGTGAGAATGCAGAATTCAGAATTCCTATAGATATGGTATCTACCCTTTTTGCATACATAATTACCCGCCCTTTTTAATCAGCCCCAAATATTTATTACAAAATTATTATAGCCCAGAATAAAGTAAAAGAATACATTAGAAATTAAAAGTACAACCAAGGAGAGCCTAATTCAGACTTCATGTCTGAAATATGAGGTAAACCAACTCCAAGAGATTCATGATCCAAAGCCTTTCTCCCATTTGAGTGTGTTAGAGTTCCTTAAGAGTCTCAAATGAACTCCGGGCAGTGCTCACACCCAAACATGTTACCAGATTAAGACAAGTGCGATATAGAAAGGCCAGCCCTCAAGTGTCCAAGTTTAGAGGGAACTCAAGGTCCCAAGGCAGGGCTCACAAGAGAGGGGCAGAACTTAAAGACTAAGAGAGAGTGCAAGTGTAGAAACAAACTTCTGAGAGAGGGAAAGGGGAAGTAAAACAGCTACAAATAAGTACACATAGGGGTACATGTGAATGTGGAGGTTGTAAAGAACCTATTGCTTAGGCAAGGGCAGGCTTTAGGCATGTTCAGCAATGGAGGATGCTAGCGTGCCATAAACTTGTCAAAACACACATTAATGGAGGCTAGGATCCCAAGGGATCAAGTTTGATTCATGGGCAACAATTTACACATTGCCATACTCCAAACCATAGCTTAAACACACAAGGGGGTGGGGGAATAGGGATTGATAATAGAACAGGCAGTAAAAGAAATCTATAATGCTGAACTATACAGAAACAATAAGTAGTTAGGGATACAAAAGCATGAATTAACACATTTGTTGTGGTGCTGAAACTTAAATCAGAACATACCAGTTTCAAAAACACAACAAAGAAAGGCAGTAGGTCTTGTAAACAGGCCACAATGCAAGCAAATAAGAGAGAATACTATTGCATGTAAGTGTAGTTTCAGAAGAAAACTATGAGTGAGGGATCCTCTTGTCATGTCAATGCAAAAGTCAGGTATTTATAGTGTGAAAACAGGCAGAAAATAAGGCAAGAAAATAATTGTGGGACTGTGTATCAATTAAAGATCAATCAGTATCAAAGACTTCCATTAATCAAGGAGTTAAAACCAAATGGTAATGGACAAAAATTATTTAAGGAAGGATATTAAGTAAACATCTTGTCCAAAGTAGGCAATTGGGGGTAAATACATAGGAGTTTAATTAAGGGAAGAATTAATGAAGAATCTTTGAAATACACGGTTAACCAAATAAAGTAAGAAACATAATAAATCAATCAGCACATAATAAATCAAGGAGTCAGGGATTCGAAGTTATAAATAAACCAAGTCTGAATAGGAAAATCGAAAGGTTAAGGGAAAGTTCTCGAATCAACCCAAGAATCAGGGAAATCCGTAAAACAAGGAAAGAACCAATCAGACTCACACAAGGAGGTCTGAAATCAGTCCCAAATTGAAGGCCATTTTAGAGGGAAACTCAGCATATAAAAGAGTATATGAGTATTAAGTAGGCAAGGCTGAATTTAGGACAAAGAGAAACATCGTATAGTAGCAAACACAGGTAGTCACATAGGTCGATTCCAGTTACTCAGTAACAGAGAAGAGAGAGTATCAAATAGCATACCAAAGGTTCAAGTAAAAGACCTAATAGAGTTTTAGTAGGAAGTTAGAATCATATAAAAAGACAAAGATTCAGAAATTCAATCGAGCAGTAGATGAAAGATCTTTCAGAAACTCGAATAGGTTCAAAAAAATTAGGGTTTTGAAACCAAATAAGTTCAAAAATGAAGAACAAGCAAATCACATAGCGAGTAGTCTCAAAACTCGAATGAATCCCAAAATCTAGGGTTTTCTTCGTCAATCGAGTATAGAGATGACAACAAGCAAATCAGTCAGAAATACTAACGAAATAAGTTCAGAAATCTCAAAAAGGAACTAAGGCTTTTAAAATGCATATTCCAGTAGAGGAACAACATAAAGAAACACATTAGAAAAACAACATAGTAAAAGAACATCATAAGAAACCCGGTAGAAGAAGAACGTAAGAAACACAATAGAAGAAAACTAATCAGAACACAGTACAGGAAACTTAAAAAGAAACACATAAGAACACAGTAAAGAAAAATATAATAGAAGAAACACAAAAGAAAGAGAAAATTGGAGAAACATCTAAATAACTCAGGAAACCCTAGATCGAAAAAAAGAAATGGTTTTGAAAGCATAGTTTTTTTTTGAAAGAAAATCGTTTAAAAACTTTAGGGAAAGTATAGATCTGGAGTAGATCTAAAGAGATCAGAAAAACCTCAAAAGCTAGGGTTTTCAGAGGAACCCAAACGATGAGAAAGACTTGGATCTAAGCAAGAGGAGTTGAGGCCAGGCTCGAAACAGGCATGGCTCGCCGGAGCAGGCCGGAGATGGCCATGGAACTTGAATCAACAGAGGTCTGGACCCAACTCTTCGTGGTCGAGTCATAAAGCTCCAGTAATTAAATGCGAGGAGCCATAGGTGGCTTGGTGGGTGGTGAAACCACCGTGGATTCAGGTCAGAAGGTGGCCGAAAAAGATGAAGGGAACTCATCGTAGAGGAGGTGAAAGGGGGAAGGTTCTAGAGAGAACCAGAGGTAGAGAGATAGAGACGAGTAGGAAATGAGGGGTATTGGGGGGGTCGTTTGGAATTAAAAATGGTAAGAACGAGAGAGGGCCGTTGATATTTTAGATCAACGACCAAGATTTAATAAGGTTTTGGGTCGGGTAGGGGTAATAGGGGCCTGGGTCGGGTTTTAATCGAAATTGGGCTGGAAATTGGGTTCCAATTTGGGGTCAGATTTTAGGCTAAAATTGAAACGGATTGGGCTATTATTTAAATAGCCAATTTTTCTCTTTTAAAATTATAAAAAACAGTAAATTAATTTCTGGGAGTAAATTAAAGGTACTAAAATGATTAATAACATATAATTATGAAAATAAAAATACTGGAGTCCATTTTATAATTGTAAACACAATTAAATCTTGAAATAGGCTAATATTACAATTATAGGCAGTTTAGCTTAAAAAATACTAAATAAATTTGTACAAATATGTAAAAATAATGTTAGCTATATTTTAGTATAAATATGAGAATATAATAAGTGAATTGCCAAAATGATAATTTTGGGAATAATTATTGGCCTTTTCTTGCTAAAATAAGGCAATAAATTGATTTAAAAAATCTTAAGAATTAAGAGAAAAATATTAAAACCTTGGGACATACTTATATATGCATATACATGCTATTTTGAAAGTATTTTTGCATATTAAAAATATACAGGGAAAATTGGGTGTCAACAGCTGCCCCTCTTTACCCGTGAAGGATGAAAGAATTGTCGGGTAGAGATATGATGGCCAATTTTGACCGAACGAAATGATTTGAAGAGGTTTGGCCATGCTCTGGCTTCTAAGCTGCCTACATATCCTTGGTCTTACAGGAATCAGGTCATATGTAGTTCAGAATCCGTCGGCGGTGTATGTCGATGGAGTCTTTTCAAGAACGAACGCAATATTCTGGTTGGGCTGAATGGTTAAGGTCTAATAAGGCCGCGAGAACTGGAGAGGGATCGCTCTTGCCGAGATGGCCGTTGTTCGCCAGTTTACCTACAAATGAGCAATACAAGCATATATTATGCGTAAATTTAAACGTGATGCAAGTTCCCGTCGGACCATGAATACTGTCTTTGGATGGTTAGGATGACGTCCTCAGGCCATGATGTTCTGGTACATGAAGTGTATAATAACGGATTCGCAGGACATGAAATGATGCTCTCGGGCTATGCCTCCGAACCATGATGCCTTTGAATAATTATATGCAAAAGATTAAAAAGGGGTCCTCGAGCCATGATATGATGTTCTCGGGCTATGAAAATGGTGCCTCCCAACAATGACGCCTTGGGTGATTTGGCGATCTTTCAACCCATGAGATGTAGTAGGTGGAGATCTTTCAGCCATGTGAATATAAATAAGGTGGCGATCTTTAAGCCGATGAGAATGTAAATAAGGTGGCGATCTTTTAGCCGATGCGGAAGGTGGCAATCTTTCAGCCATGCAAATATAAATAAGGTGGCATTCTTTCAGCCAATGAAGATGGAGGTAGAGATTAGCCTCAGAAGGCAGAATGGTAGCCTTATGCAATACAGAAAATGCAGATGGAGACAGTGCTTAGTCTCGGAAGGCAGAATGGTAGCTTTATGCAATGCAAGAAATGTTGATGGAGACAGTGCTTAGTCTCGGAAGGTAGAATGGCAGCCTTATGCAATGCAAGAAAATACAAATGAAGGTAGAGCTTAACCTCGGAAGGCAGAATGGTAACCTTATGCAATGCAAGAAAATGCAGATGGAGGTATAGCTTAACCATGGAAGGCAAAATGGTAGCCTTATGCAATGTAAGAAAATGCAGATGGAAACAATGCTTAGTCTCAAAAGGCAGAATGGTAGCCTTATGCAATGCAAGAAATGCAGATAGAGACAGTGCTTAGTCTCGGAAAGCAGAATGGTAGCCTTATGCAGTGCAAGAAAATGCAGATGGAGGTAGAGCTTAACCTCAGAAGGCAGAATGGTAGCCTTATGCAGGAAGTAAAAATGGCAAACGACAATAGAGTTTTCTTAGCTGATAGCGGATTGCGGTATCGTGATTGCTGGGGATATTGTGCTTGCTAGAGACTATTGTGTGCGGATAGCAGTTGCGAGCAAGTGCAACTTTGTGAGTGAGCGTATAGTATATTTGATGATTTTGCAACTCAAGTACCTGCATCCAAAGAAAAATCATGAGTTTTGTAAAGGGGGGAGGTTAGTTCGTATCCTCGCTGGCTTTGCTTGACCTGCTCGACTTTGATCTGGTGATACTATACGTATCATTGGGGTAGCATTGCTAAACAAAGCAATTTCAGAAATAAACATGCATGATTTTGTAAACAAATATGACATAAGTGTATAATCAAGAACAACTTTTAGATGAAACGACGACTGTGACGTGGTTCAAGACATTGCAACCTCTCTTGTTACTGAATTTTAAGGGTCCTCCTCAAAATTCTGCCCCAGTTTAATGGGTTGATGCTTCTGACTGCTGCTGGCGATAGCCGACTAAAATCAACTTCGGAATTTTGAGGGTCCTCCTCAAAATTCTGCCCCAGTTTCCAATTGCGGGGGGGGGGGGGGGAAAGAAATTTTTATTGAATTGTGAACGAACCCATATGGTTGCCTACATATCCCCTTTTAAACGGGAATCAGGTCAGACGTAGTTCAATTTACATCATATGGGAAAGCATAAAGATTACACATATTAACGCTTGACTGCATCTGAATTGATCGGCTTTGGCCAGACTTCTCCGTCCATTTCTGCAAGTATGAGGGCTCCTCCTATTAGAACCCGGTGAACCATGTACGGACCCTGCCAGTTGGGAGAGAATTTCCCTTTGGCTTCATCTTGATGTAGGAAGATTTTCTTTAACACTAGCTACCCTGGTGTGAACTGTCTCAGCTTGACTCTTTTGTTGAAGGCTCTGGACATCCTGTTCTAATAAAGATGACCGTGGAAAACTGCATTCAATATCTTTCCGTCTATGAGGGCTAGCTGCTCATAACAATTTTTCACCCACTCTGCATCGTCGAGCGCAATTTCCTGTATGATCCTTAGGGAGGGAATTTCTACCTCGACGGGAATGACTGCTTTTGTACCATAAACTAGCATATAGGGGGTTGCCCTGGTTGATGTGCAAACTGTGGTAAGATATCCCAGTAAAGCAAACGATAACTTCTCGTGCCATTGTTTATGCTTCTATATCATTTTCCTCAATATCTTTTTGATATTCTTATTGGCGGCTTCTACTAGTCCATTTATCTGAGGTTTGTAGGCTGTGGAATACTTGTGTCTGATCTTGAAGGTTTCACATATGGCTTTCATCAAGTCACTGTTGAGGTTGGAGCTATTGTCAGTAATGATCGACTTTGGAATCCCGAATCAACAAACAATGCGGTCGCGGACAAAGTCTGCCATGACTTTCTTAGTCACGACTCTGTAAGATGTTGCATCGACCCAGTGGTGAAATAATCGATTGCTAATAGGATAAACCTGTGCCCGTTGGAGGCGGCAGGCTCGAATGGTCCAATAACAACCATTCCCCAAGCGGCGAACAGCCATGGTGAGGTTGTTGCATTAAGCTCGCTTGGAGGTATCTTTATCATGTCTGCGTGTATCTGATAGCGGTGGCATTTCCGGACATACTGGATGCAGTCCGTCTCTATAGTCATCCAAAAGTAACCGGCACGAAGTATCTTTTTTGCTAAGACGAATCGTTTATTTATGGACCGCAGGTCCCAGTATGGATTTCTTCTAGTAGTTTAGATGCTTCATTCACGTTGACATACCTTAGTAATCCCAAATATCATATACAGGATTCCTCCGCTGTGAAAAAATTTGTTGGATAACCTCCGAAATGTGCGCTTCTGGGCAGGATTTGCGAGCTCCGGGTATTCTCTTTTCGTCAAATATTCCTTGATATCATGAAACCAAGGTTTTCCATCTGCTTCTTCCTCAAGATGAGCACAATAAGCTGGCTGATCATGGATCTTTACCAGAATATGGTCAATGAAGTTCTTGTATGGATGTTGTATCATGGATGATAGGGTAGTCAATGTAACTGTGACTCATTCTGGATTCTGGGAACATGCTGGAGTTATGTCTTTGTGAACCTCTTTCTTAATTCCTATACATGATGCAGATACGGGAGTATCTTGGAGTTTTTCGTTGCCCATTCTTCTCGGACCTGATGTGTAAGTAAGTCCGAATCTCCGATCACTAGCAACTCTTGAATGTTTATGTCAATGGTCATCTTGAGCCTTAAGTTGCAAACTTCATACTCGGCCATGTTGTTAGTGCATGGGAACCTGAGTTTGGCAGACACCGGATAATGCTGACCAGTTTCTG
Organism: Nicotiana sylvestris; assembly: GCF_000393655.2. NCBI lineage: Eukaryota > Viridiplantae > Streptophyta > Magnoliopsida > Solanales > Solanaceae > Nicotiana > Nicotiana sylvestris. The sequence continues at coordinate 148,468,267 of NC_091066.1, read as the reverse complement.
ATACTAGGACTGCTCCTATGCCAACTCCTTTGAAATTTGTTGCTCCATCGAAAAACATTCTCCAACCATCATAGGATTCTGCAATGTCCTCTCCTATGAACAATACTTCTTCGTTAGGAAAATATGTTTTTAGAGGTTCGTACTCTCCATCCACGAGATTTTCAGCAAGGTGATCTGCCAATGCCTGTCCCTTGAACGCTTTATGAGTTACGTAAACAATGTCGAACTCACTTAACAGGATTTGCCACTTGGCTAACTTGCCAGTGGGCATGGGCTTCTGGAAGATGTACTTTAAAGGTTCCATCCTTGATATGAGATATGTAGTATAGGCACAGAAGTAATGCCTCAACTTTTGAGCTACCCAAGTCAAAGCACAGCAAGTGCGCTCTAATAGAGAATATCGGGCCTCGTACGGGGTGAACTTCTAACTGAGGTAATAGATGGCCTGCTCCTTCCTCCCTGTTTCATCATGTTTCCCCAGAACACAACCGAACGCTCCATCCAATACTGCGAGGTAGAGTAATAGAGGTCTACCTAGCTCGGGCGGGACCAAAACTGGTGGTGTTGACAGGTACTCCTTAATTCTGTCGAAGGCCTTTTGGCAGTCATCAGTCCATTTTGTAGCGGCATCCTTCTTCAACATCTTAAATATTGGCTCACAGATAACTATACATTATGCTATGAACCGGCTGATATAGTAAAGTCTCCCCAAGAAACTCATTACGTCCTTCTTGTTCTTCGGTGGTGGCAACTCTTGAAAAGCTTTGACCTTTGATGGATCCAGTTCTATTCCTTGGCGACTTACAAGGAACCCAAGTAGTTTTCCGGTAGGAACCCCAAATGCACATTTTGTGGGATTCAGTTTTAGGTTGTACCTTCTTAGTCTATTGAAGAACTTTCTCAAATCTTCCATGTGATCAGTGGCTTTCTTGGACTTGATGATAACATCGTCTACATATACCTCGATCTCCTTGTGTATCATATCGTGGAAAATGGTGGTCATGGCCCTCATGTAGGTGGCCCCAGCATTCTTTAATCTGAACGACACCATCTAGTAACAGTACATACCCCACGGCATAATGAAAGCCGTTTTCTCAGCATCTTCTTCATCCATCCAGATTTGATGATACCCAGCGAAACAATCCACAAATGACTGCAATTCATGCTTGGAGCAATTATTGATCAGGATGTGTATGTTTGGCGAAGGGAAGTCGTCTTTCAGACTGGCCCGGTTGAGATCCCGGTAGTCGACATAGATTCTGACCTTTCTGTCCTTCTTTGGTACTGGCATAATGTTGGCTAACCATGTTGGGTATTCCACTACCCTGAGAACTTTGGCTTTGACCTGCTTGGTGACTTCTTCCTTGATCTTCAAACTCATATCAGGTTTGAATTTTCTGAGCTTCTGCTTTACCGGTGGACACGTTGGATTAGTTGGCAGTTTGTGAGCCACAATAGACGTACATAGACCAGTCATGTCATCATACGACCAGGCGAATATGTCCTTATATTCTCTTAAAAATTTCATGTATTCCTTCTTTTCTAATGGTGATAAGTGGACGCTGATTCATGTTTCTTTGACGTTTTCGGCATCTCCCAGGTTGACAACTTCTATTTCGTCCAGGTTGGACTTAGGCCTGTTCTCGAAATTCTTGACTTCTTTAACAATCTCTTCTGGTATATCATCTTCCTCTAAATCTATGTCCGTTTGTTGCGTTGTCTCGTTGCACGTCACAGTCATTGGTTCATCAAGATAGGTAATAGTAATGTTGTATAAGTAAAGTAATGAGAGAAAATAATAGTAATAAGTGATAATAATAATAATAATAATAATAATAATAATAATAATAAGTGTTAATTCATAAGGAAAGTAAAAAATACTTTGATAAAATACATAATCATTTTGAACAATGGAGATCTTATTGTCGGAATTAAAAAATGCGAAAGGAAAATCATTTAGTAAATAAAAATAGTGCATGATGCTTGTTAGCCTTGCTACCCCGAGACTTGTCGGGCTCTGGTTGTCCCGATGGTCCAGTTATTGAGGTGTTCCCCTCTACTTACGGCCTGTATGGAAGGGCCTTCCTTCCCCTTCTCCTCAAGAACAACACAACAATCCATGTCATTGTCCTCTAAGAGCAAGTTTTTCATAGCTGCCAGTGCTTCCTCTTCTTCCAACCCATAGATAACATCAGTCGGTTGGAAAGTCTGCTCCAAATGTGGTATTGGCTGCTCTAGCGGATAGTAAGGACCGCACCATGGTGGAGACCAGTGGTTGAATTCCTCCCAGGTGTACTCATATCCCATACCGAAAGTAGTGCCATGCTTCTTGAGCTTTATGGGCTTAGTAATTCCTTGGAGGTTCTTGCCGAGCCCTTTGCCAGGTTCGTACCCACTCCAATTCAGTATACTCTCGATCTTGTTATCCCACCATTTGTATTTGTCAATAGCATTTACCCGTTCGATGTGATGGTAAGTCTCTCCTCCCAGCTACTTTCTCCCCTCGATTGATGGAATGGTCTGGCAACTGTATATAGGATTGTTACCGTCGCCGTGAATGATCACTTCATGGTGATTCCATTCAAACTTACCGTCTGATGCAGTGTTGATGCTACAGCCCCTACAGTATGAATTCATGGTCGTCCTAATAGTAGATTGTAAGATACCGGCACATCTATCACTTGGAAATCAACATCGAACCAAGTAGGCCCCATTTGCAAACACAGGCTGATTTCCCCAATGGTGGACCTTTGGGAATCGTCGAAATCTTTGATATTGATGGACCCATCCATGATCTCATGCAGCCCCTTTTCCAATGTCCTGAGTGTTACCAATGGACAAATGTTGAGGCTGGACCCTCCATCAATTAGGATTCTAGTGATAAAATAATCTTCGCATTGCACGGTGATGTGCAACGCCTTGTTGTAACTCAGCCCTTCTGGTGGTAGCTCATTTTCATGAAAAGTGATCTTGTGATTTTCCAATACCTGCCCTACCATGTTTTCCATCTCTCCTCCGGTGATGTTTCTTGGTACATATGCCTCACTCAGCACCTTTAACAGAGCATTATTGTGTGCCTTATGGAGATCTGCGCCGATATTTTGTTCAGTTGGTCGATGACCGAGTATTCCTTGGCCTGTATCTTTCTCCAAAGATCGTCTGGACCTGTCTCAATAATGGGTGACCGATTGGAGGCCTGGTTTCTTGACTCAGCTAAGTGTTTGGGGGTATAAACTCTGCCAGTTCTTGTCATACCCTGTGCAACAACAGTTTCCTCGAACCTAACCTTGCCTTTCCTCCTTGCCTCGACTGTATAGTCCCAGGGTATAGCTTTTGTATGGAATGGTGTCATGGCCGACATCGCCATTGGGATCGGTGTGGCTATCTTTACCCCGAACGGAGCAAGTCCCTTGGGTGGTAAAATTGCAACTTCGAATGGTGTAGGTGCATTCGTTGGAGACATGAATTCGACCTCAATTGGCACTGGTGTCTCTGCAGATGACGTTGTTTCAAACTCAAGTGGCACGGACATGTTTACCTCAGCATCCCCAAATGGTTGAATCTGGACTATGATTGGATTAAGAGTAACTATTGGCTTCTTTGGGTCATCACCTTCTGCAATCAACCCGATTGATCCCTCGGGATCCCAATCATCTTCTATTTCAATCATGTGAACGCCTCCATCCTTATAGTCTGGCAGAGGGTTATTGCGGACATTCGTAGAGGGCTCCATTGCCACAATAATCTTGTTGTCAATCAAAGCCTGGATCTTGTCTTTCAGAGAATGACTTTCATCGATGGTGTGTCCCTTCATGCCAGAATGGTATGCATAGGATTTGTTTGGGTTAACCCACTGAGAAGGGTTCTCAGGAGTTGCAGCAGGGATATGGGTGACATAACTAGCAACTTTGAGTCTTTCTTAGTCAATAGGTTCAGCAATGGCTGTGTATTGTTTAGGAGGTCTACGATTGAAATTTGGTCGAGGTCTAGGGAATCTTTAGCGTGCAGGAAGTGATTGATAGAGGGATGGTTGAGTATTGTAGTCTTGGTAAACATGTGTGGGTTGGGAATATTTGGGTGAAGTAGGCTAATATATGGGAGGTGGGGGTGATTGATAAGTGGGTGGTGGAGTTTGATAGGAGGGTGAGGGTGTTTGGTAGTTCAGAGTAGGCTGATATGTGAGTGGAGGTATTGGGTAGGTTTGGTATTTTATAGGAGATATGGTTCTCTACGGCTCCTACGTCCCTTTTCTTGGACACACCACCGGACTGTAAGGCCTTATTTGTGGCTTGCAGGGCCTCGAAGTTTGTAACCATACCAGTTTTGATGTCCTCTTCAATCCTTTCACCCAGCTTGATAATGTCGGAAAAATTGTGGCTCTCGATCATCATTAGTCGTTCATAATACTGTGGGTCCTCTCTCGAACAAAGAATTTGTTCATTTGTTCCTCTTCTAAGGCAGGCCTGACCTTAGCAGCTTCGGACCTCCAGCGAGTAGCATACTCGCGAAATGTTTCTGCGGGCTTCTTCTTTAGATTCTGAATATATAATACATCTGGCGCATTCTCCGTGTTGAACCTGAACCTGTCCATAAAGTCGGATGCCATGCTTACCCAGCGTGACCATTTCTTTGGTTCCTGGCTGATGTACCAGGACAAAGCATCTCCTTTCAAGCTTCTCATGAAAAGATTCATATAGATTCTCTCGTCTTTCCCTACGCCAAGTGGCTTGTCACAATACGTTCTTAGATGGACCCTTGGATCTCCTATACCATCAAACATTTTGAACTTCGGAGGTTTGTACCCCTCGGGAAGTTCAACATCGGGCTGTATGCAGAGATCTTCATAGTTTAGCCCCTCAATTCTTTTGCTTCCTTCGATGCCTTGAATCCGGCTAGTCAATTTCTTAAGTTCTTCAGCCAGATTCCTGATGAGCAAGTCTTTATCATTAGACTTGGGTGCGCTTGAGATGGGTTGGGTGGAGTGTGGCATAGTCTCCACGTAGACGGGGGTATTATGGTAGGTGTGGAAGTGGTCATTTGTGGAGTTTTGGGGTTCTGGGATGAGCAGCGAAGTATTGTTTGAAGTATGGCAGGTGTTGCAGTGGTGGTGAGGAGCGGGATGGTTTTGTGGCTTTAGGATATTGTGTGGAGGTGTGGGGTTCTGAGCATTTGGGAAATTAACATCCGGAGTGGTGAGGGAAAATGACACATTTGCCAGATTCCAAACATGATCAAGCTTTTCTTGGAATTTCACCAGTTTTTGTTTGAGTCGGGATGAATTTTCTTTGGAAACTTGAGTACCATGACCATGAGTGACCTCTACTAGTTCAGTTGAGTTCTCCTTTCTGGCGCTATTCAAATCTTCCATCTTCCCTTTGTTCTTGTTTTTGACAAGACTAAGAGGATGAGTGGGTAGAGAGCCCCTGGATCTCATGGAATAAGATGATGTTGCCAGAGTGCACGAACTAACCTTTGGGGAGGGGAATAAACAAAAAGTAAAAACAAAAAGGTAACAAGTCAGTGAGAATTATAAAAAAATGTTGCGATATTTAAACACGTAGTGCAAGAATGTAAATTGTGTCCTATTTGGGAACCTCTTTGTGCCCGAGGTAGGCCTAGCGACAAATTGATTTGGAGAACTTAGAATGCTAAATGCCGCATTTTATTGATAAAAAGTAGACGAAACCCAAATTGACCCTAAATAATAGGAAATAAAGTCACTAATGGCCATTGGCCTTATTACATTTTTTAAAGCAAAAGAAAAACTCCTATCTTTTGAGAAATTTTCTTTCCAGCTCTACTAAACCCCGCTCCAAGTATCCCAGTCGCTTGTTGGCACTGATAGCCATGTCTTTCCACTCTTCAATCAGCTTTTGGTGGGCTTCTTGTATCTCACGGTGCTCGCTTTCACATTCCCGAATCCTCTTGCACAGTTGATTGTATTTGACCTGTGCCTCGGCCTTTTCATCTATGATTCTGTGACCTCGAACAAACTCGGGTTGACCCAGACCATTATGATTATCCTCCAGCCAGCCTGAATAGTATGGAGTACAACCAGCATGGTATCTGTCTGACTCGATAGTATCTCTTCCCATGATGATCTTGTAATGCCACATATGCTGAGCTTGACATTTATAAGGACTGTCATCAGCTTGGAGGTCAGCCCGGAAGTGACTCATCTTGTTGACCATTGGTATAACCTGCTTCCTACTAGCCTGTCTCATAACTCGGAGAGGGACGTAAGGGTAGGTTCCTCTTCGACCGATTAATATAAAAAACGGTGGATCCCTGGATCGGGCGATGAACTACTCAGTAGGGAACCATTCGAACATCCATTGTACCCGGTCCTCGGTAAGGTTATCAAATAACTCTACCCATCCTCTGGCATCTTCTGGCTGGGCGAACATGTTGGGCATATAGTTCATTCACTTCGGATGATAGAAAGCGATATGATCATCCCATTTTCTTCGCTGAATTTCCTGTCGGTATTCACCCTTTGGAGATGCTCCATGAGCCAAAGCTGAAGTAGCAAATTGCAGCCCTCGAAGCGTTCGGCTTCTCGTTGACACTTCTCCAAGGCTCGGTATATCTACGCAATAATCATGGGCACAATGCTGAATGGTTGCCCGCCAATTCCCTCCATTAAAGTTTTGGTTACCATAGCTAGTCTAGTGTGGATCCTTTCTTTCTTCATTGGAAACGCTATCATTCCTAGGAAGCAAAACACGAAGACAAAGACACTTCGGTGAATATGCCCTAATGATGTGAGGGCGAACTCACCAGGATAAGTATGGTAAGGTTTGTTGTGGTCGTACCTCTCGTACAAATAATCAAAGGGAATATACGACTCTTTCAAGCATGTCAAGTCTAGATTCTTCTTTAAACCCATCATTTTGAGGAAACCTATTCCCTTACGGTTTTTCGGCATTAACAAACCCGGAGTTTCCCATGGTATACCAGCTAATCCTCCTATTTCTTCTAGCAAGGTGTCATTTCAATGTCCCCAAAGCGGAAACAGCACTCTCACAGTCCCAGAACAAAGTAGAAGCTTCTATGATCTTGTTGTTGGGTTGAATTTCCAGAAGAGAAGGTAGATTGCCCAGATATTTTCGGACGAGAGTCTGATCACCGGAATGAAGATCCTCCCACCAGCTTAGCAATTTTGGGTGGATGTTGGTGACCATGCTGAATCTGGGGACTTCGTGCCTCATAACTCTGCAATACAAAAGGGTTAGGCCCTTATCCCCACCAGACTCGACTATTAAATATCAATAATTGGCATAAAAATATTTAGTTCCCCAAATAAATGCACAAAACGTGGTAGTGTCTGTTTGGGTTTTAGGCAAACCCAGTGGACTTTGGACAAGGCTATCTTAAAGAGCCATTATGCGGGCAACATAACTGACTCGGCTAGGTTTGACCATGATGCATGCGCAGTTTAACAGAGTAAGATTTCTATGGGGTTTTAGACCGGTACCCTTGAGCGGACAACTTGAGGGGGAAAGGCACGGAACCGTCGACTACACCGTTGATCAACTGGTTTTACCGCAAATACGCCTTTTCTGGATTTAGGGAGTGACAATATCGGAAGAGCGCAACCACTCATTATAAGCATTGCTATAGGATTTGTTTGGCACGAGTGGAATATGATGTTGAGCATGATTATGCAATAATTAAAAGCATGTTGTCACATAGTTGCACGTTTAAGAAAGCAGAAAATACAACAGTTTCATAATTTAAAGCGGTAATATAAGGAAAGCGGTAAAGGAAAAGAAACAAAAAGACAATTCAGTTTTGCAATCGAAAAGAAAATTGAATGCCTAAAAAAAATAAATAAATAATTGTGCATAAAGAAGCATAAATTCACAATAATAATTTGAAATGTAAAAGACTAAAAGTCCACAGCGGAGTCGCCACGTTGTCGCCCCCCTTTTTCTCGCGAAATCAGGTTCATGACATTTGGGAGGACAACTCATTCCCTTTTGGAAATTGGGTTTGAATTTGAAGAGTCGCCACCTAATGATTAGGGTGCATTAGGACACCAAGAGAGTTTGATTTGAGTAACCAGAGATAGGGTAAGGGCTTAAAATTATCCTAAGGGGAAGGTGTTAGGCACCCCTCAGGATCCACTAGTGTGGTTCCCGGCCAGACTATTGTTGTAAACTTGGGTGCAAATAACTCGTAAACAAATAAAGCTTCAAATAAGAGGGAATTTTCACATAAGTGTTTATAAACAAATAAAGTTGGAAAGAACTAAAAGAAAGTCGATTTTTCTAAAACAAAAAGTTTGAAATTCTTTAAAAGAGATAAGAAATAAAGGAAAAGAGGTCATAGGTTTATTACAAATATGGATCACCCCACACAATGCCCGGTAATCACTCCTCAATGAGGGGTTACGTGTGGCATTATCGCGTGGTCATCATATCCATATCTACCCTTCCCACCCCGTTAAGGTATTAAAGCGTGGAATGGTCTCATTTACTCATTGCATGCTATTACCTGCCCCAATCCTGTCAGTCTCGGAGGCCTTTAGGACTACTAATCCTAAAGGGAAGGGATATCGACTTATTTGTAGTTTCAAAGGCAAAATTCTAAGGCGACATGCAAGAACATGTATAACAAATTGGGGGAAAGCACATAACATGCAAAATGGCTCAGATATACCTCCTTTAGCCAAAGAAGCACGTAATTTAGCATGCCTTGCACGTATTGTTTAGGGTCTGATTAAATACTGAATATGAAAGAACTTAGAGGTTGAAGCAGACTGATTTATCACATATTTCATATAAGAAGTCCGAATCAGGCCTGCATGTTGGTTGTAGTTAATAGAATAGATTCAGTTTATAACTTTTATCCTAAGGCGTGCCTAAGTGTCGGACAAAGATCCTATAGGCATGGTATCTATTGAATTCAGGAAAGCCATGGAATAATAAGGTCTAAAAAAATAAACTAAGTACATGCTGGTAAAAAAAAGCACACTTTAATGAAAGTTATAGGCTCTGAAACTGATGATACTCGTTATTACTGATTTTAGTTCTGTACATGAATGTAACGATTCAAATTAGATTAATATCTCCTATAGATATGCTTTCTACGTGTAATTGATTTAAAGCCTTGTATGGTAAAAAAAATGCAAAAACATGATATCTAGGTGCTGAATTTGTTTTAAGACATAGTATCTAGATGCAATTGAACGCTTAAGTCTTATGGCATGATTTCTAGATGGCAAATGAATACACGGGATTTAAAAGGTCCTATAGGCATATTTTCTATATGCATATGCAGAATTCAGACTGACTTATAGGCATGATTTCTAAACAAGAGTAGCAGACCTATGATCATGATTTCTATATGAGAATGGATATTCAGAATTCCCTATAGACATGCTTTCTATATGCATTTGAATGTGCAGAATTCGAAAACCTATAGACATGGTATCTATATGCGAATGCAGAATTCAGAATTCCTATAGACATGGTAGCTATGTGAGAATGCAGAATTCCTATAGACATGATATCTACCCTTTTTGCATACATAATTACCCGCCCTTTTCACAAATCAGTCCCAAATGTTTATTACAAAATTATTACAGCCTAGAATAAAGTAAAAGAATACATTAGAAATTAAAAGTACAACCAAGGAGAGCCTGATTCAGACTTCATATCTGAAATATGAGGTAAACCAACTCCAAGAGATTCATGATCCAAAGCCTTTCTCCCATTTGAGTGTGTCAGAGTTCCCTAAGAGTCTCAAATGAACTCGAGGCAGTGCTCACACCCAAACGTGTTACCAGATTAAGAGAAGTGTGATGTGGAAAGGCCAGCCCTCAAGTGTCCAAGTTCAGAGGGAACTCAAGGTCCCAAGGCAAGGCTCACAAAAGAGGGGTTTGAGCATGTGATTTTTGACCTACATGAATTACTCCCATAAATTCAAGACAAAATAATTTCTTTCATTATTTACAGTTTTGTGGATTCTGTGGCATTTTCTGTTAAATGTTTGCATTTGCATGTGCATATTTATTTTATTTAATTAATGAAAAATACAAAAATATGTTGCATTCACATTTAGGATTTAATTCCACATTTTAGGGTTAATTAACAAATTAGTTGTTTTATAAAAATGGAAAAATCAAAAAAAAAATATAGATGATTTTGCACTTTTTAATTTCGGATTTTGGTAGTTTTCTTTAATTTGGTATTTAATTAGGTATGGTAATTATTTTTAAAGTTTAATTAGTTTAATTTGATAGGATAATATTAGTTTTAATAACTAATTTAGGTTTTATGTCTAATTTTGAAAAGAAAAGAAATTTGGAAATTGAAAAAAGAGAAAAGATTCAAAAACAAAGGGAAATTCGGATTTTGGCCATTTAATTAAGTCTCCTTCAGCCTAATTGACCCCCTCAGACCTGTACAATTCCAGCCCAAACCCGCCTGACCTGGTCCGGATTCCCCCTCAAACGAAACGACGTCGTTACGATCAGTGTCGATCTGAGCCGTTGATCTCCACTTGATCGAATGGCTCGGAACTAAAGCTTGGGGAGTATATATATGTCCGAATGCACACCCCCCCCCCTCAGTTCATCGTCCCAACACCCCCGACTTCAGAAACCTGCCCCCAAACCCTAGTAGCCGCCCAAAATTCCCCACCGTCCGGTGGCGGCGCCAGCGTCCAATCGCCACCGAATTAACACCATGAACTCCCTTCCACCTCCCCATCCCAAATCTCCAAACAGTTCCTCTCAAATCCCCCTCCATCGCCTCGAATCTCAGATCTGAGGTTAGCGCCCGAGACCCTAAAAATTCACAGATCCACCCAAAATCACACCATGCAACCCATCATCTCCTTCCTGCCTCAAATACGTGTTTGTTTCATTTTAAAATGGTTCGTCAGTGGTAGAGCAGAGGTTTGGATAGCCAAGTCGCTCCTTCGTTTCCTTTATGGCTTAGCAAGGTCAAGTGAACCCAAAACCGTCATTAATCATTTGTCTTTTGTTAAGGACAACCGATTAATGAACGTCAAAGGTTCACTTTCTTCTCCAAGGTTGTTCGAGTTCATGCAATTCTTGCCGAAGCAGGTTTGGGAGAATTTCCTTTGCGTCGATTGGTTTCTTTTTGATCTCTTCTGTTTGTTTGCTTGGTTGTTTGTTTTTCCAGTTTTCGTCCTTCACAATTTTTGTTTCTTGCTTAATTGCATTATGTTCTGGTTGTAAGTTCGTTAGTTAGCTTGTCTGCGTAATTGTCAATAACAATCGGCTTCGTAAGGTTTGAGTTTAATTTGGTTTCAATTCATGAGATTTTCTTCTTTCTGCTAGGTTTCATTTCACATTTGCGAATTAATTTTGGAACTGAAGCATTGAAATTAGTCAAGTATAGTTCATCATTCACATTTATTCTTGTTTCAAGAACATTTTCTGAATTCACGTTTATGTGTGAAGGATATTAAAGCTAGTTTTCTCATAATTTCAATGGTTGTTTTGAATTTCAATTTGTTTGAAAGTGTCAGCCCGTTTGTTTACTGTTATTGTGATTGTGAGCATTCAGAATTTAAGGGGGGGTAAGTGAATAATGGGGAACTTTAGGGGGAATTTTGGAGATTATTTCAACTTGAAGAATCTTTAATAACTGATGGGAAGCTTCCTAAATGGACAACTGCCCAAAATGGTTAGGGAAAACGGGCTGTAAATTGAAAATATATGAAGAAAATGGACAGCTATCCAAAAATAAGTTTTAAAAGATGCACTATGAGGGTATTTTGGAAAATATCTGACTGCCTTGCCTTGGAAGGCACACAGCAGACCCTCAGCCTTTAAAGGGAAGCCTTCTTCTCATTCAAGACAAATGTTTTTACACCTTAGAGAGACCAAAAAGGCTGAAAATATATGAGAAATCAGAACAACTGGAAAAAACAAAAATCACTGTTCCATTGAAAGTGTTTTTGTAATTCTTGAGGCTCTCACTTCTGAAATGATCTCTGAACAATCGAGGGCTAAAATGATTTGAGCTTGGTTGGTTTTCAAAGGTTTGGTTTAAATTTTGGCTGTTTTTTGATTGCTGGGTATCAATGGTTATTTCTCTTGGTTTAAAGTTGGGTCCAAGGCTGGTTTCATTGGTCATTTCTGAGCTTACTACTGTTGTTGAGTTTGGGATTTTGTTCTGTTGCTGCTGCCTACTGATCTTTACTCCTTCTTGCTTTACCCTTATTCCCAGGTACATGATCTCTGAGTTCTATCTAATGTGAGGCCTGATTCAAAGATGAAATGAAAATCTGGAAATTTGAGCATAATGTCACCATTGTTTGCTCATAGATTTAGCTTTATTTTGTTTTAATTGCCTTATTTTGGAATCATATAGTGAATTGTATTCTGCTGGTTGCTGATAGTATCCTTTAGAGAGCTGAATTTGTTTGTAATTGGTGGGTGACTCCATTTTCTATCAAATATCTCATAGCTAAATGTTGGTTTTGGGCATGTTGAACTCTTATCCCTGAATCTGATCCTGGACTATCATAGAAGCTTGATGAACAATTTGTTTAGTCGAATCAGAAGTTGTGCTTTATCATCAATCATGCAAATCGAGTAATGTAGACTGTATGAAAACTTCTTTTGCTGCTTAATTTATTTAAACTGTCACGGCAGGCTTGATGTACTTAAACATCAAGAAAAATGTTTAGTATTCAGTTTTATAGTGTATTGGACAAGAAATTGTTTTGGCTCGTCACTTTAGGGTCTGAGACGTATATAGAATTACCTTGATTATCTGTAAACATGTTAAATATGAGTCAATTCTTCAAGTTCAGATTCACTTATTTAGCAGTCTCATGAGGTGTAATTTGTTATTGAAATGGTTTAATCAGGTGTAGAATCTCGCGTAATTGCTTTTGTTGAATTAGCTGAAGGGCTGATTTGTTTGAATATGATGGTCTGATGTCCAGGATCTCGGGTCTTGATTGGCTTTGCGTCAGTTTGTTGTAAAAAAAATTCTACTTTGCCTTGTGGTTTGGATTTCGAACCCATGTTGAGACAAAAGGGGGATGACTTGTATTCATAGTTTTTTTTGTGGGCTCACGATTAGAGCCCATTTGTTCCTCTTTAATCCTGAACGGACGCGCCACTTAAGTAATTGGGCCTGTCTTATTTGGGCGCTCTTATTAATTGAATGAGTATTATTTTGGTGACAACCTTGTAGTTGAACGAGCTTGGATTAAGTCACTCATTCGATAGTAAGGGTTGAAATTCCTTTAGTGCTTAATTAACTGGATTCCGCCAAATAGATTTGAGGCAAGCCATAGTTAGACACTTAGTAACAAATGCCTCTTGTGTAAATTTCACAATGTAAAGGTAAAATAATAAATATTCGTAGAGAAACCTTTAGGGTCGTTTAAAATATCATCGTGATTGTGGACATGTCCGCGTGACACGGTTACGATTTCATTAAAAATAAATCGGGGTATATGTTCGCGTAACTTCGGCTGAACTTTCTTAATGAACAAAGCGCTATTAATTATGTACACGTTCGCGTGACGTGATTTTTGACGTGCCAAAGGAAAAGAGTATATGTACGCGTAACTCAATTCTTTAACTACAAATAATCAAGTGATTTAAAGCGGTTAAGGGGGTAGATGTACATAGGTTTAAAAATAGGTAATTAGACAATTTAGTAAACCAAGTATAATCAAAGCGACCGTGCTAGAACCACGGAAATCGGGAGTGCCTAACACCTTCTCCCGGGTTAACAGAATTCCTTACTCGGATTTCTGGTTCGCGGACTGTTAAACAGAGTCAAACTTTTCCTCGATTCGGGATTAAACCGGTGACTTGGGACACCATAAATCTCCCAAGTGGCGACTCTGAATCTTTAAATAAATAAATCCCGTTTCGGTTGTCCTTTAATTGGAAAAACACCCTTCTACTATGGCCCTTTACGGGGTGTAGGTAAAAAAGAGGTGTGACAAGGGGCAGAACTTAAAGACTAAGAGAGAGTGCAAGTGCAGAAACAGACTTTTGAGTGAGGGAAAGGGGAAGGAAAATAGCTACAAATAAGTACACATAGGGGTACAGGGGAATTGGGAGGTTGTAAAGAGCCTATTGCTTAGGCAAGGTCAGGCTTTAGGCATGCTCAGCAACGGAGGATGCTAGCGTGCCATAAGCATGTCAAAACACACATTAATGGAGGCTACGATCCCAAGGGATATGGTTTGCTTCATGGGCAACAATTTATACATTGTCATGCTCCAAACCATAGCTTAAACACACAAGGGGGTGGGGGCAAGGCAGGAAAAGTAATCAGTAATGCTGAACTATACAGAAACAGTAAGTAGTCAGGGATACAAAAGCATGAATAAACATATTTGCTGTGGTGCTGAAACTTAAATCAGAACATACCAGTTTCAAAGAAACACAACAAAAAAAGGCAGTAGGTCTCGTAAACAGGCCACAATGCAAGAAAATAAGAGAGAATACTAATGCTCGTAAGTGTAGTTTTAGAAGAAAACTATGAGTGGGGGATCCTCTTGTCGTGTCAATGCAAAAGCCATGTATTTATAGTGTGAAAATAGGCAAAATATTAGGCAAGAAAATAATTATGGGACTGTGTATCAATTAAAGATCAGTCAATATCAAAGACTTCCTTTAATCAAGGAGTTAAAACCAAACGGTAATGGACAGAAATTATTTAAGGAAGGAGATCAAGTAAACATCTTGTGCAAAGTAGGCAATTGGGGATAAATACATAGGAGTTCAATTAAGGGAAGAATTAATGAAGAATCTTTGAAATGTACGGTTAACCAAATAAGGTAAGAAACACAATAAATCAATCAGCACATAGTAAATCAAGGAGTCAGGGATTCGAAGTTATAAATAAACCAAGTCTGAATAGGAGAATCGAAAGGCTAAGGGAAAGTTCTCGAATCAACCCAAGAATCAGGGAAATCCGTAAAACAAGGAAAGAACCAATCAGACTCACACAAGGAGGTCTGAAATCAGTCCCAAATTGAAGGCCATTTTAGAGGGAAACTCAGCATATAAAAGAGTATATAAGTATTAAGTAGGCAAGGCTGAATTTAGGATAAAGAGAAACATCGTATAGTAGCAAACACAAGTAGTCACATAGGTCGATTCCAGTTACTCAGTAACAGAGAAGAGAGAGTATCAAATAGCATACCAAAGGGTCAACTAAAAGACCTTATAGAGTTTTAGCAGGAAGTTAGAATCATATAAAGAGACAAAGATTCAGAAATTCAATCGAGCAGTAGATGAAACATCTTTCAGAAACTCGAATAGGTTCAAACAATTAGGGTTTTGAAACCAAACAAGTTCAAAGATGAAGAACAAGCAAATCACATAGCGAGTAGTCTCAAAACTCGAATGAATCCCCAAATCTAGGGTTTTCTTCGTCAATCGAGTATAGAGATGAGAACAAGCAAATCAGGCAGAAATACTAACGAAATAAGTTCAGAAATCTCAAAAAGGAACTAAGGCTTTTAACATGCATATTCCAGTAGAGGAACAACATAAAGAAACACAGTAGAATAGCAACATAGTAGAAGAACAACATAAGAAACCCGGTAGAAGAAGAAACACAGTAGAAGAAAACTAATCAGAACACAGTAGAGGAAACTTAAAAGAAACACACAAGAACACAGTAAAGAAAAATACAGTATAAGAAACACACGAAAGAAAGAGAAAATTGGAGAAACATCTAAATAACTTAGGAAACCGTAGATCGAAAAAAAAGAAATGGTTTTGAAAGCATAGTTTTTTTTAAAGAAAATCATTTAAAAACTTTAGGGAAAGCATAGATCTGGAGTAGATCTAAAGAGATTAGAAAAACCTCAAAAGCTAGGGTTTTCATAGGAACCCAAACGATGAGAAAGGCTTGGATCTAAGCAAGAGGACTCGAGGCCAAGCTCGAAACAGGCATGGCTCGCCGGAGCAGGCCGAAGATGGTCGTGGAACTTGAATCAACAGAGGTCTGGACCAAACTCTTCATGGTCGAGTCATGAAGCTCCAGTAACCAAATGCGAGGAGCCATAGGTGGCTTGGTGGGTGGTGAAACCACCATGGATTCAGGTCAGAAGGTGGCTGGAAAAGATGAAGGGAACTCATCGGAGATGAGGTGAAAAGGGGAAGGTTCTAGAGAGAACCAGAGGTAGAGAGATAGAGACGAATGATGAAATGAGGGGTATTGGGAAGGTCGTTTGGAATTAAAAATGGTAAGAACAAGTGAGGGTCGTTGATCGTTTAGATCAACGGCCAGGATTTAATAAGGTTTTGGGTCGGGTAGGGGTAATTGGGGCTTGGGTCGGGTTTTAATTGAAATTGGGCTGGAAATTGGGGTCCAATTTGGGGTCCAATTTGGGGTCAGATTTTAGGCTAAAATTGAAACGAATTGGACTATTATTTAAATAGCCAATTTTTCCCTTTTAAAATTACAAAAAATAGTATTTTAAAGGTACTAAAATGATTAATAACATATAGGGATGAAAACAAAAATACTGGAGTCCATTTTGAAATTGTAAACACAATTAAATCTTAAAATAGGCTAATATTGCAATTATAAGCAATTTAGCTTAAAAATAATAAATAAATTTATAAAAATATGAAAAAATTATGTTGACTATATTTTAGTATAAATATGATAATCTAATAAGTGAATTTCCAAAATGACAATTTTGAAAATAATTATTGGGATTTTCTTGCTAAAATAAGGCAATAAATTGATTTAAAAAATTATAAGAATTAAGAGAAAAATATTAAAACCTTGGGGCATGCTTATATATATATATACATGCTATTTTGAAAGTATTTTGTATATTAAAAAATATACAGGAAAAAATTGGGTGTCAAAACACATTTATTTCTTTCCTTATTTGTTACTCGTTCTTACCGTTTGAATTGATTCCCTTAAATTAAGGGAGTACTTGTATTGATTTTGGTTTTAATTGGTTCTGAGTTCCGTAATTACTATAAAATTGTAATTCTTGCCTTATTTTACATGGTTTCGAACTATTATATATACATATTCTCTCATTAACACGAACACTTTAGTTCTGAACTCACAATTGTAGTCAAAACACTCTCTCTTACTTTATTACTTGTACTGTGGCCTATTCAGCCGGCTGAAAGCCATGGCTATATTTCGAAGTCCTGCAACTTTTCTTTACTGCACTTTGCTTCTTTGACTGGTATGTTCTAATTAAGTTTTTCAGCACCAACAACAACATGCTTACTTACTGATTTTGCATTCTTATCTGCCCACTGCTTGTATTTAATTTAGTACCATTACTCAGCATGTTGTAATTTCCTTTCTCATGTTCTGAATCAATGTATTATGAATCCCAAATCCCTACCCCAATGTGATTATTACTTGTGGTTAGTTTGGGGCATGACAACACTGAACATTACTGAGCATGACCAAAACTTGATCCTCGTAGGATCATAACCCCCATGTTTCCCTTATATGTTGTGTGCTCTGGTTGATTTAGAAGTATGAAAATACTCCATATTATTGTGCATGCCCAGAATTAACTCTTGCCTAAGTATATAGGCTTCTTGCAATGGATTCACAATTCCCTGCCCCTTTTGTGTGAATTTATCAATTCTTTGAAGTGTTAATGACTGACTCATATCACCCTTTCCCTCTCATTTATTCCTTCAGTTCTTAGAACCCAGTTTCTGCACTTCTCACTCTCTTCTTAGACTTAAGTTCTGCCCCCCTCATGCGAGCCTTGCCTTGGGACCCATGAGCTCCCTCTGAACTTTGACACATGAGGGCTGGCATTTCCACACTGCACGTGTCCCTATTCTGGTTATGAAACTTGGGTGTGAGCACTTCTCGGGGTCCTACTGAGGCCTTTAGGGAACTCTGAGACACTCAAGGCTGAGAAAGGCTTTGGATCAATGGTATTTTGTGTTGGTTTATCTCACAACTCAGACAGGAAGTCAAGAATCAGGCTTCATCTGGTTGTATCCTCTTCTTTTACACTTTTCTGATGTAATTCATTATTCGATTTGTAATAAAGATTTGGGCTTTGGTTAGTGAAAAGGGTTGAGAAATTATGCATGCTCAAGGGTAAAAAACATGCATATAGGACTGTATTCTCTACTTGTTCAATTCACATTTAGAAGACATGCCAATAGGACTGCTCTAATTCTGCATATTCACACTACATTTAGAAACCATGTCTATCGGACTCGCTTGTTCAATTCACATCAAGATAACATGCCTATAGGGATTAGCTAAAATTCTGCACATTTGTCACCGTTTAGGTATCATGTCTATAAGGGTCTAAAATTTGTAACATATAGAAATCATGCCTATAAGGATTCCCAAATAAAATTCTGGTTCATTTCTCTTCACATTCAATGTTAGATATCATGTCTATAGGGATTAAAATCAGCAATATTAGATACCATCGCTTACAAAATCTGAAACTAGTTCAATTTAAAATCAGTTCGATTCTGAACCAGTTTTAAACAACTTTCCGTCTTTATTTAACGAAGTTTAGCAAGCATGCCTATAGGATCTCAAACAATTTGTTTTGAGTTAGTATTGTTTATCCTCATTCTGAATTAAGTAGATATCATGTCGATAGGACCCCGTCTAAACACTTAGGCAAACCTTAGAGTAATAACTGTAAAATTGAATCTGTTTTTTTGTTAAATGCTACAACCAGCAGGCAAGCCTGATTCAGACTTCTTATCTGAGTTATGTAATAAACTAATCTGCCTCAATAATCAAGTTCCCTCGTCTTTATGTGCTTTAATCAGACCAAAAAAGTATGTGCAAGTCATGTTAGTTATGTGTTTTGTTTGAGGAGGTATACTTGAGCCTTATGTGTTTATGTGTTTCCCCTTTAATGTGCAGTCTTTTATATGTTTTGTATATCACCTTAGATTTTTACCTTTGAAACTTCAAGTCAACCTAATATCCCTCCCCTTTAGGATTAGTAGTCCTAAGTGACTCCGGGACTGATAAGAACAGGACGGGTAATAGCATGCAATAGTGTTCGAGACCAATCCGTGCTTTAGTACCTTAAACGGGGTGGTAAAGGGTAGATATGGATATGATGACCAGTGCACTAATGCCACGTGTAATCCCTCTTTTGAGGAGTGATTACCAGGTATTGCATCGATGTGATCCATATTTTTATCAAACCTAGGACCCCCTTTCTTTATTTCCCCTTCTTTTTTGGGCATTGCAACTCCTTATTTAAAATCAGCTCTTGTAATTGCTTTTTCAAACTTGGTTTACTTTCCGACCATTGTGTATTGAAATACCTTCCTTTTTTTGAGCCTTATCTACTTATATGTTAATTTCACCCCAAATTCACAATAACTGTCTGGCCGGGAACCACACTAGTGGATCCTGAGGGGTGCCTAACACCTTCTCCTTGGGATAATTTCAAGCTCTTACCCAATCTCTGGTTGGTCAAACAAACTTAGAATTGAATTTCTAGTGGTGTCCTAATGCACTTTAATCATTAGGTAGCGACTCTTCAAATGCAAAACCCAGTTCCCAAAAAGGAACGAGTTGTCCTATGCCAAATGTCATAAACCTGATGTCGCGAGAAAAAGGGGAGGAGCGACAGTATGGCGACTCTGCTGGGGATATTTAGGCTTTTACCATTTCAGACTATTATTGTGAATTCATACCTCTTTATGTGGAATTACTTGTTTAATTCCTTTAAGTATTCAATTCCCTTTTCAATTGCAAAACTGACTTGTCTTTTTGTTTCTTTCCTTTATTACTACTTTAAATTATGAAACTGCTATATTTACTGCTTTCATAACGTGCAAATACGTGCCAACATGCTTTTAATTATTGCATAATCATGCTCAACATCATACTCCACTCATGCCAAACAAATACCATAGCAATGCTTATAATGAGTGGTTGCGCTCTTCCTATATTATTACCCCCTAAATTCGGAAAAGGCATATTTGCGGTAAAACCAGTCGATCAACGGTGTAGTCGACGGTTCCGTGCCTTTCCCCCTTGAGTTGTCCACTCAAGGGTACCAGTCTAAAACCCCATAGAAACCTTACTCTATTTAAATTGTGCATGCATCATGGTCAAACCTAGCCGAGTCACTTATGTTGTCCGCATAATGACTCTTTAAGATAAGCCTTATCCAAAGTCCACTAGGTTTCCCTAAACCTAAACGGACATCACCATGTTCTGTGAATTTTTTTGGAGAACTAAATGCTTCATGCTAATTGTTGATATTAAATAGTCGAGTCCAGTGGGGGTATGGTCTTAACCCTTTTGTTTTGCAGAAAATGAAGAACGAGGTCCCCAGCTTCGGTATGGTTAGCACACCCTCACTTTTGCTAGACTGGTGGAGGAGTCTTCCATCAAATGACCAAATTAGTGGAAAGAGAGGGCCACCAAAGCTAGTGAAAAGTTGGAATATCTAGAATATAGTCTGCTGGAATTGGAAGGAAAAGTGAGGAAGAGAGTCGTCGACCGCCAGAACGCTGAGGGAAACGAAGGAGAACACCTGGCAAAGGCATTTTTACTGGTGAACCTACGCGAGCTAGAGGATTTGATCAATGAGAGCATTCAACCTGAGGAAGGTCCTTCTGGGACCAAGTAGATAGGAGTTTATCTTTTTGTTTTATGAAATGTAATAAGGCCAATGGCCATTAGTGATTTTTATTTACTGTTTATTTAGTGTCGATTTGGGATTCGTCTATTTTTTATCAACAAAATGAGGCATTTGGCATCCTAAGTTCTCCAAATCAATTTGTCGCTAGGCCTACCTCGGGCACAAAGAGGTCCCTAAATTAGGACACGTCTTACATTCTGCACTATGTGTTTAAATATCGCAATGCTTTTTATAATCCTCACTAACTTGGTTACCTTTTTGTTTTACTTTTTGTTTATTATTCCCCCATCCTCAAAGGTTAGTTCGTGCACTTTTGCAACATCATCTTATTCCACGAGATCCAGGGGCACACACTCCTCCTCTTAGCCCTGTCAAAAACAAGAACAAAGGGAAAATGGAAGATTTGAACAACGCCAGAAAAGGGAACTCAACTGAACGGGTAGAGGTCACTCATGGTCACGGTACTCAGGTTTACAAAGAAAATGCATCCCAACTTGAATAAAAGTTGTTGAAATTCCAAGAAGAACTTGATTAGGTTCGAAATTTGGCAAATCTGTCATTTTCCCTCACCACTCCAGATATCAATTTCCCAAATGCTCAGAACCCTACACCTCCACAAAATATCTCAAAGCAACAAAACAATCCCATTCCTCACCATCACTACAACACCTGTCATACCTCAAACAACACCCCGCTGCCCATCCCAGAACTCCAAAACTCCACAAATGACTACTTCCACACCCACCATAATACCCTCATCTATGTGGAGACTATGCCACACTACACCCAACCCATCTCAAGCACACCCGAGTTTGATGATAGAGACTCGCTCATCAGGAACCTGGCTGAAGAAATTAAGAAATTGACTAGCCGAGTTCAAGGCATTGAAGGAAGTAAGGGAATTGAAGGGCTGGACTATAAAGATCTTTGCATACAACCCGATGTCGAACTGCCCAAGGGGTACAAACCTCCAAAGTTCGAAATGTTTGATGGTACTGGGGATCTAAGGGTCCATTTGAGAAATTACTATGACAAGCTGGTTTGAGTAGGGAAAGACGAGAGAATCTGCATGAAGCTATTCATGAGGAGTTTGAAGGGAGATGCTTTGTCTTGGTACATTAGCCAAGATCCGAAGAAGTGGTCGAACTGGGTAGGCATGGCGTCCGACTTCATGGACAGGTTCAAGTTCAACACAGAGAATGCGTCGGATGTGTTTTACATTCAGAAACTAAAGAAGAAGCCCACAGAAACATTTTGCGAGTATGCTACTGGCTAGAGGTCCGAAGCTGCTAAGGTCAGACTTGCCTTAGAGGAGGAACAGATGAACAAATTCTTTGTTCGGGCTCAAGACCTGCAGTATTATGAACGACTAATGCTGATTGAGAGCCATAAATTTTCTGACATTATCAAGCTGGGTGAAAGGATCGAAGAGGGAATCAAAAGAGGTATGGTTACAAACTTCGAGGCCTTGCAAGCTACAAATAAAGCTTTGCAGTCTGGTGGTGTGTCCAAGAAAAGGGATGTAGGAGCCGCAATGGTTGCACAAAGAACCAAATCTCTCATCAAATAGCAAACCTACCCAATGCCTCCACTCACATATCAGCCTACATCGAACTACCAAGCACCCTCACCCTCTTTTTCAACTCTGCCACCCGCTTATCAATCACCTCCACCTCCCACATATCAGCCTACTTCACCCAGATATTCCCAACCCGCATATGTTTACCAAGCCTACAATGCTCAACCATCCCACTATCAATCCCCTCCTACACGCGAAAACGTCCCTAGACCTCGACCAAATTTTGACCGCAGACCTCCGAAACAATACACAGCCATTGCTGAACCCATTGACCAGTTGTACGAAAGACTCAAAGTTGTTGGTTACATCACCTTCATCCCTGCTGTAACCCTTGAGAACCTTTCTCAGTGGGTTAACCCAAACAAATCCTGTGCATACCATTTCGGCATGAAGGGACATACCATCGATGAATGTCGTTCTCTGAAATACAAGATCCAGACTTTAATTGACAATAAGATTATTGTGGCAAAGGAACCTGCTCTGAATGTCCACAATAACCCTCTACCAGACCATAAGGGAGGAGGCGTTCACATGATTGAGGTAGAGGATGATTGGGATCCCGAGGGATCAATCGGTTTGATCGCAGAAGTTGATGACCCAAAGAAACCAATAGTTACTCTTAATCCGATCGTGGTCCAGATTCAGCCCTCTAGGGACGCCGAAGTAAATATTTCCGTGCCACTTGAGTTTGAAGCAACGTCATTTACAAAGACACCAGGACCAATTGAGGTCGAATTTGTGTCTCCAGCAAATACACCCCCACCGTTTGAAGTTGTAGTTCTACCACCTAAGGCACATGCTTCGTTTAGAGTAAAGATAGCCACGCCGATCCCAGTGGCGATGTCGACCATGAAGTCATACCATACAAAGGCTATACCATGGGACTATACAGCCGAGACAAGGAGTAAGGGCAAGGTTAGGTTCGAGGAAACTGTCGCCGCACAGGGTATGACGAGAACTGTAGGGTCTATACCCCGGAACACATAGCTGAGTCAAGCAAGCAGGCCTCCAATCGGTCACCCATCATTGAGACAGGTCCAGATGATCTTTGGAGAAAGATATAGACCAAGGAATACTCGGTCATCGACCAATTGAATAAATTTCCATCCTTGCTTTGCTACAAAATTCTGAGGCACACAAGAATTCTCTGTTGAAGGTGTTGAGTCAAGCATACGTGCCAAGCAACATCATTGGCGGGGAAATGGCCAACATGGTAGGACAGGTATTAGAAAGTCACAAAATTATTTTTCATGAGGATAAGCTACTGCCTGAAGGGTTGGGACACAACAAAGCACTGCACATCACTGTGCAATGCGAGGACTACTTCATTATTAGGATCCTGATTGACGGGGGTTCCGGTATCAACATTTGTCCACTAGTAACACTCAAGAAATTGGGCAAGGGATTGCATGAAATAAAGGATGGAGCCATCAACGTGAAAGCCCTCGACGATTCCCAAAGGTCCGCCATTAGGAAGATTAGTCTGTGTTTGCAAATGGGGCCAACTTCGTTCGATATTGATTTCCAAGTGATAGACGTGCCAGCATCTTACAATCTGTTGTTGGGACAGCCATGGTTCATGCTGCCGGAGTCGTAGCATCAACACTGCATCAGGTAGTAAAGTTCGAGTGGAACCACCAGGAAGTGATCATTCAAGGCGACGGTAGCCACCCTATATACAGTCGCAGACCATTCCATCAATCGATGGGAGAAAGAAGCTAGGAGGAGAGACTTACCATCACATCGAACGGGTAAATGTTGTTGACAAAAACAAATGGTGGGATAACAAGATCGAGAGAATACTGAATTGGAGTGGGTACAAACCTGGCAAAGGGCTCGGCAAGAACCTCCAAGGAATCTCTAAGCCCATAAAACTCAAAAAACATGGCACCACTTTCGGTTTGGGATATGAGTATACCTGGGAAGAATTCAACAACTGGTCGCCATCATGGCGCGGACCTTACTATCCGCTGGAGCAGCCAATACCACATTTGGAGCAGACTTTTCAATTGGCCGATATTATTTATGGGTCAGATGAAGAGGAAGCACTCGCAACAGTGAAGAACTTGTTCCTAGAAGACAATGATATCGACTGTTGTATTGTTCTCGAGGAGTAGAGGAGGAAGGCCCTTCCATACAGGCTGTAAGCAGAGGAGCACGCCCCAATAACTGGACTATCAGGACAACCAGAGCTCGACGAGCCTCGGGGTAGCAAGGCTAAAACAAGCATCATGCACTGTTTTTATTTATTAAATGATTTTCTTTTCGCACTTTTAATTTCTGCAATAAGATCTCCAATGCTCCAAAACAGTTACGCAATTTATCAAAGCATTTTAACTTTTCTTATGAATCAACACTTATTATTTTTCTCTCATCACTTTAATTATATAACATTAATATTACATATCTTGATGAACCAATGACTGTGACATGCAACGAGACAACGCAACAAGCGGACATAGATTCAGAGGAAGATGACATACCAGAGGAGATTATTAAAGAAGTTGAGAATTTTGAAAATAGACACAAGTCCAACCTGGACGATACTGAGGTTGTTAACCTGGTTGATGCAGAAAATGTCAAAGAAACATGAATCAGCGTCCACGTGTCGCCATCAGAAAAGAAGGAATACATAGAATTCCTAAGAGAGTATGAGGGCATATTGGCTTGGTCATATGATGACATGGCTAGCCTGAGTACGTCTATTGTGGCTTACAAACTGCCAACCGATCCAACATGTCCGCCGGTAAAGAAAAAGCTCAGAAAGTTCAAGCCTGATATGAGTCTGAAAATCAAGGAAGAAGTCACTAAGCAGGTCAAAGCTAAGGTTCTCTGGGTAGTAGAATACCCGATGTGGTTATCCAACATCGTGCCAGTACCAAAGAAGGACGAGAAAATTCGAGTCTGTATCGACTATCGGGATCTTAACCGGGCCAGTCCAAAAGACGACTTCCCTTTGCCAAATATACACATCCTGATCGACAATTGCGCCAAGCATGAGTTGCAGCCATTTGTGGATTGTTTCGCCGGTTATCATCAGATCTAGATGGATAAAGAAAATTCTGAGAAAATAGCTTTCATTACACCGTGGGGAATGTACTGTTACAAGATGATGTCGTTCGGCCTGAAGAATGCTAGGGCCACCAATATGAGGGCCATGACCACCATTTTCCATGATATGATACACTAGGAGATAGAGGTATACGTAGATGATGTTATCATCAAGTCCAAGAAGGCCACTGATCACATGGAAGATTTGAGGAAGTTCTTCAATAGAATGCGAAGGTACAACCTGAAACTGAATCATACAAAGTGTGCATTCGGAGTTCTTGCTAGAAAATTACCTAGGTTTATTGTGAGTCACCGAGGAATAGAACTGGATCCATCAAAAGTCAAAGCTATTCAAGAATTGCCTCCGCCAAAGAACAAGATGGATGCGATGAGTTTCTTGGGGAGGCTTAACTACATCAGCCAGTTCATAGCACAATCTACAATTATTTGTGAGTCAATCTTTAAGATGTTGAAGAAGGACGCCGCTACCGAATGGACTGATGACTGTCAAAAATCTTTCGATAGAATTAAGGAATACCTATCAACACCACTTGTCTTAGTCCCGCCTGAGCTAGGTAGACCCTTATTACTCTACCTTGCAGTATAGAATGGAGCTTTCGGTTATGTTCTGGGGCAGCATGATGAAACGGGGAGAAAGACAGGTTATTTATTACCTCAGTAAGAAGTTCACCCCGTACGAGACCCGGTATTCTCTGTTAGAGCGTACCTGCTGTGCTTTAACTTGGGTAGCTCAGAAGCTGAGGCACTACTTCTGTGCCTATACTACATATCTCATATCAAGGATGGATCCTCTGAAGTACATCTTTCAAAAGCCTGTGCCCACTGCAAAGCTAGCCAAGTGGAAAATCTTGTTGAGTGAATTTGACATTGTCTACGTAACCCAGAAGGCAATCAAGGGACAAGCACTAGTGGATCACCTTGCTGAGAATCCCGTGGATGGAGAATACGAACCCCTAAAAACGTATTTTCCTAACGAAGAGGTATCATTCATAGGAGAAGACATTGCAGAATCCTATGACGGTTGGAGAATGTTTTTCGACGGAGCAGCAAATTCAAAGGAGTTGGCATAGGAGCAGTCCTAGTATCAGAAACCGGTTAGCATTATCCAGTGTCTACCAAATTCAGGTTCCCGTGCACCAACAACATGGCCAAGTATGAAGCCTGCATCTTAGGGCTCAAGATGTCCATAGACATGAACATTCAAGAGTTGCTAGTGATCGGAGATTCGGACCTACTTATACATCAGGTCCGAGAAGAATGGGCAACGAAGAACTCTAAGATACTCCCGTATCTGCATCACATATAGGAATTGAGAAAGAGTTTCACAAAGACGTAATTCCAACATGTTCCCAGAGTCCAGAATGAGTTCGTCGATGCGTTGACTACCCTATCATCCATGATACAACATCTAGACAAAAACTTCATTGATCCCATTCTAGTAAAGATCCATGATCAACCAGCTTACTGTGCCCACATCGAAGAAGAAGTAGATGGAAAGCCTTGGTTTCATGATATCAAGGAATATTTGGCAAAACGCGAATACCTAGAACTTGCAAATCCTACTCAGAAACGCACACTTCGGAGGTTGTCCAACAATTTTTTTCACAGCGAAGGAATCCTATATAGGAGGACTCCTGATTTGGGATTACTAAGGTGTGTCGATGCAAAGGAAGCATCCAGGCTACTAGAGGAAATTCATGTTGGGACTTGTGGTCCACATATGAACGGTTTTGTCTTAGCAAAGAAGATACTCCGAGCTGGTTACTTTTGGATGACTATGGAGATGGACTGTATCCAATATGTCTGGAAATGCCATCACTACCAGATACATGCAGACATGATAAAGGTACCTCCAAATGAGCTTAATGCAACAAGCTCGCTATGGCCATTCGCCGCTTGGGAATGGATGTCATTGGACCAATCGAGCCTACCGCTTCCAACGAGCACAGGTTTATCCTAGTAACAATCGACTATTTCACCAAATGGGCCGAAGCAGCATCTTTTAGAGCAGTAACTAAGAAAGTCGTGGCAGACTTTGTCCGTGACCGCATCATTTGTCAATTTGGGATTCCAGAATCATTCATTACTGATAATGGCTCCAACCTCAATAGTAACTTGGTGAAAGCTATGTGTGAAACTTTCAAGATCAGACACAAGAATTCTACAGCCTGCAGACCTTAGATGAATGGAGTCGTAGAAGCCGCCAATAAGAATATCAAGAAAATACTAAGGAAAATGATGGAGAAGCATAAGTAGTGGCACGAGAAGCTATCATTTTCTTTATTAGGGTATCGCACTACAGTCTGCACGTCAACTGGGAAACCCCCTATATGTTGGTTTATGGTATAGAAGTCGTTATTCCCGCCGAAGTGGAAATTCCTTCCTTAAGGATCATACAGGATGCTGAGCTCGACGATGTAGAATGGGTGAAGAGTCGTTACGAACAGCTAGCTCTTATAGATGGAAAGATAATGAATACAGTTTTCCATGGTCAACTTTATCAGAACAGAATGTCCAGAGCTTTCAACAAAAGAGTCAAGCCGAGATAGTTCACGCCGAGGCAGCTGGTGTTAAAGAAAATTTTCCCACATCTAGATGAAGGCAAAGGGAAGTTCTCTCCCAATTGGCAGGGTCCATACATGGTTCACCGGGTTCTGACAAGAGGAGCCCTCATACTTGCAGAAATGGACGGAGAAGTCTGTCCAAAACCAATTAATTCAGATGCACTCAAGGGCTACTATGTGTAATTTTCATTCTTTCCTTATATTGTGTAAATTGAACTACGCCTGACCGGATTCTCATTTAAGAGGGGATACATAAGAAGCCCTATGGGTTTGGTCACAATTCAATAAAAAATTTATTTCCCCCCGCAATTGGAAACTGGGGCATCATTTTGAGAAGGACCCTCAAAATTCCAAAGTAATTTCAGCCAATCATCGCAGGCAACAATCAGAAACATCAACCCATTAAACTGGGGCAGAAATTTGAGGAGGACCCTCAAAATTCCATAGAGAGAGGTCGCAATGTTTTGAGCCACGGCACAGTCTTCGGTTCATCTAAAAGTTATTTCTTAATTGTATACTTATGTCATATGTTTACAAATTCATGCATGTTTATTATCAAAATCGCCTTATTTAGAAACGCTACCCCAATGGTACATACAGTATCACCAGATCAAAGCCGAACAGGTCAAGTAAAGCCAGCGGGGATACGAACTAACCTCCCCCATACAAAACTCACAATTTTTCTTTGAATGCAGGAACCAAAATTACATGCTATACACTCACGAGACAAACATTGTTCAGGAATACAATTCTCGGAACTATCGCACTTACCAACATTTGCTATCCACGCACGCCTCGTATGGCACAATGTCCCCAGCAGTCACAATATCGCAATCTACTATCAGCTCAGAAAGCTCTATTACCATTTTTATTTATTGCATAAGGCTACCATTCTGCCTTCCAAGACTAAACGTTGTCTCCATCTGCATTTCTACATTGCATAAGGCTACCATTCTGCCTTTCGAGACTAAACGATGTCTCCATCTGCATTTTTGCATTGCATAAGGCTACCATTCTACCTTTCGAGACTAAACGTTGTCTCCATCTGCATTTCTGCATTGCATAAGGCTACCATTCTGCCTTCCGAAGTTAAACGTAACCTCCATCTGCATCTACATGGCTGAAAGATCATGCCCTACTGCATTGCATGGTTGAAAGATCGCCACATCTACATTTGCATGGCTGAAAGATCGCCACCTCTGCATTACATGGCTGAAAGATCGCCACCTTATCTATATTTGCATGGCTGAAATATTGCCACCTTATTTACATTCTGCATAGCTGAAAGATCGCCACCTACTACATTGCATGGCTGAAAGATCGCCACCTCTACATTTGTATGGCTGAAAGATCGCCACCTCTGCATTGCATGGCTGAAAGATCGCCACCTTATTTACATTTGCATGGCTGAATGATCATCACCTTATCTACATTTGCATGGTTGAAAGATCTCCACCTTATTTACATTCTGCATAGCTGAAATATCGCCACCTTATTTACATTCTGCATGGCTGAAAGATCGCCATCTACTGCATCTCATGGGCTGAAAGATCGCCAAATTATCCAAAGCCGTCATTGTTCAGAGGCACCATTTTCATAGCCCGAGCACGCCATGTCATGGCATGCGGATCCTTTTTAATCTTTTGCATATCATTATTCAAGGGCATCATGGTTTGGAGGAACCACCCTCATAGCCCAAGAACATCATTTCATGGCATGCAAATCCTTTATTGTACGCTTCATGTCCCAAGATGTCATGGTCTAAGGACGTCATCCTAACCGTACAAAGAAAACTTTCATGGTCAGACGGGAATTTGCATCATGTTTAAATTTGTGCACAATATATGCATGTATTGCTTATGTGCAGGTAAACCGTCAAGCAATAGCCATCTCGGCAGGAGCGATCCCGCTTCAGTTCCCACGACCCTATTAGACCTTAGCCATTCACCCTGTCCTAGATATCGCGTCCGTTCTTGAAAGTCCCCATCGGCATACTCCGCCGACGGATTCTGAACTGCATATGGACTGATTCCTGTAAAATCAGGGATATGTAGGTAGCTCAGAAGCCAGGGCAC
The DNA here is from genome assembly GCF_000393655.2 of Nicotiana sylvestris. Lineage (NCBI taxonomy): Eukaryota > Viridiplantae > Streptophyta > Magnoliopsida > Solanales > Solanaceae > Nicotiana > Nicotiana sylvestris. Next base: position 148,438,367 of record NC_091066.1, on the reverse strand, counting down.
GGCCTAAACCTTTTCAAACAGTTCGCTTGATCAAAATTGGCCATCATATCTTTACCCGACAACTCTTTCATCCTTCCCGGGTAAAGAGGGGCAGCTGTTGATACCCAATTTTTTCTGTATATTTTTATATGCAAAATACTTTCAAAATAGCATATGTATACATATATAAGTATGTCCAAATATTTTATTATTTTTTCTTAATTTATTAAGATTTTAAAATCAATTTATTGCCCTATTTTATCCATAAAACATCCAATAATTATTTCCAAAATTATCATTTCAGTGATTCATTTATTGGATTCTCATATTTATGCTAAAATATAGCTATTATAATTTTTGCATACTTTTACAAATTTATTTGGTATTTTTAAAGCTAAATTGCATATAATTGCAATTTTAGCCTCTTTTAGGATTAATTACGTTTATATTCATAAAAATTAGGTTTGGTATTTTTAAATAGTTAACTATGTGTTATAAATCATTTTGGTGCCTTTAATATATTTCCAAAAATTAATTTATTATTTTTTATAAATCGAATAGGGAAACTTGGCTATTTAAATATTAGCCCAATTTCATTTCAATTATAGCCAAATTCTGACCCCAATTAGACCCAATTCAAACCCAATTACCCCGGCCCAAATCCATTCATACCCGATCCCCTAACCCAATTAAACCAACCCATACCCGGATCCCCACCTAACCTCTTTAATCCCAGTTGATCACTTAGATCAATGGCTCCCGTCCCTCCTTTCCTAATTAAACCCAAAAGATTCCCCCCCCCCCAAACCTTTTCATTATTTACACTCTGTCGCCTCGGAATCCCCTTCTCTCTCAATCCTCTCTCAGACCCTCTCAAACCCTAGCCGTCGCCCTCAACTACAACCCTAAAACCTTCCAAATCCAGGCTTCCAAGGTCATCGGAGGCTTGTATCCACCTCACATGGCTTTTACGTGTTCGATTGTTATGGTTTCAATGTTATATCTTGAAAGAGCTTGGTCCAGACCTTGGTCGATTTCAGTTTATGGTTGTTCTCCGGTCGTCTCTGACCTTTCTCCGGCCAGCCATGGCTATTCGAGTCTGACTCTTGACTCTCCTGCTTAGATCGATGGTTTTCAAAGCCTTTATCACCACTTGGGGTTCTTCTGAAACCCTAACCTTTAAGGTTCTCTCGATTTCTCTTAGATCTGTTTCAGATCTATGTCTGCTCTGAACTTTTAAGCACTTTTCTCGAAGTTTCTTTTAAAACTCCGCTTTCAAAACTCCTTATCCTTCTGATTAAGGTTCTGTGAAGTTATTTCGAAACCTTTCTTTGATTTCTGATATGTTTTGCTGTGTTTGCTCGTATTATCCTTCTACATGAGTTTGCATGTTAAAACCCCTAATTTCTTTTAACTGTTTATTAAATGAATGATTGTTTGCCTGAGTTTTGTCCAATCTGTCTATTTATCCTCTTTTTAAAACTCTTATATTGTTCAAAATCTAATGGTTTTGGGTATGAGACTGTTCGTTAAGTGCAGAAGTTCTTTTCGAAATCTCTTGTTCCCTTTGTGTGATTCTTCTGATTCTAGGTTTCTATCTTCTCTTTAACTCGCCTATGTTCAAAACCCTAATTTTTAGGGGGTTCTTTTTTTGGTTTTGTGTATCAGCATGATTGGCCGGTTCTCATTTTTGAGTTTGTGTGATTCTTCATGACTATCCTGTCTTGATTTGTTTCTACTCAGTTTCTTAGCCTAAAAAAATTACACAAACCGATTCTACGTGCTTGTGTTCATCTTGACTGTTCGAAACTTGTCTCTTTATCATCGAATCAGTATTATTTGACTCTCATGTTTGCTAGGTTTGTATGTCGACTCTTGATCATCAGTGTCTTACTTTATTTATATGCAAAATATTGACACATGACTTTCTCTTTCATTGATTCTGATTCCCCCGTCTCTTGGTCTAATTTGAACACTTTCCTTTAGACCTTCGATCCCTACTTTTCTACACAATCTGATTGATTCCCTTACCTTGGCTGCTTGATTCTTACGGTCTATTTCCCTAATTAGAGTTTTTCTTAACCTAGCCCTAATAGTTTACTCTATGCCTAATATGTTCAAATTATTTCCTAGTCTACACATTGATTTCTTTCCTTATTTGTTACTCGTTCTTACCGTTTGAACTCATTCCCTTAAATTAAGGGAGTACTTGTACTGATTTTGGTTCTAATTGGTTCTGAGTTCCGTAATTACTATACAATTGTAATTCTTGCCTTATTTTACATGGTTTCGAACTACTATATATATATTCTCTCATTAACACAAACACATGAACACTTTAGTTCTAAACTCACACTTACACTCAAAACACTCTCTCTTGCTTTATTACTTGTACTGTGGCATGTTCAGCCGGCTAAAAGCCATGGCTATATTTCGAAGTCCTGCTACTTTTCTTTACTGCACTTTGCTTCTTTGACTGGTATGTTCTAATTAAGTTTTTCAGCACCAACAACAACATGCTTACTTACTGATTTTGCATTCTTGTCTACCCACTGCTTGTATTTAATTTAGTACCATTACTCAGCATGCTGTAATTTCCTTTCTCCTGTTCTGAATCAATGTATTATGAATCTCAAATCCCTGCCCCAATGTGATTAATACTTGTGGTTAGTTTGGGGCATGACAGCATTGAACATTACTGAGCATGACCCAAACTTGATCCTCCTAGGATCATAACCCCCATGTTTCCCTGATATGTTGTGTGCTCTGGTTGATTTACAAGCATGACAGCACTCCCTATTGTTGTGCATACCCAGAATTAACTCTTGCCTAAATATATAGGCTCCTTGCAATGGATTCACAATCCCCTGCCCCTTTGTGTGAATTTATCAATTCTTTGAAGTATTAATGACTGACTCCTATCACCATTTCCCTCTCTCATTTATTCCTTCAGTTCTTAGAACCCAGTTTCTGCACTTCTCACTCTCTTCTTAGACTTAAGTTCTGCCCCCTCATGCGAGCCTTGCCTTGGGACCCATGAGCTCCCTCTGAACTTGGACACATAAGGACTGGCATTTCCACACTGCACGTGTCCCTATTCTGGTTATGAAACTTGGGTGTGAGCACTGCCTGGGGTCCTATTGAGGCCCTTAAAGAACTCTGACACACTCAAGGCTGAGAAAGGCTTTGGATCAATGGTATTTTAAGTTGGTTTATCTCATAACTCATAGAGGAAGTCAAGAATCAGGCTTCCTCTGGTTGTAACCTCTTCTTTTACACTTTTCTGATGTAATTCATTATTCAATTTATAATAATTTGTAATAAACATTGGGGCTTTGGTTAGTTAAAAAGGTTGGGAAATTATGCATGCTCAAGGGTAAAAAACATGCCTATAGGACTGTATTATCTACTTGTTCAATTCACATTTAGAAGACATGCCTATAGGACTGCTCTAATTCTTCATATTCACACTACATTTAGAAACTATGTCTATAAGACTCGCTTGTTCAATTCACATCTAGATAACATGCCTATAGTGATTATCTGAAATTATGTACATTTGTCACCGTTTAGGTATCATGTCTATTAGGATCTAAAATCAGTAACATATAGAAATCATGCCTACAGGGATTCCCAAATAAAATTTTGGTTCGTTTCTATTCACATTCAATGTTAGATATCATGCCTATATGGATTAAAATCATCAATATTAGATATCACCGCTTACAGAATCTGAAACTAGTTCAATTTAAAATCAGTTCGATTCTGAACCAATTTTAAACAACATTCCGTCTTTATTTAACGATGTTTAGCAAGCATGCATATAGGATCTCAAACAATTTATTTTGAGTTAATATTGTTTCGCCTCATTCTGAATTAGGTAGATATCATGCCGATAGGACCCCGTCTAAACACTTAGGCAAACCTTAGAGTAATAACTGTAAAATTGAATCTATTTTTTTGTTAAATGCTTCAACCAGCAGCCAGGCCTGATTCGGACTTCTTATCTGAGTTATGTAATAAACTAATCTGCCTCAATAATCAACTTCCCTCGTCTTTATGTGCTCTAATCAGACCCAAAAAGTATGTGCAAGTCATGCTAGTTATGAGTTTTTTTGGAGGAGGAATACTTGAGCCTTATGTGTTTATGTGTTTCCCCTTTAATGTGTAGTCTTTTATATGTTTTGTGTGTCGCCTTAGACTTTTACCTTTGAAACTTCAAGTCAGCCTAATATCCCTCCCCTTTAGGATTAGTAGTCCTAAGTGCCTCCGGGACTGATAAGAACAGGACGGGTAATAGCATGCAATAGTGTTCCAGACAAATCCACGCTTTAGTACCTTAAATGGGGTGGTAAAGGGTAGATATGGATATAGTGACCGGTGCGCTAATGCCACGTGTAACCCCCCTTTTGAGGATTGATTACTGGGTATTGCATCTATGTGATCCATTTTTTTATCAAACCTAGGACCCCCTTTCTTTATTTCCCCCTTCTTTTTTGGGCATTGTAACTCCTTATTTAAAATCAGCTCTTGTAATTGCTCTTTAAACTTGGTTTACTTTCCGACCATTGTGTATTGAAATCCCCTCCTTTTTTTTAGCCTTATCTGCTTATATGTTAATTGCACCCCAAATTCACAATAATTGTCTGGCTGGGAAACCACACTAGTGGATCATGAGGGGTGCCTAACATCTTCCCCTTGGAATAATTTCAAGCCCTTACCTAATCTCTAGTTGTTCAAACAAACTTAGAATTGAATTTCTAGTGGTGTTCTAATCCACCTTAATCATTAGATGGCGACTCTTCAAATGCAAAACCCAGTTCCCAAAAGGAACGAGTTGTCCTATATCAAATGTCATAAACCCAATTTCGTGAGAAAAAGGGCGGCGCGACACTCATCAAACAACAAGAATCAGAAATCAACATATGCACAACATCACTCTTCGTGCTTTTACTCTCGTCCTCACCAAGGCAATAAGTAATGAAAATGTGCACGGCATCACCCTTCGTGATTTTACTCTCGTCCTCGCCATATAATCAACATAATCGGCACGGAATAGTACATTGTGCGACATGGCATCACCCTTCGTGCTTTAACACTCTCTCACCAAAACAGTTCACGACATCTCCCTTCGTGCTTTAACACTCTTCCTCACCCAGACAACAATCACAAATAATAGGGCAAGGGAATAAATGAAATTAAAATAAGAATCCCGGCAAGGGAACAATAGTTCAACAATTAAGTCCCGACAAGGGAATAACATCAAAAGAAGCATCAATATCCCGGCTAGGGAGATAATATCAAAAACAATAAATTCCCGGCAAGGGAGATAATATCAAAAGCAACAATATCCCGGCAAGGGAGGCCACATAATAATTCTCTTATTTTTCTCACTTTTACTTCACAACTTGAGCCAATGCTTCAAAAGGTTCAATCACCACTTATACTTTCACATTTCATTGTACAACTTGAGCCAACGCTCCTCAATGTTCAAATGTCTCAAATACTTCCACAAACTTTGCCCAACAATAGAAATCATCATCAAAGCATGAATAATACAACGAAGTCATAATAATCACAATATAAGACTCACGGGCATGCTTGACACCAACGTATAGATACTCGTCACCATGTCTATACGTCGTACTCGACAAATACCACATAGCAAATAGGACTCGACTCCAAATCCCTCAAGCTAAGATTAGACCAAGCACTTACCTCAAACTTCCACGGCCAACTCAAGCCTCAAACACCGCTTTTCCTTTAGAATTTGGCTCCAAATCAATTGTATCTAGACATAATCAACTTAATAACATCAATAAACGCTAAACAATTCAATTACAATGCTTAATTATAGATTCCCTATCATTCTTCCCAAAAAGTCAAAAATCGACCTAGGGCCCACTTGGTCAAAACATGAGGTCGGACCAAAACTCGATCACCTACGAGCCCGAATATGTAATTAGTTTTGAAATCTGACCCCAAAATGATGTCTAAATTCCAATTATACAAAAAGACCTAACTCTACCCAAATCCCTAATTTTCTACCCTTAAGAACATGATTTAAGCCTAGAAATCTAAAAGGTCTTAATGAAAATTGAAGAAAAAGAGTCTAAGATTACATACCTATGGATTTGTGGTGAAGTTCTCTTTCAAAAATCGCCCAATTTGGAGTTTGGAAGAAGAAGTTATGAAATTTTTGTTAAATCACGTATGTTCTGTTACTGTTTAAATGACTGGGAGAAATTGGTCTCTGCGATCACGAACAAGTGTATGCGATCGCATAGGGTAAGGGGGAACTGGGCATTGCGATCGTGGAGAAAAGATTGCAATCGCGTAGAGGAAAATGGGTTCCCTTCCCAGGCTTGGTTTAACCCATTGCGATAGCGGAAGAAACAATGCAATCACATAGAACAAAAATGAACCTCCCAGAACTTACTCTACGTGATCGCGGAAGGACCTATGCGATCGCATAGTACAAAAATGGCCCCCCTAAAATTACACTATGCGATCGCATATAACAAAGTCCTGGACACCACCAGACAACAGATTCTGCAATTTTTCCTATGTTCAAAACCTCCCGAGACCTATCCGAAACTCACCCGAGCCCTCGGGGCTCCAAACCAAATATGTACACTACCTCAAAAATACCCTACAGACTTACTCGTGCATTCAAATCACCAAAATAACATCAATAACTATGAATTTAGCATCAAAATCATGAAATTTCTTAAGAACTTCAAATTCTCCAATTTTCTCAAAAACGATTTGATTCACATCGTTTCAAGTCCGTTTCTTACAAAATTTCACCGACTTATATTAAATCTCACATAAGATCTATACCGGGCGCCGGAACCAAAATACGGGCTCGATACCATCAAGTTTTAAACACATTTCATTTCCAAAACTCAGAAATAATTTTAGAAAATAATTTTTCTTTAAAAATTCATTTCTCGGACTTGGGACCTCGGAATTCGATTCCGGACATATGCCCAAGTCCCATATTTTCCTACGGACCCTCTGGGCCGTCAAATCACGGGTCCGAATCTGTTTACCCAAAATGTTGACCGAAGTCAACTCAAACTCATTTTAAATGCAAAATTCAATATTTTTCACAGATTTTCACATAATGGCTTTCCGACTACGTGCCCGGACTAGCACGCAAATTGAGGTGATGCTGAAAGAGGGTTTTAAGGCCTCGAAATGCAGAATTTATTTCTAAAACAAGTGATGACCTTTTGGGTCATCACATTCTCCACCTCTAAAACAACCGTTTGTCCTCAAATTGACAGAAGAAGGAAGTACCAGAGTCGGGGAAATGATGGGGATAACGGCTCCGCATATCGGACTCGGACTCTCAGGTCAATGCCTCATCAGGCTGACCTCTCCTTTGAACACGAACAGAAGGGAAACTCTTCGATCTCAATTAACGAACCTGTCGGTCTAGAATAGCTACCAGCTCCTTCTCATAAGATAAGTCCTTGTCCAACTGGACGGTATTGAAATCTAACACGTGGGATGGATCATCGTGATACTTCCGAAGCATGGACACATGAATCACTGGATGCACGGCTGATAAGCTTGGCGGCAATGCAAGCCTGTAAGCCACCTCTCCCACTTGATCAAGAATCTCAAACGGGCCAATGAACCTAGGGCTAAGCTTGCCCTTCTTCCCAAATCTCACCACGCCCTTCATAGGCAACACCCGAAGTAATACCCGCTTACCGACCATGAATGCCAAATTTAAAACCTTACGGTCGGCATAACTCTTTTGCCTGGACTGAGTTGTACGAAGCCTATCCTGAATGATCCTGACCTTGTCCAAGGCATCCTGAACTAGATCCGTACCCAACAATCGAGCCTCTCCCGGCTCAAACCATCCAACTTGCGACCGACACCGCCTACCATACAAAGCCTCATAAGGAGCCATCTGGATACTCGACTGGTAGCTATTGTTGTATACAAACGCTGTTAAAGGCAAAAACTGATCCAAGGAGCCTCCAAAGTCAATGACACAAGCTCGGAGCATATCCTCCAAAATCTGAATAGTTCGCTCGGACGGGCCGTCCGTCTGAGGATGAAATGATGTGCTCAACTCAACCCGTGTGTACAACTCTTGCTAAACGTCTCTCTAGAAATGGGAGGTAAACTGCGTACCTCAATCCAAAATGATAGACTCGGGCACACCATGAAGACGAACAACCGGATATAGATCTCAGCTAACCTCTCGGAAGAGTAGGAGACTGCCACAGGAATGAAATGTGCTGACTTGGTCAGCCTATCAACAATAACCCACACTGCGTCGACCTTCCTCTGAGTCTTGGGAGTCCAACAACGAAGTCCATAGTGATCCGCTCCCACTTCTACTCGGGAATCTCAATCTTCTGGAACAAACCACCAGGTCTCTGATGCTCGTACTTAACCTGCTGACAATTCAAACATCGAGCCACATATGCAACGATATCCTTCTTCATTCTTCTCCACCAATAATATTGCCACAAATCCTGATACATCTTTGTGGTGCCTGGATGTATAGAGTACCGGGAACTATGGGCCTCCTCTAAAATCAACTCTCGAAGCCCATCCACATTAGGCACACAAATTCGACCTTGCAATCTCAAAACTCCATCATCACCTAAAGTAACCTGTTTGGCACTTCCGTGCTACACCGTGTCTCTAAGGACACACAAATGGGGATCATTATACTACCAATCACGGATACGCTCCAATAAAGAGGAACGAGTGACCGTGCAAGCTAACATGCGGCTGGGATCAGAAACATCCAACCTCACGAACTGATAGGCCAAAGCCTGAACATCCAAGGCAAGAGGTCTCTCATCGATCGGAATATAAGCAAGACTGCCCATACTGGCTGACTTTCTACTCAAAGCATCGACCATCACATTGGCCTTTCCCGAATGATATATGATGGTGATATCATAATCCTTTAATAGCTCCAACCACCTTCTCTGCCTCAAATGTAGCTCCTTCTGCTTGAGCAAATACCGCAAACTCTTGTGATCCGTGAACACCTCACATGCCACGCCATACAGATAATGCCTCCAAATCTTCAACGCATGAATGATGACTGCTAACTCCAAATTATGAACCGGATAGTTCTTCTCATGAATCTTCAACTATCATGAAGCATAGGCAATGACATTGTCATCCTACATCAACACCGCACCAAGTCCAATATGAGATGCATCACAATAAACCGTATAAAGCCCTGAACTTGTAGGCAAAACCAACACCAGTGTCGTAGTTAGAGTTGTCTTGAGCTTGTGAAAGCTCGCCTCACACTTGTCCGACCATCTGAACTGGGCACCCTTCTAGGTCAACCTGGTTATCGGGGCTGCGATAGATGAAAACCCCTCCACAAACCGACGATAGTAGCCTGCCAATCCCAAGAAACTTCATATCTCTGTGGCTGATGCTGGTCTAGGACAGTACTTGACTACCTCAATCTTCTTCGGATCAACCTGAATACCCTCCGCTGATACCACATGACCCAAGAATGCGACTTAACTCAACCAGAACTCACATTTCGAAAACTTGGCATACAACTGACTATCCCTCAGAGTCTGAAGAACCACTCTAAGATGTTGCTCGTGCTTTTCCCAGCTACGGGAATAGATCAAAATATCATCAATGAAGATTATCACGAACAAATCCAAGTAAGGCCTGAACACTCGGTTCATCAAACCCATAAAAGCTGTTGCGGCATTTGTCAACCCGAATAATATCACCAAGAACTCATAATGCCTGTACCGAGTGCGAAAAGCTATCTTAGGGACATCGCATGCTCTAATCCTCAACTAATTGTAGCTTGATCTCAAGTCAATCTTCGAAAATACCTTGGCACCCGGAAGCTGATCAAACAATGGATACTTATTCTTGATTGTAACCTTGTTTAACTACCGATAATCAATACACATTCTCATCGATCCGTCCTTTTTCTTAATAAACAACACTGGCGCACCCCAAGGCGAAATACTAGGTCTAATGAAACCCTTGTCAAACAAGTCTTGCAACTACTCCTTCAACATTTTCAACTCAAGCGGGGCCATACGATACGCTGGGATAGAAATGGGCTGAGAGCCCGGAGCCAAATCAATGCAAAAGTCAATATCCCTGTCGGGTGGCATACCCGGCAAGTTTGAAAGGAATACCTCAGGGAACTCACGAACAACGGGCGCAGAATCAATAGAAGGAACCTCAACACTAGAATCACGGACATAGGCTAGATAGGCCAAACACCCCTTCTCGACCATACGCCGAGCCTTCATATAAGAGATAACACTGAGGGTAGAATGACTAGGAGTCCCTCTCCACTCTAAACGAGGTAAACCCGGAAAAGCTAAGGTCATAGTCTTGGCATGACAGTTCAAGATAGCGTGATAAGGTGATAACCAGTCCATCCCCAATATGACATGGAAATTGACCATGTCTAGAAGAAGCAAATCTACACGAGTCTCAAGACCCCCAATCACAACTATACATGAATGATGGACTCGATCTACCACAATAGAATCACCCATCGGTATAGACACATAAATAGGAGAACTCAAAGAATCACTAAGCATGACCAGATATGGTGCAAAATAAGATAACACATAGGAGTACGTAGATCCCGGATCAAATAAAACTGAAGCATCTCTGCTACAAACTAGAACGGTACCTGTGATAACTACATCGGAAGCCTCAGCCTCGGGCCTAGATGGAAGAGCATAACATCAGGGTTGAGCCCCACTAACCTGAACTACATCTCTAGGATGGCCTGCTGCTGGCTGGCCTCCACCTCTAGCGGCCTGAACTCCACCTCTAATGCCTCTACCTCCACCTATAGAACTTTTACCCCCACCCTTGGCTGGTTGGGCGGGCTGTGGAACACTCGGTGCCTGAACCATAGTATGGGAATCCTGATGGTGAGAGCTACTCGGTGCTCGAGGGCAAAACCTAGCAATGTGACCCATATTGCCGAAAGTGTAACAAGCTCTCGGCTGCTGAGACTGCTGACCCTGACGACCTGAATGACCACCCCGAAAACTCTAAAGCGACGGTGCACTGATAGGAGCTGGTGGTGCACGATAGGACTGCTGATCAAAATACTGCATATAGAAACCACGACCACCTGAAGCACCATGAGAAACTTAAAGTGCTGACTGAAAAGGCCTAGGAGGATAGCCTCTACCATACGAATCTCTACCTCCAGACGAGGTACCACTAAATCGGCCTGAATGACGAGGCCTCTTGTCAGACCCCTGACTACCTCCCTATGATAGAACCATCTCGACTCTCCTGGCCACATTGGCTGCCTCCTGGAAAGAAATTTCACTCCCAGTCTCCTTGGCCATCTGAAGTCGAATCTACTGAATAAGTCCCTCAATGAACCTCCTCACCCTATCTTTCTCGGCGAGAAGTATGAAAAGAGCATGACGGGCCAAGTCGATGAATCTGGTCTCATACTGAGTAACAGTCATAGAACTCTGCTGGAGACACTCAAACTGCCGCCGGTAGATCTCTCTATGAGTGATGCAAAGAAACTTCTCTAGAAATAATTGAGTAAACTGCTCCCAAGTCAAGACTGGTGATTCGACTGGTCTAGCCAAGCCATAATCTCTCCACCAAGTCTTGGTAGATCCAGATAATCGAAAATTAGCAAAATCAACCCCATTGGTCCCCACGATCCCCATGTTCCTGAGAACCTCATGACAATTGTCTAGATAATCCTAGGGGTACTCAGAAGATGCACCGCCAAAAAGTAGTAGTGAAGAGCTTGGTGAACCTGTTCAACCTCCATAAAGCATCAGCAGACACGGCTGCTCCATCACTGGTCTGAGCTACCACACCTGGCTGAACTACTCCAACTGGCTGGACTGCTGGAATCTGGAACTACGGAGCTACCTGCTCAGGAGTGCGAGTAGTAGGAGTCTGGGCTCCTCCTCCTACCTGAGAGACGGTTGGTGCTACAGGAAGCAAGTCTGCCTGGGTGACACTCTCCATAAGGCCCACTAGATGGACCAGAGCATTTTGGAGTACGGGGGTAGCAATAAACCCCTCTAAGACTTGAGCTGGGCCCATAGGAACTGTCGCGACCGGAACTTCATCATCAAAGTCAACTCGAGGCTCTGCCACTGGTTCCGCTGCTCTGGGCTATGCTCTGCCCTAACCTCGGCCTCGCCCTCTGCCCCTAGTGGGAGCTGTTGCTGAGGGATCGGGCTGTTGATTAGTGGATGAGGAAGCGCGTGTTCTCGCCATTTACGAAAGAACAGAGTAGAAATTCAATTAGCATTGAGAAACCAAACCGCACGACCAGAAAGAATAAATGTGAAGTTTTTCCTTATTTTATAGCCTTTGGGGGATAAATACAGATGTTTTCGTATCGATCCCTCAGACTCTACTATGTTTGTCTGTGAACTGTGAGACCCATATAAACTAGAGCTTTGATACCAACTTATCACGACCCAGATTTCTCACCCTCAGGAGTCGTGATGGCACCTACTAATGTGAGCTAGGCAAACCAATTATTTGAACTAATTACTTCATTATCCATTTTATATTCTTTAACAATTTTAAAGCAATAACATATAAACAGCGAAAATTAAAATAAGCGAAAGAAATGCAGTAAATTAGTTGAATCTATGTCTAATTAACTGTTTGAACCTCAACCACTCAGAACTGGTGTCACAGTACTACAGACGATCTAAGAATACTACATACAAGGTCTGAAAATAAACGATACAATGTTTCTGAATTAAGGAAATGAAACAGGAAAAAAAAGGGATAGAGGGAGACACCAGTGCCTGCGGACGCCTGCAAGTCTACCTTGGATCTCCGCGTGGACTGAAGGCAGCCACCCAATCTATGGTCCAAAAGCTGCTCCGAGATTGCACACACTGCAGAGTGTAGTATCAGCACAACCAACCCTATGTGCTGGTAAATGCCTAGCCTAACCTCGGCAAAATAGTGACGAGGCTAGGACCAGACTACTAGATAAACTTGTGCAATTTAACTATATACAACGGAAAATAAGAACAGAAATAAACAGTCAAGTATGGGAGGGGGAAACATGTTGCGGGGGAACATCAATTAAGAATAGCAAGACAATGAGTAAATAAGAGGAACACCAAATCTCAGCTAACAACAAGAATCAGAAATCAACATATGCACAGCATCACCCTTCGTGTTTTTGCTCTCGTCCTCACCAAAGCAATCAAGTAATGAAAATGTGCACGGCATCACCCTTCCTGCTTTTACTCTCGTCCTCATCATATAATCAACATAATCGGCACGAAATTATACATCGTGCGGTACGGCATCACCCTTCGTGCTTTACGCTCTTTCCTCACAAATCATACACGGCATCGCCCTTCTTGCTTTAACACTCTCTCACCAAAACAATACACGGCATCACCCTTCGTGCTTTAACCCTCTTCCTCACCCAAACAACAATCACAAATAATAGGTCAAGGGAATAAATAAAATTACAATAAGAATTCCAGCAAGGGAACAATAGTTCAACAATCAAGTCACGGCAAGGGAATAACATCAAAAAAAGCATCAACATCCCGGCTAGGGAGATAACATCAAAATAATAAATTCCTGGCAAGGGAGATAATATCGAAAGCAACAATATCCCGGCAAGGGAGGCCACATAATAATTTTCTTCTTTTTCTCACTTATACTTCACAACTTGAGCCAATGCTCCAAAAGGTTCAATTACTACTTATACTTTCACATTTCATTATACAACTTGAGCCAACGCTCCTCAATGTTCAAATGTCTCAATTACTTTCACAAACTTTGTCCAACAATAGAAATCATCATCAAAGCATGAATAATACAACGAAGTCATAATAATCACAATATAAGACTCACGAGCATACTTGACACCAACGTATAGATACTCGTCACCATGCCTATACGTCGTACTCGACAAATACCACATAGCAAATAGGACTCGACTCCTAATCCCTCAAGCTAAGGTTAGACCAAACACTTACCTCGAATTTCCACGGCCAACTCAAGCCTCAAACACCGCTTTTTCTTTAGAATTTGGCTCCAAATCAATTGTATCTAGACATAATCAACTTAATAACATCAATAAACGCTAAACAATTCAATTCCAATGCTTAATTATAGATTCCCTATCATTCTTCCCAAAAAGTCAAAAATCGACCCAGGGCCCACTTGATCAAAACACGAGGTTCGGATTAAAACCCAATCACCCCTTCACCCATGAGCCCGAATACATAATTAGTTTCGAAATCCGACCCCAAAACGAGGTCTAAATTCCATTTATACAAAAAGCCCTAACTCTACCCAAATCTCTAATTTTCTACCCTTAAGAACATGATTTAAGCCTAGAAATCTAATGGGTGTTAAAGGAAATTGAAGAAAATGAGTCTAAGATTACATACCTATGGATTTGTGGTGAAGTTATCTTTCAAAAATCGTTATGAAATTTTTGTTAAATCCCGTATGTTCTGTTACTGTTTAAATGACTGGGCAAAATTGGTCTTTGCGATCGCGAACAAGTGTATGTGATCGCATAGGGTAAGGGGGAACTGGGCATTGCGATCGCGGAGCAAGGATTGCGATCGCATAGAGGAAAATGGGTTCCCTTCTCAGGCTTGGTTTAACCCATTGCGATAGCGGAAGAAACAATGCAATCGCATAGAACAAAAATGGACCTTCCAGAACTTACTCTATGCGATCGCGGAAGGAACTATGTAATCGCATAGTAAAAATGGACCCCCCTGAAATTACACTATACGATCGCGAACTTTCCTATGCGATCGCATAGAACAAAGTCCTGGACACCAGCAGACAGCAGATTCTGCAATTTTTCCTAAGTTCAAAACCTCCCGAGACCTATCCGAAACTCACCCGAGCCCTCGGGGCTCCAAACCAAACATATACCCTACCTCAAAAATACATTACGGACTTACTCGTGCATTCAAATCACCAAAATAACATCAACAACTATGAATTTAGCATCAAAATCAGGAAATTTCTTAAGAACTTCAAATTCTCCAATTTTCTCAAAAACGATCTGATTCACGTCGTTTCAAGTCCGTTTCTTACCAAATTTTACCGACTTATCTTAAATCACATATAAGACATGTACCGTGCGTCGGAATCAAAATACGAGCCCGATACCATCAAGTTTTAAACACATTTCATTTCCAAAATTCATAAATAATTTCAGAAAACAATTTTCTTTAAAAATTTATTTCTCGGGCTTGGGACCTCACAAAATTGATTCCGGGCATACTCCCAAGTCCCATATTTTCCTGCAGATCGTCCGGGACTGTCAAATCACGGGTCCGGGTCCGTTTACCCAAAATGTTGACCAAAGTCAATTCAAACTCATTTTAAATGCAAAATTCAACATTTTCCACAGATTTTCACATAATGGCTTTTCGGCTACGTGCCTGGACTATGCACGCAAAATTGAGGTAATGCTGAAAGAGATTTTTAAGGCCTCAGAACGCGAAATTTATTTCTAAAACTAGTGATGACCTTTTGGGTCATCACAGTACGAGTTGAGTAAGTTGGTGTATAACCAAAATTTTAGCCCATCTTTTACATACCTCATCTCAGTAACTTTTGTGTGGATTATTGATCTGCTCATTTATTGACTCAGGTCATTTAAACCCATCCGAAATTAACCCAACCCATCCATTTGACACCCCTAATAAATGAATAGGCATAGTAAAACTTTTAGAGTCTGTTTGGAAAGCCACCCTGTAATTAGAATTGGTGTAATTACTAGGGTAGTAATTACACAACCTAGTAATTATACAGTTGTGTAATTACGACGGCCTGTTTGTTTGTCATAGTATAATTACAAGTTTACTGTTTGATTGCACAAGTGTAATTACACAGTTAGATTAAATTTTAAATTAAAGTAATTATCAAAACTTAAAAGTCAATATAATAAATATATGCCTGTAAATTTTTATAATTATAAATGATATTATATTTGGTATTTAAGATGTATATTTTTTCGTGAATATACATTAATTAGTAATTATATATTTATAACTAAAATTGTAAAAATAATATATATATATATATATATATATATATATATATATATATATATATATATATATATATATATATATATATATAAAGTTAATAATATTTAGTTTAGATACTTGCAAAAACTAAAAATATATGTTTTGTAAGAACATCATGGAATTCATATTTGATAAAATAAATTAATATTTATAAATATAATGTCATAACATTATTCAAATATTTGATAAAACTAATCTATCAATTCTAACTAAAAAATGAAGAACATGCAATGTGAGCCAATACTACTAAAACAAGTAAATAGGAACCATGAATAAAACACAATTTCAAAATTCCAAAAAAAATAGTTTAGCATATGTCAAATTTCAACATAATAACAGTAAGTCCACTGCAACTTAAGATTAGGAAACATGATAAGTTTATAACCACATTCAATAACGAAAATCCACTTTAATTGCATCACTCATTACATGCCAAATTTGTTAATGACTCATTATTTCTAATATTACGAGGTGTAATTTCAAAAATAGAATAAAAAATAAAAAAAATATAAGCAATTACATGGAATCACAAGAAGTAAAGATAGAGAAATAAAATATAAATAATGTACAAAAAAATATTTTAAAATTTCAAAAGAAATTAAAAATTAAAAATAATATAAATAAAAAGTTATAAAGAAAATAAATTAAAATAAAAACAAAAAGGAAAGAAATTAAAAAACTTGTAATTACACAGTGTAATTACCACCAATTCTCACCTCTCCTTTGAGAATTGGGGAGTGTAATTACACCCCTCCAATTACCTTCAATTCCATGCTGATCAAGTAATTAATTGGCCAAACAAACATGTCAAACTATGTAATTATACCCAAATTCATTTTAAAGGTGGCTTTCCAAACAGACTCATAGTCTTTGTAGTCTTATAAATTTGCAACACACACATTCTCTATAGTTTGATGAATAACTCGTAAAATATGATAGGCCTATTATCTGATATGATAGATTAAAATATTAATAATGGTATGAAAATTCTTCATTTATTCATTATATATAGGTTAAAACCTTTATTTTGAACTTACATGTAAACAAAGACTCAGTTTGTAAATGCAAGTGCGGACGATTCCTCTCTGTTTATAAATCAGTGTCTCCTACCCAAATCAATGAAAGAAAATCTCAAACGAAATCAAAGACTGTCCTTTTCTTCATCTTCTTTTATTGCAGAGTAACCCCCCTAAAACTACCAGAGATATCATTTACATTTGCTCATTACTGACACCATAGCCCTAAAATCAGCCCCATGCACAGTTTACTTGTTATTTCTTGCACCAGTATATATAGTTACACCTCTTTGTACTATCTTTGTTTAATATTCCAAGAATACCCCTTTAACCCTTTTACTTGAACAGTGTCTCAGTTTATTTGGTACAATGGGATTACTGTTTAAGGTCAGATATCACAAGTAGACAGTAGATAGATAGATTGATGAAAAAACACCAGGGGTTCTACCTAAGGTTTAGTTAGCTAGCTAGGTTTTAGACTAGGTTTATTTATAGGTCTTCTCATTTCTGTACATGAAGATGTTAGAAAAGTTGAAGTTCATGCACTCACATTATTCAATTTTTTTTTACAAAGTTAAATTATTTATAAAATAATTATTAATAAATATTTATTATAAATCAATACAAATTATAACCAATCTACTATTACAAATTAAATCATACTACAGTTATATCTATCATCCGTGAAAGTTTCTGACATATATAATAGGTGAGTGTTCGATTCCCACTATTCATTTCTGCTTCCAGAGAAATCTCCATATATAATGAATTTTTTCTTTTTCAAAAAAATATTATAACTTAAATCCTAGAGTGGAAAGGTTATGGAAAATTCTTACTAAAATTACCTATCTTAAACCTTTCAACCCTATATATCCAAAAAACTTTTTGACTATGAGTTGTTAACATCCACCAAATCATGAAAAGGTAAGGAAATGGGAAATAACCAGCCTACACTTTTTACCATTTGTGTATTAAATTGAGAATGAGATCATGTTTTATTTTAAGCACTGCAAAATGGTACTTAAATTTCTGATTTCTTTTCTCTAGCTTATAAAGAGTATGGCCAGAGTTCCTTTATTAATTGCTAACCCTTTTATAGCTATATGTAGTATTGTTGGGTTGTAAATCTAACTCCTTCTTTGGATAATTCACAGAAGTCAGTGTACAATTTTCTTGGTAGCTATCAGTCTTTCCTCCTTTACTTGTTGTGTGTGACCTAAAATTCTGATCACTTTCTTTAGCTAGTCTTAGGTCTTCCTAGACTCACTGTGTAGTCCAACTTCTGTTGAATTGAACCCCACAACAGATTGTCATCTCACATTTTTATTAACTGTTTTCATCCAAATGATCGTATTTTTAAACAGATAAAAAAAAAATCACCTACTCTTTCGTTTATATTTAGATAAGATAGTTTGACTCGATACGGAAGTTAAGGAATAAAAATTTTACGAGGCCATAATATTTGTGTGGTTATAAAATCTTCTCATTAAAGGTAAAATGTGTGAAATGAAGAGTTTAAACTTGAATTAATTTCAATTGTAAAAATGTGTCATTCTTTTTTGAACGAAATAATAAGGAAAGTGTGTCATCTAAATTGAAGTAGCGGGAGTAAATTTTATTCCATGTTCAGATTTACACCGTTCATTTTCTAGGTTTTTCTTAGTTACTATATTACATTTTCATTTCTTCCAACTACAATTTTTAATATATTCATTTCATATTCAATTTGGAAGGAGTTGTCAAAATCATTCTTGCTCTCAACTAGTAAACTTTTTATGCTATTTGAATATTTTAAGCTAGTTTGGATTATAAATGTAGAGGATGCTTACGAGGTTTTAGAATGAAGAGATTTTCATATGTTCAAATTAATGGTTTGAATGACCAATGGAAAAGTCGCAATTACTGAAAGACCATAGTCCATAATTGTGCGGGAACTTAATAAGTAAATAAGTTTAATTGAAATTAAGGTAAGTGCATAAGTTCTCAAAAGTAAAAGAAAAAAAAAGGAAAAAAGCAAATCCCCATGCTTCAATCTCATAATTTCTTTCCGACGATAAAAAGATATTGTACGAGTATTGCAGTCAAACATCTTTATAACAGTTATCCTTTATAACAGTGCTTCATTATAACAATCAAGATTTTTATGTTATAATATTTGTTTTCTATAACAACATTTCATTATAATAGTTAAAAAATATCAAAACAAATAAAATTATTATATAAAGATTCGACTATAGTATATAACTACTCTAATAAAATATATAGTAATATAAAAGATATTCAATGTGGTCAAAGTAAAAGAATAATTGTACTACGACTTGCATACTAGTTGCCATGACCTGGTTACATTGGCACTGAATTATTAGTCTTAGGCTATGATGGTTGATGACAATGACATGATCATACCAAGATGGATGCATGATGCATGGCAAATTGGCATGCATGCACAAATTAAAGGAAGTCTTGTCAAAGTTTTCACGAGGATTGATGAGACTTGTCTTTAGGGAGGCAAAATCTCATTACTCTTTGCCGTGTGTTACAAAGTGGTAGATAGAAATTGGAAAAAAAAACACATGGATTTCATGTCCCTAGAAAAGGTGCCTTTAGGGTTTTCGTTGAGGAACACACTAACCCCACTCTAAAAGCAAATATTCATTGACGAGACCAATAACGATTATGGTAGAGTGATAATTAGTACTCCCTCCGTTTCATATTAAATGAAGTAATTTGACTCGGTACGGAGTTTAAGAAAAAAGAAGAAAATTTTAGGAATTGGTGGTCATAAAAGCTTAAAGGATAAAAAGTTTATGGGGCCATGACATTTGTGTGGCTATAAAAGCTTCTCATTAAGGGTAAATTGGTAAAATTAAAGAGTTTAAAGTTGAATTATTTTCAAATTTAGAAATGTGTTATTTATTTTGAAACAAACTAAAAAGAAAAGTTTCTCATTTAATATGAAACGGAGGAAGTATATATTTTTAATTAGAAGTTTTGGGTTCGAATTTTGAATATAGAGTTACACTATCCCAAATTTTGGATTAATCAAGCCCTTATGCGGAACGAACACTGGATGAAAAAAAAAAGTAAAAGAAAAAGAAAAAAAAAACATTGATGAGGGGTACGAAACGCTTCAACAGTTGTACTATTGCTATTACAAGCACTCTATCAGCTATTGGCTACTACAACTAGCTACTCGCAATTTACGTGTCCGGAACCAAAATGTGGTTCTTTTGGACTCAAAATACACAAATATGTGATAAAAAAAGTTATGCATTAACGGCAAAAACTGCTCCAGAATAATCATCCGATGACTGGGGTTATCTCTACTACGTACAACCTCGTTTTTTGGAACGTCTTCGACCTTCACGTACATCTCCAACATTGTGATTACAAGAAATTCCCGGCATTCGTCCGGAGTCCTCAGAAAATCACTCAAAGTTTCATCATCGTAGATGTTAAACTCCGAGTAAAAAGCAACTCCTTGCAGAGTGACGGAATAAGGATATCTTCCGGTTACTTTAAGTATCACTTAACGTTTCCTCACACTCATTTTTTTGCATAACAACGATATCAATTTATCGTACTCTATTGTAAGTGGCAATTTAACATGACACTGAGCAGGTAAACTGCAACCCACGGAGTTATTCTCCATCACAACCTCACCCTCCCCCCCCCCAACCAATATAATGAAACTCTTATTCTAAGCTCTTCAGACATAATGAAAAAATGTTGGAGAATTTAACAACAATAAACATTTCAACAAGAGTTAAAAAGAAAATTGAATGAATTTCTATACAATCCTAACCTCTTTATATATGAAATGGCTAGCCGGAAAATTTATATATATAGCGCCCAAAAAGTTGGCACTATACGCTTTTGAATTATTGAAGTCAGGAATTGTTGGTGGGGTCAGGAATTGGGCGTGTCAGCTTTTTCAGTATAGCGCCATAATACTTGGCGCTATACAGTAACGTCATAGTTAACGTTACTGTATAACGCCAAGTTTTGTAGCACTATACATAAAAATGTCACTTTTTTTTCCATCTATTTATGTATTTTGAGTCCAAAAGAACCACAATTGGGTTCCGGACTCCGCAATTTACTATACTACTACTCAATACAAGTGCTAGTGTTCTTTTACTCTTTTGCTGCTTCTTCCTAACGGCTTTCTGCAGTTCACTGTTTTTGCATTGTAATAGTACTTCTTTCTTTTATCTTAATTTTGATAATTTTAGTGCTAGTATTAGTAATAATGTTTTCATTGTTCATGACGACGCCAATTTTGTGTCCTAGGAGAATAGCTACGACTTGTTAAATCCCCAGTTTGGCTCAGTCTTTTTTTATCTAATTAAGTTTTCTTAGTAGAAGAAAGAGTTAATTGATATATCTTTTTTATAGAAGAATAAACTCAAGTCAAACATAATTACTTTCCGTTATATGTGTTCTTTCTAACATTAAGATAGCATCGAGAGATCTAAACTACTCACTACGTCTCAAATTATTTGTCATATTTTTTTAAAAATAAATGTCTCAAATTATTTATTGTTTTATAAGTTCTAGGCAAAATTAATTATTTTTTTATATTTTATCTTTAACAGTAGTAATTGTTCTTAAAGATTATTCCTCAATTATGCGATAAATATTCAATGAAGAGAGATTATATTCTAAGACATAAATAAGGGTAAAATAATAAAATATATTAATTCATTATGATACATTAATGAACAATGCTCTCTCCCTGCCTTAAACAAAATAAAAAAATTAATGGTCTCTCCCATATATATATACATTGGAGGAAGGAACTTAAATTATTGCGCTATCTACCATTTTCACAGCTGCAATTATTTTAGCCCCTTTAATTGATTGATTTTGGTTTCTATATTTGCTTTTTCCCTTTAATGGATATATATATATACTTTTTGTGAGTAAAGTTTTTACAAGCTTAGTGCATACACTTGCATGTTGTTAGCAAAAGGACTAGCTGTGGTTTCACTTTGGTCTAGTGCCTTCAGGACAAATATAACTGATTTCCATGCTAATATATCCCCAACTACACTACCATGCTTTGTCCCTTTCAGTCTCCCCTCACCCCCAACCAGTAACAGATGTAATTTTTTGTTATCAGGTTCATCTGAATTCTATATTTTTTGTGCAACGCATAATTTTATACATAAAAAGTAAAATTATAATAAAATAGTAGGTGTAAACTTATAATGTTATAAATACAATGAATTTAATTTCAATAAATTTAAATATTGAATTCATAGGACTTAAATCATGAATCTTTCTCTACTCTAACGCTGCAATTCTCTAGACATCCTTTGAGCCATTTCTTGACAATCCCATGTTACAGGCTGGGACATTTGTCTTTTATTTTGTGAGAGCTCTTTTGGCTACTCCCTTAAATTCAAAATGAGGATAACATCATGACCCTTCCATCTTAATATCATGTAATTCCAAGGGAACAATCCCAGCTGAATCCCATGAAGTAGTCTTACACTATTATATGGTGGGGCTGCTCTATCTGCTATGTGACATTTCTTTCATGTTTCTGTTTAACCAAAAAAATAGTTTTCAAGGTCAAAGCAATAATTTTATATGACGGGCTACAAGCAACCGATTAATTCCGAAAAATATAAAATTTCGTTAATACAACGTGATAGAGAAGTGGGAAATAAATTCAATGACAGATAATATAATAAAAATAAAGCAGAGAAGAAAGAATTCTTATTGAATGATCCTTAATAGGATAATGAGTCGAACAGAGCTTGAAGAGCCGAACTATGGCTAACTTGAGAGCAAGATGCTATGAATTACAATGTATAGAATTGTAGAGAAGAAAATTAGATTTTCGTGATGGTGGTAAAAGTATGTCTATTTATAGGGTTAAATCTAAGTAACTAGTCTCCTTGAATTTTGGGTCCATTATGAGCATTTACTCAATCCATCTATTACTTTTGGAAGACTTGTAACAGTTGTGTAAATGCTGAAATTCCGTAACTGATGAGTTAATTCCATAATTAATGAGTCAATCTCGTGCCTGTTGAATCAATCCCCTGCATGTTGAGTCAATCTCGTGCTTGTTGAGTCAATCACATACATGTTGAGTCAATCTTGTGCCTGTTGAGTCAATCTCGTGCATGTTGAGTCAATCTCGTAATTGATTGCTTTATTCTGACCGTTACAATCATTTATTGCATTTATTAGTAATTGATTTGTAACTGATGGTGTAATGATGGTAAATCCTATAATTCGGGATTAATTTATTCCTTCCTCATTTGTAATTATGAGATATTCTCCCGCGCCTGATCTAGGCTATTTCATGATGATCAGTTTCGGGGCTAACAGGCACGGTATTAGTATGTTCGGTCCCGGGGGTATTTCACATATCATCTTTACATGTCATTCTTCACTTTTCTTCAAATTTTACTGATACGTGTTGCCATTTAATAGACCCACATGGCGAGTCTAATTTTTACTAATACAGATAGTCCCCCCACTTTCCGGTTACTCACTATGATATGACTGGGAAGTGAAAGATTTTATTCTTTTCATCCTTGCCTCTGCCTCATTATAAACCTTGCCAGAAAAATCCAATAGGGACAAAAATCGGACGAAGGAAAATAGAGTGCAGAACTTAGATATTCAGATGATAACCCCGTCGCTTATGTTCCTTTCGTCAATAATCGGTTGGTTTACCCCTGTCTTGTTTCGGGGTTTGAAGATAAATCTTTGCCTTATGTTTGTAAAGTTTGATATATATATTTCGGCTTTATTTTCTGCATATTTTAATGTTTGGGTTTTTGTTTCACCCTTTAACTTTGCATTAAAAATGCTTCAATGCTCCGTGACTTTTTTGAGTAAGCACGAATTATAAAAGAGAGCCCTTTTATGAACGACACTTAATGAAGAAGACGTCTCAACTTCATAATGCTGTAAATATACAAAAGAGAGATAGGAATTTTCACATGTTTTTCTTTAACAATGTTTTGAAGAAAGTTTTTACATTAACTTTCATAACATTTCACATGTGTTTGTGTATCGTCTACAACTCATTTTGCAACTGTTTTTTTTAATAGATTCGATATAAGCTTGCACTCGTAACTGTTTTTCTTTTGCAACAGTTTTTTTTGAATTAGTACAAGGAGATAACTATTTTTGTTTACAACAGTTTTAAATATAAGGGTATGAATTTTTACTCATAACTATTTTTATTGATAACAGTTTTTAAATGAATACAAGGGTAATGCTTTTTCATCCGTAACTGTTTTCAGTTACAACAGTTTTTGAGTGAGTACAAAGATGTGCATTTTTACCCGTAACTAATATTCTATCTTTAACCTTTTTTTTGAAACATTCGTTTATATTTTCGAATATGTTTTCAAAGGTTTTCGAGTCAGACTTATGTTTTTGGCTCGTGACTTTGCTCTTAACTTTTGATTTGTTGGGTAGACCTTAGGCTTACTTGAATTTTGAATTTTCAAGTCTTCTTTGCCATCCATATATATAGTCCCCAAGTGTTAGAGCTTTGAAGTATGAAATCTCGAGCATTTGATTATTCCTTCCACGTGGTTCATTTCCTGAAAAGGAAAAATATACAGGACTTGGAGGTATATATTTAGATGATGACTGCTTAACCCCCTTTTTTTTTACCAAAAGGGTTGTAACCTAGACCGGGATTAATACAATGTTCCTCGTGTCTTTCGGGTCTAATATCATCAATTGGTATTTTAGAGAATTTATCCGAGTACTAATTTTTTTGGCACTTTAGAAAATTATTTGAGTGCTCATACTTAGTCTTTTAGACTTAAAATATATATTTGGATGCATCGTTACATGTGGGATGTCTTAATGTTTCACATTTGGGTGTCTAACTTTTATATAAAAGAGGGATCTTTTATATACTTTAAACGCTATGAAGAGGACGTCTCCTTTTCATTCAGGCGTAAAATAGGATCGATTGATCCGAGTAGACTTTTAGTCTGAGGGAATATTAATCCCGATAGGATTTACAAGAGTATTGACCCCATTAAAATTTATGGAAGTATTGACCCAGGTAAGACATTGAGTTTGAGGGAGTATTGATCCGAAATAAATATATATCTTAGTAGATTTGTCCTGAAGAGACATTTAATCTGATTGGATTTTGAATCTAAATTGGAGTATATGAACATACTTCCAAGTAGAGAGGGACACATGTCCTAAATAATATTTGAGATTTACGGGATAATCGATCCGAGTCATAATACAATTAGCCGTTAAAAAGGCTTAGATATTTAGCTCGATTTTCTTGGGCTGCATAGTTTTCTTGGATTTGATCAATCGTCAAATCAATATTTTTGCTCTTAGTCCCCAAGCTAATTTAAGCCCTGTAGCATATGCTTCATACTCGGCTTTGTTGTTAATAATAAAATAACTTTTATGAATTATCTAACTACTTTCCCTGATAGGCATTAAGCATTGTCCCTAACTCGGAAAATTTAGTACTTGTGGACCTAATTGTGTACAAGGTCCAGATCCCGAGAATTATCTCAGAAATAACATGTTCGGGTAATATGTTCGAGCTAAGATTAATCATGAAATTTGCTAAATTTGTGATTTTATAGTCGTACGTGGCTGATAAACAATATCATATTCACTTAGTTCGGCTACTCATTTAGTTAGCCTTCCTGACAGTTCATGTTTATGCAAAATATTGTGTAATGAAAATATAGTGACTACGGTAATTGAATGACATTGAAAATAAAGCCTTAGATTTAGGGCAACTAGAATTAATGCCAACTTATCAAAATGTAGATATGTAGTTTCCGTATCTAAGAGCATTTTATAATAGATAGGAAAATGTGTACCTTTATCTTCTTGAATTAAAATTGCATTTACCGAGACATCCGAGACAATTTGGTGTACCAGCAATCATCTTTCTCCTCATTTAGATAGCACGTTCGAATGATTCGACTTTTTAGACTAAACCAATCTTTCGAAGTTTTGTAACTTTATATTTTATTATTTGACTCTAGTTTCTTCTTTTGCTTGACCGGATTATACCGCGGGTCAATATTGAGCATATAAAACTTTTCCTCCGGTGGTACACCTGCTATGTTAGCATGGATGCAAGAAAAGTAATTTTTGTTAGCATGTAAAAGTTTAATCACCTTACCTTTAAATTCGGTGTCGAGTCTCGACCAATGTAAACCTTCATATTTGGGAAGTCAATGATAATTTCTAGTTCTTCAGCATTTGACCTCGTGGCTTCTGATGCCTTCGGTTCAATGATTACTTCCGAAAATATTTGTATAATTGTCCAAGGTTATTAATGAACCTTCCTTCCTCATGGTCTATTCCATCCCGCAACTATCTCTTCTTTTTCATTTGTTAGGGGTGGTATCTTTGTGAGCAATCTCGTGGGTGTTTTACTCATGTTCTTCCTAATCTTCATTCTTCTCCTGTGAAATTTTACAATTTAGCAAGGTAATTCCTTGCATGTTCGGGTAGAGCCGAATCTTTTCCAGCCCGTGAAGAAAATCTCGTATCTCTTTGCTCGGACCTGTTTTTTTAGATTTTTGCATTTAGATTCGAATCACCCAAGAATCACATTCACTTGATCTCCGGACCTGTTTTGACTTTCAATTGAATGAACGTGTCTTCCTCTATTCGAAGCTTTGTATTATATCGAATGTAAATTTTACTCCTCAGTTCCGGGAAGGTCCGACATTATTCTTCTGACTCCTTCAATCATATCCGGAATCACCTCGATTTGGTTTTCGAACCTATTTTTGGACACTTATTACTGTCAATTCGACTTACCGTGTCTTCTTCTGTTTAAATTCCGGTGCTGCAACGGTTATGCATATCATTCTCGCAGGATAGATAGGAATTCCTGGAGGTGTTCTCTCTGCTCGTTCTGTTCCTTGATCTGTTTCTGTAAGGTTAGAACTAAATTTTGCAAATTAAAATTACCTGGTGTATCTCAACCTCGTGTTCCGGAACTGTTTCATACATATCCGTTATAATCAGTTCTGGTACAGATAGTTGCAGTACCAATATATCGATGTACATTCTCTATTTTTCTTTGCTTGTTACTTACATATCATTATCATGGCTATTCTTCCCTTTTTAGTTTGTATGGTACGCCATCTCCAACTTGGTTGTCCTCAACTGTGTTGATTGGTAAATTTCGGCCATGATGAAGGTTTAAACTGAAAACAAGCGAATATTAACAAAATTATTACTATCTTTGGATGAATAGCAAATTTGCTTGAGTTCTCGGTAACGGAACCAAACTGTTTAACCCAAAAATAGTTTTCAAGGTCAAAACAATAATTTTATATGACGGGCCACAAGCAACCGATTCAATCCGAAAGATATAAAATTGTTAATACAACGTGATATAGAAGTGAGAAATAAATTCAATGACAGATAATATAATAAAAATAAAGTAGAGAAGAAAGAATTCTTATTGAATGATCCTTGATAGGATAATGAGCCGAACTGAGCTTGAAGGGCCGAACTATGGCTAACTTGAGAGTAAGATGCTATGAATTACAATGTATAGAATTGTAGAGAAGAAAATTAGATTTTCCTAATGGTGGTAAAAGTATGTCTATTTATAGGGCTAAATCTAAGTAACTAGTCTCCTTGAATTTTGGGTCCATTATGAGCATTTACTCAATCCATCTATTACTTTTGGAAGACTTGTAACAGCTGTGTAAATGCTGAAATTCCGTAACTGATGAGTTAATTTCATAACTGATGAGTTAATTCCGTAATTAATGAGTCAATCTCGTGCCTGTTGAATCAATCCCGTGCCTGTTGAGTCAATCTCGTGCCTGTTGAGTTAATCGCGTGCCTGTTGAGTCAATCTCGTAATTGATTGCCTTATTCTGACAGTTACAATCATTTATTGTATTTATTAATAATTGATTTGTAACTGATGGTGTAATGATGGTAAATCCCATATAATCCGGGATTAATTTATTCCTTCCTCATTTGTAATTATGAGATATTCTCCCGCGCTTGATCTGGGCTATTTCATGATGATTAGTTTCGGGGCTAACAGGCACGGTATAAGTATGTTCGGTCCCGGGGGTGTTTCACATATCATCTTTACATGTCATTCTTCACTTTTCTTCAAACTTTATTGACACATGTCGCCATTTAATAGACCCACATGACGAGTCTAATTTTTACTAATACAGTTTGTTGTTAATCAATCTATATTTGTAAATGCATACTATTCATAACCTACCAGCCAAACTAATTAAGATTCGTGGCGAATATAACTCACTAACAGAATAGAGCTTTTTCGAACTGAAAGATTCTTCATTCTCAAAGCTTGAACAATGTTTTATGGTAGCAAAATCAAATCATCCACTCGCTTAGTAAGCAGAGATTTTGAATTTGACTCTCAAAGAGAGCATTCTATTTTTCTGTATTTTTATATTTCGCGTTGGTACGAATACGTACAATCGATACACGAATATAGTTGACACAGGCAAACTATAGTTGCATATGGTGATTAGACTCTAAATTGTACTAGTGTTTGTGAAAATACCTCTTCAAAATATTAAAAAGCAAACACACGAACAACTTAAGAGGATTCAACACCTACTATTTATGCATAAAAATTAATTTTGACCTTATATATATGGTGTAATTTTTCGGCGAAGAGAGATCGGATGAATCCGCCTTCCACTACCCTATCTCTGCCCCTAACGAATACGCATTGCCCCAAGAGTTTAACCAAAAAATAGGATTTCAGTCAAAGCTAGAATTTAGAAGAACACGGTTTACTGATAATCAAAAGAATATGCAAAGGAAAGTAATTTGAAGTAATTAGAATATAATCAAGAGAAAAACAAGTAAATCAAAGTATATTCCGATGATATCCCTTGTCCCTACAATTGATCAGATACCTCCCTTTTATAGGTATATTAAAGATATGTGTTTTTCCCAAATCATAATGAGGCTATTATGAATAATTAAAGACATTAAATGCTACGTTACATAATCATTATAATCAATACAAATTCCTTAACGTATCTAGTATTTAATACCTGTCAAATTCTTTATCTGCGCTTTTTACTATGGTCAGATCCATTCCTTTTGATTCTTGGATATAAATGACTTAAACTGGTACGGCCACTCGTGCCTCTTTCTTTGTCCTTGCTCGTTTCTATTGCTGCTTGTGCCTCTTGATTAATTGTAATTCTTTGACTATTTGACCAGTTCACGTGTCTCGATACGTCATCCTTATATAAATGTAATTTTTCCCAATACAGATAGTCCCCCCACTTTTCATTTATTCATCAGTTGAATATTTGGGAAGTGGATTTGATTAAAACGAGAATTTTTGTCACCATTAATGTTATGACAAAATTGACGCTTCAATTGTCACTTCCATTTAATACTCCGTACACGTATCAATTTTTCATTGGTCCTGCAGTTTTTGCAGCCTCTTTCAAGGTTTTTACAGTTCCACTATTTACGAAGTGCCAATTATCATAATTGTGATCCTTCCTTCTCTGCATTTTTACCTTTGGCGGTCGATTATCAATATAAGTATAACTTCTTCCCTTGTCTTATACCTCATAATGTTTTACTGAACACTTAATTTCCCCATTCTCTGTTTACTTCTTCTTTACATCATTCCTCTTCGCTATGTCTTCACCAAACCCTCACCCTTGAGAAGTCTCCATTGTTGATTCTTTCCCCAATGCCCATGTTAGGCATAGAAGGGAAGGTAGGCTTCGTAGCTTAGGATCTACTCGAGGTGGTTCGTCTATGCCTTCTTCTAGTTTTGGTCCCTCTTCTAGAACCAGAGGTTCCCTTTCTCACAAATCTTCTTCTAGGAGTAAATAACCATCTGAACCATTACGCGAACCTTTAGTAGAAGAGATAGTCCCTACAGAATTATCTTTTTACCACGATAGAGAATCTCTTAAAAACCAGACTGCCGCTTTAGATCGTGTCGATACTTACCCCACTCAAATTACTGAAGTTTTGACTCATGTGGTTCGTAAGGACTGTCATTGGAGTAACGATTTTCCCATTATTATCCCTACTCCGAATCAGAGGATAACTTCTTATTTAACTGGGTTTTCTTTTATTTACACATACCCTTTTACTTTAGGGTTCAGACCAGCGATTGACCCAGTCATTCTCGAATTTTGCCGTTTCTTCAACGTCTGTTTGGGCCAAATTGGTCCGATTGTATGGAGGGCTATTGCCTGTTTAAGCCATTTAGCCACTAAAGCCGAAGTTCCTTTTACTTTTCCCCACTTGATTCATCTTTACTCACATAGGCTTTTTCGCAATGGTGTTTTTACACTAGTAGCCAGGAGTAAGAGGGTTTTGGTGAGCCCCGAAGATGACAAAGACCGCGGCTGGTATACCCGATTTGTTGCTGCACCCACTGTTGGTTTAGTGGGTGAGGATAATGTTCCATTCCCTAAGAAGTGAAATTTTGCACGTAAGTCTTTTAACCTTCTCGTACCTTTTTCCTTCAAGTTTGCCAACTTCTCTAATTTTGCCTTTGTTGTTTTTTCTTAGCTATCATGGGAGTTGTGGGGGATGTTCCCAACTTCCGTGGTTGGGTAGATAAATTGCTGAAGATCGCATCGATGGACGGTAGGTCTTGGAAAATACTTTCTAACCATTTTAGTTGGAAGGTAAAGACTCATGGTAAGAATTTATATTTTGCGCCTTTCGTGTCTATATTCTCTTTTATTGCTCTAATTTCAATGTTTTTTTCCGTCAGGATTTGGTATTCGAGGAGTTACTGCTGAAGCAGTTGCGGCTTTTCATGTTTCCTCAGGAACCCATATCTCTCTAGAAAGAGCCCGGAAAATAGTTTTGGGTTCTTCTTCTGCAAAAAGGAAAGCTGCAGAAGAGGAAGACTTTGAAGAAGAGGGAGATGAGGGCTCCCTGGTGACAAGGCCTCGAGTTAGAAGACGTATCATACCTGATGACAAAGCTGAAGTGTCGGTTTCTCTTACCGAACTTGTTTAAACTCCAATAGTAATTCCTGACGATGACGTCACTCCCCACGATACTCGTGAGTCTATTGACCAACTTTTCATTAGCGGATTTGGCCGTGAAGATGTAGGACCTGTTTTAGACGAAGTACCCTTATCTTCTTTTCCAACTCTCGTGATTGTGGTTCCTTCCTTACCTGCCCCAGCTATTTTCGTTCCTTCTTCTACTGCTTTCACCTCTTCTCCGGCTCCTTTTTTGACTATTCCCCCTCCTATCGTTCATCATACAGAAGCGGGCTTTTCAAGTAGAAGTGCCGCTATGAGGCGGGTAACTATTGAAGTTCCTGCCGAGAGCAGCCTTTTAAGAAAGTCAGGTCAGGCAGATGTATGGTTGGAGCCTTTAATCGGCCCAATTGAAAAGGCCAAGTTGGAGAGTCATAGTTCCCTGATTTAATGAATGATATCGTACACGCTACTTTGAAGGAGCTTTCCTTCTCTTCCCTTTTTTTTTGCTTTATAATCCGACTATCTTTGAGAATTCTTACTTCTTTTTCCCCTTTTCAGGCCAACCTTATTGGCACAGAAATGATGAAAAGAATTGCCCCCTTGGAGAAAATAGCACGTGATTCTCATTCGGAAGCAATCAATTGGAAAGAGCAATTTGAGAGTGCACAGATTGATATAGAAAACTTACAAGAGAACAAGAGTACCTTAGAGCAGCGAGTGCAGATTTTAACTTCAGAATTGGCTGTTGCAAAAGCTTCTATAAACTAAGCAGAAAAAGACAAAGAATGTCTCGAGTCCTCCTTCTCAGAGCAACTATCTAAAACTAGTGAAGAAATCAGAGAGTTAAAAGCTCTTTTGGACCAAAAGAAAGTTTACACTGGGGAGCTCATGCAAAACTTGACTCAAGTACAAGAGGATCTTAGAATCTCTGCTGATAAAGTGCGTATTTTAGAATGCTCCCATGCCTCTCTTCAAGTTTTCCACAACTCCTCCTTGGTTGAAAATGAAGATCTAAAGAATGAGATCACTGCTTGGGAAAGGGATTATGAGATCCTTGAAGAAAAATCTGTTTTTGAGACAACTTGGGCATTTTTGAATTCTCGTCGTGATACCCTACTTGAAGCTGGTCAAGAAAACTTCAACCTAGAGTTGGAGTTAGCTAAGATCAATGAAAATATTGAAAATGCTCAACAAACTTAGGACTTCCCTTCTCCCGTGGCTGAAGCTCCCGTGAATGTTGAGGCTGATATGGGTATCCCAATTCTTTCAAGCCCAATCGAATCTGTTGCTACAAGCCAAATTGAAACCGCATCTGTTGATGTAGCTTCACAAATTGAACTCACTACTGTTGATGCTCCTGCTTCGGTTCCTCAAAGTTCTCACTGACCGGTTTTGAACATTCTAGTGACTTTGCTTTTGTTTTGGAAAACTGTAATCAGACCCTTAACTTTATTTGAGGGTTGATTTTGAAGTCGTAAGTCCCCAAGTCTTTTATGGGGAAATCTATAAAGATAGTCTCGTAATTTTATGACAAAGTTTGTCCTTAGTCTTAGATTTTTACATATTAAGAAGTTCTTCGTGTTATTATTATAAACTTCTATTTCCTTTATTCTTGCCTTAATTTTTAAGGACTTACAGAATAATTTGCATTTTTATTCTTCGAAAATGCTTTTGTTATCCTCATGACTAATTAATTTGAACATGAGTTTTATAAAAGAGGGCCCTTTTATATTTCGACACTTAATGAAGTAGACGTATCAACTTCATAATGGTGTTAACATACGATAAAAGAAATAGGAACACACATGTTTCTTTGAAATAACTTTGACAAGTTGTTATTGGAACTTATCATTCTTTACATGTATTTGAAGTACATCTATAACTTTCTCATAACTGTTTTTCTTGTAACAGATTTTTACAAAAGAAGAGTAATAGGTACGGGGTTTTTCCTTATAACCCATTTTAGTATATGGCCTTTACCCTAATACCCTAACTATAATGAGATTTTTGTTTCTCTTTAGCCTCAGCTCGTGGCTCCATCTCGTAACTTTTACTCTGCACTTGACTCTTTTAGGCTTGATTTTCCCTCAATCTTCTTTGCCTTCTTTATATACATGTCTATATATGTTATGTAGTCCCCTAAGTGTTTGAGTGTTGAAGTATGAAGCCTCGAGCACTTGATAGTTCCTCTCATTTGGTCCTTTTCCTGAAAAGGGAAAAATACACGGGACTCGGAGGGGCGATTATAGGTGAAGACTACATACCCCATATTTATTTCTATCAGAATAGTTGTAACCCTAGGCCAGGAATTTTGGGTTACTCTGTGTGCCTTACAGGTCGTGACTCATCATTTAGTACGGGATAGCTTTTTGTCTATCATCTAAAATCGTTAGTAAAATTTTAACAATTCAAAAATGAAGTATAAAATGGTTATACCTAACCGTGGGTTTCCCTTAGAAATAGTATCTCTTCAAATGAACAGCATTACAATGTGAAGGTAGTACTTTGCCATCCATTGTTTCTAGTTCATACGCTCCTTTTCCTGCAACATCACGAACTTTGTAGGTCCTTCCCATGTTGGACTTAAT
This sequence comes from Nicotiana sylvestris, assembly GCF_000393655.2. Classification (NCBI taxonomy): domain Eukaryota; kingdom Viridiplantae; phylum Streptophyta; class Magnoliopsida; order Solanales; family Solanaceae; genus Nicotiana; species Nicotiana sylvestris. Next base: position 148,404,714 of record NC_091066.1, on the reverse strand, counting down.
TTTCCTGCGTTTGCTGCTTTTGTAGATTGAAAAACCTTTTTAAGCACGAAGCCCCCAATTTTGAAGAACTAGAGGCGTGCTTTTCTATTGTAGTATCATTCTATGACCTACTTTTGTGCTGCCATTCTTATTAATGCAGCTTCTCTCCTTGCTTCGAGTAAATCTAGGTTGACCCGCATCTCCTCGTCATTAGATTCTTGTGTCGCCTGTGTGAATCGGGTACTCGGTTCTCCTATCTCAACTGGAATCAAAGCTTCAGTTCCATAAACCAATAAAAATGGTGTTTCTCCCGTACTAGTTTTCGCCATTGTACGATATGCCCATAAAACACCAGGTAGCACTTCTGGCCAATTCCCTTTTGACTCTTCTAATCGTTTCTTCAAATTGTTGATAATAACTTTATTTGTTGATTCTGCTTGCCCATTACCCACTGGATGATAAGGCGTAGACGTTATTCTTTTAAGTTGCCAACTTTGAAGGAATTCTGTGATCTGAGCTCCTATAAATTGAGGGCCATTATCACATACAATCTCCTTTGGTACGCCGAATCGACATATGATATTCCGCCAAATAAAATCTCGGACTTCCTTTTCTCGCACCTGTTTGAATGCATCTGCCTCCACCCATTTAGTAAAATAATCAGTGAGAACAAGCAAAAACTTTACTTGTCCTTTTGCTTATGGTAATGGACCCACGATATCCATTCCCCATTTCATAAATGGCCATGGCGCAATGACGGGATATAATAGTTCCGCAGGTCTATGCATATTGTTACCGTACCTTTGGCATTTATCACATTTGGCTATGAAACTTTCCGTTTCTTCTTCCATTTTAGGCCAGTAATAACCTGCCCTAATTAAGGTTCTTACCAGTGATCTTCCACCTGCGTGATTCCCGCGATGTCCCTCATGTATTTCTCTCATTACATACTCTGTTTGCGAAGGTCCAAGGCATCTTGCCAAGGGACCACCCAACATTTTACGATATAGATTGCCTTGTTTTAAACAATACCGAGCAGTCTTTCTTCGTAGCGCATAAGCCTTTTTCTTGTCATCATGGACGGTTCCATAATACAAAAAAGCAACAATCTCGTTCCTCCAATCCCATGTTAAGTTGTTAAAATTTACCTCACTCACATCAGGATCAAGAACTGAATGAAATAAATGTATCACTGAGGCATTTGCATCATTTGCCACGTCGGCTACAGATGCGAGATTAGCTAGGGCATCTGCTTCAAGATTTTCATCCCTGGGTATTTGTCTAACTTTCCAATTTTGAAATTGTTTTATCAATTCCCGTACTTTTTCCAAGTATTGTTGCATCCTTGCTTCCCTGGCTGTATAAGTCCCCAACATTTGATTGACTACGAGTTGTGAATCACTCTTGATTATAATCTGATTTATGCCAAGTTCTCGTGCCAGTTCTAAACCTGCAATCATAGCCTCATATTCTGCTTCATTGTTAGTTATGGAATGACATTTGATAGCTTGCCGAATGGTTTCACCCATAGGTGGTACCAATACGACCCCTAAACCTGCTCCTTTTACGTTAGATGAGCCGTCAGTGAATAAAGTCCAAGTCCCTGGGTTAGCTCCATTGAATACCTGCAATTCTTTTTCTGCTTCTAACTGCATTTCCTGGCTAAAATCAGCCACGAAATCAGCTAATACTTGTGATTTTATAGCTGTTCTAGGTTGGTATGCAATTTCGTATTCACTTAACTCTATTGCCATCTTAGCTAACCTACCTGATAACTCATGCTTATGTAATATGTTACGTAAAGGGAAGGCAGTTACTACAACGATAGGATGATACTGAAAGTAAGGTCTTAACTTTCTAGATGCCATGATTAACGCAAGTGCAAGTTTTTCTAACTGAGGATACCTCGTCTCCGCACCTAACAAATATTTACTTACGTAATAGATAGGGGATTGTTTACCTTGTTCTTCTCGGACCAAAACAGCGCTTACCGCCACTTCCGAAACAGCAAGGTAGGTGAGTAGTTTTTCCCCAGCCTTTGGTTTTGCCAGCAAAGGTGGATTTGATAAGTACGTTTTCAAATTCCTAAGTGCCTGTTGACATTCCTCATTCCATTCAAAATGATCCTGCTTCTTACGGACTGAGAAGAATTTGAAACACTTTTCTAACGATCTAGAAATGAATCTTCCCAAGGCTGCAATTCTTCCTGTTAATCTTTGAACTTCTTTCTTGTTTGAAAGTATGTCAGGAATTTCCTCAATAGCTTTAATCTGTGTAGGATTCACTTCAATACCATGGTTAGAAACAAGAAAACCCAAAAACTTACCTGAAGCAATGCCAAATGCACATTTTTTGGGATTTAGTTTCATATTAAATTTACGTAAAATCGAAAATGTGTCAGATAAGTGTGATATGTGATCTTTTGAGTACTGAGTTTTTACAAGCATATCATCTATATATACCTCCATGGTCTTTCCTAAATGCTCTTGAAATATTTTGGTAACTAACCTCTGATACGTTGCACCTGCATTCTTTAGGCCAAAGGGCATTACCTTATAACAGTAAGTCCCCCTTTTTGTTATGAATGAAGTTTTTTATTCATCTCCTGGATCAATTTTAATCTGATTATAACCTGAATATGCATCTAAAAAACTTAACAGCTCGTGACCTGCAGTTGCATCAATCAAATGATCTATATACGGTAGTGGAAAAGAATCTTTAGGGCATGCTTTGTTAAGATCTGTGTAATCTACACAAACCCGCCACTTACCGTTCTTCTTCGGGACCACAACAGTGTTAGCTAACCAGTTAGGATACTTTACCTCACGAGTGGAACCAATTTTTAGCAATTTTCGGACTTCTTCTTGAATCACCTGATTCTTGAAAGTCCCTTGCTTTCTTTTCTTTTGCTTCATAGGGGGGTATGATGGATCTTCATTTAGTTTATGAGTCATCACTTCTAGTGGTGTTCCTGTCATGTCAGAGTGGGACCAAGAAAAGCAATTCATGTTAGTTTTCAAAAATTCAATTAACTTACCTTCCATCCTTTGGTCAAGATTGGCTCCTACGTAGACTTTTTTATCAGGCCATTGAGCAAATAACACGACAGGATCTAATTGCTCTACCGTTATTTTGATATTTTCATTCTCTTCTGGTTCTTGAATGGTATCAGGGTTTGAGTCTACGTCTGTTTTCCCTTGTTCAGTCGAGGCTTGTGCTACGAAGTCCTCAACTGCCTTCTGTGATTGCTATTTACCTTCAATTCTCATGCTTGTATTTGCAACGGAGTTGATAGCCCTGGAAATATGTTGATCTCCACGAATTTGACAGATTCTCCATGGCGATGGAAATTTAATAACTTGATGCAAGGTCGAAGGAATAACATCCATTTCGTGGATCCAAGGTCTTCCAAGAATCACGTTGTAAGCCATCTCCATGTCTACTACCTGGAACTTTGTATCTTTGATGACCCCTTCAGTAAATGTGGTAAGTATTACCTCCCCTTTCGTGACAACACTGGAATTATCAAATCCAGATAGAGTATGCACCTTTGGTATTACTCTATCTTCAGCTTGCATCTCATGTAGTACTCTTAGCAAAATAATGTTGACGGAGCTACCTGGATCAATCAAAACTCGTTTCACATTAGTATCATGTACAATTAAAGAAATTACCAGTGCATCGTTATGAGGGGTTGATACGCCATCTGTATCTGCATCATTGAATGTTATATTGTCTTCCTCTAAAACATGCCGCACCCATTTCCCTTGGGTAATTGTTACTTTGGAAGTTTTGTTTGCTGCAGTATATGATATACCATTGACGTCTTCACCCCCACTTATAACGTTAACAGTTCTTTTGGGAGAAGGTGGTTTTGGAGGCTCCTGCTTGTTCTTCATGTAAGCCTGCTTGCCTTTCTCACTGAACAACTCAGTAAGATATCCTTGTTTTAATAAATGATCAACTTCACTTTGTAAGAATCTGCAATCTGTTGTTTTGTGCCCGTGACTCTCTGTTGTTTCAATCGTTCCTGAATTTTGATGAAGAACCTAATTCTCTGTTTCTTGATCTATGATCGTACCTTTGACTATCCTGCTTTGACCGTGAGTCTTTTTCCATAGGTCCCATATAAGACTTGTACCTGTTTTTACCGGACCTTTTTTCGGTCTCCGCCCGTATCGAACTTATCTTTTCATCTTTTTGGAATTGCGGAACAGTATCTTCCTCAATCCTCAACTTTGTGCTATACCTGTTATAAACATCATTCCACATTGTAGCTGGGAATTCTCGAAGGCTTTCCTTAAGTCTCCTCGTAGCTTCCGAACTCTTTTCATTCAAATTACTTGTGAAAGCTATCTCTACCCAGTTGTCAGGTACGCGTGGCAATGTCATTCCTTCACGTTGAAATCTGTCCACGAATTCTCTAAGCAGTTAAGAGTCCCCCTGCTTGATTTTAAAAATATCCTCCATTCTTTTCTCTACTTTTTGAGCTCCCGAGTGTGCTTTGATGAAAGAATCTGCAAGCTCAGCAAAAGCATTTATAGAATTTTCGTGTAAAAGAGAATACCATATTAACTCTCCTTTGGTGAGTGTTTCACCAAATTTTTTGACTAAGACTGATTCAATCTCCTGCTTAGTCAAATCGTTGCCTTTTACACCCGTTGTGAACGCAGTCACGTGATCTTGTGGGTCTGTTGTTCCATCATACTTTGAAATATCAGGCATTTTGCACTTTTTTGGTATTGGGAATGGAGCAGCACTTGGCTTCAAGGGTTGTTGCGAATATCTATCTATATCGACCCTTTTGATTATGGGCGGCACCCCGGGTATCTGTTATATGCGTTCATTTTGCTCCTTGAGCTGTTTCTGCAAGGTTAGTACTAAATTTTACAAATCAGAATTAATGACATTACCTGGTTCTCTCTCCTGTGACTTACTGGGAGTTCCACTGCTACCTGAATTAACAAGTCCAGAACGAGGGTTGTCCACAGTGTTATTATTTGGAGTAGGTGTGGGTGTTGTAACAGGTAACTGGTTAACAAGTGCCTCAACAGCTTTGTTGACCTGAGCGACAATTAATTTTTGCAGAGCTTCATCACCAGCTTCAGCATTTTCAAATTGAGCATACTCGTTTATTTGAGACCCATCAGGAGTACCCTCACGAGATTGCCGTTGAGAGTTTTGCGGAGTAGGAACTTGAATGTTAAGATTTTGTGGATCTCCCTGACTTTGTTGGTTCTCTTGGTTTTCTGGGGTGTTGTCATTGTTATTCGACATAATTGATGCAACAAGGAAGGTCAAGTGAAAAGAAAATAGATTATCAGATTTCCGGTAACGGAACCTATTTGTTTAACCAAAAAATAGAATTTCAGTCAAAGCTAGAATTTAGAAGAACACAAGTTACTGATAATCAAAAGAATATGCAAAGGAAAGTAATTTGATGTAATTAGAATATAATCAAGAGAAAAACAAGTAAATCAAAGTATATTCCGATGATATCCCTTGTCCCTACAATTGATCAGATACCTCCCTTTTATAGGTATCTTAAAGATATGCGTTTTTCCCAAATCATAATGAGGCTATTATGAATAATTAAAGACATTGAATGCTACATTACATAATCATTATAATCAATACAAATTCCTTAACGTATCCAGTATTTAATGTCTGTCAAATTCTGTATCTGCGCTCTTTACTATGGTCAGATCCATTCCTTTTGATTCTTGGATATAAATGACTTAAACCGGTACGGCCACCCGTGCATCTTCCTTTGTCCTTGCTTGTTTCTATTGCTGCTCGTGTCTCTTGATTAATTGTAATTCTTTGACTATTTGACCAGTCCACGTGTCTCGACACGTCATCCTTATATAAATGTAATTTTTCCCAATACACCAAGTAAGTGGTGTTGTGTTACATTGTTTCGTCGATTTTTTATACTAAATATAATAAAAATATAAAAAGACACTATACTTGTCATTATAGTAAATCTATTTATAAATTTCTTAAATATTAACACCGCTGTAGCCAATATGTATGAGGTCAAAGAACATGTACACGAGTGTATTGTAAGGATGATAGAAAGCAGGTAGAGGAAATAGAGGAAGAAAACAAGAAAGCACGGATTGAATGCAAAGAAAGAGAACATAACAAAAGAACAAAGGTAAAGCATGCATGTCCCTCCAACTACTGATGAGTAGCAAATATAAACAAGTATGAGAGTCTAAAGCTGGGGTAACATTTGAAATATAATGAGTGGACTGCTAGCTATCTGAAACTGAAAACCACTTTTAATATACAAATCTTTATAATAATAATAATAATAATAATAATAATAATAAGCTGTCAAAAAGGGCTCCCACACGTTTCCTTACTGAATATATTTGGGATATAGTCTTGGGAAAAAGTTGGAAGACCAGATAGCAGCAGCTTGTCCTTTCCATCAAAATCACATTCCAACAAAAAACATACACGCATGGGCCTCTCTTCTTTTCCTTTGCTTCCTTACATCAAACTTTGTCTTCACTTATAACTAATCTATTTCATCATCTTTTGGCACTTCTTTTACCTTTTTACCTCACAATACTAGTATCTTTTTCATATGTATGTTTGGCCAAGTTTTTTTTGGGCTAAATTTTTTTTTTTTCTCTTAATAATTGAGGTATTTGGGAAAGCTTTTAGAATGGAAAAAAAAGGATTTTTGAAGATAAGCAGGAGCAGTTTTTGAGGATCAGAAAAAAGTAGCTTCTCTTTAAAAGTATTTTTGATAAAAATACAATTAGAATCAGTTTTTAAAACTTTGATCAAACTCTAATTACTGCTCAAAAGTGTTTCTTAAATTAACTAGTCAAACACAAACTGCTATCACCAAAAGTACTATTTTGAAAAGTAATTTTGAGAAAAACACTTTTCAAAATAAGCTGATTTTAGAAGCTTGGTCATACAGGCTATTAATCTATTTGCCCATTTCTTAATCTTCTTGTTATGAAAAAGGATATGTTGGAATTAATAAGATCCCTCTGTTGTTAATAGTAACATGCTTCAATTTTGAGTCTTAGAAACCCGGCAGAAAATACTCCTTTAATCAAGATTATCAAAGGGTGTGCTGAGATTAATAGAATCCTTCGTTGTTAATTAGAGATCTCGATTTTGATTCCTAAAAATGAAGGAATCCCTGCAAGAAGTACTTCTAATAGGTTTTACGCGATATAAATCTGAATATTTGGGCCTGTAAGTGTCGAATACCATATGATTATATAAAAAACATGGTATGAAGTAAGTAATTAAGAAGTAATTGAGAATTAACATGTTATTTTATGTTTTAATGACAGAGCATTGAATGGTGAAGTTGTGCATCGGTATACATTTACTAAACATTGTTCTGTCTATATCTAAATTTATGTTCCTTTTTTCCCTTTTTGTGGGACTGACATTCTTGAAATTCGTAAAGCATTTTCACTTTGAAAACATTCTGTGGAAAACAAGAAAGTTGAAGGGCATTTTTCTTTCCCTACTGTTTCCCCTCTGTAAAGAAAAATCTATTACCAATGAAACAGAAGTATAACTGATATTAATATATGTTCCTCTTTTGGTAATTCAACTACCTTGCATTTCTTGAATAAGTCTTTTCTGGGTATATAAGACATTAAGAAGGGAAATAAAAGCAAGAAACCAAATATTTTAAACCATATGATAAAAAAGAGCATTTTATATTTGCAGGTTTCCAATGTTCCTTGGACCTTGATTATCATGTCTCAAGGTATAGCAGGAAAGTATTCATGTCCAACTCATGATTAATAGACTATTGATGCTTTCTAAAATTATTTTATGGGTTTTTAGTTTTGATTATCGCTAAGCTAAGAACGTAAAGAAGATCTTTGATCTCGTTATCTTAAATAAAGGTGTGCATAATATTAAAAATATTCTTTAAATCTTGCGATTTTAAAAATGACATGCCATTTATATTAGGGAACGTCACTAATTAACAGTCTGTTTGGATGGTTGTCATCTATCGTAGCGTATTATAATGTATTGTATTGTATTGTATTGTATTGTACTGTATCGTTCTGATGTATACAATATTTGGATAGATTATACTGTTTGTCATCGTTTTATGATGTCATGCAATGTAACGACCCAAAACTAGCCAGTGGTGATGGCGCCTAACGTGGTACTAGACAAGCCGACATTTACGAATTTACTCCAAGACTTTGAACAAAAACGGATTTAAAGCAGTTTAAGTAGTAGAATTTCTCATAAACAAGACAGAAAATCCAAAACAAAACGCGAAAACTTCCAAATCGCGGTATCACTTAATACATGAGCATCTAAATACCACAAGTCAGAAAAATACTGCCTAACATTGTCTGAAACTAAATATAATAAGCCAAAAACATAGGGAAGGGCGCCGGGCAACTACCTTGGAATCTCCTAGACGATCAACTGTGCAATTAAATCAACACCCACCGTATTCGAAAATACCTGAATCTGTACACGAAGTGCAGGGTGTAGCGTTAGTACAAATAACTCATTAAGTAACAAGACTAAATAAAGAACTGAAAGTAGTGACGAGCTTTGCAATTATAGTTCGATTTTCAGTAATTTCAACATAGGAAAGTAGGCATGCTTTCAAATTCGACAATTTTAGGTCAAATCAGTTACCTCATTTCAGGTTCAAGTAAAACAGAATATAATATCTTTCAGAAAAATTCAAAACTGTGATATATGGCAGCTAAGTGCAACAATAATGAAATCAAAATCATCCTCTTAGAGCAATAATCACTTAGACTTTCTCAATAGCTAGGCACTCGTACTCAGTAGGTACCTGTGCTCCCTGGGGATGTACAGACTCCGGAGGGGCTCTTTCAGCCCCAACGATATGGACAGTCTACATGGACAACTCATGTGCTATAATATCAATATCTAGATCTGCACGGACAACTCATGTGTTGCACGGACAATTCACGTATAATAGTATCGATCTCCTCACAATCAGGTTCTCGGCCTCACTCAGTCATCAACCTCTGCAGTCTCTCGGGCTCTCAGAAATCATAAAAATAGCCTGAAATAGAAATGATATAATATATCAACAAAGAACAATAGAGACAGAGATATGATATGCAAATAAAATTGTGACTGAGTACCAACAGCAATTTAGCAGATAATTCAACAGGTAACACGGCCTCTGTGGGTCACAAAATCCGAACACCCATGCAACCACGACTTCACCCATACCAAGATTACTCAAATCCAATGCCAAAATCCCAATCAAAACCCATGCAACCACGAGTTCACCCATACCAAGATTACTCAAATCACATACCAAAATCCCAATCAAAACCTCAAAAATCTAGCCTAAGAACTTATCTTCATTTTTCTCAATTTTTCATCCCAAATCACAAATTTAATAGTGAAATCAAAAGAATAACCATCGAAATTAACCAAAACTAGGTAGGAATCACTTACCCCAAACACCCACGTGAAAATCTCTCCAAAAATTGTCTTCTACCGATCTCCCAAATTTATTTTTATGTTATGAACTCAAACCCTCATTTTGAACTTTTAAATCAGCTGCCCAGTTATCCTTCATCGCGAACGTGGCCATCTTTCCGCGTTCGCATAGCACAAGCCAGTCTGCCGCTGAAATTTACTCTACGAGAACACATAACTGCAATCGCGATCGTGTATAGCTGACTCCTCATAGTTGTGCGATCGTGTCCTTCACCATGCGACCACAAAGAACAAATGCGCGGCCCCAGCTTCTGCCTCCAATACCCTACTCGAACGCGGCCTTAGCCACACGTTCGCAAATCACAACGTTCCACAACGCAGTCGCATCCTCCTGCTCGCTAATGCATAGAACAAAAATCCTTCACTATCCAGCTTAGCCTACGCGATCGCGGACCTTCCTACGCGATCGCATAAGAGGAGACCTTATTAGAGACACCACAAAACTTCAGTTATAACACTAAGTCCAACATTGATCTGTTTACCTTCCGAAACTCACCCGAGGCCCCTAGGACCACAACCAAACATACAAAAAAGTCCCAGAACATCATACAAACTTAGTCGAGCCCACAAATAGCCTCAAACAACATAAAAACACAAATCACCCATCGATTCAAGCCTATTGAACTTCCAATTTCTACAAATGACTCCGAAACTTATCAAATTACGTCCGATTGTCCTCAAATTTTGTACACAAGTCACAAATGACACCACGGATCTACTCTAACTTCCATAACTCCAATCTAACACCGATATCAAAAAGTTCACTCTCGGTCAAACTTTTCAAAATTCAACTTTAGCCATTTCAAGCCTAATTCTACCACGGACCTCTAAATCATAATCCGGACACGCTCGTAAGTCCAAAATCACCCAACGGAGCTAACGGAACTATCAAAACTCTATTCGGGAATAATTTACATATAGGTCAACATTCAGTCAATCATTTCAAAAGCTTTCAACCTTGAGACTAAGTGTCTCAATTCATTCTGAAATCTCTTCGGACCCGAACCGAGTAAGCCAACAAATCAAATAACAGCTATAAAGCACAAAATGAGTAGTAAATGAGGGAACAGGACTACATGTAAGCAACATCACTGACCTTCATGTCGGCATAACTCTTTTATCTAGACTGCATCATGCGAAGCTGCTCTTGATTCAATTTAACCTTGTCCAAAGCATCCTAAACCAAGGCAGTAACCAGTAGCCTAGCCTTACCTGGCTCAAACCAACTCACCGGAGATCGACACTGTCTTCCATACAAAGCCTCAAACAGAGCAATCTGAATGCTCGACTGATAATTGTTTATGTAGGCAAATTCCGCGAGTGGTAGAAACTGGTCCTATGAACCCCCGAAATCAATGACACAAGTGTGTAGCATGTCCTCCAATATTTGAATAGTGTGCTCGGCATATCCGTCCGTTTGAGGGTGAAATGATGTATTCAACTCAACTGAGTGCCCTGCTCTCATTGTACTGTCCTCCAAAACAATGATGTAAACTGCATGCCCCAATCTGAAATGATAGATACTGGCACACCGTGAAGGTGAACAATCTCTCAGATGTAAATCTCAGCCAACCGCTTCTAAGAATAAGTAGTCCCAACTGGAATGAAGTGCACGAACTTGGTTAACCGATCCACAATCACCCAAATAGCATCAAACTTTTTCGAGGTCCGTGGAAGCCCAATTATAAAATTCATGGTGATCCGCTCCCATTTCCACTCTGCAATCTCTATCCTCTGAAGCAATCTGCCCGGTCTCTAATGCTCATACTTCAGCTGCTGACAGTTAAGGCACCGAGCTTCAAACCCCACTATATCCTTCTTCATCCTCCTCCACCAATAGTGTTGCCTCAAGTCCTGGTACATCTTTTTGGCACCCGGATGAATGGAATATCCCAAACTGTGGTCCTTATCAAGAATCAACTCACGTAGCTCATCCATATTAGGCTTACAAATCCAGCCCTGCATCCTCAATACCCCATTATCTCCAATAGTAACATCTATGGCATCACTGTGCTGAACCTTTTCCTTGAAGACAAGTAAATGAGAATTATCATACTGGCACTCTCTGATGCGATTAGATAAGGAAGACCGGAAAATCACACAAGCTAGAACCCGACTGGGCTCTAAAACATCTAATCTCACGAACTGGTTGGCAAAGGCCTAAACATCAACTGCAAGAAGCCTCTTACCAACATGAATGAATGCAAGACTACACATACTCACTGCTTTCCTACTCAAGGCATCGTCTACCACATTGGCCTTCCCCGGATGATATAGAATAGTAATATCATAGTTCTTTAGCAGCTCCAACCATCCCCGCTACCTCAAATTTAGATCCTTCTATTTGAACAAGTGTTAGAGGCTCTGATAATCTATAAATACCTCACAAGAAACAGCATAGAGATAGTGCCTCCAAATCTTCATGCATGAACAATGACATCCAACTCTAAATCATGAACAAGGTAGTTCTTTTCATGAGGCTTTAACTGTTGTGAAATAAGCTAGCACTCCACCCTCCTACATCAAGATACTAATCCCGATTGGAGAAGCATCATAATATACAATATAAGAGCCTGAAGCTAAAGGCAAAACTAGAACTGGAGTTGTGGTCAAGGCAATCTTAAGCTTCTAAAAACTCTCCTCACACACTACAACAAAAAAAGGCTTTTAGCAGTAATAAAAATTGCCACTAATACCTTTACCGGCAATTAACTATTTGCCACTACATCCAGCGTCGCTAAAGGCTTTAGCGGCAATTATAGAGAGTGCTGGTAAAGGTCTCAATTATTGCCGCTAAACATCTGACGTTTTGCGGCAATCATTTACTGGCAATTAACATAGCCACTAAACCTACCCTCCACCTAACCCTTTTACATAGTTTTAATGGCTATTGTAATGGCCGGTAAATATTCTGTTTACTATCTATAAATAGACGTTGTAATGGCCATTATAATGGCAACTAAAACTATGCCTATATTTGCTTTTTATCTTCGCATTTAACACCTTTTCATTTTCGTTAATTATGCACAAATTGGTAAATGCTAATATATGCCTATTTGGCATTCAGTGTGACTGCAACATCTATATTCTCTTTCCGTATACTAATAAATATGCTAATTTTCATTCTAGAAAGCATAATATATTGAATTACAATCACAATAATCAAATTAATCCATAATTTTAGAGTGTAAATAGCATAAAAGAAAAAGTACACCATTTGAATCCAAAAGCTAGTGTCATTTTGAGTTTAATAACAATTGTCATAAAAAATATATATTACATGACAGTAGTTAGTGCGTTAATATTTCTCTAATTTTTGAAATCTTCCACAAGAAAAATCTCTAAACATCACAGCATATTGTGATGACCCGCCATGTCATGATGCCACATAGGCGTCATTTGGCATATATTAATGCCATGTGGAAGCTTACATAAGAAGAATGCTAGTATTTGTGAGAAGATTCTAGAGAGGTATGGACATTTCCTTAGGAAGAACCTAGATCCTTATGGATTTGCTAGGAAAGTATTTGGAATCTTCTAGGCTTGTAGAGAATTCTAGAAAAAGCCCTTATCTTATAAATATCAAGGACTTGTGTAATAATTAATATTTACACACTAGCCCTTAGAAAACTAGTATATAAAGGGGGCCATTCATTTGTAATTCATCAAGCAAACAATTCAAGTTCTCTCTAATACAAAGTTTCCTTGAACAATTCTCTTGTGTTCTTTCTTCCATTCTCTTAGCGATCTTAAAGGTAGTAAGGCTGACTTGGCATAGCAAGAACGTGAGCAAGTTGTGCAAGATCGTGAGCGAGTTGTCAAGTGTCGCACGTGTACTTAGTTAACAACTAAGGACGTGACAACTGGTATTAGAGCGAAGGTTTCAACTAAGGGAATGGCGAATGGTGGAGAAATTAACGTTGCCAACACCCAAGACAACATCATCCAGGATGTTGTTGGCAAGAGCGGCCGTAGCAAAAAGAGGAATGCCACCAACAAGAGCCATGAGGTGCCACCTGAGGTTGTGTCAAATGAAGGGCTTACATCCCAAGAACCATCTGCCATTGAGGCGAGCGAGGATGAATTAAAGGTCCTTCTAGAGGACGTCTCGCTCGGTAAAGAGTGGGTGATGAAGATGAACGCGGGGATGGATGCCGTGGAGATATTTGGCCAACGCTTGGGGAAGGTGGAAGGCACCCTTAATGTTCTTGAGGGGCACACTCTTGAAGAGATTGGGAGTATCCGAAATGACTTGGAGGGACGTACACAGACTGAGATAGAACTAAGGCAAACCATCACTCCCTTAGAGTGCAGACTCATGGAGGCTTTGAGTACTATCGATGCTATGAAGGCAAAGATAGAGTCACTCGATGAGCATGTCAATGGTGGCATGACCGAGGTAGCCAGCAATGTTGTGGTGATGAGGGAGGCCAAGATCGAGGCTCCTAAACCCCCGGTGTTCAAAGCTGTTTGTGATGCACAAAAAGTGGAAAACTTCGTTTGGCACTTGGAGAACTACTTCAGGCACGACAAAGTGAGGGACGACGAGGCCAAGATCAATACTATGGTATTGTACCTCTCAGAGACTGCCATGCTATGGTGGAGAAGGAAGATGGCCAACGTGGATAAAGGTCTAGGTACTATTAGCACATGGGATTAGTTCAAAGCGGAGTTCAAGCGACAGTTCTTTCCAAACAATGTCTTGTACGAGGCAAGGCGCAAGCTTAGGGAATTGAAGCAAACAGGGAGCATACGTAACTATGTCAAGGAGTTCACTACCCTTATGCTTCAAATCCCCAACCTGACCAATGATGACTTGTTGTTCCACTTCATGGACGGGTTGCAAGATTGGGCTAAGCAGGAGTTGTAACGCCGACAAGTCACTAATATAGACCAAGCCATAGTGGAGGCCGAATCATTGATGGACTTCAGGCATGACAAGCACGACAAAGGCAATGGCAAGGAGTCAAAGGTTAACAATGTCAAAGGTGGGGGAGACCGTGGCAAAGGCAAGGAGATACAACAACAATACTCCAAGACTCAAGATTTCAAAAGGTCGAGTGGTCGTCAGGGCTACGCCGAGAAGAAGGCACAGGTCGAGAAGAAGGGATGCTATATATGCGGAAGGCCACATGGCTTCAGAAATTGTCCTGACCTCAAGAGCCTTAGTGCCATGGTACGTGAGCGGAAGGAGCAGCCACACGGAGAGAGTCTGGGAACCGTACAGTTGGGTATGATCGGATTATATGGTGCTGTCACGAAGCAAGCTATCCAACCTACCAGGAATGGCAATCAGTACGTGGATCTCACCATCAACAACAAGCCCGCTCGTGCAATGGTGGACACTGGAGCAACTCATAATTTCGTGACTGAGGCTGCCGCAAAGAGACTGGAATTGAAGCTTGCTCCAACCAACTCTCGCGTCAAGACCGTGAATGTCGAGATACAGAATGCTCGTGGGGTAGCTAATGGAGTTGGTGTCAAATTGGGAACTTGGAAAGGTATGATAAACTTTACCGTAACCGCTATGGATATCTTTGACATCATACTGGGGCAAGAGTTCTTTAGACATTGTTATATTTTAATCGACCCCTACCTCCAACGTCTCTTGGTTATGGAGCGAGAAGGAGCTTGCATGGTACCTAAAGTGACTATACCACACGGACAGATCCAAGCACAACTCTCAGCTATGCAGGTTGTCAAGGGGATCAAGAAGGGGGAGCCCACATTCGTGGCAACCATTGCAAGTCTAGAGGAAGACAAGAATTTTCAAGAGACAGTGTCGCCTTGCATAGAGAAGTTGCTTGAGGAGAACAAAGATGCCATGCCCGAGGAGTTGCCTAAGCACTTGCCGCCTAGGCGAGAGGTGGATCACAAGATTGAGTTGGAGCCAGGGGCTAAACCACCCGCATTTGCCCCATATCGTATTGCACCGCCCGAGCTAGAGGAGCTCAAGAAACAATTGAAAGAGTTGTTGGATGCTGGTCACATTCACCTATCAAAGGCACCTTTCGGCGCACCAGTATTGTTCCAGAAGAAGAAAGATGGATCGGTGCGTTTGTGCATAGACTACCGAGCTCTTAATAAGGTCACCGTGAAGAATAAGTACCCAATCTCGCTCATTGCTGACTTGTTCGATAGACTTGGGCAAGCCAAGTACTTTACCAAGGTGGATCTTCGAAAGGGTTACTACCAGGTTCGCATTGCGAAAGGGGATGAACCAAAGACAGCATGTGTGACGAGATATGGAGCCTTTGAGTGGTTAGTGATGCCTTTCGACTTAACCAACGCACCGGCCACATTTTGCACCCTTATGAACAAGATCTTTCATCCCTACCTTGATCAGTTCGTGGTATTCTACCTAGACGACATAGTCATCTACAGCAACACCTTGGAGGAGCACATGGAGCACTTAAAGAAGGTTTTCCATGTCTTGCAAGAGAACGAGCTGTACATTAAGAGGGAGAAATATGAGTTCACGCAATCAAAGGTGCACTTCTTGGGCCATGTCATTAGCAATGGCGAGCTACGCATGGACGATGCTAAGGTACGTGTTATCCAGGAGTGGGAGGCACCCATAAAGGTAACTGAGTTGAGATCCTTCCTTGGCCTTGTTAACTACTATCGTCGGTTCATCAGTGGATACTCAGCAAAGGCCGCACCATTGACTAAGTTGCTAAAGAAGAACAAGCCATGGGTTTGGATGGAGCATTGTCAAAAGGCGTTTGAAGGCCTTAAGACAGCTGTAACAGAGGAGCCAGTCTTGGCGTTACCTGACTTTGCTAAGACTTTTGAGGTGCACACAGATGCCTCAGACTTTGCCATTGGGGGTGTCCTGATGCAGGATAAGCATCCCATAGCATTTGAGAGCCGCAAGTTAAATGAGATGGAGCGGCGTTACATGGTACAAGAGAAGGAAATGACTGCCATTGTGCATTGCCTTCGTACATGGAGACATTATCTGCTCGGGTCGAGGTTCGTGGTCAAGACTGATAATGTGGCTACTAGCTACTTTTAAACACAGAAGAAGCTCACACCAAAGCAGGCTAGGTGGAAGGATTTCTTAGCCGAGTTTGATTATGCGCTGGAGTATAAGCCGGGAAAAGGTAATGTTGTAGCCGATGCCTTAAGCCGGAAAGCCGAGCTTGCTGCAATCACTTCAGTGAGATGGGACATTCGAGAGGCTATAAAATAAGGCATGCAGCATGATCCAGCAGCCAGACAGCTTATCGAGTTAGCTAACAAAGGCAAGACGAGACGGTTTTGGATAGAAGACGGCCTACTACTTACCACAGGTCGGCGGGTCTACGTTCCTAAGTTTGGAGACATTAGACGACGGATCATAAGGGGAAGTCATGACACAATGTGGGCTGGTCATCCAGGTCAACATCGCACTAGGGCCTTGGTTGAGTCAGTCTACTATTGGCCACGCATGCGAGATGATATAGAGTGCTATGTACAGACTTGTCTTGTCTGTCAACAGGACAAGGTTGAACAACAACCCGGAGGACTTTTGGAGCCACTACCAGTTGCAGAGTGTCCATGGGAGAGCATGACTATGGACTTTATCACTTGCCTACCCAAGTCTGATAGTTATGGTACTATTATGGTGGTCGTAGATAGATTTTCCAAATATGCCACCTTCATGCCCACCTCACTGGGTTGCACAACTAAGGAAGCCGCCAAGCTATTCTTTAAAAACGTGGTAAAGTATTAGGGCTTACTAAGGCATATCATCAGTGATCGAGACCCTCGCTTCACTGGGAACTTTTGGAGAGAGTTGTTCGACATACTTGGCACGGAACTGCACTTTTCTACTAGTTTCCACCCACAGATGGGTGGACAAACAGAACGGGTCAATGCCTTACTAGAATGTTACTTGAGGCATTATGTAAGCGCGCATCAGAAAGATTGGGCAAGGCTCCTAGACATTGCCCAATTCTCTTATAACTTGCAGCGGAATGTGTCCACGGGGCGGACACCATTTGAGCTAGCCACAGGCCAACAACCACAAACTCCACATTCATTACCAGCCGCGTTCGAGGGAAAGAGTTTGGGGGCTTATCATATGGCCAAAGGATGGGAGGAATAGCTTGACACTACTAAGTCGTACTTGGATAAGGCAGCTAAGAAGATGAAGAAGTTTGCGGACCGTAAGCGGCGGCGCACGGACTATAGAGTTGGGGACATGGTCATGGTAAAGTTTAACCCAAGACAGTTCAAAGCACTACGGGGCATGCATCAGAATCTGATTCGCAAGTATGAGGGGCCATTTAAGATCGTCGACAAGGTAGGCAAGATCTCATACAAGCTTGACATGCCATCGTATCTTAAGATCTACCATGTCTTCCATGCCAGCATGCTTAAGCCATATCATGAAGATAAGGATGATCAGAGTAGGGGCCAATCAAGTCGAGCGTCAATGACTATCACCGCCTCGCATGATCGGGAGATTGAGGCTATCATAGATTACCAGGCTAGGCGAAAACAAAGGCAAAAAGCCACCACTATGTTCCTCATCCATTGGAAAGTCAATCACCGGAGGAGGCCACGTGGGAACGATATGAAGACTTGTGGCAATTCAAAGATAAGATCCGAGAGTTTATACAGCAGCATTGCGCCGCGGTCATCGCAATATTGGGTGGGGGAGAGTGTGATGACCCGCCATGTCATCATGCCACATAGGCGTCATTTGGCATATATTAATGCCATGTGGAAGTTTACATAAGAAGAATGCTAGCATTTGTGAGAGGATTCTAAAGAGGTATGGATATTTCCTTAGGAAGAACATAAATCTTTATTGATTTGCTAAGAAAGTCCTTGGAATCTTCTAGGCTTGTAAAAAATTCTAAAAAAAGCCCTTATCTTGTAAATATCAAGGACTTGTGTAATAATTAATATTTACACACTAGCCCCTAGAAAACTAGTATATAAATGGGGTTATTCATTTGTAATTCATCAAGTAAACAATTCAAGTTTTCTCTAATACAAAACTTCCTTGAACAATTCTCTTGTGTTCTTTCTTCCATTCTCTTAGCGATCTTAAAGGTAGTAAGGCTGACTTGGCATAGCAAGAACGTGAGCAAGTTGTGCAAGATCGTGAGCGAGTTGTCAAGTGCCGCACGTGTACTTAGTGAACAACTAAGGACGTGACAATATGACCTGGAAAGACAACAAAATAAATGTCAAATATAGTTCATAAATTCATCTGTGTAAGATATATACACATAATAAAATGTCGAAATTCAAAGCATTTTCACAGCTCCTCTACTAACAAGCTACTTCACATATTGCTAATAAATATTGTCTGGCATATCCTTAAACATTATCAACTGAAGAATATAAACCTATGAAGATATACATTTTCATAAAATTAAATGGGATGACAAAAGAATATATTATGTACTATTTGTTTGGATTGGAGGTCACCATATATCACTTAATCAGTAAAGACACTCATCAAGCAAAAGAACAAAGAAGAAATGAGCATTTCACTTGATAAATGCAGGTATGATAAAACAAGAGCTCCTACGGTATGATAAAACAAGAGCTCCTACGATATGAGAGAAGTGAAAATAAAAGAACACTATTTTTCTTCAATTATGTAATACCTTACAATCCGTAAATAACATCGAGAAATTAATTAGCACTATAAGGCAACAAAGTTGCTACATTATATGGAGGCTGCTATTTCGATAAGAACAGCTGATTTTTTTAGTAGAGAAAAATTGAATTTACAGAGACAATAAAATATTAAGGCCTAGAATATATTATATTAGAGACAGAGTCCATAGAGTTATACTACCGAGGCATGAAACATAATATTGCAACAAAGTATTTCATTTTAAATAAGAATTACTTAACTACAAAAACGAGAAGAACATCAGTAACAAGAAATTACCTGCCCTTTGAGCTGTCAAATATAAATCTTTCGGGGCATATATTTTACCTCTGACAAAGTACTCATAAACAAATGGAGCATAATTTCCCGAACAAGGCACTCAAATCTTAACAGAAAAAAGAAAGCATATCGGAAAATAGTAGCAAGTCAAAAGCATTTGTCACAAGAATTTTGCAACTTATAACTCTCATTTCAGATTTCTACTCAACACAATTCAAGTTATAATTTTTTTTTATTATTGCCCTTCTCTACTCGGAGTTCTTAGTTTCATATACAATTATTGTGCACTATAAGCTCGTATAACCTAGTCTACCAATATCATCCCAAGAAGGCCTACTAATCATCAGAGACAACATTCAATTATCATCGCTTCAATTGTTCAAATAAAGCAAAAAAATTATCAGAATTATAAAGTATAGCATCCTTAAATCTTTGGGTAAATATCACTATTCCAACACTCAATTCTGCCTAGTATATCATTTTTTTAAGCAATGATAAAAAGTTAGTTGTTCTAACCCTAGCTTTGACTTGGGTTTGGAATTTGAGCTTTCTATAAATCTCCCACTTTCCTTTCTATAAATATACCCTTAACTAAAAGAAAGAATCAAAATGGTGTCCTTAAGTTTAACTTCTTTTATGCTTGTTCTGTTGTTCATTTTCATAACCTTAAAAGTTTCAATTGCTTATACTGACCAAGGTACGTGATTTTTTCTTTCCCCAGTCAATATGTTTTATGTTTTACTAAATCAATAGATTAGTTCCTTTTTTTCCTATGAAAATCTAATTAAAAGTTAACTACTCTTCTGTAGATAAGCAAACCTTTGTTGCGGTCCATGAAAAAGAAAATGGTTTAAACCGAAATCATACCGAACCAAAATAAAAAATATTGAACCGTACCGAAATATTTTGGTACGGTATTTGGTATACACAATTGATAATCCGAATACCGAAATACCGAACCAAAATTCTTAAATACCGAATCGAAGTACCGAATGTCCACCCCTAACTAGCACCACATACCCCAAGAACGCCACCGAACTAAGCCAAAACTCACACTTGGAGAACTTGGCATAAAGTTTCTCCTCCCTCATCCGCTGCAACACAATCCTCAAATGTTGAACATGCTCCTCCTAGCTACGAGAGTACACCAGGATATCATCAATGAACACTATGACAAACGAGTCAAGACAAGGCTGAAATACACTTTTCATGAGATGCATGAATGCTGCTGGGGCGTTGGTCAGCCCAAAAGACATCACGAGGAACTCATAATTACCATAATGGGTCCTGAAAGATGTCTTTAGAATATTAGAGTCCCGAATCTTCAATCGGTGCTACCCGAACCTGAATTCAATCTTAGAGAACACCCTCGCTCCCTGAAGCTGGTCAAACAGATCATTAATATGCGGCAAATGATACTTGTTCTTGATTGTGACTTTGTTCAACTGCCTATATTCAATGCATATTCTCATAGTACCATACTTCTTCTTCACTAACAGAACAGGTGCACCCCAAGGTGACACACTGGGCCTGATAAACCCCTTATCAATGAGTTCCTGAAGTTGCTCCTTCAATTCCTTCAACTTAGCTGGTGCCATACGGTATGGTGGAATAGTAATGGGCTGAGTTTCCGGCACCAAGTCAATACCAAAATCAATAACCCTATCAGGCGGCATACCCGAAAGGTCTACAGGAAACACATTCAAAAAATCTCGCACCACCAGAACAGAATCAATAGTGGGAGTATCAGCACCAACATCTACGGTTGTTCATTCGGATCGGATATCCGAAATCCGAACCGACCCATTCAATTTCGGATTTTGGATTTCGGATTGGATCGGATTTCGGATTGTGTTTATTAAAATTTCGGATCGGATTCAGATTGGTATATTTTAATCCGATCCGAAATTCGAAATTATTAGGGCATATATAAATACTACACTTTAATTTCGGATAGTCAGTACTTCATTTACATCAACCTCCAAGTTATTACCTTTACAATTGCTAGATTTAGCTATATTGGCACTATAGTACTCTCATAATTGCATAAACATGAATTTTTTTTAATGTATTGCCTCTTTTACAAAGAAAATATACATATTAGTTTAACTTTGAGGCATAATAATATGATCTGAAATCCGATCCGATCCAAACTTTAAAATCCGATCCAATCCGATATAATTCGGATCGGATTCGGATTGCATTTTTTAGAATCCGAAATCCAAAATTCGAATCTGAAATATGTTAAATCCGATCCGATCTGATCCGTGCACAGCCCTACCAACATCCCTCACAAAGGCCAAATAAGATAAACAACACTTCCCAAGCATCCGCTAGGCCTTCAAGTATGAAATCACGTTGCTGGGAACATAGTCTAGAGAACATCTCCACTCAATCCTTGGCAACCAAAATCAATAACCCTATCAGTCGGCTTACCCGAAAGGTCTACAGGAAACACATTCAAAAAATCATGCACCACCAGAACAGAATCAATAGTGGGAGTATCAGCACCAACATCCCTCACAAAGGCCAAATAAGATAAACAACACTTCCCAACCATCTGCTAGGCCTTCAAGTATGAAATCACTCTGCTGGGAACATAGTCTAGAGAACATCTCCACTCAATCCTTGGCAACCCCGATATCACCAACATCACGGTCTTAGTGTGACAATCCAGAATAGCATGACATGGAGATAACCAATCCATACCCAAGATCACGTCGAAATCAACCATACTAAGCAGCAAAAGATCAACTTTAGTCTCCAATCCCTCAATAGTCACTACACACGATCGATATACATGGTCCATAAAAATAGTATCGCCCACTGGCGTAGACACATGAACAGATGAACCTAAGGACTCACGGGGCATATCCAAATAATGAACAAAATACGATAATACATATAAATAAGTGGAACCAGGGTCAAATAATACAGAGGCATCCTTGTGGCATACTGAGACAATACATGTTATCACTACATCTGAAGCAACAACGTCCGGCCTAGCAGGAATAACATAGAATCAGGCCTATCCGCCACCTGATTGGCCTCCCCATCTAGGGCGACCTCTAGCTACCTACCCCTTACCCCCAGCTGGTTGAGTGGGTGGTGTAACTGCTGGTGCTGGTGCCATCCGCTGAGAACTCTGTTGTGAAGCCCCACTCAACAACGTAGGGCAATCTCTCTTGATATGACCAAAGTCTTCGCAATCGAAACAACACCTCCTCTGATGGAACTGCAAATCCTGATAACCCGTGGAACTACCTGTACAAACCTGAGTAGATAAGACATGGTGATAACTCTGCGCTGGTAGTGCATTAAATGAAGACTAGCCTGATCGGGCACTATAAGAACCGTGGCTAGATAATTCACCATGATGAGCTGGAAGAGCCGTCGAGCGTGCATATAAGGACGACCCCTGTCGGGGTAGGACTGCCCCCTAGAAGGTACACCACTAAAACTACCCGAACCTTGAGGCTTTTTGGCCTCTCTCTCACCACACTCCTGACCGCGGACCATCTCTATCTGCCAAGCAATATCGACCACCTCATCAAAAGCAGCACTACATAACCTCTCCCTACTCATAAGCAAGCGCAGCTGATATGTGAGGCCATCAATAAACCTCTTGATCCTCTCCCCATCAGTCGGAACCAGCCAAATTGTGTGACGAGCCAACTCAGAAAACCTCATCTTGTACTGGGTCATAGACATGCCATCCTGACGAAGCTACTCAAACTATCTGCGTAGCTCCTTCTTGCGGGACTGCGATACGAACTTCTCCAAGAAGAGAACGGAGAACACCTTCCATGTAATCGGTGCTGCACCGACCGGCCTGCACCTCTCTTAAGCCGTCCACCATCTGAAAGCAGCCCCAAAAAACAAAAAGTAGTGAACGATACCCTACTGGTCTCCAGAATACCTATTGTACGTAGAATCTACTGGCACTTAGCCAAGAAGCCCTGGGCATCCTCCGACTCAGCCCGCTAAATGATGGCAGCTAAAGCCTCCTAAATCTATCGAGCCTCCTCTGCTCATCATTAGTCATAACAGAAACCACCTGGGCCTGAGCCGCTGCAATCGGCTAGGCTGGTAGTGCCCCCGGTGTCTGAAGTCCCCGCATCACCTGCTCTAGTGCACGGGCTGAGGGAGTGTGGGTACCTCCATCGGCCTGAGAAATGGATACTACAGCCGGAACTAAAACTGCCTGAGCAAGACTAGTGCAAACGTTCAGGATCTGAACCAAGGCCTCATAAAGGCCTGGAATCACTATGAGCACAACTGGTGCCTGAGCTGGTCCCACTCGCTCATCCACAACTAGAACTTGCTCCTGAACTGGGGCAACTAGTAGATTTGTAGGTGTTGCCCTAGCTGTTGTACGAGTTACACCTCTGCCCCTACCACAACCTCGGCCTCTCACGGCCCTAGTTAGGGGTACTGGTGGTTGTTCGTCCTATCCGATAGCACGTGTCCTTACCATCTATGAGAAAATAGAATACAGATATTTAGTTGCCGGAATCAACAAATCCGAATGACAAGAATACAAGAATGTAAAGTTTCACAAGGGTTTGGCAACCTCCCGAGATAAGTACAAACGTCTTTGTACCGATCCACAAGACTCGACTAAACATACGCATCACTCGTGAGACCTATGTAACATAGGCTCTGATACCAATTGGCACGACCCAAAACTAGACAATCATAATGGAGCCTAACGTGGTACTAGGCAAGCCGACGTTTATGAATTTACTGTAACACTTTGAACAAAAACGGATTTAAGTCAGTTTAAATAGTAGAATTTCTGATAAACAAGATAGAAAATCCAAAGCACAACGCGGAAACTCCCAAACATCGGGGTGTCACTAAGTACATGAGAATCTAAATACCACAAGTCCAAAAAATACAGTCTAACATAGTCCAAAACTAAATACAATAAGCGAAAAAGACAAGGAAGGAGAAACAAGGTCTACGAAGCGCCGACAGCTACCTTGGAATCTCCCAGACGATCAATTGTGCGATGAAATCAATGCCCACCGTGTCTAGAAATACCTGGATTTGCACCGTTTCCGAAGTGCATCGTGTAGTGTGAATACAACCAACTCAGTAAGTAACAAGACCAAATAAAGAACTAAAAGTAGTGACGGGCTATGAAATTATAGTTAAATTTTCAGTAATTTCAACATAGGAAAGTAGGCATGCTTTCAAGTTCGATAATTTTAGGTCAAATCAGTTACCTCATGTCAAGTTCAAGTAAAACATAATATAATATCTTTCAGAAAAATTCAAGACGGTGATATATGGTAGCTAAGTGCAATAATAATTAAATCAAAAGCATCATCTCAAAGCAACAGTCACTCAGTCTTTCTCAATAGCTCAGCACTCAACATTTGGCACTCGTACTCAATAGGTACATGCGCTCACTGGGGGTATGTACAAACTTCAGAGGGGCTGCTTCAGCCCAAGCACTATAATCCGTATGGACAACTCACGTGCTATCAATATCTGGATCTGCATGGTCAACTCACGTGCTATAGTATCGATCTCCTCATAATTAGGCTCTTGGCCTTACTTAGTCATCAAACTCTCCAGTTTCTCGGGCTCTCGGAAATCATAAAAATTAGCCCGAAACATAAATGATATAATTTATCAACAAGGAACAATAGAAACTGAGATATGATATGCAAATAAAATTGTGACTGAGTACAATAAGCAATTTAGCAAATAATTCAACAGGTAACATGGCCTTTGTGGGTCTCTACAGTACCAACACACAACCTAAACATGATTTCTAACATGATTTGCAGTCAAATTTTTATAACACATGGATAGCATATAGTTAACAATAACAACAACAGGTTATTGCACTCCACAGTTCCAGGGAATGGACCAAGTCACAATTCCTATGGTTCATGCCCACACGCCCATCACCTAGCATGTGCATCACCTCCAAACCAATCACAAGACACATAGTACAGGGTTTCATACGCTCATAACTAGATTTTGAATGGTTACTTACCTCAAACCGAGCAAATCTCTACTCCAATACACATTTGCCTCGCTAAACGGCCTCTGAATGCCTCGAATCTAGCCACAAACAATTTGATACAATCAACACGAGCTAAAGGAATCAATTACATAAGAAAATACTAAGTTTTAATTCAAAAGGCAAAAAATTTAACTCAAAAGTAGGCACCCGGGCCCATGTCTCAAAATCGGGTAAAAGTTATAAAATTCGAACACCCATTCAACCACGATTCACCCATACCAAAATTACTCAAATCTGATATCAAAATTCCATTCAGAACCTCAAAAATCTAGCCTAAGAACTTTTCTTCATTTTTCCTAATTCCCATTCCAAATCACAAATTTAATGATGAAATCAAAGGCATAATCATGGAAATTAACCAAAACTAAGTAGGAATCACTTACCCTAAACACCCACATGAAAATCTATCCAAAAATCGCCTTATACCGAGCTCCCAAATTAATTTTTATGTTATGAACTCAAACCCTCATTTTGAACTTTTAAATCTGCTGCCTAGTTATCCTTCATCGCGAACACGACCATCTTTCCGCGTTCGCATAGCATAAGCCAATCTGCCCCTCAAACTTACCCTACGTGAGCACATAACTACAATCGCGATCGCATACAACTGACTCCTCATAGCTATGCGATCGTGACCTTCACCATGCTACCCCAAAGAACAAATGTGCGGCCCCAGCTTCTGCCTCCAATACCCTACGCAAACGCGGCCTTAGCCATGCGTTCGTGAATCACAACATTCCACAACTAAATGTTCGCATCCTCCTGGTCGCGAACGCGTAGAACAAATATCCTTCACTGCCCAGCTTAACCTACGCGATCACGGACCTTCCCACCCGATCGCATAAGAGGAAACCAAATCAGAGACATCAGAAAATTTCAGCTATAACACTAAGTCCAACATTGATCCATTAACCATCTGAAATTCACCCGAAGCACCCGGGACCTCAACCAAACATACCAATAAAGTCTCAAAACATTGTACAAACTTAATCGAGCTTTCAATTCACCTCAAACAACATCAAAAACACGAATCGCTTATAGATTCAAGCCTAATGAACTTTGAACTTCTAATTTCTACAAACGATGCCGAAACCTATCAAATCACGTCCGATTGACATCAAATTTTACACACATGTCAAAAATGACACCACTGACCAACTTTAACCTCCGGAACTCCAATCCGACTTCGATATCAAAAAGTCCACTCCCGGTCAAACTTTCCAAAAATCCAAATTTTACCATTTCAAGTCAAATTCTACCACGGACCTCCAAATCACAATCCGGGCACGCTCGTAAGTCCAAAATCACCCAATGGAGCTAACGGAACCATCAAAACTCCATTCCGGAGTCGTTTACACATAGGTCAATATCCGGTCAATCATTTCAACTTAAGCTTTCAACCTTGAGACTAAGTGTTTCAATTCATTCTGAAATCTCTCCGGACCCGAACCGACTAACTCGTCAAGTCACATAATAGCTATAAAGTACAAAATGAGCAGTAAATGAGGGAACGAGACATCTTGAAACGGCAGGCCAGGTTGTTACATGCATCGACATGTGAAGATGGGGCAAAAGATAAAATAGGATTATTAAATAATAAGGAAGGCCAAGATGAGAGGAAAAAGATAAGGTAACGATACGACCACGCTAAATCAGTCATTCCATAAAGTGACACTTTTCGTCATGGCGTAACGATGGATTTAACGATATGACACAATAAAATTTAAGTAACAATCAAAATAAAATATTGTAATTAAAGTAACAATATGATACGATGTTAGTAACAACCATCCAAACAAGCTTTAAGGGTATAAATGAAAATATTAGAATTTAAAACATAGTATATATAGAAAGATGATATTCTTTTGAATTTAAAAAAAAAAACTAAAAAGTAAAATGAGACATATAAATTAAAACGAACTCATAGTTTGAGCCCGTTTGGATTGGCTTATTTTAAGTGCTTTTAAGCCAAAATCGTTTTAAAGTCTTT
This sequence comes from Nicotiana sylvestris, assembly GCF_000393655.2. Lineage (NCBI taxonomy): Eukaryota > Viridiplantae > Streptophyta > Magnoliopsida > Solanales > Solanaceae > Nicotiana > Nicotiana sylvestris. Next base: position 148,377,294 of record NC_091066.1, on the reverse strand, counting down.
TATAGTGTTTGGATAAAGCGAAAAAGTATTTTAAGCACTTGTTTTTAAGTTAAAATGACAAAAATAAGCCAAAAATTAGAATTCCTAACTTATAGCTTTTGGCTTAAAAGTCACTTAAAACAAGCACATCCAAATGGGCTCTTTGTCTTAGTTACTAAATTCATAATTAAATATTTATCTAAATTTTAAAAAAATTCAAATAAAAATACATAATATTAACAAAAATTATTATATTCCTCAAATCCGTAAGTAATACTCTAACTCCGTCATGCCTAAAAAACATGGGACCATAACTAATATTCTGAGATGAGTAATTGAAGTTGGAAGTCACTGAAAATAGGAAGTGATCTTTTAATCTTGTGATATTTTCAGTTGGGGGTAGTTTTCCCATATGAAGTGATGAGGTTTTTCAAAGTATTTGACCAAGAAACGTCTGTCTTCACTGAAAATGTTGTACATTCCTGTTACACTGCCTCCCCTTCTTAAATGATACCAAAACGTTTGCCATTAGGTTTGGTAAAGTAAGTAGGTCAAATCTTCTCAATTTACTGCTATTTTATTATTTTTATTTATTTTTTTGCATTTTATTGAGTTATCTTCATCAACATTTTGTATTGATTTAATCTATCCTAAAATAATATAACACATATCACCTTTTAGGGAATGTATAAACACTTTTTGGGTTCTTTATAAGGCTAATTTGTAAATGTTGTTTATAGTCTTGTCTAATCTAGTCACATGGATAAAGACTATAGAGTAAATAACTTCGGAAAAATAAATATAGAATAGTTGATAATCTGCTATGACCACTTTTTGATAATTATTTTTATTGTATTATTTTTGTAGTGTCAATTTTTTATTTTCTAGGAGGATGGAAAGCAAAGTTATTGGAAGGATGCAACAGTGAAGCAGATGGTTGGAACTAAGTGTGAGGTACCCGCACGAAGGACCAAGCCCGAGAGAAGTCTAAGTACCCATGAGCTGCTTGTGCTTCGTCCTTTGGCCTACCAGAGAGTTTCTTTTACCCTTTTATTAGTATGGTGTGCATTGGAGACAATGCATAATTTTTAAGTGTGGGGTGAGAAGATTGTCTGGGTGACTTTCTATGCTATTTTAGTTGTGCAAGTTTAATTGAATATTTTTTTATTTTTTAGAAAAACGAAAAAAAAATTGAACTTTTCCCGATGATGGATATCCTAGACAATTTTCTTGAGGGATTTAAGTCTAAAGAAAAAAAGATTTTCTTTGTAGGTAGTGTAATAATTCCCCCTTGTTTTTTTTTCTATATGCCGCGATTCTTTTCCAAGAGTTTTATTTGAACCGGGTGTAGTTAGTTTTTTTTTGGAGTAGGAGCCATTGTGTTGTGTTTTAAATTGAATCAATATCTCTTGACTTTGTTATGCCTTGAGAATAGTGAGTACTTTGGTTGGGATGTTTAGCCTCAGTTTTTGACTCTTGTATAAGTACCTTAAATTTTATGATCTTAATTTTGCTTAACTGCTTTGACTAGAGTGTCTTGATGAAACCAATCTTGAGTGAGTTATGTGTCATGTGTGTGTAAGGATTTGTTATATTCTGTGCATTGCATTTGATGCCTAGAACTTGCCCTGTGTGTTTGCAAAGCGAAATAGTAGTTTTGTTCAGTCTTGGAAGTTATATAGGCGTTTCTGTGTTGAGCCAGATATGTATGTTTTATCCACCTAATTGTTATGTATCGTAGTTAACCCCTTTGAGCCTGTAATCTTGTTTCTTTGGCAACCACATTACATTGTTTGAATTAACTATCTATTTGAACCTTCTAACCTCTCATGCACACTTGAATTGTGATGATTTATGTAAAAGTTAAAGTGTGGGATAGTTGGTTTGGCTTATGAGTGGAACTAATGAAATCAGGAGAAAGGTGCACTGTTTTGAACAAGTAAGAGCCACTTGAATTGGAAAATAAAAATTGTATTGTTGTGAAAAAAAATCCTTAATAAGTGGTGACTCGTGATGTAATTGTGCTTAAAGAAGAATGGTGTAATATACATTGATGTGAAGGTGGAGTTTGGTTTGACATAAGTATGTTGTTAAAGTATATGTATTAAAGTGCTTAGGGAGGTGTAGTCAGTCTTATATCTAAATGTATCCTACCCGTCCTGTAGCCTACATTATGACCAAATAAAGTCCTAATTGATCCTAGATTGAATGAGCTCGATAAGTGAAGTAGTACACTACGAGAAAGCTTATGGTGCATCTTTTGTGGCATATGAATGTTATTTCTGAGAGTGAGTGAATTTATTTCTATCTTGAGTTCTTAAGTGTTCTTAAATTTTATTGTGTGGAACTACTCTTTTTTGTTGTGTGAGAGCACTTGATTCATGAAGGAAAGGTAATGTCAATGACCTCTATATTAGAGTAAGGGGTGAGTTGTGAATAATGCGTGGTACATGTGAGTCAAATCTTGAGGTGAAGATGTTACGCTTTTGTGCTTAGTCTATTTTAAATTCTCTTGGTGTGATGAGTTAGGAGAATTGTTTAAAAAGGTCGTGTCTATAAAAAAGTGTAGTTTGATTGCTCGAGGACGAGCAATTGTTTAAGTGTAGGGTGTTGATGATAGGCTATAATTACGTATTTTAGTCGCTTATTACACTCAAATTTAATGCACTTTAATTGAGTTTGAACTTTAATCGCTAGTGTCTTGCACTAATTGTATGTTTTATGCCTTGTAGGTGTGATTCCGAGTTATGTAGAAGTTATGGAATGAATTCAAGTGATTTGGAGTTTTGAAGTCTGAGTAAAAGCCCAAGGAATTAAGCTGAGATTGTATTCGGTGATTAACGGATGATAGTTAGAACAAACGAAGAATCGAGTAGGCATATTGCGCACTGTCTAGTAAAATGCACATAACTTTTCGCTCAGAACTCCATTTGAGCTCCACAATATATGATTGGAAAGCTAATTCAAAGGGCTACAATTTATATTTTACATTATTCCAAATTCCAAATGTAATAGGGTGAAAAATGCAGTTGAAATCACGAATGCGGACCTGATGCGGACTAAAACAGTAGACTTGCCAAATACCGCGTTCGTGTCGCGCCCGGACCGCGGCAGCGGACCCAGGCCTGGAAACTTGTCCTTTTTCGCATAGGAGAAGGTATAATTATTTGGGCCTGACCCTACTTGGTATATATACATGGAAAAATGGTATTTTAAGAAGAGGAGACCAATTTTTGACACAGAGTCGACCTAAGGAGGCTGAGACACAATAGGATCAAGCGGAGAATTCTTCTACGAGTTTTTCCTTCCACTTCCTAATTTTCATTGTTGGTTATGACTTTTAGTATTGTAGTTTTACATACTATTATGAATAGCTAATTTGTTATCTAGGGTTTTAATGGAATCTTTTGTAGGATAAATTCTTGTTATGTTTTTATATAATTGAGCCGTAGTATTTTCTCTATTTGTTCAACTATCTTATTCTTGTGGTTGATTGAAGGGCCTTCAATTAGCTGTGCCTATTTAATATGTATTACTCGGGAGAGAGTGCATATTTAGGTAGTTGTTGAATAACATCACTCCCGACATATGTGAGGAATCAATAACCAAGGGTTTAAAGGTGGGATTAGGGATAACGAAACCTTGGGTGCGATCTATAAGTGAGTTGTAATTAAAACCAGCTAGCGTAACTCGGGAGAGTATGTCTAGTAAATTGTTATAATTGCTCGGGGGAGAATTACAACACGCATAGGGCTCATGATCGGTAGAGAATACTTAGGCGAAATTATAGAAGACATAGCGGGAAGGATTCAGACAATTGGGGAAATCATAACTCTAGACCTCCTTTATCTTTTCTACAACCTGTAGAATCTTTAGTGTTAATTTATTATTTTAATTTATTAGTTAGTTAGTTAAACACAAGAATTTTAATATCTATAAGTTAGGAATTGTTCAAGCTTGTGTTCTTGGTGATAGTAAACATCTGTAGCTAAGCCTTAGTTCTCTGTGGTATTCGACTCTGGACTTGTAAATCGGATTATATTTGCAAAGACCGCTTGTCCTTTTTATAAGGCATAGTTGGGCGTGATCAAATTTTGGCGCCGTTGTCGGGGAACTAACGGTTTAGCTATAGGTGTATATATTGCTAGGTTGCAAGTTTGAACTTTTATTTTTGCTTTCTTGTATTTATTTTTTATTTAATTATTAATTTAAAAAAAAAAGAACATGGCATCTTGGAATGATGAGAGTTTTGATGTTGGTAATTCTACTTTTGATCCTCATGCACATTGTGGAGGAAACCACCCAGGGAAAAATTATCAAAATATTCTCGAGAGCGAGTTATGTGCACTAACTCAATCTTATGTGTGGAATGTATGTGATATGTATGGTGGTCAAGATGGTCACTTTCATAGTTGTGCTTATATTTCTTATCTCCCCCCAACCCCTTACTTTGATGGTTCTTCTTTTTCTTGTGAAGTTAATAGGAACAAAGAACTCAGGTATGAGGACCTGAAAGAGATTGAGGATATGTTAAAGTGCCTTATGGAACAATATGATGAGATACAACTGCGGGTACAAAGGCAAAGGGAAACAATTCACAACTTGGAGGCTCAAGCGAATAAATTAATTGAACCTTGTAAAGATCAACAAGTTGATATTGTGGATAGTAGCCAATATGAGCATGAATTGGCTACAGAAATTGCTATTATACTGAAGGATTTAAAAAAATACGAGGATGAGCTAGACGAGAAGGCTAGAGTAGAACACTAACAATCAATCGAACTAGATTTTGAGGATGTCGATGTCGTAGAAAAGATACTAGAGTCAACCAAGGATATTGATGATACATATTTAGTTGACTCTATTGTCATTAGTGTTGAGAATGTAGACAGTCCCAATGTTCATGTAGTTGAGCGCATTGGTCCACACTCCAAGTTTTTTTCCACATTGTATTTGGATGATGATATGGAAATAGAGTCGTCCGAACCACTTGAGGAGTCAAGGAATGAGGAACAAGGTTCTTACATTATGGAATTCTTCTTGCTAGAAAGCCGGGATTACACACCTCATCTAAAGGTCAAGAAGTGCAGAATACTACATTATTTTATTGGGCCAGTCATATTCGTTCCACCACCCCAGGAGCATGATCATAGAGCAGACTCAAAACTTGGGGTCCAATTTATAAGTTCGAAGTGGAGGCAAAAAGTGATTCGCGTCGTGCCGCGACGTTAAATCAAGCGCTTGTTGGGAGGCAACCCGACTTTACTGCTTTATTTTATTTTATTTTATTTGATAATTTTTTTATTGTATTATTTTTGTAGTGCCAATTTTTGATTTTATAGGAGCATGGAAAGCAAAGCTATTGGAAGGATGCAACAGTGAAGCAGATGGTTGGAACTAAGTGTGAGGTACCCGCACGAAAGACCAAGACCGGAAGAAGTCTGAGTACCCCATGAGCTACTAGTGTTTCGGCCTTTGGCCTATCAGGGAGTTTCTTTTACCCTCTTATTAATATGATGTACATTTGGGACAATGCACAATTTTAAGTGTGGGGTAAGGAGATTGTCTGGGTGACTTTTTATGCTATTTTAGTTGTGTTAGTTTAATTGAATAATTTTTTAATTTTTTAGAAAAACAAAAAAAAAGATTGGACTTTTCCCGACGATGGATATCCTAGATAATTTTCTTGAGGGATTTAAGTCTAAAGAAAAAAAGACTTTCTTTATAGGTAGTGTAATAATTCCCCCTTGATTTTTCTTTATGCCGCAGTTCTTTTTCAAGGATTTTATTTGAACCGGGTGTAGTTAGTTTTTTTTGGGAGTAGGAGCCATTGTGTTGTGTTTTTAATTGAAGCAATATATCTTGACTTTGTTATACCTTGAGAATAGTGAATACTTTGGTTGGGACACTTAGCCTCAGTTTTTGACTCTTGTATAAGTACCTTAAATTTTATGATCTTAACTTTGCTTAACTGCTTTGACTAGAGTGTCTTGATGAAACCAATCCTGAGTGAGTTATGTACCATGTGTATATAAAGATTTGTTATATTTTGTACATTGCATTTGGTGCCTAAAACTTGCCCTGTGTGTTTGCAAAACGAAATAATAGTTTTGTTCAGTTTTGGAAGTGATATAGGCGTTTCTTTGTTGAGCCAGATATGTATATTTTATCCACCTAATTGTTATGTATCGTAGTTAACCCCTTTGAGCCTGTAATCTTGTTTCTTTGGCAACCACATTACAAGCCTTACCCATTTGTTTGAATTAACTATCTATTTGAACCTTCTAACCTCTCATGCACACTTGAATTGTGATGATTTATGTAAAAGTTAAAGTGTGGGATAGTTGGTTTGGCTTTTGAGGGGAACTAATGAAATCAGGATAAGGGTGCACTGTTTTGAACAAGTAAGAGCCACTTGAATTGGAAAAAAATTGTATTGTTGTGAAAAAAAATTCCTTAATAAGTGGTGACTTGTGATGTAATTGTGCTTAAAGAAGAATGGTGTAATATACATTGATATGAAGGTGGAGTTTGGTTTGACATAAGTATGTGGTTTGAATGTTAAAGTATATGTATTAAAGTGCTTAGGGAGGTGTAGTCAGTCTTATATCTAAATGTATCCTACCCGTCCTGTAGCCTACATTATGACCAAATAAAGTCCTAATTGATCCTAGATTGAATGAGCTCGATAAGTGAATTAGTACACTACGGGAAAGCTTATGGTGCATCTTTTGTGGCATATGAATGTTATTTCTGAGAGTGAGTGAATTTATTTCTATCTTGAGTTCTTAAGTGTTCTTAAATTTTATTGTGTGGAACTACTCTTTTTTGTTGTGTGAGAGCACTTGATTCATGAAGGAAAGGTAATGTCAATGACCTCTATATTAGAGTAAGTGGGTGAGTTGTGAATAATGCGTGGTACATGTTGTGAGCACGTGATTTTTGTTTCGCACGACAATCGCTCCAAAAAGAAATAAAAAATAATAATTGGCCCTGCTGTACGATTTTGGATTTCTGTGCGGCACCTTGTTGATTTATTTGTGACTTCGGCCCATTTTTATTTATTTACTTTATTCAAAATAAAATTCAAAAAATATATGTGTCCTGCATAATTCGAACCGTAATCCGGTCGTTAAATAGAAAATCATGAATAGGCATCTTCGTCCGTGACTTTATTTGGTTTGACTTTACCTGTTTTGAAATATTTTAGTGTGTGTGCAAATAATTGTATTGAGTGTGTATTTAATTTTAATTTGATTTTTTGGCTTAGTTTTGTTTTAAAATAAATAAGAAAAAGGAAATAAAAATAATAATAATAATAATAATAAATAAAGAAAAGACCCCTTCCCTTCCGGACTTGGGCCAATTTTAACAAAATTGGCCCAAACAAACAGCCCAAGACCCAGGCCTGCCCGGTCCAGGCCACCTGATGCCCAGGACGTCCAAACGACGTCGTTTGAGTCGTGCCTGATCTGGGCCGTTGATCTCAGAGTGATCAACGGCCAAGATCAATTCCCCATAACCCATCAATAAACCCGACCCATCTTACCCGGACCAACCCCAACCCTTTACCCTTGAAACGACACCGTTCCACTTAAGCTATCAGATCCAGACCGTAGATCTAGATTGATCTAACGGTCGAGATCAATCCACCCATTAACTATATAAGGTCATAATCCTACCCTGCCCCCCCTATCCGAACCCCAGCCTTCGTCTTCAACCTCATCCCCTTCAAACCCTAGAGCCGCCCTTGTATCCCCCACCATGAAAACCGGCGGCATGAACGCCGGTGACCTTCCCCTGAACACCATAGAACCCCCATGCCATCCTGAACCCAAATCTACCAACCCCATGCTTCGAATCTTATCCCACCTTCTCGAATCTTCATTTGAAGATTCGAGTCGGAACCTAATCTACACCGATCTGCTTCAAATTCATACCAGACACTCCCCAGACCCCCTCGTGACCAAACCATACTTGGTTTGGTCCGAATCTGATCAGGGAAGCCTGAATCCCAGATCTAAGTTTGAAAGTTTTGTGCCCTTCGTCACTGGTTCATACCGGTTCAACCGAAGAGATTAAGGTCTAATGGACTTCAATCAAAGTGTTTCTCATCTGAGAAACACTTCGATTAAAGTCCATTCAGCCTTAAGAAAAGTTTGTCCAAATCCGAGTTCAAACTGTTAAACTTTTCAAGTTTTAAGGTAAGTCTGCTTTCTTTTCCTTTGTTTGTTTTTAGTCCGTGTGATTTGTTTTAAAAGTGTTCATATTTGTTTTGATTTTATCAACTTTTGTTTGTCCACTTTACTTAAACCTCTGTGTTTGTCTAAATCCCCCCCTCCTATTCTGATAAGGCATGTGTATTGGTTGTGTTTCGAGTTTGGACTGACTAGTTAACTCCTCGAGTGCATTTCTGTTTAGTCAGTATAATTCAAACCATGTATCGATACTGTTTAAATGTTTGATTTTTGGCTACGATTGTGTATGTTAATGCTAATATAGTCGAGTCGACATGTGTCGTCAATTAGTTTCAACTGTCCGAACAATAACAAATCAACTTGCCTCTGTTGAACATTTGCCTGAATCAATTAAGAACCAAGCCCTGTTACTTATAGTCGTGAATATGGTTTCAGAAACCTAAGGTTTGGTCTGTAACCGAAATCTGAGTTGGTGGCATGTGCACTTGTGCACAGCATGTGCATTGTGCACAGCCTGTTTTCCTGCATAAAAGGGTTTTCAATTTCAAAATGGGTTGACAGCATATGCTGTCAGATATATTCTACTGTCCATACTTGCTTTTAGATAATAAAATGGAAAAGTTGAATCTGCCAGGGAATGTGAATGAGGTTTAATACTTAATTAACTAAAGTGGAACTGAAAAAAGGTTAAAGGCACATGGGAGGGTACTGGGATACTCTAAAAATAGGCTGTTAAAGGTTTAAGGAAGGCATATAAAAGGGGCAGACATCTGACTGAGGGGGAGAGACAGAATTAGAGGCAGAGGGATTAGAGAAGAAACACACATACACTGTGAAGATAGAAAGAAAAGAGAGAGTTGACAGGAATAGAAAGAGAGCAAGAAAGAGAGAAAACAGATTAGGAAATCAGAAATTTGGTCTCGTTTGTCTGAACTTCATCTATTGTCAATACATTAGGCAGTGTTGCTTCTTCTAAAATTCAATCGAGATTATTGTTAGTGTTTTGTGGCATTTGGTATATTCCGGAATTGGATTGTCTGGAGCATTGTTGCCATCACACTGTGTGCTATTTCGTTTGGCTGTTATTTTCCTTCAACTCTAGTTCCACCTCGCATCAGAATCCTTTTCTTTTGTGCTGTTCTGATTGTTGTTGCTATTCTGCTCACTGTTGTTGCTGCCCTGTCCTGCTGCTACTACTAGTCCTGCTTCTTTCTGCTGCTGATTTCCACATCTTCTTCTTCTTCTCCTTTGCATTTTCAGCATTTCCAGGTACACATTTCAAGTCCCATATTGATGTAATTAAAACAGTTGGAAAGCATGAAATGAAAAAAGGTTGAAGAAGTTCAAGTATTTGTTGTAGTATTCATAATACATTAACAGGCCTATGAAAGTTGATTTAGTTTATGATTCAACAGTTCGAAAGTATGTATTGATATTTGACTGAGTTTACCCTGTTGTATTTTAACTCTGTAGTTGTTTGTCAGTAGGGGCATGTATATTTCCACTTTATACAATACTGTTCTTGTTTCATTTGGTTTTTTTTTTTTTGTTTAGTTGAGACTAGTCCACATAAGTTTAGTTACGTTCAACTTGAGAAGTGTTCGGATTAAGTGTTGTATTTCGTTTAGCTCGTACATGATTCCTTGCCAAACTAAAGTATTTTACTTTGCCAGTTATCCTTTAATCTAGTCCAAATAAGTTCAGTTTAGTTCAACTCAAGAAATGTTCGGATTAGGTATTGCATTTCATCAATCTCATATGTAGTCTTTTGTTCGACTGAAACGTCCTCGCAAGGCATGGCGTTTTTACTTTATAAGTAGTTAATCAGAAACTGACAAAAATCCGGATTAGGCAAAAGCCTATAATTGAATTAGCATGTACCTTTTCTTCTAGTTTTAAAGATAAATGCATTAGAAATGTAGCCATTTTAGGATATCCTTTTCTAAAATAGAGATGAGCCTCGCCAAATAAAGATGCAAAATTGCGAGGCCCTCAATAAATAACCATGATAATTATTTAGAATTCAAGATAGGCCATTTAATAAATTTCATGGCCTTCTACAAAGATAATAACGCGTTAGACTCTGTTGGCACGGCTTAATTAAATCATATTCTTAAATTCGGGTGCACATTGATGTGACCCAAATCCGAATCTCAACGAAGTCTAAATGTGTCAACGATCACGGGTGCATTGATTGTGACGTGGTTCGAGATGCATTTTCACGACGTTGCAATTCTTTAAAAAATAAGTAATAATAATAAAGCGGTTTAAACTTAATAAAAGCACGTAAGTCATAACATGTATTTAAATCAGATATTTAGCCATTATAACAATTTAAGCGACCGTGCTAGAACCACGGGATTCGAGGGTGCCTAACACCTTCCCTCGGGTCAACAGAATTCCTTACTTAGAATTTCTGGTTCGCAGACTTCATTCGGAAAAGTCGAAAATTTCCTCGATTTGGGATTCAAGATAAACCGGTGACTTGGGACACCAAAAACCAAACTTTTCCCAAGTGGCGACTCTGAATTAAATAAATAATCCCATTTCGAATATTGTCACTTAAATTGGAAAAAACTCCACCCGCGCATCTAACCCTTCGGGGCGGGGCGCGCAAAAAGGAGGTGTGACACATGTGAGTCAAATCTTGAGGTGAAGATGTTACGCTTTTGTGCTTAGTCTATTTTAAATTCTCTTGGTGTGATGAGTTAGGAGAATTGTTTAAAAGGGTTGTGTCTATAAAAAAGTGTAGTTTGATTGCTCGAGGACGAGCAATGGTTTAAGTGTGGGGTGCTGATGATAGGCTATAATTGCGTATTTTAGTCGCTTATTACACTCAAATTTACTGCACTTTAATTGAGTTTGAACTTTAATCGTTATTGTCTTGCACTAATTGTGTGCTTTTGTGCCTTATAGGTGTGATTCTGAGCTATGTAGAAGTTATGAAATGAATTCAAGTGATTTGGAACTTTGAAGTCTGAGTAAAAACCGAAAGAATTAAGTCGGAATCGTATTCGGGGATCAACGGATGATAGTTAGAACAAACGAAGAATCGAGTAGGCATGTTGCGCACTGTCTAGTAAAATGCACTTAACTTTTCGCTCGGAACTCCATTTAAGCTGGCCAATATATGGTTGGAAAGCTAACTCATAAAGGCTACAACTCATATATTTTACATTATTCCAAATTCCAAACGGAACAGGGTGCAAAACATGGTCGAAAATGCAAACGCGGACTTGATGCGGACTAAAACAGTAGATTTGCCAAATACCGCGTCCATGTCGCGCCCGGATCGTGGCAGCGGACGTCCAGGCCTGGAAACTTATCCTTTTTCGCGTAGGAGAAGGTATAATTATTTGGGCCCGACCCTACTTGGTATGTATTCATGGAAAACGGTATTTTGAGGAGAGAAGACCAATTTTTGACACAGATTCGATCTAAGGCGGCAAAGACAAAATAGGAGCAAGACGGAGAATTCTTCTACGAGTTTTTCCTTCCTCTTCCTATTTTTCATTGTTGGTTATGACTTTTAGTATTGTAGTTTTACATACTATTATGAATAGCTAATTTGTTATCTAGGGTTTTGATGGAACCTTTTGTAGGATAAATTCTTGTTATGTTTTTATATAATTGAGCCGTAGTATTTTCTCTATTTGTTCAACTATATTATTCTTGTGGTTGATTGAAGGGCCCTCAATTAGCTGTGCCTATTTAGTATGTATTACTCGGGAGAGAGTGCATGTTTAGGTAGTTGTTGAACAACCTCACTCCCGACGTATGTGAGGAATCAATAACCAAGAGTTTAAAGGTGGGATAAGGGATAACAAAACCTTGGGTGCGATCTAAGTGAGCTGTAACTAAAGCCAGCTAGCGTAACTCGGGAGAGTATGTCTAGTAAATTGTCATAATTACAACACGCAGATCGCTCATGTTCGGTAGAGAATACTTAGGCGAAATTATAGAAGACATAGCAGGAAGGATTTCGACAATTGGGGAAATCATAACTCTAGACCTCCTTAATCTTTTCTCCAACCTATCTTTAGAGTTAATTTATTATTTTAATTTGTTAGTTAGTTAGTTAAACACAAGAATCTTAATATCTACAAGTTAGGAATTGTTCAAGCTTATGTTCTTGGTGATAGTGAACAAATGTAGCTAAGTCTTAGTTCTCTGTGAGATTCGACTCCGGATTTGTAAACCGGATTATATTTGTAACGACCGCTTGTCCTTTTTATAATATCATTTGATCATCACTCTAATTTGTATTCATGCCCAAACTAAACTCCAATTTTTAAATTTTATTTTCAACTTGAAAATAAATTATTATTATTTCAAAATTTCACTATTTTTACGTATAAACGCCCACCATTTATAGTTAAGCAAGAAGTTTGAGGGACCTTTTTCGTCAAAAGATTGATGTCCTGAACAAATAAATAGACATTGGATACTACATTAATCAACAGGAAACAAAAGACAAATGAATTAGGTTGCTTTATTGTGACATTTCATCATGATTTATGGGCTACTAGATTACTAGAATCGAGCTAGTACAGGAGAAACAAGTACATACCACCATTTTATGAATTATGAATTATCATCAACTCCTATTTTGTAACACTGTTGTTTTACCAAAAATGTTGTATTAAATACTCGCTCCATTTACTTTTAATTATCCACTATGCAAAATATATATTTTTACTTTAACTTGTCCATTTTAGCAAATTAAGAAAAAGATAATCTATTTTTTTTTATGTTTTACCCTTATCATTAACTACTAATTCTTCAAATTATTTCTCAATACTTTTTGAAATACTATTATTATTATAGGTAAATTTTTAAAATATTTATTTCATTATTTTTTTAAAGAGTGTGTAAAGTCAAAAGCAGACGATTAAAGGTTAAGCAAGGGAGTATAATGAAATGCTTTCATTTGCATGTTTCCATCGGCTAAAACTCCACATCTTGATCCAAGTTCCCATATAAAAGAAGATAGGATAGCAATATGAATAAAAATGATTGTAGTAACTTTATGTAATATCCCATAAAATCAATTTGGTTTGCCTTATTTGGCAACTTAATTATTTCAAGATACTATTCTTCTACTATCAATTTGTGTTGCATTAGAATATGATTACCAGAATGTCCAGCATATATCCACCCCTATCTGAATTTGCTTTCAATCATTTAATTAGGGCAGTTGCATGTAGGGTTTAGATCCATAGATAGTGAAAGCAAAGTAATATGTATACTATTCATGATTATGCAAAAAAACAAAAAAAAAAATTGTAATTGATAGTCTGTTTGGCCAAGCTGTAAAAATCAGTTTTCTTGATTTATTTTTTTTCAAAAGTGTTTTTCTCAAAAGTACTTCTGGTAAAACGTAGTTTGAGTTTGGCTTGAAAAGCACTTTTTAACAACAATTAGTGTTTGACAAGTTTTTTTGAAACTAATTCTAAGTATATTTTTCTCAAAAGTACTTTTTAAAAAGTGCTCTTGAAGTGAATCTACTTTTTTTGCTTCAACTTAAAAATATTTTTTTTTCCTTCTAAAAACTTGATTGAACACTTCAACTTTTAAACCAAAAAACACTTTTTTTTTAAAAAAAAAAAAGAATTTTAAAAAAATACTTTTGACTTTTAAAAAGTTTTGGCAAACAGGCTTTTAGCTTGCTCTAGCTATGTACATCAGGTTAATCTCTTTCCAATTTTACTTAATTCGTTAATATGGAAAGCACTCAACTGTACAAACTCCCATTTGGACATAGTTTTTTTTTTTTTTTTTACTTGTTTCCAAAGGAAATTCGAAAATATTGACTCTCATGGAATTTGATTATTTTTTGAAAAAATTTAAAGAAATTTTTTTAAGTTTTCAAAAACTAATTGGGACTAGTTTTTGGGTGAAATTTTTTTTCGACCCATAAAATTTCAATTTTTTTTTCAAGTTAAATGCATCTATAAACACAACTTATTTTAAAAATTCTTTTTTTCAAGTGTCAACCAAATATATGTTCAAGCATTAGCTAAAAGTCTAAAACAACCAAGTACTAATTACTACTAGCTAATCTTTTATACAATGAGTGTGTGTTTAACCAATCAGATAACTTGCCTTATTTATCAAAATAGTAATTTCAAATAATATAATTGATTATATGTAATTTTCTTTTAAGTGATCTTCTATGATTTATAATCTTTCGATATTCGAACTCACTTACCTGAACGAAGTGCATAATACCCATTTTAGGAAAACTTAGTCGAAGTGTATAAAATATTTAAAATTTAGCCGCCTCAAAATCAAATATCAGACGTTGGGTGTGAAGTTTGAATGACAGTTCTGTTAGTAAACTGTATTTGTAAAATAATTCTGGAAATATAAATGAACATAAACAAAAATGAACAAAACAGAAGTGAACAACGAAATAACAGAAAACCAATTCGAGCTCACTGAATTCACAGTGTTTTCTTAAGGAATTTAATCCCCTTCTAGTACCCAAGGTTATGAATTATTTTCTCTCAGGATAGAACGAATTACACACTGGTGTAGTGGTACTTCAGACTCCAATGTTTCAGCGAACACAAAGTTCGGTAGCAAATCACACTTACTATTGCTTTGTTTGATGTTAAAAGTATGCAGAAGGAGGAGGAGAAACTCAGAAATTCGTAGTGAAATTCTGAGCAGAATAGTGTTGTATTTATAACCAAAGTTGGGCTGAAATCTAAAGAGGTGCAACTCTTCAGAATGACTGTTTTTGCAAAACGGCCAGAGCATAAATGCCATTACATAAATGGCTATTTACTCAACAATAAATAGGAAAAATTGAAGAGGGTAGTTAATTTTCTGTTACCAAAACAGAAAAACGGATTGGATTTAATATTAATATTCTGTTATTAAAACAAATATTTAATAACATTTATGTTAAAATTTTATTATTAACAAATAAATTTGGTTCAAAAAGTTAATCAATCAATCGATCATTTGACCAAATCCAAATCCAAATTCGAATCTGAATCTGAAGCCGAACCGAGCGAGCGACGACGATGACGACGGAGACGGCGCGCGGCTTGCCTTCTTCTCAACTCTTTAAGAGCTAGAAGAAGAGCAATTGCTTATATAGCCATAAAAAACCTCTTCCTCTTCCAATATGGGACAATGTCCATTTACCAAGGGGGAAAACTTAAAATTTTACTCAAAAATTTCATTTCCCTCCATTTCTCATTCACCATATTTTAAGTATTTAATATATTAATTAAATACATAAAAAATCCAACAATCCCCCACATGAATGGGGAATGACTATATCACGGAAGTATGCATGAAAAACTGTGTGATTCTCAAGTAAGGATTAATTGAATTTGGATAACTAGGTTTCCCTTTGAACTTTCCGTAGTGAACTTATGTCGGATATACTCTACCAATCGGTAGATTTGATATCTTTGAACCATCGAACTTTGGTGTATTCTTAGACAACCACAAGTTACACAACCAACCCTTAACCGTCTTTGATTCTCATTGTTGTGTTCGTTTCAGCCATGAACACCGCATGTTTTCATAAATGCGTAGAGAACTGGCCTTACAAAGTTCTCCTTGAAGCGACTAACACTTCACACTTACATAGGTGATTCCTAAACGTATCATCCCGTAGATACACTATTTGATATACCCCGTATCAAAATTAGAAATCATTAAAAAGACTTAATATTTTAACCTTGGAACTGAACATTGTCTCATCACGAAAATGGACCAAAAGTTTAGTTGACAATGTTGAACCGTCATTAATGACTTTGTTTGATTTTCTTGAACCTAGATCTTGGGATCTCCAGTCTTCTAGGTAGAGTTACTGCCACTATGACTTGTTCTCGGCCACAGTCTCATTCCCCTTGATGACTTCTTAACTACCTCTTTAATTAGACCTTTTGTAAGTGCATCTGACATATTATCACTTGACTTTACATAGTCAATCGTGATAATTCCTCTAGAGAGTAATTGTCTAACGGTTTTATGTCTTCGTCGTATATGACGAGATTTACCGTTATACATAACGCTCCCAGTCCTTCCAATTGCCGCTTGACTATCGCAATGTATGCATATTGGTGTCAACGGTTTGGGCCAAATGAAATATCTTTCAAGAAATTCCGAAGTCATTCAGCTTCAGCATCCATTGTAGAGCGGGAAATACAAGTTTGTTTGGATGACTTCCAAGATATCGCTCCTCTACTAATAGTGAATACATATCCACTTGTGGACTTAGAATCGGTTGAACCGATGATCCAATTTGCATCACAATATCCCTCTATTACTGCAGAATATTTACTGTAGTGCAAAGCAAAGCCCTGAGTATGTTCTAAATATCCCAAAACTCGTTACATTGCCATCCAATGAGATTGGCCTGGATTGCTCGTATATCGACTCAATTTACTTATAGCACAAGCTATATCTGGCCGTGTACAATTCATGATGTACATTAATCAACCCATCACACGAGCATAATCCAATTGTGATATGCTTTGGCTTTGTTCTTTGTTCTTTGCTAATGCAAGATTCACGTCAATTGGAGTCTTTGCAACTTTAAAGCCTAACTGCTTGAATTTTTCAAGTATTGTCGTAATATAATGAGATTGTGACAATGCCAGACCTTGAGAAGTCTTATGGATCTTAATTCCCAGAATTAAATTAGCAACTCTCAAGTCTTTCATATCAAACTTGCTAGTTAGCATACGCTTAGTAGCATTTATGTTGGCAATGTCATTACTCATTATGAACATATCATCCACATATAAGCAAACAATAACTATGTGATTTAGAACATTTTTAATGTACACACATTTATCACATTCATTTATCTTAAATCCATTTGATAATATTGTTTGGTCAAATTTCGCATACCATTGTTTGGGTGCTTGTTTTAATCCGTAAAGGGACTTAACAAGTCTACAGACCTTCTTTTCTTTACCTGGAACCACAAACCCTTCAGGTTGTTCCATGTAGATTTCTTCCTCCAACTCTCCATTTAACAAGGCCGTCTTCACATCCATTTGATGAATTTCAAGACCATAAACTGCAGCTAACGCTACTAACGTTCGTATGGACGTAATTCTTGTAACTGGAAAGTATGTATCAAAATAGTCAAGACCTTCTCGTTGTCTATACCTTTTGACCATAAGTCTTGCCTTATATTTGTCAATAGTGTCATCATCTTTCATTTTCCTCTTAAGATCCATTTAGAACCCAACGGTTTATTTCCAGGAGGAAGATCAACCAATTCCCATGTATGGTTGTTCAATATGAATTCTATTTCACTATTGACTGCCTCTTTTCATAACAATGATTCCGAAGAAGACATAACTTCTTTAAATGTTTGAGGCTCATTTTTCAATAAGAAAGTCACAAAATCTGGTCTAAATGAAGTAGACGTTCTTTAACGTTTAATACGTCTTGGATCCTCCTAGTTAAATGTACTTTCTTTTGTTTCTTCCCGAGGTCATTTAGATCCTTCACCAAACGACTCACATTCCTTTTTATACGGATATATAATTTCAATAAACTCAGCATTATCTGATTCTATAACCGTATTATTATGAATGTCGGGATTTTCTGATTTATGAACCAGAAATCGATATGCTTTACTATTAGTCGCATATCCTATGAAAACACAATCAACGGTTTTCGGTTCTATTTTATCCTTTTGGGTTTAAGAACTTACACTTTTGCCAAATACCCCACACTCTAAAATAATTCAAGTTGAGCTTCCTTCCTTTCCATTTTTCATATGGAATGGATTGTATTTTGCTATGGGGTACTCGATTTAGTATTCGGCTAGCCGTAAGAACGGCTTCCCCCCCACAAGTTTTGTGGCAAACCAGAACTTATCAATAATGCGTTCATTATCTCCTTTAATGAACGATTCTTTCTTTTTGCAATCCCATTGGATTGGGGCGTGTAAGGGGCTATTGTTTGATGAATAATTCCATATTCTAAATATATTTGTTCAAAATGAGGTTCATATTCACCACCCCTATCACTTCTTATCATTTTGATTTCTTGTTAAGTTGCGTTTCAACTTCATTTTTGTATTGCTTGAATGCGTCTATTGCTTCATCTTTACTATTAAGTAAGTAAATATAGCAATATCGAGTACTATCATCAATAAAAGTTATGAAATACTTCTTTCCACCGCGAGATGGTATTGACTTCATGTCAAAAATATTTGTGTGAATTAAGTCTAAAGGATTTGAATTCCTTTCAACTGACTTATAAGGATGCTTAACATACTTAGATTCCACACATACTTGACATTTTGATTTGTCACATTCAAACTTAGGTAATACTTCCAAATTAATCATTTTTTGCAAGGTTTTATAATTAACATGACCCAAATGTTATGCCATAATTCATTTAACTCAAGTAAGTAAGACGAAGCTGAAATTTTATTATTATTTTCAACAACCATTACATTCAGCTTGAAAAGGCCCTCAGTGAGGTAACTTTTTCCTACAAACATTTCATTCTTACTTATTACAACCTTATCGGAAACAAAAACACATTTAAAATCATTCTTATCAAAAAGTCCAGTAGAGATAAATTTTTCATAATCTCGGGAACATGAAGGACGTTGTTCAAAGTCACCACTTTGACAGAAGTCATTTTGAGAAATATCTTCTCACATCCTTCAATCTTGGCCTTTGTAGTATTTCCCATAGAAATCGTCTCATAGGGTCCAACAGGAGCATAAGTAGCAAAAGCTTCTTTAACAGCTCAAACATGGCGAGTGGCTCCAGAATCAATCCACCACTCTTTAGGATTGCCCACCAAGTTGCATTCGGAAAGCATGACACATAAGTCATCAACATCATCATACTTTTCAACCATGTCTGCTTGACCCTTCTTTTTGTCTTTTTTCGGAGCACGACACTCCGTAGATTTGTGTCCGGTTTTTTCACAATTGTAGCAGTTTTCACTGAACCGCTTCTTGCTTGGGTTGTATTTCGATCCAGAAGCCTTCCTCCTCCTTTTGTTCTCTTCAATAATATTTGCTCCCATTATTGTTGAGTTTCCACGGCCTCTCTTTTCAGCAGCTTTGTTGTCCTCTTCGATTCGCAACCGAACAATGAGATTTTCAAGGGACATCTCATTGCATTTGTGTTTCAAGTAGTTTTTGAAGTCCTTCCACAAAGGAGACAACTTCTCAATCATCGCTGCTGCTTAGAATCCTTTATTGATGACAAGACCTTCAATGAAATTTCTATTAGTAAAAATACTAAGATTACTACTTTCAACATCAATATTAATTTGATTTATACCTTCAGCAAGGAGATCGTGAATAATCACTTGCAATTTCTGGACTTGGGTAATAACAGACTTCCTATCTACCATTTTGTAGTCCAAAAACTTTGCAGCAACAAACTTTTTCAACCCGACATCTTCGGTTTTGTATTTCTTTTCAAGCGCAATCTACAGTTCTTTTGACGTTTCCACGCCACTATAGACGTTATACAAAACATCCTCTAGCCCACTTAGAATATAATTCTTGCATAAAAAATCTGATTGCTTCCACGCCTCAATCACGAGAAAGCGTTCAGTTTCTGGAGTTTCATCGGACAACACATGAACATCTTCCTTGATGAACTTCTGGAGACTTAGAGTAGTCAAATAGAAGAACATCTTTTGCTGCCAGCGCTTGAAATCAATCCCGGAAAATTTTTCGGGTTTCTCTGCCGGTGCCAATGCTGCCGGTGTTGTTCGGCTCGTTGAGGCATTGACAATCACCATCGAAACAGCTTGGTTACCGTTATCATTAGTCATTTCTGTAAAAGAATGACACAAACGTTAAAATCATGTAGATTTTAATCTCCAATAGAGTACAAAATCACAAAGTTTTACTCTCCAGAAATAGTGAGTACAAATACAGAAAATAGTTAAATTCCTTAAGCTTGTTAGTAAACTGTATTTGTAAATTAATTCTGGAAATATAAATGAACATAAACAGAAGTGCACAATAAAATAACAGAAAACCAATTCGAGCCTACTGAATTCACAGTGTTTCCTTAAGGAATTTAATCCCCTACTAGTACCCAAGGTTATGGATTATTTTCTCCCAGGATAGAACGAATTACACACTGGTGTAGTGGTACTTCAAACCCCAGTATTTCAACGAACACAAAGTTCGATAGCAAATTGCACTTACTATTGTTTTGTTTGATGCTAAAAGTATGCAGAAGAAGGAGGAGAAACTCAGAAAATCGTAGTGAAATTCTGAGCAGAATAGTGTTGTATTTATAGCCAAAATTGGGTTGAAATCTGAAGTGGCAGCTCTTCAGAATGGCTGTTTCTGCAAAACGGCCACAACATAAATGACTATTTACAGGAAAAATAAAGAGAGAAAATTGAAGAGGGTAGTTAATTTTCTATTACCAAAATAGAAAAACGGATTAGATTTAATATTAATATTCTGTTATTAAAACAAATATTTAATAACATTTCTGTTAATATTTTACTATTAACAAATTAATTTGGTCCAAAAAGTTAATCAATCAATCGTTTGACCAAATCCGAAGCCGAAGCTGAAGCCGAGCGAGCGGCGACGACTGCGCGAGGCTTGCCTTCTTCTCAACTCTTTAAGAGCTAGAAGAAGAGCAATTGCTTATATACCCATAAAAAACTTCTTCCTCTTCCAATATGCGACAATATCCATTTACCAAGAGGGGAAACTTAAAATTTCACTCAAAAATTTCATTTCCTTCCATTTCCCATTCTCCCTCTTTTAAGTATTTAATATATTAATTAAATACATAAAAAAATCCAACAAGTTCAAACCTCAAACTAAAGGTCTAAAGTTAGGCTTTGTCCTCAATTTTTCACCAATTTCTTGGTTTAATTTTTTTTTTCTTTTATAAGCATTGAACATGCATTCCAGAAACATTAAACATCTATTTAACCAAAGACCTAATAATACAAACTCACTAAGCATTCCTAAATACAGATTTGATGAATTTAAAGTAGAAGAAGAAAATTTTCAAGAAGAGGAGGAAGATGAAGTTGTAGCAGCAATTATGGTCTGAAATTTATCTAGTTTGGCTAAATTTTAAATAACTTTTATGAACCGGATATATTTTAAAAGTATCCTTATATTATAATCAGCTACTCGATTAATGTAGATTTCGCATCGCTGCATCGCTAAGGTCCATTTAATGGGTAAACGCTTACTGCCAGAAAAAACTTTAATTCTCATGACTTGAGCCTGAATCTTTGAATAATGGCAGAAAAATCCCATCTATTCACTAAATCCCTTATGAGGTCATTTGGCAGGGTGTATAGGAATATCACTAAATAAAGTGTATTAATAATATTGGAATTAGTAATTTTGTAATTAATTATGCTAGAATTATTTCTTATCGATTGGTTTGATGTATTAAAAAAATATGTGTTGCATAATTATTTTTCAAAAATTTATTTGCTTACAAATATACCCTCTAAAAACGTTTGAAAGAATTTGGAAAAGGCTTTGAAAGGATAGTTCTGTCTTTATACATACTTATCCATTTATTAAAAATTGTGGTATTGCTAATGCTATAGTTTGTTATCAGAGGCAGAGCTACAGTGTCGGTTACGGCTTCGGCCCGAACCCAATAGCTTTGGTTCAAATCATGAATTTCTCTTGTAATTTTTATTAAATATGAAAAAAATTATTAACTTAGAACTCAATAACTTAAAAGAGTTACGATCTCGAACCCATAAGTTTGAAATCATGTCTCCGCCTCTGTTTGTTATATATAAGAATAGTATTGAATATGGTGTATAACTAATATGTATTAGTTATACATAATGTAGTAGTTATACATAAGTTGAAAAATACAACTAAACAAAGGAGTAATAATACCACAGTTAATACATGTATTAAAAAAATAGCCCGATACACTAAGCTCTCGCTATGCGGGAGGTTTAGGAAGGGCCAGATCATAAGGGTCTATTGTACGCAGTCTTGCCCTGCATTTCTGCAAGAGGTTATTTCCACAACTCGGATCCGCAACCTCTTGAACACATGACAACAACTTTACGAGTTACGTCAAAACTTCCCTCCAATTAATACATGTATTATTTCCCCTAGTATATACATCCTACCGTACGATCTCAAAAAGTTTTACATTATCTATATATATATATATATATATATATATATATAAAAGTTTTTCAAGGATAGAGTGTATATAGATTGAGCTGGAAGTTTTGACTAGTTTGAGTTGGAGTATAGCTGGAGAGATGGGGGGGGAGGGGGGGTGACAAAGCTTCGTTTTCACCACTGATGTGTCTTAGACCCCTGTACCAAAACCAGGTTAGCAGCTATCAACCCCATATGCTTCTTTCATGTCAGCATCGAGTGATACAGCCTAAAACCCTACCTCCACCTATGCACCCCCCCCCCCGTCCCGGTATGACAAGATTGATAGTAAAAATTAAGGGATAAAATCCCAAGAAAAAATATTTAGAAAATTCTGACTCACTTTCACACGTGCAGGTGACATGTTTTTGACTTTCCATTTCCTTTTTAATAAAAACAAAATTTCTCTTGTAAAGTTACGAGATTTGTGCCAATAATTGCTGAGCATTTGCTATGTGTCTTTATTTAAAAATTTAAACTATTAAATAAAAAATACTTTTGTTCACTCAATTATATCTTCTCTATGAAAACCTAGGATCTGTATATATTCTGATACTATTGAGTTGTGTGACCATATCTTTTTTAAACATATTAAGCTATTATCTAACAATTTAAGCTATTATTCAAAGTATATTATATTTTTAATAAAACATTCTTTAGGCCGTTTCCATATACTCACTCCGTTTCAGTTTATGTGAACCTATTTCCTTTTTGGTTCGCTCCAAAAAGAATGACCCCTTTTTAAATTTGAAAATAATTTATCTTAAACTTACAATTCTACCCTTAATGAGAAGCTTTTATAATCACACAAATACTCTGGACTCTTTTTTAACTTGTTTAGAACCACAAATTCCAAAAGTCTTATTTTTTCTTAAACTCCGTGCCCAATCAAATAGATTCACATAAATTGGAACAGAGAGATTAAAAATCTAGCCAAAACTAATTAATCTATAATGTCCACTTATGAATAAAATAGACAAATCAAACGTTTTAATTTTACTTATTTTATACATGCTGCAGTAATAATGCTTTAGGCATTAAAAAAAAACGTACTATTTCTTCAAGTAAAGCCTTTGATGAGTTTATATAAAGAGTAGGGTAACTTTTTGGGATCAGTTAGCATCAGGTTTGTTATGTGTTTCTCTTGTCAAAATACACACACACACACACTAAGTGGGCGTGTGATATGAGTTGGGATTGAGGATTTTCTGTTAGAAAAAAAAACACTTTTGCTGTTTCTCTTTTCTTGCTACTAACAGTTTTATTCTTCAAAAAAAATGTTGTCAAGATCAAAGCTTTAGCACAAAATCTCATGTCATTATCATCATCTACTTCTTCTTCTTGTTCTCCTATGAGTTCTACTTCAATGGGGATGTTTTTTGCTGATATGAATTCACTTTCCATTACTCCCAAAAATTATAGTATAACAAGTCATGATAATGAGAGTAGTAAAACAAGGGGTTCTTGGGATTTTCAGTTCTTGAATAAAGAAGCTTTTTCTCAGAGTTTAGATGAAGCAGAAACTAGTGAAGAAAATAATGAAACCATTGATCTAAATGCTTCTTGTTTCAATGAAGAGAAACAAATTACCATGCATAGTAGTACTATTTTTAACAGTAGTAGTAATATTGGCAAGGAAATTACAGAGAGTGGACAGTCAAAACTTTGTGCTAGAGGTCATTGGAGACCTGCTGAAGATGCAAAACTCAAAGAACTTGTTGCTATTTATGGCCCTCAGAATTGGAATCTTATAGCAGAAAAACTAGAAGGAAGATCAGGTAAAAAATTCTCCATCTTTTAGAAAAAATTCAAGATTCTTTCTTTGCCTTTTTATGTTTTAATTTTTTTCACAGTTATTGAGCCGAGGCTCTCTAGGTCTGCGTACGCATAATCGTCCGTAGACCTTACTTATGAAATTTCACTGTATTTATTGTTGCGGTTGTTGTCCTTTGTTTTTTAATGTTTAGTTTGTTGTGAATGTGAAGGGAAAAGCTGTAGATTAAGATGGTTTAATCAGTTGGATCCAAGAATCAACAGAAGAGCATTTACAGAAGAGGAAGAGGAAAGACTAATGGCAGCACATAGATTGTACGGTAATAAATGGGCTATGATTGCAAGGTTATTTCCAGGAAGAACAGATAATGCAGTGAAAAACCATTGGCATGTAATAATGGCTAGAAAATATAGAGAACAATCAAGTGCTCACAGAAGGAGAAAAATGGGCCAATTTGTTTACAGAAGAACAACACTAGAAGAAGATTCAAATTCAAGCTTATTTGTCAGTAGTAGTAAAGAAGTTGCAGAAGTAGCCATGAAAGGAGAAACACAAACACCAATTATCAGTGTTGGCCAAAATTCTGCAAACCCTTTTGGCAGTTTGAAAATTAATAATGATGGTCCAAATGGTTGGTTTGTTTATGGACCAAATGGTTCACCCCACTGGGCTGCTTCTGTTGGAGAAGCAATTCCTAGCACTAAAACCAATGTCCCTCTCCTTTCTTCTTACTCACCATTTTGTGCTCCCTTTGACACTTTACCTGGTATGTTTCTTTCACTTTTAGCCATTGTTTCATATTATGTCTCCTTTTCTTCACCACTTTTTCCATTTGGACAATATTTTTGGTTAGAATTGAAAGAATGAAAGCAAAAATGTTTGAAAATGTGTTTAGACATGAATTTTACGGAAAAAGAGTTAGTTGTGTGAAATTCTTGACATTATACCACTTGTAAAACAAACATTGATTTACTAATAATGTTTCATTATTTTCAAATAATATGTGTGCCTACTACCACTTTTTCCATTCGGACAATATTTTTGGTTAGAATTGAAAGAATAAAAGCAAAAATGTTTGAAAATGTGTTTAGACATAAATTTTAAGGAAAAAGAGTTAGTTGTGTGAAATTCTTGGCATTATACCACTTGTAAAACAAACATTGATTTACTAATAATGTTTCATTATGTTCATATAATATGTGTGTCTACTAACAAAAGAGAATTACTTTTAAATGGTTAGTATGATTCTTGATTTCTTGTTTTGTGAAGGTCAATGTGGAAATGAGGAGATGAATATTCTAAACCAGCAAGGCAGATCTTGGGAAAGGCAAAGGGAAGCATCAAATATATCACACAACATAATTAGTCATCACCACCACTCTCTTACTCCATCTAATTCATTGATGATGATGAATAGTATGCAACAATCACAATACTTGCAGTTTCCTTATTCCAACTTCTCAAATGTCACAACAGCAAGAGCACAAACTCCATCACAAGTAACAGTAAAAGAGGACAGACGAACAAGCAGCAACAGTAGCAGTGATAATAATAGCCAGTGTGATCAGTGTGAAACAATTGCACCACCCCCTCCATTTATAGACTTTCTTGGAGTAGGAGCCACTTGAAATAATGTTTTGTTTTAAGAAAGCTGAAAATGGTTGTTGAAAAAACACCAAAAAAAAGGTCCCCCATTTGAGTCCTATGAAATGGTAACAGTATTAGCATGTAACCAGTAGTAGTTGTATTGGGAGGTTTCTTTCAGTTATATTATGTCAATGTGACACTGAAATATCAAAAAGGATAAAAAGTCCTAAGGAAGTCTCTATTGTCTATAAAACTCCAGCCTGCACAACTGTTATTAGATGTGAGCTTTGTATGATCGGTAAATTTGATGTCAGTGGTTACATGTTCGAATCGTGGAAATATTATTGCATCGTAAAGCTGTGTACAATAGACCCTTGTGATCAGGGGTGAATGTACCATAACCTTAAGGGTGGTCATTTGATCATTCTTTGTTGGAAATTATATCGTATAAATAGGTAAAATATTAAATTTTAATGATAAATAATATATATTATATACTCTTTATTGGGGATTTTTTTTTAAATTATTTCAAGTTTGAACGCCTAAATGAAATTTCTAGTTTCGCCGCTGTTTGTGGTCCAACCTATTTTTGGATCTCGTTCATAGTAGGAGTTTAGTGTACCGAACGGCTTTTTTTTTGTGCGAATCTGTTAACAAAAGGTGTTGTCATTTCTTACTTTAATTTTAATTCCATCATATGATGAAATAGTGTTAAACTGTGTGACAACAGTGAAGTTCATAATTTTTGGCAAAGGCAGTAGGAAAAGCAAACAAACTTCGTGTGTGGGAGGGGCAAAAAAAGGACAAAGCAAAAGAATTGGGAAAAAGGAAGACATCCTTTTCTCATGAGCCTGCAAAAAACAGGCAGAAAATTCAGGTCTTGAAATACCAAACTTTTTAACTTGCTATTTTCTGCATTCAATTATGGTAACTGTTTTACATCCTTTGGCCTCAGCAGAATCTTCATGTCACCAAACATGAGAATGCTTATTTGGAACTGTTCCAACAGTTCATTACAAGACAATTCCCTCTTCCTACACCCCCTTCTCATCATAGACTAAAGTACCACGCAATACGAAATTGTATTAGTCGAATCAGTGTGTATTGAATATCTACAGTGGCAAGGGCTCCCCTTGCCATAACTGGTAAAGTTGATGTCATGTAATCATGAGGTCGCCGTAGAAATCGCCTCTTTTAGAAATACAGAATAAGACTGCATACAATAGATTCTTGTAGTCCAACCCTTACCTGGACCTCCACGCATATCGACAACTTAGTGTAGTGGATTGCCTTATACAATATAGTTTTTTGACAAAGGGTGTTCAATTGATCATTTTTCTTGAACTACCGGATACCGAAGATTATAAAAAAAAATTATACTACAGCCAACTGCCCTCCAAAAAGTTAGTTGAATCAGTGTGTCTCGAATATCAGCAATGACAAAGTTAGAAATTTTGCTATGAATATTTAAGATTTAATTTTATAGATATAGAAAGTACTATATTTAACCTATATATACAATATAATTTTTTGACGAATGGTGTTCAAATGACCACTTTCCTTGACTACCGGATACCGAATGGTTATACAAAAATTAATACTACAACCAACTCCTTTCCAAAAAAATAAATGAAAAGTGAAAAAGTGAAAAGGAGGGGACATGTAGAGAACTAGTTTCCCTGTTATACGCATAAAATTTGGTGGACCAGTGACAGAGAGATGGCCTCATCAAATACCCGATTGCAATATGTGCATGTCTCAACTTTCTGTTACAAATGATAGTTGACACACATGCTTTGGCTGACCTAATCATCTTTCTTACATACACACGGGAGCTCTTGTGTTTACCCAAAAGCAACTGTGTTGTGGTACTACAACATCAATTTAAACACAAGGAATAGAGGGAACAGAACACTAAATAAAATAATAAAAATAAAGGAACATCATATACGGCCCCGTTTGGCCATAAAATATTTTTACTTTTTTTCGAAATCAGTGTTTGGCTATAAAATATTTAAATTTCAATTGAAATTTCAGAATTTTCTAAAATTTGAAAAACTTCAAAATGCTATTATACAAAATTTTAAATTCAAATTACTCACAAAAATTCAAAAATAATTCCAAATTGTCAGAACTCTAATTTCAAATACCCTTTTGTAACGACCCAACCGATCGTTTCATGAGTTATAACCTCGTTTTCCCCATTTCTGTTTTCTTTTGTGTTCTTCAGCTGTATTTTATCGTATCACGTTAGTTGGTTCGGGTTCGGAGTGGTTTTGGAGAGAATTGAGACACTTAGTCTCTTTTGAGAAGGCTTAAGTTGGAAAAGTTGACGGGATGTTCACTGATGAGTAAATGGCCTCAACCATTTGAATTTTGATGGTTCTGTTAGCTCCTTTGGTGATTTTGGACTTAGGAGAGCGTCCGGAATGTGATTTGGAGGTCTTTGGTAGAATTAGGCATGAATTGGCGAAAGTTGAAAATTCGGCGATTTCGGCAGGTATTGAAAAAAATTGATATCAGGGGCGAAATAGAATTTCGAAAGTTAGATTAGGTTTGTAGTGTCATTTCTAACTTGCGGATAAAATTTGAGGTCATTCGTATGTGATTTGATAAACTCGGCATCGTTTGTGGAATTTGAAAACTTAGAAGTTCTTAGGCTTGAATCTGAGAGTAACTTGATGTTTTGATATTGTTTAGGTTCAACGAAGTTCGAATGATGTTATGGGATGTGTTGGTATGTTTGGTCGAGGTCCCGAGGGCCTCGAATGAGTTTCGGGTGGTTATCGGATCACTATTTGGATTTGAAAGTTGGAAATATCTGATATCTGGTGTTGGAAAGTTGCAGGTCTCGGATCTTGGAGGTGCGACCGCGGTAGAAGAAGTGCGGCAGCGGGGGGAAGTTCACGGACCGTGGAAAGGAAAGGGGTCAGGTATGTGTCCGCGGTGGATTTTATGCGGACCATAAGGCTTAGGGCTTAGGGTTTAGCTGAAATGGCACTATATAAGTGAGGTTTAGGGTTTTATTTCACATCTTAGACTTTAGGAGCTCGGTTTGAGGCAAATTTTCGGGAGTTTTTCAAGGAAATCATTGGGGTAAGTAATTCTAACTCGATTTTGGCTAATAATCATGAATTTATCATTGATTTCATCATTTGATTTATAATTTGGGATGGAATTTGGGAGAAAATTTGTGGAATTCCATAAAATGAATTGTTGGGATTTAGAAGCCGTTTTAAAGTCGAAATTGAGTGAAACTAAGATGATTAGTCTCGTAATCGAATGAGTTATCGGATTTTGTGACTTTGATCGGATTTCGAGACATGGACCCGGGGCCCAACTTTTGAGTTGACCTTTGACTTTTGGCCTAAAGCTTAGTATTTTCTTATGGGATTAATTTCTTTAGCTCGTGTTGATTGTATCGAATTGTTTATGGCTAGATTCGGAGCATCTAGAGGTTGATTTGAGGGGCAAAGGCATCGCGTAGTAGGATTTTGGCTTGGTTGAGGTAAGTAATGCTTTCAAACTTGGTTTTGAGGGTTCGAAACCCTGAACTATGTGATATGTGATTAACATTGAGGTAATGCACATGCCAAGTGATGGGCATGCGGGCGTGCGGGCGTGCACCGCGAGAATTGTGACCTCGTTCATCCCATGACACCGAATAGTGATTTTCTCTTATTGATATATGTGTTTCTTCATGTGATGAAGTAAATGGACTGGAAATCATGCTAGTTATCATGCTAGGGCTTTATGCCAATAGTGTTGAGACCCCTAGTGGTCATTTCTTGTTGTCATCTCACTGATTTCATTGATATTTCGTACTCGGTTATATTCATGCATTTCATATCACATATCAGTCTCAGTTGTTATTTATTTGCATATAATATCATTATTCCAGGCTAATTTTCATGGCATTGTGAGCCCGTGGGAAAGCCTGGAGAGTGATGACAGAGTGAGACCGAGAGCCTAATTATGAGTGATAGTTATTGGGTCGGACTGCACGGCACAACGGTTATGTTGATGATTAAGATAGCGCTTGGGCTGAAGGAGCCCTTCCGGAGTCTGTCACACACCCCGAGTGAGCGCGGTTGATTATATTTAGGGATGGATCTTCTCCAAGAGGCTGGACTGGCCTGTTTTCCTCGGTGCTGGAGACTGATAGTCAGTCATATATATATTCCGGGATGGATCTTCCCTGGGTCGTGTGAGCCATATACAATACCGAGTGGTTGTGAGGTTATTGTCATTATTTGGAGATGGGTCTTCTTCATAGGGCTGGATTACCCCTTCCTCAGTACTGAGTGACTGCTGTCAAAGATGTATATATTCCGGGATGGATCTTTCTTGGGCCGTATGGGCCATATGCACTACTGAGTGGACGAGCATATGAGATTGGGGGCACATGATGCACTCAGCACAGTGCATTACATACAACATGTGCATTGGCATGTAGATGTAGCAGAGTTATATTTCTTTACCATGTTCTCACCTGTTTTGTTTTTACTATTTCGAGTTACTTAGTTAATTGAAAGCATGCCTACATTTCAGTACGTTATTTCTGTTATCTCTGATGAGGTTGAGTTCGTTACTACCCTTCAGTCCAAAATTTGGACTTGTTACTTACTAAGTTGGTGTACTCACGTTACCCCCTGCACCATGTGTGCAGATCCAGGTACTTTCGGTTCCAGTGGCAGTTATTGATCGAGGTTGCAGGCTTTGGAGATTGTTGAGGTATTTGCATGGCGTTCGCAGGCCTTGACCCTCCTTCTATATTCTAGTAGCGTTTCAGTTGTATTCAGTAAACATTGTAATAGACTATGCTATTTCTCTAGACGCTCATGTACATAGTAATCAACCTTGGTTTTGGGCTGGTTGTATCGTATTATGAATTTTATTTTATGTTTTAAACAGTTATTTCTAAACGATAAAAGTTTTCCGCAAATGGTTCCAATTTTAGTGTTGTGGTTTTGGATTATGTTGAGTTGAGGCTGGCCTAGTTCCCGATAGACGCCATCACGACGGGTTGAGTTTTGGGTCGTGGCACATTTTCACTTGAATTGTTTTTTACTTTTTTCAAAATTTCATCAGTCTTATGTCCAAGTGCCCACCAAAATTGTTCCAAGAAACTATCTTTTTAATCTTTTTAAAGGCAGAAATTAAGGTGGCACTAGTTTGAAATTTTGCGAAAATTGAGTTTGCAAACTCAGTTTTTGGTTGTTTTTTGTAAAAAGTAATTGTTTAAGTTGTTTCTGAAAGAAACCCCTTTTCTAATATTTCCAAGTTAAGTTTTTATAAATTTTTCAAAAATTCAAAACTTTCAAATACAGTATACTATTTTTGTGTTTTTAAAAGATTGAAAAAACTAAATTTGGAAATCTAACAAAAAGTTAACATTTTTAGTAGAAATAACTCAAGAAAACATAGTTCGGCGAATTTTTATTTAATTTCTTGAAAAAAAAAGAGCTTAAGAAATATAATACATATATGTACCCACACATAATATGTATGCACACACACAAACATATGTACTTTGTTATATAACAATATATGTTAAATTAGTTAAAGTTATACTAGAAAAACATTAATTCAAATATTTGAAGTAAACAAAGAATAATTGGGATATACAAGTGGACAATCCAATCCGCACTCTTATTTATGAACCGGTACCACATAGACACTTTGACGACATAAGAAGCAATTCAGATAAAGATTTAAGGGTGCCCAATAAATTTTGTGGTTAATTAGATTCATAATTGGTTAGATTCAAGGTTGAAAGATTCTTCTCTTCCCGTAAGTAGAAAAGATTACCATTTCTATCCGCAATGGACTTCTATCTTAGCCTTATGTTTAAAAAAAATAGGGACAATCATACTGTATAGTCGCTCTCGAAATAATAGTCGAAAAAATATATTTTATATATATATATATTGTATGTTATGTACAAAGTCATACAAATTTTATAATTTTTCCAGTTAACGAATATAAATAGTTATTGGTGCGAGCTAAAAATAATAATACTCTAATCAAATATTGCTAGCTATTTTGTCGAATTGGATTGAAAGAAAGAACATAGGACCTAGGGACTTACCAATTAGGACTTAATTTAGAGACTCCAACCTCTAGCATTTCATTTGGAGATGCAACTAAACATGCTTAAGCCCTTTTTCTCTTTCAATAGTATATATTAGAGGGAATGCAACTATTGATGTAATTCTCTGTTTAATTTTTCATTAATAAAATATTAATCTCTTCTTAGAAATTTGTGTTATCATGATAACTAAAAGGCCAGCCCATAAAACCAGTGTCCTGGGCTTGCAATCAGTAAATGCATGTACAAAGTTGGGCTATCTGTGCCACTTAACGAACTGGATTTCGGATTCTGTCTTAGTAGAAATTACAAAAGATAGCCACTCTAAAGGACTGCTGTTTAGGAATTAGTCAATATGTTCTGAATTTTTCATATTTTAGTTCAACTTTTCGGTATAAAAGTGTCCCGAATTATTCTGAAATTAAGAATTTTAGTTTAAAATTATCGGACAAAACAAGTATTGGCTAATCTCTAGATAGCATCCCTGAAAATGACTATTTGCGCACTTGCCCCTTCGTCTTATTAGGACATTACTAGAATAATATTAGTAATCAATAACAAGCAATTGAAAAGTGATTATATAAATCTAGCTCATTTACTTTCGTTTCTTTATTTTAGTTCTTTTAAATCAGATCGTTCAAAGAATGTGTTAGTAAAAATTTATCTTAGAGTGGGTACTTAACTTGTTATCGCTATAAATTTTAGTTTTATCTAGTGTGTGACTTTTTACCCGCTCTACGTAATTTGGTCTCAAGTTCTCTAACACAAGTGTGATACTCTAGGCAAATCCCTCATCGATAAAATACATGAAAGATATTGGGTATACAAGTAAATAAGTTTTAGACCTTAGTGACGCATTCTAAAGTCGTACATGCCTAGAACCGAAACGAACAAATATCATCAGTGAGCTGAGATGTTATATATGATATCGTGTATTGATGAAAGAAGCAGTAGCACGTGACTATCACGTGAGTCAGTGGGTTAGTTAGGAAAATTAGTTAGGAAGTTAGTTATAACTAATTATGGGATTGGTTGTTAATGAATTAACAGAAGTGATAAGATTGATTAGGCTAATTGTTAGTCATAGTGTATATATATTAGACAGATGTCATTGCATTCAATCAGATTAGAGAGAATAATTTTTAGCTCATTTGCTCTCCATTGGAGCCTTTGTTCTAGAACCTTCTGGTTCATTTCTCTTCACTCTTTTCAATCGAGCTAATATTCGATTTTCATCATAGTATCAGAGCACGGGAGCTAGATACATGCTCGATGTGATTGATATCCTCTGTTTCTTTGCAGAGTTGTTTTGTTGCTGATTGTTCGAGCTTTTCTCGATCGATTAACCTAGGTTTTATTTTTTTTGATTTGCTATTAGCGAGTCTGTAATTCATTGAAGAGAAGAGTTCATTCAACTGAATATATCAGCTATGGAAATTGGAGAAGAAACTTCAACTGGAACGAGCACAAAAAATGAATGTAGATCATCATCATCCTTTGTATCTACAGCCTTGCAACACTCCAGGTAGTTCCTTGATTACTATTCAACTGACTGGGACTGAAAATTATGCATTATGGAGTAGATCTATGAAAATATGACTAATTGGTAAGAGTAAGCTAGATTTTGTTGATGGCCGATGTACTAAGGACAAATTTGATCGACCCTTGCTTGAACTTTGGGAGAAATGTAATGCGATAGTTTAGTCATGGATTATGAATGCTGTAAGTAAGAAGTTACTTAGTGGAATTGTATATAAACCTAGTGCTCATAAAGTTTGGACAGATTTGAAGGATAAGTATGATAAAGTCGATGGATCTCGTATCTTCTTCTTGTACAAAGAAACTGCTACTTCGTCATAGGGAATTTCCTCAGTGGTTGCATATTTCTCTAAGTTAACAGACCTTTGGGAGGAATATGATGCCTTGATGCCTTGCCCTGGGTGTGATTGCCCAGAATCTAAGAACTATTTCGAATATTTTGAGTACCAAAGGTTGTTGCAGTTCCTAATGGGGCTAAATGAGATGTATAGCCAACCTAGAAACTAGATTTTGATGATGAGTCCCGTGCCCACAGTCAACAAAGCTTATTCTATGATAGTCTCTGAAGAAAGCCAAAGAGCTTTAGGAAAGTTTTCCCGGACTGTAGACATAGCAGATGGAACAACATGTTCACCAACAAAGGAATGAACTCAGAAAATAACTATAAGCCCAGGAGAGGGAATCTGTTCTGTGACTGCTATAACTATATAGGGCACACAAGAGACACTTGATTCAAATTACATGGATATCCAACTGACTTCAAAATGAGGATGAAAGCAACAGGTTTTCCTCAAAGACCTATTGCTAATGCAACTATACAAGAGGGACAACAGTCAATGACAAAGCAGATGGCCAATATAGCTTCACAAGAAGGACAACAGATGATGAACACACTTACTGTCAATCTAGCACAAGGAATGCCAATCATGTTCACTCAGGAGCAATACGACCAGATTTTGAAGTTGATCAATAAGGACACAGGTGAAAACACAAAAGCCTTTGCAGGTACAACAAAGACTTTTGTCACAAATGAAACAGTTAAAAATGAGAATTGGTTTAGTAGACTCTAGTACAACTAATCATATAGTTTACACTAGAGCGTTGCTTGACAAGATAAACACGGTATTTTAGGCAATGCACCAAAGTTATACTTACCTGATGGAAATTCATTTGATGTTGAATGTACATGAGAGAGTAGAATTAGTGAAAACAGTGTTGTTAAGAATGTTCTATAGATTCCAAACTTTAAACATAATTTGCTATCTGTGTCCAAGCTTACAAGGAACTTAAGATGCTTTATATCCTTTTATCATAATTTTTGGATAATGCATGACCTTAACAGTGGGAAGGTGAAGGATATTGGTAAGGAGTTGGAAGGTTTGTACAACTTGCAGCATCAGAAACTTGAAGCCAGGGTTGCAGTTGTACACCTTTAGGATCATTCTATGCAAGAGGAGGACTTGAAAGTATGGTATAGAAGGCTTGGGCATGCTCCATATAGAGTGGTGAAATAGATTCTAAACATGAAGCTCAAAGCTAGTACTGATGGAATAAAGGAATGCACAATTTGTCTTTTGGCTAGACAACACAGATTGCCTTTCCCTAAGAGTATAAAGAGATCAAGGAAACTTTTTCAGTTGATTCATGTAGATGTATGGGGTTCATATAGAGTACAAACTCATAGTGGATATAGATTTTTTCTTACTATAGTAGATGGTTATAATGACCTGAATTTACTTGCTGAGACTTAAGAGTGATGCGGTTTATGTTTGAGACAATTCCTAGCCTTAATAAAGACTCAATTTGATGTGACTGTGAAAATTTTGAGGAGTGATAATGAATCTGAATTTTTTAATTCTGAATGAAATGGTTTGTTTCAGTCTTATGTAATGATTCACCAAAGTTCTTGTGTCCACACTCCACAATAAAGTGGGGTAGTAGAAAGAAATCAAAGGCACATATTGAAAGTGGCTAGAGCCATCAGATTGCAAGGTTTTTTGCCCCTCAAGTTTTGGGGGAATATGTACAAGCAGATGTTTATGTGATAAACAGACTGCATCTATTAGTGCTATTATGAAAGTCATCCTTTGAGGTGTTGTATGCAATAACACCATCTCTGCAGAATATGAGAACTATAGGGTGTGTGTTTTGTTAAGAGAGTATGAGAAGGAGACAAGTTTGCAGATAGATCAATTGGAGCTGTGTTGATGGGATACTATTCTTCCGAGAAGGGTTATAGCCTATATAACATTTTAACTAACTCTTTCTTTGTTAGCAGGGATGTCAAGTTTGTGGAACATATCTTCCCATTCCCGTTGTTTAAGGATGGAAAGCTACAACTCTTCCCTAATGGTGCGCTAGACTCTATAGTCACTACTGATGCAATGCCACCTCACAATACAGATATCTTAGAACCAGCGGGATCACCAGATGATGACACACCCTTCTCAGCAACACCACCTGTTGCAGATAACCATGCTGCTGATACATAACCTTCATCACCACATTCCCTGCTCCTTGAAGACATGCAAACTCAGTAACCACTTCCTTCAGAACAAGGCACATTTCCTCCTATAGAAAGTCAACTCAGAATATCAGCTAGGACGGCTAAAGAGCCTGTGTGGATGCAGGATTATGTCTGCAATGGTTCATCAACAACATCAGCTAACAAGCAGCTTTGCAAATATCCAATGCAAAGCTTTTTAAGCCATGAAAGAGTATCAGCTAAATACTAGTCTTATTTGTACAAGATTACTAGCGGTAAGGAACCTGTGAATTATGACGAAGCTGCATCAGACCCCAAATAGATTGATGCTATGACTCAAGAATTGAATGCACTCAAGGAAAATGGAACTTGGACCTTGGTAGACTTACCAACAGGAAAGACTCATATTGGATGTAAGTGGGTGTTCAAGATAAAGCATAAGGCACGGCTAGTAGCCAAAGGATACAATCAAATAGAAGGGCTAGATTACCAGGAAACATTCTTTCGGTTCTGCATCAGATGATGAGCCCATGCGAAAACTTTCTCTTTTATTGGCGCCCGATAGGTAGGCTATTAGATTGAGTCGAAAGCGTACCAACGCATAAAGGTTCCGATTCGAGCGAGAGCCCAAACGGGTGAGACGAGAAGATCTTGATCGAAAGCTCCACTGTTCTTTCATGTAGTAAAGATGGTGATAGTAAGAGTGGTTATAGCTTTTGCAGCAGCAAACAACTGGAATCTACATCAGATGGATGTTTATAATGCATTTCTACAAGGAGACCTCACTGAAGAGGTCTATATGTGTTTACCTCAAGGATTTCCCAGCCAGGGGGAGAAAGTCTGCAGGCTGCATAAATCCATGTATGGTCTAAAGCAAACTTCAAGATAATGGAACCTAAAACTAATTGAGGCACCACTCAGTTCATGTTTTGTGCAGAGTTACTTTGATTACTCTTTGTTCACAATGAATCAAGAGACAAAACTAGTGATCATCTTAGTGTATGTATATGATCTTCTCATAGCTGAGAATAATCAAGGACTGATCTCTAAGGCAAAATCCATAATGTAGGGTAATTTCAAAATCAAAGAGTTGGGGGAATTGAAGTTCTTCCTTGGGATTGAGATAGCAAGGTCTAAAGAAGGAATACTGATGAATCAAAGAAAGTTTGCAATGGAGTTAATTGATGAACTTGGATTAGCAGGGTCAAAACCAGTGACCAAACCAATGGAATGCAACTAGAGATTCACCACTATGGAGTATGACAGCATATGACAAGAAAAAAGATGAGATGATGGCAGACTCCGGACCATATCAAAGGTCAGTTGGGAAGTAACTATATTTTACCATGATTAGACCAGATATATGTTATGCAGTTCATGCATTGTTCAAAGAAATCTCACATAGAAGCTGCAGTCAGAGTCATTAGATATATTAAAGGTGCTCCAGGACTGGGGTTGCTAATGAGCTCTAAACAGTCCATAAAGCCCACAGCCTTTTGTGATGCTGATTGGGCATCATGCCCAGTTTCTAGAAGGTTAGTAACAGGATATATGATGAAATTGGGAGATTCATTAGTGTCATGTAAATCCAAGAAATAATGCACAATCTCGAGAAGCTCAGCAAAGGCAGAATACAGGAGCATGGCAGCAAGAGTTGCAGAAATCTTATGGTTGACAGGACTTTGTAAAGAGTTGGGGGCAGAAGTTGAATTGCCGGTGGAGCTTCACTGTGATAGCAAAGCAACAATTCAAATTACTGCAAATCCCATATTTCATGAGCATACAAAGCATATAGAGATAGACTTACACTTCATCACAGAAAGGATTCAACAAGGGATAGTCAGAACCAAGTATGTGATGTCTCAGGATCAAGAAGCAGACCTGTTCATAAATTCACTGGGGAGATCACAACACGAGCACTTGATGAGCAAGCTAAGAGTGCTCAATCTATTTGCACCACCTAGCTTGAGGGGAAGTGTTAAAAAAAGAAGCAGTAGCACGTGACTATCACGTGAGTCAGTAGGTTAGTTAGGAAAATTAGTTAGGAAGTTAGTTATAACTAATTATGGGACTGGTTGTTTTTGAATTAGCAGAAGTGGTAAGATTGATTAAGGTAGCTGTTAGTCATAGTGTATATATATTAGACAGATGTCATTGTATTCAATAAAATTAGAGAGAATATTTTTTCAGCTCATTTGCTCTCCAATGGAGCCTTTGTTCTAGAACCTTCTGGTTCATTTCTCTTCTCTCTTTTCAATCGAGCTAATATCCGATCTTCATTATATCGGAGTCACTTCGCGTGTAATATTGAATGATAGTGGGGCAAACCTTCCGTAAAGGAAGTGTATGTGACACCCCAGGCAAAATTCTACATTGACAAAACATAGGAGAAATATCGGATATATAAATAAGCCTTAGACCTGAGTAATGTATTTTAAAACAGTACATAATTAGATCCAAAGCGAAAAATATCATTAGTGGGGTAGGATGTCACAACCTCATCATAAACAAAAGGTGAAGCATTATCTGCATAAGAATTTAAGATACAATTCCTTTCCATTGCTTGAATTTTTTTGGGTTTGGATAAGATATACATAAGCAAGAGTTCAAGTCAACTTGAGGTTAAAAAACCATGAGAGAATAATTCGTTATGTATACAGATATGATATATTCTCTACTTGTGAGGAAGCTAGTCATAGATTAGCTATGAGACCCATTGCGTAAAGGATAACTTAGAGACCGGAACAAATTTATTTCCGTGATAGAGAAAGATGTATAGGGTGTATAGAGCAAAGATCCAAGTTTAAAGGTAAGTGCGTGAGTTGATCATGTGAGAATGAACCCCGAGGGAAAGGTTCAAGGAACACGATACAACTAAGGCTTGCATGATGGACATATTAATGCGGGAATATAAAAGTAGAAATAATGGCACAAGTTTTTTTAAACAAGAAAAACACAATAAAAGAGGCTACCTAATGGGTCATGGTGCGTTTATAACACTAGCCATACTAACAAATGAATAATATTTATTCTTAGAGAGGGTGATATGATGTGCATATTAATACCTCATAATGTTGTATATTGTGAAATCAAGTAGCTAAATGTACGAGGTGTTTCACTATGATATATGGGCAAGTGAAAATTATTTATGTTGTTCTAGTCATCAAGAAAACTCCGCTGCAACTTTTAAAAAACTTGAAGAGTTTGCCAAATTTTAGGACTTAAAGGATATAAGTAATTGGAAGAAGTCCTAAACCTTCACTCTCAGTTCAAAGAAGGTCTATGTTCGACAAGGACAAATGTCATACAGGGGAAGAGGGAGAATTTAATGCCCCGTAAAAAAACTGCTACCTATTATATCCTCGTTAAGTATCTAAGTTGGACGCACAGGTGTTCGAAAAGTTATGAAGGTTTATAATATCTAGATTTTATGTATAGAAGGTTATATGGATATCTATAAGGGAGGACAAGCAGTTTGGAACAAATCAGAAATATTTAAGAGAAGAAAGATAACATACTCGCACATGACCTAGCTTTAAATAATTATATTTCTAAAAGTATTACTAATTATGCTTAGGGATGACAAATGGGACGGTGCGGGGCGGGGCAGGCCGGTTTTCAGCATTTGCGGGGCGGGGCAGGTCCTAAATCTTTTTTAAAAAAATTAACGCGGGGTGGGGCGGGTGGCGGGTTGCGCGTTTATAAAAACCTAAATTTTGAGAAACATAAAGTAACATACATATTTCTGCGTTAAGTTGTGGTATTATTAGTAAATCAGAGTTTTATAGTGGAAATCAAATGATGTATTAGTTATATAAAATTTATATTAGTAAGGCAAATTATGCCTTCTTTATACAGCAAACCAAACGAGCCATAAATGGAGCAATAACACTAGATAAAACAAGTATAATGAGGAAAAACGACCAAAACTCTAATGAGAAGCAACACTAATTTTATCTAACAAATGTAAATGGATATGTTGTGGATCTAGAATAGAATATCTTCTAATTTAACAAGGAATAAACTGGAGAAAGAAACGAACCATTTTGGTGGTCTTTAGATTTGACTCAGTAGCCAAATTAAAGAAATTACAAAATATTAGTATTTTACCAAAGTACTAATATGGATTTAAGAAATTACAAAATATTATTAAAAGGTACCAAATTAAAAAAAAATTAAAAAAAATATGCGAGGTGGGGCGGTTAAAAATAGTAAATTTTGTTTTGCGGGGCAGGGCGGGTTGGAGTCTTCGCGGTGTGCCCCGCAACAACACCGCCCCGCACCGTTTGCCATCCCTAATTATGCTATGAACTATATATCAAATTAAAGATATTTGAGTATAGTTCTGGCACTTTAAACCATTTGTCATTCTACCATTCCTACACAAAGTTATGAGTATTTTACTGAAGATTGTTCTAGTAGAAAAATAAACTGTGGATTTTAGCGCCCAGCAGATTGTGGGTGTCACGACCCAAAACCAACCCAGTCGTAATGGCGCCTAACGTAGTACTAGGCAAGCCGACTCATTACCAAACTCAATCAATATTTTCATTCTTAAGATAAAATTCAAAGTTATTTAGCAGTAATCCTTCATAAAGTGTTAAGACAAAACAACAATGCGGAAAGGAAACCCGACATCGGGGTGTCACTAGTCATGAGCATCTACAACAATTGTCAGAAAACATCAAGACCAACATGGCCAGGAAAATCACGGAATACACTAAGGAAGATTAAGGTGGGAGAAAAGCAGGGCTACGATCGTCAGGCAACGACCTTGCTAACTCCGATGAACCTGCCACTGAGTAATTAACACCCGCCATCGGGTTCAGAAATGTCTGAATCTATACACAAGGTGCAGGGAGTAATGTGAGTACGCCAACTCAGTAAGTAATAAAAGTAAATAAAGATTGAGCAGTAGGAAACAACTGAAATCCACATCATGATACACTCAGCAAGCACAACATACTTTCAAATAAATCCGGTCTCCGTAAAAAACTTTTAAAACATCTTTCAATAGTGTTCGAACAAGTGGTAAAATAGTGAGTAAAAGTGCTGAAAATCATAACCGCCCCCCGAACAAAACATAGTTCGTATACAGCCCCTCGGGCAAAACATAAATCATAAACAGCCCCTCAGGTAGATCCCTCAGTCGCTCATATACATCTCATAACATAAAGATCTCAGTGAAGATAACAAGGCCAAATCAGTAAATTAAATCCGAACATCTCGTAAAACTCTAGTTTCAATGAAAATCCTTTAAAGTAATTATTCAATATTTTTCAAACAGAGGCTCAGTATAAAGGGGAGTGAAAACAGTAATTTCATAAAACAAACCCCTCGGGCAGAAGCATCATTCGTGTATATATAGCCCATCGGGCAAGCCTCTCAGTCACTCATGACTCAACTCTCCTTAGTCACGCTCAATAGGTACCTTATAATAACTGTTGCGTCGTGCAGCCCGATCCATAAATATATAGTCGACTGCACTCACTGGGGGTGTCAGACTCCCAGGGACTCCTACAGCTAAAGCGCTATATATATATATCGCTGCGGCGCGCAGCCCGATCCATAAATATATAATCCTCACAATCAGGCCCTTGGCCTCTCTCAGTCATCAATCTCACAATCAGGCCCTCGGCTTCTCTCAGTCATCAACCTCACAAGCCACTCGGGCTATCAGTAAAAC
This sequence comes from Nicotiana sylvestris, assembly GCF_000393655.2. Classification (NCBI taxonomy): domain Eukaryota; kingdom Viridiplantae; phylum Streptophyta; class Magnoliopsida; order Solanales; family Solanaceae; genus Nicotiana; species Nicotiana sylvestris. The sequence continues at coordinate 148,335,806 of NC_091066.1, read as the reverse complement.
AGGGTGCGCGGCCCAAAATATCATTTTTATGCATCAAAGGAGTAGTAAATACTGAGTTATGAAATCAATAAAAACATAACATGACTGAGTACAGAATCTTAAGTCAAAACAGTGAGGAGATAATAAGGAAGAGCTCCTAAGGGTCCAAACAACTTGGCACGAGGCCCAAATATGGCATTGAGCCCAAAACATAGTAATATTTTTCAAAATACAAGTGTATCAACTAGTTTCTAGTCAAATACGCAACTTAAAAGTCGCTACGGGGCGGACCAAGTCACAGTCCCCAACGGTGCACGCCCCCACGCTCGTTATCTAGCGTGTGCGTCACCTCAATATAGTGAAACGAAGTGAAACCCAGGATTTCATACCCTTAGGACAAGATTTATAATCATTACTTACCTCAAACCAAACGAAACTCCACACCGTGATGCCCTTACCTCTCGACTCGGCCTCAAATCACCCGAATCTATCCAAGATCATAATCATAACATCAATACAAGACAAAGGGACAAAGCCCACACCAAAATTATCAAATTAGATTCAAAATTCTAAAATTGGTCAAACCCGACCTCGAGCCCACGTCTCGAAATCTGATAAAAATTACAACACTAGATTCCTTATCCTCTCACGAGTTTATATATACATACCAAGAACATCAAAATCGGACCTCAAATGGCCCCTCAAATCACCAATTTAAACTCTCCACTTTCAAGCCCTAATTTCCCAAGTTCTTTATCAAATTTTCCCACTAATACCATGATTAAGAAAGGGAATAATTGCTATAAACATAAGACACAAGGTCCAAGTAGCTTACCACACTGAAAACACTTGATTCCCCCTTGAAATTACTGCTTGGAGCTCCAAAATCGACCAAAAATGGTGAAGAAATGACTGAAAATCGCGAAGGGGCCTTTTTATACATTCTTCCCAGCACTTTCGCACCTGCGGCCCATATCACGCACCTGCAGGCCGCTTCTGCATTAAAAATGACCGCACCTGCGATTTTAACTTAAGTTACCAGCTTCCGCACCTGCTCCCCAGGCATCGCACCTACGGGATAGCAGGTGCGGTAAATCCCTACGCTCATGCGACAACAATTCGCATCTACGGTTGCTCTCCACTTCTGCGATCATCGCACCTGCGGTCCCCTATCCGCCGGTGAGGAAACAACAGAAGGTGTAAAAACCTGCAGCAACAATTCCACTCTAAACCTTCTGTCAACCACTCAAAACCATCCCGAGGCCTTCGGGGCCTCAACCAAACACACCAACAAGTCGCGTAGATCATTCAAACCTATTCCAACCTTGGGGATACTCAAAACAACATCAAAATATCAAATCACCATCGGATTCAAGCCTAAGGGTTTCCAAACTTCCAAATTCCGCAACCGTTCTAAAAACCTATCAAACCTCATTCGAATGACTTAGAATTACGCACACACATCATAAATGATATAACGAACCTACTCCAATTTCAGGAATCCCATTCCGACCCCGATATCAAGATTTTCACTGCCGATCGGAAAATGCCAAATTTCCAATTTCGACAATTCAAGCCTAAATCTACCATGGACCTCCAAAATACATTCCGAACCCGCTCATAAGTCCAAAATCACCAGATGGAGCTAACCAAATCATAAAAAATCCAAATCCGATATCAAATACTAAGAAGTTAAGATTGGGTCAAACCTTTCAAATTTAAGGCTTCAAGCTGAGAACTATTCTTCCATATCTATTTCGATTAACCTGAAATCCACAACCGATGATTTACATAAGTCATAATACATCATACGCGACTAGTCATGCCCGAGAACTAGCGAGCGAAGTGCAAATACTCAAAACGACCGATCAGATCGTTATATCTTCCTGCACTTAAATATATGTTCGTCCTCAAACGTGTCCAGAGTTGTTCCAAAAGCCAACAAATTGCTGTATAACCTTACCAGGCACATACCTGGGGGTGATCCCACCTCGCCCCATCCCATATAGGTCCGATAGCACAACATATTGAAATTCCGCAATCCAACCAAGCCCATAAACCTTAGAACCAAATTTCCAATTCCGAAATTATTTATAAGATCAGAATCTCACATCTATACTTTGAATAAATCCGAACAAGCTGTAACAAACCATATCTGAAATCCTAGATGTAATTACATGATATACCACATAACTCAAACACTCGTAGTAATAACTTCTCATCACAGCAGTTGCTCAAAACAACCGAATATCGATAATGAACCTCTCATCCCATAAAGCCTCATTCCAACACTTCCGTATACTGCCAATGATGGATGAAACATGCAGAAAGGCAAAATCATTACTCAGATCAACTATTCATGAAGCTCCATCTCCTTTGGCAAGGACTATAGTAAACTTCTAAACTGAATCCCGTTATTATCCTTCCAACATGCTGGAACTGAATCCTATAGTATTCATTCGAGATCCCAATGACCTCATCTCATACAATACGGCTACTCTCGTGACGTGTCACATTGATAAAATCTCAAACCACAACCCGTGCACCTATAAGCCACAGTCCAAATGTACTCAAATCATGGAAAGTGAATCAAATTAGAGAGCAGAACTGAAAGCTTACCAGTACCACCACAACACGATGCTAAGAACTCATCACACACCGTAGGACCAGAACACACGAATCTAACCCGAATGATTATACCTCTACATAACTTCACTACAATGCGCGATCCTATCCCAACACTGATCCACACGGAATGCCTCAAGTCACCATGCTCAAAATCAGCAACCACGCGCAATTTGATGTCTAGAATCAAGAGCAAATCAGCATAACCAAGAAGAAGCAATTGACGCAATAATACACCAGCCCGAAAGAACATACCCAATGCGCAATCAATCGTGCAATACCTAGATACTCACCTCGCTCAAATTCCGCTATAAAGCTCAAATTGAACCACATCATATGTGCATATAACCAACGAATCACAACTCCTCGTATGACAGAAGAGTAACATCATAGATCACTCCAGAACACGAATAAGCTCAACAATAATCGAATGGTGCATCCCTCAATAATAGCAGTTCGGAGTCGACAAATCTGACCCGGTGCAGAACACACATCTATGTTTGGCCTATTAGTGAACCCCAAATCAACTCCGGTCACCCACAATAGATAAATAACTCCCGAAAGTTCACAATGACTGAATCATGGCATGTACAAAATCCGACTAGCTTTGCCCACATCCTTACAGTCCACATCAACAAAATAACTTGTTTATGAGAACTCCCAGTCCATAGAGCACACAAATCACCATATCTGATCCCAACTCCACCGCCCGAATATCTAACACACCTTTAATACTCGATCATTCCACAAGGAATACTTCTATAATTCTTCTGTACCACCAAGCAAACTTGAATATCAGCAGTCGATCAAACAAGAGAGTGCCGCAATACCAATGAAGTATCCATAACTCACACACATCGCCCTTTCTGAAATGTATACCCTCATTAAGTCACACAAATTAGCAGTATCATTTGCCTAATCATCTTAAACTACCCGTGCTACCTAAGAATTTATGACCTTCCTTTCAGAACTGAACTGTGACCTTACATATGCAATTTCAACCCTACACAACATACCTCATATACCATGCCATCCTATGTCAAATATGAGGACTTCATAATACATTCCGAGCCATAAGCAACTACGTACTCAACTAGCCAAGAACTTTCCATTTGATCCCATTTAAAAGAAAATCACTATACATCACATGCTCCTCACACCAGTAGAAAATATACATCTTTAATCGTGGTAGAAATCATCAAGAACTCTACGAATCCCCTTTGCACAAAACTGAACCATCAGGATTGAATCCTTTTAACACAGCAAGTTGCGCAGGTCACCAAAACTCAAGAGCATTGCCACGAAACACCTGTAGAAACCCTTTACCTCATAAGCACCCAAAGAAATAATCATATCTCTTACCACGCCAATCCGACCTACTACTAAGTTATCCTATTTATCCAAGTTACTTCTAGATTACCTTCAAATTGATACTTCTCCTCGCCATAATACCGCAATCCTCAACTCAGACTCACCACACGAGACCCAAGTATAAAACTATACCGTCCTAAATCTCATAAACCATTATATTTTTCTGAAGCACCCCCAAAAGTATCACAGCCGAGATACCCACTCTGAAGAGACCTTCTGCAAATCTAAAGTCATTACCTTCGTTTTCCTGATACTGGTATGTAGAATCCATAATGATAATGCCACAAGTCCTGTCATCCGCCAATGTAAACCTTAGTTTCTTTCCAAATACACACCCTGAAAATCTCCAATTATTACATGTAAATCTTGAACCCATCAGAACCATTCCGAGAGTCATCCACTCTACTCAAACCTCAATTAGACTAATTAATGGACCAGACGACTTGTGCTCCATTAGAACTCGAACACTCCAGAACGTAACCCCACCTTAATGAAACCAAATAAATTCCTGCTCCATGTCCATTACATCCTTCCCCAATAACAACTCAAGTCATTCCATAATTCTTATACACCTATAAAGCATAACACAACCCCTATCCAAAATTTCCTTTATTCGGGTCATCCTCGATCTCAACCTCTGTAAGCCATAACTGATTCACCAGTATGCCTCAAATTGGAACCAACATAGCATATAACTGTGCAATCAACTGATCAATAATAGACTCCCCCACTTGGCTCAAAGTCATAGATCAAAATACACAATAACTCATAATGCCTATACTCTATTACTGTCATAATACCATAGTGAGATTAAACTCAAACCCTCATAAGCTCGTGCAACCCAGACCATCTAGTCCTTCAGATCTTCTGCCAATCTCGCATTCACTCTCGTAACAATCAAGCCCACTCTCTTAAGCTATCAAAATTCAAATTGCAACACATATATTTCATTGGTAAAAAGAGGTCTTCCAACAAATAACATAATGATCACACAAACTTCAGAACGCTTCGCATGAGATAAGCCACCTACTTCGGCTCAAACTAACATCTCTTTATACTCTTACACCGTCATAAACATCACACAATCACTTAATTCTTCCTGAGTCTGAACTCATATCACAACATAAAATCTACTTCACTTCCCAACTAGACAACATGAAAAGGTCCTTTAACACACCCACAACTCATGGCTATGCATCAAATCACGATGGAAATCAAGCACCAGATAGTTCTTTTTGCCCTCAAATAGAGCCTTCTCGTCACATTCAAATCATATGAACCCATCTTGTAGTCATACTCACCATGTAGCTATCCAGTCATCACTTCTCCTATTAGGGACACTATCGAACATATAAATCCAAAAATACGTGCTCACACAATCAACAGCTCAGCGCTCAAGCTGCAGGCATAGCCTGCCCTCAGGTCCTCCAGACTGGCCCAACGTCAATACACAGAAATACATCTCGCCCCTCGATCAGGGAATCACAAGCCATCAATGCACAACTGATACCGAGCGCTCATGCGTGCATACGAGTGCGTGGAAGGAATTTCAAGAGTTACATTTCAAGTTGAATCAATTATGCACGATAAGAATTCAAGAATGTGGGATTTCTTTAAGGTATTGCAGCCTCTCGAAGATAAGTACAGACATCTCTGTACCGATCCGCGAGACTCTACTAAACCTGTTCATGACTCGTGAGACCTATGTAACCTAGGCTCTAATACCAACATGTCACGATCCAATACCAACCCGGTCGTGATGGTGCCTAACATGGTACTAGGAAAGCCGACTCATTACCAAAACAAATCAATATTTTCATTCTTAAGATAAAATTCAAAGTTATTTAGCAGTAATCCTTCATAAACTGTTAAGACAAAACAACAGTGCGGAAAAGAAGCCAGACATCGGGGTGTCACTAGTCATGAGCATCTGCTACAATTGTCAAACAACACCAAGACCAACATGGCTGGGAAAATCACTGAATACACTAAGGAAGAATAAGGAGGGAGAAAAGCAAGGATGTGATCGCCAGGCAGCTACCTTACTAACTCCGACGAACCTGCCACTGAGTAATCAACACCCGCCATCGGGTTCAGAAATACTTGAATCTATACACAAGGTGCATGGAGTAATGTGAGTATGCCAACTCAGTAAGTAATAAAAAATAAAGACCGAGCAGTAGGAAACAACTGAAATCCAAATCATGATACACTCAACAAGCATAACATGCTTTCAAATCAGAATATGAGTCAAATACTTTCGTTTAAAATTTGATCTCCATAAAAACCTTTTAAAACATCTTTCAATAGTGTTCGAACAAGTGTAAAACAGTGAGTAAAAGTGCTGAAAATCATAACCGGCCCCTCGGACAAAACAGAGTTCGTATACAGCCCCTCGTGCAAAACATAAATCATAAACCTCCCCTCAGGTAGATCCCTCGGTCACTCATATACATCTCATAACATAAAGATCTCAATGGAGATAACAAGTCCAAATCGGTAACTAAAATCCGAACATCTCTTAAAACTCTAGTTTCAATAAAAATCCTTTAAAGCAATTATTCAACATTTTTCAAACAGAGGCTCAATATAAAGGAGAGCGAAAACAATAATTTCATAAAACAAGACCCTTGGGCAGAAGCATCACTCTTATATATAGCCCATCGGGCAAGCCTCTCAGTCACTCATGACTCAAATCTCCTCAGTCAGCACTCACGCTCAATAGGTACTTTATAATAACCGCTGCATTGTGCAGCCCGATCCATAAATATATAGTCGACTGCAGTCACTGGTGGTGTCAAACTCTAGAGGGGCTCCTACAGCCCAAGCGCTATATCATTGCGGCATGCAGCCCGATCCAATACATATCGCTGCAACGTGTAGCCTGATCCATATATCGCTGCGGCGTGTAGCCCGATATATATACATACATACATACATATATATATATATATATATATAATCGCTACGGCGTGCAGCCCGATCCATAAATATATAATCCTCACAATAAGGCCCTCGGCCTCTCTCAGTCATCAATCTCACAATCAGGCCCTCGGCCTCTCTCAGTCATCAACCTCACAATCAGGCCTTCGGCCTCTCTTAGTCATCAACCTCACAAGCCACTCGGGCTATCAGTAAAACAAGGTGCTCGGCCCAAAATATCATTTTTATGCATCACAGGAGTAATAAATACTGAATTATGAAATCAATAAAAACATAACATGACTGAGTACAAAATCTTAAGTCAAAACAATGAGGAGATAATAAGAAAAGAGTCACTAAGAGTCCAAACAACTTGGCACGAGGCCCAAATATGGCATTTAGCCCAAAACATAGTAATATTTTCCAAAACACAAGTGTATCAAATAGTTTCCATTCAAATACGCAACTTAAGAGTCGCTACGGGATGGACCAAGCCATAATCCCCAACGGTGCACACTCCAACACTCGTCATATAGCGTGTGCGTCACCTCAATATAGTGAAACGAAGTGAAATCCGGGGTTTCATACCCTCAGGACAAGATTTACAATCATTACTTACCTCAAACCGGATGGAAATCTATACCGCGATGCCCTTGCCTCTCGACTTGACCTCAAATCGCCCCGAATCTATCTAAGATCAGAATCATAACATCAATACAAGCTAAAGGGACAAAGCCCACACGAAAATTATCAAATTAGACTCAAAATTCTGAAATTGGTCAAACCCGAACACCGGGCCCACGTCTTGGAATCCGATAAGAATTACAACACTAGAATCCTTATCCTCTAACGAGTTTATACATATCAAGAACATCAAAATCGGATCTCAAATGGCTCCTCAAATCACCAATTTAAACTCTCCACTTTCAAGACCTAATTTCCCAAGTTCTTTCTCAAATTTTCCCACTAATACCATAATTAAGCAAGGGAATAATTGCTATAAACATAATACACAAGGTCCAACTAGCTTACCTCACGGAAAACACTTGATTTCCCCTTGAAATCACTGTTTGGAGCTCCAAAATCGACCAAAAATGGTAAAGAAATGACTGAAAATCGTGAAGGGGTCTTTTTATACATTTTGCCCAGCACTTTCGCACATGCGGCCCATATCACCCATCTGCGGCCACTTCTGCGTTAAAAATGACCACACCTGCGGTTTTAACTTAAGTCACCAGCTTCCGCACATGCGCCCCAAGCATCGCACCTGCGGGCTCGCAGGTGCGGTAAATCCCTCCGCTCCTGCGACAACAATCCATATCTGCGGTTGCTCTCTGCTTCTGCGATCATCTCACCTGCGGTCCCCTATTCGCCGGTGAGGAAACAACAGAAGGTGTAAAAATCTGCAGCAACAATTCCACTCTAAACCTTCTGTCAACCACTCAAAACCATCCCTAGGCCTTCGGGGCCTCAACCAAACACACCAACAAGTCGCGTACATCATTCAAACCTATTCCAACCTTGGGGACACTCAAAACAACATCAAAATATCAAATCACCATCGGATTCAAGCCTAAAGGTTTCCAAACTTCCAAATTCCGCAACCTATCTAAAAACCTATCAAACCTCATCCGAATGACTTAGAATTTCGCACACACATCATAAATGACATAACAGACCTACTCCAATTTCCGGAATCCCATTCCGACCCCGATATCAAGATTTTCACTGCCGACCGGAAAATGCCAAATTTCCAATTTCGACAATTCAAGCCTAAATCTACCACGGACCTCCAAAATACATTCCGAACCCGCTCATAAGTCCAAAATCACCAGATGGAGCTAACCAAATCATAAAAAATCCAAATCCGATATCAAATACTAAGAAGTCAAGATTGGGTCAAACCTTTCAAATTTAAAGCTTCAAGCTGAGAACCATTCTTCCATATCTATTCCGATTAACCCGAAATCCACAACCGACGATTTACATAAGTCATAATACATCATACGGGGCAAGTCATGCCCGAGAACTGGCGAGCGAAATGCAAATGCTCAAAACGACCGTTCGGGTCGTTATAGTGGGGCGGTGGCCTTAGTGACCAAATCAGAGAAGCTTCAGTTTTGAGCGCTGAAAGCACCATGAAACGGTGACCTGGATGCCCAAAATGTGAACTATAGAAGGAGCAACGAGAAGAAAGAAAGGCGCTTTTCCTTATTATTTTGTAAGAGGTTTTGAGGAGAGGACAAGATAGCTAGGGTTCTACACTACTCCCTAAGCTGAGATTTTTACCATGAATGTGCTCAAACAAGATGTTAATATTATTTAACACCTTTTAACTCTTAAATTCTAGGTTTTCATTCAAGAATCAAAGAGTTTTACAAGACTCAAAACCTATGATTTGTGGAGACATTATTCAAGGTAAGTTTTGTTATTTCGTAGTACTGAAGCTTTATAGCCTTATGATGGAGTATGATTAGATATTATGAAATATGAAAGAATTATGGGTGAAAAGATTTGAAAAGCGAATAATGGTCAATATGCCTCCGAGGAACTATGGGGTTAAGTTAGTAATATAGAACAAAGATCGTAACTAATTAACTGTAGATTTTAGGAGCCAAATTTGCGAGTTCTTTGAAAGAAAAACTTTAGCACTCCATTAGAGGTAAGTTGAGTTTATAATTTCCTAAATCAAAGGCTCGACAAGAAAGTCCTTAATAAGAAAATTATTTTCCAAAAAGAAAATGCTTGAATGTCCTTAAGTATAAATGTTCAAATTGTTGTTTGAAATTTATCGATTTGCTTAAATGCTAGGAGTAATAATTTATTGTTAGTTCATGATACAGAATTTATTACAGAAATTAATTACTTGCTTGATAACTTAGTGTATGTGGTCAAAATCGGAGAGCTCGATTTTGAAGACTTGCTCATACCCCGAGCTCGAGTTCGGGAAGCTCGAAGTAAGAATCGAGCCTGGCCGGGATGTGCGCACCTCGAGAAGCAAATCGGAGGCCCGTCATGATCTGTCTCGAGGGCAGTACAATTTTGGTGGCTCTCAAGAAAGAGCGAGAATTTCTCAAGGACACATGGATTAGGGTATAAATTATGGGATAAGATTTGTATGAAATAGTACGAGTCTGTACTAGGTTATTATACAGCTGTACCAATAGAATTTTTTACCATAATTGGAAATGTACCATATTAGGATTTTCCCCTCCTATATAAAGGGGACCCCAATTATTTGTAAAGATGATCTCATTCACTGCAATAGAACATTCTACTCTGCTTTTCTCGTTTACTGTGCTCCACAATTATTCTTCGGCTTTATTGTTTTTATTTTATTATTCATACTTTATTGCTCTTAACTCACTTCAAGGTCCCTATTGCTCTAACAACACTGGTTTGGTCATTAATTCTTCTTACTTAAACCTAATATTACTTGTATCTTCACTAATGTTGGAATAAATCACATATCTTTAAAACTACAAATCATATTTAATTGATACACTTAGTCAGCACATAATATTAGAAGTAATTGAATCTCTCGTTTGATTGATGGTTGTTGTGCCATTGCTTGCATTTATTCCAAATCCACTTAGATTTGATATATGTGATCACATGTGGAAAAAATGGCCTAGTGGACACTCTATTCACGAGGGCCTAGTGTATGTCAGTCTGTCTAGCTGCTCTATCGGTGATGGCCTAACGGGTGTGAGTGTTATGGTTGCCGGGGCTAGATATACCCGAAGTCGCAGGTATTTCATGTTCAGATTTAGATTTAGAAAGGTAAAACGTGGTTAATTTCCCCACGTGTAAAAGCCACTAGGGCAGCGGAATGGGACAACCATCCTCACACTTGCGGGTAGCACTAGATTTATGTGTTTGGGAGAAGTGGTCAACCTTCCCGAATGTAAAACTCGTCTGGGTCAAAAAGTTTCCGGACTTTTTGAGTCCAGTAGGCAGGCTCTATTAATTTCTTTCCACTGGTAATTAACTACTTCTAGACCTTCCGTTATTCAGATACTATTTCTGTTATTCCGTGCTGAAGATTTTATTTTCAGTTTTAATTCAGGCTCATAACTTATTATTGATGGGTTCAGAATTTTCAGCTAAACTTTATTAGCTATTTTTAAATGGATATATATAACATAAGAGTTATTCGTATTTGGTTTGTTTTAATAACCTTAGCAACACTTACAGTTAGATTGAACAGGGCTTTCTCGACGTGTAAGGTAGGTTGAGTGTTATCACGTCCCACCCCAATATCGGAGCGTGACAATGCTCAGCCTAAACAGTTATTTGTGGTTTTCATAATTGCAAATTATTTATTCAATCAATTAATAAAACTTAAACTCATCTACGGTTAACTCGAGTCCTGCTCTTAGAATAGATATAACAATGTGTCATGTGTCAAGATTGAACAACACAAGTAAACATCCTTAGTGAAAAAAATATGGGATGAAAACTATTGAAAACAATTGTTGCCAACATAAACCCGAATTGAATACAAAATATTTCCTTCTAAACATATTGTAATTAACATCATACTCATGTAGATAGTAGTGGCAATACTAACATTAGGAAGGATTGTACAAAAAGGATTTCTCCATGAACTTTGCAAACTCAGTAAAATCTATGACTCCATCACCATTATCATCAAAAGCGTTGACCATCCTTGTACATTTTTCCAAGTCACAACCTTCTTTTATACCTAAGCTGCATAGAACTCTTTGCAGCTCAAAAGCATCAATAAACCCATTTTTGTCCTCATCAAACATGTCGAAAACTTGTTTTACTTCCTCCAAACTAGGGTTCTCATCTAGCAATGTTAATAAACCATACGTACCAATATTTTCTTCTTCTTCTTCCCATGTAATGCCAAGCTTATCCATCACCACGTTTAGGTCTAGCTCACTCATGCAAATCTTTTGTTCATTCAAGAACAAGTCTGAGTTATAGGAATTGGAGTTGAGGAAATATTGTTCTTTGGAATCAAGTTGTTGATAGTTGTGAAGCTTCTTGCTTCTCCAAATAAGATTCCATTTATTGTAGATGGACTTTGAAAAAGCTTTCGCAAAAGTGTAGGCATTAGATAAAATGTTGTGAATTTTGATGATTGAGTTGAATATTTTGAAGTGTATAAGGACTACATTGGTACTTGGTTTGGTCTCCATTAGGATTTTGTTTTCTTCTTTGAACTTCTTCTAGATTGTTTGTGGAAGGTTAAGGCTTTGAGGGCTGGTTGAGAAAATGGGAAATTTGCTTCTAGTTATATAGGACATCGGTACAACATTTTAGTATTGTTTAGTGAATTACTAAAAGACTAGACTTAACCAAGTCTTGGTCTAGTCTTGGTGGAAATTGAAACGTAAAAGAAGGAAGACTAGGTTGTCTTGTAAGTTTAAACAAAAGTGACAACTGTTTATGGAACTTCCAGTTAAGTCATTTATAAGTTGTATGAGAGTGAAGCTGTGGCTGACCTAGAGAGGCGGAGAGGGGCTCGTCTAACCAGGGGCGGATTTAGGGGGCGCAAGGGGGTTCACGAACCCCCTTCGCCGAAAAAATACACTGTCTATATAAGGCAAAATCTGTTTTTTACCTCTATATATTAAGTTTTGAACCCCTTAACACAATCCAAAAGTGTAGTTTAGTGGTCAAGGGGGGTCAAAATCTACATAAGGTCATGAGTTCAATTCCCATTAGATACAAATTATTTTTTGAATCCCCTTCGTGGAGATCCTGCCTCCGCCATTGCGTCTAACTCTATTCGTCGAAAAACTACCATTTTATATAAGGTTAAATTTTTCTTAATATATATATATATATAAAATGAAATTTCCGTCTCGGCCAGTAGTGTGAAGCACATATTATAATGAGAAACTCAATTATATATTCTAATGACGTTTATAAGAGGTTATTAGAGAAAGTTTGATGTTGAAACTTCCGATGAATTTCGCCTAAAGGAAAGAGGATATGAACATGGAGGACAGATGTTGAAGAAATGCTAGGTAAATATTGCGAAATTGCCAAAAGTTTAAATACCTTTTCGTACTAGCACAATTAATGTCCCTATTACAGTCTTCACCCGAAATTGACGTATTATCTTAGAGTTTAATTTATACGCATAGTCATTATATAAATTTGTTATCTATTATAGTTAGCACGTAACTTATTTTATTTTCAAGATTATATTTTCTCAATCCGACTATGTGCTATCGTTGACAGTGACCAAGTCAAGAATTTCTTTAAGGGTGCAAGTTTATACTATATATATGTATAACAAAATATTGTTTGATCTATTATTCTTTTTTTGTGAAAAATGTTCAATTGATCAACGTTGATTTTGTAACTCTGCCCATGTTGTTGTTGTCCAACCTATCTCTCTTTGCAACAAGTCAACAACATATTTTTAAAGAATATGATAAAAAATTGTTATAACCAATTAAAATATACTAATAATTAAATTTCTTCATACTACCAGTGCGCATGAGAGTAGATTACACAAAAAAAGAAAAAGAAAAAGAAATTAGGCTTGTTTAAATAACATTTTAGGAAAGTTTTTAGAGTATAACTCCCCTTTCTGGAACCAAGACTATGAAGCAATTGACTGTTTAGATAACTCTTTAGGGAAGTTCTTTGAAACATTATTCTAAGAAATTCTTTGGAAAGATATCTTGAACTTCAAATCAAATAAAATAATAATAATAATAATAATTAAAAAAAAAAAAGCGAGTTACACATTTGGTCAGCCGGCCAAAATAATTACATCCACTAGCTAATATACAAAAAAAATACATTGATAAGGCACTGGTCTATGGAATCAGAGATTTTGGGTTCGATCCCAGCAGAGTCGCAATTATTTTATTTTTGCTGGACTACTGTTATTGTTGTTGTTGTTGTTGTTGTGTATATACATTAATATACAAAAAATTATATATTTTGGTGGCTATTATTTTTAGAGAGGCTACAATGTATAGTTTTCCCCCAAAAAAAAAACGTGTTTCTTTGGGAGCAATTGCAATTGCACCCTAATAATTCGAGAACTCCAGGTTCCAACTTGGAATGGCAAACGAGCGGGTCAGGTCGGATATAGTTCGTATCGAAACGGGTAATGAAAAAACGGATAAATTATCCAACCCGACTCACATTTAATACGAATAAAAAAGGGTTAACCGGCGGATAATATGGACCCATATTATCCATAACTTCTTGAATATGATCACTTTTGGACAATTCCTAGTCTCCCAAATTTGAGGAACCTCCAATTTGAGGCTTTACAAATGTAAAAGTTAAACTCATTGATTATCCATTGGTTAACCATTTTCTAAATGAATAATATGGTTCTTATCCATATTTGACCCATTTTTAAAAAGTTCATTATTCAACCCATTTTTTAGTGGATAATATGGGTGCCACCAGTAGTTCCAACCAACCCTGCTTGTTGAAGGTGCATAAAGTACATACCCAGTATATTCTCATAAGTGGGGTGTGGGTAGAGTAGTATGTACGAGTCCTTACCCCTACCTTGTGAAGGTAGAGAGGCGCTTGTTGAAGGTGCATATTTAAAGAAAAACCTTCCAAGAACAAACTTTCAGTAGAACAAGGTCTACTCAAAGATTGGATTGATTGACATTAAGAACATAGCACCACTACAAATAGGCATGGGAGAAAACAAGGTCAAAATCAGAAGTCGGAAAAAATTGCAGACAGAAGAAAGTTGAGCAATCTCAAACGAGGCGTTATAGAAAGAAACATTTAAAATTCTATCTGTTTCAACAGGATAAAAGAGCAGGCAAGAAAATGCTCCTGAGCACATAAGAAGTTTCTGGCACATTCACATTGTGCAATCGTATAAGATAGGCATTCAAACTCCACGGATCTGTTTGGAAGCCATTGCTACGCTTTACTATGAATTTGTCAAACTAAACGAAATAACAAGAAGAAATTAAGCTAATGAAGAAAAGGAAAATTTTAGTTAGATCTTTAGGGTATGTTGTTCTTCGTCCCAAAAGGTAAACGAATCAAGAAGCAAAACTGCGTTAGTTTATCAAAAAACTCACAAAATAATCAATAGCGCAACTAAGGAAAACAAACAAATATAAAGCAAAAAATAAACAAAAGTAACCTGGAAGCACAACACCTCTGGAATTGGAAAGTTGGAAAATGAGAAGGAAAAAAATGAAAGAGATAGTGTACAAAATATAATATATTTGTCAAAATAAAAAGAATTTGAAGAAGTCACAATGTAATTATATGGTGTAATTACCCTCAGTTCTCACCTCCTCTTGAGAATTGAAGAGTGTAATTACAACCCCTCAATTACACCAAATTCCATGTTGACCAAGAAATTACTTGACCCGACAATTACACCCAATTAAACACAAATCCAATTTCTAAGTGGCTTTATAAACATGCTCTAAGAGACGTTTATTGTTCCAGAATAAATCTGTCTTAAGAATCATTCATCCTCTAAAAGGAAACACAATGAAGGTAAGAGACAGCATATATAGATTTTGAGGCTGCTTTGACACCCCAATTCTCTTCCACTCTAAGTAGATAAAATTATCATAATTAGGCAAAAGAAACTAATTTTCAGCAGTGAAACCATGTAATATTCTAGAGGACATGCAAACACAATAATAGGGGACTTGATTTTAAGTTAAAGATTAGCTTTCAGATGCACAACATGCAAAGATGGTTTCAGGATAATTAAACAAATGGTCATCTAACTTTTAGCCAATTGAGAAAAGTCTACTACTCCTGGTGCATGAACAAATTGGTGCATGTTTAAAAAAAATGATCATCTTACGAACAGAAAAATCAACCTGAATCTTTTATAAATAACTCAAAACATCTAGTGATCAATCCTTCAGAAGGGTGAAAAATCACTAAGATTAATCCTTAACCTAAAGCAATATAGACAGTCATAGTAAACCTATTAAGGTGTCGAATTGCACCCCCTCATCATCCATGATTTAAGAATATGCAACCAAGCCATGTTACAACAAGCTTTCAGGATGACCGTAGTCAAAACTAAATTCAGAAAATAAGAAAAGCAGGACTACTGAATATATAAGCAGCAACAATGAGGAACAGGCTGATTTTAGAGCTAGTAAGTTTACCATCAGTATTTGAGATGGCATGGTCAATTAAGGCAAATTGAAAATTCTTTCAAATAGACTTCAACGGAATGAAGGATCCTTGATCCCAGATGATTCTGGACACCATTGTAATTGAGTTTTATTAATGGGCCATCATATAATCATATTTAATGCATTCAAATAAATAAAGATGGCTGTAAAAGTACAAATCACTGTCATCCAAATACAGTAAACTTAGGTGTCATCTAGTCATCAAAATACTCACCAAAGGGAACGAACTATACCTTGTAAGCACGCTCAAATAGTACTCCCTCCGGTCCACAATAAGTGACCATTTTACCTTTTTATTTTGGTCTAAAATAAGTGTCCATTTACATAATCAAGAAGAAATTAATTTTATTTTTCCAAAATTTGCCTTGTTTACATATTCTAATGTGTCAAGGTAACAATTAATTAAGGTTAATTTAGTGAACACATCTTTTTTTCTCTAGAAGTTTGTGTTTCCTTAATGGGTGTACGGTGTGCCAAAGATAAAATGGTCACTTATGGTGGACAGGAGGGAGTACCCTTTTATATTCCGACTTATATGACAATCCAAAATGCTTGAAATCATTCTATTTCCATACAACTTTCACAACTTTAAGAATTTAAAAGTCATCAACAATTAAAAATGTTGAACTTTGATGTGATGTTAAAAGGGCTAGATGTGCCCCTCCACTATCAGAAATTAGTTATAAGTAGCCTCCGTTATACTATTCGAAGGTTTTTATCCCTGCCGTTACCCATTCAAAAATATATCCACCCCTCAATCTAACGGCCAGCTCGGACCCACTTATAAAATGACACGTGGAAGCCATCTGTTTATCCGGGTCACTAGCAACCCATAACTTTAAAATACAACACATCTATCCGGATCCAAAAACGTATTATGTCCCTACAGAAAATTCTTTATGTAGAAATATATTGAGATTCTTTTGAAGACTCCAGAACCATCTGAGCTCCATGATCACCGCTGACAAAGAGCCACCGGACTATCGTCGGGAAAAGGCTATTCACCAGAAAAACAGAGGCGGCAACGACCCCCTCACAAAATACTCCATCTTCACGTCCATTCAACCAACAATTCTCCATTGCCCACCACAAACGTATTCTCCCATTTCCAACAAAGAAATACCATTAAAATCACTAATGATACAGCCAAATTTCAAGAAAATATCCCATTGATCCAAGAATGAGTCATGAATTATTTCATCTGACCATCTCCAAAATAATCCCAACTTTTTGATTCAATAAAGTACCCAAAGAAAAGGGGAAAATTGAGAAAAATAATCACCTTATTATCAAGGCTTGCAATGTACAAAATAAAATAAGCTATTTAACAATTTGAAAAGGAGTAGCAGCTGAAACATCAATCTCACTGACCACAAGCTGCTATCAACTCACAATCCCAACAAAAATTCAATAAAGAACTCAACAAACCCCATTTCAAAATTACTACTCCAGTAAAAATGCAGAGAAATTACCAAATCACAAAGAAGTATAAGTAGGAGAAACAATTGGAGCATTGCATGTGAAGAAAAAAATAACACCAAGACAAAGGCTCCTCTATTTGCTCTTCAATTGGCGCTGACTTTAACATTCAATGAACTTCTGTGCAAATCTTTGGATATATCAAATCAAATTGGTCTAAGCCATTGGAATTTTAAACTCCAAGACCCATCTCCATTGATTTATGTAAACTTTTGAAATAAATTTTCTGTATGATTGAGTGGGTTTTCCAGCTATTAGGTCCATTGGTGCTTTAAGAATTGACAAAAATTAAAATAAGGTGAGAAGGTAAGAAGAAACGAAGAAAGAAAAGGAAAAAGGGAACACAGAGGAGGGGAATTGGGGGACGAAGAACACTAGGAGAGAAAGGAGGAGGGGAAGGAGAGGAGATGGGTTTCTGGGGTGCTGTTCGGGTTCGGGGCTGGATCGGGTGGATTTGGGTCTAAGAGGAAACATAGTTTAGGTGTTTATAATGCTGACATGTGTCTATCAGAATGGGTCCGTTAGATGGAGGGGTAGATATATTTAAATGAGTGGCAGAGACAAAAACCTTCGAATAGTATAACGGGAGCAATCTATAACTAATTTCTAATAGTAGAGGGACACATCTAGCCCTTTTCCGTTTTATTAACTTTCTAAGCACTAGTTTAATGTTTTATTCCACTATTATTAATATAATATAGAAGTCAAATTAACATCTTATCCGTCCAGTCAAATACCATCATATAAAATGAAAAGGGTAGAGTATTTGGTAAGAGCCTCAGATAGCTAAAGAGATGAATACTAACTTCAATAGTCAAGACAGAGCAATAAGTCCCAGTATTATCAGTATAAAACAGGGCAGTGCCTGATTGTAGTAGTAAAATCTCCTATCACACCAAGGAAATTCACATTCCTCTACCATAGGTGTGGTTATTACTAAATTCGCTTGCCAGTATACAGAGTACACATCACAAATGCAATATTTGAGAAGCAGGTAGCAGATGGATATTCTCACCCAATACTTAAAAATGCTATATCATCAGCAGATGATATTCTTTATCAAGAACAAGAGCATATCAAACTTCGAATCACCTTCCAGATGAAAGAATAGAAGTCATGAACATAGAATACCATATCAAGGATAAAAATCATTACTTTAACGCAAAATGCACATCGAACCATAACACATGTACCTAAACATTTAGTATTAGCAATCTAATGATTCTCCAACATATACAAAAATCGACCATATATTGATAGAAAGAGTTCACTTACTGCTACAATTGTTTATCCTCCAATAAGCGCAATCGCATTTCAATCAATCTCGCATTGAATTCCCCATCACTAACCTTCAACATCTCAGATAAGGATAGCGAAAACCCATGCTCTACCAAAAGCCTGTGCCGAGGCTTAATCTTCCCTTCAAGACTAAACGAAAAGTACTGCGGAAACTTCTTCAATTCCCCTAAATCCCCATTCATTTCCTTCAAAAAGTACTCAACTTTAGGCCTAAAATTCTTGTCAATGCTAAATGTCAACAACCCAGGTGACCTCAAAACCATATTCACCACGTCGTTGCGTTTAAACCCTAAAGTCAACATGTAATCAACCTTAGGTTTCAAAGTAAGCTCGACACTCGAAACAAGTAACACAGTGGTTTGAGAAGTGATCCGATTGGGACCCACGAACCCGAATTCCTTCAGGAATTCAAATGTGGGTTTCAATTGATCCTCAACACTACAAACTAGGATTCTTGGACAACGTATAATAGATTTACGAATGTCATTAAAGGGGATAACGACGTCGTTTAATAAGAAATCAAAAATCGGGTAAAGGTCTATATAAGGGTCGGATGTTAAAAGCTGAGGATGCATATCAAGTATTCGACCAATTGCCGAGCGCTCAATGCCCATAGACGCAAGACAAGTTTCAACGGTTTTGATTGTATCGAGTGTTGCTGATCGAAGATGAGGGTTTAGTTCAAGGACTTTTGTGGGGTTGATCTTGAGTGCTTGAAGATAAAGTATTTTTTCACGGAATTTGAGGCCAGTGTCAGTTGTAGTTGGGGTAGGGTGGGTGGGGATGTGAAGGGATTTGAGAGAGGTTTTTGTGGGTTTTGGAGAAATGGAGCAGATGGGGAATGGAGGGGAGGGGTTTGGGGTGAGGGAGGGAAGGGGGAGTAGGGTTTTGGGAGGGTTTTGTAGCCATGTTAGCATCTCCGGGAGCAGAAGTGAAGTTGAAGGGGAAAGGAAAGGATTGTATTGGCATGCTTTGTATTGGAAATCTATCTAAGGAGGAAACTTCAGAGTTTTTTGAGTTTGTGTTTTGTTATGTATCTGCTTCTATAGCCCAATCTCCTTATCCCCTATTGCTGCCCAATTCTTTGTTTGCGAAATTGAGCGGATTTGATCTCACGCGTATACTTTTAGGGCATATTTTGGACCATTAAAATTTTTAAGCTTTTATGCTATTGAGTTATCTTATTGGGTTTATAGCAATATCATAGAAGTTTGTAACGATAAAACCTCTTTCAATTAGAATGTTTTCCTTCTATAACAAAGAGAAAAACTTGAATCAATTGTTGGAATACCTATATATCATAAATGTCTCCACCACCTTATATGCCTCAAAACACCAGCCACTCTCGGTATCACAACACCAAAAACTAAACAATAGAGAAGTTTAACTGCCATAGGAAATAACAAATCATTTGTATCAATCAAATGTGTCGAATCTTAACTCTATAGCAAAAAATAAATTACTTACTCGCTCCATACAAGCAAAATATGATACACTTTGCTTAGGAACAAAGAGAAGCATGGTTCAGGAATAAAGAGAAGCAAAGTGTACAAAAATCTAAATCATTTGTTGGAAGAGAAACGTATACAGTGGCCATCGTATTTGAGAGATTTTATCATTACAAACTTTCATTATATTACTGTGAACCAAACAATATAACTCACTAACATAAAAGCTTAAGAACTTTAATGATCCAAATATGCCCTCTAAGTATACCCGGTAGTAATTGAGAGCAAAAATTTCAATAACACTGTTTCAATATTCTTTGTAAGCAGATACACGAATTAGCTTGAGTCGTGCTGGGCACTGTCCTAAGAAACTATTTCAACAGTGTGAAATGTTGCTTCAGGATTAAACAAGCTTACCTATATTTTATTTAGAGGATACAGGAATCAGCAAAATTAAATATCACAAACCCAGCTAGCAAGTAGGAAAAGTAAATAAGAAAGGAAACAACTAATGTTTTATATTGGACAACAAAAGAAGAAGGGAGGTGTGAAAGGAAAGGAGAGGAATGATGTTTTTGTTGATGGTCATTTTCTTGTCAAGTGAGAGCCTATTTATAGTTATAGTTGCATGAAACTTGGCTTTTGCATGGCAAAAACATGGCTGAACATTTGCCACTTTTTAGACTTCTTTTGCCACTAATTATAACCTTCTAGGAGGGCTAAAACACTTGTCCAAATGGCATTAAAATATTGTCACAGTCCCCCACTATTTTAAAGACCTTTTGAAATAAACTTGCTGGATTTGTATGGTCTAAATGTAATAAGTTTGGTGTCTTCTGGACTATGAACCAAACTTAGATCAATAAAAATTTAACTCACAGAATTACTGGTGAAACATAATATTTCTATGAACCAATAACTCTCATTGTAAATCAGAGATTTTATCAATCACATTTCGCCCCCGGTAATTTTGCTATTCAACGCGATTTTGCGCCCAATAGGTCATGCGCGTGCTTGGTTATTCATGAGAGCTCTAGAGACTAGGCCAAAATCTCATAGGAGCGGCCTGCTCCACTCTCATATAGGTGAATTTATCAAGTGTATACTGCTTTTAAATACACCATCCATAAGGACTATGAAATCCATTAAGAGTTATAACTCAGCCTCTCAATTAGTAGCAGTCAAGCACTCTCTTTTAGTGCTTCAGTGCAAATATCGACTTGTTATTACCCATATGAACCTACTTCATGGGATCTCCAATCACATAGGTTGGTTACCATCTCTATTGACAACATGTCGGCCTTAACTCCATCTCTTTTGAGGTTTGAAGAATTAATTTTCTTTTCACGGGTTTAGTTAGAGGGTCGGCCAAATTTATCTCTGACTTCACATAGTCAATGAAAATTATTCCATCTCTCAACAGTTGTTTTATGACATCATGTCTCAATTTCATGCGTCTACTTTTACAATTATAAGATTTATTCTTTGCAATAGCTATTGCCGCTTGACAATCACAATGCATAGTCACAAGAGGCAATACGTCATTTATTAAAGGGATATTAGCTAAGAAGTTTCTTAGCTACTCGGCCTCAGAACCAGCTAACTTCAGAGCTACAAACTCTTATTCCATAGTCGATCTAGCAATAATCATTTGTTTAGCTGATTTCCACAATATTGCACCACCACCAAGGGTGAATACATAACCACTAGTGGATTTTGTCTCATCTGAATCAGAGATCTAGTTTGCATCACTATACCCTTCTAAAGTAGAAGGAAATCCACTATATAGGATACCATAATTCATGGTTCCTTCAAACATTTCATTAGTCTAGCTAATGCAAACTAATGATCTTTGTTGGCATTATGAGTATATCTACTCAGTCTACACACTGCATAGGCTATATCAACCCTTGTAAAATTCATTAAATGCATCAGACTCTCAATAATCTGAGCATATTTAAACTGAGCAACTGGGTCACTATTATTCTTTTTCAACTTAGAGTTAGCATCAAAAGGGGTGCTCACAGATGTGACATTAAAATATTCAAACTTCTTAAGAAGTCTCTCGATATAATGTTCTTGTGACAATATTATTCCATCTTCATTCCTTATAACTTTAACTACCAATATTGTATTTACTTCATCCATATCTTTCATATCAAAATTAGCAGACAGAAATAATTTTGTACTTTTCACAATATTTAAATTTGTACCAAATACAAGCATGTCATCAACATACATACATATTATTACATAATCATTGTCTACCACTTTAGTATAAACACATTTATCTACCTTAACTGAAGAAAAATCGTCTCTAAGTAAGACTTGTTCAAATTTCTCATACCACTACTTAGGAGCTTGTTTAAGGCCATAAAGAGATTTAATTAATTTACAAACTTTATTTTCTTGTCCAGGAATGACACAGCCTTCAGGTTGAACCATATAAATATCTTCTTCTAAATCACCATTTGGAAAAGCAATTTTCACATCCATTTGGCGGATAAAAAGCTTACGGATTGTAGCTAAGGCAATTAAAATTCGAATAGAAGAAATTCTAGTCACTGGTGCAAATGTATCAAAATAATCTATATTTTATTTTTGAGAAAAACCTTTTGCTACTAACCGAGCTTTATATTTATCTAAAGATCCATCAGTATTAAATTTCTTTTTGAAAATGCATTTACAACCAATGGGCTTTGTACCAGGAGGTAAATCAGTTAAAATCTATATATTATTTTTATTAATAGAATCAATTTCAACTTTTATTGCCTTTTTCCAATATTTAGCATCTGAAGAAGATATAGCTTCAAAATAATTTGATGGTTCATTATCGACAAGAAAAGTTTGAAAATCATTTCCATATGAAAAATATTTTTTGCTGGGCCTTTTACTCCTTCTTAATTCCTCATTAGAGGTAATTTCACTATTTGTTTCAACAAGTGTATGAGAATTTTTATTAGATAGTGGAAAAATATGTTCAAAGATTTTTGCATTCTTTGTCTCAATTATAGTATTGCAATCAAGCACATCACTTTTTAAAATAAGAAATCTATATGCAACACTATGTTTAGCATATCCAATAAGCATGCAATCGGCAGTTTTAGAACCTATTTTTCTCTTTTTAGGTTCAGGCAAAAGAACTTTAGCAAGGCACCCCCACACTTTTAAATATTTCAAGTTAGGTTTCCCTCCACAATTCATACGGAGTTTTGCCAGTTCTTCTATGTGGTATTCTATTTTGTAAGTGACATGCAGATAAAATAGCTTCACCCCATAAGTTATCATGAGCATTAGAACTAACTGGCATATAGTTCATAATCTCTTTCAATGTTCTATTTTTCCTTTCAGCTACTCCAGCAGCAAACTTCTCTGGT
Source organism: Nicotiana sylvestris (assembly GCF_000393655.2). Taxonomy (NCBI): domain Eukaryota; kingdom Viridiplantae; phylum Streptophyta; class Magnoliopsida; order Solanales; family Solanaceae; genus Nicotiana; species Nicotiana sylvestris. The sequence continues at coordinate 148,312,157 of NC_091066.1, read as the reverse complement.
AAAGACATCCCCTCGGCCTTCAAGTCTTCTAACAATTTTTGAAATTCGTTGATTTATACGTTCATCTCTTTATCATCTCTCATCTGTCACTGATAAAATTTTCCTGCTACAAATTTTTGTTTTGTAGCATCTTCAGTAGTGAATTTTTTAATTAAAGCTTCCCAGATAGCTTTTGCTTCTTTATAACTGCAATACACGTCAAACAGTTCATTAGAAATAGTTTGCAATATTGTATGACGGCATACCTTGTTGGCATATTGCCATGATTTCATTATTTTATTATCAGCGTCTGCACTATGTTGTGGATGTAGTAGTGCATGTGCAACACCATGGACATCAAGCAGTGAGAAAATACGTTCTTGCCAACGTTTGGAATTTTATTGGCAAAAATTTCAATATTTGACACATCTGGAAATGGCCTGGCATATGGCAGTGCAACTGGGGCTGGAGCAGCGGACGTAACGCCAATATTGGCGATATCAGGAGTATTTTCAGCATCGGTGTTATTTGCCATAGTTTCTTAGATTGTAGTAATTGAGAGCAAAAATTTCAATAACATTGTTTCAATATTCTTTGTAAGCAGATACACGAATTAGCTTGAGTCGTGCTGGGCACTGTCCTAAGAAACTATTTCAGCAGTGTGAAATATTTTTCCAGGATTAAACAAGCTTACCTCTATTTTATTTAGAGGATACAGGTGTTACGACCCTAAACCCGAACCCGGTCGTGATGACGCCTCTCGTGAAGACAAGGTCAGTCGACACTTCCCATTTCAGTTTAAGCATTCGAACAATACAAATTTAAGTCTAAAATATGATAAATAATCCGACATTTAAGTAGTCAACAGTATGAATATGCGGAAGAACAACCCAACACAGCCGATACCGGGGTGTCACTAGTCATGAGCATCTAAAAATCCGGAATACTCAGAAAAAATCTACAGAGTTTAATACAAAACTAAAACAAGGAGAAATAAGATAGGGAAAAAGCTCTGGGACGTTGCGAATGCCGGCAACTACCTAGAGAATCTTCGGATCCGCCTGAGCTGGAAAGATCAACACTCGGGAGCGGGACCAGATATGCCTGAATCTGCACACAGGGTGCAAGGAGTAAAGTGAGTACTCCAACTCAGTGATTAATAATTATAAATAAATACTGAAAGCATGAAATCACGTAAGGCACATTATAGGCTATAATGAAGCAGTAAAACAGGTAAGAACAGTGGTCCAGTAAAAATATGTAAAATCGTATAAGTTCAGTTTAAACTTCAAGAAATGCCTATTCAATAATTAAACATGTAAATGACAGACAAATAAGACAGATAAGCACATAAAGGATTGCCCCTCGGACACAATGTCAACAATACTAGCCTCTTGGGCTATATCTCACATCACAATGGGTACCCGCGCTCATTAGGGGTGTGCAGACTCCTGGAGGGGCCCCTTTCGGTCCGAGCACAATATCAAGCCATCTCGTGGCATCATCACTAGGCCCTCGGTCTCATATCAACAAGCCACCTCGTGGCATACATATCTCAGGCCCTCGGCCTCATAATTATAATCAGTGTTTCCTTACAACTAGGCCCTCAACCTTACTCAGTCAGAATCTCACATCCACTCAGGCAACAGTAAAATATAGTGCTCAGCCCAAAATATCATTTAAAATGTCATTTAAGTGTTAAAGCAGAGTAAACATGGTTGAGTTATGAAAAACATTAGGATATAACATGACTGAGTTCAAGTATAAAGTCAAAACAGTGAGGAAATATCAATAAAAATTTCATAAGGGTTCAAATAGTTGGCATTCAGCCCAAAACAAGATGATAGCAAATAAATTTCAGTCAAATACGCGGTAAAATAGTCATTCGGGATGGACTAAGTCACAATCCCCAACAGTGCACAACCCCACACTCGTCATCTAGCGTGTGTGTCACCTCAATATAGCACAGTGATGTGCAATCTGGGATTTTATTCCCTCAGAACATCATTTACAATTATTACTCACCTCAAACCGGTCAAATATCTAGCCCGCGATGCATTTGCCCCTCGAATCAGCTCCACTCGCGTCGAATCTATCCAAAATCAGAATTACAGTGTCAAAATATGCTAAGGGAATGAAACCCAAGCGAAAATAATCAATTTACAACATAAATCCCGAAATTACCAAATCCCGACCCCCGGGCCCACATCTCGGAATTCGATAATTTTTACATTAATAGATTCCTTATCTCCCCACGAGTTCATACATATTAAAAGTACCAAAATCCGACCACAAATGGTCCTTCAAATCCTCAATCAAAGGTCTAAGATTCCAAGCCCTAGTTTTCCCCAAACTTTGATCCTTAAATTTCATTAGTTACAAGCCTAATCCGTGAAATAATACAATAGAACCGAGTTTTAGGTCCAAAATCCTTACCCCAGTGAAGTTCCCTTGAAATCCTTTTTCAAAATCGTCCAAAAAGCTCCAAAGCCGACTTAGAAGTGGTGAAATAGCTCAAGAATCGCGAAGGACACATTTTATACCTTCTGGCCCAAGCATTTTCGCATCTGAGGCCATATGCCCGCTTCTGTGGTACCGCATTTGTGGCCAAATAACCGCTTCTGTGGTTTTCACTTATTCTACCCCGTTCCGCATCTGCGATGCACCAGCCGCACCTGCGCCATCGCAGGTGCGGTCCACTAACAGCTTCTGCGGTTTCCTGCCTCCCTAGCTCTATTCCGCTTCTGCGGCTCTCTTCCACGCATCTGCGAGAACGCATCTGCGGTCCCCAATCCGCAGGTGCGAAAATTTCAGAAGTAGCAAAAATTTGCAGCTCACCAAATTTCAAACTTCTCTATCAACCATCCGAAATCACCCCGAGGCCCTCGGGACCTCAACCAAAAGCACCAACATATTCCAAAACCTTATTCAAACTTGTAACAATATTCAAAACTCCTCAAACAACATCGAATCAACCAAAACACATCGGATTCAAGCCTAAGTTTCCAAAATCTTCTGAATTACGCTTTTGATCAAAAACCCAACCAAACTACGTCCGAATGACCAAAAATTTTGCACACATATCTCAAATGACACAACGAACTACTGCAACTCTTGGAATTCTATTCCGACCCTTATATCAAAGTCTCACATATCAACCGGAATATGCCAAAAGTCCAATTTCGCCAATTCAAGCCTAAATCTACTCTGGACCTCCAAAACACCTTCCGATCACGCTCCTAAGTCCCAAATCACCTCACGAAGCTATCCGAACCATCGGAACTCACATCCGAGCTCTCTAACACATAAGTTAACATCCGGTTGACTTTTCCAACTTAAGCCTCCTCAAAAGAGACTAAGTGTCTCAAACCTTCTCAAACCTTTCCAAACCCGAGCCAACCAACCCGATCACCCATAGAACCGATAGACAAAGCAATAAGAAGCAGAAATGGGGGAAACGGAGTGATAACTCATGAGACGACTGGTCGGGTCGTCACAACAGGAATCGGCAAAATTAAATATTACAAACCCAACTAGCAAGTAGGAAAAGTAAATAAGAAAGAAAACAACTAATGTTTAATATTGGACAATAAAAGAAGGGAGGTGTGAAAGGAAAGGAGAGGAATGATGTTTTTGTTGATGGTCATTTCCTTGTCAAGTGAGAGCCTATTTATAGTTATAATTGCATGAAACTTGGCAAAAACGTGACTGAACATTTGCCACTTTTTAGATTTCTTTTGCCACTAATCATAACCTTCTAGAAGGACTAAAACACTTGTCCAAAGGGCATTAAAATATTGCCACATACCCATGGGACCAAATAAGCCCTTTATATGAGGTCATGTAAAATAAGAATATACTTAGAGCAAGTATTGGACAACATAGGCATGCTTGTCGCAAAGTAATAACAACGGACAAATCTACTCAATTTTGCATAGTTCAAAGGTATATTTAGACCTTTTTTGTTGTTTTTAGTTTTTGGAATACACATAAATTGTCCCATAAACTTATTTGAAAAGGTTAATTACAAACGTTAATTTTGCAGGTGACCTCTTACCCTTCTTGTCCCTCACCGCAATCATTTTGCCAATCTCATAACCACCAAATCACACCTTCTCGGCTTCTCCTTTATCCACCATATTCAGACACGCACGGAATTACTAGATTCTCCTGAATTTAGAATAATAGTAGCTAAGTTAAGAATCTAGAAGTTTTTTGTTCAAAGAAATGGTCTATCACGTTAGAGGTTTCACCATCGAGATTGATTTGGTGTATAAAGTATATTATATGCAGTGGACATGTTATTGTCCGACTAGAGATGAACTTAAACTCCTAGTTTTCGCTGAATCTAATAACTAAAGTTATGAAAATTTAGAGACCAAAAGTTGTGATAACTTTTGACAAACTTAAAAGGATTAAACTGGTCAAGGTTATATTAAAAGGACTATTTTAAACCTACCATAACATAAGGGATCATTTTTGTCATATCCTCATCAAATTATCATTTTATGTCTATTGCAAAGTTTGACAATCAAATTGTTCATTCTTTACTCTTTCGCAAAGAGCTCAATTCGAAGTTACAACAGTTTGAAGTTGGGACCAGCTTTGGGATGAAGCTGGCCCAAATAATAAGCAGTCACATGGACCCAACAAGCCCGAGGCACCATGTAGGGCCAACATAGTCCACCAGACGGGCAAACACGAATTGACTAAAAGGATCGTTACATAAATAGTCGGTTAGATTTATTATAATTTTCTTTATCGGTATCTATGTGATTATATACATAGAATATATAAATTATATATACATTATATATTCGCATATTATTTTTAATTTAAACAATTCAATAAATAGCTATTTAGATTAATCATTCTTAAATTTAAATGGGTGACATCATGAGAATTGTGTGTAAAAATAGCACGGTATAGCCAGTTTTCGAACTGGTCATTCAAAAATAGCCAGCGTTTACCAAGTCAATGAAAAATAACCATTATTTTGTTGCAACAGAGACCGGTCCAGCATAATATACTGGAGTTCGATATACCTGTGTATGAACTCCAGCATATTATGTTGGACCGGTATACTTTACTTGCTCCAGTATAATATACTGGAGACTGGAGCACCGATGCTCCAAACTCCAGTATATTATGTTGGACCGGTATACTTGCTGGAACTCCAGTATATTATGCTAGAGTTCTAGTGTATTTATGCTGGAACTCCATCATATTATGCTGGAGTTCCAGCATACTTATCCTAGAACTCCAGTATAATATGTTGGATTTCAAGTATACTTATGCTGGAACTCCAACATAATATACTGGCGTATTTTTCGAGTTTTAAACAGTGTTTTCGATCAGATTTATCTTTACATGAAAAGCTGGTAAATTTCAATTACTTTTGAAACTGGACTATTTTTGAACGACCAGTTGTAAATTTAGCTATTTTTTAATTTCTTCCGAATTGTGTATATTGCATTTAGCCCATGGATTACCTCTTATGGGCTTCAGTAGTCCAGAAGGCTAGTCCTTATCCGGCCGGAGAAGAAGAGGGGTAGTGCACAGTTAGTCAGTAATAAGATATGTATTTAATTTTAAACTACTATTTAAAATGTCTTTAATCTTTAGCCACTGCTTTAATAAACTTTTACCCGTCCGGACAAGAATACCCTTCTACTCATAAAGTTCAGGACCAAGCGTCCTTAACTTATGAGCTTGTTACTGTAAGTTCAGGACTAGCTGTCCTTAATTTATGAGTTTGTAAGTCTAAGTTTAGGACTACATATCCTTAACTTTTGAACTTGTAACTTTAAGTTCAGGACTACATATCCTTAATTTCGATGCTTGTAACTATAATTTAAAGACTACCTGTCCTTAATTTTATAAGTGCTTGTAGTATCCTTTTTTATCATTTCTTAATTAGAGATGGGTTCTGGTTCGACAAGTAATAAAAAGTATTATTGCTTGTTGACTACAAACTCGCTAGACCCTTTCTTGTCCAATCGTAACAATCCATCTCTACCGAATTCAGAACGTAACTGTAAATGCCTAATTTTTGCCTTGTATATATATATATATATATATATATATATATATGTGTGTGTGTGTGTGTGTGTGTGTGTGTGTGTTTGTGTATTTGTTCTTATTTGTGTATGTATAGGTTTTAAGAGTTGAGTAATTGTTTGGTAAATGGGGTAGGGATTGGGCTAGTGTATTTAATTAAAATTGTGCCAAAATTGGCCCAAAATTTGAGCCCAAAGAGCCCAAATCCGGTCCAAAATGGGGCTGCCAAGAAGAGCTTAAAACGACGTAGTTTGGTCTTGAAACTACGTCGTTTTGGTTAAGTAACAAGATTCAATCTCATCCACCCATCTTGATTTAATCCAACGGTCCTAGTTCGATCTTCATCTTAGGTATTTAAAGCCCAAAATCCCCAAAAATTTGTCTCATTTCCCCCTTATTTCCTCTCTCTTCTTTCCCTCTCCTTCTTCTCTCTTCTCTCTCTCTTCACTCTCTCTACGCCGCCCCATCTCCGCCCACCGCCGCCAGCCGGAAATCGCCGCCGCCGGCGGACCACCTCCAAATTCACACCATGTAATCTCCACAACTTCCTCTTTCCATATCTCCAAACCAAATCCTTCAAAAATCCCTGAAACTCCTTGAATCTTAGATCTTGGAAACTTTCCCGTCACTTTTTTGCCCAAATCCTTGAAGCTCCAACCACTACCACCCTACAATCTTACATCAATGGATATAGCTCCTCAAGACCTAGCTATTGATGCCAATTTCACCCTGAAAATCCGGCGACCAAAATCCTGCCAAATTCCGGCGACCTCCCCGAACATCCTCTTTTGGCATACCACCATTTTTTCGGCCACTTGAATTGTAAAATGGTAAAAATCCTATTCTTTTTCATGGCTGATTTTTTATTTTTATTTTTAATTTTCAGATTTTATTTTGGTCTATTATTAATTATTTTAGCATTAGTTTTTGAAGTTTGAAATGTTCAATTTTCTGTTTTTGCACTTGTTGAAGTAGTAAAATAGTTTTGTATTAATAAAAGTGAGGTAGTGCAGAATACTTAAGAGTATATGGTACTTGTTTGGTTGTTTATTTACTACTTCAAGACTCTTTGAGTATAATACTCAAAAGCCAAATTGTTTGGTAAGAAAATATAGACTTTTGGACAGTGTTTGAATAAAAGTCTGTCTTTGAATAGTGGAGAACAGATTTTGTTTGAAATATTTGACAAGATTTGAACCAGAAAGTCTGGCCTTTTGAATTTAAGAGCAGATTTTGTAGAAAATCTGTCAAAAAGATTGATTTTTTATTTTTTGAAATAGCTGGTTGTTTTGATATATAAGGGGGACTCAATCACACTTCCAGGGGGAGAGAATAATTGCTTTGAACACACAAAAACATAAAAAAAAATAAAAAAAAATCAGCAGTTGAACACATGAAAAGTGAGCTGAAATGGTGAGCTTTGGGAGTGAATCTTAGAGTGCAAACTTTTAGAAAAGTATAAGTCCTCTTTAGAGTTCGTTTCTGGGTTTCCTCTCTAAGTTTTCGGGTTATTTTAACACGGATTTGCTGCTGGTTTTGCTGCTGTTTTGCTGCTGTTTTTATGCTGCTTTAGTTGCTGAACTACTGTTTATTCTTTTGTTATCCAGGTAATCCTTTAAGACTCGTAACTTACGTATTTTCAGCAATGGGAACAACTTGAACATACTGCACTATTTAAATGTGTTTGATATGATGAATAATTTGACAACAAAAGAGCTTATATGTTATTGTTATGTATCAAGCATGTGATAATGTGAATATAGTCCTTCGTAATACTTGAATATTGAGTTGTAAGTTTTTTGAATGTGATATCTAAGTATGCCATGATGACTTTAGATGTATAACACATAACATGAGTTCGTTTTAGTTGCTAAAATTTCACTGCCAATATATGCTTCTAGGAATGTTATGATAATTTTTTTTAATCTGGCCATTTTTCCAGATTTGCAAAAGTGGCTATTTTTGTAAAGTATGCGTTTATACAATTGTGACTATGTAGTTAATGATCATAAATGCAAACTAAGTAAAGAACCAAGATTGTATCAACTTTGGGCTTTTTTTGAACCAAAAAATAAAAACTGGTTCATTTACCTTTAAACAACAAAATTACCCCTTTTTCTTCTATATAACATTGGACCAATTAAAATCCATTTCTTGGCCCATTTTAATAATAAATTCCAGCAACCCAAGAGCTCTTTACAAGCTGGCCCATTTTTTTTTAACAAGAAGTTGGCTCATTTCTTTTAAAATAGATTAAGTTGGTCCAACTTTTATTTGCTTAATTTTTCCCAACTATAATTCTAGAAAATAGTAATAATATCAGATTTTTCTACTATTTTTAATTAACTCATTTCCTTTTTAAACGCTAGGCAATTAGTAGGTGCGCTTTAACTCACGGAATCACTTGTGTAGCGTGAGGTTTGAATATTCAATAAATTAATTTAATAATCTCATACCATGCCCATTAATTTTAGTTAATTCTTAATTTAGTATATTTTTTTTTGTTAAGATCGCGAATTCGCTTGCGTAGCGCGATAGTTGATTTTTTATTTTATTTTCAAAACATATCTCTTCGAATGTAGTAATTTTTTCAGACGTAAATAACATGCTAACAATCGTTTGTCATGACTGCGGATTCGCTTGCGTAGCGCCGTTATGACTAAATAATAAATTTCGTCGATCATGCACTCGCTTGCGTAGTGTGGTTATGACATCTTCTTATTAAAAAATATTCTTTAATTTTTCTAATAATCAAGAGATAAAAGCGGATAGGTAAAAATATGAAAAATAATATAAATCACAGTTTATCCAAAATTAATTTAAGCCAAATGTAGTCAATAAAGCGACCGTGCTAGAACCACGGGACTCGGAGAATGCCTTACACCTTCTCCTCGGTCAACAGAATTCCTTATCCGGACTTTGTTTTCGCAGGCCAATAATAAAAGAGTCAAACCTTCTTTTGACTAGGGATTCAAATAAAAGGTGACTTGGAACACCAACAAATCAATTCCAAGTGGCGACTCTGAATAACAAAAATAATCCCTATTTCAAAATTGTCACTTTAATTGGAAAAACTCTTTAACCCACAAATTCGTAGCATAACACGTTACATTTTGTACATATCTTTTGGAGGGGTAAAAAAGGGGTGTGACAGTAACGACGGAAGCTCTTCCTATTTTGAGCTGCATGAATATGAACTACTCTTTTGGGAAGGAAAAGAGATAGTAGAAAGGGTAACACCGTCTTTTCATATTAATTTTAATAAATTAGTGTTTACTTTTGCTCAGCACTAAAAAACTGGATAAAAAGTAAATAACACTTTAAAAAGTGGTTACCTCACGCAATTTTTACAGAAGAAGACATAAGACGAGCCCATTCTTACAAATAGTCGGTCAGATTTAATGTTATTTTTTCTAGCCAATATAGATAGATTATACATAGTTATACATATATTATATACGCCGGCTAATTTTAATTTAAAAAACTAGGTAGGCGGCTATTTGGATTAATTCTTCTAAAGTGGTGTTTTTTGGGCCTCTTTTGTGGCTTATGAGTCCGGACATAGGCTTCTTGTTGCAAAAGTTTGGTTCTGCTATGGCACAGCTGATACAAATGCGTCTTACAACTATTAAGTTCAAATTCACTTTATAATAGACTTGAATATAGTATCTCATAAATATTTACACTGGCTTTATACTCCCGTTTCATAAGTTAATGAGTTCATTTAAATACTCATGTTGTCATTATACATGAGACTTGTTTCTTTTACCAATTTTTATACTTGATGACTTGAGACTCTTTGTCTTTTCCTCTTTCTGTTGTCGACAATAGGATTACAATCTCAATATCCTATATATAAGTTTAAGGAATTAAACCTTTCGTTTTTGAAAAAAAGAAAATTTTACCAGATCATTTCTTCTCTCTTTTCACATCACTGCCTTCTAATTCAAAAAAATTGTTTCTTTAAGAAATAAAATAGAAAAAAGAAGAAGAGGAGAAATAGGACAAGTAAGAAGAGCGATAAATGCGGCGAAAAATCACATGTGAAGATGTCCAAAGAATATGACATCAATGAAGATCCCGTATCTCTCTTCTTTTGTCTGCATTTACACCTTAGACTCCCACAAAAATGGAAATCTTTTCTTACTTTATTACTTCTCACGTTCACAATAAGTTATCAATATTGCTTTGGATATCTTCATTAAAGAAATATTAAATTCTATACAAAAATAGTTAGTATGACTAAATTACCCTTAATTAAATATTGCAGCATAGTTAATGTGAGGAGTAAAAGACTTTTTTGGAAGACGTACATGAGGGTAATTTTGGAAAAATAAATTAAATTATTTCTTGGTAATATAAATGGACACTTATTTTGGACCAAAATAAAAAAAATAAAATTGATTACTTATTGTGGACAGGAAGGAGTACCTCTTTCTCTTTGGTAGTTACTATAGTTAGTTTCCCTAGCGTTTAGGGCAGTGCTCTTTATAACCTTGGAAGCAATGGGAAAATTTTATTTTGTGTTTCATACAACTGACAATACTTGTATGAGATATTTTTTTGTCTCACAGTTTTGTGAACTCCGAATTTTATGGACCCAGAGAGTCCACAAATTTGTGAGAGAACAAAGAGCTTCACACGACTAATGTAAATTGTGTGAGGCGCACAATAAAGCTTCTGGAATCAGTGTGTTTGACCCTTTGGGTCATAGACTACTCACACATTTTCATACACAAGTACTTGTTATGTCGAGGAAGAGGCAAACCCGAAAATAAAGAAGATAAAGAACACCAAATTTTAACGTGGAAAACCCTTCAAATCGAAGGTAAAAACCACGGGATCACAAAGATCCAAAAAGCTCCACTATAACAATAAGAGGGTTACAAAAGTTCTCCAAATTGGCTACACAACAAGTGTTAAACACGGAGCAACAAGAGCAACAACTAATCAATTGAAAAAAGAGTATAATCCACAAAAACGAAACTGTTGTTCGAGGCTCGAAATAAGATATTACGAGCCTCCAAATCCGATCTCCACCATTCAAATCCAAGATGTTACGAACACTTAGTCAAAATTTCAGCCCGATCCAACGGTTAACGAATCGGAAAACGTGATTTAAAGTTGGCTGGTCGGAATAAAAATTTGCAGCAAAACAAATATTTTTCTTCTCTCTTCTCTCGTGACGAAAGCTCTCTCAAAAAACCACTCTTATGTGCTTAAGTCTTTCAAAGACTTGTATCAATGAGCATTGAATAATTCTCCAAGGTTGTCCTATTTATAGATCATGAGTGGTGCTTTCTCTTAAAGCCAAAACCCACTCAAAATAGGAATAAACCGAATCCAATTCCAAATAGGAATGGAAACCAAAAGAAAATATGATTAGGTCATTGGGCCTTTGGCTGGACAACATGGGCATGTGCCCAACAAACTCCCCCTCCAGCCAATGGGGATAAATGTGTCTTCAAGTAGAGGAACTATTGACAGGCTTCATGCCTGCCAATTTTCTACAAAATTCATGTTTATTTGCAACCACCACCTTTGTCAGCATATCTAAAGAATTTTCATCAGTGTGTATCTTCTCAACCTCAAATAATTTCTCTTCCACGGCCATTCTTATCCAATGATACTTTCTATTTATATGTTTGGTCTTAGAATGAAAAGTGGAGTGCTTGATGAGACAGATAGCACTCTGATTATCACAAAATAAGATGTACATTGGCTGCTCAAAGCCAAGATCATTAATAAACTCCTTCATCCATAATAGTTCTTTGGCACCTTCTGTGACAACAATATATTCGGCTTCTGTGGTGGATAGAGTTATGCACTTCTGTTGTCTAGATTGCCAAGAAACAGCTCCCCCTGCAAAAGTGAACAAATAACCGGAAGTGGATTTTGAATTATCAAGATTGCCTCCTAAATCATAGTCTGTGTAACAAACAAGTTCAGGCTTGCCATTGCCAAAGCACAACTTTAAATCTGTAGTACCTTTCAAATACCTTAATATCCATTTTACTGCATCCCAATGTTCTTTTCTAGGATTAGAAAGGAATCTACTAACAGTACCAACGGCATGTGCAATATCTGGTCTAGTGCAAACCATAGCATACATCAAGCTACCAACGGCAGAAGAGTAAGGAATACGAGACATCTCCTTTTTCTCTTCATTTGTAGATGGACTCTGACTAATACTCAATTTGAAGTGTTTAGCAAGAGGGGTACTAACCACTTTTGCATTTGTCATATTGAACCTCTTGAGTACCTTCTCAATGTATTGCTTTTGGGACAGAAATAACTCATTTCTATCTCTGTGGATTTGAATGCCCAAGATTTTCTTTGCTGGCCCCAAGTCCTTCATCGCAAACGATTTACTCAACTGCTTCTTAAGGACTGCAATTCTGGATTTATTTTTGCCAACAATAAGCATGTCGTCCACATAAAGTAATAAAATAATAAGATCATCATCAGAGAACTTCCAGAAGAATACACAGTGGTCTGAAGAAGTTTTCTTGTACCCTTGTTCTTCTATGACAGATTCAAACTACAAATACTATTGCGTTGGAGCTTGTTTCAATCCATACAGGCTCTTTTTCAATTTGCAGACATAATTTTCTTTTCCATTAGTTACAAAGCCCTCAGGTTACTCTATATAAATATCCTCATCTAAATCACCATGGAGAAAAGCAGTCTTGTCATCCATCTGCTCAACCTCTAAATCTAGACTTGCAGCTAAGCCTAGAACCACACGAATAGAAGACATCTTTACAACAGGGGAGAAAATTTCATCAAAGTCAACTCCCTTCTTCTGGCCAAAATCTTTAGCAACTAACCTCGCCTTGTATCTAGGCGCAGAGGTATGGTTATCTTGCTTTATTCTGAATATCCATTTGTTAGATAAAGCTCTCTTACCTTTCGGCAATTTCACTAACTCATATGTGCCATTCTCATGGAATGACTTCATCTCATCTTCCTTCGCTTCGATCCACTGATCTTTGTGAGTATCTTGCATGGCTTCATCATAATTCTCAGGTTCTCCCATGTCAGTCAAAAGTACATACTCTTCAGGAGGATAGCGCATGGATTTTTGCTTCTCCCTTGTAGATCTTCTAAGAGAGGTTTCAGGAGCATTCGAATTAGTTACCTGTGCAGGAATTGGTTGCTGATCAACCACAACTTCATCAACTGGAGCATCCATAACATCTATACCATGATGATCATTTTGATCTTGATCACTATCTCCATCATTGTCTTGGGTTCCTTCATGTGCAATAGGTGCCTTAGCAATTGAAACTAGATCAATATCAACTAAGATCTCATTACTCTGAGAATCTATCTTCTTGACTTTGTCAATATCTTCAATAGTTTGGTATTCAAAGAATATTGCATCACAACTTCTAATAATTTTATTGTCAACTGGATCATAAAAATGATACCCAAACTCATCTTGACCATAACCAATAAAGATGCACTGCTTAGTTTTGACATCCAGTTTCGATCTCTCATCTTTAGAAACATGCACACAAGCTTTACACCCAAAAACTCTCAGGTGATTATAAGAAACATCTTTGGCAAATCAAACTCTGTCTGGGACATCACAATCCAAAGCAACTGCAGGAGACAAATTGATAACATAGGCAACAGTGTTAAGTGTTTCCGCCCAAAATGAATTTGGAAGTTTAGCCTCTGAAAGTAAGCATCTAACTCTCTCAACTAGAGTTCTATTCATCCTCTCTGCCAAACCATTCAATTGAGGTGTCTTGGGCGGAGTTTTCTGATGACGAATTCATTTTTCCTTGCAATAGTTGTCAAAGGGACCACTATATTCACCACCATTATCTGTACGAATACATTTTAATTTCTTCCCTGTCTGTCTCTCAGCTAAGGCCTGAAATTCCTTAAACACGCTAAGTGCTTGATCTTTAGATTTCAAAGAATACACCAAGAGCTTACGAGAATGATCATCAATGAAGGTCACAAAGTAAAGTGCACCACCTTTTGACTTTACTTTAAAGGGACCACACAAATCAGAGTGTACTAGCTCCAATAAATCGGGCTTTCTTGAGGAAGGATGGCTATGAAAGGAAACCCTTTTCTGTTTGCCAGCTAAACAATGGATACACCTTTTCAGCTTTGCTTGTTTCACTCCAGAAAGCAAACTTTTCTTAGCCAAACACGTAATCCCCCTCTCGCTCATATGACTCAGTCTTCGGTGCCACAATTCTGATAAAGTATCACCTTCCACCAGATTTATGGAGTCATTAAGAATAGAGCCTTGTGTCACATATAATTGACCATACTTTACTCCTCGAGCTACTACTAACGAGCCCTTGGTGAGCTTCCATTGGCCATTAAAGAGGGCATTATGGTAACCCTCATCGTCTAATCTTCCTGCGGAGATCAAATTGAAAGGGAAGTCTGGAGCATGCTTGACATCTTGAAGAACTAACGTTGAACCATTATTAGTTTTCAAACAAACTGTGCCAACACCAAATACCTTAACTTCACTGGCATTGCCCATCTTTAACACTCCAGAATCAACATGAGTATAAGATGAGAAAAAATCTTTTCTTGGTGTGACATGTGAGGTAGCTCCAGAATCTACTATCTAGCTCGTCTCATGGGATACCAAATTGATGACGTTTTCATCATAAGCAAAAAGAAGGTCATCTCGAACAATAGCATCAACATTGTTCTCGTTATTTTCAACTTTCTTTCCTTCTCTAATGTCTTGCATTAACTTGCGGCAAAACCTTTTGATGTGTCCTTTCTTGCCACAGTGGTTGCGTGTAATATTATAGTATTTGGACCTTGACTTCCTTCTACTTTTACCTCTATTCCTTGAGCCTCTTGTTCTATCTCTCCCCCGGTCTTCTGTAACCAAGTTATCTGCTTGTGAGGACGAACCCTGAGATTTTCTCCTTACTTCCTCGTTCAACACACCACTCTTGGCATATTCCATGGTCACCTTACCTCCAGGAGCTGAATTTGACAATGAAACACGAAGAGTTTCCCAAGAGTCTGACAGAGTATTAAGAAGCCAAAGTCCTTGTATCTCATCATCAAAATTAACTCTCATTCCAGATAGCTGATCAAGGACGCCCTGAAAATCATTTATGTGATCAAGGATAGAGTTGTCTTCCTTGTATTTAAAGGTCATCAATTGCTTTAGCAGAAATAATTTGTTGTTCCCGATTTTTGAAGCATAAAGAATTTCTAGCTTTTCCCACAATGATCTCGCATGTATCTCGTTCACAATATGGTTGCGAACATTATCTTCAACCCATTGTCGTATATATCTACATAATTGTTGGTGCTCGAAATTCCAATCTTCATCGGATATACTCACGGGCATGTGCCCAACAGTACTCCTATATTAATTAGTAGTATTTTTTTTCTTTTTCACCCAGTGATTAGTCTTGGACTCTTGGCATTCCGATTTATGACGACACACTTTCTTTCAGAATATTTCTTTTTCAAAATTCGAACTCAGGATATTGATTCATTTTAGTATTATGGATAGTATCCTAAATAACTTAGTTGTTACTTATAAAACGACACTATGTTATACTCCTCTAATTTAAAATCAAATCATTAAAAGAATTCTGATGCTACAGAATTGACAATTCAAAGTATAAAACATGTTGGAACGTGTGAGATGGACATTACAAGACATAAAGCTTAAGCCTCTCGTACTTTATCCTCCGATAATCGGTGTGAAGCTTAGGACCCGTTTGGACATAAACTCTGACAATTTTTTTCCGTAAAAAAAAGTTAAAAATATTATTTATTTATCAAATATGATCAGTTTTTGAAAATATTTTGAAAAAACAAATTCACGTTCCTAAAACCAGTTTATGATAGTTTTTTGGTGAAAATTTTTCTTCCACTCACAAAATTTTAATTTTTTTCAAATAAAATGCATAGCTAAACACAATTTCAGCTTGTAAAAACTTTTTTTCACCACAATTTTAAAAACTTAATTTTGAAGTTTGGACCACATCTATGTCAAAATATACCTTAAAGGATTCTATGTTGTTTCTAGACGAGTCACAATTTTTATCTTTTTAAAAATGTTTAACATTTGAATTTAGTCCTTAAGAAGGAAAGAAAAGGCTAAACTTGCCTTTAAAAGAGAAAAAGAAAAGAAAAAGTGACAAATGAAGGAAGAGCGCATTAATGTGGTGTTGAGTCACGAGGCGCAAAGCACGAGAAGAGAAAAGAAGAAGAATAAGGCCCAAGGGGCGGGAAGCAAGGGGTTTGACTAGTCGCTGTCAGGCTTTTCAGGGCTTCAGGCATGGGCTCTCCCGCCCTGGTCTCTTTGAATACACAAATTCCTCTGATTTTCTACTTTCAATTTTTACTGCAATGAATTTTCTACTGAAAAAACTTATCCCAACAATCCTAGGGTGAACAACTCTCACCTTAAAAGGTGCAGCGTATTCAAGCAAAATATGAGGAAGAGTCGTACTTTAAGGATGTGATACATGCGGATAGTTTACCCTAATACAAGTATTAGTGAATGCTTGGATCCGTAAACTATAGGTTACACATAGTAACTCTAATTTGATTACTCCCCTGCTTTTGAGCTGCTGGGAAGTCGTATGTTGCCGGAAGAATAAGGACCTTATGTCTCGATTCAGTTAAGAATGTTAAATGTGTAACCTTAAGAAAGCAAAATATGGACCTTATGTTTAGATTGATAAACAAGAAGAGCTATGGAATTTCCCTTTATTGTTTCCTTGTGTGATTAATACAGCAGCAATTCTTTCAGCATTCTCTCATCAGAATAGGAAGAATTCACAGGAGTGAAATTTCCTGGAAAGTACCAACAATCCAGAAACTTTTAAGGCCCGTTTGGCCATGGGTATTTCAAATTTTACTTGAAGTTGAATTTCAAAAAACTCTAAAAAGTTACATACTAACTTTAATTTTCAAATGTCATTTTCAACTTCAAAATGAAGATTCACTTTTTCCGAAATTTCACAGTTTTTATGTCCAAACACCCACTAATTTCCATGTCCTCTACTTAAGAGTTATGGTACTAGGTGAGACTTTATATAAAACTCAATACTTGACCCCAAAATGAAAAATCTGTTAAAAAATAAGAGAGGCTATAAACAGTACTCTAAATCAGGTAAATAACGCTCAACTGATCTTTTTATTTGTGGAAGGATAATGTCCTCCAGAAGCATAGAATCTTCATTACAAAACCATTGACTCAGACAAGAATCTCATCCACAAAAGTTGAAACATTTTGAGCAAAAGTATCCACCTTTTCTTTGTGTAATTTTCAGTGCTTTGTTTCCCCTTTTTCTTTTGCAAAACAGATCAATTGGGTTAGATTCAAAGATGTCATTAGTGGGATTGATCATTTAAGTGCAAGGCGAAAAAATTTAGGGGTCGTTTGGTAGGGTGTACAAGAATAGTGCGGAATAAGGTGTATTAGTAATGTAAGTATTAGTTATGCAGATATTATTTCTTATCTATTATTTGGTGTGGTGTATTAAAATTATTATGCATTGCATAATTTTTAAGAAAAATAGTTGTTTACAAAAATGCCCTCCATATTCTCTAGTTTTAAGGGACTTGGACAATTGTGTCTTTAACCATACTAATGCATGCATTAATAGCCTTAGTATTACAAATGTCATGGTTTTCTATGCATTACTTATACATAGGATAATACCAAGTATGATGTATAACTAGTACAAGTATTAATTATACACAAGTTAAAAAAATATACCAAACAAAATATTAGTAACGCATAGAGCTAATGCTTGCATTATGTTTTCAAATACTTCCTACCAAACGACCCCTTAAACTACTTGGGAAAAAAGCACACTTAGCTCCCGTTTGGTAAAAAAATTTAGAAACTATTTCAAATATCTGTTTATTTATAAATTTTTGGTCATTTCTAAAGTAGTTTTTAAAGTTTTTCACCCACAAAATTTTAAATTTTTTTCAAATGATGCATGTCCAAATACGATTTCAACATTAAAAAATTATTTTTATCTTATCATTAAAAACTCTTCTTTTTTTTTTTTTTTTAAGTTTGAACCAATTTTATATTCAAACGCAAACTTAAACAGTTAGGCTGACGGCAGTTAAAAATATCACAAAAGATAGTTTATCATAATCATTCAGAAAGTTAGGCTGATGGCAGTTGCTTTTAGTTTGGCTGCTACTTCAGTATATATACTTTATTAGCCTATGTAGTTTGTGGCCTATATCAAATAAACATCAACATCTTAAAAGAATATAGCACAAAAGTTAAGGAAAATAAAAGGATAAAATACACAAAGAAAAGAGACAAAGGAATAAAAGTTCAATACATAAGCATCATCTTCTTGAATCATTACTAGTAGTTAAATGTGTTTTTACACTTTAGTCTCACACAAACCATTTCAATCTCCAGCTATAGGCTGAAGCAAGAACAAAAAAAGTTGCCAAACTTGTCCAACTTTACTAAAAAGATAACCCTAAACCAACTGCGGGTGATAAAATTCCACCACTGCTTTCCTCTTCTGCCCTCCACAGAAGGAAAAATTACAAAATAAACCCCAAAACAAAAGAACCCCTGAAAAGAGTGGCCTCAAGAATTAGGGTCCCAAAAGTAGGGGTTAAAAATGAAAAAAAGGACAATTTTAAAATATGCCCTTTTCATTTTTTACCCTAGAGGCCACACTAAAACCTCCCAAATAGACAGTCCTCCTATATACTCTATTTGAGTACACCCATTCTATACTAAAACAGTCACAATACTAATACTAGTGACCAAATTAGTATATTACTAATATACTTCAAACTTAAAACCCCATTTAGCTAAAATATTAAATTCTTGAGCAGCCAAATTTTTTTCAGTGGAATTGAGCTCCAGTATAAGTCTGTCCAAAAGACCAATGAGCAGGTGCAACATTGTAGGAAATCAAACTGCGGCCATCACCTGTAGTAACCTTAAATGAGAGCGTTTGGCCATTAAGATAATTGTTGTTTTGCCAGTTTTGTCCCCAGTTTCTTGACATTGGTTGCCAACCAGTTCTTGATCCTTTTACAGCTACAGCATGAACATCACCACCACCACCAACATTTGTTACAAGTACAAGGTTGAAGTATGAGTGTCCATTGATTGTGAACCTTATACCTCCCCTTCTTCTGCAGGGTACCCTGTATTTTTAGAGAAAAAATGTGTCATATTGTGAGTCCATGTGATAAAAAAGCCACAGCTTCAAGCCGTGGAAATAGTCTCTTACAAAAATGTAGTGTAAGACTATGTAAGATAGACTATTGTGATCCGACCCTTACCCGAACCCCGCGCATAACTGGAGCTTAGTACACTAGACTGACCTTAATGTGGGTCTATATGGTGAAGCTTTAATAGTAAGCAAGTTGGAATAGGCTATATAAATACTACTCCCTCCGTTTCAATTTATGTGAATTCATTTGACTGCGCACGGAGTTTAATGAAAGAGAGAAGACTTTTAATCTTGTGATCTAAAATGAAGCACATATATTATGTGTGGCTATAAATCTTGTGTAAAGGTAAATTGTTTCCAAATAAGGAAAGGGATCGTTCCTTTTGGAACGGACTAAAAAGGAAATAAATTCACATAAATTAAAACGGAGGGAGTAATTGTCCAGTGGTGACAATATTTGTATATTCTACTATTACAAGTTTACCAAACACAAGCAAGAAGTAAAGGCTAAAGTATACAATTGAAAAGAGCCAAATGGGAAACTTCCAAGTTACAATAGTAAAATTAAAACTATTGTTAAAGGGGACCACACATGTGGTTTCACCTTTTTTGCATGTAAAGTAAATTCATGTCATTTTCAAAGCACCAATGAGAAATTTTACACCTTAAGGCTAAGCAATTTAGACATGTATAAGGTTATAGAAAACAAAAAATAAACTCTTGCCTTAGCATTTTTTTTTCCTTTATTCACATTCCCTAAAGGGTAAATTGACTCATATTGTGAAAAGACAAAATTCTCCTTGACCCTCTTTAAGGAATTAAGTAACCAACCATACATTAACAAACATATAGCAAATACCATAGTATGTAATAAAGTGGGGTTCCAAGAAGACTTTAATAAAACAATAAACATACCTTCTGTAAGCAACAGGGACAATTCCAGCTTTGTATTGAGCAATGTGTTGGAAAATAGGCTGAGAGAGATCAAAATGGTGAAGGGGAGGATTACACCAACCCCCTGCATTGTTAGGCAATGCATTATTTGGTGGGCAAAAATTGGTAGCTGTGACCACAATTGAACCAGGCAAACACCCTTTCCTATCATTCACACACCTTATCTCAAAACAAGAACCACAGCTCAACCCATTGTTGAACATAGCTGTACTTAATGCTGCAGTATTTGTACCATACCCTTGGCTATACAAATTTCCATATCCACATGCCCCACCTATTTTAAAAACACATGCAACAAAAAGACAAGAATCAGCACAAATAATTAACCTCAAATTACACACAAAAAAAAAATTGAATTTTGGAATATTTAAAGAAAATGAGGCATACCCATTGTGCCAGAGGCATCACCACCACCATAAAAGGTAGCATGAGCATTAATCCAACCTCCACCACCATAACCGTAAACAGATGACACCATTGCAAGAAAACCAACAAAGCAAATCCCAAAATAAGCCATGTTCCTGCATAAAGATTACAACTTTTTTAGCATAAATTCAAGAAATGTTAACAATCTTGAAAATAGTGCTAGCATTTGGTCAAGAAAAGAGGAAAAGAAGAAAGACTATTACTTTGGAGAGTGAACCTTGACTTGAGAAACAGAGAGCTAGAGAGAATGTGAATAAAAGGTAGTTGAGTTGGGTGTAGAAAAATGGGAGAGATTTGGAGTGATATAAATAGGGGATTTTAAGAGTTGAGGGGCTTGGCCTTTAAGTTGTGCTACAGTTACACAACTGACTGACACTTTTTTAAGGCTGCTGAGGGGACCAAAAACTGCCCTAGTTAGGAACCATTAATTAATTATTTTATATTTTGAGATTTTGATGGTGGGAATTTGAAGGTAAATTTTTATGTTGGGCCTGTACAAAGTAGGTTTTAATGTTTTATGGGCTCAAACCGCGTAAGGTTTTGTAGGCTTGTGCTATTTGGTAATAAGACCAAAATTCACAAAATCCAAGTGGGGTCTTCTGGTTTTTCCTCTGTTGGTTAAAACTTATGCGAGAAATATTTAATTTTAGCCGATCCAAAAAAGTAGCCAATAAAATATATAATTTTCTAGATATATATATATATGGTACATTTTTAGCTAGCGCATGCAATTAGTTTTGATCGACCGGTCAACTTCGTATTTTGTCCTATCTTTACTAGTTGCTACTTGTCTACTTAGCTCACCCTTTTTTTCCCCCTCCTTTTTCATGTATTCTATTTTTTAATGGACAGTTTCTTTTTTCTTCTTTCATATGTAGAAATTAAGCTATAAGGGGAAGGTAGAATTTTACCAATTAAGTCTGTTTTCTCACTTGCATGTTGACTAAATGAAAATGTTTTGTTTTATATTTTTAGTAGAAGTTACATTTAGACCCTATCATTTTCTTTTGAATTAACCTTTATTTTTGAGTTGAATTGTAAGTTTAATTTAACGATAATGTAAAAAAAAAAAATTATACAATCATGTTATTTTAAAACCGGTAACAGATAATGTATATAAACTAAGATTCAAATTGAGTTTTGTTTCACTAGGAACATATGCATAAGTGAATGAATATAATAATAAAAATAAAAGCAATAACAACAAAATGGAATAATTGCTTTTTTTTTTCTTTTCACATAAGTGCTGCATCTGCTACAAACACTGTAATTTAAATACTCACTACTGGTCAGCTGAAAATAGAATAGAGTAAATTCTGTCATTAGGGGCAGTTCTTTTCAGTGGTTCGGCCGTTTATAGTACATTAAGTAGAAGTGAGTGAATTGAATACGATATCTTTTTTGGGTAGCAGAATTTAATAGAAATGATTCACTTAAAAATATTCAAATTAATGTATTAGTTTATTGTTTCTCCTCATTAAGTAGCAGTCTGTTCTATGGCTGCAAAAGTACATCTAACCTCCCTACCTACTAAATTTATATTAGGGAAGAAATACACAGCATGGGCTAAAAATCTTTTTTATTTATCAACCTTCTAAATATACAATTATCACTCGATGTTTGGTAGTCATTGGCGGGTCCCGACTAATTTAGATTCGTGCAGTGTAAGATCTATTAAAACGAAAAACATTCCTTATTGAGAGTTCTTTTATTTTTAGGTCACGAACTCGAGACATCTGATTAAGGGTTAAAGAATTATATCTATCTCACTATAATTTTTGATGGTAAGATACGACTATCAATATTGGCCTATATCATAATAATTACTTAATTATTGTTATGAAACAATAAAAATAGAAGAACAATATTGCAGAGAAAGAGAGAGAGGAAATTTTTATTGAATTTTGGGATCAATTACAATGGAATAGAACCCTCTATTTATAGGGAGAGGTTGACTTAGCCACCAAGTAATAAACTCTAGAATCTCTCTAAATATGGACATTCACAATAAATAAAATTCTATTTATAACACTCCCCCTTGAATGTCTACTCGATAAGTAATGTGCCTCGTTAAAACCTTAACTAAAATAAAACTCAATGAGAAAAAAATTTCTAGAAAAGGAAAAAGAGTACACATCTCTAATAATATGCCTTTTGGTTGCCTCGTTAAAAACCTTTCAAGAAAAACCCAGTGGGACAAAACCTTGTAAGGGAAAAAGAGTGCAACGCGCATTAACTCCCCCTGATGAGAGCATCAATTCACATCCTTGAGCCATCGCATCCCGATCTTGTACACTAGCTTTTTGAAGGTTGACGTTGGTAGAGATTTTG
The DNA here is from genome assembly GCF_000393655.2 of Nicotiana sylvestris. Taxonomy (NCBI): domain Eukaryota; kingdom Viridiplantae; phylum Streptophyta; class Magnoliopsida; order Solanales; family Solanaceae; genus Nicotiana; species Nicotiana sylvestris. The sequence goes on along the minus strand of NC_091066.1, from coordinate 148,289,214 downwards.
TGAACAAATCAACCATATTATCACTTGAATGAATCTGTTGCACATTGATATCACTGTTCTTTTGAAGATCATGTGTGAAAAATAACTTTGGTGAAATGTGCTTTGTCCTATCTCCTTTTATGAATCCTCCCTTCAATTGGGCTATGCATGCTGCATTGTCTTCATACAAAATCGTGGGTAGTTTGTCACATTTCAAACCACATTTGTCTCGAATAAGATGTATCATAGACCTCAACCACACACACTCTCGACTTGCTTCATGAATAGCAATTATCTCAGTATGATTAGATGAAGTAGCCACAATTGATTGCTTAGTCGATCGCCAAGATATGGGAGTGCCTCCACAGGTAAACACATAACCTGTTTGAGATCAAGCCTTGTGTGAATCGAATAAATACCCAGCATCGCCATAACCAACAGGATCAGAACTGCAATTATTGCCATAAAATAAGCTCATATCGGTAGTCCTTTTTAGATACCGCAATATGTGTTTGATTCCATTCCAATGTCTCCTTGTGGGAGCAGAGCTATATCTTGCTAAGACATTAACTGAAAAAGTTATGTCCGGCCTTGTAGTATTGGCAAGATACATTAGTGCACCAATTGCACTAAGATATGGTATTTCAGGACCAAGTAGCTCTGCATTCTCTTCTTGAGGTCGGAATGGATCCTTATTCATATCAAGTGATCGAGCAACCATCGGAGTACTTAATGGATGTGCTCCATCCATGTAAAACCGTTTCAATACTTTTTCTATGTAGGTAGATTGATGAACAAAAATTCCATTTGCCAAATGTTCAATTTGCAAACCAAGACATAATTTTGTCTTTCTGAGATCTTTCATCTAGAATTCATTCTTTAAATAATCAATTGCCTTTTGGAGTTCTATAGGAGTTCCAATAAGGTTTATGTCATCAACATATACGGCAAGTACAATAAATTCCGATGTTGTTTTCTTTATAAAAACACATGGGCAAATGGCAACATTTATATAGCCTTCCTTTAATAAATACTCACTAAGACGATTATACCACATTCGTCCTGATTGCTTTAGACAATATAAAGATCTTTGCAATTTGATTGAAAACATTTCCCAAGACTTTGAATTATGTGCGTTTGGCATTTTAAATCCATCAGAAATTTTCATGTATATCTCATTATCAAGTGAGTCATAAAGGTAGGCGGTAACCATATCCATTAAATGCATGTCAAGCTTTTCATGGACAACAAAACTAATGAGATAACGGAAAGTTATACTATCCATAATGGGTGAATATGTCTCTTCATAATCGACATCAGGCCTTTGTGAAAATCCTTGTGCAACAAGGCGTGCCTTATATCTTTGTACCTCATTTTTCTCATTTCTCTTGCGTACAAAGACCCATTTATAGCCAACAGGTTTAACACCATTAGGCGTATGGACTACAGGCCCAATTCTTCATGTTTTACAAGTGAATTCAACTCTGATTGGATTGCTTCTTGCCATTTTGGCCAATCAAGTCTTTATCGACATTCTCCAACAGATTGAGGTTCAAGATCCTCACTTTCTTGCATAATGCTAGATGCAACATTATATGCAAAGACATAATCCACCTATATCGATCCAAATTTGTCTCAATATCGATTGGATTTATTGATAGTTCCTTATTTTCTTGAGCATCGGGCTCAGTGGATTCCTCGTGAATCTCAGAATTTATTAAATCGTGGATTTCTTCATGAGATTCTTTCGTAGTGTCATTTTGATCATTTGTTTTCCTTTTTCTAGGATTTCGATCTTTTGAACCTAATGGTCTGCCACGTTTTAGGCGTGCTTTTGACTCATTAGCTATGATACTAGAAGATTGTCCAATAGGGACATCAATACGGATTGGAACATTCTCTGCAGGGATATGTGATTTTGTTATCCTTTTCAAATCCGTAAATGCGTCTGGCATTTGATTTGCTATTCTCTGCAAATGGATAATCTTTTGCATTTCTTTTTCACAAATAGAGGCACGTGGATCAAGATGAGATAATGATGGATTTTTCCACAAAATTTCTCATTTGGTTTCACCAACTTCTCCCCCTAATTTTGGGAAAAATGTCTCATCGAATCGACAGTCTGCAAATCATGTAGTAAATAAATCCCCCGTCAATGTTTCGAGGTAGCGAATAATGGAGGGCGATTCAAACCCAACATATATTCCTAACCTTCTTTGCGGACCCATTTTGGTGTGATATGGCGGTGCTACAGGCACTGATAATAGGTGAATTTAACTATATTCAGGCCCTAAATAACTGCCTTCTTGCATAGTTTTAATAATAAAAGTGCTAACAAAATGCTCTTATTAGTGCTTTTCATGATTTGCAGGTTATATATGACTAGGAAGGTTAGGGAGCACTTTTGGAGTCAAAAAAAATGAAGAAAGAGAGGCCAACCGTGAAATGTCCCAAGTGAACCACGCAAAAACAGGCTGAAGAATCAGAAAAATGACTCTGCCGCGGTTCCACCGCGACCGCGGTAGAACCGCGATAACAGATGCTCGCGGACAGAAGGAGATTCAGAGGAGCTGTTTGGCCGCGGTTCCACCGCGCCCGCGGCAGAACTGCGGCAGGAGGCGGAAATTTCAGGGACTAAAGTGCAAAACACGAGATTTTTAGCCCAAAACCCTATTTTAAACACTAGACTTCGCCCAAGAGAGGCATGTATTGATTTTTAGAGTTTCTTAGGAAGAAAAACCATTGTGAGAGATCACCCAAAAGATCTTTCTTCTTTTCTTTGATTTCTATTGCTAGTTTATGATGAATCTTATCTTAGTTTGTTTACCCATAGTTATGAGTAGCTAAATCTTTTGTCTAAGGTTTTGATGGAACCTATTGGGGGATGAACTTCTTGTTTATGTGAATACAAATTGCTAGTTTCAATCTTTATTTATTCAACTATGTTCTTGTTGTAGTTAATTGACAGGATCCTCAATTAGCTGTGCCTATTTAGTGTGCATAACTCGGGAGAGAGTGCATATTTAGGTTATTGTTGAATAACACCACTCCTAAAGTATAAGAGGAATCTATAACTGCGGGTTTAAAGGCGGGATTAGGGATAACGAAGCCTTGGGTGCAATCTTAAGTGAACTGTGTTAATTAAAGCTAGCTAGTGTATCTCGGGAGAGTGCAATAGTATATTACTGTGATTACTCGGGAGAGATTTATGGTAACACGAGCGTTCATGATTGATAGAGAAGTGTTGGTATATTTGTATGAAGCATAAACAGAAGGGATTCCATCAATAGGGGAAATCTTTACCTTAGCTTTATCTCATCATTGTTTACAACCTTAGCGTTTTAGTTTACAGCCTGTTTAATTTACTTGCAATCTTAGTTACTAAAGAAACTATCAACTTGTGATTCAAACATTTGGGAAGCTGGTTCTGAAGAGTTTAGTGAGTCTAAAGATTGTGATTGATAAGCTAACTCTCTGTGGGATTCGACTCCGGACTTGTAAACCGGATTATATTTGCAATGACTGCATTGTCCTTTTTATAAGGCATAGTTGGGCGTGATCAAATTTTGGCGCCGTTGCTGGGGAGTTAACGGAATTATCAATTACCATTGATAGAAATACAAAAATTCTTAGTGTAGGCAGTTTCTCTACACCCAATTTTTGATTGAAACTTTTGACGGTTGTTGACTTGGTTGCACAGGTGTATGCCTAGAAACTCTACCAGGACTGGAGAACTACTTGAAGGACTCTCAGACCCTGAGAAAATATTCAGGGCATTAAACCGTGCCAACAGAAGACTTCAACCACCTCAACAAACAGACAAATTTGAAACTGACATGGGAGACGCAATCGACCCCAACGGAAATGGCAGGCATGAGCAAGTCAACTTGAATGTCAGAGAAGCGGCACCCCTGGTGCCCGAGGGTGCACTGTATGACTAGGCACAACCCATATCTGACAATTTGGCTACTGCCATAGTTGTGCCCGCAATACAATTTGAGTCGTTCCAGATCACAAATAACATGTTGCACTTGTTGCAAAATAAGGGACTCTTCTCTGGGACACAACTTGAAGATCCTCAGCAACACCTGAAGAACTTCCTGTCAATCTGCAAGACCCAGAGGCATCTGAATGTCACTCTAGAGGCTATTAGGCTATTATTGTTCCCATTCTCGGTGACAGGAGCTGCACAGGTTTGGCTAAACTCACTCCCCATAAATTCTATAGCAACGTGGGATGAGTTAGTCAAGCAGTTTCATAACAAGTTTCATCCACCCAACAAAACTGCCCAACAAATTGATGAGATCGTGAGCTTCAAGCAGAAACCGATGGAGACACTGCATGAAACATGGGGCAGGTTCAAAGGAATGTTGGTTATGTGTCCACATCATGGTATTCCAGAACAGATGTTGGGACAACGATTTTATATGGGACTGTCAGATGGGTTGAAGAATATTGTGGATGCCTCAGCTGGTGGGGCATTCCTGAGCAAGACATGGAGTGAAGGTCAGAGTTTACTAGATAAAATGGCACAGAATTCGGGATGAACATCCAGGAATGCACCCATCACTCCAGTGGTGCACTCCGTGCCTCTTGATCCTTCAAACACTATGGCTAAAAATATGGCGACTCTCCTGACACAAATGAGCATCCTCACCAAAAAGGTGGAGGAATCAGGGCAGAAGCAGCAGGTACACATAGTAGATACTACCAATGGGGGCCTGTGCACATCTTGCATTAGTCAGCCAATTGGTAATCCTTGGAATACAGAGCTTGATCATCATCAGCAGCACCCTGAAGATATGAACTATGTTGCTAACTATGGGGGTCAGAGACAGGGAAATCAGAACTGGGGTCAGCAGACTCAGCAGCAGTACAGACCACCTCAGCCACAATATAACGCCGGAAACATGGGAGGTATGAGACCCCTTAATAACATGGCACCGTATCCTAGACCACAGGGGTACAACAATCAGCAGCAGGGGTACCACCCTCCTCAACAGCAGCATGGTGGAAGACAGGACGATGGGTTTGCTAGACTAGAAGTAATGATGCAGCAGGTTATTGGGTCCACTGCGAAGATAAACGAGAGAGTAGATGCACATGACGTAGCTATCAAAAATATTGAAGTGCAAGTGGGCAAAATTTCAATGTCTTTGAACAATCGTCCTCAAGGGACGCTACCTGCAGATACCCAAATCAATCCTAAAGATCAGGGCCCGAAGTAGCTGATGGCGGTGAGTCTCCGTAACGGCAGGGATCTCGACGAAGAGCAAGAGAGAGCTCGTGACAATATACAGGTTGAGACACTCATTCAGGTACCCATTGAGCTGGATGAATACACAAGGTTGACAGATGTGACAGTCCAACCTGCTCAGGAAGAAAAGAATTCTCCGCAGAAGACCGAGAAAGTTGCTGAAGCAGTTGAAGAGCCGGTAGTGGAGATAGTAGCCGAGAAAGAAAAGTCCCAAGTGATTGGGAGGAAAAGCCCTCCTCCACAATTTCCACAGAGGTTAGCCAAGCATCAAAAGGAGGAGCAGTACAAAAAGTTCTTTGATATGCTCAAGCAAATTCAGGTAAATATTCCATTGATTGAAGCCTTAAAGGAGATGCCTGGATACGCAAAAATGATGAAAGACTTAATGGCCCGGAAATTTGATTTCCAAGACTTGGCTACGGTGACACTTACTCAGACGTGCAGTGCAGTGGTAACTAGACCTATTGCTGAAAAGCTCTCTGATCCAGGGAGTTTTACTATTCCATATACAATTGGAAACTTTGCTTTTGCGAAAGCACTCTGTGATTTAGGGGCCAACATTAATCTTATGCCCCTGGTCATTTACAAGAGGTTGGGCATTGGGAGAGCTAAACCCACCTCTATGTTGCTGCAGCTGGCTGACACGACTATGAAACGTCCATTTGGGATCCTGGATGATGTACTTATTCAAGTGGGGAAATCCGTGTTCCCTGCAGATTTTGTAATATTGGATTGCAAGGTGGATGAAGAAATTCCTATCATCTTAGGAAGACATTTCTTGGCCACAGGGAGAACTCTTATTGATTGTGAGACCGAGGAGCTTAAGATGAGGCTCAATGACGAAGAGATCATATTCAATGTGCAGAAATCTATGAGGCGCCCAAGTGAGTTTGCAAATTGCTCTCTTATTGATGCCGTGGATGTAATCGTACAGTCTGATGATGAAGTGTTGACGATTGAGGATCCCCTCGCTGCATGTTTGACGAATTTGGAGGAAGTGAACGGTGATGACTTGGCAGAATGGGTGTTGCCATTGGAAGGTAGAGGGTTCTGGGATAGAGAACTAGAGTTCGAGCCCCTACACTTAGGAAAGAGAGAAACTCCTCCAGCTAAGCCATCCATTGAAGAACCACCGAAGCTGGAACTAAAGCCACTGCCAACCCACCTCAGGTATGAATTTCTGGGACCCGACTCCACTCTACTTGTTATTATCCCATCTGGTTTGTTAGATGTGTAGGTCCAACAGCTTCTACAGGTATTGAAGGAGTGCAAAACTGCCATTGGGTGGACCATGGTAGATATCAAGGGGATCAGCCCCGCTTACTGCATGCATAAGATTCTGCTGGAAGAGGGCACAAACCTTCCAGGGAACATCAGAGGAGGCTGAACCCAAATATGAAGGAAGTGGTGAAGAAGGAGGTGATAAAGTGGTTAGATGCGGGAATCATTTTCCCAATCTCTGACAGAAGCTGGGTTAGCCCAGTTCAATGTGTGCCTAAGAAGAGTGGCATGATGGTTGTGAAGAATGACAACAATGAACTAATCTCAACGAGAACCGTCACAGGCTGGAGAATTTGCATGGATTATCGAAAGTTGAATCTAGCCACCCGGAAAGACCACTTCCCACTTCCTTTCATCGATCAAATGCCGGATAGATTGGCAGGGAGGTCACACTTTTGTTTTCTAGATGGGTACTCAGGGTACAATCAGATTTTCATTTCACCTGAGGACCGAGAGAAGACCTCCTTCACATGCCCTTATGGCATTTATGACTTTAGGAGGATGCCCTTTGGCCTATGCAATACACCCGCCACATTCCAACGGTGCATGATGGCCATATTCACTGACATGGTTGGGGATATAATGGAGGTGTTCATGGATGACTTCTCAGTGGTGGGGAGTTCATTTGATGAGTGCCTGGTGAATTTGATGCGTGTGCTGAAACGGTGCATCGAGACTAATCTGGTGCTGAACTGGGAGAAGTGCCATTTCATGGTACAAGAAGGCATAGTCTTGGGGCACCGTGTGTCAAGCAAGGGAATAGAAGTAGATCGAGCAAAGGTTGATGTAATAGCAAAGCTGCCTCTACCAACTTCGGTCAAAGCAATCAGAAGTTTTCTTGGACATGCCGGTTTCTACCGGCGGTTCATAAAAGACTTCTCCAAAATCACCAAACCTCTCTGTAAGTTATTAGAGAAAGATCACCCGTTTGTATTTTCTGATGATTGCAGGGTAGCGTTTGAGGAGTTGAAGCAGAGGCTGGTCACAACACCCATCATTGTTGCCCCCAACTGGGAGCAACCATTCGAACTAATGTGTGACGCTAGTAACTACGCAGTGGGGGCAGTGCTGGGCCAGCGGAAGGACAAATTGATGCACCCTATCTACTATGCCAGCAGAACGCTGATTGGAGCCCAGTTGAACTATACGGTGACTGAAAAGGAGATGCTAGCTGTGGTGTTCGCATTCAATAAGTTCCGATCCTACCTGATAGGATCAAAGGTAATCGTCTACACTGACCATGCCGCTCTCAGATACTTAATAGAAAAGAAATACTCTAAGCCACGCCTGATTCATTGGGTGTTGCTGCTGCAAGAGTTTGATCTTGAAATACGTGACCGCAAAGGCACTGAGAATCAAGTCGTTGATCACCTATCATGACTTGAGGGAGCTGAAAATGCGATTGAAGTTGAGGAAATTCTGGAAACTTTTCCGGACGAGCAACTGCTCGCCACCACTCATCAGGAAGCGTCATGGTATGCAGACTTGGCCAATTACCTGGCCAGTGGTATAGTTCCTCACGACCTTTCATCGGTCTAGAGGAAACGATTTTTTCGTGAAAGCCGCTTGTACTATTGGAATGAGCCCTATCTCTTTCGAATATGCCTGGATAACATGATCCGGAGATGCGTCTCCGAGATAGAACAATCTTCTATTTTGCAGGCTTGTCATGCATCGGCCTATGGTGGACACTTTGGAGGAATCAGGACAACAGCAAAGGTGTTAGAGGCCGGATTTTTCTGGCCGACTGTGTTTAAAGATGCCCACTCATGGGTGGAGGGTTGTAATGAATGTCAACACACCGGGAACATTTCCCGGTGCCACGAGATGCCCATGAACCCAATTCAGGAGATAGAAGTGTTCGACGTCTGGGGGATTGATTTCATGGGTCCCTTCGTCGGCTCTTATGGTAATAAATACATCCTTGTTGCCGTAGACTATGTGTCCAAGTGGGTGGAAGCTGTAGCATTGCCCACCAATGATGCAAAAGTGGTGGAGGGGTTTCTAAAGAAGAACATATTCACCCGCTTCGGGACACCACGAGCGATTATCAGCGACAGAGGCACTCACTTCTGCAATAGAGCCTTTGAGAAGTTGCTTATAAAATACGATGTGCACCACAAGGTGGCTACTCCATACCACCCGCAAACTAGTGGACATGTTAAGGTATCCAACATGGAAATCAAGAGTGTGTTAACGAAAACTGTGAACGCCACAAGAACTAATTGGGCAAGGAAGCTAGATGATGCACTCTGGGCCTACAAAACAACTTTCAAGACACCAATTGGTATGTCACCATACAAGTTAGTGTTTGGGAAGGCCTGTCACTTACTTGTATAACTCGAGCATAAAGCGTGGTGGGCAATCAAACAACTAAACTTAGACATGGAAGCTGCAGGCACGTCAAGAGTCACAGAATTGCATGAGCTCGAGGAGTTCCGGTATCTTGCTTTTGAGAGCACAAGGCTGTACAAAGAGAGAATGAAGAGGCTACACGATCAGAACATTGTTGAGCGAAATTTCAAACCCGGGGACATGGTACTGCTATACAACTCAAGACTGAGGTTGTTCCCGGGTAAGCTGAAGTCACGATGGTCTGGACCATTTCGAGTAGTTGAAGTTTTCCAGTCAGGAGCAGTTGACGTCGCCACTGAGAATGACTCTCGTACATTTAGAGTCAATGGTCAGAGATTGAAGTTGTATGTGGGTATGAGCGAGCCCAAGGAAGGGACTCAACTGCAGTTAACTGAACCGGGGAGGTCGAGCGAGCTTTAATTGCACTCATCTGGGTCGTGCCGAGACATTAAATCAGGCGCTGCATGGGAGACAACCCATGAAATTGTTGTAAGTGTAACTCTCCCTAAAAAAAACATCAGAATCAGAGACGCGGTCAAACCGCGATACTGACCCTTCTCTGAACCTAGACCATCGCGGTTACACCGCGATCGCGGTACAACCGCGGTCAGGGAGACCCTTTGAACTTGGTCTACCGCGGTCCTACCGCGACCGCGGCAGAACCGCGGCAGACGCAGACGGAGTCTAGGTAAGTTTTTCGTTTTAATTTTTTTCTCTTTTCACCTTTTACCCAAAATACCTCCCACCTACAACTATACCCCCCCCCAATTCGCCCAGCTTCAGCAAAACACCCCCACTCCCTTCTATCTAATTTCTCTCCCACTTCTCTCTATCTTCTCTCTTCTCTTCTCATCTTCACATCACCCCATTATCATCCTCCCCTACTATCCACCTTCTTCATCCACTTTCCCTCAACCAAACAAGTAAGTTGCTCTTTCTCTCTCTCTATTTCATCTTCTAACTTAGTATAATTTAGTATAATTGTATTTAGTTTAACCCTGGGTAGGGTTAGTATAACTTTTGTCAATTTTTGCTTTCTTTCATGGTTTTTATTGTGGTTTGGTACTGTTGTGAAATTGTTTGGTGTCATAGTGTGTGGGCCTTCATGGTGTTTATGATGTTTTAGCCTAGAAATCATTTTTTGGGGTGTAGTTGTATTATGCACCATGTGGGTCGAAAATATTAGAGTTTTTGTGATATTATGGGGCGGGTTATACCCACTCCTAATTAAGGGGTGTTATACTTGGTGATTAGGGTATTGTCACTGTTTGATAATATGTGCAGGAGTAGTGTGGGGTGGTGTAGGCCGAATGTTGTACGTAGTTCTGTTGTGAGGCCTCTGTGGAGATTGTAACTTTCCCTACCTTGCTTGTGTGGCTAGTCTGCCAGGATGAACTCAATGGGGATGGTGTTTTGGTGCCATCGGGTGGCGAAGTCTGAGTACCCATCTGACGGACACTAATTAGGATGAATTTGATGGTTATGAATTTTCCTGACTCATTGCAGGTATTATGGCTCGTAAAAAGCAAAAGAGAGGGGCGGGCACATCCCAACAACCGACATATGACGAGTCCAGGTTTGAATCGGAACGAGCGAAGGATGATTTTAATGCCAAGGCTGGTAAGAACTTCATTCAGGAGTTACAAATTGACCGGGCAGACCTCCGCGTGGAACAGGAGAAAATGTATGAAGAAATTCGAAGGCGAGAAATGGAATTCCTCTTTGATGATCCCGGCCCAACGAACTGGATGATGGTTAGGGAGTTCTACGCGAACTGCCCAGCACATATGCTGCGGGAGGTGACTGTGCGAGACACATGGGTAGATGTCTCAATTGAAACTATCCTCCAGGTATTGAGGCTACCCCGATTCATGGGCGATATTGACTACTACCACGACAGACCAGGTGTCACGTGGGAAGTTATGACTGATGTACTTTGTGCTGGTGGGCGACCAACCTGGATCAAGGACCCCATTACCCTGAACTCCAACTCTTTCATTCACTTGGCTAAGTGTTGGTTGACTGTCATCTGCAGCCGGTTCATGCCCTCCAGCAACACCACAGACGTGAACTTCAACAGAGCCCTATTGACTTGGTGCTTCGTGACGAAGAAGGATTTTGATGCAGCACAGGTAGTTGGTGACGAAATGGTCCTGCGGGGACCGCTGCTGTCAAAGGGATTTTACTTCCCTTCCTTGGTGACTGCACTGTGCTTGCGGAGGAGGGTCCCCACTGATCCTGCTGATGGAGCATTGGCACTTGAAGCACCATTTCGAGCTTCACGCATCAGAGTGAGCAGGGGCACACGTACAACAATTGTGCTAGATGATGAGGCTGATGACCAGGTTCCTTTTGCACCATCCAGGAGATCTCTTGACAGTGCCGGACCCTCTCGACACCCCCATACTGGGGTAGGCTTTGCCAGATCTCAGTCTACCAGGCTTATACTGCGTTCCATAGAGGAAGAGGTCGCGGATCTCCGTACCTCAGTGGATGGCCTACACACACGGATGGATGCCATATCTCAGAGGCAGGCCCGGTCTGAGAACAGGTTCATGGCCTGGTTCCATGCTTTGGGGAGAGCTTGCCATGTAGACCCCAGCACAGTCTCCGACTCTGATTGAGTCTCAGGGAAGTCTTCTTACCCTTCTGCTCTTTACTTTCTTGATATGACATGGGGACATGCCATGATTTTAAGTGTGGGGTGGGAGACTTGCTCTAGTTATATTTGTATTGTACATAGACATTGTGTGTGTTGTAGCATGAAATTAATGTTGTTGTATATAATTGACTGTAATTATATTAGGAGTCTGACTTGGCCCAACAACGGACACTTGTCGACGGGTCTCTTGAGGGTCCAAGTCGGATATATATTTTAAAAAAAATAATTTAAAGGTAGAGGACTCTTCCTGAGGACAGACCACTGGGACAGTACTCTTGAGGGAAGTAGTCCATGAAGATTTTTTTTATTTTTCTTTTTAGGTAGTGTAGTAAGTCCCCCTTGGTTTTTCTTTTGGCCACGGTTCTTTTCCAAGGGTTTTTCTTGAACTGGGTTAGGTAGATTTTTCTTTTGTAGTTAAGACTAAGATGGGTAAAGGCTAGAATACTACCTCTGATGTACACACCTGCAACCAACTAAAATGAACCTGAGAGTGTGACGTCTAGGCTCAGTTGTGGACTTGTAAATCTATGCCTTAATTTTGCACATCTTGCTTTGCTTGAACGCTCGTATGAGTGTGTTGATAGACTGATCCCGAACGAGTTACATGCTAAGTGTGTGTGAGATTTTACTTGCATTCTGTGCGTGCGTGCGATACCTAGAACTTGCCCTGTGTGTTTGCAAAGCGAAATAGAAGCTGTTGGGTTTTAGAGATGATTGAGGCATTTCTTTGTGTAAGCCTACATATAATGGTGAATCCACCTGTCTATATTGCCATAGTTAACCCCTTTGAGCCTGAAGCCTGTTCTCTGATAACCCTATAATGACCTATATCCCTGTGTTTGAATAGCTGATTGTTTGAACCTATACCTCCGAAAAGCACTTGAATCACTAAAGAACATACAAAAGTCAAAGTGTAGGTAGAGAGTTAGCGGGAAAAAATGGGGAATCAAGAATGAATTATTTGAATGGTGCACTGGTATCTTAAAAAAGAAAAAGAAAAAAAAAAGTCAGTTGCACCTAAAGGAAAGTAGGGGTCACCTGTGAAACAAAAAATTATGGAGGAATGATTGGGCTGAGCAGGGAAATTGAGATAAAAGGAAGTGTGTATTAAAAGTGCTTAGGGAGGTTAGTCACTACATCCAAATGTATCCTACCCGTCCTTTAGCCTACATTACAACCAAATAAAGACCTCTTGATCTTTGACTAAAACAGCTCGATTAGTAGAGTACTACACTAGGGGCAAGCTTATGGTGTGTCTGTGCGGCATGTGAATGTTCTTTGCTGAGAGTGAGTGAATTCTTTCTATCTTCAGTTCCTTGTGTTTGAATTTTATGCGTGTGGAACTTCTCTCAGACTTTTTGATGTGAGGGAATGTGACTCGGGAAGGAAAAGTAAGTCTTCACCTCTGTTAGAGTAACTAGAGTGAGCGCAAGTGTGTCATGGCAGTAGAGTTTGCATCTGGGGTATGACCGGCATATTGCTTAGGTTGTTCCGTCAAAATGGTGGGTGTGACATATTTGTGGTAAAGCATCAAACGGTTAGGCTTTTAAGTGTGGTTTAGCTTGCTCGAGGATGAGCAAGGGTTTAAGTGTGGGGTGTTGATAATAGGTGAATTTAACTATATTCAGGCCCTAAATAACCGCCTTCTTGCATAGTTTTAATAATAAAAGTGATAACAAAATGCTCTTATTAGTGCTTTTCATGATTTGCAGGTTATATATGACTAGGGAAGGCTAGGGAGCACTTTTGGAGTCAAAAAAATGAAGAAAGAGAGGCCAACCGTGAAATGTCCCAAGTGAACCACGCAAAAACAGGCTGAAGAATCAGAAAAATGACTCTGCCGCGGTTCCACCGCGACCACGGCAGAACCGCGGTGACAGATGCTCGCGGATAGAAGGAGATTCAGAGGAGCTGTTTGGCCGCGGTTTCACCGCGACCGCGGCAGAACCGCGGCAGGAGGCGGAAATTTCAGGGACTAAAGTGCAAAACACGGGATTTTTAGCCCAAAACCCTATTTTAAATACTAGACTTAACCCAAGAGAGGCATGTATTGATTTTTAGAGTTTCTTTGGAAGAAAAACCATTGTGAGAGATCACCCAAAATATCTTTCTTCTTTTCTTTGATTTCTATTGCTAGTTTATGATGAATCTTATCTTAGTTTGTTTACCCATAGTTATGAGTAGCTAAATCTTTTATCTAAGGTTTTGATGGAACCTATTGGGGGATGAACTTCTTGTTTATGTGAATACAAATTGCTAGTTTCAAAATTTATTTATTCAACTATGTTCTTGTTGTAGTTAATTGACAGGATCCTCAATTAGTTGTGCCTATTTAGTGTGCATAACTCGGGAGAGAGTGCATATTTAGGTTATTGTTGAATAACACCACTCCTAAAGTATAAGAGGAATCTATAACTGCGGGTTTAAAGGCGGGATTAGGGATAACGAAGTCTTGGGTGCAATCTTAAGTGAACTGTGTTAATTAAAGCTAGCTAGTGTATCTCGGGAGAGTGCAATAGTATATTACTGTGATTACTCGGGAGAGATTTATGGTAAGACTAGCGTTCATGATTGATAGAGAAGTGTTGGTACATTTGTATGAAGCATAAACAGAAGGGATTCCATAAATAGGGGAAATCTTTACCTTAGCTTTATCTCATCATTGTTTACAACCTTAGCGTTTTAGTTTACAGCTAGTTTAATTTACTTGCAATCTTAGTTACTAAAGAAACCATCAACTTGTGATTCAAACATTTGAGAAGCTGGTTCTGAAGAGTTTAGTGAGTCTAAAGATTGTGATTGATAAGTTAACTCTCTGTGGGACTCGACTCCGGACTTGTAAACTGGATTATATTTGCAACGACCGCATTGTCCTTTTTATAAGGCATAGTTGGGCGTGATCAGGCACATATACTGCGCATTCAAAAATTCTTAAATGGGATATATTAGGTTCATGACCGAAAACTAATTGCAACAGAGAATATTTATGATAATTTGTCGATCTGAGACGAACTAGCATTGCTGCATGCAAAATGGCGTGACCCCAAACAGAAGTGGGCAGCCTCGCTTTCATGAGTAACGGTCTTGCTATCAATTACAGATGTTTAATTAAAGACTCTGCAAGACCATTTTGAGTGTAAAAATGGGCTATAGGATGTTCCACTTTTATCCCAATTGATAAGCAATAATCATTAAATGCTTTAGATGAAAACTAAGCAGCATTATCAAGTCTAATGGACTTAATTGGATTATCGGGAAATTGTGTCCGTAATCGAATTATTTGTGCCATTAATTTTGCAAACGCAAGGTTGCGAGATGACAATAGGCACACATGGGACCATCTAGAAGATGCGTCTATTAAGACCATAAAATATCTAAACGACTCACTAGGTGGGTAAATATGTCCACAAATGTCCCCTTGTATACGTTCGAAAAACGCAGGGGACTCAATTCCAACCTTTATTGGTGATGGTCTAATAATTAACTTGCCTTGATAACAAGAAGTGTAAGAAAATTCATTATCTAAAAGAATCTTTAAATTCTTTAATGAATGCCCATTTGAGTTTTCTATAATTCGTCTTATCATAATTAATCCAGTATGTCCCAATCGATCATGCCAAAGTACAAAAATATTGGAATCAGTAACCTTTTGGTTTACGGTAGAATGTGCCTCAATTGCACTAATTCTTGTCCAATACAGGCCACAAAGATGAGAACTTCTCAATAACCCTCTTTTGGCTAGAGACATTCTTGGTAATGATGAGATATTCAAGATTATTCTCATCTATTGTCTCAATATGATATCCATTTCGACGGATATCTTTAAAACTCAACAAGTTCCTCTTGGACTTGGAAGAGAATATTGCATTCTCTATGATAAGTATTGTTCCCTTAGGCAGAGTTATAGTAGCTCTTCGAGAGCCTTCAACTAAATTACTACTACCAGAAATTGTAGTAACATCTGCCTTACACATACTTAAATGAGAGAAATATTTCTTCTCTTTGAATATTGTATGTGTCGTACATGAACCAATTAAACAAATATTTTTACAATTGAACTTTGATCCAAGTTTGTTTTGTGGGATATCAATATTTGCTTCTCATGGTTTGACATACAAAAGAAATATACGAATAAATATTAGTCTAAAAGGGAAATTCAGAAAAAATATAAAGAAGAATTATATTCAGAAACAGACTTAAAGTCTTGGAGCCTAAGATGAGCCCAATCATATCGTGCTTGTGGAAGAGTGACCAATTTTAAGTTGTCATATCTTTCCTTTAAGCCATTCCACAAAACAAGTGGATCTTTGACTGTGAGATATTCTATTTTCAACCTTTCATCAAGGTGATGGCGCAAGAAAATCAAGGCCTTAGCACAGTCTTGGGTGAATGCTTTAGTTTTGTCTTTAATGGCGTCTCCAAGACCCATTGCATCTAAATGGATTTCAGCATCCGACACCCATGTCACATAGTTCTTGCCCGAAATTTCAAGGGCAACGAACTTTCTTTTCATAATGTCAGTCATAATTAAAAAGAGGAGAAAAGTTATACCTTAATCTTCTCAAATGCTTCTTGAGACGGTAGAGTCTCGTGCTGATAACGTGTTATGAAACAATAAAAGTAGAAGAACATTATTGCAGAGAAAGAGAGAGAGAAAATTCTTATTGAATTTTGGGATCAATTACAATGAAATAGAACCCTCTATTTATAGGGAGATGCCGACTTAGTCACCAAATAATAAACCCTAAAATCGGACATTCACCATAAATAAAATTCTATTTATAACAATTATTGGAATTTTGAAATATTATTTTGGCTACTTTTTAAATAGGTGGTACGTTTTGGGATTTTGTAACACGTGAAGATCAAGATCTTCTAGATTTTCCAACATGTCGTGAGTCATGCCCTCTTTAATTATTTTTCAATTGTCTATGACTTTGTTTGAAATATTAAAAATGAATGAACTACTTAAAACCAAGACTTATGATCCCATTTTATTTACGTTTTTTTTTTTTTTTTTGCAGACATTTCTTATGCAAATAAGCTAGTTCCAACATTTTAATCTCTCGTATACAATGAAATATTGAATTGACACATATTAATTCATTATTTCATTCTTTTTAATTCCTATTTATTTTCTTTTGGATGACAAGATCACACAAATTCTAAAATATTGACAACAAATTTCACTTTTCACTGGGGGAAGATTGTGACCCCAAAAAAAGTTATAAAATAAATATATAAATAGAATTCTGAGGATAAGTTATTCTGTTTGGGACTAAAACGTAAATTCAAGATTCAAAAAAGGAAAGAAGGAAGGTGCCTTTCATGAAATCTGGTTCTCCTGCAAATTGCTGTAGTTGAAAATGACTAGTTGATAGTTGAAGCTCTGCGGCAATGGAGGAAATTGCACATGCATTCTATTTGTCTCCTTTCTCCATCTTTCCAAAATTCCATTTGGCTTTTTCCTTTTTTGATTTATTGTTTTCTTCCACATACCATGTTAAACAATTATAGTATGGAAAAAAAATAGAGGTAGGAAGGGCGATTGCTATACATTTTAAAAGCCCTTTTTATGAAATGTTAGGAAGTAACAAGCAAAATGGAGTAATATGGACCGCAAGAAAAAAAAAAAAAAATATATATATATATATATATATATATATATATATATATATAATAAAAAAGGCATTGTGGTGCAACAAACATTTCACGTTCACGCAAGGTCCGAGAAAGAGCCACAACTCAAGCAGAGGCGAATGCACACTTACCAAAGTCGTGTCACGCGACACTGCTTCATCGAAAATTTAACTAAATATAAGTATTAATACTATATGAAAACGGATAAGTAGGAAAAATAACACCACTTAACATTAATTGTGTGCTTGTTTTTGCTCTAGGAGGTCAAAATTTCAAACCTCAACTAGCATATTTTTCTTTTGCAAATATTTCAGAGAGCCTTTGTTGTTAAAAATTATGATGAAGTGTAATTGAACTCAGGACCTTTTGTAACTTAAGACTCAATAAAACCAATAAAATAAGGCTATTTCTTGTCTAGAAGTATGATAATCAAAGTTATATTCAAGTTCTTCTATAAATTTCGACACCGCTTGCAAAAAATTTTGTGTACGCCCCTGAGCTCAAGGAGTGTGCTATAGACAGTCTATCTTAATGTAAGTACTATTGGTTGCTTCATGGCTCGAGCCCGTGACCTATAGGTCACACAGAGATAACTCTCTTCCATAATAAAGGGCAGACCGGTACACAAGACATTTCATATTCACACAAGGTCCGAAGAAGACCCAAAGCTCAAGGAGTGTGATGTAGACGGCTTACCCTAATGCAAACAATAGTGGTTGTTTCTACAACTCGAATGAGTAATTAAGTTTGACGAGTGTAAGGGCTAGTAAAACCTACCCACTTTAGTGAGTATTTTCACGTGACCTACAAGTCACACAGAGACAATTTTACCATTATTTCAACGCTCCTCCCATATCTCTCATCCATATATAGAAAATCTTTTATATACCAAACAGGCAAACATTACACGGAGTGTGTCTAGTACTAAGGGAAAGGAGGGTTGACTATTAGTATATAATAACAAATTTTTTTTGTTGCGCAAAGTATAGAATTTGCTTTACCCAAGTGAAAAGGAAAAAAAAAAAGAATTTATTCTATGAAATAATGACAAATATACAAAAACAGTCAAGGATTAACTTATATTTTTGCATGTTTGTAAAGTCCAAAATTTTGTAGCCAATGCAGCAGAGTTATCAGTTGGAATATTACCTTTTTTCGTTTAGGCAATTCACTACTGATAACTGCTTTTTCTACAGCATATTCTTGTCTTCATTGGGAAATTTAATTTTGGACCGTTCAATTTCAAATATATTTTGTTCTTTTAACCTGATCACAATCTAGGTATCACATATTCCTAGATCTGGATTTTCACTTTTATGTTTACTCTTACTTTTTTACTTTTCCTCTGTAAAATTGCAAGATTTTATTTCTAACATCGTGATACTCTGCAACTAAAATTCAAATGCCTAAATCATTCTTTCTTTTGACCTGAATTCTTTTATACTAATACCCTCCTTTCTGAATTTCTTGTCCTTTGCTTAAACCTATTAATCATCATTTTGTTGTGGAATTTTAAGTAGTTAAGTCATAATTAATTGCAGTGTTTGAATGATAGTGCTTTTGTCGGATTTAACCGAAAGAATCAGCGAAATCATTAAAAAAAATAATATTCTTTTACGTATTTTCTAAGTATTTCAGCCGGTTTTTATTTTTAGCTAAAGATTTAAGTTTTTGTTCCTTCTTATTTTGTTACTATACAAAAAATTTCAAGTTCCTTATTTTATTTATCTTTAAAATATATAGTACAATTTTTCTTGGCAATCATGTCATAGTTAAATTTTGCTACTTTAAAGCAAAAAAAAAAAAAGGAAGAAGAAGATACATTAGAAGCTCAACAATATCAAAACTGAAAATGCAGTCGGAAAAACAAGCTGAACGATTATTATTTTTTTAAAATGTTTGGCCAAGCATTTTGGAGTCCAAAAATACCTTTCCTCCCAAAAAAAAAAATACTTTTTTAAAAAAATTCAAATTGTTTGGCCAAGACAAAAAAGTACTTTTGGCCAGCAGCAGAAACAGTTTTTCAACTTTTGAGAAGAAACAGAAACTATTTTTACCTTAAGTTCATATTTTCCAAATTATTCCTTACTGATTTAAACGTTTTCTTTTCTTATTTGTTTTTAATTTCTATCATAGATGCATGAATCATGTGTAACTTTCCAAAATTCTTTCTTGACTTCGTTTTTTATTTTTATTTTTGTGTAATGTCTTGTGGCTTTCTAAATTATCTTCTTCTTTTAAATTAATGCAAATTATCTATATCTTTCTTTTGATTATCAATTCTTTTTCTACAAACAATCATGTACAATAATTTTTTTTGTTATTCCTTTAAAAATGTAAGGCAGGTCTTCTACTATTGTGGAGGCGTTGTGAATTAGAGAAGAAATTGAGAAATGTTATTATATGTGAGTGACTTTGCTTATTATATCATGGTTGATTATCAATATATAGTAATTTATGAAATAGACTTCTAATTCATATTGAATAATGTATTTTGATTATTCAAATCATTATGTAAACAATAAGTAATTATACTAGATAATACTATTTTTTGTTACAACTATATATGTTATATTGATTTAAATCTTTAATATGTAGGTTTACTTTATGTTTTATATTTTAATTAAATAAAACAAAAAAAAATCTTACAATAAATATTTAAATTTATTTTTCTCCTTAAAATAAATAAAAGACTTTGGTATTATCCTTTTTGATAATTTGACACTCAAAAGTACTTTTTAGAAATATTGATCAAACACAATTTATTTATCAAATATTGCAAAAAGTATTTCTTGAATGAATTGGCCAAACATAAATTATTTTTTTCAAAAGTACTTTCAGAAAAAATACTTCTGAAAAAAGTACTTTTCAAAAAAAACTATTTTTTACAGCTTGACTAAACGGGTTCCAAGTCAATGATTGATTTTATTTATTGACAAACTAAACTCGAATATAGGTTAAAATTTGCATAACCTATCGATTCTACACCACTATTTATATGTGCACCCAAATCCCTATTACACATCTCTCTACTACGGGCAACCTTTTACACATCTAACCTTTTAAAAGTGTGTGAATGACACACCACTTTGCTTAGCTGGCATGGGCGTGTTTAACACAAAAAATAAGAGCGTGAGAAAGGTAAATCTTTTGTCCAAAATCTTATTTAAGTGTCATCTGTCAAAAATTAAACCAAAATAGAAATTATTTTAAAAAAAAACACAAAATTTTAAAAAAAACAAGATGAAGAAAAGGAAAAGATCATCTGGTCTGAATTCGCCGACAGCTTTATTATAAAGAAGATAAAGCTCAATCTACAAATTTACACCATAACATTCCATCAAATAAGATAATTTAGTCACCTTCTCTATCTTTTTCTTTTCCATTCAAAAATTTCGACGATTTGTGGTGGTGTCGAATTTTTGAATCGTCATTTGGGAGGAGAAAGTTTCGAACCTACATTGTTGGGGTTTCTTGAGTTTTCGGATCTATGTTTGGGCGGAGAAATCTCGCAACAATGTTAGAAATTGTTTGGACCAAATTGTTGAGCTTGTTTACTGAATTAAATTTTTGTTGCTATTCTGAAATTGATCTTAACAGTTATTAGGCTTAAATTTTTTAATCAACTGGTGGGTTTATCAAAATTCGAACCTGTGTCAAAAAATATAAATTATAATTTTAAGTTGCCAGTTAAATGGATGTGGAGGTGATATGATGAGTGGTGCCAGCTATGGTAGTGGTAGTTACCTACGATGATGTGCATGAGAGAGAGTAGAGAGCTAAGTTAGTTTTTCTAAAAGAAAAAGTTCTCCTATAGCTATAATTCGGAACCTAATGAATTTGTGGAACTGAAACCTAGTGCATTTGTAGAAAAATATGAAATTATTATACAAAGATTGCTCTCGACATAGGTAGCCGGTGTGGATTCTCCGACGAGTTGGGTGGGGAGTCCTGTTATTTTTGTTTTCTTTTTTCTTTTAAAATAAAACTTGAATGGATTCTTTTTTATTTTTCTACTTTTAAGTTAGTGACACGACTTTATTCATGCGTGACACATAGTGGCAGAGGTAGGATTACCGCCAAGGGGGTTCAAAAAAATAAAAAAGTTAAAAAGATTGTAGTTAGTGGGAATAAAACCAATGACCTCAAAAAGGTTTTGAACCCTCTTGACCACTAAGCTATGCTTTTTGGCTGTGTCAAGGGGATTCAAAACATAATATATAGAGGTAAAAATCAGATTTTGCGTTACATATACAGTATAATTTTTCGCGAATGGGGTTCGGGTGAACACTCTTCTGCCCCCTAAATCCGTCCCTACGGACACACACATGTTTAGAAAAAATGATCAAACACAGAAGTGGTGTGTCATTGCACACTTCTAAAAGGTTAGGTGTATAAAAGGTTGTTTGTGGTAGAGATGTGTGTAAGAGGGACTTTGGTGCAATGTCAATTGGTAAAGTATTTATTTTGCCTTTTCCAATTAAAAATTGATGTAAGTAGAGTCGTTACTTCTTTATATTAGATTAATATACTTTTTAAAAAGAGGCCAACTAGAAAGCATCGGATTTGTGTCTGTTTATATTTTCCACAAAGATTAATGAAGGTTAGTTATATTGCGTGCAACTTAATCATTAATTAAAGGTACATTTAAAGTGAAAATTTACACGTAAGATGTCTGATACTTTCTGTCAAGTTTCCCCCCCATATAAACACATGTTCCCATAGTGCTCAAATGTTGTTTTGGTTTAATAACCAAGAGCAGCTTGCATTAAATATAATTAGGTCATATTTAATACAATGAGTACCACACACTCGCTGAATTAGCACGTCCTAGCTAGTACTACCCCGTCTCATAATATGTGTCGTGGTTACTAAAAATAGTTATCTTAAATTATTTATCATTTTAGAATTTTAAGACAAAATTGATTATATTTTTCCTTTTTTACCCTTAATGATCAATTGCATTCACATTTAATAAAAATGAAAAATATCATGGATAGAAATGACACATAAATTAAGAAATAATTTAATAAATGTAAAGTAATCAAAAAATATACTTTCTTTAAATAGGTGCACAAACCATCACGACACATATCGTGAAATAGTTAAAGAGAAAGAGAAAACAAGACAGAGCGACATTAGTGGGATAGAAAAAGTGAGAGAAGGGCAGATGGCTGTAATCTTTCTTTAATAGATTTGCTGTCATTGATTTACTACTTTTTTGCTTAGCTTTTGAAAGGGCTCAACTCAAACTACCATATTCAAACCGTTAGATCTTTTTTCATATTCAAACACAAAACACAGCTACCAATCCTTTTTCATTTGGTGGGAAACCCCTTTAAAAATATAAACTTACTTTTGCCCCCTCCCCCCAACAACAAAGAAAAAAGAGAAAAAACCCATATAAAATATTGGTATTTACTTTTGCTTTAGATGGTCTAATTTTTTCGGATTTAACTAGTAATCAGGGGTGACATAGCCAGAAATTTCTCCAAGGGTAATAAAAGATTATAGAATACAATAAATTTTTTCGATGAATGGATGCACTAAATTTTTTAAATTAAATTAGGCTGCATTTAGATAAAATATAAATACTTGTAAGAGAAGTATAGAACTATATTTTATAAATCAAAACTTACATAAGAAAGACAACAACAACAACAACCCAGTATAATCCCACTTAGTGGTGTTTGGGGAGGGTAGTGTGTACGCAGACCTTACCGCTACCCTAGGGTAGAGAGACTATTTCCAAATAGACCCCCGGCATCCTTCCCTCCAAGAACTTCCCACTTTGCTCTTGGGGAGACTCAAACTCACAACCTCTCGGTTGGAAGTGGGGGTTGCTTACCATCAGAGCAACCCCTCTTGTCTTACATAAGAAAGACAATAATAGAAATTTTACTGATAAAACTAAGCATAAAACCAAAAGAAAGAGAAAGCCGAGAGGGTTTGTAGTATGTAGAGAGCTTTTATTGAACAAATTTTTGTAGAACTTGTCTTTTAAGTATAAAATTTATTTAAAAAATACGAAATTAAAATTATTGCTGAACAGTTTTGACAAAAATAAATGTATACATAGGGGCAAAACCAAATCATGCCCAACTAAGATCGATTTGATTGGGGATTTAGATAATCTTTGATTAATCATTGTAATGACTTTATTAACTGCCGGCATTCCAACTAGTAATGCATGGCTTCTATGTTACAATGTCATTTGCTTTCTATCTTGATTTCGCTGGCATTTAAAGTTGATGCTCCATCTTTAAGTTAGCGTGAAAAGAGTTATCAGAATCTCTTTAACTTTCAATAATTTGAAGTGTTCGCTAAGTGTACTTTATTTATTTATGTTGTTTAGTCATCATTTTGCTCCTACACAAGCCATGATTGTGCTTATATTAGATAGATGAAACTTGAATTAAAAGAAAAAAGAATAATTATACAATTGAATAAAGGAAATATCTAATAAATGGATTTACTATAATTATGTTCAAAATCCTATTGGTTATGTCAAAGTTTCATACACTACTAGTTACCATCTAACCAGTGTGAAAAACCAAACGTCTATTTATTATTGGTACATAAATGCCTTTTATTATTTGTAACGAGACTTAGATAGAAAAAAATAAAAAAAAATTAGAAGAATTAATCTAAATAACCATGGGCTTTTTTCAGTTTTACCTCGCGCCAGATACTATTAATATTTGGTAGCCAAAAAAGTATATAAATTTGCATAATTTTTGTATATATATATATATATATATGTATATATATACATTTTTCTGCTATTATTTTGAGAGCGACTATACAATGTCATTTTTCAATAACGATCCACCCAACCATCTAAACTAAAAAGGAATCTTTCCATAAATAGTTGATCGATGATTCAAATATTGAGACTGTATTTATCATTCATAGCTATACTTTCAGCAAATTTACCATGCGGAGCTATATTTAAATTTTATAGCAAAGTTATGAAATAAAAGATTAATTATTTTGATCTAAAATATGAGAGCAGCAGGCTCTCGTAGCTCAATCGGTTAAAAGGCGTGCTTAGTTAGTGAAGGTCTTGATTCGACTCTCAACAAGAGCATTTTATTTTTTTGTATTTATATATTTCACCTTAGTTATATTTGAACGAATATAGTTTGTATACACCCATGTGTACAATCGATAAAAGTTATATTCTTTGTATACACCTTGTATTTCATCTTGGTTATAGTTAATTAGGCAAATTATAGTTACTAGTCCCTAAACTATAGTGCTTTATGAAAATTCCTCTTTATTTTTCCTTGCGGGTAACATATATCATATATCATATATCATATATCATATATCATATATCATATATCCGTCGACTATTTTTCGTTTAAACAGTTGGTTAAGAGGCTATTTGGGTTAATTCTTCAACTAAAAATTGTCGGTGATGTATAAAATATGGGTAATCCATGTGTAATATACATATAGTAGTGGATAATTAATGTATAAT
This sequence comes from Nicotiana sylvestris, assembly GCF_000393655.2. NCBI lineage: Eukaryota > Viridiplantae > Streptophyta > Magnoliopsida > Solanales > Solanaceae > Nicotiana > Nicotiana sylvestris. Next base: position 148,264,554 of record NC_091066.1, on the reverse strand, counting down.
CAATTTATACATGCTAAAAAAAATAGTGAATCCGACTACTTATTGAAATTAAACCCCTTTTTCTAATCAAAAATTGTATATATATAGTTTCTTCATTAATTTATCTAGTAATACTGAAAATGACACCATTAGATAATATCCAAATTGATAAGAATTAATCTAAATAACCATGGGCTTTTTTCAGTTTTACCTCGCGCCAGATACTATTAATATTTGGTAGCAAAAAAAGTATATAAATTTGCATAATTTTTGTATATATATATATACAAAATATACATTTATATACAAATATACATTTTTCTGCTATTATTTTGAGAGCGACTATACAATGTCATTTTTCAATAACGATCCACCCAACCATCTAAACTAAAAAGGAATCTTTCCATAAATAGTTGATCGATGATTCAAATATTGAGACTGTATTTATCATTCATAGCTATACTTTCAACAAATTTACCATGCAAAGCTATATTTAAATTTTATAGCAAAGTTATGAAATAAAAGATTAATTATTTTGATCTAAAATATGAGAGCAGCAGGCTCTCGTAGCTCAATCGGTTAAAAGATGTGCTTAGTTAGTGAAGGTCTTGATTCGACTCTCAACAAGAGCATTTTATTTTTTTGTATTTATATATTTCACCTTAGTTATATTTGAACGAATATAGTTTGTATACACCCATGTGTACAATCGATAAAAGTTATATTCTTTGTATACACCTTGTATTTCATCTTGGTTACAATTAATTAAGCAAATTATAGTTACTAGTCCCTAAACTATAGTGCTTTATGAAAATTCCTCTTTATTTTTCCCTGCGGGTAACATAAATCATACATATATCATATATCATATATCCGTCGACTATTTTTTCGTTTAAACAGTTGGTTAAGAGGCTATTTGGGTTAATTCTTCAACTAAAAATTGTCGGTAATGTATAAAATATGGGTAATCCATGTGTAATATACATATAGTAGTGGATAATTAATGTATAATCAATTTATACATGCTAAAAAAAAATAGTGAATCCGACTACTTATTGAAATTAAACCCCTTTTTCTAATCAAAAATTGTATATATATAGTTTCTTCATTAATTTATCTAGTAATACTGAAAATGACACCATTAGATAATATCCAAATTGATAAGAATTAATCTAAATAACCATGGTCTTTTTTCAGTTTTACCTCGCGCCAAATACTATTAATATTTGGTAGCAAAAAAAGTATATAAATTTGCATAATTTTTGTATATATATATATACAAAATATACATTTTTCTGCTATTATTTTGAGAGCGACTATACAATGTCATTTTTCAATAACGATCCACCCAACCATCTAAACTAAAAAGGAATCTTTCCATAAATAGTTGATCGATGATTCAAATATTGAGACTGTATTTATCATTCATAGCTATACTTTCAACAAATTTACCATGCAAAGCTATATTTAAATTTTATAGCAAAGTTATGAAATAAAAGATTAATTATTTTGATCTAAAATATGAGAGCAGCAGGCTCTCGTAGCTCAATCGGTTAAAAGATGTGCTTAGTTAGTGAAGGTCTTGATTCGACTCTCAACAAGAGCATTTTATTTTTTTGTATTTATATATTTCACCTTAGTTATATTTGAACGAATATAGTTTGTATACACCCATGTGTACAATCGATAAAAGTTATATTCTTTGTATACACCTTGTATTTCATCTTGGTTACAATTAATTAAGCAAATTATAGTTACTAGTCCCTAAACTATAGTGCTTTATGAAAATTCCTCTTTATTTTTCCCTGCGGGTAACATAAATCATACATATATCATATATCATATATCCGTCGACTATTTTTTCGTTTAAACTGTTGGTTAAGAGGCTATTTGGGTTAATTCTTCAACTAAAAATTGTCGGTGATGTATAAAATATGGGTAATCCATGTGTAATATACATATAGTAGTGGATAATTAATGTATAATCAATTTATACATGCTAAAAAAAAATAGTGAATCCGACTACTTATTGAAATTAAACCCCTTTTTCTAATCAAAAATTGTATATATATAGTTTCTTCATTAATTTATCTAGTAATACTGAAAATGACACCATTAGATAATATCCAAATTGATACCCGATAAGTCGGTTCCAAGTATATTTTTTGGGTCCATTGATAAGATTAGGTCAAAGATTTATCAGAAGTATTATTCACGTTGATTATGACTCCAAACTGATAAAAGTTATTCCACTACGTAATTCTTCAAATTAAGTGTTTTCTTTTTTCCTTTATGGTCCTTCATTGAAAATTCGAAAAGATAAAATCAAATGTTGATGGCTACTGTTAGTACTTTATCAATTAAAAAAATTAAATACGAAGATAAACAGTAATTAATCAATTTAATCACAATGAAAAGAGTTAAAGAGACTTGTATGTAAGTCATGCCTGAAGAAGAAGAAAGGTAAATTATATAATTCAATTTTGTCAATTAGTTAAAGCTTTCTTTATTCTGAATAAGGTCTAAAATAGATATGAAAAAAACATACTATTATATTTGTTTATGATTTTTCGCTTTTCTATTTTTTTCTATTTTTTTCTTTTTGAATGATGGGGCTAAATTAGTCAATTATGCATGTTGCATTGGAATTTAATGTTGATGCATTTTTTCTTCTTCAAATCCCTTTCATATAATAATATCACGATTCAGATGAAAACGAAAAGAACTAAATCCCTGATTTGACGAATACTAATTACCTTTAATTGTGGATTAATAGTAATTATCTTTGATATTTTATATCGTTTTAGGTCCACTAATCTCATTTTCCTGAACACTCTTGTCCTTCCAATCTTTAATTTTGGACAATTACCTAAAAAAGAGAGAAAGTTCCCACCTAGTCTTTCTCCCAAAAAATTCAAAAAGGAAAAGAACATTTTTTTTTCGTTGTAGATAGGTATAATCTCAAGTTGTTGCATACTGATCATTCTTACACGTGTAGCGTATTATTTTACCAAAAATTAGTTGTTTATATATAATAAAAAATTATTCATACTCGATGTTTACGTCAAATCACTTTAAATTACAACGATCACATGTAAAATAATGTATAAAAGTAGTACTCCCATTAATTAATTAACTATAATTAAGTGATGTAAGTATACCTACATATCATACGTATATAATTAAATCGTGTAAATATCGAGTGCAATAAGTATTTTTTTAATCTCTAACACACTTGTCGCTCTAGTGTTTTTTGTGGACAATTATTCTCCCACCCTGTCCAAAACCAAATTCATCCAATCCTCTCCCATAATTTTCCAATAAAGAAGCGAATTAAGAGAGAGAACTTTGGACAAGTATAATCCAATAAAATAGATGAAGAATTTTCCATGTCTGCCATGACATCCAGAAAAAGAAAAGAAAAAGAAGTATAATCATTAAGTTGAAAAATGAGTGATGGGGATCTACACGTGAAGTGAAGAAGCAATATAATAGCGCATGCAGTTGGGAGAATTGAAAGAGAGCTCTGGAGCAGCATTAAATTTATTTTTGTATTTATTGGTTTTAAGTTCGAACTGTGGAACTAACTATTAATATTTGTATATGCTAAGTTGCCTACATTACGCCTAGGAGTGACAAATGGGCGTGTCGGATATGATTTGGCTCAAAACGTGTAATGAAAAAATGAATAAATTATCCAACCCTACCTATATTTAATACGGATAAAAAACGGGTTAACCGGCAGATAATATGACTAATCATATTATCTATGACTTCTTGCATATGATCACTTTTGGGAGAATTCCTAGTCTCCCTAACTTGAGGAACTCACAATTTGAGACTTTACAAATGTAAAAGTTAGACCAATTGATTATCCATTTTCTAAATGAATAATATGGTTCTTATCATATTTGACATGTTTTTAAAAAGTTCATTATCCAACCTATTTTTTAGTGAATAATATGAATAATTAATTATTTTCTTTTAACTATTTTGCCACAATTAATTACGTCCTTTGAGGTGCATGCGGGGTCCTTCTTTAAATTATACGTGAACACAAAGTATTTTGTGTACTGAACTATCCTTTTTATGCAGCTAGGAGGCTTGAAAAACTTTTCCCATTTGGAAAATCTTTCGAGCCACATGCACCTACACTTTTCATGCTACATTTTGTCTACCAAAAGTTATACTATAACCAACTTTTAATTCCTTTGCATCTGCTTGCCAACCAAACAATTATCCAAAGCTTAACAACAAATAGTAACTTCATCCGTTCAAATCGTTTATAGTAAAAGAATATATGTATGTCTACGCGCAGGGCGGACGCTAGAAGGTAAGTTAAGCGTTCGGCGAAATTCATTAATTTTAGTCTAAACTCTATATTTATGTTTAAAAATTTCATTAAATATATACAAAAAATTAAATTTAGAACATAGTTACTGACACTTAGTAGCACTATTCTAAACTTCAGAACCTATGACTTTTAAATTATGGCTCTGCGCCTTTACATACACGTAGGTATCAGTGGTGAAACCTGAAATTTATCCAAAGGTATTCTAATTTGAAAGAAGTAAAAAAAAGATCTCGACAAAAAATGTTCAATATGTGTTATATACCTCTAAAACATAATATTTTACCTATATACACAGTACAATTTTTCGACGAAGGGTGGTCAACTGACCACCCTTATAACCATGTGGCTTCGCCATTGATACGTATGGGTAAATATAATACATTCAAATATTTTTCGTCAAACTAACTCTATAATACATTTAAATAATTTCTTCAACAACTACCTGTTATATAATCAACAAGACAAATTAATATTTATAACTTTAAATAAATCAAATTGCATCGTATAAAATGTAACATGAAGAAAGTCCTTTTGAAGTTTCTTTTCCTTAAAAACTTTAATATTTTTTAAAAACTTTCTCGGTGGGTTAAAGACTTATTAAAGTTGTATGATGGCTAACAACTGGCTAGCCTTCACCTATTAAAGTGACAACAACCTATAGGCTCACACTGAAGAAGATATATCAACAATAGTATATGCACATGGGATGAGTGGCCCAAATTAGAACTATGCTTGGAAGCATCAATTCTCTATAATAAAATTGATTTTGGCATCACCCCTACAAAGAGGAAATATCAATAGATATCTAAGGGAAAAAAGAAAAGAATAATTAACCTGAATAGAAGCTCACGCAGCGCTTAAATTTAAAATAATATAATCATATATGTATATAATCATATATAATTTATATATACCAACTAAAAAAAGTAAACAGTGAATCCACTAGATTATTTGCGTAAAGATCCCAAGCAAAAACAAAGTACTATTGGTAATGGGTTAATGCATGATTCACACATTCATGAAACGAATAAGCACTAACATAAGCAATAGCCCACTTGTTTGACAAAACCTCATCAGAACTTTTCAAAGAACTGCACTAAGGTTAGAGGATACATATATGTTACATGCATATGATCATTGCTCGATTCAGAATTTAAAAGTTGGGAGAGAGAGTTCTGAAATGCATATGTATACTTCTTTTTCGCGCATTTATACATGGTTAGACTAGATTCTACTAGACCAATGAACTCATTGTTGGATTCGCTACTACATTCGGATAACGTACATCTCTATGATCTTTGACTAACTTATATTGTGAAGAATAGTCATAAAGTATCAATATCCGTGATATATTAGTGTGGCTCGTTTATATCAAGTCAAATGAAAAAATAATGTAGCATAGATAAATATTCAAACATTGCAACAGCAGAATTTAATATGATGTAGGCACCAATTCTTGCTTGAGAACAGTTTTTCACATGTAAGGGCCAGCATGTTTGAGCCCATGAAATAGTCAATTTTGAATGGTTTTTTTTTTTTTTTTGCCTTTTTTGTTTGTAAAAATAATAGCACAATGGCCCCATTGTCACATGTTGCCACATGCATTATTTACACTTGCATCAGGAAAAGAGCTTTTCTCAGTGTACTTAGCTCAATATTGTCCATAATAACTTCTCCTATCTAATGTTCCAACCAACACTAACAACCCCTTTATTTTCCTTTTTCTTAAAATTCGAGTTGTTAACAGATTATCGACTCGGTCAAATTGAATTCTCTGTGAAGATATGGAGTACTAACGGCTAGACGGTAAAACCCCATGCACCTTAACTATAGCTTCGCGGTGACAACCTTAATTGAATGTGTAGGATAAGTGGGAAGTAGTGACACATAACGACCAATCCTGAAAGATCACTCTTTCGTCTAAGAATGCCTAACCGACTCTTTCTTTTATGACGATATCTAGACTAGCTTGCACGCACTTCGTCTATTTAACCATGCACCTGCTATCGCCTACCAACACAGGTTCCGAGTAAATCTGCCCACCAAAACTTGAAAGAATGGAAAGAATCACCCTGAAATTTCTTCACCTTTTCTTATTTTGGAAAGGAAAAAAAATCGCAAATGAAGGTTGTTCAAAAAGAAGGAAATAAAGGCAAGACAAATAGTTTTTGTAATATTATACTACCAATTTGTGTACTCATTTGACATTGCAATAGTTTTAGGTAAAATTGGCCTTTGTAATCTTATAATACCAATTTGTGTAGTCATTTTTTGAGGTACATTGCTGCTTTGTTTTAACTTATCAGTAAAGATATTTTTTCATATACTGTACTATTTTCCTTAAAGAAGGAAAACCCAATTTTTATACCTCAACCTTTTCCTATGTCTACAATTAAAAAAAAAAACATATAAATTTTTAAGTATGGGACGTTGTTGTGTACCGAAACTATTTGGACCACAATATGATATGGGCCATTCAAACTTCAATGGCACATTTATAACGCAGATAACAACCTTGTACTAGAATTACTTATCATATTTTTCTCTTCATTCTTTGGATTTATCTTATATTTAACCATAGTGTAAGTTCTACCGAATAAGGGTATATGTTGTAGAAAATTATTTTCCTTATTTTTAGGTCAATATTTTCATTATTTATAGGTGTTACCTTTAATTACCTTTAACTTACCATCAATAATTGTGGTAAGATAGATAGGATTTCGTTTCCATCCTTAATTAGAAGTTTGAGATTCAAGATTTGGTATAAAAAATCTTGGTAAGGAGCATTTCCCCCATAATAGACCTTATGCTACGTGAATACGGATTAGTCGAGACTACTATGTGGATACCGAACATTACGTGAAACAAAAACCTTTAAATTGACCTAATAGTGTAAAGAAAAGTATGCTAAGCGTGCTTAGAAATTAAACCTATCTTTTTTAATTAACAAAGCAATTGGGCTCCAAACAATTGAAGAACTAAGATTTTTCTTGAGAAGTTTCGACCTTTCAACATATTACCCTTTGCTTGATTACTACGTTTTTTAAGTTACGTAGTAAGCGAAAGAACCTTTTTGAACGAAGGGAGGAATCCTATGTTACAATTGCCTCAAACGCAAGAAGACTTGAAGCGGGGCGTTTTTCTGTTTCGCGGTTTCTCACCTGGTATTAGTTACCGTATTAAAATTCTGACTAATTCAAATTCATAACTGTGTAAAGCCCATTAGATGCTTCCTACAGGATTTTTTTCCATTCAAATACAAGACGTCTAATTAAGGGTGAAGGAATCTTATTCATCCTACCACAACCCTCAGCGATAGGTGGGGTCTTTCGGATAATAAAAGAGATATTGTTATGTCCAATAGCTCATCATATTTTATACACATATTTGGTTCAAATGTGTTAGCAATTTGTTGAGGACCATTTCACTTAGCAAATCCTTAAATGCCTTTCACACTCCAAAATTCTCCGACTAGACATCGAATAGCTTGTCCACTAGAAAGGAATAAGCAATATCCACTGCATTATATATATATATATATATATATATATATATATATTTTAAAAAAGGAGAAAAAACCAAGTAGTTATGGTGACATTTCCACCGTAAATTTATCATCTAGATAAAGGGTTTATCTCAATGGAGCAAATTGATGGAATATGACAAGGTTTTGAACATACTAAAGAAAAGATAGAAAAGTTTGTCAAAATTTGTTAAAATGGAGCAACTTGGCAAATAGATAATGTGGAGTTGAGATTGGAGAAAAAATAGACCAAAGATTAAGCACGTGAAAGGATTCAGTTGGTGTCCTGTTTCTAAATACAGGTGCACTTGTCTAATTTTTTTTTTTTTGGACATTCGAATATCTCGGTCTGATTAATTTGAGTCTGTGTCAGATAGGCCCACTAAGGAGATAAAGCGCTCCCTATCAAGAAATCATATACTCAAAGGTCTTGAACTCGAGACATTTGATTAAGAATAAGGAATTCCAACCATTCCACCAAATCCCTCGGTACTGATACAATTGTCTTATGTCACACGGATATAGCACATGAGAGTGGGCTATACATTAAATTGGTCCCCCTTCTTTACTCCTCCCCTCTAAATCCCCAAACCTCTCATGCAACTTTTCCAATTTGTGAAATTGAATGGCCATAAAAAATGGCCAACATGGACTTTATTGCAAGAGAGGAACTTTACTGCAAGAGGAGCTTTCTTTGGCCCAGATAATGATTGTTGTGTTGTTATTCTTGACAAAGCTCAAATCAGCATAAAAGAAGTGGAAAGATTGAATATTGGAGTTGGACTTAGCATCAAAAGTTGCAAAAGGCAGCATTTTCACTGTTGAACATGATGGTCTTTTAGTAGAAAAATTCAGAGCTAATTAAATAACACGATATTGAACACGAAAGTGGACCATGAGTTTCCCACATATAATGATGGTAAGTCATACAAGAAGAGCACACATTTATTGTTGTCGTAACAGTGGTGTCAAGCCAGCTTGTGCGTACCTGTACTAATGAATCGTAAAAACTTGGAACATTGTCAAGCCAGCTTGTGCGTACCTGTACTAATGAATCATGAAAACTTGGAACATACAGTCACTCTGTACCATGAGGTTCCCACAAATAATGATGGTAAGTCATACAAGAAGAGCGCATAATTATTGTTGTTGTAACAGTGGTGTCAAGCCAACTTGTACGTACCTCTACTAAAGAATCGTGCGAAGTTGGAACATACAATCTCACACTGTACCATGAGGTTCCCACAAATAATGATGGTAGGTCATACATGAAGAGTGCACATTTATTGTTGTTTTAATAGTAGTGTCAAGCCAGCTTGTACGTACCTCTACTAATGGAGTGTGAAGCGGGGACATATGATCTCACACTGAGTGTTAAACTGAAATTCAAACCTAAAATCACTATGTTATCATTTCCCTTCTATCTCACCCGAAATGTTATTAAAGCTTTCGGTCACCTTGAATCAATGCGTGTCAAATGGGGGGTTGGGCTGATTTTAGGACATGTCAAAATGGGCTGAATCAATAACTAGGTGGGTCAATAACCGGTCCAAAAGTAAGTTGGGCTAAAATTTGGGTCATAACCCAACCCACCCAACTCGTACTAAATTTTAATTAATATGTATTATTTTCTCATGAATTGTTTGATTACCAAATAAGACTTTTTTTCCTTTTGTTATTGTCATATATAACATATCAAACAAAAAAAAAATTAAAGATATTTTAGCAAAATTATTCATAGATCAATTTGGACGAGAATCAGCCCAATTTTAGATGAGCTGAAATAAATGAGGAATTTTCAAAAACCACTATTGTTTAGTGGTTATTAACTTATGGATACCATATTCATAATTACTTCCTATAACTATTATTCAGTTGTTACGGTAGTGTATTCATTGTATTCGCGTTGCTGTATTCATGAATACAACAGCAAAAACCGCCTAAAAATCAAAGCAGTCTAGTTGTACGCGCATGTATTCACATGTATTCGTGCCATGTATTCATGAATACATCAGCAAAAAGCAGCTAAAATCAGGGCAGTCTAGTTGTACGTGCATGTATTCACATGTATTAGCGTTGTTGTACTCATGAATACAGCAGTAAAAAGTGCCTAAATCAGGGCAGTCCAACTGTACGCGCATGTATTCACATGTATTCGTGCATTGTATTCATGAATATAGTAGCAAAAAGCGCCTAAAATCAGGACAGTCCAGCTGTAAGCGCATGTATTCGCATGCATTCGCACTGTTGTATTCATGAATACAGTAGTAAAAAATGCCTAAAATTAGGGCAGTCCAGCTGTACGCGCATGTATTCACATGTATTCGCACCATGTATATGAATACAGTAATGACAATCACATTAAAAATAGGTATGTCCAGCTGTCTAAGAGAAAGGAAAAACATAAATATCGTATTTTATGCCTCAATGGTAGCGTATACCATAAATACTTATTTTGATATAAAATAGAAAAGGTAGCTATAAAAAATAATATTTTACAATGATTTTGGTTTATAATAAATAGGGCGTTGAAGGGTCAAAAATGCTCCTGAACTATTGAAAAGGGTCAAAAAATACCCTTCATCCACCTATTGGGCTAAAAATAGCCCTCCATCTACCTTTTTGGTTCACTTATACCCTTTGACCATTATGTCAATGCTGGATTTTAAAAACAATTATTTAAATTCGACGTGGCAATTTTTTATTGGTCGAAATTAAAACATCTAACCTATTAGAAAGATCCACCCATATCTACCCGTTTTTCGGACTAACTGATAATAGGCTAGATTTATGTAATTTGGCGATTGTTTATGCCTCAACTTGATTATGTTTCACTGCTATAATATAGTTAAATGATGTTAAATTGGATCCAATTATGAATTTCACACGTTGCAGGAGTGCGTAGCATGTATGAGGACTTAAAACTATGATAGGAGCTAAATTGAAGCAAGAAAAGCCCCTTGGAGCTGAGTACGTGGGAAGACGAGAGAAAGAAGTGATGAAATGAAGACCTGGACTAGCGCGACCGCGCTAGCCCAGATGGTCGAGGCAGAATGATAGGGCATATGCGCGGTCACTAGCGCGTCCATTAGCGCGACCGCGCTAGCCCAGTTCCGGAAAAATAAATTTCAGGGGTAAAATTGGACGTTCAGGGGCAAATCCACTTAACCTATAGAAGGTCTAGCTCACCCAAGAGATTATTATCAAGGTTTTCATAGCTTAGTTCAAGAAAACGAGAGGCAAGAGGCAAGGAGGATAATTCAACATCGAGTTCTTCCTTTCTTCCTTTTGTTTTTATGATTTGTGATGAATTTGAATATTGTTATGATGAACCATAGTATGAGTAGCTAAATATTTAGTCTAAGTTTTTGATGGAACCTATTGAAGGATGAACTTCTTGTTACGTTAATATAGTTTGCCTGATTTAATCTCTATTTGTTCAACTATGTGCTTGTTGTAGTTAATTGACAGGATCCTCAATTAGTTGTGCCTATTTAGTGTGCATAACTCGGGAGAGAGTGCATATTTAGGCAATTGTTGAACAACACCACTCCCAAAATATATGAGGGATCAATAACTGCGGGTTTAAAGGCGGCTTTAGGGATAACGAAGCCTTGGTTGCAATCTAAAGTGAGCCGTAATAAACAAAGTCAGCTCGTGTATCTCGGGAGAGTGCGTCTAGTAAATTATCGTGATTACTCGGGAGAGATTTACGATAATAGGAGTGCTTATGATTGATAGATATGATTTGGTGATTCTATGTGAAGTATAACCGGAAGGGATTCCATCAATAGGGGAAATCATAACCTTAGAACCTTCTCTTAATTGTTTACAACTCAATCATAGTTAGTTTTTCAGTTGTTTAGTTACATTCATTTGTAGTTAGTAGAAATACCCTCAATTCTTATTTACAACGTTTGGGAAGTTGATTCCGTGGAATTTAGTAAGTCTAACGAGAAGTAATTGATAGGTTAATTCCTTGTGGGTTTGACACTGGGCTAAATACTCAGATTATATTTGCAACATCCGTGTGTCCTTTTTATAAGGCATAGTTGCGCACGATCACTAACCCGCCCCAACAGTAACCTGACCCGAATAAAAAGTTCTAAAATTTTTTTTTTAAAAAAAAAAAAGAAAGAAAAGAAAGACACCCCGCGTGGCAACATTACCAGTTTGTTCTTCCTAACGACGCGGTGCTAGTAAAGAGCTTATATGAGTAAGTTCCCAAGTAGGTGCTTCCGGATATTCTGCATTTCCAAGCATTGAGGAACTGGATCTTAACATTTTTGGAACACTTTGGAGAAAAATATCAATCTTCTTGGAGCTCACTTGATGTAGCGACGAGTTGGTAGCGAAATACTTTGTAGATTTTGGATTTCTTTCTATGTCACGATTTTGGCAGATTTTGGGGCCTCTTTTTTTTTGTTGAATTTTTTGTTTGGGTCGGGCTAGTATTTGAAGCGGGTTAGTACGAAAAACTAGTAGATATGGGTGGGTCTATCTAATGTGTTAGATGTTTTAATTTTGGCCAATAAGAACTTGCCACATGGAATTTAAATAATTATTATTTTTAATTCAACACTGACCTAACGGTCAAAGGGCACAAGTGAACCAAAGAGGTATGAAGGAGTATTTTTAGCCTAATAGGTGAATGAAAGGTATTTTTAAACCTTTTTCAATAGTACAGAGGCATATTTAAGCCTTTTCCGTAAATAGGATGTATATCTTCACTATAGGAGGTAAAATTTCCGAAATAAATTGGGTTAAAATAGACTGAGCTCAACAAATGGACAAGTCAATGACCCGCCAACCGGCCCAGTCAAAATGGATTGAATTCAACAAATAAACGAGTCAATGACCAACCCAACCTTGGGCCGATTCAGCAAGTCAAATGAGTGTGGACCAAATTGCCACCCCTATATGCAACTATCATTAAATGCAACTTTGTATATGGAAAATAACGAGTCGATCAATCAGCCAAAAGATACCGCATAAACACAATACAGGTGGAATTCTAACCAAAGTTTCATGGCAAAAATTGCAAACCATGAAACACAGATTCAACTTTTCAAGTAAATCATGCACTTGATGCACAAAAGATAGGCCAATTGATGCCTACAACTAGCAAATCACAATTTTCACCACATTAGGTATACAAATTCTGATACAATGATCAAGACCAGTTTTAAACTTACAACAAAGCATGCAATTTGTTTGATGTCCTTTAAGTGCAAATAAAATTTCCTCTACATTACATTTGACAACATGATTAAGCCACTAAACAATCTGATTCAATAAACAGGATTAGCTTTAAAAGGCCGAAGGCCATGGAAATCAGCCTGCAATTATATACAAAATTCCATTGTTACTTCTTCCCGGAACTTGTTGCTTTTGAAGATCCCACCACAGCATGATCAACCGAGCCAATAAATAGCTGAGACGAAAATGTATTAGTTTTTCTTAATTTCCCTGGAAATTCCTTTCCCGAATTACCCTTCAAAGAAAGATTCTTCCTAAACCGGTTCTTGTTTAGTGAGAGCATAGTGCTCCGAGATGGTGCTTGCAAGGCCCCTTCAACACAATCTCCAGAATAAGCACAGCCCCAAGGCTTGGACGGTCCATCTTCATTGAACGTTTTAAGCCTAGGAAAGAACTTGGAAAAAGGTCGCTGCTCCGGAGAACTACCATCTTCGAGCTTGGAGCAGATGGGGCACGGAGGATCACTTTTACATGATTTTGGTGTAGTTTGCTCCAAACATTCAGCATGAAATACATGGAGACATGAAAGAACCCCAGCAACTGGCATATCTCCACTTCTCACAATTCGTCGGGAACTCCAAGGCGATCTCTGCGAGAGAAACCTCTCGCATAACCCGCATCTGAAGCCATCTGAAGGGTTACAAGGTTTACTTAGGAATTCAGATTGAAAGGATTCAGAAGCCTCTGTCAGGTCAAGACTGCCACTAGCACTGCTCAAGCGGTGTTTATCTCTTTGCGGTGTTGAGGTATCAAGTTCTAAAAAACCAGGTGAGAAGCTGTCAATAGCTTCTCTTCTAGGTGTTTCAGTTGGAATTGACAGAGGATGTATGGGTTTAGACATAAAGAAACGGCGACTTGGGAAGCTACGATGAGACGAATGGGACTTGGTGATTGAATCACAATCACTATTGTCAGATCGGGATGAAGTTGAGCCTCCACCATCCCTAGCAGTTGATGTTCCCTATAAAAAATTCATTGTCATAAGAAAGCTGGATTTACACTAACAAACATCAAAAGAATGCAGATAGTGGAGAACAGCAAATGCATACCTCCATTGTGGGTGAAAATGAAAATGGCCTCAAGATCGCATCTACCAAGCGAAAAATAAGCAAAATTAGCAGTAGAAATGAAACATCCAGAATGGTGGCATTAGTAAAAGAGCATTGGCTGAAACCAATAAGCCAAATGTTTCAGAAGCAGTAACAGAATTGATTCTTTAAGCACATTAACTTGCTACCTCTGACAGCGCCCAATGTGAAATTACCATAAATTTAGACATCGGAAAAAGGAGCATGGTCAACCATAGAGTTTCAGTCCATATTATTACATTGTAATGAAAAACTAATTCCATATCATGTTAAGATAGACTGGCTTTTCTACCCTATAAGATGTTGGTAACTGTCCTTTTATAGAAATAATCAAGAACCGCAGCTTCCAGCTTTAAAACTCAGTGGATAATGAGTCCTCCTCCATCTACCTTAAAAACAAACTTAGTTACATTCCTTAGCAGAGTTCGAACTCGTAACGTTGCCTACCACACATAATGTGTTAAAATGCATTGCCCTTGAACCAAACCCCTGGGGGCATTGGTAATAGTTTTTTAGTCAGCTTTGGTGTTTAAGCGTATTATGACTTGTGAAATAGATTTAATATGTTACTTCGAGTTTTTTCTTTTTTTGAGATAAGTATATATTTTACCAAGAGTTACCACCTTATATGATCATGATGTAATGATCTGGTATCTCCCAAATTTTCCAAGATACTCATTCCTACTTTGTAGCATGTTGGTATAAAATTTCAACATTTGTGACACATAGTTAACCCATCCTAATACCTACTTCCTTGTCAACATATCTTTTTTCCTCTCCAAGTTAACAAGAGCTGCCACTTTATATAGAATTGTAAGAATCACTTGATGGATAAAAGATTTGAGAGAAGAAAGTTTTGTTACACAAAACCAAGAAACGAACAAATTAATTTGTGTGAGGCAAACAAACAAGGCTGCAACACGTATGCTACATAAGACTCTTAAGGAAAGCAGGTGTATTTTGAAACCACAACGGACCTATTTCTTTTAAACTACAACCTCATTTTATTTTTTTATTTTTTTTTTGGGGGGGGGGGGGGGTTTGTTCTTTAGATAAGTTTTTGATTCTACGCGTTCGATTGTCCTTTTGTTTGATCCAGATAGTCCATATATCACGACCCTCTCTATCCTCACAAGTTAGGGGTAAGGTCTGCGTACACACTACCCTCCCCAGACCCCACCGTGTGGGATAATACTGGGTATGTTGTGTTGTTGTAGTCCATATATCACGATGAGTAACTACTAGACTCCTTACCTGTGTATCTTGTTGACTGATGACCGCCAGACCAACAGATTAAAGTTATACTGCTTCAGTATCAAGTTGACATATGTTTTTGTAAATTAGCTGTCTAACACATTTTTTAGAGGCCTAAGACTTATTTAACTAATGTTTCAAAAATATAAAAGAAATTAGCATCATAACAAATTTTAATTTTTTAATTAACATCATAAACCTGCCGAATGCGCATACTGGTAGATGGGAGCCAGAAGAAAGAAATCTGCCAAAATTTTCTAAAAACTCAGTGTTCCATTTGGGGCATTAAGGAATGTGCCAAACCTCGAACCTGTTTACAGCTAATTTTTGACAGAGACACCCACATGTCTGTATTTTATATACCAGAGTACAGGATGTTAATCAGCAAAAGAAGCGAAAAGAAGCACCTGAAGGATTTGGCACCATTCACCACATTATGTGGTGGATGAGAATGGTAACTCAGTTGTTTCCGTGCAGGAAAGAATGAAGAACACGGTTCTTTATTTGCCTAGAAGCCAACATCCAGTAGTCATCCTAACAGGAATACTATGGAGGAATTACTGGTAAGAGATTGCTCACTCAGTCAAAGTTCCAGTAACAAATAAATGCATAAATGGTTGAATCAAAATTATTACAAAAAATGAATCAGACACCTAAAGCGTATCACCTGAAGGTTTTGTATTTTGCAAAACTGCCACAAAATACTTGTTTGCAACAGTTGTGAACACTACTGCCCTAGACAACTAACACAACCTTTTCTTTCGTGACGGTGAGAGAAAAGGGAAAAAGGAGAATCTTTCGGATGGAAGTTCGCAGACTGAACACGAAGCAAATCTACTCATTTTTACTTCATTCATCTTAAGCACTGCAAGCACAGATAAAGATGAAGGTTGCAATATGTTTATGGTCACCGTAGAACAAGTCAAATCAAGATGAATCTTCATAATATTGGATGTGCTGGAACATGAACAGGATGAGACTAATAACTCAAAATAATATAGAGGATATATAGCCGGGTATAATTGTTTAATGAGTCCAAACGCAATATCTTGCACAATATTATGCATAACAAATAATTTTCAAAAAAATAAAAAAATTAACAAAAAAATTAAAAACATACTGTACTTACGAACATAGGAAGAGTTGATGTTCATGAAAGTTAACTGGGTGAAGATTGTATGTAATAAGGAACGTTACGTAAAAATGACCAAACCAAAGGCCATTCAATAAATCCACTAAAGAATCACAATAGGGCAAACCAAAAATATTGTCATCCAACAAAGAACATCCAGGAATTCGGAAAGCAAAGTTTCAATCTTTGCTTATTCCTACAATTCTTCTAATGGCCTATGTGTATGGGCCAAACTCCTGAGCGTGCCTTCAGCAAAGAAGATCACTACTAGTGCCAATACTGCTAACCAAAAGACATAACACAAAATTGCTACCTTATTTTATCATCAATTAGACATCATTTCAACAAACTACCAAGGATGTTAAACTAAGAAAATTGGTTCATAAACTTCACCATAATTTTGCACGAGCAATCGAGCATTATGCCTTCTACCTAGGCTGCCCAGTGATGGCTGAACCCATCTTATGGGTTTTAGATAATGTGTTTACAAAATTCCAGGGTGAGCTACCAAAAGATTTTAGAGGTGGATACTACCACATCAATGAGATACTCTTATTCAAGAGCATGTCCACATGTCAATGGTAATGAAAAGAAGAAAAGGTGTTCTCTCGTTTTTCCTTTTGCAACCTGAATGGGGATCCCTCATTGATACAAGCCTTTACAACCCCTGATGTTTTGAAATTTCATGTAATACCCTATTGTTCATCTTTTAGTAATATTATTCTAAAATATTTTCCCTAGTGAAGTAACTATAAATAATCGAAAAATTATTAATGTAATCGGATAATTTAAATCCCACTCCTACTCAGGTAAGAAAATACACTTAATTCCTATATAAACAAATAGTTCCATAGCAATTGAACATAGGCTGCTTCTTGTTTTTTTTTTCTCATGGAAGGTTCAAATTATAAAACTCCAATGGATTATCAAGATTTTCTTCGTTCTTTTCAAGATTTGAACTTGGAAAAAAATTAACTTCTCCACACAACAATGCAAGTTCTTCTGAGAATCTTCCATTGGTGGAAGATGGTTTTAATATTCCAAAAGAAAGTGACAGAATTTGGGCAATTTCATCTGACATTGAAACTACTGATAGTTCTTTTTCTTGGTTGAGTTCTACAAGTAATAATGGTTCTGTTTCTTCTCTTCAAAATAACAAAGAAGAATACTTTTCTAAAAATTCAAGAATTTCACTGACTCAAAGTAGTATGCAATCATCATTAGAATGGCCATCAACAAGTTCTGCAAATATTTGGGCTTAAGATAATAATAATTCCAACAATGGAAGTAAGTATAAAGTTCACAACTTTACTTTATTCATGCATGCAGACTAGTTATTTTTCTTTTAATTTTTATTTTTAATTGTTGTTACTGCTTTCTTTTTCTTTCCTTGAGCCGAGGATCTATCAGAAATCGCCTCTCTACCCTTAAAGGTAGGGGTAAGGTCTGCGTACACACTACCCTCCTCAGACCTCACTCGTGGGATTATACTGGGTTTGTTGTTGTTGTTGTTGACCCTATTGTTCATCTTTCCAAAGTTGTAAGGCTGGACAAATACCCTCTGTTCCATAGCATCTCAGGAAATACTTTCAATCCCCTTGCATTTCCCCTACCATTTTTCACCTACGAATCCTTCAGCTAATCCCTTCACCTGGGCGTAGCACTAGTCATGTACTGTTTGGTTTGCCCATGGGCTTAATCTACTTAACTCTTTTTTTTTTTGGGGGGGGGGGGGGTTGACACCAAGTCAGTCCAAAATTAGCTTGCATCACAGTGTCTCATAGAAAACCCCAATGCACAAGGAATACAGGTCACAGGATAGCACAAGCAAACAAATAAGAACTTTGTATCAAACTCCAAACAAAAACCACAAACTATCAACCAAAAAAATATACATATATAAGAGGAAAAAACATCAGCTGATAGCACAGTCAACATAAATGGAGCAAGTAATGAGAGAACAAAAGTAAAACCCAACTAAGCATTCTTAGAAGTTTAACTCATATACAAAAGAAAATGCAGAGGCAATATGCTTACCCCTCCTTGAAGTACCATAATTATCAACATTGATTTCTTGGATAGCTGGTGGAGTCCATTGTTGTGCAGGAGAGATATCCGACGGACTACTATAGTATGCACCAACACCACCATCTGATACGAGATATTGGTGATTGGCCAATTGGTTTCCCCTCACCCAACCTCTACTCTCTCTACTGTTTGACGAAGCAGAAGATCCATACAATTGAACTCCATCATTAGACCCAAAAGACAATGCTTCAGGTTGGAAGCGGAAATCCCATCTGGATGGTGCTGGCGAGAAGCTTGAATTAGTCCGCCAGTAGGGCTCGTGTGGGCCCATGGACCATTCTCCGCTAGCTGCAGTGGACCCATGTGGCCTTGCAGCCACACAACAAAGGGACCCCGTCTTAGCTATGTTTCACAAGACTCACAAGGTATTATATTGGTGCTTGCTTCTATCAATTCTCAATTTTCAAAATAAACGGGGAAGCTACACTAACTACTCCATTCAGCCCCACAACAAAAGGACCCCTGCAATTGCCAATTCTCAATTTTCAAAGTAAAAGGGGTAATTCAAGTAACTACTCCATTTTTTCCATGTCTAGCACCAAGAGAATGAGTTTTTCCTTCGCTACTTTGAACTACTCCATGTGTCCTTCTGAAACACACCTGGTAAGTGCAAAAATAAATTATATACAGCAATTCCACTAAAACGAGTACAAGCATGGCATGATTACGTCTGCAGAAAACTCAGACGAAGCTTAACTATATGGAAGCCAGAAAATGCCATGCACGAAGTGTTGATAGCAGTATTATTCTCCGTTACTTGACAATCACCAATCTACATTCATGAAAAGGAAAACGTCAGGACACAATATAGAAGGTTACCATCAGGAGTCATGGTTAGAAGGCTTGACCAAAAAAAGGGAAAGCGTTAAGTGCAACTAACTTAGCAAAGTAAATTCAAATAACACCAACATGCATAAAATGAAGGTAATATATGGCATAAAAAACTCTTCTTTAAGGTGATGCAGAAAGCCGATGAAGCTTTGGCCCAATTGACAAGGCTGAGGAGCTAATTCGGTTCGATTCACAGCAGGAGGAAGGTAATCATATTTGTTATCCAAAAATGTGGACATATTCGTAATTAATATCCCCTAAATTAAGATACATCGTATTTAGCATGACCATTCACAACTCTCTCTTACCATAGTGGGTTGTACTCTCACTTCATTCAATCAATCAATAAATAACTACGCCTCAATCACAAATCAGTCGAGCTCCGCGAAATCCATCATCCATTACTTCACTCAAAAACAAATTGGAAAACCAACATTCGAGAAGGCAAGTACTAGTTTATATGGTGCTTAAGTCTCTGCAGTGAGATACAAATTATCATAATGCATTTGAAACTTCCTTTTTTTTTCATTTTTGTTTCTCAGGTAACATTAAACAATAAACAACTTCATATAGAGAAACACAATAATTACAAGTCAACCACAAAAATATACAAAACAATCAAAACTAAGATTTAAACAAAAAGGAAATACCAAAACTACTAGAAGCAAGAATAGTGACCTTATCAGAACATATTTATTACTTCCTTCTTTAGTACTACCAATTATTTGAGACCCAATACAAATTTAAAACCCCACATAGTAATAACAACCCCAACTTCAAAAACACTTCAAAAACTGATCTGAAACCTCAAGAACCAATAAAAAGCAAAAAAGACAACCTTTACTTAAAATGAAATTCCCAAAACCCTAATATCAAGATTATAAAAATGTATGCATGGAAGTAAAAAATTGGACATAAAATAAAGTAGGTAAAAGGGTATTGAGTGAAACTTACAATTGTTTGAATTATTGGGGTTTTGATGATTAGAATTTTTGCAGACTGAAAGTGGAATTTTGAAGGAATAAAAATGTCTGCGTGCACATGTGAATAAAAACCCTAACTTCTCGCTGATACTGCTATTATTTTATGTGTATCTTTTTGCCTTCATGTCCTTCATTTTTTGTTGCTTTATCCATGTTTGTCCCCTCTTATGTTTTGGTTTGCATTTACGCCCTTATCATATGTACTGTTACTATCACTGTTTATACTGCCACATGCATTCTATTCTCTAACTAGAATTGAGAAATATTTTATAAACTTTTTTTCCAAAATGTCCTTGTAAACTGTAATCACTTCTTCCCCAATGAATGATGAAAAGGTTATTTATCGAACATTCTTTATCTTCTTTTTATTTATTTAGCGCCTTTATAAATCCTCAATCAATTAATTATGTTTCAATCTCATGTCATTTGTTGTTGGTAAAATATGTGAGAAACCGCTTGGTTTGATCAAGATGAATTAAGACATCTCTGGTTTCCTGATGTTTAGTTATAATTACATATTTTTAGTGTGTTACTTTATATTTTGGGACTTTAATGCTAAACTATATTATATTTGTGCTTAATTGAATTTATTTTATGTGTAGGTACTTTGAACATAAAATTGAAAGCTAACTAAAAATTTTATGTATATTTTATATACTACAAGAATGGTTCGTGATTATTTAAGTATTGGACAATGATTGAAGCTTACTATTCTAAAAGAAGACAAAAGAAAAAAAAACAAATGCAAATTGAAAAAGAAAGGAAAAGAACGAGAAAGTAACGAATGCAAAGTTGAGTAGCTAAGCACAAAGGGAATCGAGCTTGGGCAAAAGTCAGGCGACGCGAGGCAAATTTCTCGCGATAGAGCTCGCGCCGCGAGGCCTACGGCGAGACGGAGCTCGTGGGAAAGCTTGCGAGGCAAGGTCTATAGCGAAGGTGTTCTGGATTTTAAAGTCTATTTCGTCTCCTTTTTTATTTTAGACTTGATTATTTCGTCTAGGTCTTTTCCCTATACATATAAATAGTCATTAAACACTATTTTTGGGAGATTCGACCTAAGGAGGCAAAAACACATTAGGAGCAAGGCGGAGAATTCTTCTACGAGTTTTTCACTTCCTTCTTCCTATTTTCATTATTGGTTATGAATTTTAGTATTGTAGTTATGGATACTACTATGAATAGCTAAATTGTTATCTAGAGTTTTGATAGAACCTTTTGTAGGATAAATTCTTGTTATGTTTTTATATAATTGAGTCGTTGGACTTCTCTACTTGTTCAACTACGTGTTTGTTGTTGTTGATTGAATGATCATCAATTGACTGTGCCTATTTAGTATGTATTGCTTGGAAAAGAGTACATATTTAGGTAGTTGTTGAACAACATCACTCCTGAAGTATGTGAGTAATCAATACGATTGGTTTAAAGGTGGGATTAGAAATAACGAAACATTGGTGCGATCTTAGTGATCGGTAAACTAGTGTCAGCTAGCGTAGTTCGGAAGAATATGTCTAGTAAATTGTGGTAGTTCCTCGGAAGAAAATTATGACACCCGAAGTTCTCACGATCGGTAGAGAATACTTAGGCGAAATTATAGAAGGCATAGCGGGAAGGATTCCGACAATTGAGGAAATCATAACTCTAGAACTCCTTAGGCTTGTCTCGAATTTCATCCTTGTTAGTTGATAATTTTAATGCTTTATAATATTTCTTGATAATTTTAATGCTTTATAATATTTCTTAGTTAATTAGTAGAAATAAAAACCAAATCTTTATAACTAGAAAATTATTTGAACTTATGTTTCTTTGTGATATTGAACAACTGTAGCTGAGCCTTAGTTCTCAGTGGGATTCGACTCCGAACTTGTAAACCAGATTATATTTGCAACGACCCCTTAGTCCTTTTCATAAGGCATAGTTGGGCATGATCATTTCCCTCAATGATTGGCTATATTTTAATTAAGGGATCGTTTGGTTTGAATATGGCTTATGACGAGATAAGTTATGCTGAGATTATTTTTTATCTATTGTTTGGTATGTTGTATTAAAAATGACAATTGTATAATTTCTAAGAATAAGGTATAAGTTATCCCGGTGCTAATTACTCCACCCTCTACAAGGTATAAGTTATCTCGGTGCTAATTTTAATCACGGGATAACTTATACCTGATTTGCTAACCAAACAAAGTATTAAAGTTGTATTAAATTTTTATACCAGCACTATACTTTCTTATACCTCATACCAAACGACCCCTAAGTGTATAATGAATCTAAGTGTGGAAATGTTCAACTTTTCACGTGGTGTGATGATGAGAGCTTAGATGATTAAAATGATAAAAATATCCTTAATCTAAAAAAATAAGGCCTTTTTGGCCGCATTGAGAGAATCAATCAATGAACCTAGTTGTTCAACACCTGGGTATGTACCTCCTTTACAATAGACAGTTGTAAAGAACTGTAAAAATTTTATGTCATGGAAATCAGGTTTCGAGTCACTTCATATCCTATAATCATGACTTTCTCCGTGCGTAATTAAATAGATCAGGTTCCTAAAACTATTCTAGACACGTCTCTACCCCCACAATTAGAGCCAATTAGAACTACCTCATTTAAATTTTCAACATTGGGCGTCATTCTTTCCCAATTTGAATCGGATTATAAGTTATTACCTTGATTGATTAAGACTCAAACTGCCACTTATTTAACTTCCTACTCTCAATTACCTTATATAATCTCTTACATCTCTACGAAAATTTTCAAATCAGAAGCAAAAGCAAACAACTTATAACCCCAATTCTCTCTAAGAAACCTGAAAATCTTAACTATGTTGACCTCACAAGATTTTTCCACAACTAGTTTCTTGAAGTCTGAAATCACTCCAACTGTCAACACCCCTTTTGCCTCACCAACTCAGTTCGAGTCAGACCAAAACCCCACTCAAGAAACACATAAGTTATTACCATACTAGTCGTTGCCCTCAACAGGGAATAAAGTAAAAGATATGAACATACAAGTCCAATAGTGGAGGAATCTGAGATTCAAGGGGGAGAAACAGTGAAAAGTAAGAATGAGAAAAGGTGAAAAATTGAGTGGTGATGTTGGAGTTGGAGTTGCTCATATGGAGGGCACTGGATGCCATAATAAAGAATTAGAAGGAGAAGATAATAGTATTGGTGTAAAAGAAGTCTCTGGCGAAAAATCAGGTCCTTCTGCTACCGGTGAAGGCGTAGAGGTTGGAGAAGGAAATTCTTAAAAAGTTCCTATAAAGAAGATGGTAGAAGATAATTTTGGAAAATGTGCTAAAGAGGTCCAAGAACATGGTTCCTTGGCCTTTGACAATGAAAAATCTCCATATTTGAGGATATAATTTTCTAATACTAAGGGAAAACCTGAAGTAAACAAAGAAGGGAGTGATAATGATGATGCAATTTTAGCTGAGAGATTTACTTAATTGAAGAAGAAAAGTGTGGGTAAAGGAATAATCATCTAGGAGTGTTAAACACATAGCCAACAAGACAGTTAAAAATGGGAAGTCCGTGACTCCCAAGGCTAGGATCCAAACACCAAGGGAATGAGCGATGCTGCTCTTGAGAAAGCTTTAGAGGAGAATAAGAAAAAAAAAGAATGACACGAGTTCTAGTTGAGGAATGAGTCTGAAGTAGAACGAGTTAACTTAGTCAGTGAGGAAGATGAGGAGGTTCCTCTTAAAAGAAAAGGAGAAAAAAAAGGCTGGATCATCTTCAGTCATGCCCGAAAAGAAGAAGACCCTCAAAAAGGGAAAATCTGTGGACACCCAGGTCAAAGGAACCAATTCCAAACATCAGAAGAAAACAAAGAAAAATATTGTTATTGTAGGCAAAGTGTGCTCGTTTAATGGCCTGATGATATTGAAGGGTGGAGTGATAGACCTTGCTACTTTTGAGATATTTAGAATAAAAGAATTTTTGGAGAAGCTTGAGCACCAAAAGTGGTCACACTAGTTTTTGTATCCACTCTATGTGATGTATGGTAAATCAATATTGCACTTCTATAAGATTTTCAAATTGTTCGAGGAAGGTACAGTGAGCACTAAGGTGAGGGGAATGAACTTGGTTCTTACAACTTAGCTCCTAGAAGAAATCTAGATGGTACATGTAAATGGGTTTAATACATATGTTCGACGAGAATGACTCAAATTAGGGGAGGGGGAGGAAGATATGTATTTGACCTTGAAATATATACAGGGCAAAGGGAATCTAAAACTAAGGAAGGTAGGTAAAAATAAAATAAAATTGATTCACAAGCTCCTGCTCGAATTTGTGAATAATTGTGTGCTATTGTAACAACACGGTCGGTTATTTTGAGTATTATAGCCCCGTTCCTTTATTTATCACCTATTTGGTATTTATTTGTTGTTATGTGACTTGCGGGGGTGGTTGGTTTGGTTCCGAAGATGTTTTTGTAATGAATTGGGATACTTAATCCCAAGATTGGAAGCCTAAGTTGAATGAGTTGATCGGATGTTGACTTATGTTTGAATGACTCTAAAATAAAGTTTTGATAGTTTCGATAGCTCTATATGGTGATTTTAGACTTAGGAGTGTGTTCGGATATTGATTTGAAGGTCCGTAGATGATTTTGGCTTGAATTGGTGAAAGTTGGGAAAGTTAAAGTTTTGAGAGTTAAAAGGATTGACCGAGAGTTGACTTTGTGTTTACCGGGCTTGGATATTGGTTCCAGAAGTTGGAAAAGGTCCGTTGTATCATTTATGACTTGTGTGAAAATTTTAAGGTCAATCGGAGTTGGTTTGATAAGTTTCGGCATCGATTATAGAAGTTGAAAATTTATTAGTTTCATTAGGCTTGAATTGAGGTGCGATTCGTATTTTTGATATTGTTTGATGTGATTTGAGGGCTCGACTATGTTTATATATTATTTAGAACTTGTGGGTATGTTTGGTTGAGGTCCTGAGGGCCTCGTGTGAATTTTGAATGGTTAACGGGTTGAAATTTGGACTTAGAAGATTGGTCAAGAGTTTCAGGTCTTGCGATCGCACATACGAAGGATTTGGTCGCAGGTGCGCGATCGCAGAAAGCGTGTTTGGCATCGCAGGTGCGGATTTTTGTTAGGCTGGGAGGATGCACATATGTGAGGTTTGGGCCGCATCTGCGATATCGCAGATGCGGGAAGTGGAGCAGAGGTGCGAAGTTGCGAGGGGCAGGAGTTTCCACATAAGCGGAGCCCAGGATGCGACTCTGCAGAAGCGGAGCCTGGTCCACAAAAGTGAAGGAAAGGGCCTTCATGAAAAAACCGCAAAAGCAAAGTTTTGGCCGTACCTACGGAGCCATAGAAACGATTAAGTGAACCGCTGGTGCGAGATGCCTGGCAGATTCATAGGGTCGAGGGTTTGAGCTATTTTTTCATTTTTGGACTTTGCAAGCTCGGTTGGAGGCGATTTTGAAGGGAATTTTACTAGATTTCAAGAGGTAAGCAAATTTTGATCGTTTTTATCTATTAATATTGAATACCCATTGAATTTTCTACCTAGATTAAAGGTGAAATTTGGGTAATTTTGGAATAGGGATTGAAGAGTAAGATTTGAGAATTTAAGTGACGATTTGATGACGGAATTGGGTAATTTTTGTATGGTTAGACTCGTTACTGAATGGGTGTTTGAATTTTATAAATTTTGTTAGATTCTGAGATGGGGGCCTAGGGTTGACTTTTTGACTTTTGTTAAAGAGCCTAGCTTTATCGTATGAAGTTGATTCATATAGCTTGTGTTGATTGTATTAAGTTATTTGTGGCAAGAGTCGAGTCGTTCGGAGGCCAATTCGCGAGACAAGGGCTTGTTGGAGTAGAGATTTGCGCGGGTTGAGGTAAGTAACACTTCTAAACTTGATTCGGGAGTATGAATCCCTGAAATACGTGTTATGTGGTTAGTGTTGAGGTGACGTACATGTTAGGTGACAGCGCATGGGCGTACACCATGGTAATTGTGACTCGATTGTTTTCGTTGTACCGTGTAGTTATCAAACCTGGTTGTTATTCATGAAACTCCTACTTGTTGGAGTAATTGAGCTACAACTCATGTTAGAAATCATGCTTAGACTATATGCTTGTTCTGTTGGGACCCACAAAGGTCACTTATACTATTGAATTATCTACTTAAATTGCAATTATGCACCAGTCACATCTATCATTTGCATATCATATCTCAATCTCTGTTTTCATTTATTATCACCTCATATTATCATTATTTGGGCTGATTGTCATGAGATTTGGGAGCCCAAGAGATTGGAAAGATTGATGACTGAGTGAGGCTGAGGGTATGATTGTGAGAGATATTTATGAGATCGGGTTGCACGCAGTAGTAGGCTTTATTGATCTATGCCATAATTGGCTTATATTAGCATTTGGGTAGGATCCGCCCCTCCAGAGTCTGATATACTAGCGGTGAGCGCAGGTACCTACTAAGTGTGAGTGCCAAGTGATTAGGAGTGTTGAGTGATTGAGAGTGATGAGTGATTGGGAGTACTGAGTGATTGAACGTGTAGTGAGGTTGAATACTCCGAAAGTATGAGTCCATGGGTTTATCACTGTGTTGCATTACAATTTACATGCATATTTGACTTGTACATATCGAGATGTAACATACCTCATATTAGTCATTCCTAGAATATTTATCTGTGTTGATCTTAAACTGTTGCACTTGAAAGCATGTCTACATTTCTGTACCGTGTACAAAATGATTATGAGATTTCTCTGAGCTATTCCTGTCATTTTTCATGTCATATATGTACTGTTAAAATCTAGATTTGGATCGTACCTATCTAAGCTCATCAACGTTTTCAGCCCAAGGTTAGTCTTGTTGCTTATTGAGTACATTGGGTCGATTGTACTCATATTTATTCTGCACTTCATGTGCAGATCCAGGTACTTCTGGGTATGGCGGTTGCTAGATTTGGAGCTTCATATATTTGGATACTGTTGAGATAGTTGCCTTAGCGTTCGCAGACCTCAACTCTCCTTCCTTTCAGTTTATTAGCACTATTCCATCATTCTAGACAGTTATTTTTAGTAGTTAAACTGTGTTGACATTTTACTAGCTCATCTACTCAGTGACACCCGAATTTTGAGAATGTTGTATTTGAGTCGAAGTATTACTTATCGACTATTTATGAGAGTTATTACTGTTAAACCTGTTTCATTTTGTTATCAATTTAAAATACATAGTTATTTGTAGTTGTCGGCTTGCCTAGTACTGTGATAGGCACCATCACGACATGTTGAGTTTTGGGTCGTGACAAGTTGGTATCGGAGCTCAGGTTACCTAGGTCTCGCGAATCATGAGCAGGTTTAGTAGAGTCTTGCGGATCGAACGGAGACGTCTGTACTTATCACTTATGGGTTCTATTTCTCTAACTAGAAGTCTAGAATTGAGAAATATTTTATAATTTTTTTTCCAAAATGTCCTTGTAAACTGTAATCACTCCTTCCCCAATGAAAGATGAAAAGGTTATTTATCGAACATTCTTTATCTTATTTTTCTTTTTATTTAGCGCTTTTATAAATTCTCTCTCAATTAATTGTGTCTCAATATAATGTCATTTGTTGGTAAAATATGTGAGAACCCGCTTGGTTTGATAAAGAAGATTTAAGACATCTCTGGTTTCCCTCAATGATTGACTATATTTTAGTTAAGCATGTAGTTAGTCTAAGTGTGAAAAATATCTAACTTTCCACATGGCATGATGACAAGATATTAGATGTTTAATATGATAAAAATATCCTTAATCTAAAAAAAGCCTTTTGGTCGCATTGAGAAAATCAATCAATGAACCTAGTTGCTTGGCACCTTGGTATTTACCTGTAACGACCCGACTTGTTGTTTTGAAAATTAGCATTCTGTTCGGTGGCTTAAGGTCTCGAGCAGCTTTAAAATATGTATTATGACTTGCGTGGGTGGTCAAGTTTAGTTTTCGGATGATTCAGAATTTAATTGAAAGAACAATTCTTGTTTTGGAAACTTAAGTTAAAAAGGTTGACCGAATATTGACTTATGTGTAAACAACACCGGAATAGAATTTTGATAATTTCAATAGCTCTGTATTGTGATTTTGGACTTAGGAGCGTGTCCGAAAAATTATTTGGAAGCCCGTAGTTAAATTAGGCTTGAAATGGCTAAAATAGAAATTTAAGTTTGGAAGTTTGAACGGGGAGTTGACTTTTTGATATTGGGATCGAAATCTAGTTCTGAAAACTTTCATAGTTTCGTTATATCATTTATGACTTGTGTGCAAAATTTGAGGTCAATCGGACTTGATTTGTTAGGTTTCGGCATCGAATGTAGAAGTTGGAATTTCTTAGTTTTATTAGGCTTGAATTGGGGTGTGATTCAAGTTTATAACTTTGTTTGATGTGATTTGAGGCCTCGACTAAGTTTGTGATATGTTTGGAGACTTGTTTGTATGTTCGGACGGGGTCCCGAGGGGCTCGGGTGAGTTTTGGGGTGGTTTTGGACCATTTTAGGCCATTTATTACTGCTGGTTTTTGACAACAGTGTGCAAAATTTCTGATGCGTAAAGCTAATTTTGGAAGCTTATATCATGAAATCTATTAAGAATCTGGAAATTTTAAAAAACACGAAATTTGTAGACCTTTGATTATAGTTTCCAGAAAGGTAAACCATTCATCATTTGGACATTTGTACAAAAAGTTATAATTGATTGATTCAAGGCTAGTATTGCAGATTTTGGCTACAACAGCGTGCATCGCTAGAAATTTCTGTTGCATAGGGCTGACTTTGAGAGCTTATATCTCGCAATCCATAAAGGATTGGGAGATGAGTAAAACATGAAAATTATAGTCCTTGTTGTCTAGTTTCCATAAAGTTAAATCATTTATCATTTGAATTTTTTACATAAAGTTATGTTTGATTTACTAGAGGCTGGTAATGTTGTTTTCTGGGGCAGAAGCAAATCACAAGTATCAAATGCGATTTATAAGTCGTAGTTGACACTAGAGACTTGCCTGGACAGATTACAAAATGGGGGTTTCAGCCATTTTTAACACATTTGGAGCCATATAGCTCGGATTGAAGCAATTTTAGAGGCGATTTTCGGGAGATTTTCAAGGGAAAAAATGGGGTAAGTGTTCAAATTACCCGAATCTATTGCTATTTTAAGCATCAAATTTGTGATTTAAGTTGGAAAATTGTGAAAATCCTCTTGGTTTAATTTGAAGATTTGAGAGTCGAATTGATTTCGGAATTTGGTGAAATTTGTATGGTTGGACTCGTGGTTCGATGAACGTTCATATTTCGTAACTTTTGTCGGGTTCCGAGATGTGGCCCCATTGGTATTTTTGGGTGTAATTTCGGATTTTTTTTGAAAAATTAGTTTTTCTTTATGGAATAATTCCTATAACTTGTATTGACTGAATTGAATTAATTGTGGCTAGATTCGAGGTATTCAGAGGCCGATTTGTGAGGCAAGGGCATAACAGAGTAAAAGAATTACGCAGTTTGAGATAAGTAACTCTTCTAAATTTAGTGTTGAGGGTATGAAACCCTGAATTATGTGTTATGTGATTGATTTTGATGTGACGCACATGCTAGGTGATGGGCGTGCACCCTGTGAATTATGATTTTGTTGTTTCTATGGCACTGTATAGTGGTCCTATTTTGTTGATGTCATTATTTTCACCATGTGATAAAGTAATTGAGTTGTCAATCATGCTAGATATCATGTTTAGGCTTTATGCCGATCTTGTTGGGACACACAATGGTCGTTTCTTGTTGTCATCTCACTGATTTCATTGATATTTCGTACTCAGTCATTCATGCATTCATATCATATCTTAGTCTCAGTTGTTATTTATTGATACATCAAATCATTGTTGTCGGGCTAGTTTTATGGCATTGTGAGCCCGTGAGTGAGATTGGAGAGGTTGATGACTGAGTGAGACCGAGAACCTAATTATGAGTGATAGTTATGGGATTGAGCTGCACACCGCAGCGGTTATGCTGATTTATGATAGTGCTTGGGTTGAAGGTAGGAGCCCTTTCGAAGTTTACACACACCCTCAGTGAGTGCGTGATCACGCCCAACTATGCCTTATAAAAAGGACAAAGCGGTCGCTACAAATATATTTCGGTTAACAAGTCCGGAGTCGAATCCCACAAGGAATTAACCTATCAATCACAGCTATTGGACTCACAGAAATTCACGTATTCAATCTTTATAGATATTTAAGTAATAGAGTGGATGTTTACTAACTAAATATTACGAAACGAAAATGCAGTAATTAACAGCTAACTATGAACGGTTTGTAAACAAGAATTGGAAGGATCTAAGGTTCTGATTTTCCCTGTTGTCGGAATCCTTTCCGCTATGTTTGCTATAAATTCGTCTAAGTCTTCTCTATCGATCATGAGCACTCTGACTGTCGTAACTCTCTCCTGAGTAATTACAATAATGTACTAGACATATTCTCCCGAATTACGCTAGCTAGCTTTTAAGTACTGCTCACTTAGATCGCACCTAAGGTTTCGTTATCCATAACCACACCTTTAAACCCTTCGTAATGATCCCTCATATACATTAGGAGTGATGATGTTCAACAACTACCTAAATATGAACTCTCTCCCAAGTAATCCACACTAAATAGGAACAGTTAATTGAGGACCCTTCAATCTACAACAATAAGCATGTAGTTGAACAAATAGAGATAATACTATGGCAAATTTATATTAACATAACGAGAAAATCATCCTTCAACAGGTTCTATCAAAACCATAGATTAGTAATTTAGCTACTCATACTCATAGTAACAATTTCCCAAATAATTTGCATAATTAATTAAAGAGTAAAGATGAAAAAATGAAGAATTCGATGTTAATCTCCTCCGGAAATTGCTCCAAACGTTTTCTCCCTTCCAAAATAGGCTCCCTAGGTCTAAGATATGTCAAAAGTCCTCAAAATAGCATTTTTATATATATTTATACCAAGTAGGGTCGGGCCTAGACGAAACACCCTTTCATACGCAAAATAGGACTTGGCTCTGTAAAATTTGTACTGCTGCGCCGCACCATGTGGCGCGCTAATGGCCTTTATCAACTTCTCACTTTTCTTGTCAAGCCCACTTTTGTACTGCTGCGTCGCGCCTTACGACGCCACATGCAGTACGGTAGTGCAATTTCCTCAGAGTGAACTTATTTCGTGATTTCGTCCTCTTTTAACATCCAGACTTGGTACATGACCTCCGAACACGATCTCGGCTTAATGTATTGGGTTTTTACTCAGACTTCAAAGCTCCGGATTGATCAATTTAGCTCCAAATTAACTCTTGAGCTTAGGATCACTTCCTGCAAGGCATAAAATACGTACTAAGTATAATTCGCTATCATTTGAGCTCAAACATACGTAAAAATGCAGTAATTGGAATTTAATACTATGGCTAAAACACGAGTTTCTAGCCTAACATCAACACCCCATACTTAGACAATTGCTCGTCCTCGAGCATTTGAACTACACTACACCTAGGGATAACCTTTCATCAACAACCTCCCTGATACATCATGCCAAGAATAATTAAAGTAGACTGAGCACCTTATCATAACATCCCACCCTCAAGATTCGACTTAAAAGTACCATGCATTAGTCACTCGCCCACTTACTATAACATAGAGGTTAATGACATTACCTTTCCTTCATGAATCAAGTGCCCTCACACAACAAAAGAGAGTAATTCCACAAAATAAAATTTAAAAACACTTAGGAACTCAGGATAGAAAGAATTCACTCACTCTCATAAATAATATTTACATGCCACAAAAGATGCAACATAGGCTTGCCCGTAGTGTATTACTCTACTAATCGAGCTTATTCAATCTAGGATCAAGTAGGACTTTAATTGGTTGTAATGTAGGTTGCACGATGGGTAAGATACATTTAGATATAAGAGTGACTACACCTCCCTAAGCACTTTAATACATACATTTCAACATTCAAGCTCATACTTATGTCAACCCATAACTCCACCTTCACATCAATATATATTAACTCCCTACGTCTTCAAGCACAATTACGTCAAGAGCCACCAATATCAATATATATATCTTTTTTCAATTCAAGTGGCTCTTACTTTTTTTTTTCCAACACCATGCACCATTCTCCTTATTCCATTAGTTCCACTCAAAAGCCAAACCAACCACCTCACACTTTAACTTTTACAAAGTATATAACAATTCAAGTGCTCATGAGAGGTGAATAGGTTCAAATAGATAGTTAATTAAAACAATTGGGTAAGGCTTGTAATGTGGTTGCGAAAGAAACAGGATTACAGGCTCAAAGGGGTTAACTACGATACATAACAATTAGGCGGGACACATATATTTCGCTTTGCAAATACACGGGACAAGTTCTAGGCATCAAATGTCATGCACAAAATAACACAAAACCTTACACACACATGACACATAGCTCACTCAGGATTGGACTGATCAAGACACTCTAGTCAAAACAGATAAGCACAGTTTTAATCACACAATTTAGGGCAGTCAAGAATTGAGCCTAGGTGTCACAACTAAGGCCCTTACCGCTCTCAAGGCATATGCAATTAAAGGAAATTGATTCTTCAACTTAGCTTGCTAACTAAAGATTCTTAATTCCTAAAAAAAATAAAAAGATTTAACTACATCCAGTTCAAGCAAAACCCTTGGAAAAGAACCGCGGTACCAAGAAAAAACAAGGGAAAATTGTTACACTACCTAAAAATAAAATAAAAGACATATTTTTGGATTTTCACATATATGAATTTTTTTATATTTTTTTCCTTCGACTCATCTCCCTCAAGAAACCAATCGACGAAATCCATCGTCGGGAAGAGTCGAACTACATACTTAATTACTAACTATACAGGCCCGATAGAATTCAGAATTATAGTTTACAGACCAATTGTCTAAGAAAGCAAGAAACAAATCAAACAAAACCAACTGGCAAATGAAAAAAAAGTACAATACAATTAAATAGGAGCACCCCACCCCACACTTAAAATATTGCATTGTCCCCAATGCAAAACAGTAAAATCAAGAGTGAAAAGGTGACTCCCTAAGGCCTAATCATCAGCACCCTCGAAGGTGCGTAAATACTCCTCGTCATCGGAGGGAATGGAGTTCACATCCTCATTATGTGCAGCTATCCTCCTCTCGCCAACCCCAACCATTGCTGAGTGATAGTAGAAAGGGCGTGATCTTGCTGAAACTCCTCCAAGTTGCCCCTCCTGAGCAGCACGAAGGCGCAAGTCAGCAAACAGTAGTTGTAGTGTCTCCTCAACGCGGACCATTCTCTAGTCCAAATTAACAGCAGTAGCAGGGGGGTCTATCACCGACGTAACATCATAGGCCTTAGTAGGGTAAGACACTTTAATAGTCCTGCAATATTAGTACTCCTCCTACACAAGGTGTGCTCGCAACAATCGAGTGATCATACTCGGGTAATGTAGACGGCGAGCCCCAAATGGTCGCACTTTGGCCATATGCTCAAGCATGATTTTACCAAGGTCAAACCACATCCGAGTCAATAGGGCATAGATCAAACACACTTTCAGTCGGGGGACATCAGTGTCATTTTGAGTCAGCATGATCTTAGCATTAATCAACAGCAAAACAACTCTAGCTGGCTGCTGGAATGTTGCCTTCTTCATGTCCTTGTGGAATTCATTCACATCCCGTGTCCATGCGGCAGAAGAGTCAGCGCCACATAACAAGCGGTGGATAGCCGGATAGTCTGGCCGACGGAGAAATCTCTGAAAGAGCTTGTGGGAATGCTCTGTGAATCCCATAATCCGATTGATCACCTGGGAGAAGAATGGAATCACTTTACCCCTTACCTATACTTTGTAAACCACATTTAGGTTGGCTTCAGGTTGCTAGTTAGCATAAAACTCTTTGACTAGGTTCACATTCACCGCATCACCCGGATGGAATAGACTATCGAAACACAAAGCCCGAATGTTGTTGTAAATTTCACCATATTTGCGGGCCAACTTCCCATCGTCAATAGCGACCTCAGGGTCCGGGTTGACCAATGGGACAAATGTCTACAACCAGTGTCGAGCATGGGCGAGGACAACCCGTATACCATATTTGCATGCTGGCACCTCATCCACATCAGGGTCAATGCGCTCCTCTTCCTCCTCTACTGGGGCGGGGGTAGGTGCCCGTCTTCCACTATGACGGCTACTAGAAGCAACCTCAGAAGAACCAGTGTTAGAGTATTTGCTCGGGCGGCGAGACATTGTACCTGCACAAGACGAACAGTATTAGCCACAACACGAAAACCAAAACAAGACCAAATGGGGTAACCACCCCACACTTATGTTATTGGCATGTTTATAGGTAAAATGTATATCAGGGACTTAGACTACCCCATTGAAAGTGTGCCAAAAGCAATCAACAACCCACCCAACCACCAACATAATGGTACAATCACAAAACCACGGACTATGCTAACTTAACATACAAAATTAAGAAGCTAATCTAGTAACTAAGAAGAGAAATTAAAGAAGTTATACGAATGCACTACTAACAAACTTCATAAAGTACAACACAACACTAGACAAGCACAAAACATGAATTGAATATCCCAATTAGCACCTAGCACCACATTATCTCATAGCAATTATCCGCCACTAAGCAACAATGTCACTTTCTATGTCATTGAGGCATTTAATCGAGCACATGGCATTCACTAGAGTTACCTCATAATTTCAACTTTAATTCTTCCAAGATTACTACACAACCATACCAATCAACCATTCTACCACCACCATAATGTAACAAGGACATAAAGCGCTCCAAATTTGCACAAATATTCCAACAATTTTCGGCCTTCAAGGCACCTCCACCCAACTGCACCATTAAATTTTTTTATAAGCATCAAGACATACTAAAAATCTTCTACAAGTATAATAACAATGGAAACCCCACAAGGTAAGCACCAAGCATGGCCAAAATAAGCAAACAAATTAAACAAAAGAAAAAATTAGCACAACTACACTACCTAGGGTTTAGTTCAAAATAAACTAATACTACTCAACTACAATAAATTACTCAAAGAAAAGAGATGAGAGTAGAGAAACTTACCTTGAGGATGAATGGAAGGGATGGGAGGTGTGTGTAGGAAGGGAATTTGAGAAGAAAAGAGATTGGGGGAATTGGGGGAAGGGCTGTACATTTGGTCTTAGATAGAAAAGAGAAAAAGGGGTTGTCACGATCCGGATTTCCCACCCTCGGGAATCGTGATGGTGCCTACTAGTGAAAGCTAGACAATCCAACCAACTGAACTATTTACCTTGTTTTCATTTTTAATCTGATAACATTTAAGAGCCTACAATTAGATAACAACAGAATTGAATAAGCGGAAGGCTGCATTATAAAGTTTTAATAATACTGCTAATACCAATCCATAACAAATATACCCAAGACTGGTGTCACAACTTCACAGACTGTCTAGAAGTACTACAAATAAAGGTCTAAACAAATAAATACAACATTGTCTCTGGAAATACATGAAAGAAACAGGAATAGTAGATAGAAGGAGACGCCAAGGCCTACAGACGCCTGTAGGACTACCTCGGGTCGCCTGATGAACAAGAAACAGCAATCTCACTGCGATCTGAAGTCTACAGTACTGAGATCTGCACAAAAGAGTTCAGAGTATAGTATCAGCACAACCGACCCCATGTGCTGGTAAGTGCCTAGCCTATCCTCGGCGAAGTAGTGACGAGGCTAGAACCGGACCACCAAATAAACCTGTGTAGTTAAATCATATACAATGGAAATAGAAGCAGATAATTACGACTAAAGTTGGATGGGGGAAACATGCTACGAGGAGTAACAGATAACAACAGAACAATAGTAGAGAAATGTAAGGAATGCTATAAATCAATTACCAGCAAAGATAAGGAAATAAGAAGAACAAGTACACATGTAATACCGTTACAGGCGTGCAACTCGATCCCATCTCATATAGTACCGTTGCAGGTGTGCAACCCGCTCCTATTTCATATTGTACCGTTGCAGGTGTGCAACCCGCTCCCATTTCATATATTATCGTTGCAGGCATGCAACCTGCTCCCATTTCATATAATTACTATTGCATGCGTGCAACCCGCTCCCATTTCATATATTTACCGTTGCAGGCGTGCAACCCGCTCCCATTTCATTTATCAATGTCAATCATAAAAGAATCCCAACAAAGGAACAATAATATAACAACAACATCCCGACAAGGGAATAATACTATAACAACAACATACAGACAAGGGAATAATACTATAACAACAACATACCGGCAAAAGAACAATAATATAACAACAACATCCCGGCAAGGGAACAACAATATGACAACAACATCCCGACGAGGGAACCATAATGATAATCCTCATATTAATCACAATAAACCTCAATGGAGTCACAACAATTATAATACAAGACTCACGGGCATGCTTGACACCGACGTATAAATACTCGTCACCATGCCTATACATTGTACTCCACAATTAACACATAGCAAATAAGACACAACTCCTAATCCCTCAAGCTAAGGTTATACCAAACACTTACCTCGATGCCACGAACACAATTCAAGCCTCAACTATCGTTTTACCTCTTGTTTCCACCGCCAATTCGCTCGTATCTAGCCACAAGTTACTTAATAATATCAATAAATGCTAAATGAATCATTTCTAATGCATGGAAATAAGTTTTCTAAAGTTTTTCAAAAAATCAAAAATCACCCCCGGGCCCACATGGTCAAAACCTGAGGTTCGAACCAAAACCCGATTACCCATTCCCTCACGAACCCAAATATATAATTTGTTTTGAAATCGGACCTCAAATCGAGGTCCAAATCCCCAAAATTTAAAAAACCTAGGTTCTACCCAAAACACCCAATTTTCCCCATGAAAACCATTGATTCTAGGATGAAATCTTGTAAAACGAAGTAAAAGAGTAAAGAAAATGAGTTAAAAATCACTTACTAATGTTTTGAAGAAGAAAGGTTGTTTGAAAAAGCGTCTCTTATGTTTTTTGGGTTTTGAAAAATGAAAAATAACTGAAAATCTCATTTCAATATACCTCTCTCAGACCCCCTGTGCGGACCGCACAAAAAGGAGTGCGGCCGCAGAGCTCACAATGTTGACTGCATTGACATGCTTTAGTATTTTGACCATAACTTTCTCTATAGATTCCCAAATTGTGATTTCTTTACCTTTATGGAAACTAGACACGAAGGGCTACATCTTTCATTTTTTAATCATCTTAATATTCCGTGTATATCAAAAGATATAGGCTTCCGAAGTCAGACCAGTGAAATCCTTCCTCACCGCGGACCGCACAAAAAGGAGTCTGGCTGCAAAGGCCCCTCCACGGACAGCACAAAATCAATGCGGTTAGCACTGGCGGGTTCAGAGATCTGCAACATCTCTGGACCTACAACAGTTATGTTTTAAGCCTAAAACATCCTGGAACCTACCCAAAACTCACCCGAGCCCTCGGGACGTCAAACCAAATGTGCATACTAACTCAAAAGCATCATATGGACCTACTCGTCCGATCACATCATCAAAATAACATGTAAAATCATGAATTAGACCTCAAAACTCAACATTTTCATCAAGAACTCTCAAAGTTCATAACTCTTCAACCGGAAGTCCAACTCACGTCAAATAAACTCCGTTTTCACTAAATTTCACATTTATCTTTTAAATACTATAACAAGTTTGTACCGGGCTCCGGAACCAAAATATGGCCCCGATACCAATAGTTTCAAACATTAATTCTTTTCTTCATTTCTTAGATAATTCAGTAATATAATTTCTTTCAAAAATTAATTTCTAAGGCTTGGGACCTCGGAATTCATTTCCAGGCATACGCCCAAGTCCCATATTTTACTGCGGACCTCCCGCGATCGTCGGAACACGGATCCGGGTCCGTTTGCTCAAAATGTTGACCAAAGTCAACCAAAAATTAAATTTTTAACTCTAGAAATTTCTATTTCTCATCTTTTCACATAGAAGGCTTTCCGGATATGGGTCCGGACCACGCACGCAAATTAAGGTGAGGTAAAAAGGAGGTTTTTAAGCCTCGAAACACTGAATTTGCTTGCAATACAAGTGATTTCTCCACCTCTAAAACAACTGTTCATCCTCGAATGGACATAAGAAGGAAGTACCTGAGTGGGGGAAAAAGATGGGGATAACGGCTCCGCATATCAGACTCAAACTCCCAGGTCGATGCCTCAGCAGGCTGACCTCTCCACTAAACACGAACAGAAGGGAAAATTTTCGATCTCAACTGACGAACCTGCCGGTCTAGAATAGCTACCGGCTCCTCCTCGTAGGACAAGTCCTTGTCCAACTGGACAGTGCTAAAATGTAACACGTGGGATGGATCGCCGTGATACTTCCGAAGCATGGACACATGGAACACTGGATGCACGACTGATAAGCTCGACGGCAATGCAAGTCTGTAAGCCACCTCCCCCGCTCGATCAAGAATCTCAAACGGGCCAATGAACCTAGGGATAAGCTTGTCCTTCTTCCCAAATCTCATCACACCCTTCCTAGGCGACACTCGAAGTAATACCCGCTCATCGACCATGAAATCCAAATCATAAACCTTACGGTCGACATAACGTTTTTGCCTGGACTAAGCTGTACGAAGCCTATCCTGAATAATCCCGACCTTGTCCAAGGCATCTTGTACTAGTTCTGTACCCAACAACTGAGCCTCTCCCGGCTCAAACCATCCAACCGGCTACCGACACCGCCTACCATACAAAGCCTCATAAGGAACCATCTGGATACTCGAATGGTATCTGTTGTTGTAGGCAAACTCTGTTAAAGGCAAAAAATGATCCCACGAGCCGCCAAAGTCAATGACACAAGCTCAGAGCATATCCTCCAAAATCTGAATAGTACGCTCGGACTGCCCGTTCGTTTGAGGATAAAATGTTGTGCTCAACTCAACCTATGTGCCCAACTCTAGCTGAACTACCCTCCAGAAACGTGAGGTAAACTGGGTACCTCGGTCCGAAATGATAGACATGGGCATACCATGAAGACGAACAATCTCCCGGATATAGATCTCAACTAACCTTTCAGAAGAATAGGAGACTACCACAGGAATGAAATGCGCTAACTTGGTTAGCCTATCAACAATAACCCACACTGCATCGAACTTCCTCTGAGTCTGTGGGAGTCCAACAACAAAATCCATAGTGATCCGCTCCCACTTCCACTCGGGAAGCTCAATCCTCTGAAATAAACCACCAGGCCTATGATGCTCATACTTAACCTGCTGGCAATTCAAACACCGAACCACATATGCAACGATATCCTTCTTCATCCTCCTCTACCAATAATGCTGCCGCAAATTCTGATACATCTTAGCGGTGCCCGGATGAATAGAGTACCGGGAACTATGGGTCTCCTCTAAAATCAACTCTCGAAGTCCATCCCCATTAGGCACGCAAACTCGACCCTGTAACCTAAATACTCCATCATCTCCTAATGTAACCTGCTTGGCACTTCCGTGCTGTACCGTGTCCCTAAGGACACACAAATGAGGATCATTGAACTACCGATCTTGAATATGCTCCAATAATGAAGAACGAGCGACTGTGCAAGCTAACACATGGCTGGGCTCAGAAACATCCAACCTCACGAACTGATTGGCCAAAGCCTGAACATCCAAGGCAAACGGTCTCTCACCGACCAGAATATATGCAAGACCCCACACTGGCTGACTTTCTACTCAAAGCATCGGCCACCACATTGGCCTTTCTCGAATGATATAGGATGGTGATATCATAGTCCTTTAATAGATCCAACCACTTTCTCTGCCTCAAATTTAGCTTCTTCTGCTTGAACAAGTACTGTAGACTCTTGTGATCCGTGAACACCTCACATGACACGCCATATAGATAATGCCTCCAAATCTTCAACGCGTGAACAATGGATGCTAGCTCCAAATCATGAACCGGATAGTTCTTCTCATGAATCTTCAACTGACGTGAAACATATGCAATAACCTTGCCATCCTGTATTAACACCGCACCAAGTCCAATACGAGATGCATCATAATAAATTGTATAAGGCCCTGAACCTGTGGGCAAAACCAACACTGTAGCCATAGTCAAGGCTGTCTTGAGCTTCTAAAAGCTCGCCTCACTCTCGTCCGACCACCTGAACTGGCACCCTTCTGGGTCAACCTGGTCATCGGGGCTACAATAGATGAAAACCCCTCCACAAACCAATGATAATAGCCTGCCAATCCCAAAAAACTCCGGATCTCTGTAGCTGATGCTGGTCTAGGCTATTTCTTGACTGCCTCTATCTTTTTCGGGTCAACCTGAATACCCTCTGCTGATACAACATGACCCAGGAATGCAACTGAACTCAACCAAAACTCGCACTTCGAAAACTTGGCATACAACTGACTGTCCCTCAAAGTCTAGAGAACCACTCTAAGATGCTGCCCGTGCTCCTTCCGGCTGCGAGAATAGATCAAAATATCATCAATGAAGACTATCACGAACGAATCCAAGTAAGGCCTGAACACTCAGTTCATTAAATCCATGAAAGTTGCTGGGGCATTTGTCAATCCGAATGACATCACCAAGAATTCATAATGCCTATACCGAGTGCGGAAAGTTGTCTTAGGGACATTGAATGCCCTAATCGTCAACTGATGGTAGCCAAATCTTAAGTCAATCTTCGAAAATACCTTGGCACCCTGAAGCTGATCAAACCAATCATCAATCCTCGGTAATGGATACTTATTCTTGATTGTAACCTTGTTCAACTGTCGGTAATCTATACACATTCTCATCGACCGTCCTTCTTCTTAACAAACAACACTGGCCCACCCCAAGGCGAAACATTAGGTCTAATGAAACCTTTTTCAAGCAAGTCTGCAACTGCTCCCTCAACTCTTTCAACTCAGGCGGGGCCATATGATACGGTAGAATAGAAATAGGCTGAGTGCCCGAAGCCAAATCAATGCAAAAAGCAATATCCCTGTCGGGTGGCATACCCAGCAGGTCTGAAGGAAATACCTCAGAGAACTCACGAACTACCGGCACCGAATCAATAGAAGAGACCTCAGCGCTAGAATCATGAACATATGCTAAATAAGCCAAACACCCATTCTCGACCATACACCGAGCCTTCATATATGAGATAACACTATGGGTAGAATAACCAGGAGTCCTTCTCCACTCAAGATAAGGTAGACCCGGTAAGGCTAAGGTCACAGTATTGGCATGACAATACAATATAGCGTGGTAAAGTGATAACCAGTCCATCCCCAATATGACATCAAAATCAACCATGTCCAGCAGTAATAAGTCTACTCGGGTCTCAAGACCCCCAATCACAACTACACAAGAGCGATGAACACGATCTACTACAATAGAATCACCCACCAGTGTAGACACATAAACAGGAGCACCCAAGAATCGCTAGGCATGACCAGATATGACACAAAATAAGATGACGCATAAGAGTATGTAGACCCTTGATCAAATAGCATTGAAGCATGCCTACTACAAACTAGAACCGTACCTATGATAACTACATCGAAAGCCTCAGCCTCAGGCCTGGCTGGAAGAGCAAAACATTGGGGTTGGGCCCCACCACCCTGGACTACCTCTCTGGGATGGCCTGCAGTTGGTTGGCCTCTACCTCTAGCGGCCTTAGCTCCACCTCTACCTCCACCTCTAGCTCCTCTACCTCTAACTCTGGCTAGCTGGGCGTTCTATGGAACACTCGGTGCCTGAACCATGGTACGGGAACCCGGATGCTGAGAGCTTCTTGATGCTCGAGGACAATATCTAGCAATGTGCTCGTGTCGCCACAAGTAAAACAAGCCCTTTGTCTGTTGGGGCTGACGACCCTGAAAACTCTGAAGCGGAGGTGCACTGATAGGAGCTAGTGATGCACTATAGAACTACTGATCGGAATACTGCATGTGAGAACCACAACCACTTGGGGCACTGTGAGAAGCCTGAAGTGCTGACTGAAAAGGCCTAGGAGGATGGCCTCTACCAAAAGAATCTCTGCCTCTAGACGAGGCGCCACTGAATCTACCTGAATG
Organism: Nicotiana sylvestris; assembly: GCF_000393655.2. NCBI lineage: Eukaryota > Viridiplantae > Streptophyta > Magnoliopsida > Solanales > Solanaceae > Nicotiana > Nicotiana sylvestris. Next base: position 148,221,922 of record NC_091066.1, on the reverse strand, counting down.
ACGAGGCCTCTTGTCAAACCCCTAACCACCTCCCTACGACAGAACCATCTCAACTCTCCTGGACACATTGACCGTCTCTTAGAAAGAAATCTCACTACTTGTCTCCTTAGCCATCTAAAGTCGAATAGGCTGAATAAGTCCCTCAATAAACCTCTTCACCCCCTCTCTCTCTCTTGGTGGGGAGTATGATAAGAGCATGACGAGCCAAGTCGATGAATCCGATCTCATACTGAGTAACGGTCATAGAACCCTGCTAGAGACGCTTAAACTGCCTCCAATAGGCCTCTCTCTGAGTGATAGGGAGAAACTTCTCCAGAAATAGCTGAGTAAACTGCTCCCAAGTCAAAGTTGATGATCCAGCTGGTCTAGCCAAGGATTAATCTCTCCACCAAGTCTTGGCGGATCCAGATAAGCGAAAAGTAGCAAAGTCAACCCCATTGGTCTCCACTATCCCCATGTTCCTGAGAACCTCAGGACAGTTGCCTCAATAATCCTTGGGATCCTCAGAAGATGCACTGCTGGAAGTGGTAGTGAAGAGCTTGGTGAAAGTTATCCAACCTCCACAAAGCCTCCGAAGACGTACCTGATCTATCACCGGTCTATGTTGCTGCTCGATTGAAGAAGCGGTAAGTGACCTCGCCATTCACGAAAGGACAAGAGTAGAGGTTTCAATTTAGCATTGAGAGAAAAAAATCGCACGACAGAGAAGAATAGAAGTGAAACTTTTCCTAACTCGATAGCCACTTGAGGATAAATACAGACGTCTCCGTACCAATCCCTTAGACTCTACTAAGCTTGTCTGTGAATTGTGAGACCTATGTAACCTAGAGCTCTGATATCAACTTGTCACGACCCGGATTTCCCACCCTCGGGAGTCGTCATGGAGCCTACTAGTGAAAGCTAGGCAAGCCAACCAACTGAACTATTTACCTTGTTTCCATTTTTAATCCGATAACAGTTAAGAGCCAACAATTAAATAACAACAGAATTGAATAAGCAGAAGGCTGCATTGTAAAGTTTTAATACTACTACTAATACCAATCCATAACAAATCTACCCAAGACTGGTGTCACAACTTCACAGACTGTCTAGAAGTACTACAAACAAAGGTCTGAAAGAAATAAATACAACACTATCTCTGGAAATACATGAAAGAAACAGGAATAGTAGATAGAAGGAGATGTCAAGGCCTACGGACGCCTGCAGGACTACTCGGGTCGCCTGATGAACAAGAAACAACAATCTCACTGCGGTCCGAAGTCTACAGCACTGGGATCTGCACAAAAGAGTTCAGAGTGTAGTATCAGCACAACCGACCCCATATGCTGGTAAGTGCCTAGTCTAACCTCGGCGAAGTAGTGACAAGGCTAGGACCGGACCACCAAATAAACCTGTGCAGTTAAATCATATACAATGGAAATAGAAGCAAATAATTACGACTAAAGTTGGGTGGGGGAAACATGCTGCGAGGAGTAACAGATAACAATAGAACAATAGTAGAGAAATGTAAGGAATGCTATAAATCAATTACCAACAAAGATAAGGAAATAAGAAGAACAAGTATACATGCAATACCGTTGTAGGCGTGCAACCCGATCCCATTTCATATAGTACCGTTATAGTCGTGCAACCCGCTCCCATTTCATATAGTACCGTTATAGTCGTGCAACCCGCTCCCATTTCATATATTACCGTTGCAGGCGTGCAACCCGCTCCTATTTCATATATTACCGTTGCGTACAACCCGCTCCCATTTCATATAATTACCTGTGCAGGCGTGCAACCCGCTCCTATTTCATATATTTCCTGTCACAAGTGTGCAACCCGCTCCCATTTCATATGTTACTATTGTAGGCGTGCAACCCGCTCCCTTTTCATTTATCAATACCAATCATAACAGAATCCCGACAAGGGAACAGTAATATAACAACAACATCCCGGTAACAGAATAATACTATAACAACAACATCCCGGCAAGGGAACAATAATATAACAACAACATCCCGACAAGGGAACAACAATATGACAACAACATCCCGGCAAGGGAACAATAATGATAATCCTCATATGAAGCACAATAAACCTCAACTAAGTCATAACAATTACAATACAGGACGCACGAGCATGCTTGACACCGACGTATAGATACTCGTCACCATGCCTATACGTCGTACTCCACAATTATCACATAGAAAATAAGACACAACTCCTAATAACTCAAGCTAAGGTTAGACCAAACACTTACCTCGATGCCACGAACACAATTCAAGCCTCAACTATCGTTTTACCTCTTGATTCCACCACCAACTCGCTCATATCTAGCCACAAGATACTTAATAATATTAATAAGTACTAAATGAATCATTTCTAATGCATGGAAAAAAGTTTTCTAAAGCTTTTCAAAAAGTTAAAAATCGCTCTCGGGCCTATATGGTCAAAACCCGAGGTTCGAACCAAAACCCGATTACCTAGTCCCTCACGAACCCAAATATATAATTTGTTTTGAAATCGAACCTCAAATCGGTTCAAATCCCCAAAATTTGGAAAACCTACGTTCTACCCAAAACACCCAATTTTCCGCATGAAAACCATTGATTCTAGGATGAAATCTTATACAAAGAAGTTAAGGAGTAAAGAAAATGAGTTAGAAATCACTTACTAATGTTTTGGAGAAGAAAGGTTGTTTGAAAAATCGCCTCTTATGTTTTTTGGGTTTTGAAAAATGAAAAATAACTGAAAATTCCGTTTAAATATACCCCTCTCAGACCTCCTGTGCGGACTGCACAAAAAGGAGTGTGGCCGCGGAGCTCACAATGTTGACTGCAGTGCCATGATTTAGTATTTTGGCCATAACTTTCTCTACAGATGTTTAAATTGTGATTTCTTTACCTTTCTGGAAACTAGACACGAAGAGCTACAACTTTAGTTTTTGAATCATCTCAACATTCCTTGTAGATCAAAAGATATAGGCTTCCTAAGTCAGACCAGTGAAATCCTTCCTCACCGCGGATCGCACAAAAAGGAGTGTGGCTGCAAAGGCCCCTCTGCGGTCAACACAAAATCAATGCGGTCAGCACTGGCGGGTTCAGAGATCTGCAACATCTCTGGACCTGCAACAACTATGTTTCAAGCCTAAAACATCCCGGAACCTACCCTAAACTCACCCGAGCCCTCGGGACGTCAAACCAAATGTGCATACTAACTCAAAAACATCATATGGACCTACTCGTCCGATCACATCATCAAAATAACATGTAAAATCATGAATTAGACCTCAAAACTCAACATTTTCATCAAGAACTCTCAAAGTTCATAACTTTTCAACCGGAAGTCCAACTCACGTCAAATAAACTTCGTTTTCACCAAATTTGACAGTTATCTTTTAAATACTATAACAAGTTTGTACCGGGCTCCGGAACCAAAATACGGGGCCGATACCAATGATTTCAAATATTAATTCTTTTCTTCATTTCTTAGATAATTCAGTAAAACAATTTCTTTCAAACATTAATTTCTAAGGCTTGGGACCTCGGAATTCATTTCCGGGCATACGCCTAAGTTTCATATTTTACTGCGGACCTCCCGAGATCGTCGGAACACGGATCCGGATCCGTTTGCTCAAAATATTGACCAAAGTCAACCAAAAATAAAATTTTTAACTCTAGAAATTTCTATTTCTCAACTTTTCACATAGAAGGCTTTCCGGATATGGGTCCGGACCACGTACGCAAATCAAGGTGAGGTAAAAATGAGGTTTTTAGGCCTCGAAACACTGAATGTACATACAACACAAGGTGGGTGGGTGGGGGGTTGCTGACCATGTGAGTGTTAAAAGAAATTATTATTTTTTTATAAATTATACACTGCCGAGTCGCAGGGTGCGGCGCCCCATGTGGCGTGTTAGTGTAGTATATCAGAGGCCACTTTGTTTTTGTTTCTCAGAACCATTTGGTGTTACATCTCACGTTTTCGTACGTTAAAATTTCACTTTCAGTTAAGCGACGTAGACTCGAGGATGAGAACATCTTGACGTTAACGTACTTACGCTATTTATAACAAGCGATAAATAAGTGTTATGAAGGATAAATGGGCATACTGATTAAAGAAAACGAGTTTCGTTGAAAGTGGCCAATTTGGAGTAAAATATGTGTCAAGCGATAATACCCGATAATTATGAACTAGTACCATGCAAGATACCATATGACCACAGTAGTATAATATATAAAGTATATATGAAGTATTTTAAAAAAAATAAATAGAATTTTAAATAATTTGTGGTAATTTTTAAATTATGCGGGTAATTGATTAATTACCGGGTATTAAAATATTACCCAATTAACTAATAAGTGGACAAAACTCAACTAATTATGCCCAAGAAATGTGGCACAAGGCCACTAATTGAGAGAGATGGCTCTTTAGTCTACTATCCTAGGTGTCTAGAGTAACTTAAATACATCTTGACCAAGATAAGTCTTAATAAGACTTGTAAAAATATGATCCATAAAGACAATAAGTCTTTAGCTCCAATTCATATATTTGACTTAAAGTTATGTCCTAAGAACGTTGAAAACCAAGAACTTGAAACCAAATCATTCAAGTCTTTGGCTTGAAGCCAAGAACCTTGAAACAGAAGCATTTTCGTCCAAATTCTTGCCAAGATTTCAATTGAGATTTCAAAAATCAACCAAGAACGTTTAAGTTCTAAAGCAAGAAAGAGAAGTAACTTCAAAAACGTTAGAGGCAGAACACAGTTTCGTTCCAATTTCAAGGAATCCAAGTGTAAATTTCGCAAAAGCAGATTCGTTCAAATAATTCAAGAAAACAGGTATTTTAAGGTCCTCCCTTCTTTCTTTAGCATGGTCCATATGATACTGAAGAAACGAGCAAACACACAGTTTTCATAAATTACTCTGTTCATAGAAATAATAGGGGTGTCCATATTCTTGATTCCCCATGAGAATTATTATTATCTTCTGTTCATGGATCTCAAAATAATACGCAATTGGAAAAGTTTATCCGCAAGGAATATTGAAATTATTACATATTTTTCATGCATTTCAGTCATCTATACATGTGCATTGACCCATGACCAGATGACGTTATATACACGTATATATATATATATATATAATATACGCGTATATATGTAAATATATGTATATGGGATATGGGAAAAGGTTACGGCGTAATATACGCACCACCACCTGATTAGCTGGTATATATTGATGATGTTACCCACAGTGGCCGAGACGATATGATAGGATGCCCTCAGTGACTTAATGATATAATGTACACCCATACCTATTCATGGCACGACATATACGCACGTGCATGACATTATAAACGTTCCAGAATTTATAAAGTTACTTAGATTTAAAGGTGTGTTTCTTTATTTCATGTTTCATCTATGTCTTTTACGTACTAATTTTCATGCCTTACATACTCAGTACATTTTTCGTATTGACGCCCTATTTCACGGGTCCTGCATTTCATGCCCGTAGGTGCAGGTAGGCAAGCTAACGGTCCCCCTTCTTAGGATCCCTGATCAGCGATAGTTGGCGTGCTCCACTTGATCCGGCTGCTTTGATTTTTGTACGATACGTTTGTATACATATATATATATATATATGTATATGGGTATGACATGGATCAGTCCTGTCTTTGTACAATTATGTTTCTGTTAGAGGTCTGTGGATAGTATGTCTAGTTGGGTTGTATATGGCCTTGTCGGCTTTCAATTTCGGATATATAGTTGTCTATAGCAGCCTTGCCAGCTCACCCACTGTATTCTACCTGTATATGTACATATGCCTTGTTGGCAGGTTTCCTTCATATATGTTATTGTCGTAATTTAGTAGATGTTATTCAGATCCATATCTTAGACGTATGCTTAGGGGTGGTTGACAAGTAGGACTCAAGCACCCGTAGCGGTCCATCTGTTTGGGTCGTGATAAAAGTGGTATCAGAGGAGTTATGTCCTAGGGCTGTCTACAAACTGTGTTTAGTAGAGTTTTATTTATGGGTGTATTGTGCACCACACTTATAAACAAGAGGCTACAAGACATATAGGATGTTATCCTATCTTTCTATCTCAGATCGTGCGATACAAGAATTTTCTGGTTCCTAACGATATGTTATATTTTCAGCGATGTCTCCAAAGAGTACGACCACCCAGAAAGGAAAGTCCATGGCTGGTGAGTCTTTTAGTCGAGCGCCACGAGTTACCAGGGATCGGGGAGAGTCTCATGGTGAGGTTCCATCTAACACTTCACATACTCTACCCTTTCCAGAAGAGCTCCGAGGGGCACCAACTCTAGCGCCCGCCCTTGTACATTTAGAACCTTAGCCAGATACACCAAGTCAGGAGATGATAAATTCTATTCAGTTATTTACCCGATTAGTAGCTGCACAGGCTCGACGTCAAGAAATAGGTATTGGTCATTCAGATAGGTCTGTTAGTGCGATGGTTCGTGACTTCATTAATTTAGACCCTCCAGTATTCACTGGAGCACATCCAAATGAGGACCCTCAGGTATTTATTTATAGGGTGCAGAGGACGTTAAGGGTAATGAAGGCCACTGCAACTGAGTCAATTGAGCTAGCTTCCTATAGACTCTGAGATGTTGTAGTTAATTGGTACGAGTCTTGGGAATTATCCAGAGGTGAGGATGGCCCTCCAGCAGTATGGAAAGAGTTTATAGAAGCTTTTTCTTTGTCATTATCTACCACTAGAGCTTAGGCAAGCCAGAGTTGATAGGTTCTTGACCCTTCGATAGGGTAACTTGAGTGTTCGGGAGTACTGTCTTCAGTTTTATTCGTTGGCCAGGTATGCTCCCATTATTGTATCTAAGATGGAGGATCGGCTTCACTGGTTCGTGATGGGATTAGAGCATCAATTGCTTAATAATTGTATGTTGGTCTCACTTCAGCCAGACGTGGATATTTCTCGTATTCAGGCATACACTCAAGGTGTAGAGGAGCATAAATAGAAATAGAGGGCCGATCGTGAGCATGATAGGGCCCAAAATAAAAGAGTAAGGTCTTCGGGTCCTTCTGGTGAGTTTCGAAGTGGTCAGAGGCAGCAGTACCTAAGGTATCCAGCCTAGCCATCGGCAAGTGCACCCCCTCAGTTTGGCGGTAAGAGATTCGATCGTTCCACATATTCAGGGTCTGACTAGAATTTCAGGGCCTTAGGTTCTTAGTATAAGGGTGAGTCAAATCAGTTGAGGCCACCCTTGCCACGATGTACTCAATGTGGTAAGCAGTATACCGGGCAGTATCGTATGGAGTTAGGTATTTGTTATACTTGTGGTTATTCGGTCCACGTTATGAGGGATTATCCGATGAGAGGTGATGCAAGCATAGCTCAACCGTCGGGATCTGCAGCTGGTTCATCATCATTAGTATGCCCCTCTAGGCAAGGTACCCAATCACCAATGAGTCGTGGTAGAGGCAGAGGCAGGGCATCTATCTCGAGCAACCCTCAGAACCGCATTTATGCGTTGATAGAACGACATGACCAGGAGTCATCACCTGATGTTGTTATAGGTATATTATCAGTCTCCTCATATGATGTATATGCACTAATTGACCCATGTTCCACCTTATCATACGTTACTCCGCTAGTTGTTGGTAAGTTTTTAATAAAACCTGAATTGGTTAAACCTTTTGAGGTATCTACACCTGTTGGGGACTCGGTGATAGCTAAGCAAGTATATAGGGGTAAGCAGCATACTGGGCAGGTATCTACACCTGTTGGGGACTCGGTATCCAACCTAGCCATCGGCTAGCGCACCCCCTCAGTTTGGCGGTAAGAGATTCGATCGTTCCACATATTCAGGGTCTGGCTAGAATTTCAGGGCCTTAGGTTCTCAGTATAGGGGTGAGTCAAATCAGATGAGTCCACCCTTTCCATGATGTACTCAATGTGGTAAGCAGCATATCGGGCAATGTCGTATGAGGTTAGGTGTTTGTTATACTTGTAGTTATCCGGGCCACGTTATGAGGGATTGTCCGATGAGAGGTGATGCAAGCATAGCTCAATCGTCGGAATCTGCACCTGGTTCATCATCATTAGTATGCCCCCCTAGGCAAGGTCCCCAAGCACCAATGAGTCGTGGTAGAGGCAGAGACAGAGCATCTAGCTCGAGCAGCCCTCAAAACCACATTTATGCGTTGGCAGAACGACAGGACCAAGAATCATCGCCTGATGTTGTTACAGGTATATTATCAGTCTCCTCATATGATGTATATGCACTAATTGACCCATGTTCCACCTTATCATACGTTATTCCGCTAGTTGTTGGTAAGTTTTCAATAAAACCTGAATTGGTTAAACATTTTGAGGTATCTACACTTGTTGAGGACTCGGTGATAACTAAGCAAGTATATAGGGGTTGTATAATAGTAGTTCATGGTCGACCTACCGTAACAGACTTAATCGAGTTAGATATGTTAGAATTTGATGTTATAATGGGTATGGATTTGTTGGCTTCTTGTCCTGCCAACGTTGATTGTAGATCAAAGATAGTCCGATTTCAATTTTCAGGGGAGCTTGTTTTGGAGTGGAAAGGTAACATGGCATCACCGAGAGGTAGATTTATTTCCTATCTCAAGGCAAGGAAGATGATCAAAAAGGGTTGTATTTATCACTTAGTTCGGGTTCAGGATGTGGAAGTGGAGTCACCAACCATTCAGTCCATCCCTGTGGTGAATGAGTTTCCCGATGTTTTCCCCGATGAGCTTCTAGGTCTCCCGCCCGAATGAGAAATTAAGTTTTCTATTGACTTATTACCAAATTCTCACCCAATATCTATTCCTTCCTATAGAATGCAGAGTTGAAAGAACAACTAAAGGACTTGCTTGAAAAAGGTTTTATCAGACCTAGTACGTCACCGTGGGGAACACCTATTTTGTTTGTCCGAAAGAAAGATGGTTCCTTACGAATGTGTATTGATTATAGGCAGCTGAATAAGGTGACGATCAGGAATAAGTACCCGCTCCTAAGAATTGATGATTTATTTGATTAGTTGTAAGGTTCCAAGTATTTTTCAAAGATAAGACTTGAGGTCCGGGTACCATCAGGTAAGGGTTAAGGATGAAGATATTCCGAAGACAGCATTCAGGACTAGATATGGACACTTTGAGTTTCAGGTTATGTCATTCAGTTTGACCAATGCCCCAGCAGTATTCATGGATTTGATGAACCGTGTGTTCAGGCCTTTTTTAGATCTGTTCGTAATTGTATTTATCGATGATATATTGTTGTATTTTCGTTCAGAGGATGAGCATGCTGATCATCTGCGTACTGTGCTAAGAGTTCTACAAGAAGGGAAGTTGTATGTAAAATTTTCTAAATGTGAATTTTGGTTGAACTCTGTAACTTTCCTTGGGCATATTATTCCGGGTGAAGGCATCCGGGTGGATACACAAAAGATTGAGTCAGTAAAGACTTGGCCTAGACCCACAACACCGACAGAGGTTCGTAGCTTTATTGGTTTGGCAGGTTATTATAGGATATTTGTAGAGGGATTTCTTCCCTTTCAGCACCTTTGACAAAGTTGACTCAGAAAGGAGCAAAGTTTCAATGGACTGATGCTTGCGAACGGAGTTTCCAGGCATTAAAGGATAGATTAACGTTAGCACCGGTTCTAACGCTTCCAGAACAGACCGATGGTTATGTTATCTATTGTGACGCTTCATGTGTTGGATTGGGTTGTGTGCTAATGCAACCTGGTAAGGTTATGGCTTATGCTTCTAGACAACTAAGAAAGCACGAGAAGAACTACCCGACACACGATTTAGAGTTAGTTGCGGTGATTAATGCACTAAAAATGTGGAGGCACTACTTGTATGGCATTCATGTTGATATCTATATGGACCATGTGAGCCTCCGATACATCTTCAAGCAAAAGGAATTAAATCTACGTCAAAGTAGATGGTTGGAGCTACTTAAAGACTATGACATTGATATTTCATACCATCCGGGGAACGCGAATGTAGTAGTCGACGCCCTCAGTCATACATCTATGGGTAGCATGTTGTATTTATAGCCAGAAAAGAGGGGAATAGCCCATGAGGTTCATCAGCGAGCTAGTCTTGGAGTTCGATTACTGGACTTAGGTGACGTTGGAATTACTCTTTAGGATACGATAACATCCTCTTTAGTAACTGAAGAAAAGGAACGCTAGTACAATGATCATGTGTTAGTTCATTATAGAGATACCACTCTTTAGAAGGAGAAGACGCCGTTTGAAATTACAGAAGATGGGGTCCTCAGATATCGAGGACGATTATGTATGCCTAATATTACAGGGTTGTGTCGGCAGGTTATGGGAGAAACTCACTATTCTCGTTATTCTATCCATCCAGGAGCAACAAAGATGTATCATGATATTAGGGAAGTGTATTGGTGGGACGAAATGAAAAAGGATATAGCAAAGTTTGTTGCTCAGTGTCCTAATTGTCAGCAGATTAAAATTGAGCATCAGAAACCCGGTGGGTTATTACAAGCTGTGGGGATTCCGACTTGGAAATGGGAAGTAATCAATATAGACTTCATCGTAGGCTTACCTCGTACCCAGCGTAAGTTCGATTCGATATGGGTGATTGTTGATAGGCTTACAAAGTCAGCCCATTTTCTGCCCGTTAGAACTACATATTCCTTAGAGGATTATGCGAGGCTTTATATCAAGGAGATAGTACAACTGCATGGTGTCCCTGTATCTATTATCTCGGATAGAGGAGCTCAATTTACAGCTAACTTCTAGAGGTCCTTCCAAAAAAGATTGGGGAATCAAGTAAGTCTTAGTACAACATTTCATCCCCATAAACACGGACAAGCTGAGCGTACTATTCAAACACTGAAGGATATGTTACGAGCTTGTGTAATAGACTTCAAAGGTAGTTGGGATGATAATCTACCGCTTATTGAGTTTGCATATAATAATAGTTACCATTCCAGTATTCAGATGGCTCCATACGAAGCTCTTTATGGACGGAAGTGTAGGTCGCCTATATGGTGGTTCGATGTTGGAGAATCTGAATTACATGGGACAGACCTAGTTCAACAGGCCATAAAAAAAAGTAAAGCTTATTCGGGATCGACTATTGACAGCTCAGAGTCGTGGCGACGACGAGATTTAGAGTTCAGGGTTGATGACTGGGTATTCTTAAAGGTGTCACCTATGAAGGGTGTGATGAGGTTTGGCAAGAAAGGCAAACTTAGCCCACGATATATTGGGCCTTATAGGATCATTCAGAGAGTGGGCCAAGTAGCATATGAGTTAGAATTGCCCTCGGAATTGGAGTCTGTTTATCCAGTTTTTCACGTATCTATGTTACAGAAATGCATTGGCGATCCTACCCGAGTGGTGACCACGAATGATGTATAGATTACAAAGGACTTGTCATACGAGGAAATTCCAGTTGCCATTCTAGACCGACAAATCCGCAAGCTACGGAATAAGGAGGTAGCCTTCGTGAAAGTACTTTGGAGGAACAACAATGTGGGAGAAATGACTTGGGGGGCCGAGGAAGACATGAAGTCTAGATATCCCTACCTATTTCCTCCTCCAGAGAAGGTCCGATAGAGACGTCAAAACCTCAAGGTGCGTGTATAAATTCTTGTATTGGTTATTGTCGTTGGTCATGTGAAGCCATTGTCGTTATTCATAATTATGGTCCTGTGTGTCATTGGGTTATTAAGCTTCTATGGGGAGAGTTGGTAGTGGTGTTGTTATAGAGGCGACCTTGCCAAAGTTATATAGATCATAGGGAGTTGAACATTCAAGGACGAATGTTTCTAAGGGGTGGAGGATGTTACATCTCGCGTTTTCGTACGTTAAAGTTTCGTTTTCAGTTAAGCGACGTAGACTCGGGGATGAGATCATCTTGATGTTAACATACTTACGTTATTTATAACAAATGATAAATAAGTATTATGAAGGATAAAGGGGTACACTGATTAAAGAAAATGAGTTTCGTTGAAAGTGGCCAATTTGGAGTAAAATATGGGTCGAGCGATAATACTCGATAATTATGAACTAGTACCATGCAAGATACCATATGACCACGGTAGTATAATATATAAAGTATATATGAAGTATTTTAAAAAAATAGAATTTTAAATAATTTGTGGTAATTTTTAAATTATGCGGGTAATTGATTAATTATTGGGTAACAGAACATTACCCAGTTAACTAATAAACAGACAAAACTCAACTAATTATGCCCAAGAAACATGGCACAAGGCCACTAATTGAGAGACATGACTCTTTAGTCTACTATCCTAGGTGTCTAAAGTAACTTAAATAAGTCTTGAACAAGATAAGTCTTAATAAGACTTGTAAAAATTTGATACATATAGACAATAAGTCTTTAGCTCCAATTCATATCTTTGACTTAAAGTTAAGTCCTAAGAACGTTGAAAACCAAGAACTTGGAACCAAATCATTCAAGTCTTTGGCTTGAAGCCAAGAACCTTGAAATAGAAACATTTTCGTCCAAAAAGATTTTAATTGAGATTTCAAAAATCAACCAAGAACGTTTAAGTTCTAAAGCAAGAAACATAAGCAACTTCAAAAACGTTAGAGGCAGAACACAGTTTCGTTCCAATTTCAAGGAATCCAAGTGTAAATTTCGCAGAAGTAGATTCATTCAAATAATTCAAGAAAACAGGTATGTTAAGGTCCTCCCTTCTTTCTTTTGGCATGGTCCATATGATACTGAAGAAACGAGAAAACACACAGTTTCCATAAATTACTCTATTCATAGAAATAGTAGGGGCGTCTATATTCTTGATTCCTCATGAGAATTATTATTATCTTGTGTTCATGGGTATCAGAATAATACGCAATTGGAAAAGTATATCCGGAAGGAATATTGAAATTATACGTATTTTTCATGCATTTCACTCATCTATACATGTGCATTGACCCATGATCCGATGACGTTATATACGCATATATATATATATGTAAATATATGTATATAGGATATAGGAAAATGTTACGGCGTTATATACGTACCACCACCTGATCAGCTGGTATATGTTGATGATGTTGCCCACAGTGGCCGAGATGATATGATGGGATGCCCTCAGTGGATTGATGATATAATGTACACCCATACCTATGCATGGCACGACATTTATACGCACGTGCATGACATTATAAACGTTTCAGAATTTATAAAGTTACTCAGATTTAAAGATGTGTTTCTTTATTCCATGTTTCATCTATGTCTTTTACGTACTAATTTTCATGCATTTGATACTCAGTATATTTTTCATACTGATGCCCTATTTCACGGGGCCTACTTTTCATGCCCGCAGGTGCAGGTAGACAAGTTGACAGTCCCCCTTCTTAGGATCCCTAATCAACGAGAGTTGGCATGCTCCACTTGATCCGACTGCTTTGATTTTGGTACGATACGTTTATATATATATGTATATGGGTATGACGTGGCTCAGTCCTGTCTTTGTACGGTTATGTTTTTGTTAGAGGTCTGTGGATAGTATGTCTAGTTGGGTTGTATGTGGCCTTGTCGGCTTTCAGTTTTGGATATATAGTTGTCTATAGCAGCCTTGCCGGCTCACCCACTGTATTTTGCCCGTATACGTACATATGCATTGTTGGCAGGTTTCCTTCATATATGTTATTGTCGTAATTCAGCAGATGTTATTCAGATCCATATCTTAGACGTATGCTTAGGGGTGGTTGACAAGTAGGACTCAGGCACCCATAGCGGTCCATCGGTTTGGGTCATGACAAAAGTGGTATCAGAGCAGTTATGTCCTAGGGTTGTCTACAAACTGTGTTTAGTAGAGTTTTGTTTATGGGTGTATTGTGCACCACACTTATAAATAGGAGGCTATAGGACATATAGGATGTTATCCTCTCTTTTTATCTCAGATCGTGCGATACAAGAATTCATGTTCCTAACGATATGTTATATTTTCAGCGATGCCTCCTGTGAGCACGTGATTTTTGCTTTATATGAATTACTCCCAGAAATTCAAAACAAAATAATTTCTTTCAGTGTTTGCAATTTTGTGGATTTTTGTGACATTTTCTGTTAATTGGTTGCATTTTTGTCTGGGAATTTTAATTAATGAAAAATACAAGAATATATGTACATTTGCTTTTAGGATTTAATTTAGCATTTTAGGATTAATTGAGTAATTAGGTTATTTTAAAAAGGGAAAATCACAAAAGTAGTCAATTTGCACCTTTTAATTTTAATTTATGATTTTTGAGTTAGTTCTTCTTTAATTTATTAATTGTGATAATTATCAATAGGTTTAATTATTATTTTTAGGTTAATTAGGTCCTAGGAATTATTTTAGATTTCGTTTAATTTGAGAAAAAAGAAAAAGAAAAAGAGAAAGAAATGGAAAATGCACTAAAGATAATTAATGGAAATGAAGAAAAGGAACTTGGGCCAAATTAATTGAATCATCTCTAAGCCCAAACCCCTGCACCCCTGAAACCCATCCAAATTGCCCCAATACCCGGCCGAAAATCACCCTGACCCGGTCAACCTTCTCCCTTCACCATCCAAACGACCTCGTTTCGTTTAAGTGAGATTAGGACCGTCGAGGTCTTCCTCATCCAACGGTTGAGAAGTCGGGTCTCCCACGTATAAAAGTGTCCAAACGCACCCCCTACCCCCTCATCGTCTCTTTCACAGAAACTCTAACCTGCAAACCCTAACGACACCGCCTCAAGGTGTCGGCACCACTACCAAACAACCCCAAATTAACACCCTAAAGCCCCCATGACCTCCTCTCTCCAAATCCTTAACCTATACCCTTCGAATCAGCGCTGAACTCGTCGAATCTTAAATCCAAGTTCAACTCAGAAGTTCAAAATCATCTTCCACCGAGCCTGGTAACATGTAATGCATTTCTTTCAAAGTTTGAGGGTTTGACTCGACGAAACTGATGTCGATTCAGTTGTTCTTGACAAAGAACAACAGATTCAACATAAGTTTGGTTAAGTTTCGTTCTCCGTCTGGCTTCGAGCATGACTGGGTAGATTCTTCTTCCTCTCTTGTAATTTTCTTTCACTGGTTCATCTTCCTCCTCATCCCCTTTCTTTTGGGCTGGTCAAAACTTGTTTGGAGTATTCTGAGTTCAAACCGGCTCCTCTTCTTTTCTTTTGTTAGCTGAAATATCTGAGTTCTTTTAATCCACTTTGTTTTGTTGGTAATTAGTCTTTGTGCTAATAGCTAATTATTGTTTCACCTAGCTAATGAAATTAGGTCCATGATTTAGTTAATTGTTGTTATGAAATTAAAGTGATTAATTCATTTATTATTGCTTCTATCTCGGCTTGTTTTCAAAGAATTGGTTCTAGGTTTCTTGGTTTGGGGAAATTCTGGGTAGCTCTAATTCGGGTCCATAAGCATTTAATTGAACTACATATCAAAGGCCTAAATAAGGATTCAATTTGGGTCTATGACCCAGTGTCTTGGCCAATTGACCCGGGTTGTTCTTTAGAGTAATTAAGGGTCATTTGGGGGGTAGTTTGGGAAGTTTGGGGTGGAGAATCTTTTAATAACTGTCTAGGAAGTTTCTTAGAAGCTGACAAAGAGCCTAGCTTGACCAACAAGTCAACTAAATGAGGGACTGAGTAGCAAAAACAAAAATGGAAAAAGGGTAGAACTGAAAGAATTGAAATATGATGGTTGCCCTATGGCCTTGCCTATAAAGGCATATTATTCTTGCCTTTCAAGGCAAGAATTGAAGACCTGAGTGATAGAGAGTGGAAATTATCTGAAACGGCTAAGAATTTCACAAAGTTTCACTGTTTCATTGAGTGTTTTTCTTAGGTTTCCAACTCCTAAAATGAATGCTGATTTATTTTGAGGGTTGAAAATGGTTTGATTTTTGGGAGTTTGGAAAAAGTAAAACTGAAATTGGCACTGATTTTACTATTTCATTAGTTTTCATCTGTTTTCTTGACTACTGTTTGATTTCTGGGGTTATTTATGGATCATTTAGGGTTGAAATGGTTTGAGATTGAGTCATTCAAGTCGGTTTGTTGACTGCTGGTGTGCTTTGAGCTTAAAACTGGTTTCTGGACTATCTCATATCATTTTCTGGGTTTAAAGTTGGTCTTAAATTGGTGCTAGCTGTTTGTGGTTGCTACTGAGTCCTTACCTTTTCTCTCTGCTCTTTTTATATCCAGGTACACTCTTGAAATTATAATGGAGTTGAAGTTTGATTGAATGGTTGTAAGGGTCTGTGATTATGAATCAGATTTGGATGAAACAAACCAGTTTTTTCTGTTATAACTACTGTGCAATTCAGTTTATTGTTGCTCATATCATTTGTTCTGTTTTAAGTATCGGATTTGAGTGTGTTTGAGCACAGTTGTTTCAGGGACCATTTTTTAAATCTTTAAATGGTGTCATCTAAGGCTTTCAAGCCTGCTATGCTGCGGATCTAGAATAGGACTTGTGTGTATTCAGGTTGCTAATGCTATATCCAAAATCATATATGTATTCAAATAGCCAGAAACAACATCTCCTAACTTCGGATTAACTAAGTGCTCAGCTAGTATTGCTCTTCCTCTATTCTCTATTTTGTGTTTTTGCCTAAGTTTTAGTGTTAATTAGAAAATTCAAAGTCTCATTAGTAGTTGAATATGTTAGTCTAATACAAGTTTCATTTAAAAACTAGAGGGTTGTTATGGCTATGGCATCTATTTTTTTAGCTTGACACTTTAATTCTGAAAGATTTTAGAGTATGAACTTTGTTCTTACAGAGAAAGGGATTGATTGTTGATGCCTGGGCTTATGCCTCAGGCCCAACAATTTCTTTGTTTATTATTTCCTCCTGCCTCAAACATCATGAAATTGTATGTTTTGAAGATGGCTTAAAAATCTAAGTTGAATGTGATTACTTAATTTTTGCTTAACCTTGGGTTTTCAAAATGGCTATACTAGTAGTTATTGAATCGGAAGGCCAACTGAACGTCCACACATGCTTCCTTGTATAAATATTAATTATCTGCGTTGATGTTTACTGCCTTTGCAGGGACTCAATCTTGAGTCCCAGCACCAGTCATTTGGATTTCATCTCAAGTCCATCAACAACATCATCAACTTTTGGGGTTCTGCAAGTTGTTGGGCTCATGTTGGGGCCCGGACTAGGCAACCTATTGTCAATTGGACCGTCAGTTTATTTTAGGGGGCTGGACTAGACCCATTTGTTTTAAATAAGTTAAAAAATCTCTTGTAAGCTATTTAGAGAAACATTAGTTAGTTTAGAGACCTTTGAAGAAGAACAATTTGAGACGCGTCATGCTGAACAAGAATGACGACTGTGTGGCCTTCTTATTAATTTTCAACTCAATCTTAGAATTTGAGGTGTGCCATTTAGTAAATTTCCATGGCCCTCGCAAAGTTAACACCATGTAGTTGCTTTAGGCACGTTAGTTTAATAATTTACCTTCCTAAACTCGGGTGCGCATTTATGTGACCCAAATCCAAATCTTAACATTGAGAGAATAAAAGTCAATGTGAGGATGGTCTTTTGAGAGAATTTGAGAGAATAAAAGTCAATGTGAGGGCTAAGAGGGATAATTTTTTTCTTTTGAAAAACCGATGTCCCAAAATATACTGAAAATCTGCCAAAATTTTGAAAAGAAAAAGAGATTTTTTTTTGTTTTGTTTTGAAAAAAAAAAGAAAAAAAAGTTGGTTTTTGTTTTGTCAAAATTGCCCGAACTACGCCAGTTTGATTCTCACAGGGTGTGGGATACGTAGGCAACCCTTATCGGGTCCAACTTCCCTTTTGCAAAAATAGCCCAAAAGAACAAAAATTTTACTTTTATTTGAAAATAATTAGGATGATGTCATTCTTGTCAAAAATAGCTGAATGTCCCTAAAAGGGCGCCAGAAGGCTGCTTTTGCAAGAACATCCGCCTGTGGTCATTTTTCAAGGTGTTCGCCGGTTAGCCAACACAACCTTAAAATCTTCGTCTTCGAGGTGCTGAAAGGCCATATTTGCAAAACTGGATTTTATTTTTAATTTTGAAAAAGAAGAAAAAAAGAAGAAAAAAAGTGTGTCAACTTTGTCTTTGAGTCAAATGAGTTTTGATTTTTGCTTAATCACCCCAATAAATGTGTAGAATGAGCACGAGTCCAAGTTTGCCGATAACAGTTAGGACAAGATCCTTTTGGAGTTGCATATGTGGTGGGAGGATCTGGGAAAATTGGAGCAAGATAAGGTCAGTCTACATTTGGGAGGTCTCACCGGGTTGTTAAAGATCAAACCTAGAAGAGATATCATAAAGGCTTTGGTTACGTTTTGGGACCCGGCCCATAACGTATTTCACTTCTCAGATTTTGAACTCACCCCAACCTTGGAAGAGATAGCAAGTTACATGGAAAGTACTGAAGGGCTGAGGCATAAGTATCTGATCGCTCCAAGAGCCGTTAACTCTCCCAAAGTCATGGATTTGCTAAAGATAAGCAAGGGAGTCCCGTACTCCGAGTTGGAGGGTGGTTTTTCCACTCTACGTTTTATATACCAGAGGTACGGGCATGTAGGAGGGTTCAACGATCCGGAAAGCGGGGTTTGTAGCAAAGGGAATCGAACAAAATTGGATGAGCATAGGCGTTTCACCTTCATGGTAGCTTTCTCAGGCCTTGTGGTGTTTCCCCGAAAAGACGGGAATATTGATTTGCGGGTGGCTGGAGTCATCAAGGTCCTGATTACCAACGCCAAGAGCACTCTTGCCCCTATGATAGTGTCTGAGATATACCGAGCTGTCAAAGCTTGTAAAGCTGGGGCAGATTTCTTCGAGGGATGCAATTTGCTATTACAGATGTGGATGATCGAGCACTTGTGTCATCGCCCTCAGTATATGAATTACGGATCCATATAGAAAAATTGCATTGAAGAGTTTGACACAAAGATTTCAGGGTTCAAACTGCCAGAGGGGTTTGGAGATTGGGTATCCCGCCTTCGTTCCATCACTGCGGGACAAATAGAATGGACACTAGGTTGGCTTCCTGTGGAAGAAATTGTGTATATGCTCGCCACTGGTCCTTACTTCCTCCTAATGGGTCTGCGAGGTATTCAGCCCTACGCTCCTTACCGGGTGATGAGACAGTTGGGAAGGTGTCAGGTGATGCGCCCAGATGAAGATCTTAGTGTTTATGCGGTTGAGGTTAGTTCCGACAGCCAATTTCATGAAGAAACAGTTCGTGCTATTTGGAACAAATGCCAGTATTTGATAGTGAACACTCGAGTGCGTGACCTATCTAGAGGCTAAGTCTCACCCGCCTATCTTGCCTGGTATAGAAAGAAGAACATTGCAAGGGCTGAACCAGAAAGACCAGCCAAAAAGCCTCACATTCAGGAATTCGTTGAGGCGTCGCAAGAATAGTGGGCTTGGTTGGCCAAGGAGAATGAGTACAGGGACACAATCGGAAAGTTGGAAAGACAAGTCAAAGAACTTCAATTCGAGAATAGCTTGCAAGCTGCAGCAGACGAAGGTGAAAAGAAAAAGCTAGCCAAAGAAAACGAGGCCCTTCGAGCCCAAATTCAGAAAATGAAAATAGCGGTAGAAAACCCCGCCCGAAGTGCCAAAGATGAAAAACTTATAGATAACCTGAGGCAAAAAATGGGCGAATACAGTTTTGATCTCAACAAAGCAGAAAATGAACTTGCCAGGGCTCGAAAGCAATTGGCTAAAAATGCGGATGACCGAGCGTGCCTGATTAAGAAATTGAAAGAAAAGCATGACAATGAGGTTGCAGGGTTAAAAAAAAAGGTCATTACCGCATAGAACAAAATGATCAAACAGGCGAAAGATTTCAAGGCTGAAAGAGAACATTGTTATACAGTATTAGCATAATTAGAAATAGATTTGCAACAACTTCAGGAGCAGAATTATGCGGCCGAGTAAACCTTGGAAGCCAGGGCCCAGCAGATCGGGCGTTTGTCGCAAGAAAAAGGTGTCATAAGAGAGAGAATTAGAACCATCGCTAATTACATTGTTGTGAAGTGCCAAGCTTGTGAGGATATGACTCGCACCACCTTCTTCGCGACAGTGATGACATTTGTTAAACAGATAAAGAGTGACTTGGATAGACTTCAAAGAGATGTGGCATATAGGCCTGGGGCGAGACCGAATGATGTTCCGCAGGTACTAGGAGCATTAATGTATTCATGATTTTCATTTGAGTATGTATTTCCTTTTCCGCTAGAGTCTATCAGTTGTTTTGAGTCTGTATTTTCTTTCTACTGGAGTCTGTCAGTTGTTTTCGAGTCTGTATTTTCTTTTGTTAGATTATGATAGTTTATTTTTGGAGTCTGCATTGCATCTTTTCATCAGAGTCTGTTAGTTGCTTTTGAAGTCTGTTAGTTTGAGTCTTTGTAATCAAAACATTTGCTTTTTATGAAAATTGAAAATTCCAAAATATTTTGTTATTTATTTCCCCAGAACTACGCTCGGTCTGATTCATGCGGGGTCATGATACGTAGGCAATCTCCATAGGATTCGACCATAACCCAAAAGAAAGAAAAAGAGTGATAAGTAAAAAATGAGGAAAAGAAAAGGAGAGAAAAAAATAAGAGCGAAAAAGAAAAGGAAGAGAGAAAAGAAACCGTGAGAAGGAAACAATGACAAAACAAGGAGGAGAAATAAGAGGATAAAAACAAAGAGAAATCAAGCATATAAAGGCATGAGTGAAAAGAAAAGAGAAGTTGCAAATGGAAATAAGGAAAAGCCGGAATGATGCAAGCAACCGATCAAATGCATAATAGAAACGGTTAACTACTTAGGTACATTCACTCCTCAAATGTGTGGTTGCCTATATGTTAAAGCCCTAATCGCTAACAAGTTTGTTATTGATGAGATATCCAGTCAGGCAGGTGGTTAGTTTGATTGGCATTCTGGCAACTCACTCCTACAACACCCGGTCCAAAAACAAGCTGAACATGGCCAACCAGGAACTTGAGGCAAGTATTGTCGATCCGTCAAAAGAGGTGGAAGAATCAGAGGTTAATCTGAAAGATGAGTTGTATAAGCTAAAGTAGCAGCTGACTGAAATGTACCAAGCATGGGCAAAAGGGCACCCACCGCCAGTTTACCCCGCCAATCCTGCTTTTATCCCGCCATTAGCTCAAACCCAGGAACCTCCCACTGTGAACTCATCTCCGGCCTTTCCCCTCTACCAACAGTTCTATGGCACCACTTCCCATACATCACAGACTCTACCACCCAAACAAGTCTCGTACCCTCCTCCACCAGTCACTCCTGTTTTTGTGGCACCTCCACCTACTGCATTACACCAATCATCCAATGAGCCTCTGTTCCAGACTCCTCATTTTGACCTCCCTGCGGATCCCACTTTCAAGGTTCCCGAACCCTATTCCTACAATCCTCATTTTAACCTCCCTGCGGAAACTGAAAAACCGTCTAAAAATTCCGAACAAGAGGAGATGTTCAGGAAAGTTAAAATCCTGGAACAGTCATTCAGGGACATGTGCGGGTTGGGAGGTCAAGTAAGTGTGGCTTACAAAGATCTATGTCTATTTCTAGATGTGCAATTGCCGGCAGGGTTTAAGATTCCCAAGTTTGATTTGTATGATGGGCACGGTGATCTAGTGGCACATTTGAGAGGTTTCTGTAGCAAAATGAGGGGAGCTGGTTGAAAAGACGAGCTGCTAATGGCGTATTTCAGTCAAAGTCTGAGCGGATCAGCGCTAGAATGGTATACTCGGCAGGATCACGAGAGATGATACACATGGGATGATCTAGCCCAGGCATTTGCTTGCTACTTCCAATACAATCTCGAGATTATTCCGAACCGTCTGTCTTTGACAAAACTTGAGTAAAAGCACAATGAAAGTTTCAGGGAATATGGTTTTAGGTGGAGAGAGCAGGCAGCAAGGGTTGACCCTCTAATGAAAGAAAGTGAAATGGTGGATTATTTTCTACAGGCCTTAGAACCTACTTATTACGGTCATCTGGTATCAGCTGTAGGCAAGTCTTTCAATGAAGTGGTAAAGATGGGCAGTATGGTAGAAGAAGGGCTCAAGACAAACAAAATCATGAGTTACTCGGCTATCAAGGCAACCACTCAGGCCATTCAAAGTGGAACTGGGGGAGTAATTGAAAAGAAGAAGAAAGAGGATGTAGCAACGATTGATTCAGGAGCTTGGTTCGGACCCAGGGGTCCATCACATTACTATAACCAACCTCGACCTCACCACCAAACCTACCCTCATACCCCATATAGCCCACCACAACACTACTACCCACCACCAGTCCCCCATTTTTCTGTCCACCATGCCCAAACATATATCCAACCTCCGGCCCACGCACAATGGCATGCTCTAGTCCCACAAAATACATACCCAGCTCCACAAAATGCCTATCCACCCCCAAGAGCATACCGAAACCCTCTTGGATCAGGTTTCCGGCCCAACCAAGCATTTAAGAACGAGAGGTTGCAGAAGAAGAAAACCTTCACTCCATTAGGAGAATCCTATACCAGTTTGTTCTACAGGTTGAGACAATTGGGTATGCTGAGTCCGATCGAGCCAAAACTGCCAAATCCTCCCTTGAGGAATCTTGATCACTCTATGAGTTGCGAATATTATTTTTGTGCTCCAGGGCACGACACAGAAATGCTGGCAATTGAAAATAGCTATTCAAGAGCTCATTGATACTAATCGGATTGAGGTCCAAGCTCCGGAGGCACCTAATATTAACCAGAACCCATTGCCGGCCCATCATGAGACAAATATGATTGAGATAGTGCATAAGGAAGGGAATCCTAAGAAGCCTTCACAAGCTGTCATGATGATTCGGTCGAGTGAAGCCAGGCCATTTGAAAAGTCAACAAGTGAGAAGTTTGTGATCAAGTTGAATGGGGCAAATAGTGAACCATCTGTGGTGGTCAAGAAGGGGTCCTCAAGTGACGTTGCAGGGAAACATGAAAGAGTGAAAGTGGTTGTGCCAGGAGTGGCGAACAAGCCTGTTGTAATTGTGGAAGGTGCCCGTATAGACCCTGTCATTATCAAGCTGGTAACTCAATTACCAATAGTCAATAGCAGGGCGGTCCCGTGGAATTATGAATGAGCGACAGTGACTTACAAGGGGAAAGAAGTTAAAGAAGAAGTTTGTGAGACCCATGGTTTGACTCGATGGGGGATATGCTTTGCCCCGAAGAATTAAGGAAGGCTAAAAGCTCCAAAGACAACCAAGTGCTAGTGAAGAAAGCTGTGACCGAAGAAGAAGCAGAGGAATTCTTGAGAAAGATGAAAGTGTAGGACTATTCTATTGTGGAGCAGTTGAGGAAGACGCTGACTCAGATCTCACTAATGTCATTATTGATCCATTCAGACGAGCACCGTCGGGCTTTGATAAAGATCCTTAATGAGGACCACGTTCCTGACAAAATCTCAATAAACCACCTGGAAAAGATAGCTAACAAGATATTTGAGGTAAACAGAGTCACTTTTTCTGATGATGAGTTGCCCATGGAGGGCACTGAGTACAATAGAGCCCTCTATCTCACGGTGAAATGCGAAAATTTCGTGGTTACCCGAGTACTGGTCGATAATGGTTCCAGTGCAAACATTTGCCCTCTCTCCACTTTGAACAAATTGAAGGTGGATGATGAAAGAATTCACAAGAACAGTATCTACGTTCGGGGATTCGACGGTGGAGGGAAAGATTCAGTCGGGAACATAGTTCTTGAGCTTACAATAGGGCCTGTTGAATTTACCATGGAGTTGCAGGTGCTCGATGTGGCTATTTCTTATAATCTGTTGTTGGGTCGGCCCTGGATTCATGCTGTAAAAGCGGTCCTGTCTACTCTGCATCAAATGGTCAAGTTTGAATGGGATAGACAGGAAATTGTTGTGCACGGCGAGGATAATTTGTGTGCCCACAATGATGCTATTGTTCCGTTCATAGAGTTTGAAGACGAAAAGGGGCCATGGGTTTATTAAGTTTTTGATACGGTATCGGTAGAGAAAATTCCAGAAGGGAAGTGTGTTCTAGCACCAAGGGTAGCTGCTGCAGCAATCATGGTAGCCGTTGAAATGTTGAAAAATGGTTTTGTACCAGGCAAGGGTTTGGGTACATTTTTGTAAGGTATCGTACAGTCGGTATCTCTCCCCAAAAACTTGGATACATTTGGTTTGGGGTTCAAGCCCATAGTTGCGGACATAAAAAGAGCCAGAAAACTGAAACAGGGGGCATGGGTCCTCCCAAAGCCCACCCCACATCTCTCCAGATCATTTGCCACCAAGAAATGCCCAGCAACAACAGTTCCCAGTCCTGTGGTTGGTCCTGATAAGGAGTTGCTTGAAAGGTTTGAGAAATTATTCGATGAGGTGAACATGGTGGCAGCTGGAGAGGGTTCTAGCAAGGAAGATGTGCAATTTGTTGGGCCTGGTGCAAATATTAACAATTGGGAAGCTACTTCTCTCCCCACCAGGAAAGAGTTTTGGTAGTTTGCTTTGATTTTCTTTCAGTTTATCTGGATTATTCCAGGGTTGTAATTCATATTTTATGTTTCGTCCGTTTGGATGTATAAACCTTGTTATCTTTTAATTTCAATGAAGTGCAATTTCCATTTTCCTTATTCCTGACAGTTTTATTTTTGTTTTCTTTTCTTCCTTGTACAACTCTTTTTATGTTGGTTTCAATAACATGACATGCATGAGGAATCTTCGGCCCAGTCTTAAAAGTCAATCTAACTCGGAAATAGTAATTCAAGAAGTAGAGTGTGATAATGAATCAAAATACGATAAGGATGAGGCCTTTGAAGAGATTAGTAAAGAACTAAGCCATTTTGAAGAAAAACCCAAGCCTAACCTGAGTGATACAGAAGAAATCAATTTAGGGGACCTAGACAATATTAGAGAAACTAAGATAAGTGTCCATCTTGAACCTCAACTCAGGAAAGAGATAATTAAAGCATTGGTTGAATACAAAGATATTTTTGCATGATCATATGACGACATGCCAGGTTTAAGTATTGATTTGGGGGTTCACAAATTGCCCACTAACCCGACATTCCCTCCTGTCAAGCAGAAGTTGAGGAAATTTAAAACTGTATGAGTGTGAAGATCAAATAAGAGGTTACCAAGAAGTTCGATGCAAAAGTTATTCGGGTCACTCGGTATCCCACTTGGTTAGCCAATGTAGTACTTGTGCCAAAGAAGGATGACAAGACTAGGGTATGTGTTGATTACCGTGATCTCAATAAGGCGAGTCCCAAGGACAACTTTCCACTGCCAAATATCCACATTCTGATTGATAATTGTGCCAAACACGAGATTGGGTCTTTTGTGGATTGCTATGCGGGCTATCATCAAATCCTAATGGATGAAGAAGTGCAGAGAAGACGACATTTATCACACCGTGGGGAACATATCGCTATAGGGTCATGCCTTTTGGTTTGAAAAATGCTGGGGCAACTTACATGAGGGCAATGACAACCATATTCCATGACATGATACACAGAGAGATCGAGGTCTATGTGGATGATGTAATCATAAAGTCCAGAAAGCAGTCTGATCATGTCAGAGATTTGAGAAAATTTTTCCAAAGACTTCGCAGGTACAATCTTAAGCTCAATCCTGCAAAATGTGCATTTGGTGTGCCATCTGGAAAATTGTTGGGATTCATAGTCAGCCATCGAGGTATCGAATTGGACCCATCAAAGATCAAAGCTATCCAAGAGTTGCCACCCCCAAGGAACAAGACTGAAGTGATGAGTCTATTGGGGAGATTGAATTACATCAGCAGTTTTATTGCTCAGCTTACGACAACTTGTGATCCTATCTTCAAGCTGCTGAAGAACGATGTCACGGTCAAGTGGACAAATGAGTGTCAGGAAGCATTTGATAAGATAAAAGGGTACTTATCAAACCCGCATGTGTTGGTGCCACCAGAACATGGGAGACCTTTGATTCTGTATTTGACGGTCCTGGATAATTCCTTTGGCTGTGTATTGGGTCAGCACGACATCACCGGTAGGAAGGAGCAAGCCATCTATTATCTCATCAAAAAGTTCACGTCTTACGAGGTTAAGTACACTCACCTTGAGAAGACATGTTGTGCCCTAACTTGGGTAGCACAGAAGTTGAAGCACTATTTGTCTTCTTACACTACTTACTTCATCTCTCGTTTGGATCCGTTAAAGTATATCTTTCAGAAGCATATGCCTATAGGGAGGATCGCAAAATGGTAGATCTTGCTCACAGAATTTGACATCGTCTATGTGACTAGGACTCCGATGAAAGCCCAGACATTGGTCGATCATTTGGCTGAGAACCCAGTAGATGAGGAATATGAGCCTTTGAAGACTTACTTCCCTGATGAAGAAGTCATGCACATTGATGAGTGGGGACCAGTTGGGAAGCCAGAGTGGAAACTTTTCTTTGACGGAGCTGCTAACATGAAGGGCGTTGGGATAGGAGCCATACTTATTTCTAAAGCGGGGCATCACTACCCTGTTACCGCTCAACTTTGTTTCTACTGTACTAACAATATGGCTGAGTACGAGGCGTGCATTTTGGGTTTGAGATTGGCTATAGACATGGGTATCCAGGAAGTCTTGGTCTTGGGAGACTCGAACCTTCTGGTGCACCAGATCCAAGGGGAATGGGAAACACGGGATTTAAAACTCATACCGTACCGACAATGTTTGCATGATCTTTGTTAACGGTTTTAGTTAGTAGAGTTCAGGCATATTCCAAGGATCCATAATGAGGTTGCCGATGCTATGGCTACTCTGGAATTAATGTTACATCACCCAAATAAGGCTTATGTTGACCCTTTGCATATTCAGATCCATGATCAGCATGCTTACTGTAATATGGTGGAAGAAGAACTTGACGGTGAGCCTTGGTTTCATGATATCAAGGAATATATCAGGATGGGGGTGTATCCAGTACAAGCCACAGGTGATCAAAAGAGAACAATTAGGCGGTTGGCAAGCTGCTTTTTCTTCAGCGAAGGGGTTTTATACAAAATGACTCCAGATCTTGGACTGCTGAGATACATAGATGCTAGGCAGGCCACAACTATTATGACCAAAGTACATTCTGGAGTATGTGGACCGCACATGAGTGGGTATGTGCTGGCAAAGAAGATTCTCCGAGCAGGTTATTATTGGCTCACTATGGAGCGAGATTGTATCAATTTCGTGCGTAAATGTCATCAGTGCCAAGTGCATGGAGATTTGATTCATTCTCTGTCACACCTCCTTTTTTACCTACACCCCCCGCTAAGAAGGGGTGTAGAAGGGAGTTTTTCCAATTAAAGGACAATCAAAATGGGATTTTATTATAAGATTCAGAGTCGCCACTTGGGAGATTTATGGTGTCCCAAGTCACTGGTTGAATCCCGAACTGAGGAAAAGATTGACTCTGTATTACAGTCTGCGCACCAGAAATCCGGATAAGAAATTCTGTTAACCCGGGAGAAGGTGTTAGGCATTCCCGAGTTCCGTGGTTCTAGCACGGTCGCTCAACTGTCATATTTGGCTTAATTATCTGATTTCATACAATTATGAACCTAACGTGCAAATTTTAACTGTTTACCGCTTTTGTTATTATTTATTCGAAGAATTGCAACGTCGTGAGAATGCATCTCGAATTGCGCCACATAAATGTACCCGCAGTTTTTGATACGTTCCAACTTCGTTGAGATTTGGATTTAGGTGACATAAATGTGCACTTGAGTTTAGGAAGATAACATTATTAAATACGCGCCTAAAGATACTAACGCGTTGTTATTTTGAGAAAAAGCCGTAAAGTTCGCTATATGGCCTGTCTCGAAATCTAGGCATTTTGAAATAACTGTCCGTTGAGGGCCCCACAGTTTGTGTATTCTTGTTTGTCGAGGCTCGTCTCATTCATTATTTTTTAAAGGAATTTGCAACGTCATGGAAATGCATCTCGAACCACGTCACAATCAATGTACCCGTGGTTACAACACATTTCGACTCTGTTGAGATTTGGATTTGGGTCACATAAATGTGCACCCGAGTTTAAGAAAGTAAATTATTAAAAGTACGCGCCTAACAGTGACTAACGTGTTATTACTTTTGGAAAAAGGCCGTGAAATTTGCTAAGCGGCCGATCCCAAGTTCTAGGTAATTAATATATATACAATCGTGAGGGCCCCGCAATCGGTGAGTTTTACTAGGCGAGGCTCATCTCGTTTATTTTGAAAGGACAATCCTAAAGTGACTACATTTTTCCATTCTTATTTATATTTACAAGGATTTGAAATCCTGCTCAATCAACTTAATTCACAAAGTCCGGTACGATAAGATTTGTTATAACTGGGGTTCATGGGCACATGAGTTCAAATCATTCAACGGTTTTGGGCCTTTCTACAGTCCGTGTAAGGAATCAATACCGACGCCAGCTTGGGCCCAAATGTGAGCCCAATTAAACAACGGCTGAGGGCAAGGCCCCAAGTCAAAACATCAGTCACATGAATAAAACGCGAATATTACTCCTATTCATTCTACTGTTCGTAATTTACATATAGGAAGTGACTTATATCATGCATCAAGTCCAATGGGGTTTAATACTACCTTTATTAACGTCAATCCGGGCAACCATTACCCTTAATCTGAATTACATGTTCCTGCTTCAAAACTAGTAAGCCCTTACCAATTGTTTTTTTTGTTGAGAAATCTGTGATTACTTAACAGCAGAACAACACAATCAGAAATGCTAAAATCATAATTGACGCCTGCGACTGGTGCTATCTAACAATGCTAGTCTCATTTACAATCTTCTCTTCTTTTCAATTATTGCAGTGATATCTGAACTAACAAATGGTGTGTGAGTTAAATATTCAGAACTAACAGAACCTAATCTAACAACTATAACTTCCAATTGGTTTTAATAGTCCATTAAGCTCGTTCTTAACTACAGGATCTATATGCTACATCAGTGATTGAATAATTTACATACATCAATCATATAGAAACCAAAACAAAATTTCAACTCTTCACGTATATTCGAACTCCATGTTTTTAGCTTACAAATGCCAGAGTTACAGTTGTGTACCTGGTATTAGAATGCAAGAAGAAGAAGATCAGCAAAGTAGTATGGAACCCAGCAACAGCAACAACCAGCAATAATCAGTAAACAGAATGCCCAGTGACAGATTTTAAAACCAACAGTGGAGTCCCAAGAATACTCAATGGAACAGTACCAATAAAAACAATGCAGACTGGAAATAACAACTCAAGAAACCACTTAAAACCTCAGTGAAACCCCAGAAATACCCAGCAATCAGAACAGAACCAGAATGTATTCAGAAGTGCAAAAGATGCGAGGAACAGTCCTGATTTTTCAACACTCAAAATAGAACACTCTCAAACAAACTCTCAGTTTTTCTTCAACACTCAAAAACTCAGCCCCACAGTTAAAGCTGAAGCTCTTTTCAGTTTCAAAACGGAATCAGATTTTTTCAGAAAATCCTCTTATCCTCTCTCAAACTTCCAGCCCCTTTACTGCCTATCAATGACTCTATTTATCCCCAATCACTAACCCTGTCCCCTACCTTATCAGATTTTCTGCCCATCATTTCCCTTTACAGCCCATTATCAAGTGTTTTGTGCCCAAAAGATATGGGCAGCTTATAATAATCAATTAACCTCCCATGCTATTATGTTTTCCAAGTCACTACTACTAAACAAAATATTATTTTAATGGTCAATTAAGTGCCCTCATGGTCAGACCACTAACACTAACCCTTTCAACCCTTTTAAAACCCCAAAATACCCATGAACCCCTGTGACTTAATGTCCTACCTTAAACCCTTTGATCTATACTACATCTTTCAGCTACAACCAATTCAATTTGAATTCAAAAGACCGTTCAACACTAGCATTTAAATCAGATCAAATGGCATCAACAGTAGAATCATGGTTCAGTCAGAATTGACGTAGTACAAATCACATTATTATCGAGCTATTTAATCAGAATTGAAGCATGTAAAACTAATCGACGACACTCATTCAAATCGCTTATATAGTTTTATCACATTCATTATCCATGACCAGAAAAGTTTGACCAAATAAAGGGTCATTGAAGATGGGCAGAATCAGTCGACAAAAGAAAAATGAAAAACCAATAAAACTAAAGCAAATAAATAGAATAAACAAACACAAACTTCTGCAAACAAGAAAGGGAAAATACATCAAGCTTTCTAGGAAAACATGGACGACCCTGACTTGGACTCTGACCTTTAATTGAGGTCGAACGGACCTTAATCGAGTGTTCTCAACTGAGAACACTTCGACTAAGGTCCACTAGACACCCAACTTCCTTTGATTTGGACAGATTTAAACCTCTGGTTTTCTAGGGTTCTTGGGGTTTTGATTTGGGGTTCGAGTGTTTCTGGCCAGATTCGATTCAAACCAAAGGTGGTTTGGGCATGAAGGAGGTCATGGGGTGCCAGGGTGTGAATTTGGGCTTGGTTGGGGTAGGTCCAGGTTTTGCTCGAATCTTCAAATGAAGATTCGAGGGGTTTGAGGGTGATTCGAGGCCAACGGGTACTGGATCTGCAATGAGGGTGGTCAGATGGCTTAGGGGTGTTAATTTGGTAGTCATCGGAAGAGGTAAGGTTTTAGGCTGATTCTTCGATTGAAGATTCGAGACGTTGGGTATTGATTTGAGGGAAACTGATACAAGATCTGGAAAGAGGATGTCGTGGGGAGGCTATGGTGTAATTTTGGGCGTGTTTGGACCACCGGAACCGCCGTGAGGCGATTTACGGTGGGCGAAGGACGGTGGTTGAAGGTGGGCGGACATGTTTGGTCTCTGAAGCTCAGAGACGAAGGTGGAAAGGGGGGGTATGGCTTTGGGGGCGTGGGGTAAGGGATTGGTCTTATATACGGAGGGGGTGTTTCAATCTTGGTCGTTAGATCAATTAAGATCAACGGCTAGGATCAAGGAGGTTAAACCATACGGCGTCGTTTGGTTTAAGTAGGGGGTCGGGCTGAACCGGATAATGTGTCGGGGGTCGGGTTTGGTCAAAGCTTTGGGACCGTTTGATCAGCTGAGATCAACAGTCCCGATGGAAATGCCTGAAACGGCGTCGTTTGGTTGAGTCGCAGGTGGACTGGATTTGGGGCGGGTATGGGCTGCTTGTTTTGGCCTGGTTTGGGCTGTAAGGATTTGGGCTTGGCCAAATTGGCCCAACTGAATCTTCCTCTTCTTATTTACTTTAATTATTATTTTTTCAATTTTTCTTTTCAACAATAAAGCTACAAATCCTAATTAAATTATAAAATCGACAACTGACTTAAAATATTGACTCTTAAAAATAACTACCACACGAATTTAAACATCAAAATAAAATTACACCATTCGGACATTAAATGCTAAAAATGCAAAGCATATATTTTTTTGTGATTTTTCTATTTTTGTACGACAAACTTGCTTAATTAAATCCTAAATTGTAAAATTAAATCCTAATTTGCAAAATTAAATCCTAAATACACATAATTTACAAATAACACAAAAACCATTTTATTTTGAATTTTTTTGGAGTAGTTCTCATAGGGCAAAAATCACGTGCTCACATTCTCCACCATCTGAATTACACACAATATCTGCACCATGGCCTTTTGTTGCGTGGGGCATATATATCATTGGGCCAATTGAGCCATCAACATCAAATGGACATAGGTTCATTCTAGTGGCCATCGACTATTTCACCAAGTGGGTAGAGGCTAAAACGTTCAAGTCCGTAACCAAGAAAGCAGTGGTTGATTTTGTGCACTTAAATATCATTTGTCGGTTTAGGATACCAAAGGTGATCATTACAGACAATGGGGCTAATCTCAATAGTCATCTAATGAAAGAGGTATGTCAGCAATTCAAGATTACGCATCGCAATTCCACCCCTTACCGTCCCAAAGCAAACGGAGCAGTTGAGGCGGCCAACAAGAATATAAAGAATATACTTCGAAAAATGGTGGAAGGTTCCAGGCAATGGCATGAGAAGCTGCCTTTTGCATTGTTGGGTTATCGCACTATTGTTCGTACTTCAGTAGGGGCAACTCCTTATTTGTTGGTATATGGCACTGAGATAGTGATACCTGCGGAAATTGAAATTCCATCCCTTCGGATTGTCGCTGAGGCCGAAATTGATGATGATGAATGGGTAAAAACTCGCTTGGAACAGTTAAGTTTAATTGATGAGAAAAGATTAGCAGTAGTGTATCATGGCTAGTTGTATCAACAGAGAATGGCAAAAGCATATAATAAGAAGGTGCGTCCACGGAGGTTTGAAGTGGGTCAGTTAGTATTGAAACGTATCCTTCCTCATCAGGCTGAAGCAAGAGGAAAGTTCGCCCCAAACTGGCAGGGGTCGTTCATCGTGATGAGAGTGTTGTCCAATAGTGCTTTGTATTTAACAGATGTAGAAGGCAAATGTGTAGAAATGGCTATCAATTCTGATGCGGTCAAAAGATATTATGTATGATCTCTTCGGTTAAATTGCGTTTGTTTGTAATTGGCATATTTTGAAGATTGGAATGACGAAGGCATTTTGTTCTGCTATCTAAACGCTTTACTCTTTGTTACCCCTTTGAGCCTTATTATTTTCTTTCATACCCCTCTTTCGGAATCAGTAGCAAAGATCAGAAACACAAGCGTGAAAATAAGTAAAGGAGAAAGAGAAAAGGAAAAGAGGAAAAAAAAACAACAACAACAAAACAACAAAAAGAGAAAAAGAAGAAAGAAAAGAAAAGAGGAGACAGAGGAAGAAAAGGAAAGAAAAATCACAACAACAAAGTAATTCCTATGACATGAACTACGTTCGACCTGATTCCTTTTAAGGATATGTAGGAAGCCTCACGGTCGGTCTCATCAAAACAAAATCCAAAAGTCCCAGAGCAAGAAACTGGGGCAGAAGTTATGGTTGTTGTGAGAAATGTGATTCCAAAAGTTGTAATTTTTAACCTATTTGAATTGTTTTGAGCCTTTGATACCCTTTCTTTCTAACCCTATCCAAAAGCGTACATTACGGTCCAAAGAAAGAGCTTCTGATCAGTCTTCGAGAAATGCCAAGTCGAGCAGGTAGGGATGATTCATATCAGGGGCAACACTCTGGTCCAAGCAGAAAAATAATGAAAATGAGAGAGTCTTATTGGTGAAAACCCTCACGGGCACCGTAAGGCGACGGGAGCTAAGAGAAATAAAAAATGAGAGAGTTTTATTGGTGAAAACCTTCACGGGCACCTTGAGGCGAAAGTGAGTTGAGAGATGAACCAATGAGAGAGGTCTGTTGGTAAAAACCTTTCAGGGCACCGTAGGATGAACAAGGTCAAGGTTTGGGTGAAGAAATCAGGTTGTGGAGTGCCTGGGCAACAAAGTATGGCAACCAAAAGTTGATCAGTTAGACAGACTGGGCCGATTAATCCGAAATGCATGTCATGATCATTGGTACCAGCTGTTCTACTCAGATAAGTCTATTTTCTTTTTCCCTTTTTAGCAGTCACCCAGTTTTGGATTCTTCCTATCCTTAACTCTCAAAGTCATTGCATTTTATTTCTTTTGGTTTTTTTCTAAGATGTTTCAATGTCAGTCTTGTTCAAAGCAAATGAGAAAGGATTTCAAAGCTCATTGTCACACCTACGTTTTCACCTACACCCCGCTGGGGGGCGTAAAAAAGAGTTTTTCCAATTAAAGGACAATCGAAACAGGATTTTATTTAAAGATTTAAAGTCGCCACTTGGGAGATTTATGGTGTCCCAAGTCAACGGTTGAATCTCGAATCGAGGAAAATATTGACTCTGTATTACAGTTTGCGAACCAGAAATCCGAGTAAGGAATTCTGTTAACCCGGGAGAAGGTGTTAGGCATTCCCGCGTTCCGTGGTTCTAGCACGGTCGCTCAACTGTTATATTCGGCTTAATTATCTGATTTTTATACAATTATGAACCTATGTGCGAATTTTAACTTTTGACCGCTTTTATTATTATCATTATTATTTTAACAGAAAATTGCAACATTGTGAAAATGTATCTCGAACCACGTCACATCAATGTACCCGTGGTTATCGACACATTTCAACTCCGTTGAGATTAGGATTTGGGTCACATAAATGTGCACCCGAGTTTAAGAAAGTAAATTATTAAAGGCGCGCCTAAAGCGACTAGCAGATTATCATTTTGGGGGAAGGCCGTGAACTTTTGCTAAACGGCCCATCCCGAAGTCTAAGGAATTTTACAAACACTTACAAACACTTATAGAGGGCCCCGCAGCTTGTGTATTTTTGTTTGTCGAGGTTCGTCTCATATTTTTTAGAAAAAGGAATTTGCAACGTCGTGGAAATGCATTTCGAACCACGTCACAATCGATGTACCCGTGATTAGCGACACATTTCGACTTCGTTGAGATTTGGATTCGGGTCACATAAATGTGCACCCGAATTTAAGACGGTAATATTATTTAAAGTACGCGCCTAAAGAGACTAACGAGTTGTTATTTTGGGAAGAAGGCAGTGAAATTTGCTAAGCGGTTGATCCCGAGTTCTAAGTAATTAATATATACAATCGTGAGGGCCCCGCCATTTATGTGTTTATTCGGCAAGGCTAATCTCATTTTTACTATCTTTAAAGGGCAAAACCTAAAGTAATCTATAGTGTTCTACTTAGTTCGTTTCTAAAATAAAAGGAGGAGTCCTAGTTAATCATATGGTTTTAAGAGCTTTTATAATTGGGTCATGAGCACCACCCGTTTAAAATCATAACCTAAGTACGCCGACGGGCATGGCTATTCAACAACCTGGGCCATCTTATTCAAGTGCGGAGGCCCAATCCGCCTAAATACGGGCAATCGATCTCTTTCGACAAAACACATCACTCTTCCAATTTTAAATGAACTAAACACTTAATGAAACTTACTTAAGTTATTCTACACATATTCAACAATTTTCCACGCAAAAAGGTGAAGTGATTATATCTAATTAAGTACATTACTACAGGTTTTAGAAGAACAATAGGTAGAAAGAGGTAATATAGATGTCTATTCCTAATCCTAAACTCAAGCCATTGATATTAAAATTAGAGTGCTATGTTAATTAAATAGTCTATTAGGCCGGATTCTAACGGACATGCATTCGAAATACTCTACCTAATAATCGAGCTAAAGCAAACCAAATATTATAGACTACAGCTATACATTCGAAATATACATGATATAAAATTCGTTTGAATGTTCACCAATTAAATCATTACAAGAACTGTCCAGTTATACATCCCGCAGGCATTTACATGATATTAATGAATGAGATATCCTAATATACAAATCAGTAGAAAAGCTAGATCAAACTTAAAGCTTCAAATCTTCATGTATATTCATGCTTATGTTTTCAGCTTACAAATGACCAGGGTTACAGCTGTGTACCTGGAAATGGCAATACAAGAAGAAGAGAAGGAGGTCAGCAGCGGGTAACAATTTCAGCAATCAACAACAACTCAACAGCAGCAAGTCACCCAACTTCGAAGCCTAGAACAGTATGAAAACCCAACAGAGTTGATAGAACAAACTCAAACAATGCCAAAACCCAAGAATGAATTAGGGACTGAAATATAAGCAGTCAGCTGATCCATCCACTAACTCGAACCCACGGACTCGAAGCAAATAGATTAAGGGACTGAATTCTAATTCAAAACTGGGATTCACAATAATGAAGAAGGAACAATCAGTAGTAGCAAACAGCAGGCAGGACAACAGACTTGGAGTTCAAATAACCCCGAACCCAACTTGTTCAGCCCAGAACACACTTGAACACAGCAGTTGTATTTGTTTCTTGTTACCCTCCCCCTGCTTTTAAGCTCTCTCTTTTTCTCTAAAGTCTGCCTCTAAAAACAACCAGACCAGACTCAAAACTTGAAATAGAACTGATCTTCTGCTAAAATAATAGCCCCCTATCCTCTGTCCAAAAAGGAACTTTTTCTTTTATTTCTTCCATGTCTAAACTGACTCTATATATAACCCCCAAAATAGGCATGCCCCCCTGCCTTATCAGATTTTCTGCCCATGATATTCCCTTACAACCCATTATCAAGTGTCCTGTGCCCAAAGGTATGGGCAACTTACACTATTCAATTAATCCCCCATGCTTTTATGTTTTGTTCCCCACTAATACTAAACAATTCATTAGTTTAATGGTACTTTAATACTTAGTGGACAGAATACTCAAACTACCCATTTCTTCCTGTTTTCAATTCCCAAGTTACCCCCTAAAGTCCCTGTGTATTATCATACCCCAGCCCCTTTCAATTTGTGCCCAACCCATCAGCTATAACCAATTCAATTCGAACTCAAATGACTGTTCAAACTATCATTTAAATCAGATCAAGTGGCATCAACAGAAGAACCCTGATTCAGTCAGAATTGAAGCAGTACGAATCACATTATTATTAGGTTATTTAATCAGAATTGGAGCATGTAAAACTAATCGACGACACTTATTCAATCGACTACACGAATTACAACACATACGGCAAATAAGAATTGAACATGCACATAGGTGATTCGAATCGTATTGATGAAACAGGGATTCATAATAAAACTTAACTAATCGACGACACTTATTCAAATCTATTATATAGTTTTATCACATTCATTAACCATGACCAGAAAAGTTTGACCAAATAAAGGGTAATTGAAGATGGGCAGAATCAGTCGACAAAAGAAATTGAAAAGCCAATGAAACTAAACTAAGCAAATAAACAGAATAAACAAACACAAACCGGAACAAACAGGAAAGAGAAAATACCTCAAGAACATGGGACCTGGACGACCCTGATTCGAACTCAACTCGAACTGTTTGAGGTCGAACGGACCTTAATCGAGTGTTCTCAACTGAGAACACTTCGACTAAAGTCGATTAGACCCCAAACCATCCTACAGTTGGGACAGATTTCAACCTCTGACTTTCTAGGGTTCTTGGGGGTTCGATTTGGGGTTCTAGTGGTTCTGGTCTGATTCGAACCAAACCAACGGTGGTTTGGTAATGAGGGAGGTCAGGTACATGTCTGGTATGAGTTTGGCACTGGTTGGGGTAGATCTAGTTTTGCTCGAATCTTCGATCGAAGATTCGAGAAGCTGGAGGTAGATTCGAGGCAAACGGTTAACATATCTATAACAAGGGTGATTAGATGGCTTAGGGGTGTTAATTTGGTGACCGGCGACATTGTTGCCGCCGGGTTTCAGGCGAAGGTATGGGGTGGAGGCTCTAGGGTTTTGAGGAGTTGTCTCTGAGAGACGACTGAACAGGGGGGTTTGGAAATGAAATGAGAGGGGGGGTAATGGGTCTGGGGTCTTTTGGTGTATCAGACTGAGGGGATTAATGTGATCCATTGGATCAGTGAAGATAGACGGTCTAGATTAGGTTAGGGGGTCAAACGAGGTCGTTTTGGTTAAGTACCGAGGCGGGTTTGGTTTGGAGTAGACGGGTCGGGGTCGGGTTGGGTCAAGGCTCTAGGACCGTTGATCAAGTTAATTTCAATGGTCCCGATTGAAGTGCCTGAAACGGCGTCGTTTGGTTGAGCTGGAGACGGGCTGGATTGGGGCGGGCATTGGGCCTGGACTTCTTCTACTCAAAACTGGCCCAGTCAGAAATCTCTCTTGTTTTCTTCTTTCTCTTCTATTTTCTCTTCTTCTTTTTTTCAATTCCTAGAACCAAAACTTCCTAAATTGACTTGTAAAACCAAAATTATTTTAAAAAGATATTAATTAACCCTTAATCAACAATTAGCACACGAGATCGAAAAAATAAAATCGCACAATTAAACAATAAAAATGGCAAAACTACCGGAATTCATATTTTTTGTGATTTTCATTCTTTAAAGTAGGACATGGTTTAATTAATTCCAAAAATGCATAATTAACTCCTAAACGCACATGCAACACATATTTTTGTATTTTTCTGAATCAAAGTAGAAATAAACTTGCACAGACAAAAACACAAAACCATTTTATTTTGAATTTTTGGGAGTAGTTCTCATAGGGCAAAATCACGTGCTCACAGCTGCCCCTCTTTGTCCGAGAACACAAAGAGTTTTCGTGCAAAGATAACGTGAGCGGCCACGAGCGATTTTTGCACGTTGGAATACCCCGTGTGAAGCAATTTCTGAAAGATTTAACCGAACCTTTGCTTCAAAGGTTTCCTACATATCCCTGGCTAAAAGGGAATCAGGTTAATGTAGTTCGGGAAGTTTCGGTAGCTGGGACTACCATGGAGCTGTTATTTTGCTGTTACTGCTGTTGCTGCTAATGTTACCGCTTAGTGACCTCCTTATTACACCTTGATGAAAGATAAAGAAGTTATACTAAGCTATGATCCATGAATTACAAAGATTTATCCTCAAATTTGGTCATGTGACTGTTGCTGCCTTTGTTTCCTCGTGTTTCCTCTGGTATTTCTTTACTTCTGATTTGTCTTGTATTCTCGCTTGACTGCCGATCTCGAACTGCTTATTTCCTTCTTGTGAGCTTCGCATTATTTTTTCATCGAATCTTGAACTGCCTTCATCTGCTGGGGATTTTTGTTGTTTCCCGCGGGGGGATTTCGGTTGTATTCCTCTGCTTTATTGACTTCAACACCAATTACTTCTTAAAATATAACACCTTTATTCTCCAGGCGGGCTCCTGACTTCAATATAACTTCTTAAAGATAACACCTCTATTCTCCAGACGGGCTCCTGACTTCAACAACTTCTTAAAAATATAGCACCTCTATTCTCCAGGCGGGCTCCTGACTTCAAAAACTTCTTAAAAATATAACACCTCTATTCTCCAGGTGGGCTGCTGACTTCAACAACTTCTCCAAAATATAGCACCTCTATTCTCCAGGCGGGCTCCTGACTTCAACGACTTCTTAAAAATATAACACCTCTGTTCTCCAGGCAGGCTCCTGACTTCAATATAACTTCTTAAAGATAACACCTCTATTCTCCAGGCGGGCTCCTGACTTCAACAACTTCTTAAAAATATAACACCTCTATTCTCCAGGCGGGCTCCTGACTTCAACAACTTCTTAAAAATATAACACCTCTATTCTCCAGGCGGGCTCCTGACTTCAACAACTTCTTAAAAAATATAACACCTATATTCTCCAGGCGGGCTCCTGATTTCAACAACTTCTTAAAAATATAACACCTCTATTCTCCAGGCGTTCCTGACTTCAACTACTTCTAAAAAAAAATATAACACCTCTATTCTCCAGGCGGGCTCCTGACTTCAACTACTTCTAAAAAAATATAACACCTCTATTCTCCAGGTGGGCTCCTGACTTCAACAAATTCTTAAAAATATAACACCTTTATTCTCCAGGCGGGCTCCTGACTTCAACTACTTCTAAAACAAATATAGCACCTCTATTCTCCAGGCGGGCTCCTGACTCCAACAACTTCTTAAAAATATATTTTATCGATGTTGTTCCTTCCTGCCTCCCGAACCATTTTCCTTCTAACTTGAATCGTCTTCTTTCAACTGCTTTCCTCAAAACTGGTGTCTTCTTCCTCCGAAAACTGCTGGGGATAACACCGGTGTTTTATTCACAACTATGTTATTTTCCTTCTTCACAGACTACTTCCTTTAAAGCTGGTGCTTTCCTTCCACTGGAACTACTTCCCTCAAACTGGTGTTTTCACTTCTCTGAAACCTGCCGGGAATAACACTGCTGGGGAATTATTTTCCTTCTTTAAGACTAGTTACTTTCCTCCCTTTAACAATGGTGGGGATGACACTGATTCACGAACCACTACCCTTAAAACTCGGGTTATCTTGCTTCTTCCAAGATTGCTTTCTTTAAAACTTGTATCACCTTCTCTCGTATACTGCTGGGGATTTCACTTCCTCCAAATCTTGTGTTATCTTCCCTCTTCCCCAAGTGGCTATCTGATTTTCGAGAAAATTTTCGCAATGAGAGAAAATTTTCTGCCCCAGTTTGATAATCTTCTTTATGGCCATGTCTTCCTGCTGTCAATAATATTTCCTTTCCCTGCTTCAAATCAAAGAAAAATTTGTTAGTTTAAAACGTGGTGAGTGGTCGTGCCACTTCTGCTGGGGATGATTTTTCCCTTTTTCCTTTCCTTGCTTTGCGTTTTATTATAAAACTTGCTGGGGATGACATTATTTACTGGGGATGATATTCCTGCTGGGGATGGTTTTTCTTTTTCCTTCCCTCCCCACTCTGTGTTGTCCGACCATCGCAGAACTTGGTCGATAATTTGTCGGAGTTGTTCCTGTATCTCACAAATCTGCTGGGGATCCTCATGGAGTTTGATCCATAATTTTTCCACTGTTGTTTTTCTGTTTTTCTCCAACTTCCCCTGGAATCCTAGATCAATCCATCATTTGGTCTTGCAACGAATGTCTCTCGTTCTATTGCATTATTTTTGGCCCGTCCTATCCACATTGTGCTTTTGCACCATCTTGGCAACTGGTAATAAGCTCTGAAAATCCTTTTCAAAAACAAACTGTTGGGGGGATAAAGTCTTTAGACTAAGAAATGAAAAAGTGATGATTTCGAAAAATAGAAAAAGAAGAAATCTTTCTGAACAAATGCTGGGGGAAAGGAAAGAAAAGAACTTATTTGAATGATGTAACCGATCCCAACGATCATGTCATGCATTCTGGATTAACCAACCCAGTCTATTTGTATCAATCAATCTTTCGGACGATGTCATCTTGCTGGGGATAAACAATCACTCAATTCTTTGCCAAATGTGGATCCTTTCCGCCAATCTTGTCTTGTCGCCTCATAGTGCCCTTCGAGGGGTTTTCACTAATAAGACTCTCTCATTTCTCTCAACTCCCGTCGTCTTATGGTGCCTGTGAAGGTTTTCACCGATAAGACTCTCTCGTTTTATTTCTCTCATCTTCCGTCGCCTTATGGTGCATGTGAAGGTTTTCACCGATAAGACTCTCTCATTTTATTTTATTTTTCAGTTGGGGATTGGAGTGCTGCCGATATGACTCTCTCTGCTGGGGATTCTTTTCGGCTATCAATTCATTTCCAGTTCATGATCCTCTTCTCTACTGGGGATCGGGGTGTTATCCCCGACTTCCGTTTGCATGACTTGTCACTTCTCGGATAC
Organism: Nicotiana sylvestris; assembly: GCF_000393655.2. Lineage (NCBI taxonomy): Eukaryota > Viridiplantae > Streptophyta > Magnoliopsida > Solanales > Solanaceae > Nicotiana > Nicotiana sylvestris. The sequence goes on along the minus strand of NC_091066.1, from coordinate 148,180,788 downwards.
TGATCGGGAGGTCTTTTTTGGACACCAATATGGGTTTTTGTGTATGGCTAAAGAAAAGGGGTATCAAGAGTTTCAAAATAATTTTGATGGGTAAAACAGTACAACTCTTGGAATCAAACTTTCTTTCCAAAATTACAAACACAAACTTCTGCCCCAGTTTTTCTTGCTTGGGGATTTTTATTTTTTTTGTTACACTATGACCGAGCCGTGAGGCGCCTACGTATCCTTCTTTGAGGAATCAGGTCAAACGTAGTTCCCAATTCCTTTGTTTTTCTTGTGACTTTTCTTTTGTCTTTATTATCATTATTTTTCTCTTCTCTTTTTCTTTCATTTTCATTACTGATTCCAAAAGAGGGGTATGAAAGAATAAATAAGGCTCAAAAGGGGAAGCAAAGGTTAAAGTGTTTGGATAGAAGAAAGAATTGCCTCCGTCATTTCATTCTCCGATAAATGCTAAGCACAAACAAACAACAATTACAATCAAAAGAAATCATACATAATATCTCTTAACCGTGTCCGAATTGATAGCCATGTCGACGCATTTCCCTTCGATATCTGTTAAACATAAAGAGCCATTGGACAACACTCTGGTTATAATGAATGGCCCTTGCCAATTCGGAGCGAACTTGCCTTTTGCCTCAGCCTGATGTGGGAGGATTCGTTTCAACACCTGCTGCCCCACTTCAAATTTTCTGGGGCGCACCTTCTTGTTGTAGGCTCTTGCCATTCTCCTTTGATACAATTGGCCATGACATACTGCTGCCAATCTCTTTTCATCAATCAGGCTCAACTGCTCCAATCGGGCTTTGACCCATTCATCATCATCAATCCCAGCCTCAACGACAATCCGAAGGGATGGAATTTCAACTTCCGCCTGTATCACTGCTTCAGTTCCGTATACCAATGAATAAGGAGTTGCACCTACTGAAGTGTGAACAGTAGTGCGATATCCCAACAATGCAAATGGTAGCTTTTCATGCCATTGTCTCGAACCTTCTACCATCTTCCGAAGTATCTTCTTTATGATTTTGTTGGTTGCCTCAACTGCTCCATTCGCCTTGGGACGATATGGGGTGGAATTGCGGTGTGTAATCTTAAACTGCTGACATACCTCTTTCATCAAATTGCTGTTAAGATTAGCACCATTATCTGTGATGATTACCTTCGGGATTCCAAATCTACAGATGATATGGGCGTGAACAAAATCTACCACTGCCTTCTTGGTTACCAAATTGAAAGTTTTAGCTTCAACCCACTTAGTGAAATAATCGATGGTCACCAGAATGAACCTATGACCGTTGGTAGTTGCCGACTCAATAGGTCCAATAACATCCATGCCCCAGGCAACAAATGGCCATGGTGCTGACATTGTATGCAACTCCGATGGTGGAGAATGAATCAGATCTCCGTGTATCTGGCACTGATGACATTTGCGCACAAAACTGATACAATCTCGCTCCATGGTGAGCCAATAATAACCTGCTCGGAGAATTTTCTTTGCCAACACATATCCGCTCATATGTGGTCCGCAGACTCCTGAATGTACTTCAGACATGACAACCATAGCCTGTCTAGCGTCTATGCATCTTAACAATCCTAGGTATGGTGTTCTCTTATACATAACTCCTCCATTCAAGAAAAATTCACTTGCCAAACGTCGAATTGTTCTCTTTTGATCCCCCGTGGCTTGCACTGGGTATGTCCCCATTCTGATGTATTCCTTGATATCGTGAAACCATGGTTCGCCATCCAGTTCTTCTTCAATCATGTTACAATAAGCATGCTGATCTCGGACTTGAATATGCAAAGGATCGACATAAGCTTTGTTCGGATGGTGCAACATCGATGCTAAAGTGGCTAGAGCATCGGCGACCTCATTATGAACTCTTGGGATGTGTCTGAACTCCACTGATCGAAATATTTTACTCAGATCAAGCAAGCATTGTCGATATGGTATGAGCTTCAAATCCCTTGTTTCCCATTCACCCTGAATCTGATGCACCAGGAGGTCCAAGTCTCCCAAGACCAAGATGTCCTGGACATCCATGTCCGCAGCTAATCTTAAACCCAAAATGCATGCTTCGTACTCAGCCATATTGTTGGTACAATAAAAATGAAGCTGAGCCGTAACAGGATAGTGATGCCCTGTTTCAGAAATAAGCACAGCTCCTATTCCGACTCCTTTTATGTTAGCAGCCCCATAAAAGAAAAGTTTCCAGCTTGGATTTTTGGCCTGTTCTAGTTCATCAATGTGCATCACCTCTTCATCAGGAAAATGAGTCCTCAACAGCTCATACTCTTCATCGACCGGGTTCTCGGCCAAATGATCGGCCAATGCTTGGGCTTTCATCACAGTCCGAGTCACATAGATTATGTCAAACTCTGTGAGCAAAATCTGCCATTTTGCAAGTCTTCCTGTCGGCATAGGCTTTTGAAAGATATACTTCAATGGATCCAATCATGAAATGAGGTAAGTAGTGTAGGATGACAAATAATGTTTCAACTTCTTTGCTACCCAAGTTAGGGTGCAACATGTCCTTTCCAGGTGAGTGTACTTAACCTCATAAGCTGTGAACTTCTTGCTAAGATAATAGATGGCCTGCTCCTTCCTTCCAGTGACGTCATGCTGCCCCAGTACACATCCAAATGAAATTTCCAAGACTGTCAAGTAAAGAATCAAAGGTCTCCCTAGTTCCGGCGGAACCAGCACATGTGGGTTTGTCAAATAACCTTTTATCTTGTCGAATGCTTCTTGACACTCATCAGTCCACTTGATCGCAGCGTCCTTCCTCAACAGCTTGAAAATAGGCTCACAAGTTGTCGTGAGCTGAGCAATAAACTTGCTGATGTAGTTCAGCCTTCCTAACAGACTCATCACTTTAGTCTTGTTCCTCGGAGGGGGCAAATCTTGTATGGCTTTGATCTTTGATGGGTCCAACTCGATGCCTCGCCGACTGACTATGAATCCTAACAGCTTTCTGGATGGAACACCAAATGCACACTTGGCGGGGTTAAGCTTGAGGTTGTACCTGCGAAGCCTCTGGAAGAATTTCCTCAAATCCTCGACGTGGTTGGCCTGATACTTTGATTTTATGATCACATCATCTACATATACTTCAATCTCCTTGTGTATCATATCACAAAACACAGTAGTCATTACCCTCATATAAGTTTCCCCAGCATTCTTTAAACCAAATGGCATTACCCGGTAGCAATAAGTTCCCCAGGGTGTGATGAATGCCGTCTTCTCTGCATCCTCTTCATCCATTAGAATCTGATGATACCCGGCATAGCAATCCATAAAAGATCCGATCTCACGCTTGGCACAATTATCGATCAAAATGTGGATGTTGGGTAGGGGAAGTTATCCTTTGGACTTGCTTTGTTGAGATTGCGGTAATCGACGCATACTCTGATCTTGCCATCTTTCTTCGGCACAGGCACAACATTAGCCAACCAAACAGGATATCGGGTGACCCGGATAACCTTTGCATCCAACTGTTTGGTAACTTCTTCTTTAATCTTCACACTCATATCAGTTTTGAATTTCCTCAACTTTTGCTTGACGGGTGGGAATGCTGAATCAGTGGGCAATTTGTGGACCACTAAATCAGTGCTTAAACCTGGCATGTCGTCATATGACCACGCAAAAACATCTTTGTACTCAATGAGTGCTTTGATTAACTCCTCCCGGATTTTTGGCTCGAGGTGGATACATATTTTAGTCTCTCGGATGTTGTCTGTGTCCCCCAAATTGACGGCTTCTGTGTCATTCAAATTGGGTTTGGTTTTTTCTTCGAAGTGAATTAACTCCTTACTAATTTCTTCGAAGGCTTCATCCTCATCATCATATGCTGATTCATAATCGCAATCTACTTCTTGAACTATCATTTCGGAATCAGATTGATTTTAAGACTGGGCTGAGAATTCCTTATGCACGTCATGTCATTAAGACCAGTATAAAGAGAACTGTATAGAAAAAGAAAAGAAGAAAACAAAATTAAAATAAAATAAGGAATGAAGAAGAAACTTTTTTATTTTATTGAATTACGGGATAACAAGGTTTCACACTTTGATGAACACAACAAAATAAAAGAAATCTGGACTACAACCCTGGAATAATCCAGACAACAAGAAGGAAAATCAGAGCCAACTACCAAGACTCCCTCCGAATGGGAAAAGGAGTAGCCATCCAATTGTTGATTCTTGTCTTTGGCCCCACAAACTGCACATCCGCCTTGCTGGACCCCTCCTCAGCCTCTACCATGTTGACTTCGGTGAATTATCTTTCAAAGCCTTCATTTAAGTCTCCATATGCACCAATCCAAGGCCCTGTAACTTTGGATAGCAATTGCTTTTTGATGCTTGGCCTGACAAAAGATCTGGACATGCACGGGATTGGCTTGGGAAGGACCCAGACTCTTTTCTTCAATTTGTGGGCCCGTCTCACATCCACCACGGTAGGCTTGAACCCCAAACCAAAGGTATCCAGATATTTGGGCAAAAAAACCGGCTGAACAATACCCTGAAGATCAGCCCCTAAACCTTTACCTGGCACAAACCCGTTTTTCAACATCTCCGAGGCTACCATGACAGTTGCAGCTGCTATTTTGGGAAGTGGTATGCTTTCACCCTCGGGAATTTTGTCCACTAAAACCGTATCGAAAACCTGGTAAACCCACAACCCTTTGTCATCGTCAGTCTCTATGAAGGGTATGATGGCATCACTCACAGCGCTTGTATTGTCTTCCCCATGTACTATAATCTCTTGCCTATCCCATTCGAATTTGACCATCTGATGTAATGTAGAAGGCACTGCTTTGGCGGCGTGGATCCAGGGTCGCCCCAACAGAAGGTTATATGACACTGCCACGTCTAACACTTGAAACTCCATGGTGAACTCCACCGGACCAATTGTTAATTCAAGTACGATGTCACCTACTGTGTCTGTACCACCACCATCAAACCCTCGAACATAGATGTTGTTCTTGTGAATTCTGTCACCATCGACCTTCAGTTTGTTCAAGGTGGTCAACGGACAGATATTGGCACTAGAACCATTATCGATCAGTACTCGAGTGACTACCGAGTCTTCACACTTCACAGTCAAATAGAGGGCCCTATTATGTTCTGTACCCTCCACGGGCAACTCATCGTCTGAAAAAGTGACCCTGTTGACCTCAAAAATCTTGTTTGCTATTTTCTCTAGATGGTTCACAGAGATCTTATCCGGAACGTGGGCTTCATTCAAAATTTTCATCAATACCTGGGGATGCTCATCTGAATGGATTAACAAGGATAACAATGAGATTTGTGTCGGGGTCTTCCTCAACTGCTCCACAATGGAGTAATCTTGCACCTTCATTTTCTTTAAGAATTCTTCCGCCTCTTCCTCGGTAACTGGATTCTTTGTTGTTATTGGATTGGCCCTCCTTAACTCTGCGGGAGCAAAACACCTCTCCGAACGAGTTAGACCTTGGGCTTCACACACTTCTCCTTTGACTTCTTTCCCTTTGTATATCACCGTCGCTCGTTCATAATTCCAAGGAACAGCTTTGCTGTTGATCACTGGAAGTTGAGTTACCGGTTTTATAATGACAGGCTCTGTGCGAGCACCCTTCACAACCACAACAGTTTTACTTGCAACCCCTGGCACTACCACTTTAGCTTTCTCTGGTTTCACTGCAACAATTCTTGATGACCCTCTCTCGGCTACCATAACTGGCTTATCATCTACCCCTCTCAACTGGACCACAGACTTCCCACTGGTTACTTTTTCCTTTGAGCTGGTTTCGCTGGAACGGATCATCATTACCGTCTGTGAGGGCTTCCTGGGCTCCCCCTCTTTGTGTATCAACTCAATCATGTGTGTCTCATGGTGAGCTGGCAATGGATTCTGATTAATATTTGGTGCTTCTGGTGCTTGAACCTCGATCCGATGAGTATCGATAAGCTCTTGCACAACTGTTTTCAGCTTCCAACATTTCTCTGTATCATGCCCTGGGGCCCCTGAACAGTACTCACAACTCACCGAATGGTCAAGATTTCTAGGAAGAGGATTTGACATTTTGGGCTCAACTGGACTCAACATGCCCAACTGTCTCAATCTGTGGAAAAGACTGGTATATGATTCCCCCAGTGGAGTGAAAGTTTTTTGCTTCTGTGGCCTCTCATTCTTGAGGGCTGGGTTTGGTCGAAAACCTATCCCGAAGGGATTTCTGTAGGCCCTTGGGGGTGGATATGTATTTTGTGGAGCTGGGTATGGATTTTGTGGAGCCGGCGTACGCCATGGTGCGTGTGCCGGAGTTTGGGTATAGGTTTGTACATGATGGACGGAAAAATGGGGATCTGGCGGTGGATAATAATGTTGTAGAGGAATATGGGGGTAATTTTGGTGGTAGGGTCGTGGTTGGCTATAGTAGGGTGACGGGCCTCTAGATCCGAACCAGGATCCGGACTCAACAGTCGTAATATCTTCTTTCTTCTTCTTCCCAAGTACACCCCCAGTGCCGCTTTGGATGGCCTGAGTGGTTGCCTTGATCGCTGGATAACTCAGGATTTTGTTGGACTTAAGCCCCTCCTCGACCATGCCTCCCATTTTTACAACCTCGTTAAAAGACTTGCCAATTGCAGACACCAAATGACCAAAGTAAGTTGGCTCCAGAGCCTACAAAAAGTAATCAACCATCTCGCTCTCTTTCATTGGGGGATCTACCCTTGCTGCTTGCTCCATCCATCAGAAACCATACTCTCTAAAGCTTTCACTGTGCTTTTTTTCCAGTTTGGTCAGGGACAGTCAATCCGGAATGATCTCAAGATTATATTGAAAGTGACAAGCGAATGCTTGGTCCAAATCGTCCCATGTGTACCACCTGTTATGATCTTGCCTAGTGTACCATTCTAGCGCCGATCCACTCAGACTTTGGCTGAAATACGCCATCAGTAATTCATCTCTTCCGCCCGCTCCCCTCATCTTGCTACAAAAATCTCTCAGATGTGCCACCGGATCACCATGTCCGTTGTACAAGTCGAACTTGGGCATTTTGAATCCTGCCGGTAGTTGTACATTCGAGAATAAACACAGATCTTTGTAAGCCACGCTTACCTGACCTCCTAGCCCTCTCATATCCCTGAAGGATTGCTCTATGCTTTTCATATTTCTGAACATCTCTTCCTATTCAGGATTTCTGGCCAGTTTTTCTGCTTTCTCCGGTAGGTCAGAATGTGGATCATATGGATAAGCTCCAGGCGCTTTGAAGGTAAGCTCCGGGGGATAATACTGGTTGTCCTCTGCTTGGAACAAAGGTTCACTCGGGGATTTATGAAGTGTAGTTGGTGGAGATGTCACAAAGACAGGGGTGATTGGCGGAGGAGGGTATAAAACTGATTTTGGTGGTGGAGCTTGTGGCGTATGAGAAGTAGTGCCATGGTAGTGCTGATAAATGGGAAAACCTGGATCGGTGGTAGGAGGGTCCTGAGACTGAGCTATGGGGGGTAAGAGCCGGGTTGGCAGGGTAAGCTGGCGGTGATTGCCCTTTGGACCAGGCCTGGTACATTTCGGCCATCTGTTGCTTAAGCTTGAGCATCTCCTCTTTCATTTTATAGACGTCCAACTCCTCTACCTCAACACTAGTGTCGACATCTGGGATAGACATGGTTTCCGGTATTGGTCCCTTCGATCTGGTTTGGTAATGGTAATGTGCCAGTATCCTCTAAATGAACTAACTGCTTGAAATCAACAAAACTTGTTAGTTTTCAGAGTTCAACAGATATGCAATTACATATTGGGATGCAATGCACCTAGGCAATTAACCATTTCTATCATGCATTTGCTTCGGTTGCGTGTGTCATTCCGACCTCTCATAATTGTGCCCCCTTTTTAAGCTTCCTTTATTCTATCCTTCTTTATTCATTTTTCATTTTCCCTTCTTTTTTTCTTTTTTAGTGGTAGTCGAATCCTATAGAGATTGCCTACGTATCATGTCCCCGCATGAATCATATCGGGCGTAGTTCTGCCCTATAAGTACGAAAAGCAAAAAGATAATAATTTTTTTTTTGAAATTTTCGATTTTTCATTAATAAATATTCTATTACAAACCAGACGCTTTTTGGAAAGGAAAGTAACAGACTCGAAAACCAAACCCAGTACGAACTCGATAACTACTGACAGACTCTGACGCGAAAGAAAAACAGACTTTAACAGACAACAGACTCTAGGAAAGAAAGAAAAATGCAGATTCAAACTATGAACACATTAAAGTTTTAAATTTGGGTGCCCGCGGGGCGTCATTCGGCCTTACCGCGGGTTTAGGTGTGAGGATCCTTTCCAGCTGTTCCAATTCATGCATGATTTGTTTCACAAATATCATCACCGCCGAGAAGAAAGTAGTGTGGGTCATGTTTTCACACACCCAGCATTTCCTGGTAATGGCGTGAGCAATAGTCAGAATCTTGTCCCTGGTTCGGTCTTTCTCCAGGAGTAGGCGTTCTACCTGATCCCCTCAAACCTTCAAAACCCGAAAGTCATGCAGATGTTGTTCTTGTAACTGCTGTATTTCATCTTCCATCGAGGCCATTAGATTATAGCAGTGTTTACTTTCGGTTTCAAAAGCCTTGGCTTGTTTAGCTGCCTTGCTCTCTAGGGTAGTTACCTCTCTTTTTAGACCGGTAATGATCTTTTCATAATCCTTCCTCGCCTGTTGTAAGTACTGTGTGCGCTCTTTGGTTCTTCTTGCCCATTGCTCCTGGAGTTGTGATATGGTACCCTCGGATTGCTTCAAATCATTTCGGCATTCACTGATTTCTTTTTTCAACCCTTTTATTAATCACTCATCCGACCGACTCCTTTGTTGGTTGTCAGCATCTATCTTCATTTGTCGGATTTGGGCTTTCAATGCCTCATTTTCTTGGGCCAATTTGTTCTTTTCTCCCTGATCGGCGTCAACTTGCAGACTATTTTCAAATCCCAGGTTTTTAATCTGTTGCTTTAGCTGGCCTATTTCTGCCCTGTAACTCTCTTCTTTACCCAACCAATCCCATTGTTCTTGAGACGCCTTGACGAACTCCTGGAGATGGGGCTTTTTAGCCGGCCTTTCGTGCTCAAGTTCTCTCCTGTAGCAAGCAAGGTATCCTGGTGCCACTTCGCTCTTGGCCCGATCCCGCACGCAAGTATCTGCTTTTAAATATTGGCATTCACTCCAGATCTGACGAACTCTTGCTTCAGGGAACTGTCCATCAGGGCTAATCTCAATTACTTGAGCACTAAGTTCTTCCTTTTGTGGCACTGTTTGGCATCTCCCGAGTTGTCTCAAAACCCGATATGGCGCGTAAGGTTGAATGCTCTTATGCCCCATCAATAAAAAGTGGGTTCTAGCTGCCGGCATATGGATGACCTCGTCAACGGGCAACCATCCTAGTGTCCACTGTATTTGGCTGGCGGTAAGGGTCCGAAAGAATGATGTCCATGCCGTAACTCCCTCGGGTAGACTGACCCCCTTGATTCTTGTGTAGAACTCTTCTATGCAAGTTTTCTTCGAGGAACCATGACTCAAGAGCGGGGAATGGTGGCAGAGATGCTCAGTCATCCATATTTGTAGCAACAAGTTACACCCCTCAAAAAAGTTCCCTCTGGCTCTGCAGGCTGTGAGAGCTCGGAAGATATCAGATATTATCATAGGCCCAAGAGTGTTTTCGGCTTGAATGAGCAAGGTACTGACGACCCCGGCTATTTTCAGATCAATGTTTCCGTCCTTCCTTGGAAATACCAAAAGGCCCAAAAAGGTTATCATAAAAGCCACTCGTCTATGCTCGTCCCATTTCTGACGGTTACTTTTGCTGCATAACTTGTTACCCGGGTTGTTGAATCCTCCGACATGACCGTATCTGTCGTATATGAAGCGCGGATTACAAAAACCTGCGGCCAAATCTGGGTTATGGACCGTCCTGGGTATCTTTAACGTATCTAAAAACCGATGCATAGTGACAGCTCTTGGAGCAACCAGGTATTTTTGCCTCAACAGAACTTCAGCATTTCCGATGTACCCTGCTATTTCCTCCAAAGTCGGTGTGAGTTCAAAATCGGAGAAATGGAAGACATTGCGTGCCGGGTCCCAGCAGGTGACCAAAGCTCTTATGATATCCCCCCGAGGTTGGATTTCCAATAAACCCGTAAGACCTTTTAGATATTTCTTGACCTCATCTTGCCCTTCACCACCTAAATCATCCCACTATAGCCGCAACTTGAAAGGGATTTTAGTCATTATTGAAAAAGGTTCATTTTGCATCGTGCTCATCCTGCACATTTATTAAGGTAATTAAGAAATAAAATTTATTTGACTCAGCAAATTGACTATTTTTATTTTTTCACAGATTAAAGGGAAAATCCGGTTCCGCACGCGACTTTTCAGCACTTCGGGGATGAAGATTTTAAAGCTGGATGAATTAATCGGACAAAAATCTAAAAACGACCATGAGTGGCCATTTATGCAAAGTCAGCCTTCCGGCGTCCCCTTTGGGAACATTCAGCTATTTTGGCAGAAATGGCGTCACCCGACTTATTCATGGAGAAAATTAAAATTTGACATTTTTTGGCTATTTTTGTAAAAGGGGAGGTTGGACCCGATGAGGGTTGCCTACGTATCCCGCACCCTGTGAGAATCAAACTGGCATAGTTCGGGCAGATAAAACAAACTTCTTTTGGAAACAAGACTCTTTTCAAAGGCAAACAAAACCCTTTTTCATAAACACAACCCTTTTCTTTTTTTTCGTTTTCTCAAAAATTCGACAGAGTTTCGACGCTATTCGGACATTGACGATTTTTCTAAAACAGGCGATTTAACCCTCACACTGCTATTTCTCCTTCCTCAAAAGCCGGTCAGCATGCAAGTCGAAACAAATAAATGCACAAGTAGAAGCAAGTAAGATGCATCAGGATGGTCGTTTTCATTTTTGGTACACCTGTCCTAGACAGACCCAACCCCTGTGTTGAGCCTCCAAAGTCAAATGCACGCGATGCAAACAAACGTTCCTACTAGGGATCCGACATGAAGCTGAGTTATTCTAGGTTCATATCCTGGGTATTTGTTCTAGACTGTGTACCCGAGCAGACAACTCGAGTCGAGGAGGGGGCTACGTACTGGGGACCCGCGGGATCGTCCGGCTTTGTAACTTGTCCGGCCTCTTTCTTATTTCAAGGTATGACACTAATAGAATAGGGAGTCTCAACTAGCAAGCTCCTCCCCGTAGGTAAGAAGAGAAGGGTTTCGGCACAGTTTATATACAGTTCAGATAATATCAAAGCGGTAAAAGCAACATTTAACACATTAGGCCCAAACATGCAAAAATCAGACAATAAACAAAGCCAATTATAAAAATCATTCCAAGCTCGAATTCTTGAACCCTGAACCAGAGATTCTGGGTTACCGTCCCCAGCAGAGTCGCCAGAGCTGTCACACCTCCTTTTTCACCTACACCCCACAGGGGGGCGTAAAAGGGAGTTTTTCCAATTAAAGAAAAATCGAAACGGGATTTTATTTAAAGATTCAGAGTCGCCACTTGGGAGATTTATGGTGTCCCAAGTCACCGGTTGAATCCCGAATCGAGGAAAATATTGACTCTGTATTACAGTCCGCGAACCAGAAATCTGAGTATGGAATTCTGTTAACCCGGGAGAAGGTGTTACGCATTCCCGCATTCCGTGGTTCCAGCACGGTCTCTCAACTGTTATATTTGGCTTAATTATCTGATTTTTATACAATTATGAACCCATGTGCGAATTTTAACTTTTGACCGCTTTTATTATTATCATTATTATTTTAACAGAAAATTGCAACATTGTGAAAACGTATCTCGAACCACGTCACATCAATGTACCCGTGGTTATCGACACATTTCGACTCCGTTGAGATTAGGATTTGGGTCACATAAATGTGCACCCGAGTTTAAGAAAGTAAATTATTAAATGCGCGCCTAAAGCGACTAGTGGGTTATCATTTTGGGGGAATGCCATGAACTTTTGCTAAACGGCCCATCCAGAAGTCTAAGGAATTTTACAAACACTTATAGAGGGCCCCACATCTTGTGTATTTTTGTTTGTCGAGGCTCGTCTCATATTTTTAAAAAAAAGAAATTTGCAACGTCGTGGAAATGCATCTCGAACCACGTTACAATCGATGTACCCGTGATTAGCGACACATTTCGACTTCGTTGAGATTTGGATTCGGGTCACATAAATGTGCACCCGAATTTAAGAAGGTAATATTATTTAAAGTACGCGCCTAAAAAAACTAATGTGTTGTTATTTTGGGAAGAAGGCCGTGAAATTCGCTAAGTGGTTGATCCCGAGTTCTAAGTAATTAATATATACAATCGTGAGGGCCCCGCCATTTATGTGTTTATTCGGCGAGGCTCATCTCATTTTTACTATCTTTAAAGGGCAAAACCTAAAGTAATCTATAGTGTTCTACTTAGTTCGTTTCTAAAATAAAAGAAGGAGTCCTAGTTAATCATATGGTTTTAAGAGCTTTTATAATTGGGTCATGAGCACCACCCGTTTAAAATCATAACCTAAGTACGTCGACGGGCATGGCTATTCACCAACCTGGGCCATCTTATTCAAGTGCGGAGGCCCAATCCGCCTAAATACGGGCAATCGACCTCTTTCGACAAAACACATCACTCTTCCGATTTTAAATAAACTAAACACTTAATGAAACTTACTTAAGTTATTCTACACATATTCAACAATTTTCCACGCAGAAAGGTGAAGTGATTATATCTAATTAAGTACATTACTACAGGTTTTAGAAGAACAATAGTTAGAAAGAGATAATATAGATGTTTATTCCTAATCCTAAACTCAAGCCATTGATATTACAATTAGAGTGTTGTATTAATTAAATAGTCTATTAGGCCGGATTCTAACGGACATGCATTCGAAATACACTACCTAATAATTGAGCTAAAGCAAACCAAATATTATAGACTATAGCTATACATTCGAAATATACATGATATAAAGTTCGTTTGAAAGTTCACAAATTAAATCATTACAAGAACTGTCCAGTTATACATCCCGCAGGCATTTACATGATATTAATGAATGAGATATCCTAATATACAAATCAGTAGAAAAGCTAGATCAAACTTAAAGCTTCAAATCTTCATGTATATTTATGCTTATATTTTCAGCTTACAAATGACCAGTGTTATAACAGTGTACCTGGAAATGGCAATACAAGAAGAAGAGAAGGAGGTCAGCAACGTGTAACAATTTCAGCAATCAACAACAACTCAACAGCAGCAAGTCACCCAAGTTCGAAGCCCAAAACAGTATGAAAACCCAACAGAGTTGATAGAACAAACTCAAACAATGCCAAAACCCAAGAATGAATCAGGGACTGAAATATAAGCAGTCAGCTGATCCATCCACTAACTCGAACCCACGAACTCGAAACAAATAGATTAAGGGACTGAATTCTAATTCAAAACTGGGATTCACAATAATGAAGAAGGAACAATCAATAGTAGCAAACAGCAGGCAGGACAACAGACTTGGAGTTCAAATAACCCCGAACCCAACTCGTTCAGCCCAGAACACACTTGAACACAACAGTTGTATTTGTTTCTTGTTACCCTCCCCCAGATCTTAAGCTCTCTATTTTTCTCTAAAGTCTGCCTCTAAAAACAACCAGACCAGACTCAAAACTTGAAATAGAACTGATCTTCTGCTCAAAAAACAGCCCACTCTCCTCTGTCCAAAAAAGAAACTTTTTCTTTTTGTTTTTCTTTTTTTTTCTTCCATGTCTAAACTGACTCTATATATAACCCCCAAAACAGGCATTCCCCCTGCCTTATCAGATTTTCTGCCCATGATATTTCCTTACAGCCCATTATTAAGTGTCATGTGCCCAAAGGTATGGGCAACTTACACTATTCAATTAATCCCCTATGCTTTTATGTTTTGTTCCCCACTAATACTAAACAATTCATTAGTTTAATGGTACTTTAATACTTAGTGGACAGAACACTCAAACTACCCATTTCTTCCTGTTTTCAATTCCTAAGTTACCCCCTAAAGTCCCTGTGTATTATCATACCCCAGCCCCTTTCAATTTGTGCCCAACCCATCAGCTATAACCAATTCAATTCGAACTCAAATGACCGTTCAAACTATCATTTAAATCAGATCAAGTGGCATCAACAGAAGAACCCTGATTCAGTCAGAATTGAAGCAGTACGAATCACATTATTATCAGGTTATTTAATCAGAATTGGAGCATGTAAAACTAGTCGACGACATTTATTCAATCGACTACACGAATTACAACACATATGGCAAATAAGAATTGAACATGCACATATGTGATTCGAATCGTATTGATGGAAACATGGATTCATAATAAAACTTAACTAATCGACGACACTTATTCAAATCGATTATATAGTTTTATCACATTCATTAACCATGACCAGAAAAGTTTGACCAAATAAAGGGTCATTGAAGATGGGAAGAATCAGTCGACAAAAGAAATTGAAAAACCAACGAAACTAAACTAAGCAAATAAACAGAATAAACAAACACAAACTGGAACAAACATGAAAGGGAAAATACCTCAAGAACATGGGACTTGGACGACCCTGATTCGAACTCAAACTCGAACTGTTTGAGGTCGAACGGACCTTAATCGAGTGTTCTCAACTGAGAACACTTCGACTAATGTCGATTAGACCCCAAACCATCCTACAGGACATATTTCAACCTCTAACTTTCTAGGGTTCTTGGGGGTTCGATTTGGGGTTCCAGTGGTTCTGGTCTGATTCGAACCAATCCAACGGTGGTTTGGTAACGAGGGAGTTCAGGGACATGTCTGGTATGCGTTTGGGATTGGTTGGGGTAGATCTAGTTTAGATTCGAGGCAAACGGTTAGCAGATCTGTAACGAGGGTGATTAGATGGCTTAGGGGTGTTAATTTGGTGACCGGCGGCGTTGTTGCTACCGGGTTTCAAGCGAAGGTATGGGGTGGCGGCTCTAGGGTTTTGAGGGGTTGTCTCTGAGAGAGACGACTGAATAGGGGGGTTTGGAAATGAGAGGGGGGGTAATGGGTCTGGGGTCTTTTGGTGTATCAGACTGAGGGGATTAATGTGATCCATTGGATCAGTGAAGATAGACGGTCCAGATTAGGTTAGGGGATCAAACGAGGTCATTTTGTTTAAGTACCGAGGCGAGTTTAGTTTGGAGTAGACGGGTCGGTGTCGGGTTGGGTCAAGGCTCTAGGACCGTTGATCAAGTTAATTTCAACGGTCCCGATTGAAGTGCCTGAAACAACGTCATTTGGTTGAGCTGGAGACGGGCTGGATTGGGGCGGGCATTGGGCGTGGACTTCTTCTACTCAAAACTGGCCCAGTCCGAAATCTCTCTTGTTTTCTTCTTTCTCTTCTATTTTCTCTTTTTTTTTCAATTCCTAAAACCAAAACTTCCTAAATTGACTTGTAAAACCAAAATTATTTTAAAAAGATATTAATTAACCCTTTATCAACAATTGGAACATGAGATCGAAAAAATAAAATCGCACAATTAAACAATAAAAATGGCAAAACTATCGGAATTCATATTTTTTGTTATTTTCATTCTTTAAAGTAGGACATGGTTTAATTAATTCCAAAAATGCATAATTAACTCCTAAACGCACATGCAACACATATTTTTGTATTTTTCTTAATCAAAGTAGAAATAAACATGCACAGACAAAAACACAAAACCATTTTATTTTGAATTTTTGGGAGTAGTTCTCATAGGGCAAAAATCACGTGCTCACACTCATTACCAACTTCCAAAATTGCGAAGCACAGTTTGGCCAGAACATACCAAAGACAGCATGATGTAAAGTGGGATACAAGGAATCACCGGAAGTTTCATCGGTGGAATAATTTGGTAATGTCATGGGAGATGCAAAGGTTCAGATAAAGGGACCAGAGGTGTAAAACAATAGTATGGGTATAGAACACTCGTGTCGTCAAAGGTCATGGAGTTTGAAAGTCAGACAGAAAGTCAAGCGGTTCAGGGCCAGTTCGGGAAAGCAGGTCAAAACAAAACATGGCAGCAGAGAGACCTTCAGCAAGAATGCCATCAACTAACCACCATTTTAAACTGACAAGATTTTACTTTGATTGAAACAGGGGCAGAAAAATTCGTTTGTTTCGGAGGAATTCTCCGTAAGGGAAGAGCAAGCACTAATCAGGTTTGACCGTAAACTCTTAGGACCTTCCTGGAAAATGTGGCTTAGTTAAAATTCAAAACAATCATGAATAGCACAGAGGAAGGTAAGTTGGTTTCAAAGTTTGTATGTTTTAGATAGGATTCAATTAGGAGTTCTCAGGACCCTCATGGAAAATGGGACCTAGTTTAAAATTCAAAACAATCATGAATAGCGTAGAGCAAGGTAAGTTGGTTTCAAAGTTTTCATGTTTTAGATAGGATTCAATTAGGAGTTCTCAGGACCCTCCTGGAAAATGAGACCTAGTTTAAAATTCAAAACAATCACGAATGGCATAGAGGAAGGTAAGTTGGTTTCAAAGTTTACATGTTTTAGATAGGATTCAATTAGGAGTTTTCAGGACCCTCCTGGAAAATGGGACCTAGTTTAAAATTCAAAACAATCATGAATAACATAGAGGAAGGTAAGTTGGTTTCAAAGTTTGCATGTTTTAGATAGGATTTAATTAGGAGTTTTCATGACCCTCCTGAAAAATGGGACCTAGTTTAAAATTCAAAACAATCATGAGTAGCATAATCTAGCATAAATGTACACCAAAGGAATATGAGTTGGTTTCAAAGTTTGCATGTTTAAGATAGGATTCAATTAGGAGTTTTCAGGACCCTCCTGGATAATGGGATGTAGTTTTAAAATTTTCTTGGATAACAAGACTTAGCATAAGACATACCTTCAGAAGACATAATTTACCTTTAAAATTGTCATTTAAATAGGAGTTGTCAGGATCCTCCTGGATAACGGGATCTAGCTTTCAAATTCTTGATAATGTTTGGTAATATGATTCATTTTACACTTACATATGTGCCCAGATACCAAACTGGAGCAGAAAATTTTCTTTGTTTTTGTCTATTTTATTGAAGTCAGGAGCCCACCTGGAGAACAAGGGAATACATTTCAAGTCAGCAATCAGGAGCCCGCCTGGAGAACAAGGGAATACATTTCAAGTCAGCAGTCAGGAGCCCGCCTGGAGAACAAGGGAATACATTTCAAATCAGCAGTCAGGAGCCCGCCTGGAGAGCAGGGAATACATTTCATGTCAGCAATCAGGAGCCCGCCTGGAGAGCATGGGAATACGTTCAAGTTTAGCAATCAGGAGCCCGCATGGAGAGCATGGGAATATATTTCAAGTTTAGCATTCAGGAGCCCATCTGGAAAGCATGGGAATACATTCAAGTTCAGCAATTAGGAGCCCGCCTGGAGAGCATGAGAATACATTTCAAGTTCAGCAATCAGGAGCCCGCCTGGAGAGCATGGGAATACATATCAAGTGCAACAATCAGGAGCCCGCCTGGAGATCAGGGAATACATTCAAGTTCAGCAGTCAGGCATCTACATACAGAAAGTGAAAACATCTCAAGTGTAGTTGGTAGTCAGGCATCCATCTGGAGAAAGGGAAAACATCTCAGATTACAATTCAAGGCGGCAACAAAGGGATCTCACCGGGAGAATACAAGTCAATAAGGCAACAAGAACTGCAAGAGCAAGTTTGAAGATATAGATATGATCTCTTATAACTCATAGATCATAGTCTAGTCTAGCTTCTTTTTATTTTGACATGGTATAATAAAGGGGTTCAGTAAGCAGTAGCAGCAACAACAGCAACAGTGAAATCACAGCTTTATGGTAGTCCCAGCTACCAAACATTCCTGAACTACACTGACCTGATTCCTTTTTAGCCAAGGATATGTAGACAACCTCGGAAGCAGAGTGCAGTCAAATCTTTCAAAAATGCTTCCCACGGAGTATTCAAACGGGCAAAAATCGCTCATATCCGCTCACTTTATCTTTGCACGAAAACTCTGCGTGTTTTCGAGTAAAGAGGGGAAGCTGTGAGCACGTGATTTTTGCCCTATATGAATTACTCCCAGAAATTCAAAACAAAATAATTTCTTTCAGTGTTTGCAATTTTGTGGATTTTTGTGACATTTTCTGTTAATTGTTTGTATTTTTGTCTGGGCATTTTAATTAATGAAAAATACAAGAATATATGTGCATTTGATTTTAGGATTTAATTTAGAATTTTAGGATTAATTGAGTAATTAGGTTATTTTTAAAAAGGGAAAATCACAAAAGTAGTTATTTTGCACCTTTTAATTTTAATTTGTGATTTTTGAGTTAGTTCTTCTTTAATTTATTAATTGTGATAATTATCATTAGGTTTAATTATTATTTTTAGTTTAATTAGGTCCTAGGAATTATTTTAGAATTTGTTTAATTTGAGAAAAAAGAAAAAGAAAAAGAGAAAGAAAAGGAAAAGGCACTAAAAAGAATTAATGGAAATGAAGAAAAGGAACTTGGGCCAAATTAATTGAATCATCTCCAAGCCCAAACCCCTGCACCCCTGAAACCCGTCCAAATTGCCCCAATACCCGGCCCAAAACCACCCTGACCCGGTCCACCTTCTCCCCTCACCATCCAAACGACCTCGTTTCGTTTAAGAGAGATCAGGACCGTCGAGGTCTTCCTCATCCAACGGTTGGGAAGTCGGGTCTCCCACGTATAAAAGTGTCCAAACGCACCCCCTTACCCCCTCATCGTCTCTTTCACAGAGACTCTAACCTGCAAACCCTAACGATGCCGCCTCCATTTCCACCACCTAAAGGTGGCGGCACCACTACCAAACAACCCTAAATTAACACCCTGAAACCCCCATGACCTCCTCTCTCCAAATCCTTAACCCATACCCTTCGAATCAGTGCTGAACTCGTCGAATCTTAAATCCGAGTACAACTTAGAAGTTCAAAATCATCTTCCGTCGAGCCTGGTAACATGCAGTGCATTTCTTTCAAAGTTTGAGGATTTGACTCGACGAAACTGATGTCGATTCAGTTGTTCTTGACAAAGAACAACGGATTCGACATAAGTTTGATTAAGTTTCTATCTCCGTCTGGCTTCGAGCATGACTGGGTAAATTCTTCTTCCTCTCTTGTAATTTTCTTTCACTGGTTCATTTTTCTCCTCATCCCCTTTCTTTTGGGCTGATCAAAACTTGTTTGGAGTATTCTGAGTTCAAACCGGCTCCTATTCTTTTCTTTTGTTAGCTGAAATATCTGAGTTCTTTTAATTCACTTTGTTTTGTTGGTAATTAGTCTTTGTGCTAATAGCTAATTATTGTTTCACCTAGCTAATGAAATTAGGTCCATGATTTAGTTAATTGTTGTTATGAAATTAAAGTGGTTAATTCATTCATTATTGCTTCTGTCTCGACTTATTTTCAAAGAATTGGTTCTAGGTTTCTTGGTTTGGGAAAATTCTGGGTAGCTCTAATCCGGGTCCATAAGCATTTAATTGGACTACATATCAAAGGCCTAAATAGGGATTCAATTTGGATCTATGACCCAGTGTCTTGGCCAATTGACCCGGGTTATTCTTTAGAGTAATTAAGGGTCATTTGGGGGTAGTTTAGGAAGTTTGGGGTGGAGAATCTTTTAATAACTGTCTAGGAAGCTTTCTAGAAGCTGATAAAGAGCCTACCTTGACCAACAAGTCACTAAATGAGGGACTGAGTAGCAAAAACAAAAATGGGAAAAGGGTAGAACTGAAAAAATTGAAATATGATGGTTTCCCTATGGCCTTGCCTATAAAGGCATATCATTCTTGCCTTTCAAGGCAAGAATTGAAGACCTGAGTGATAGAGAGTGGAAATTATCTGAAACGACTAAGAATTTCACAAAATTTCACTGTTTCATTCAGTGTTTCTCTTAGGTTTCCAACTCCTAAAATGAATGCTGATTTATTTTGAGGGTTGAAAATGGTTTGATTTTTGAGAGTTTGGAAAAAGTAAAACTGAAATTGGCACTGATTTTACTGTTTCATTAGTTTTCATCTGTGTTCTTGACTACTGTTTGATTTCTAGGGTTATTTCTGGATCATTTGGGGTTGAAATGGTTTGAGATTTAGTCATTCAAGTCGGTTTGTTGACTGCTAGTGTGCTATGAGCTTAAAGCTGGTTTCTGGACTATCTCATATCATTTTTTGGGTTTAAAGTTGGTCTTACATTGGTGCTAGCTGTTTGTGGTTGCTACTGAGTCCTTACCCTTTCTCTCTGCTCTTCTTATATCCAAGTACAATCTTGAAATTACAATGGAGTTGAAGTTTGATTGAACGACTGTAAGGGTCTGTGATTATGAATCAGATTTGGATGAAACAAACCAATTTTTTCTGTTATAACTGTGAGCACGTGATTTTTGCCCTACAAGAACTACTCCCACAAAAAATCAAAATAAAATAGTTGTGTGTTGCTTGTGATTTATTTGTATTTGTCTGTGTATGTTTATTCTATTTTTACTACTGAAAAAATACAAAAAATATATGTGTTGCATTTGCATTTAAAATTTAGGATTAATTAACCAGTGATTTGTTTTAGGAAAATGAAAATCATAAAACATATGTATTTTGCATTTTTTAGCATTTAATGTTGAATTGTATGATTTTATTGTTAATGGGCATTTAATTGTATGTGATAAATGTTATTAAAAGATAATTAGTATTTTTAGTAAGTTAACTTGGTTTATGATTTTAGAAAATAATTTAGAAATCAAAATGAATGAAAAATAAATAAATAAATAAAAGAAATAGGAAGAAAATAAAGGGAGAATTAATAAAAGAGAGACACAAGATCTGGGCCAAAAATCCCCAGCCCATACACAAACTCGTCCAAACCCACACCTGATCCAGCCCATTACCGGTCCAATTCAGTCCGTCTCCAGCCTCAACCAAACGCCGTTTCAGGCATCTCATTCTGGACCGTTGATCTCAAATGATCAAACGGTCCCAATGCCTTGACCAAACCCGACCCCCGACCCGTCACTCCAATACCCGGACTGCCCCAGTACTACTCCAAACGACACCGTTTGAGTTAAGTGAACTGATCTGGACCCTCGATCTCTCTTGATCGAACGGCCAAGATCAAACCACCCCCCCCACTATATAAATGAAACATCATATCCACCCCACCCCACCCAGTACAAACCCCTGTTCATCATCGTCTCTCAGAGACGAAGCCCTTCCCCCAAACCCTAGCCGCCATGGCATTCCTTCGCCTGAAACCCGGCGGAAACGATGCCGTCGGCCACCAAAATAACACCCCTGAACCTCCTAACCACCCCCAATCCAAATCCCTCACCCGTTTTGCTCGAATCAACCTACAGCTTCTCGAATCTTCAATCGAAGATTCGAGCAAAACTTGAAACCCACCCCAACCAGTCCCAAACTCACACCAAGGCACCCCCTGACCACCCTCGTTACGGATCTGTTGACTGCTTGCCTCGAATCAACCCCAAACAGTCCTAAACTCATAGGGCAAATTGTCACACCTACTTTTTCACCTACACCCCACTAGGGGGCGTAAAAGGGAGTTTTTCCAATTAAAGGACAATCGAAACAGGATTTTATTTAAAGATTTAGAGTCGCCACTTGGGAGATTTATGGTGTCCCAAGTCACCGGTTGAATCTCGAATCGAGGAAATTATTGACTCTGTATTACAGTTTGCGAACCAGAAATCCGAGTAAGGAATTCTGTTAACCCGGGAGAAGGTGTTAGGCATTCCCGCGTTCCGTGGTTCTAGCACGGTCGCTCAACTGTTATATTCGGCTTAATTATCTGATTTTTATACAATTATGAACCCATGTGCGAATTTTAACTTTTGACCGCTTTTATTATTATCATTATTATTTTAACAGAAAATTGCAACATTGTGAAAACGTATCTCGAACCACGTCATATCAATGTACCCGTGGTTATCGACACATTTCGACTCCGTTGAGATTAGGATTTGGGTCACATAAATGTGCACCCGAGTTTAAGAAAGTAAATTATTAAATGCGCGCCTAAAGCGACTAGCGGATTATCATTTTGGGGGAAGGCCGTGAACTTTTGCTAAACGGCCCATCCAGAAGTCTAAGGAATTTTACAAACACTTATAGAGGGCCTCGCATCTTGTGTCTTTTTGTTTGTCGAGGCTCGTCTCATATTTTTTAAAAAAAGAAATTTGCAACGTCGTGGAAATGCATCTCGAACCACGTTACAATCGATGTACCCGTGATTAGCGACACATTTCGACTTCGTTGAGATTTGGATTCGGGTCACATAAATGTGCACCCGAATTTAAGAAGGTAATATTATTTAAAGTACGCGCCTAAAAAAACTAATGTGTTGTTATTTTGGGAAGAAGGCCGTGAAATTCGCTAAGTGGCTGATCCCGAGTTCTAAGTAATTAATATATACAATCGTGAGGGCCCCGCCATTTATGTGTTTATTCGGCGAGGCTCATCTCATTTTTACTATCTTTAAAGGGCAAAACCTAAAGTAATCTATAGTGTTCTACTTAGTTCGTTTCTAAAATAAAAGAAGGAGTCCTAGTTAATCATATGGTTTTAAGAGCTTTTATAATTGGGTCATGAGCACCACCCGTTTAAAATCATAACCTAAGTACGTCGACGGGCATGGCTATTCACCAACCTGGGCCATCTTATTCAAGTGCGGAGGCCCAATCCGCCTAAATACGGGCAATCGATCTCTTTCGACAAAACACATCACTCTTCCGATTTTAAATGAACTAAACACTTAATGAAACTTACTTAAGTTATTCTACACATATTCAATAATTTTCCACGCAGAAAGGTGAAGTGATTATATCTAATTAAGTACATTACTACAGGTTTTAGAAGAACAATAGTTAGAAAGAGGTAATATAGATGTCTATTCCTAATCCTAAACTCAAGCCATTGATATTACAATTAGAGTGTTGTATTAATTAAATAGTCTATTAGGCCGGATTCTAACGGACATGCATTTGAAATACACTACCTAATAATCGAGCTAAAGCAAACCAAATATTATAGACTATAGCTATACATTCGAAATATACATGATATAAAGTTCGTTTGAAAGTTCACAAATTAAATCATTACAAGAACTGTCCAGTTATACATCCCGCAGGCATTTACATGATATTAATGAATGAGATATCCTAATATACAAATCAGTAGAAAAGCTAGATCAAACTTAAAGCTTCAAATCTTCATGTATATTCATGCTTATGTTTTTAGCTTACAAATGACCAGGGTTACAGCTGTGTACCTGGAAATGGCAATACAAGAAGAAGAGAAGGAGGTCAACAACGTGTAACAATTTCAGCAATCAACAACAACTCAACAGAAGCAAGTCACCCAAGTTCGAAGCCCAAAACAGTATGAAAACCCAACAGAGTTGATAGAACAAACTCAAACAATGCCAAAACCCAAGAATGAATCAGGGACTGAAATATAAGCAGTCAGCTGATCTATCCACTAACTCAAACCCACGGACTCGAAGCAAATAGATTAAGGTACTGAATTCTAATTCAAAACTGGGATTCACAATAATGAAGAAGGAACAATCAGTAGTAGCAAACAGCAGGCAGGACAGCAGACTTGGAGTTCAAATAACCCCGAACCCAACTCGTTCAGCCCAGAACACACTTGAACACAACAGTTGTATTTGTTTCTTGTTACCCTCCCCCAGATATTAAGCTCTCTCTTTTTCTCTAAAGTCTGCCTCTAAAAACAACCAGACCAGACTCAAAACTTGAAATAGAACTGATTTTCTGCTGAAAAAATAGCCCCCTCTCCTCTGTCCAAAAAAGGAACTTTTTCTTTTTTGTTTTTCTTTTTTTTTTCTTCCATGCCTAAACTGACTCTATATATAACCCCCAAAACAGGCATGCCCCCCTGCCTTATCAGATTTTCTGCCCATGATATTTCCTTACAGCCCATTATCAAGTGTCCTGTGCCCAAAGGTATGGGCAACTTACACTATTCAATTAATCCCCTATGCTTTTATGTTTTGTTCCCCACTAATACTAAATAATTCATTGGTTTAATGGTACTTTAATACTTAGTGGACAAAACACTCAAACTACCCATTTCTTCCTGTTTTCAATTCCCAAGTTACCCCCTAAAGTCCATGTGTATTATCATACCCCAGCCCCTTTCAATTTGTGCCCAACCCATCAGCTATAACCAATTATATTCGAACTCAAATGACCGTTCAAACTATCATTTAAATCAGATCAAGTGGCATCAACAGAAGAACCCTGATTCAGTCAGAATTGAAGCAGTACGAATCACATTATTATCAGGTTATTTAATCAGAATTGGAGCATGTAAAACTAATCGACGACACTTATTCAATCGACTACACGAATTACAACACATATGGCAAATAAGAATTGAACATGCACATAGGTGATTCGATGGGAAGAATCAGTCGTCAAAAGAAATTGAAAAACCAACGAAACTAAACTAAGCAAATAAATAGAATAAACAAACACAAACTGGAACAAACAGGAAAGGGAAAATACCTCAAGAACATGGGACTTGGACGACCCTGATTCGAACTCAAACTCGAACTGTTTGAAGTCGAACGGACCTTAATAGAGTGTTCTCAACTGAGAACACTTCGACTAAAGTCGATTAGACCCCAAACCATCCTACAGTTGGGACATATTTCAACCTCTATCTTTCTAGGGTTCTTGGGGGTTCGATTTGGGGTTCCAGTGGTTCTGGTCTGATTCGAACCAAACCAACGGTGGTTTGGTAACGAGGGAGTTCAGGGACATGTCTGGTATGCGTTTGGGATTGGTTGGGGTAGATCTAGTTTTGCTCGAATCTTCGATTGAAGATTCGAGAAGCTGGAGGTAGATTCGAGGCAAACGGTTAGTAGATCTGTAACGAGGGTGATTAGATGGCTTAGGGGTGTTAATTTGGTGACCAGTGGCATTGTTGCTGCCGGGTTTCAAGCGAAGGTACGGGGTGGCGGCTCTAGGGTTTTGAGGGGTTGTCTCTGAGAGAGACGACTGAATAGGGGGATTTGGAAATGAGAGGGGGGGTAATGGGTCTGGGGTCTTTTGGTGTATCAGACTGAAGGGATTAATGTTATCCATTGGATCAGTGAAGATAGACGGTCCAGATGAGGTTAGGGGATCAAACGAGGTCATTTTGTTTAAGTACCGAGGCGGGTTTGGTTTGGAGTAGACGGGTCGGTGTCGGGTTGGGTCAAGGCTCTAGGACCGTTGATCAAGTTAATTTCAACGGTCCCGATTGAAGTGCCTGAAACAACGTCGTTTGGTTGAGCTGGAGACGGGCTGGATTGGGGCGGGCATTGGGCCTGGACTTCTTCTACTCAAAACTGGCTCAGTCCGAAATCTCTCTTGTTTTCTTCTTTCTCTTCTATTTTCTCTTTTTTTATCAATTCCTAAAACCAAAACTTCCTAAATTGACTTGTAAAACCAAAATTATTTTAAAAAGATATTAATTAACCCTTAATCAACAATTAGCACACGATATCGAAAAAATAAAATCGCACAATTAAACAATAAAAATGGCAAAACTATCAAAATTCATATTTTTGTGATTTTCATTCTTTAAAGTAGGACATGGTTTAATTAATTCCAAAAATGCATAATTAACTCCTAAACGCACATGCAACACATATTTTTGTATTTTTCTTAATCAAAGTAGAAATAAACATGCACAGACAAAAATACAAAACCATTTTATTTTGAATTTTTGGGAGTAGTTCTCATAGGGCAAAAATCACGTGTTCACACTCATTACCAACTTCCAAAATTGCGAAGCACAGTTTGGCCAGAACATACCAAAGACAGCATGATGTAAAGTGGGATACAAGGAATCACCGGAAGTTTCATCGGTGGAATAATTTGGTAATGTCATGGGAGATGCAAAGGTTCAGATAAAGGGACCAGAGGTGTAAAACAATAGTATGGGTATAGAACACTCGTGTCGTCAAAGGTCATGGAGTTTGAAAGTCAGACAGAAAGTCAAGCGGTTCAGGGCCAGTTCGGGAAAGCATGTCAAAACAAAACATGGCAGCGGAGAGACCTTCAGCAAGAATGCCATCAACTAACCACCATGTTAAACTGACAAGATTTTCCTTTGATTGAAACAGGGGCAGAAAAATTCGTTTGTTTCGGAGGAATTCTCCGTAAGGGAAGAGCAAGCACTAATCAGGTTTGACCGTAAACTCTCAGGACCTTCCTGGAAAATGTGGCTTAGTTAAAATTCAAAACAACCATGAATATCATAGAGGAAGGTAAGTTGGTTTCAAAGTTTGTATGTTTTAGATAGGATTCAATTAGGAGTTCTCAGGACCCTCATGGAAAATGGGACCTAGTTTAAAATTCAAAACAATCATGAATAGCGTAGAGCAAGGTAAGTTGGTTTCAAAGTTTTCATGTTTTAGATAGGATTCAATTAGGAGTTCTCAGGACCCTCCTGGAAAATGAGACCTAGTTTAAAATTCAAAACAATCACGAATAGCATAGAGGAAGGTAAGTTGGTTTCAAAGTTTGCATGTTTTAGATAGGATTCAATTAGGAGTTTTCAGGACCCTCCTGAAAAATGGGACCTAGTTTAAAATTCAAAACAATCATGAGTAGCATAATCTAGCATAAATGTAAACCAAAGGAATATGAGTTGGTTTCAAAGTTTGCATGTTTAAGATAGGATTCAATTAGGAGTTTTCAGGACCCTCCTGGATAATGGGATGTAGTTTTAAAATTTGCTTGGATAACAAGACTTAGCATAAGACATACCTTCAGAAGACATAATTTACCTTTAAAATTGTCATTTAAATAGGAGTTGTCAGGATCCTCCTGGATAACGGGATCTAGTTTCAAATTCTTGATAATGTTTGGTAATATGATTCATTTTACACTTACATATGTGCCCAGATACCAAACTGGGGCAGAAAATTTTCTTTGTTTTTGTCTATTTTATTGAAGTCAGGAGCCCACCCGGAGAACAAGGGAATACATTTCAAGTCAGCAATCAGGAGCCCGCCTGGAGAACAAGGGAATACATTTCAAGTCAGCAGTTAGGAGCCCGCCTGGAGAATAAGGGAATACATTTCAAGTCAGCAATCAGGAGTCCGCCTGGAGAACAAGGGAATACATTTCAAGTCAGCAGTCAGGAGCCCGCCTGGAGAACAAGGGAATACATTTCAAATCAGCAGTCAGGAGCCCGCCTGGAGAGCAGGGAATACATTTCATGTCAGCAATCAGGAGCCCGCTTGGAGAGCATGGGAATACGTTCAAGTTTAGCAATCAGGAGCCCGCATGGAGAGCATGGGAATATATTTCAAGTTTAGCATTCAGGAGCCCATCTGAAAAGCATGGGAATACATTCAAGTTCAGCAATTAGGAGCCCGCCTGGAGAGCATGGGAATACATTTCAAGTTCAGCAATCATGAGCCCGCCTGGAGAGCATGGGAATACATATCAAGTGCAACAATCAGGAGCCCGCCTGGAGATCAGGGAATACATTCAAGTTCAGCAGTCAGGCATCTACCTGCAGAAAGGGAAAACATCTCAAGTGTAGTTGGTAGTCAGGCATCCATCTGGAGAAAGGGAAAACATCTCAGATTACAATTCAAGGCGGCAACAAAGGGATCTCACCGGGAGAATACAAGTCAATAAGGCAACAAGAACTGCAAGAGCAAGTTTGAAGATATAGATATGATCTCTTATAACTCATAGATCATAGTCTAGTCTAGCTTCTTTTTATTTTGACATGGTATAATAAAGGGGTTCAGTAAGCAGTAGCAGCAACAGCAGCAACAGTGAAATCACAGCTTTATGGTAGTCCCAGCTACCAAACATTCCTGAACTACACTGACCTGATTCCTTTTTAGCCAAGGATATGTAGACAACCTCGGAAGCAGGGTGCGGTCAAATCTTTCAAAAATGCTTCCCACGGAGTATTCAAACGGGCAAAAATCGCTCATATCCGCTCACTTTATCTTTGCACGAAAACTCTGCGTGTTTTCGAGTAAAGAGGGGAAGCTGTGAGCACGTGATTTTTGCCCTATATGAATTACTCCCAGAAATTCAAAACAAAATAATTTCTTTCAGTGTTTGCAATTTTGTGGATTTTTGTGACATTTTCTGTTAATTGTTTGCATTTTTGTCTGGGCATTTTAATTATTGAAAAATACAAGAATATATATGCATTTGATTTTAGGATTTAATTTAGCATTTTAGGATTAATTGAGTAATTAGGTTATTTTTAAAAAGGGAAAATCACAAAAGTAGTTATTTTGCACCTTTTAATTTTAATTTGTGATTTTTGAGTTAGTTCTTCTTTAATTTATTAATTGTGATAATTATCATTAGGTTTAATTATTATTTTTAGGTTAATTAGGTCCTAGGAATTATTTTAGATTTTGTTTAATTTGAGAAAAAATAAAAAGAAAAAGAGAAAGAAAAGGAAAAGGCACTAAAAAGAATTAATGGAAATGAAGAAAAGGAACTTGGGCCAAATTAATTGAATCATCTCCAAGCCCAAACCCCTGCACCCCTGAAACCCGTCCAAATTGCCCCAATACCCGGCCCAAAACCACCCTGACCCGATCCACCTTCTCCCCTCACCATCCAAACGACCTCGTTTCGTTTAAGGGAGATCAGGACCGTCGAGGTCTTCCTCATCCAACGGTTGGGAAGTCGGGTCTCCCACGTATAAAAGTGTCCAAACGCACCCCCTTACCCCCTCATCGTCTCTTTCACAGATACTCTAACTTGCAAACCCTAACGATGCCGCCTCCATTTCCACCACCTAAAGGTGGCGGCACCACTACCAAACAACCCTAAATTAACACCCTGAAACCCCCATGACCTCCTCTCTCCAAATCCTTAACCCATACCCTTCGAATCAGTGCTGAACTCGTCGAATCTTAAATCCGAGTTCAACTTAGAAGTTCAAAATCATCTTCCGTCGAGCCTGGTAACATGCAGTGCATTTCTTTCAAAGTTCGAGGGTTTGACTCGACGAAACTGATGTCGATTCAGTTGTTCTTGACAAAGAACAACGGATTCGACATAAGTTTGATTAAGTTTCTATCTTCGTCTGGCTTCGAGCATGACTGGGTAAATTCTTCTTCCTCTCTTGTAATTTTCTTTCACTGGTTCATTTTTCTCCCCATCCCCTTTCTTTTGGACTGGTCAAAACTTGTTTGGAGTATTCTGAGTTCAAACCGGCTCCTATTCTTTTCTTTTGTTAGCTGAAATATATGAGTTCTTTTAATCCACTTTGTTTTGTTGGTAATTAGTCTTTGTGCTAATAGCTAATTATTGTTTCACCTAGCTAATGAAATTAGGTCCTTGATTTAGTTAATTGTTGTTATGAAATTAAAGTGGTTAATTCATTCATTATTGCTTCTGTCTCGACTTATTTTCAAAGAATTGGTTCTAGGTTTCTTGGTTTGGGAAAATTCTGGGTAGCTCTGATCCGGGTCCATAAGCATTTAATTGGACTACATATCAAAGGCCTAAATAGGGATTCAATTTGGGTCTATGACCCAGTGTCTTGGCCAATTGACCCGGGTTATTCTGTAGAGTAATTAAGGGTCATTTGGGGGGTAGTTTAGGAAGTTTGGGGGTGGAGAATCTTTTAATAACTGTCTAGGAAGCTTTCTAGAAGCTGATAAAGAGCCTAGCTTGACCAACAAGTCACTAAATGAGGGACTGAGTAGCAAAAACAAAAATGGAAAAAAGGGTAGAACTGAAAAAATTGAAATCTGATGGTTTCCCTATGGCCTTGCCTATAAAGGCATATCATTCTTGCCTTTCAAGGCAAGAATTGAAGACCTGAGTGATAGAGAGTGGAAATTATCTGAAACGACTAAGAATTTCACAAAATTTCACTGTTTCATTCAGTGTTTTTCTTAGGTTTCCAACTCCTAAAATGAATGCTGATTTATTTTGAGGGTTGAAAATGGTTTGATTTTTGAGAGTTTGGAAAAAGTAAAACTGAAATTGGCACTGATTTTACTGTTTCATTAGTTTTCATCTGTGTTCTTGACTATTGTTTGATTTCTAGGGTTATTTCTGGATCATTTGGGGTTGAAATGGTTTGAGATTTAGTCATTCAAGTCGGTTTGTTGACTGCTAGTGTGCTATGAGCTTAAAACTGGTTTCTGGACTATCTCATATTATTTTTTGGGTTTAAAGTTGGTCTTACATTGGTGCTAGCTGTTTGTGGTTGCTACTGAGTCCTTACCCTTTCTCTCTGCTCTTCTTATATCCAAGTACAATCTTGAAATTACAATGGAGTTGAAGTTTGATTGAACGGCTGTAAGGGACTGTGATTATGAATCAGATTTGGATGAAACAAACCAATTTTTTCTGTTATAACTGTGAGCACGTGATTTTTTCCCTACAAGAACTACTCCCACAAAAATTCAAAATAAAATAGTTGGGTGTTGCTTGTGATTTATTTGTATTTGTCTGTGTATGTTTATTCTATTTTTACTACTGAAAAAATACAAAAAATATGTGTTGCATTTGCATTTAAAATTTAGGATTAATTAACCAGTGATTTGTTTTAGGAAAATGAAAATCATAATAAATATGTATTTTGTATTTTTTAGCATTTAATGTTGAATTGTATGGTTTTATTGTTAATGGGCATTTAATTGTATGTGATAAATGTTATTAAAAGATAATTAGTATTTTTAGTAAGTTAACTTGGTTTATGATTTTAGAAAATAATTTAGAAATCAAAATGAATGAAAAATAAATAAATAAAAGAAATAGGAAGAAAATAAAGGGAGAATTAATAAAAGAGAGACACAAGATCTGGGCTAAAAATCCTCAGCCCAAACACAAACTCGTCCAAACCCACACCTGATCCAGCCCATTACCGGTCCAATTCAGTCCGTCTCCAACCTCAACCAAACGCCATTTCAGGCATCTCAATCTGGACCATTGATCTCAAATGATCAAACGGTCCCAATGCCTTGACCAAACCCGACCCGTCACTCCAATACCCGGACTGCCCCAGTACTACTCCAAACGACACCGTTTGAGTTAAGTGAATTGATCTGGACCCTCGATCTCTCTTGATCGAACGGCCAAGATCAAACCACCCCCCACTATATAAATAAAACATCATATCCACCCCACCCCACCCAGTACAAACCCCTGTTCATCATCGTCTCTCAGAGACGAAACCCTTCCCTCAAACCCTAGCCGACATAGCATTCCTTCGCCTGAAACCCGGCGGCAACGACGCCGCCGGCCACCAAAATAACACCCCTGAACCTCCTAACCACCCCCAATCCAAATCCCTCACCCGTTTTGCTCGAATCAACCTACAGCTTCTCGAATCTTCAATCGAAGATTCGAGCAAAACTTGAAACCTACCCCAACCAGTCCCAAACTCACACCAAGGCACCCCCTGACCACCCTCGTTACGGATCTGTTGACTGCTTGTCTCGAATCAACCTCCAACTTCTCGAATCTTCAATCGAAGATTCGAGCAGGACCTAGATCTAACCCAAACAGCCTTAAACTCATACCGAACATGTCCATGACCTCCCTCGTCACCAAACCACCATTGGTTTGGTTCGAATCTGGCTAGAAACACTCGAACCCCAAATCGAAACGTAAAAATCCTAGAAAAACCAAAACTGGTTTCTGTCCGAAGTTTAAAAGGTTTTGGGTGTTTAACTGACCTTAGTCGAAGTGTTCTCAGTTGAGAACACTCGATTAAGGTCCGTTTGACCTCAAAAAGTTCAAGTACGAGTTGATTCAAGTCCGTCTGTTCTTTGTTCCATTTAAGGTATTTTTTTTCTTTTATTCTATTTCTGATGTTTTAAATGTCTGTTTATGTGTTTAGTATTGTTATATAAATTTTTTAGTTTTGTCGATTGTTCTGTTCTTCTCCCTCAGACCTTTTTATTTGGCCGAATTTGTTTCTGTTCTTTGTTGTGTATAATTATAGGCCGTGTAATCGATTCAAATAAGTTTCGTTGATTAGTTAAGTTTTATTACAAATCCCTGTTCTTGTCAATGCTGCTTGAATTACCTGATTATCTATTTCAGATTGATTAATGGCAATTGTTGTAGGCAATCGGTTAATTAGTTTTCGTCGATTAATTTGTTTTTGTTTGTAAACCAATAAGTTCGTTAAATGGTTGTTGTGTATGCTTGATCTGTGGACACTTAGCTTCAGGGCATTGTCAATAGGCTGACAATGAACCTGCATTCATGTTACCTGCATTCATGTTCATTTTTGGTTCAGTTTCAATTTCAGTTTTTATGATTCTATTGAGTTCTGTGTTATGTTAGTTTGGTTTTGATTTAAATTCAGTTCATTTTGTTTCAGTTGGAACTCAACCTTAGTCATTCAGCTGTTAGGAGAATTGGTTATAGTTGTTAGTCAGATTTAGTTTTAAATCATTGTTAGTTTGAACAGATTTTAGAGTTAAAAGGTTTTAATACGGATGAATAGATTATTAGCGGCAGTAATATTAAGGAGTTTTAGGTGTGATTTGGGAATGGAATAGTTAGGGTAATATTTTAGTGTTAGTGACTTATTAGTGGGATATTAAATGTCCTTAAATTAATAAAGGTAATGGGGAACAAGAGGGAATGGGGGCTGAAAATAAGGAAAAGCTTTCCTTAGTGGGTTTTAAGTGAAAAAAGGCAAATTTTTAGTGGGAAAGGGGGTCGGGCAGTAAGTTTAAAAAGAGAAGGCATGTCTGTATAAGAGGGGGATTAGGACTGAAAAAGGGGGAGAGATTAATTTTTGGAGAGCTTGGGGGATTTTTTTGAGAGCTGGAGAGTTTTAAAAAGAAAAAAAAGGAAAGATCCTGTTTTTGTCATTGCATCTGTAGGAGTAACTAGAACTCTAAACATTGAATCTGATTTCCTTTTATTGCTTAAGTGGTTCAGTGGTCTACTGGTTCAGTTTCGGGTTTAATATACGTTTGGTTGGACTTGTTTGTGGTGTTATTGTTTGTTGTTGTTACGTCTTTTGCAAACTTTCTGGGCTGTGTCGGTAGCTGTTTGGAATTCCCAACTGTTGTTGTTGAACTGTTGTTGCTGTGTTGCTCGTACTACTGCCTCTGCTGTTTCTCATCTTCCTCTTCTTTTGTTTCCAATACCAGGTATCCCCTGAATCCATAGAAGATGAGATGCAGAAATATGTAAAAGTTGTAATTGCATGAGCCTGATGAATGAATGATCTTTGGCCTTCAGTCTTCAATAACAACTTGTTTTGGAGTCCAGTAGCATAAATGTGAAAGTAGTTAGTTTAGTCTCTTTCATCCTAGCACAAGTAGTGTATTCTAGGAACCATGTTGCCCTTTCTTTCTTATCTAAATATTTGATGTAGGTGAAGTTGATTGAATACTTGAGATACTGTATATATGGTCTGATAACCTATACCTATTCTTTTCAATAGAACCGACTTTAGTGTTAGTTCAATGTTAGTATAGTCCAAGTATGGCGCCCTGTTCTATAAAGCATTAAAACTGGAATATGGTGGAGCTTAAAAGGTTAGGAAGAATGTCTATGTTCGCATCAGTAATTCCATGTATAATAGATAGTAGATATGGTTTATACTTCATCGTGTAGTGTCAATAACTCTAGACTGGATATCATGCAGTTATAGTTCAGAAGTTGCATCTCTTCTAGCTTCGATATTGATTTATTATAATTCTCCCACTAATTGCATATTGAAGGAAAGGATCGAGGCATTATTGTAAGTTCGTTTGGTTAAATTTTGAAAATTTGGGGACTGTGGAGATTGGGCTTGAATGCGTGGCAAACAAGCCCAAAGATTTCCAACCCACAGTAAGGTCTCCTAGGGGAGGTTAAAAGAACGTTGGGCTCTAAGAACTGATCCATGACTGTGAGCCCAAATGCTGGTGGCCGAAATGTCGGGTTGCTGCAATCATGTACAAGCAAATTCATTATTCTAACTTGGCTGGAAGAATTCAATTCATAGTCCAACGTACTATAATTCAACACGTAATTAACTAGGACTCTTTCTTTCAATTTAGAGATAAATAAAGTAGAGAATCATAGTTGCTCTTCGGTTTGCCCTTTAAATAATGAATGAGATGAGCCTCGCCAAATAAAGCATCTAGATTGAGGGGCCCTCGAATATTGTATGTATTAATTACTTAGAACTCGGGATCGGCCGCCTAGCAAACTTCACGACCATTTTTCAAAATAACCCCGCGTTAGTCGCTTTAGGCGCGTATTTAATAATGTTATCTTCCTAAACTCGAATGCACATTTATGTGACCCAAATCCAAATATCAACGAAGTTGGAACGTATCGAAAATGGCGGGTACATTTATGTGGCGCAATTCGAGATGCATTCTCATGACGTTGCAATTCTTTGAATAAATAATAACAAAAGCGGTGAACAGTTAAAATTTGCACATAGGTTCATAATTTTAAAAAAATCAGATAATTAAGACTAATATGACAGTAGAGCGACCGTACTAGAACCACGGAACTCGGGAATGCCTAACACCTTCTCCCGGGTTAACAGAATTCCTTATCCGGATTTCTGGTGCGCAAACTGTTAAACAGAGTCATTCTTTTTCTCGATTCGGGATTCAACCGGTGACTTGGGACACCACAAATCTCCCAAGTGGCGAATCTGAATCTTTAAATAAAATCCCGTTTCGATTGTCCTTTAATTGGAAAAACTCCCTTTACGTCCCTTAGTGGGGGTGTAGTTGAAAAATGAGGTCTGACAGCTCTGGCGACTCTGCTGGGGACTCGAACCCAGAATCTCTGGTTCAGGGTTCAGAATTCGAGCTTAGATGAATTGTTATATTTGGCTTTATTTATCATCTGATTTTATTACATGTTTTGTCCTAATGTGCTAAAATGATTCTTTTACAGCTTTGATATTATCTGAATTGTATATATAAACTGCTACGAAATCCCTCTGTTCTCTTTCTTGAAGACTGCACGCTGGTCGTGACTTCTTTCTGTTAGTGTCATATCCCAAAATAGAACGAGGATTCGGAGGAGTTGCAAAACCGGATGATCTTTTGGTTACCGGTACGCAGTTCCCATCCTCAGCTCGAGTTGTCCGCTCGGGTAAGCCAGGTCTAGAACAAACACCCAGGATAAACCTAGTATAACAAAACCTCATGCTGGATCCCTAGTAGGAACGCTTATTTACATCATGTGCACTTGACTTAGGGGACTCAACACAGGGGTTGGGTCCGTCTAGGACAAGCGACCTAAAATGAAAAAGACCATCCTGCTGCATCCTGTTTGTTTTACGCATTTATTTGTTGCAGACTTGCATGCTGACCGGCAGTGTAATAGCAAACTCTGCCAAATTTTGAGAAAATGAAAAACAAATGTTTTTTTAGTGTAATTTATTTAAACAAGTCTTGTTTTCAGAATTAGATTATTTGTGTTGCCCGAACTACGCCGGTTTGATTCTCACAGGTTGTGAGATACGTAGGCAGCCCTCATCGGGTCCAACCTCCCCTTTTACAAAAAATAGCCAAAAAAAATGTCAAAAATTTTAATCTTTCGTCATAAATAAGTTGGGTGATTCCATTCTTGTAAAGATAGCCGAATGTCTCTAAAAAGACGCCGGAAGGCTGTTTTTGCGAAAATAGCCACTTTTGGTCATTTTCAAAGTTTTGTCTGGTTGGTAAAACATAGACTTTAAATCTTCTTCGAAGTGCTGAAAGGCTGTATTGACAAGACCAGAGTTTTATTTAAATGTGTGTCAATTTTAGTTTATTCTTTCTTTGAGTCCAATAAGTGTTAATCACCCCAAACAAACATACAGAATGAGCCCGGGTCCAAGCTTGCCGGTAATAGTTAGGAGCAAGATCCCTTTGGAGTTGCGCTTGTGGTGGGAGGATTTGGAAAAGTCAGAGCGAGATAAGATCAAACTACATCTGGGAGGTCTCACCAGTTTTTTGAACGTCAGACCCAGATATGACATCATAAAAGCTTTGGTTACATTTTGGGACCCAGCCCACAGTGTATTCCACTTCTCAGATTTTGAACTCACTCCAACCTTAGAAGAGGTAGCAGGTTATATGGACATTACTGAAGGGCTAAGGCACAAATATCTGATTGCTCCAAGAGCCGTCAATTCGCACAAGTTCATGGATCTGCTGAAGATAAGCAAGGGAGTCTCGTACTCTGAATTGGATAGTGGTTTTTCTACTCTACAGTTCATATACCAGAGGTATGGGCATATAGGAAGGTTCGACGATCTGGAAAGCGGGGTTTGCAGTGGAGGGAATCGGACAAAATGGGATGAACATAGGCGGTTCGCCTTCATGGTAGCGTTCTTGGGCATTGTGGTGTTTCCTCGGAGAGACAGAAATATTGATTTGAAAGTAGCTGGAGTCGTCAAGGTCCTAATTACCAACAACAAAAGCACGTTTGCCCCTATGATAGTGTCCGAGATATACCGAGCTCTCACAGCCTGTAAAGCCGGGGCAGATTTTTTCGAAGGATGCAATTTGTTATTGCAGATATGGATGATCGAGTACTTGTGCCATCATCCTCAGTATATGAGCTATAGATCTACAAACGAAGGTTGCATTGAAGGATATAACACGGGGGTTTCAGGGCTCAAATTGCCATAAGGGGTTGAAGACTGGGTATCTTGCCTTCGTGCCATCACTGCAGCAGAAATAGGGTGGACATTGGGTTGGCTTCCTGTTGAAGAAGTTGTGTACATGTCCGCCACGGGTCCTTACTTCCTCTTAATGGGACTTCGAGGCATTCAGCCTTATGCACCTTACCGGGTGATGAGGCAGTTAGGGAGGTGTTAGGTGGTACACCCAGATGAAGATCTCAGTGTTTATGCAATCGAGGTTGGTACCAATGGCCAATTTCATGAAGAAGCCATTTGTTCTATATGGAATGAATGCCAGTATTTAACGGTAAACACTCGAGTGCGCGACCTATCCAGAGGTGAAGTCTCACTGGCTTATATCGCCTGGTACAGGAAGAGAGATGTTGTAAGAGATGAGCCAAAATAGCCAACCAAAAAACCTCACATTCAAGAGTTCGTTGAGGCGTCACAAGAACCGTGGGACTGGTTGGCCAAAGAGCGCGAATACCGGGCCGAAATAGGCAAGCTGAAACAACAGATTAAGGATCTGAAATTTAAGAACAAGGTGCAAGTTGTTGCCGATGAAGGAGAGAAGAACAAATTAGCTCGGGAAAGCGAGGTCCTCAAAGCTCAAATCCGGGAAATGAAAATAGCTGCCAGAAACCCTAAGAGAAGACGGGCTGATGAAAAGCTCATAAACGGTCTAAAGAAGAAAGTCCTCAAGTATCAAGAAGACCTGGAAAAATCTAAAGCTGGTCTAGCGAGAATCCAGGTGAAATGGATAAATAAGGCAGGAGAGCGAGCACAGTCTATGCAACAAATGAAGAGGGACTACGAAAGGAGCATCGCTCTATTGAGAGAAACAATATCCACTCTCGAAGAGCAGATCTTCAGACAAGCCCGAGATAACAGAGCAGATAGGAAGCACTACTATGATCTAATGGCCCGAATGAAGAAACAGATGAATGAGTTTCAGGATCAACTCCTTTACAACGCGCAAATGCTGGGGACGCGGAATCAACAAATAGAGCGATTGCTTATGGAAAGGGACAGAATCAAGGGAAGAATCGACGATATCGGGCACTACATCACCATAAAGTGCCTAGCTTGTGAGGATATGTCCCGTACCACCTTCTTTGCTTCAATAATGATTTATGTCCACCAGATCATGGAAGATTTGAAAGATCTGCAAAGGGGCCTTGCACCAAAACCCGCGGCGAGGCCGAACGACGCCCCGCGGGCGCCAAAATTCAAAACTCTGAAACATTCATAGTTTGAGTCTGTATTTTCCTTGTCTTTAGAGGCTGTTGTCCGTCGGAGTGTGTATTTCCCTTTTTGGCATAAAAGTCTGTAGTCTGTATCAAGTCTGTCAATTTTTCTTTCAAAAATGTTTTGTCTTGTAATAAAACGTTTTGCTAGTAAAGGTTGAAAAATCCAAAAATGGTGTCTTTATTTCCGCACTCGTGACAGAACTACGCATGGTCTGATTCATGTGGGGACATGATACGTAGGCAATCCACATAATATTCGACCACCACTAAAAAAGGGAAAGTTTGGAGGCACTTAAAAGAAGTCGGAATGACGCATGCAGTCAGAACAAGGACATGATAGAAATGGTTAAACTGCTTAGGAACATTGCATCCCCAACGTGCAATTGAAATATGTGTTAAACTCTAACGCTAACAAGTTTGTTGTTGATACCAGTTAGCTCATTAGAATGTTCTGGCAGATTACCATTACCACACAAGATCTAAAGGGCCCATTCCGAAAAGTATGTCTGGTTCGGACAAAAGTGTTGAGGAGGAAAAGACAGAGATGCAAATGATGAATGAGAAAGTAGACAGGTTGAGACAAGAGATAGCTGGGATGCACTTAGCCTGGGATAGGGAACAAACATCACCAATACTTCCCCCTACTCCTACCCTATCACCGGCTCGAACTCCGGAGCACCCTCCCACTGGTCCATCAATGAGCTTCCCCATTTCCCAATACTATCAAGGGGAAACTTCCTATAATCCCCAAGCTCCACCACCTAAACAAAACCCTCCTCCACCAACTGTTCTTGTTTTCGTGGCACTGCCACCCACCACATTGCAAAAATCATCCGATGAACCAGTGTTTCAGGTTCACGACTACCAATACTATCCTCCCGAACTCACCTTCAAAGCACCCGAGCCATACATTTACACCCCTCACCTTCATCTCCCGGCTGAGAGGCCGGCTAAGAATCCAGTGCAGGATGAAGTGCTTCGTAAAGTGAAAAGCCTGGAGCAATCCTTCAGGAATATACATGGATTGGGCAGCCAAGTTAGTGTGGCCTACAAAGATCTGTGTCCCTTCCCCGATGTTCAATTGTCGGCAGGTTTTAAGATGCCAAAGTTTGATCTATATGAGGGACATGGTGATCCCATGGCACATCTACGAGGTTTCTGTAGTAAGATGAGAGGGGCATGTGGAAAGGATGAGCTGCTGATAGCTTATTTTGGTCAAAGTTTAAGCGGGTGCGCACTGGAATGGTACACGAGGCAGGATCCTAGCAGGTGGTATACCTGGGACGATCTAGCACAAGCATTTGCAGGTCACTTCCAGTATAACCTTGAGATCATCCCTGACCGTCTCACACTGTTGAAACTTGAGAAAAAGCCTGGAGAGAGCTTCAGGGAATTCGGATTCCGTTGGAGAGAACAAGCAGCAAGAGTCGATCCACCAATGAGAGAAGGTGAAATGGTGGACTACTTCTTACAAACTTTGGAGCCAACTTACTTTGGTCACCTGGTGACGTTAGTTGGTAAATCGTTCAACGAAATAGTAAAAATGGGCGGTATGGTTGAAGAGGGACTCAAGTCCAACAAGATAATGAGCTATTCGGCAATCAAGTCCACAACTCAGGCTATCCAAAGCGGCATAGGAGGTGCGCTCGGGAGAAAGAAGAGAGAGGAGGTCGCAACATTCGAAGCAGGTACTTGGTCCAGATCCAAAGGTCCTTCCCCTCACTACCAACCCAGACCCCATCACCCAAATTACCCACACACTCCATACAACCCTATTATCCACCACTAGAGCCATATTTCTCCGTCCATCATGCCCAAACTTACACCCATCATCCCCAGAATATATATCCACCTCCACAAAACACATACCCACCTCCGCAAAGCACATATCCACCACCAAGGGCCTACAGGAATCCTTCAGGGCCAGGCTTCCGCGGAAATCAGGCTTTCAGGAATGAAAGGGTGCACAGGCATAGAACATTCACTCCGCTGGGAGAAACCTATACTACTCAATTCCACAAATTGAGGCAATTAGGCCTATTGAGTCCTGTTGAACCCAAATTGCCAAATCCCCTTCCCAAAAATCTGGACCACTCAGTAAGCTGTGAATATTGTTCGGGGGCTCCCGGGCATGATACTGAGAAGTGTTGGAAGTTGAAGACTGCCGTACAAGATCTTATTGACACAAATAGGATCAAGGTTCAGGCACCGGAGGCACCCAACATCAATGAGAACCCGTTGTCGGTGCACCATGAGGCCCACATGATCAAACTAGTGCACGAAGGAGGGAAGCCCAAGAAACCCTCACAAACGGTAATGATGATTTGTGCCAGTCCAAACGAAAAGCCGACCAGTGGAAAGGAAGTGGTACAGTTGGGAAGGGTAGATGATAAGCCAGTTGTGGTAATGGGGAAAGGTTTGTCTATTGTTGCGAAGAAGCCAGAGCCGGTCAAGGTAGTGCTGCAGGGAGTACCAAGCACACCAGTGTTAATTGTGAAGGCGGCCCGTATAGAACCAGTTGTTATCAGGCAAGTAATGCAGTTGCCGATAACAAGTGAGAAAGCCGTGCCATGGAGCTACAGTCAAGTGACGGTGATGCATAAGGGGAAGGAGGTTGTGGAAGAAGTATGCGAGGCCCAGTGGTTAACTCATTCGGGAAGGTGTTTTGCCCCCGCAGAATTGCGAAGGGCCAATCCTATAACAATAAAGAAGCCTGTGATGGAGGAAGAAGTAGATGAGTTTTTGAAAAAGATGAAGGCACATGACTACTCCATTGTAGAGCAGTTGAGGAAGACCCCGGCCCAGATTTCATTGCTATCCTTATTGATCCATTCAAGCGATCATTGTCGGGCATTAATGAAGATTCTGAACGAAGCCCATGTTCCGGACAAGCTCTCAGTGAACCATTTGGAGAAAATAGTGCACAAAAACTTCGAGGTAAACCGAGTGATATTTTCTGACGATGAGTTGCCAATAGAGGGTACAGAACACAACAAAGCACTCTATTTAACTGCGAAATGCGAAGACTCGGTGGTCACTCGAGTGCTGATTGATAATGGGTCCAGTGACAATATCTGTCCTTTGGCCACTCTGAACAAACTAAAAGTTGATGATGATAGGATTCACAAGAACAACGTTTGCGTCCGAGGTTTTGATGGGGGTGGTACTGACACAGTGGGTGATATCATGCTGGAATTGACAATTGGTCCGGTCGAGTTCACCATGGAATTTCAAGTGATAGACATGGCGGTGTCGTATAATCTTCTGTTGGGGCGACCCTGGATCCACGCAGCCAAAACAGTGCCTTCTACACTTCATCAGATGGTCAAATTTGAATGGGATAGACAAGAGATTGTGGTACACGGGGATGATGGTACAGGCATCGTTAATGATGCCATTGTGCCCTTCATAGAAACTGATGATGACAAGGGCCCATGGGTTTATCAGGTTTTTGACGCAGTCTAAGTAGACAAAATTCCTGAGGGCGGGGGCCTTCCACTTCCCAGAATCACAGCTGTGACCTTCATGATAGCCTCAGAAGTGTTAAACAGCGGGTTTGTACCAGGAAAAGGTTTGGGGGTTGATCTGCAGGGTATTGTCCAGCCAGTTTCCTTGCCCAAGAACCTGGATACTTTTGGGTTAGGATTCAAGCCTACCGCAGCGGATATAAAGCGGGCCCGCAAGTTGAAGAAAAGAGTCTGGGTCCTTCCTAAGCCAATCCCGCTCCTATCCAGATCATTTGTTAGAGCAGGTACCAGAAAGCTATCGGTCCCGAAAGTTCTCGGACCACTGATTGGGCCAGATGGAGATTTGAATGAAGGCTTTGAAAGGCTGTTCGCTGATGTCAACATGATAGAAGCTGGAGAAGGTTCCAGTAAGGCAAACATACAGTTTGTGGGGCCTAGGGCCAATATCAACAATTGGATGGCTACTCCCCTTCCTACCAGGAGGGAGTCTTGGTAGTGGGCTCTGATTTTTCTTTCTTGTTTCTGGATTATTCCAGAGTTGTAATCCAGTTTTTGTTTTATTTTGTATTCGGCAAAAGTGTGAAACTCTGTTATCCCGCAGTTTAATAAAGTGAAAATTTTCTCTCTTTATTTTTGTTTTAATTCTGTTCTCTTCTATTCTCTTTCTGAACAGTTCTCTTCATACTGGTTCTAATGACATGGCATGCATAACAGATCTTCAACCTAGTCTAAAAAATCAATCTGATTCCGAACTAATTGTACAAGAGGTCGATTATGATGATGAATTGGAATATGATAAGGATGAAGCCTTTGAAGAGATAAACAGAGAATTAAGTCAGTTTGAAGAAAAACCCAAGCCCAACTTAAATGACACAGAAGCCATCAAATTATGGGATGCAGATGATATCAGGGAAACTAAAATAAGCATCCACATTGCACAGAATATCACGGAAGAACTAATCAAAGCACTTATTGAGTTCAAAGACGTTTTTGCATGGTCGTATGATGACATGCCAGGGTTAAGCACGGATTTAGTGGTTCACAAATTGCTCATTAACCCGGCATGCTCTCCCGTCAAGCAGAAATTGAGGAAGTTCAAAACAGACATGAGTGTGAAGATTAAAGAGGAAGTAACCAAGCAGCTGCAAGCAAAGGTTATTCGGGTCACTCGATATCCTGATTGGTTGGCTAATGTGGTGCCAGTGCCGAAGAAAGATGGGAAGATCAGGGTGTGTGTCGATTACCGCAATCTGAACAGGGCAAGCCCAAAGGATAACTTTCCATTACCCAACATCTATATCTTGATCGATTATTGTGTCGGATGTGAGATCGGGTCTTTTGTGGATTGCTATGTTGGGTATCATCAGATTCTGATGGATGAAGAAGATGCGGAAAAGACGGCTTTCATTACACCGTGGGGACTTATTGCTACCGGGTAATGCCATTTGGTTTGAAGAATGCTGGGGCAACGTACATGAGAGCAATGACTACTGTGTTTCATGACATGATACACAAAGAGATTGAGGTATACGTGGACGATGTGATCATAAAATCCAAGCATCAGGAAGACCACGTAGCAGACCTAAGGAAGTTTTTCCAAAGATTTCGAAGGTACGATATTAAGCTCAACCCGGCCAAATGTGCATTTGGTGTTCCATCTGGAAAGCTATTGGAATTCATCGTCAGTCGGCGAGGCATTGAGTTGGACCCGTCAAAGATAAAATCCATCCAAGATTTGCCATCGCCGAAGAACAAGACAGAAG
Source organism: Nicotiana sylvestris (assembly GCF_000393655.2). Classification (NCBI taxonomy): domain Eukaryota; kingdom Viridiplantae; phylum Streptophyta; class Magnoliopsida; order Solanales; family Solanaceae; genus Nicotiana; species Nicotiana sylvestris. The sequence goes on along the minus strand of NC_091066.1, from coordinate 148,137,613 downwards.
TAATGAGTCTGTTGGGAAGGTTGAATTATATCAGCAGGTTTATTGCTCAACTCACAGCAACTTGTGAACCCATTTTTCGGCTACTGAAGAAAGATGATGCGGTAGAATGGACGGCAGAATGTCAGGAAGTATTTGACCAAATCAAGGGGTACTTATCAAATCCACCTGTGTTGGTTCCACCGGAGCCGGGAAGATCGTTAATTCTTTATCTAACGGTCCTGGAGAATTCGTTTGGCTGCGTACTGGGGCAACATGACATTACAGGAAGGAAGGAGCAAGCCATCTATTATCTCAGCAAGAAGTTTACAGGCTATGAGGTTACGTACATGAGAGCAATGACTACTGTGTTTCATGACATGATACACAAAGAGATTGAGGTATACGTGGACGATGTGATCATAAAATCCAAGCATCAGGAAGACCACGTAGCAGACCTAAGGAAGTTTTTCCAAAGACTTCGAAGGTACGATATTAAGCTCAACCCAGCCAAATGTGCATTTGGTGTTCCATCTGGAAAGTTGTTGGGATTCATCGTCAGTCGGCGAGGCATTGAGTTAGACCCGTCAAAGATCAAATCCATCCAATATTTGCCACCGCCGAAGAACAAGATAGAAGTAATGAGTCTGTTGAGAAGGTTGAATTATATCAGCAGGTTTATTGCGCAACTCACGGCAACTTGTGAGACCATTTTTCGGCTACTGAAGAAAGATGCTGCGGTAGAATGGATGGCAGAATGTCAGGAAGCATTTGACCAAATCAAGGGGTACTTATCAAATCCACTTGTGTTGGTTCCACCGGAGCCGGGAAGACCGTTAATTCTTTATCTAACGGTCCTGGAGAATTCGTTTGGCTGCGTACTGGGGCAACATAACATTACAGGAAGGAAGGAGCAAGCCATCTATTATCTCAGCAAGAAGTTTACAGGCTATGAGGTTAAGTACACTCAACTCGAGAATACATGTTGCGCCCTAACTTGGGTGGCCTAGAAATTGAAGCATTATCTATCATCATATACTACTTATCTCATTTCACGCTTGGATCCACTGAAGTATATTTTCTAGAAGCCTATGCCCATAGGGAGGTTAGCGAAATGGAAAATATTGCTCACGGAGTTTGACATCGTCTATGTGACGAGGACGGCCATGAAGGCCCAAGCATTGGCTGATCACTTGGCCGAGAATCCTGTTGATGAAGAATACGAGCCCTTGAGGACGTATTTTCCTGATGAAGAAGTGATGCAGATAGATGAGTTGGAAATGACCAAGGAACCAGGTTGGAAGCTCTTCTTTGATGGAGCCGCAAATGCGAAAGGAGTTGGAATAGGAGTGGTACTTATTTCTGAAACAGGATATCATTATCCTGTTACGGCTCAGCTGCGTTTCTATTGTACCAACAACATGGATGAGTATGAGGCATGCATTTTGGGTCTACGGCTAGCTGCAGACATGGATGTCCAGGACGTCTTGGTCTTGGGAGACTCGGACCTCCTGGTGCATCTGATTCAGGGTGAATGGGAAACAAGGGATTTGAAGCTCATACCATATCGACAATGTTTGCATGATCTGATCAAGCGATTTCGATCAGTGGAATTTAGACACATCCCAAGAGTTCATAATGAGGTTGCCGATGCTTTGGCCACTTTGGCATCGATGTTGCATCACCCAGACAAAATTTATGTTAACCCATTGCATATTCAGGTTCGTGATCAACATGCTTATTGCAACATGATAGAGGAAGAAGTGGATGGCGAACCATGGTTTTATGATGTCAAGGAATATCTCAGGATGGGGATATACCCGGAGCAGGCCACCGGAGATCAAAAGAGAGCCATTCGGCGATTGGAAAATGGATTTTTCCTCAGTATAGGAGTGTTATAAAAAAAGAACACCAGATTTGGGATTGCTGAGATGTATAGATACTAGCCAAGCCGCGACAGTTATGACGGAGGTACATGCTGGAGTTTGTGGGCCCCATATGAGCGGATACATATTGGCGAGGAAGATTCTTCGAGCAGGGTACTTTTGGCTCACTATGGAGCGTGATTGTATTAGTTTTGTGCGGAAATGCCATCAATGTCAGATACACGGAGATCTGATTCATTCTTCGACGATAGAATTGCATACAATGTCAGCACCATGGCCATTTGTTGCATGGGGCATGGATGTCCTTGGACCGATTGAGCCGGCAGCTTCCAACGGGCATAGATTCATTATGGTAACCATCGATTATTTCACTAAGTGGGTTGAAGCTAAAACTTTCAAGTCGGTAACCAAGAAGGCAGTGGTAAATTTTGTTCACGCCCATATCATCGGTAGATTTGGAATCCCGAAGGTGATCATCACAGATAATGGTGCTAATCTTAACAGCAATTTGATGAAAGAGGTATGTCAGTAGTTTAAGATTACACATCGCAATTCCACCCCATATTGTCCCAAGGCGAATGGAGCAGTTGAGGCAGCAAACAAAAACATAAAGAAGATACTTCGAAAAATGGTAGAAAGTTCGAGGCAATGGCATGAGAAATTACCATTTGCATTGTTGGGTTATCGCACTACTGTTCGTACTTCAGTAGGTGCAACTCCTTATTTGTTGGTATATGGAACTGAAGCAGTGATATCGACAGAAGTTAAAATTCCATCCCTTCGGATTGTCGCTGAAGCTGGGATTGATGATGATGAATGGGTCAAAGCCCGATTGGAGCAGTTGAGCCTGATTGATGAAAAGAGATTGGCAGCAGTATGTCATGGCCAGTTATATCAGAAGAGGATGGCAAGAGCATACAATAAGAAGGTGCGTCCCAAGAAATTTGAAGTAGGACAACAAGTGTTGAAACGAATCCTGCCACATCAGGCCGAAGCAAAAGGCAAGTTAGCCCCGAATTGGCAAGGGCCATTAATTGTAACCAGAGTGTTGTCCAATGGCGCTCTATGTTTAACAGATATCGAAGGGAAATGCGTCGACATGGCTATCAATTCTGACGCAGTTAAGAGATATTATGTATGATTTCTTTTGATTGTAATTGTTGTTTGTTTATACTTGGCATTTATCGGAGAATGAAATGACGGAGGCAATTCTTTCTTCTATCCAAGCACTTTGACCTTTGCTTCCCTTTTTTGAGCCTTATTTATTCTTTCATACCCCTTTTTTGGAATCAGTAATGAAAACGAAAGAAAAAGAGAAGAGAAAAATAATGATAATAAATACAAAAGAAAAGTCACAAGAAAAACAAAGGAATTGGGAACTACGTTTGACCTGATTCCTAAAAAAGTATACGTAGGTGCCTCACGGCTCGGTCATAGTGTAACAAAAAATAAAAATCCCCAAGCAAGAAAAACTGGGGCAGAAGTTGTGTTTATAATTTTGGGAAAGAAAGTTGATTCCAAGAGTTGTAATGTTTTACCCATCAAAATTATTTTGAACCTTTTACCCTTTTTCTTTTTAGCCATACACAAAATCCCATATTGATGTCCAAAAAAGACCTCCCGATCAGTATCCGAGAAGTGTCAAGTCATGCAAACGGAAGTCGGGGATAACACCCCGATCCCCAGCAGAGAAGAGGATCATGAACTGGAAATGAATTAATAGCCGAAAAGAATCCCCAGCAGAGAGAGTCATATCGGCAGCACTCCAATCCCCAACTGAAAAATAAAATAAAATGAGAGAGACTTATCAGTGAAAACCTTCACAGGCTCCATAAGGCGACGGAAGATGAGAAAAATAAAACGAGAGAGTCTTATCGGTGAAAACCTTCACAGGCACCATAAGGCGACGGGAGTTGAGAGAAATGAGAGAGTCTTATTAGTGAAAACCCCTCGAAGGTCACTATGAGGCGACAAGGCAAGATTGGCGTAAAGGGCCCGCATTTGGCAAAGAGTTGAGTGTTTGTTTATCCCTAGCAAGATGAGGCCGTCCGAAAGATTGATTGATACAAATAGACTGGGTTGATTAATCCGGAATGCACGACATGATCGTTGGGATCGGTTGTATCATTCAGATAAGTTCTTTTCTTTCTTTTTTCCCCAGCATTTGTTTAGAAAGACTTCTTCTTTTTCTATTTTTTGAAATCATCACTTTTTCATTTCTTCGTTTAAAGACTTTACCTCCCCAGCAATTTGTTTTTGAAAAGGATTTCAGAGCTTACTACCAGTGGCCAAAATGGTGCAAAGCAAAATGCGAATAGGACAGGCCGAAGATAAGACGACAAAGCGAAAAGAAGTTGGTCGCAAGACCAAATGATGAATGGGTCTAGATCCCAAGAGGACCAAATTTCAAGGGGAAGATTGGAGAAAAACAGAAAAGCAACAGTTAAAAGGTTATGAGGATCCCCAGCAGATTTGCAAGATGCAGGAACAACTCTGACGGATTATCAACCAAGTTCCGCGATGGTCGGACAACACAGAGCGGGGAAGGAAGAGAAAAGAAAAACCATCCCCAGCAGGAATATCATCCCCAGCAAGTTTTGTAATAAAGCAGGGAAAGGAAAAAGGGAAAAATCATCCCCAGCAGAAGTGGCACGACCACTCACCACATTTTAAACTAACAAATTTTTCTTTGATTTGAAGCAGGGAAAGGAAATATTATTGACAGCGGGAAGACATGGCCACAAAGAAGATTATCAAACTGGGGCAGAAAAATTTCTCTCATTGCAAAAATTTTCTCGAAAATCAGATAGCCACTTAGGGAAGAAGGAAGATAACACCAGGTTTGGAGGAAGTGAAATCCCCAGCAGTATACGAGAGAAGGCGATACAAGTTTTAAAAAAAACAATCTTGGAAGAAACAAGATAACCCGAGTGTTAAGGGTAGTGGTCCGTGAATCAGTGCCATCCCCACCATTGTTAAAGGGAGGAAAGTAACTAGTCTTAAAGAATGAAGATAATTCCCCAGCAGTGTTATCCCCGGCAGGTTTCAGAGAAGTGAAAACACTAGCTTGAGGAAAGTAGTTCCAAGTGGAAGGAAGGCACCAGCTTTAAAGGAAGTAGTCTTTGAAGTAGGAAAATGACATATTTTTGAATAAAACACCGGTGTTATCCCCAGCAGTTTTCGGAGGAATAAGACACCAGTTTTGAGGGAAGCAGTTGAAGATGATTCACGTTAGAAGGAAAATGGTTTAGGAGGCAGGAAGGAACAACATCAACAAAACGCATTTTTTAAGAAGTTGTCGAAGTCAAGAACCCACCTGGAGAATGGAGGTGTTGTATTTTTAAGAAGTTGTTGAAGTCAGGAGCCCGCCTGGAGAATGGAGGTGCTACATTTTAAGAAGTTGTTGAGGTCAGGAGCCCGCCTGGAGAATGGAGGTGTTGTATTTTAAGAAGTTGTTGAAGTCAGGAGCCCGCCTGGAGAATGGAGGCTGAATTATTTTCAAGTGGTCGAAGTCAGGAGCCCGCCTGGAGAATGGAGGTGTTACATTTTAAGAAGTTGTTGAAGTCAGGAGCCCGCCTAGAGAATGGAGGTGCTACATTTTAAGAAGTTATTGAGGTCAGGAGCCCGCCTGGAGAATGGAGGCTGAATTATTTTTAAGTTGTTGTTGGAGTCAGGAGCCCGCCTGGAGAATGGAGGCTAATTTATTTTCAAAGTTGCTGATGAAGTCAGGAGCCCGCCTGGAGAATGGAGGCTGAATTATTCTTAAGTTGTTGTTGGAGTCAGGAGCCCGCCTGGAGAATGGAGGATAATTTATTTTCAAAGTTGCTGATGAAGTCAAGAGCCCGCCTGGAGAATGGAGGCTGAATTATTCTTAAGTTGTTGTTGGAGTCAGGAGCCCGCCTGGATAATGGAGGCTAATTTATTTTCAAAGTTGCTGATGAAGTCAGGAGCCCGCCTGGAGAATGGAGGCTGAATTATTTTTAAGTTGTTGTTGGAGTCAGGAGCCCGCCTGGAGAATGGAGGCTGAATTATTTTCAAAGTTGCTGATGAAGTCAGGAGCCCGCCTGGAGAATGGAGGCTGAATTATTTTTAAGTTGTTGTTGGAGTCAGGAGCCCGCCTGGAGAATGGAGGCTAATTTATTTTTAAAGTTGCTGATGAAGTCAGGAGCCCGCCTGGAGAATGGAGGCTGAATTATTTTTAAGTTGTTGTTGGAGTCAGGAGCCCGCCTGGAGAATGGAGGCTAATTTATTTTCAAAGTTGCTGATGAAGTCAGGAGCCCACCTGGAGAATGGAGGCTGAATTATTTTTAAGTTGTTGTTGGAGTCAGGAGCCCGCCTGGAGAATGGAGGCTGAATTATTTTCAAGTTGTTGTTGGAGTCAGGAGCCCGCCTGTAGAATGGAGGTAGTTAAATTTTAAGTTGAAGGAGTCAGGAGCCCGCCTGGAGAATGGAGGCTGAATTATTTTCAAGTTGTTAATAGAGTCAGGAGCCCGCCTGTAGAATGGAGGTTGTTAAATTTTAAGTTGAAGGAGTCAGGAGCCCGCCTGCAGAATAGAGGAATACATTCCAAGAGCAAGTCGAATATAGATAAGATTCTGTAATCATTAGTTTAGTCTAGCTTTTGTTTTCTTTCTAGCAATGGTGTAATAAGGAGGTCGAAAAGCAGTGGTAACAGCATGCAACAGCAGTAACAGCAACATCACAGTCCCATGGTAGTCCCAGCTACCAAAACTTCCCGAACTACATTGACCTGATTCCCTTTTAGCCAGGGATATGTAGGAAACCTTTGAAGCAGAGGTTCGGTCAAATCTTTCAAAAATGCTTCACACGGAGTAGCCGAACGGGCAAAAATCGCTCGTATCCGCTCACTTTATCTTTGCCCGGAAACTCTTCATGTTTCCGGACAAAGAGGGGCAGCTATGAGCACGTGATTTTTGCCCTACAAGAACTACTCCCACAAAAATTCAAAATAAAATAGTTGTGTGTTGCTTGTGATTTATTTGTATTTGTCTGTGTATGTTTATTCTATTTTTACTACTGAAAAAATACAAAAAATATATGTGTTGCATTTGCATTTAAAATTTAGGATTAATTAACCAATGATTTGTTTTAAGAAAATGAAAATCATAAAAAATATGTATTTTGCATTTTTTAGCATTTAATGTTGAATTGTATGATTTTATTGTTAATTGGCATTTAATTGTATGTGATAAATGTTATTAAAAGATAATTAGTATTTTTAGTAAGTTAACTTGGTTTATGATTTTAGAAAATAATTTAGAAATCAAAATGAATGAAAAATAAATAAATAAAAGAAATAGGAAGAAAATAAAGGGAGAATTAATAAAAGAGAGACACAAGATCTGGGCCAAAAATCCCCAGCCCAAACACAAACTCGTCCAAACCCACACCTGATCCAGCCCATTACCGGTCCAATTCAGTCTGTCTCCAGCCTCAACCAAACGACGCCGTTTCAGGCGTCTCAATCTGGACCGTTGATCTCAAATGATCAAACGGTCCCAAAGCCTTGACCAAACCCGACCCCCGACCTGTCACTCCAATACCCGGACTGCCCCAGTACTACTCCAAACGACACCGTTTGAGTTAAGTGAACTGATGTGGACCCTCGATCTCTCTTGATCGAACGGCCAAGATCAAACCACCCCCCCACTATATAAATGAAACCTCATACCTACCCCCACCCCCAGTCCAAACCCCTGTTCATCATCGTCTCTCAGAGATGAAGCCCTTCCCCCAAACCCTAGCCGTCATGGCATTCCTTCGCCTGAAACCCGGTGGCAACGACGCCGCCGGCCACCAAAATAACACCCCTGAACCTCCTAACCACCCCCAATCCAAATCCCTCACCCGTTTTGCTCGAATCAACCTACAGCTTCTCGAATATTCAATCGAAGATTCGAGCAAAACTTGAAACCCACCCCAACCAGTCCCAAACTCACACCAAGGCACCCCCTGACCACCCTCGTTACAGATCTGTTGATTACTTGCCTCGAATCAACCTCCAACTTCTCGAATCTTCAATCGAAGATTCGAGCAGGACATATATCTACCCCAACCAGTCCCAAACTCATATCGGACATGTCCCTGACCTCCCTCGTCACCAAACCACCGTTGGTTTAGTTCGAATCTGGCTAGAAACACTCGAACCCCAAATCGAAACGTAAAAATCCTAGAAAAACCAAAACTGGTTTCTGTCCGAAGTTTAAAAGGTTTTGGGTGTTTAACTGACCTTAGTCGAAGTGTTCTCAGTTGAGAATACTCGATTAAGATCCGTTTGACCTCAAAAAAGTTCAAGTACGAGTTGATTCAAGTCCGTCTGTTCTTTGTTCCATTTAAGGTATTTTTCTTTTTTTTCTTTTATTCTATTTCTGATGTTTTAAATGTCTGTTTATGTGTTTAGTATTTTTATATTAATTTTTTAGTTTTGTCGATTATTTTGTTCTTCTCCCTCAGACCTTTTTATTTGGTCGAATTTGTTTCTGTTCTTTGTTGTGTATAATTATAGGCTGTGTAATCGATTCAAATAAGTTTCGTCGATTAGTTAAGTTTTATTACAAATCCCTGTTCTTGTCAATGCTGCTTGAATTGCCTGATTATCTATTTCGGATTGATTGATGTCAATTGTTGTTGGAAATCGGTTAATTAGTTTTCGTCGATTAATTCGTTCTTGTTTGTAAACCAATAAGTTCGTTAAATGGTTGTTGTGTATGCTTGATCTGTGGACACTTAGCTTCAGGGCATTGTCAATAGGCTGACAATGAACCTGCATTCATGTTCATTTTTGGTTCAGTTTCAATTTCAGTTTTTATGATTCTGTTGAGTTCTGTGTTATGTTAGTTTGGTTTTGATTTAAATTCAGTTCATTTTGTTTCAGTTGGAACTCAACCTTAGTCATTCAGCTGTTAGGAGAATTGGTTATAGCTATTAGTCAGATTTAGTTTTAAATCATTGTTAGTTTGAACAGATTTTAGAGTTAAAAGGTTTTAATACGGATGAATAGATTATTAGGGGCAGTAATATTAAGGGGTTTTAGGTGTGATTTGGGAATGGAACAGTTAGGGTAATATTTTAGTGTTAGTGACTTATTAGTGGGATATTAAATGTCCTTAAATTAATAAAGGTAATGGGGAACAAGAGGGAATGGGGGCTGAAAATAAGGAAAAGCTTTCCTTAGTGGGTTTTAAGTGAAAAAAGGCAAATTTTTAGTGGGAAAGGGGGTCGGGCAGTAAGTTTAAAAAGAGAAGGCATGTCTGTATAAGAGGGGGATTAGGACTGAAAAAGGGGGAGAGATTAATTTTTGGAGAGCTTGGGGGATTTTTTTGAGAGCTGGAGAGTTTTAAAAAGAAAAAAAAGGAAAGATCCTGTTTTTGTCATTGCATCTGTAGGAGTAACTAGAACTCTAAACATTGAATCTGATTTCCTTTTATTGCTTAAGTGGTTCAGTGGTCTACTGGTTCAGTTTCGGGTTTAATATACGTTTGGTTGGACTTGTTTGTGGTGTTATTGTTTGTTGTTGTTACGTCTTTTGCAAACTTTCTAGGCTGTGTCGGTAGCTGTTTGGAATTCCCAACTGTTGTTGTTGAACTGTTGTTGTTGTGTGCTCGTACTACTGCCTCTGCTGTTTCTCATCTTCCTCTTCTTTTGTTTCCAATACCAGGTATCCCTTGAATCCATAGAAGATGAGATGCAGAAATATGTAAAAGTTGTAATTGCATGAGCCTGATGAATGAATGATCTTTGACCTTCAGTCTTCAATAACAACTTGTTTTGGAGTCCAGTAGCATAAATGTGAAAGTAGTTAGTTTAGTCTCTTTCATCCTAGCACAAGTAGTGCATTCTATGAACCATGTTGCCCTTTCTTTCTTATCTGAATATTTGTGGTAGGTGAAGTCGATTGAATACTTGAGATACTGTATATATGGACTGATAACCTATACCTATTCTTTTCAATAGAAACGACTTTAGTGTTAGTTCAATGTTAGTATAATCCAAGTATGGCGCCCTGTTTTATAAAGCATTAAAACTGGAATATGGTGGAGCTTAAAAGGTTAGGAAGAATGTCTATGTTCGTATCAGTAATTCCATATATAATAGATAGTAGAAATGGTTTATACTTCATCGTGTAGTGTCAATAACTCTAGACTGGATATCATGCAGTTATAGTTCAGAAGTTGCATCTCTTCTAGCTTCGATATTGATTTATTATAATTCTCCCACTAATTGCATATTGAAGGAAAGGATCGAGGCATTATTGTAAGTTCGTTTGGTTAAATTTTGAAAATTCTGGGACTGTGGAGATTGGGCTTGAATGCGTGGCAAACAAGCCCAAAGTTTTCCAACCCACAGTAAGGTCTCCTAGGGGAGGTTAAAAGAACGTTGGGCTCTAAGAACTAATCCATGATTGTGAGCCCAAACGCTGGTGGCCGAAATGACGGGTTGCTGCAATCATGTACAAGCAAATTCATTATTCAGACTTGGCTGGAAGAATTCAATTCATAGTCCAACGTAATTCAGCACATAATTAACTAGGACTCTTTCTTTCAATTTAGAGATAAATAAAGTAGAGAATCATAGTTGCTCTTCGGTTTGCCCTTTAAATAATGAATGCGATGAGTCTCGCCAAATAAAGCATCTAGATTGTGGGGCCCTCAAATATGGTATGTATTAATTACTTAGAACTCGGGATCGGCCGCCTAGCGAACTTCACAACTATTTTTCAAAATAACCCTACGTTAGTCGCTTTAGGCGCGTATTTAATAATGTTATCTTCCTAAACTCGGGTGCACATTTATGTGACCTAAATCCAAATCTCAACGAAGTTGGAACGTATCAAAAATGGCGGGTACATTTATGTGGCACAATTCGAGATGCATTCTCACGATGTTGCAATTTTTTGAATAAATAATAACAAAAGCGGTGAACAGTTAAAATTTGCACATAGGTTCATAATTGTAAAAAAATTAGATAATTAAGCCGAATATGCAGTAGAGCGACCGTGCTAGAACCACGGAACTCGGAAATGCCTAACACCTTCTCCCGGGTTAACAGAATTCCTTATCCGGATTTCTGGTGCGCAGACTGTTAAACATAGTCATTCTTTTCCTCGATTCGGGATTCAACCGGTGACATAGGACACCACAAATATCCCAAGTGGCGACTCTGAATCTTTAAATAAAATCCCGTTTCGATTGTCCTTTAATTGAAAAAACTCCCTTTACGTCCCTTAGCGGGGGTGTAGCTGAAAAAGGAGGTGTGACAATAACTACTGTGCAATTCAGTTTATTACTGCTCATATCATTTGTTCTGTTTTAAGTATCGGATTTGAGTGTGTTTGAGCACTGTTGTTTTAGGGACCGTTTTTTAAACCTTTAAATGGTGTCATTTAAGGCTTTCAAGCCTGCTATGTTGCGGATCTAGAATAGGACTTGTGTGTATTCAGGTTGCTAATTGTAACGACCCGGCCGGTTGTTTTGAGATCTAGCGTGTCATTCAGCAGTTGGAAGTCATGAACAACTTCATTTCAGGTATATTAACTTGTACGTATGGTCAGAGTTGAATTTCGGGAAAATTCGGAGTCAAATTGGAAAGAAACTTTTCATTGCGGCAACCTTAAGTTGAAGAAAATGGCTATGATTGGAATTTTGAGTAAACGACCTCGGAATTGGGATCTGAAAGTTCCAGCATGTTCGTATGATGATTTCGGACTCGGGCGTATGTCAGGATTTGGTTTTGGATAACCCGTGAGCATTTAGGCGTATATTGTGAAAGTTAGTATTTTAGAAGAATTGCATAAATTTGGGTTGGAAGGCATTTCAGTGTTATAGATGTTCGTTTGGGATTCCGAGTCTGGGAATAGCTCCGTATGGTGATTCTGGAGTTGGGAGCGCGATCGGGAGTGAATTCGGATGTCCTGAGGTCATTTTGAAGTCATTTGGCTAAATATAGAAATTTGAAGGCTTTTGAGAAAATTCGACCGGAAGTGGAAATTTTGATATCGGGGTCAGAATGCGGTTCCAAAAGATGGTGCAAGTCTGTAATGTTGAATGTGACTTGTGTGCAAAATTTGAAGTCATTCCGGAATGATTTTGGTAAGGTTTGAGACACTTAGTCTCTTTTAAGGAAGCTTAAGTTGGAAAAGTCAACCGGATATTGACTTATGTGTTAGAGCACTCGAAATGTGAATTGTATGGTTCAGATAGCTTCGTTAGGTGATTTGGGGCTTAGGAGTGTGTCCAGAATATTTTTGTGATGACCGGTGTAGAATTAAGCTTGAATTGGCGAAGTTAGTATTTTGGCGATTTCCGGTTGATAGGTGAGATTTTGATCCGAGGGTTGGAATGGAATTCCGAGAGTTGCTGTAGCTTTGTTATGTCATTTTGGACTTGTCTGCAAAATTTGAGGTCATTCGGACTAGTTTTGACGTGTTTCGGCATCGGATGTGAAAGTTAGAAGTTTCAAAGTTCATAGGCTTGAATCCGAGGTGAATATAGTATTTTTGCATTGTTTTTGGTGATTCGAAGGAACAACTAAATTTGTGTCATATTATAGGACTTGTTAGTATACTTTGTTGGGATCCCATGAGGCTCGGATAAGTTTTGGAAGAGTTTTTGGAAGATTTTTACCGTTTTGAGCATAAGCATGTAATGATCTAAAAATTCATTTTTAGTTATAGAGACCCAAATTTGATTTCAAGACTTCCAGAATTTAAATCATGAATTATAGGACTGATCTGAAAATTTTGGTTTAATTTCATCAAGTCGCGATTGGGTTTTTGACGTGAAATGTGAGTTAATTGTTTAACGAGCGAAATGGGTATTGAACTGGGCAAACGAGCTTCGAATTGCGTTTTGATTGAAGGTTTGTATTCGTATTATTATTTGTGACTCATAGGAACAAGAATCGTCTAATTCTGAGTTCGTATGATGGAGTTAGAGTCATTTTAGTGAAAAATGGTTGTGCTGCAAATTTTTTAAAAGCTGTTGTATTTTCTGCAGCAGTGAACAGTACCCGCGCGTAAACAGTACTCGCGCGGGTGAACAATGAACAGTGACCTCACGCGCATGAATAGTGCCCCCGCGTGAACAGTACCGAAAATTTCTGGACAGATTTATTGTCCAGCAGTCCGAGTTTGGTCATTTTGTTTTGACTTCCAAGCTTGGATTTTGGGCGATTTTTAGCAAGAAATCTTGGGAAATCTTGAGGTAAGTCACTTGTGATTATTTCTACTCCATAATATTAGATTATCATCGAATAATCCGACAAGATTACATGTTTTTGAGGAGTAAATTGAAGATTTAGGCCTAGGGATTTGAAAATAAGATTTGAGGATTTGAGGGGCCATTTGAACTCCGATTTTGGTAAATTTTATATGTACGGACTCGTGGCGAGACGAGGAATCCGGTTATGTGACTTTCGTAATTTTTCGAGAAGTGGGCCCGGGGCTCGGGTTTTGCGAATTTCGTGAATTTCGATCTTTTTCGAGTCTTTTCGATTGAGTTATATTCCCTTAGCCTATTGTAATGTATTCGTTGTGGTTTTGACCAGATTCGACGCGCGAAGAGGTAAATTCGAGAGGCAAGGGCATAGCGGAGTAGACGTTGGACCGTCTTGAGGTGAGTAATGATTTTAAATGATGCACTGAGGGTTTGAAACCCCGGATTGCACAACATACTGCTATGTTGAGATGAGACACGCGTTGTATGACGAGCGCGGGGTCATTTACTATTGGGGATTGTGACTTGGTCCATCCCAGTTGATATTTTTACCGCGTAATTGATAAAGATTTATTGTTTTTCACTATGATTGGGCTTATTGCCATATTTGGGCTTCGTGCCAATTATCTGAAATCTTTTGTGAATTTACATCACTATTTTCCTCACGAATTGAAATATTATTTGAACTCAGTCCAATTGAATTATATTATTTTGTGAACTCAGCTACATTTATACTTAACTCGAGATTTAATGATATTTATAATGCTGTTGAGCTGAGCACTATTGTTTTACTGATGCCCAAGAGGTTTATGATTATTTTCTGGACTGATTGAGGCCGAGGGCCATACGTGAGGATATGTTGAGTGATGTGAGGAGGCTTTCGGGCCTCGAGTGTTATATGAGGAGGCTTTCAGGCCTCGTGTGTGATGTGTGAAGGCTTTCAGGCCTATTGATATTGCGCTTGGGCTGTAGGAGCCCCGCCGGAGTCTATACACACTCCCAGTGAGCGCAGGTACCCAGGTGAGTTGGGAGTGGGCTCGAGAGGCCGTTGCTTGTGTGTGGTGAGTTGGGAGTGAGCCCGAGGGGCTAATGTTGTGTGCTGGTGAGTTGGGAGTGAGCCCGAGGGGCTGATACTATACTGAGATTTACATATTGAGCCCGAGGGGCAAGCTTTTGATTTATCCTTACTGTGGAAATTATTTGTCTTTACTGTTTTAAAAGAAGAATTATCTGATACTCACTATTTTACTGTATAACTGATTTTACTGCTTGGGATAGCGCTATATTGTGCCGTTATGAGATTTCATGTTTTCAGTCGTTATTTATTTTTATTACTCACTGGGTCGGAGTACTCACATTACTCCCTGCACCATGTGTGCAGATACAGGCAGAGCTGAGTTCGCTCCTGAGCGCTGATTCTTTCCAGACCAGGCGGTGACTAGGAGTAACGAGGTAGCTGTTGACGTCCGCAGCCCCGTTTTCTCCCTTATCTTTGTTATTTATGATAATTCCAGACTTTGTAAAATATTAGTAAACTCTGTAGTAGCTCATGACTTGTGACACCCCGATTTCGGGCTGAGTTGGGAGGGTTTTCCTTGTTCTATCATGTTTATTTCGCATTTAAGATTATATTGCCCATGATTTAGACTTATTCCTGCTAAGTAATTATAAAGAGATGTACTGTTTTGTTGATTGGCTGGCCTTGTCCTCACGAGAGGCGCCATCACGACCGGGTTGGGATTTTGGGTCGTGACAAGTTGGTATCAGAGCCTAGGTTAATTGGTCTCGCGAGTCATGAGCCGGTTTAGTAGAGTCTCGCGGATCGGTACGGAGACGTCTGTATTTATCCTCGAGAGGCTGCAGAACCTTTAGGAAAACTTCACATTCTTGAATTCTTATCGTGCGTCCTTGATTCATCTTGAAAAGAAACTTTTGAAATTCCTTCCACGCATTCGTACGCGCGTATGAGCGCTCAGTATCAGATGTGCCTTGATGGCTTGTGATTCCCTGATTGAGGGGCGAGACGTGATCTCTATGAGTTGATGTTGGGCCAGTCTGAAGGACTTGAGGCTGGATCTTTTCCTACGGCTTGAGCACCAAGGTGCTGATTGTGTGAGCAAGTGTTTTGAACTTATATGTCCGGTATTGCCCCTATTAGTGGGAATGACGGTTGGGTAGCAATGTGATGGGTATGTTAGTACTGCGAGATGTTTCTATATGACTTGGAAGTGTCGAGGAAGATCTATTGGATGATAGGTGAACTATTAAGTGTATGATTTCCATTGTGATTAGAGGTGTAGCTCCGAGTTATAGGCGTGAAGAATCTTTTCAAGTCTCCTGTTTGGAGTGA
Source organism: Nicotiana sylvestris (assembly GCF_000393655.2). Lineage (NCBI taxonomy): Eukaryota > Viridiplantae > Streptophyta > Magnoliopsida > Solanales > Solanaceae > Nicotiana > Nicotiana sylvestris. The sequence goes on along the minus strand of NC_091066.1, from coordinate 148,122,167 downwards.
AGTAAATTTTATGTTACAGTATGAGTTTAGACCTAGGAAGACTAAGTGATTGTGTAATGTGTATGACGGTGGAAGGTATACAAAAATGTTAATTGGAAGCAAAGTAGGTGTGTTCCTTATATTGTTGAGTAGAGAGTTTCTTTTCTACTAACAGGGTGTATGTGTTGAGATTTGAATTTGACTCTAATTGAGAAATTTGAGTTGATTGTCACAAGAATGAAGGTGATCTTAGTAGTGGAATTGAGGTATTTTACGGTCTGTGTTACCTAAGCTTGTGAAGAATTTTTGTTGAACTAGCTGTAGTAATATGGCAATATTTCTGAGTTTGATGACCTGCGTGGCCTGGTTGAATTAGAGGAATTTAGTTCTGATAGCTTGATTAGGAGAAAATGGATTTCCAAGTGTTCTTGATGGTTTCTACCATGGTTTAAAATAGATACTTTCTATAGGTATGGGGAACGTGTTGTGTATTGTGAGTTCCTGTATATTTCTTCATTATTGATGGGGTACGAAGGTTTTGGAGCGAGGTTCTGTTTAATGTGGGGTTTCCTACTGGTACTTGGTTGGTTTAAGTGGTTATGGTGATCGAGAATGGTGTTGCGAGTATACGAGTAGTGTAGTATGTTATGCGATTATATCTAGGGTTATTGTTATGGCTTGACACAGTTTGTTCGGACTCATACAGTGTGTGTATGTGAGATTCGGGTCTTGAAAAGAATTCTGGATGTTAGAAATTGGGCTCCAAGGATTTGGAGTAAGGTTAAAGTAATGTTTATTATTCACTACAATGGGTTTAATGTGTTTCAGAATAATTGGTTCCAACTTTTTTATGAATTATATGCCCTATCGGTATGAGGGTTCGTTATGTGCTATGAAAAAAAAATATTTACGAAATTTATTGAGAAGAAGAAAGAAAGGAAATTGAAAACTGCAGTTGGCACAATGTGAAATATTTAAACCGGACTGCAAGCTGCGGTGGAGGTTATGTAAGGACGAGGTCCTTGTGGTAAATAATTATGAGTTTAAAGTTTTCCTTTGTAAAGTTTAATTCGTACGATAATATTAAAAGGGAGTCATGCTAGTTAGGTTGAATTGATAATTCTTGTATATTTTATGTTCATATTCAGCCATTTTCGTACTGTAAACATTGAGTTTTAGCTTATGAGATGAGTTCCCAGGTGGCGTTAAATGTGACTCATTAATCTGAGTAAGTAATAATGAGGTCTTCATGCCTCACATTCTGTTGTCAGTATTGTGAAAATTCGAAATGAGCAGGTGGTTAATATGAGATTTATTGATAATGATGTAATTATTTATGAACAATTATTAAGACCAGAAATGTGGTTATGATCATACAAATGATGCGTTTCATGTCAAAATATCATTGTGATAATGTCGGGCTTGTAATGCGGATATTAGTGTTATTGATATACTTGTGGTACTTGTTGGGTTGTGGACATGCCGTTAGGAGTTGTTTTGGTGTTACTTTGACAGGTGGATAGGCCCAATTACAAAGGAGACTCTGCCGAAATATTTGAAAAATCTAGGAGTTAGTCAAATTTTGGGGACTTAAGAAAGTTGAAATGTTGGAAGAATATCTAAGATCTATATGAAGTCGTTCGGTTCATTTGGTTTTGGATTATGGGGTGTTGTCCCGGCTATGGTGGTAGTTCTTTCATGTTATGAGAAGAAATGACTTATTACGGGTCCAGGAAAGGCTATCAGCCTAGTTCAGTTCGAGCAGAATCGACCTGAAGTGGGTGAATGGATTTAAATAGGATTATGGGCTTCATGTGAGTCAGATGTGTTCATTTTAGTATAGCGCTCCTCAAGGAGGGGTGTTGGAATATCATATGTTGTTCCGTGTTTGTCAACTTATGTAATATTGTGATTGTGCCATGTGTGCTGTGAAACGACTTGATAAATTCCTATTCTTTGGGGAAAAGTCCATATTAGTTGTGTGAGTTGAGTAGTCCATTCCTGAATCATTTCCTTATGTATCTTGTTCGCATTATGGCCTATTGGCGCATTTTTGCATCATGTGAGACCGTTGGTCATTGTTTGTGGTGATTGGTTGTCTGAGCAGCTCGTACTAGGTGAGGCGAGACTATTGGTATCGGGGACCATTGTAGTGGGATTATGTGAGGTATATTACAGGGCAGTTACCAGTATTTGGGTAGTAATGAGGTGATGATTTTAGTCAAAAAGGAGAGAATTAATGTTTGGTTAACTCTACAATTGGTTAGAAATTTCTGCACATCTCCTCTGTTATAGTTGTATCGTCAACATTATAACAGAATGTATAGGTATATCATCATATGCATTGGGAGCATCAGAGTCGTGGAATTTTGGCTATTAAGGTTCATGGAGTGCCATTGTGGTTAGATGGTGAATTATGCAATGCATGGTGCTAATTCAACAAAGGTACGCAGTCGTGTTCTGGTACCTCGTGTGGTAGTTGATACAGTGTTTATATACAGGGAACAGGTCTGGCAGAGAATTTCAGGTGTTGGAATTGGGTTCTAAGCTTATTGTATGGATAAAAGAGGATATCTGCAGATTTGATCAAACTAATGTGTCCATATGAGTTGTGGTAGCACGGGCAGGTGCACGACGTGTTAAATAGTGATTTCAGATAACTTAAGAGCAGTTCTTGGAACGTTCGAGGACGAACGTCTATTTAAGTGGGGGAGAATGTAATGACCCGGCCGGTCGTTTTGAGCTCTAGCACATCGTTCAGCAGTTGGAAGTCATGAACAGCTTCATTTCAGTTATATTGACTTGTACATATGGTCAGAGTTGAATTTCGGGAAAATTCGGAGTCAAATTGGAAAGAAACTTTTCATTGCGGCAACCTTAAGTTGAAGAAAATGGCTAAGATTGGAATTTTGAGTACACAACCTCGGAATTGGGATCTGAAAATTCCAGCATGTTCGTATGATGATTTCAGACTTGGGCGTATGTCCGGATTTGGTTTTGGATAACCCGTGAGCATTTCGGCGTATATTGTGAAAGTTAGTATTTTAGAAGAATTGCATAAATTTGGGTTGGAAGACATTTCAGTGTTATAGATGTCCGTTTGGGATTCCGAGTCTGGGAATAGCTCCGTATGGTGATTCTGGAGTTGGGAGCGCGATCGGAAGTGAATTCGGATGTCCGGATGTCATTTTGAAGTCATTTGGCTAAATATAGAAATTTGAAGGCTTTTGAGAAAATTCGACCGGAAGTGTAAATTTTGATATCGGGGTCAGAATGCGGTTCCGAAAGATGGGCCAAGTCCGTAATGTCGAATGTGACTTGTGTGCAAAATTTGAAGTCATTCCGGAATGATTTTGGTAAGGTTTGAGACACTTAGTCTCTTTTAAGGAAGCTTAAGTTGGAAAAGTCAACCGGATATTGACTTATGTGTTAGAGTACTCGAAATGCGAATTGTATGGTTCGGATAGCTTCGTTAGGTGATTTGGGACTTAGGAGTGTGTCCGGAATATTTTTGTGATGACCGGTCTAGAATTAAGCTTGAATTGGCGAAGTTAGTATTTTGGCGATTTCCGGTTGATAGGTGAGATTTTGACCGAGGGTCGGAATGGAATTCCGAGAGTTGCTGTAGCTTCGTTATGTCATTTTGGACTTGTCTGCAAAATTTGAGGTCATTCAGACTAGTTTTGATGTGTTTCGGCATCAGATGTGAAAGTTAGAAGTTTCAAAGTTCATAGGCTTGAATCCGAGGTGAATTTAGTATTATCGCGTTGTTTTTGGTGATTCGAAGGAACAACTAAATTTGTGTCATATTATGGGACTTGTTAGTATACTTTGTTGGGATCCCATGAGGCTCGGATAAGTTTTGGAAGAGTTTTTGGAAGATTTTTACCGTTTTGAGCATAAGCATGTAATGATCTAAAAATTCATTTTTAGTTATAGAGACCCAAATTTGATTTCAAGACTTCCAGAATTTAAATCATGAATTATAGGACTGATCTGAAAATTTTGGTTTAATTTCATCAAGTCGCGATTGGGTTTTTGACGTGAAATGTGATTTAATTGTTTAACGAGCGAAATGGGTATTGAACTGGGCAAACGAGCTCCGAATTGCGTTTCAATTGAAGGTTTGTATTCATATTATTATTTGTGACTCATAGGAACAAGAATCGTCTAATTCTGAGTTCGTATGATGGAGTTAGAGCCATTTTAGTGAAAAATGGTTATGCTGCAAATTTCTTAAAAGCTGTTGTATTTTCTGCAGCAGTGAACAGTACCCGCGCGTGAACAGTAACCGCGCGGGTGAACAATGAACAGTGATCTCACGCGCATGAACAGTGCCCCCGCGAGAACAGTACCGAAAATTTCTGGACAGATTTAATGTCCAGCAGTCCGAGTTTGGTCATTTTTTTTGACTTCCAAGCTCGGATTTTGGGCGATTTTTAGCAAGAAATCTTGGGAAATCTTGAGGTAAGTCACTTGTGATTATTTCTACTCCATAATATTGAATTATCATCGAATAATCCGACTAGATTACATGTTTTTGAGGAGTAAATTGAAGATTTAGGTCTAGGGATTTGAAAATAAGATTTGAAGATTTGAGGGGACATTTGAACTCCGATTTTGGTAAATTTTATATGTACGGACTCGTGACGAGACGAGGAATCCGGTGATATGACTTTCGTAATTTTTTGAGAAGTGGGCCCGGGACTCGGGTTCTGCGAATTTCGTGAATTTCGATCTTTTTCGAGTCTTTTCGATTGGGTTATATTCCCTTAGCCTATTGTAATGTATTCGTTGTGGTTTTGACCAGATTCGACTCGCGAAGAGGTAAATTCGAGAGGCAAGGGCATAGCGGAGTAGACGTTGGACCGTCTTGAGGTGAGTAATGGTATTAAATGATGTACTGAGGGTTTGAAACCCCGGATTGCACAACATACTGCTATGTTGAGATGAGACACGCGTTGTATGACGAGCGCGGGGTCATTTACTATTGGGGATTGTGACTTGGTCCATCCTAGTTGATATTTTTACCGCGTAATTGATAAAGATTTATTACTTTTTTCTTTATGATTGGGCTTATTGCCATATTTGGGCTTCGTGCAAATTATCTGAAATCTTTTGTGAATTTACATCACTATTTTCCTCACGAATTGAAAAATTATTTGAACTCAGTCCAATTGAATTATATTATTTTGTGAACTCAGCTACATTTATACTTAACTCGAGATTTAATGATATTTATAATGTTGTTGAGCTGAGCACTATTGTTTTACTGATACCCAAGAGGCTTATGATTATTTTCTGGACTGATTAAGGTCGAGGGCCATACGTGAGGATATGTTGAGTGATATGAGGAGGCTTTCAGGCCTCGAGTGTTATATAAGGAGGCTTTCAGGCCTCGTGTGTGATGTGTGAAGGCTTTCAGGCCTATTGATATTACGCTTGGGCTGTAGGAGCCCCTCCGGAGTCTGTACACACCCCCAGTGAGCGCAGGGTACCCAGGTGAGTTGGGAGTGGGCCCGAGAGGACGTTGCTTGTGTGTGGTGAGTTGGGAGTGAGCCCGAGGGGCTGATTGTTGATGCCCAATTTTTTCCTATATATTTTCAAAATAGCATATGTCTGCATATATGAGCACCCCAAAAGATTTTGGCATTTTTAATAATTTTTAAGACCAATTTATGGCCTATTGTGCACTATAAAATCCATTAATTATTCCCAAAACTTGTCATTTTGGTGAATAATTTATTTCACTCTCACATTTACGTCAAAATATAATTTACATGATTTTTGCATAATTTTACAAGTCCATTTGGTATTTTTAAACTAAAATTGCATGAAATTGCAATTATAGCCTACTTCAAGATTTAATAGCAATTTTTATTACAAAATCAATCCTAATATTTTTAGATTAATACCTACATATTGTTTATCAACCCAGTATTTTTAATTTGATTTTTAACATCTTTTACTATTTTTATAAATTCAAAAGGGAAAAATGGCTATTTCAATTTTAGCCTCTTTTTGATTTCAATTACATCCTAATTCTAAGCCCCAATTCCCAACCCAATTTCATTTCTACCCGACCCAGACCCAATTAAACGAACCCGCCCGGATCCCATTTTAAAATTGTGGTCGTTGATTGTTTTAATCAACGGCCCCCGTTTGCCCTTTCCTTTTTTAACCTAACGACCCCCCCCCAATCCCCTCTCATTCACCCACTCGTCTCTATCTATCTATCTCTCACTCTCTCTGGAACCTTCCACCTCCTCGCCTCTCCGATGAGCTCCCTTCACCTTCTCCGGCCATCTCCGGCTCATCTCCGGCGTGTCTTAGCCTTATGAGTCCATCTCGACTCAGACCATCCCCTTTTCCAGGCCTTTCTCATTTTCTAGGGTTTCTCTGAAACCCTATGCCATTTCGAGGTTTTCTTGTTTCTCTCTAGATCTACTTTAGATCTGTGCTATTTCTGAGGTTTTTAAAGTATTTCTTACATCATTTCAAGTTTTTGCTTTCAAAACTGTTCGTCTTCTCGAACCTAGGGTTTCCTTGATTTTTACTTGTTCTACTGTGATTTCTTACCGTATTTTGCTTTGTTGTAACTCCTAAGTGTTTTCACTATGGTTTCTATGTATTTTTCTTTTACTGTATTTCCTCCTAGGGTTTGCTAGTGATTTCCTTTACTGTGTTTTCTTTCATTATGATTCCATGAAATGTTTATGTTCCTTGGATTTTCTGAGTTTACTTTGCCTGATTTTCTACGCTTTCGTCTTTACATTTAATCTATGGAGGAAACCCTAGATTTTGGGGGTTTTCAAAACACTTGTGTGCGATTGTTTTGCTTCCTGTGTCTAAACTAGTTTGATTTCAAAAACCCTAATTTCTAAGTTCGTCTCATGTTCTCTGATTCTTGCTAAGCTTTGCAAGACCTTCTGATTTCTCTCATGCTATCTGACACTCTCTTCTAGCTATGTTCTTCTACTCTTGATTGCATGACCACTCTGTTTGTTTAATTCCAGCCTCGCATGTTTAAAGCTATGCACTCTTTATAGTCAGACCTTTCCCTCTCGAAATAACCCTAATTTTGGGGATTGATTTCAGACTACCATTATGTGAGCTTGTTTGATTCTTTCTTTGTCTAATTTGGACCTTTTTCTGACTTGGTTCATTATTGATTTCGAATCCTTGATTCCTTGATTTACTATGTACTAGTTGATTTACTTCTTACCTTATTTACCTAACCGTGTATTTTTAAACTTCCCTTATGTATTTACCCTTCATTGCCCAATGTGTTACTTGATTTTCTTTCCTTAAATAAAACTCTGCCCTTTTACCGTTCAAATTTGGACTCCTTAATTAAAGGAATCCCCTTCTCCTGATTGATTCTAATTGATACTGAATCATTCTTTGCCTTGCGTACTTGCCTGATTCTTAAACTATAAATACCCTGCTCTTTTTTCTTTAAACACACGAACAATAGAGTTCAAAAACACACACACACTAAAAGCTCTCTTCTCTTTACCACTATTAGTACTACTATTGTGTCTAGTCGGCTGAAAGCCAAGGCTAGACTATAGAATCTTGCTTGCTTTTCTCAAGTGTTTGCTGAGGCTTGAGTGGACTCTTTGGTTGTTTTCTTGCTTTGTTTGTTCTGCTGTTTGAAAGTTGCAACTGGTATGTCTCCATAAGTTAAATAACATTCTCCAAAACTATGTGTTTACTTCTCCCTTTCACATGTCCCTCACTATATATTTGTATTGTGCTTTCCTGCATTCTGTAGCTATACTTTAGTCTGTTATGTTTCTTTCTTCATGTTTCTGCACCTTTAAGTTCTGTTATGCTTCCTTGTCCTTCCTTGATGTTTTTCTATACATGTTTTCCATGTGAACCCTTTCCCTTTGACCCCTTATGTGTGAGTACTGTTCTAGGTTAGGGTAGCATCCCATTGCTATCCATGACCTGGGACTAGGTTCTCTTGAACCTTACTCAAATCAGTCCCATTCCCTTCTTTCCCCTTTATGTGCTGAGCCTTGACTAGAGTCTGGTAGTGTCCTAATCACCATCCAGGCTCAAGTCTGACTTTAAAAAGTCTGCTCTTTATTTGTTTGGATCAAGTAAAGGGTCAGGGATGTGCCAGCCTATACTCATGGCTGGGTATGACCACCCTTTGCTCTGATTCCCTCAACTCCCCTCACTTTACACTTACTCCTAGTTCCTTAAGTTCTGCCCCCCTTTGGTAAGCCATGCTTTGGGACCCTTGAGCTCCCTCTGAACTTGGATGCCTGAGGGCTGGCATTTCCACACTGCACTACTCTGTTGCTATTATAATTACTCAGAGTGTTAAGCATTGCCTGGAGTTCTTAAGACTCCTTGGAACTTTGAAAACATTCTGAGTAAGGAGAAGGCCTTGGAATTGGAATCTGGATTTGGTGAAACACATGTGTTAGACATTAAGGTTGCATTGGGCTTCCTCGGATCTGTCTGTAGTTTTGATGTATTTATTTTTAGTCTTTTCCTTCCAGTTCTGTAAAAGAAAACTCGGGGAAAATATCAGTAAAGGGTGTGGGAGGGGTTTATGTTGCCTGCATAAATCAAAGGGTAGAGATCATGCCTATAGGTCTTTTGTGCTTTAAATTTTACTAGAAATCCTGCCTATAGGTTTGTTTAATGTTCCTAATTCAGTCACCTAGATACAATGTTGAACCAATCTGTCCGCTGTTTAATTTTTAAAGGCCAAATCAGTACGTGCAAGTCATGCTAAACTAGTTGCTATGTGATTCAAAGGGGTTATGTGAAGCCTTTGTATGTTTGTTTATTCCCCATTACTTGCTACTTGTTTTGATTGACGCCCTAGTCTTTTTATCCTTTTGAAACTCCATATATGCCTCTATCCCTTTTCTCCCCCCCCCCCCACCTTTTAGGATTAGAAGTCCTAATACCCCTGGACTGATAGGTCGGGACGGGTATTAGCATGCAATAAGTAAACGAGACTAATCGTGTTTAATACCTTGACAGGGTGGGAAGGGTAGAATATGGATATGATGACCGGTGCGCTAATATCTCGTGTGAGAATGATTGTTGGGTATTGTACCAAGGTGATCCATATTGTATTTAAACCTTGGACCTTTTTCTTTATTTATACGATGTGATGTATTCTTAAAAGTAATATTTTCTTCAATCAATCTTTTCTTTCCAAAACCACTTATGTCTTTTTTCTCTCTCTTTTCTTTCAAAACTTTCAACTTATTTGTATTCCTTATGTGCAAACATTGTCTATTACTTCTACTCTTCTTAAAGTCACAACTAAGTACGGCCGGGAACCACACTAGTGGATCTTGAGGGGTGCCTAACACCTTCCCCTCGAGATAATCTCAAGCCCTTACCCTAATCTCTGGTCTCTTCATCTCAAACCCTTCTTAAAGTGTCCTAATGCACTATAATCATTAGGTGACGACTCTTCAACTTCCAAACCCAATTCTCGAAAGGGAATAAGAGTTGTTTTGTCCATAATGTCGTAAAACCCGATTTCGCCTTAGAAAAAGGGGGCGTCAACAGCATGGCGACTCTGTTGGGGAAACCTTTAAGGCTTTTACCATTACGTGCTTTTGTGACTTTATTGCTTCCTTAATTGCATTTACCTTCTGTCTTTTATTATTTCATCAAAATACTAACTTGGCTCTTCATGTTTTTCTTTCCTTTTAATTTTTTCTTTTACTGCCTTATTATTTCAATTCTGTTGTAATTTTAGAGCATTTATTGTAATCTTTACTTTATGAACGTGAAAATACTTGCAATTTGTCTCATTATTATAACTGCATTCCTCAATATCATATTCCACTCGTGCCAAAACAAATTCTATAGCAACGCTTATAATGAGTGGTTGCGCCCTTCCGATATTATAAACCCCCTAAATATGGCAAAGGCATATTTGCGGTAAAACCAGTCGATCAGTGGTGCAGTCGACGGTTCCGTGCCTTTCCCTCTTGAGTTGTCCGCTCAAGGGTACCTGTCTAATACCCCAATAGAAACCTTACTCTGTTTAACTGTGCATGCATCATGGTCAAACCTAGCCGAGTCAGTGATGTTGTCCGCATAATGACTCATTAAGATAGCCTTGTCCAAAGTCCATCGGGTTTCCCTGAAACCCAAACGGACACCTACATGTTCTGTGCATTTATTTGGAGAACTAAATGCTTTTTATGCTGATTATTGGTATTAAACAGTCGAGTCCGGTGGGGGTGAGGTCTTAACCCTTTTGTTTTGCAGAAAATGAATGACAAGGTTCCTGACTTCGGTATGGTAAACATGCCTTCACTCTTGCAGACTTGGTTGAGAAACCTCCCATCGAGCAACCAAATCAATGAGTGGAAGGAGAGAGTCACCAAGGCTAGTAAGAAGATAGAATACCTGGAGTACAACTTGCTGGAATTGGAAGGGAAAGTGAGGAAAAGAGTCGTCGACTGTCAAAATGTTGAGGAAGGCAAAGGAGAACGTATGGCGATAGCATTTTTAATGGAAAATCTGCGTGAGCTGGAGGACTTGATCAGCGAGAACATTCAACCTGAAGAAGGTCCTTCTGGGGCCAAGTAGTTAGGAGTCTTTCTTTTCGCTTTTAATGTAATAAGGCCAATAGCCATTAGTGACATTTTTACTTTCCGCTATTTTAGTGTCGTTTTGGGATTCGTCTTATTTCTATCAATAAAATGAGGCATTTAGCATTATAAGTTCTCCAAGTTAATGTGTCGCTAGGCCTACCTCAGGCACAACGAGGCACCCAAATTAGAACGCGATTTATATTCTTGCACAATGTGTTTAAATATTGCAACATTTTCTTCTTATAACCCGCACTAACTTCTTACCTTTTGTTTTTCTTTTATTTTTTATTCCCCTCCCCAAAGGTTAGTTCGTGAATTCTGGCACCATCAGCATACTCAACAAGATCCAAGGGTCCTCCACCTCCTCCTACTCCGAGTCCTACCAGAAACAGGAACAAAGGCAAAATGGGAGATGCAAGCGCTAGAAAGGAACTTGAGGAAACTTCTCAGAATGCTGCAATCACCAAGGAGACTGCTGCTCATCTGGAGCAAACTTTGCTAAGATTCTGAGAGGAATTGGATCAACTTAGAAACCTGGCAAGCCTGTCAATCACTCTTGCCGCTCCTGATGTTAACACCCAGAACCCCGCACCTCCACAAAACACCCCACAACCTCCGATGCAACCCACTCTAATACTCAACTGCTCGTTCCTGAACCACAAAACACCATAAAAGACCATAACACTCCTATCTTTGGGGACACTATACCGTACTACAGTTAGCCAATCACAAGTGCAGCCAAGTCAGATGACAAGAGTTCCCTCATTCAGAATTTGGTCGCTGAGATCAAGAAGTTGAATAGCCGGGTTCAAGGTTTCGAAGGTAACAAAGGTGTCGAAGGGTTGAATTATGAAGATCTCTGTGTTAAGCCAGATGTTGAGCTCCCGGAGGGGTACAAACCCCCCAAGTTCGAGATGTTCGATGGTACAGGTGATCCCAGGGTCCACTTGAGAATGTATTGTGACAAGTTGGCAGGAGTCGGAAGGGACGAAAAAATCCGCATGAAGCTGTTCATGAGGAGTTTGAAGGGTGATGCTTTATCATGGTATATTAGCCAGGATGCAAAGAAATGGACTAGTTGGGTGAACATGGCGTCTGACTTTATGTACCGGTTTAGGTTCAACACTGAGAACGCACCAGATATGTTCTATATCCAGAATCTCAAGAAGAAGCCCACAGAGACCTTTCGCGAATATGCTACTCGTTGGAGGTCAGAAGCTACTAAGGTCAGACCGGCCTTGGAGGAAGAACAAATGAACAGGTTTTCCATCCGTGCTCAGGATCCGCAATACTACGAGAGGCTCATACTGATAGAGGGCCAAAAGTTCTCCGACATCATCAAGTTAGGAGAAAGGATTGAAGAAGGCATCAAAAACGGTATGGTCACTAACCTCGAGGCATTGCAAGCTACCAACAAGGCTTTATAGTCTGGTGGCTCGTCGAAGAAAAAGGATGTAAATTCCGTAATGGTTGCGCAAAGGAACAATTCCCCTATGAAGTACCAAACCTATCCCTCAGCTTCACTCACATATCAACCTACCCTAAACTACCAAGCACCATCACCCACTTACCAAATTCCACCACCTGCTTACCAATCACCTCCACCACCTACGTATCAATCCACTTCACCCAGATATTCTCAACCCGCACTCGTATACCAAGCATACAACTCCCAACCTTCTCACTACCCATCACCTCCTACCCGCCAAAACTTTCCCCGACCTAGACTAAACTTCGACCGTAAACCTCCCAGACAATATACCGCCATAGCCGAGCCAATTGACCAATTATATGAAAAACTCAAAGTAGTCGGTTACGTTACCCCTATTCCAGCCGTAACTCTAGAAAATCCTTCCCAATGGATCAACCCAAACAAGACTTGCGCATACCATTCCGGGATGAAGGGTCATACCATTGACGAGTGTCGCTCGTTGAAAGACAAGATTCAGAACCTGATTGACGACAAGATCATTATAGCAAAGGAGCCCGCTCCTAATGTCCTCAATAACCCCCTGCCTGACCACAAGGGTGGAGGCATCCATATGATCGAGATTGAAGATGATTGGGACCCCAAGGGGTCAATCGGTTTGATAGTTGAAGGAGACGAACCTAAGAAGCCATCAGTTACTCTCAATCCCATTGTTGTTCAGATTCAGCCCTCTAAGGGCGATGTGGTAAATGTGTCCATACCGCTCGAGTTTGAAGCACCTTTCGCAAAGGCGCCAAAACTGATTGAGGTTGAGTTCGGAATTCTAAAGGCGCCTACACCTGTCGAAGTTACTGTGTTACCTCCCAAGGTGCCTATTCCGGTCTCCATGACAGACGTGACCCCGTTCAAGACAAATGCTATACCTTGGAATTACACTACTGAGGCTAGAAGGAAAGGAAAGACATATACCGGGGAAGCAATTGCCGCACAGGGCATGACTAGGACAGGCAGGGTATACACCCCGGAGCACTTGGCTGAGTCTAGCAAGCAAGCCTCCGGGCGGGTTGTTGAAACCGGACCCGATGACCTTTGGAGGAAGGTACAAGACAAAGAGTACTCTGTCGTCGAGCAACTGAACAAAACGCCAGCACAGATTTCTATTCTGGCTCTTCTGCAAAACTCTGAGGCACATAAAAATGCCTTAATGAAAATACTGAGTGAAGCTTATGTTCCCAGCAACATAACAGGAGGCGAAATGGCAAACATGGTGGGGCATGTACTGGAAAGCCACAAGATCACCTTCCACGAGGACGAATTACCACCAGAAGGGCTTGGTCACAACAAAGCATTGCACATCACTGCGCAATGCGAGGATCACTTTATCACCAAGATTTTAGTCGACGGGGGATCCAACCTCAACATTTGTCCATTGATAACTCTCAGGACATTGGGTAAGGGATTGCACGAGGTCAAAGACGGGGCTATCAGTGTCAAAGCTTTTGATGGATCTCAGAGGTCCACCAATGGAGAAATTAGCCTATGCCTACAGATGGGATCCACCTGGTTTGATGTTGAGTTCCAAGTCATTGGCGTACCAGCATCTTACAATTTGTTGCTGGGATGACCCTGGATCCACGCCGTTGGGGCTGTAGCATCAACTTTGCATCAAGATGTAAAATTTGAATAGAATCATCAGGAAGTAATCATTCATGGCGACGGTAGCAACCCTATATACAGTCGCCAAACCATTCCGATGATCGGAGGCAGAAGAAGGATAGGAGGAGAAACGTACCACCACATCGAGCGGGTCAATGCTGTAGACAAAGACAAGTGGTGGGATAACAAAATCAAAAACATCCTGAATTGGAGCGGGTATGAACCCGGAAAAGGACTTGGCAAGAACCTGCAGGGTATCACCAAACCTATCAAGCTGAAGAAGCACGGTACCACTTTTGGCCTAGGGTATGAGTACACTTAGGAGGAGTTCAACCACTTGTCACCTCCATGGCGCGGACCATACTATCCGCTGGAGCACCCTATACCTCAGTTGGAGCAGACTTTTCAGCCAGCCGACACTTTGTACGAATCAGAGGAAGATGAGGCACTAGTAGCAATAAAGAACCTGTTTCTGGAAGATGATATGGATTGTTGTGTTATCTTCGAGGAGGAAGGGGAGGAAGGCCCTTCCATTCAAGCCGTGAACCGAGGGGAAAGCCTCACCAATTGGTCGGTCAGGACCACCAATGTCCGTACATCTTCGGGGTAGCAAGGCTGAACGAGCATCATGCATCGCATCTTTATTTTCTTAATTACTTTTCCTTTCTGCATTGTCTTTACTTTCCAAAAGAGCTCTGATGTCTCGAACGATTATGAATTTCAATCAAAGCATTTCAAATTCATTATATATTGCACTCTTATTACTTTTCTCTATCATTTACTTTATTTTACACACCATTACTCTTACATATCTTGATGATGAACCAACAACTGTGACTTGTAACGAGGCAATGCAACAAACGAATATAGATTCAGAAGAGGATGATATACTAGAAGAGGTTGTCAGAGAGGTCGAAAACTTTGAGAATAGGCCTAAGTCTAATCTAGATGAGACCGAGGTCGTTAATTTGGGTGATACTGAGAATGTCAAGGAAACACGTATTAGCGTGCACTTGTCGCCGTCAGAAAAGAAAGAATACACAGAGTTCTTAAAAGAGTATGAAGACATCTTCTCCTGGTCATATGATGATATGACTGGTCTCAGCATATCCATTGTAGCTCACAAGTTGCCAACACATCCTACATGTCCGCCGGTAAAGCAGAAGCTCAGGAAGTTCAAGCCAGACATGAGTTTGAAGATTAAAGAAGAAGTTACTAAGCAAGTCAAAGCCAGGGTTCTCAGGGTGGTAGAATATCCGACATGGTTAGCCAATATCGTGCCGGTACCAAAGAAGGATGGGAAGGTTAGAGTCTGTGTCGACTACCGGGATCTCAACCGGGGCCAGTCCTAAAGACGACTTTCCTTTGCCGAATATACACATCTTGATCGACAACTGCGCCAAGCATGAGCTGCAGCCATTCATTGATTGTTTCGCTGGGTACCATCAGATATGGATGGATGAAGAAGATGCAGAGAAAACGGCATTTATCACGCCATGAGGGATGTACTTCTATAGAATGATGCCGTTTGGATTGAAAAATGCTGGTGCTACCTACATGAGAGCCATGACTATCATCTTTCATGACATGATACACAAAGAGATCGAGGTGTGTGTGGATGACGTCATCATCAAATTCAGGAAAGCTGCAGATCATATGGAAGACTTGCGAAAGTTCTTCAACAGGTTGAGAAGGTACAATTTGAAACTGAATCCCGCCAAGTGTGCATTCGGGGTTCCTACTGGAAAATTATTGGGTTTTATCGTGACTCGTCGAGGAATAGAATTGGATCCATCAAAGGTCAAAGCTATCCAAGAATTGCCGCCGCCAAAGAACAAGAAGGATGTGATGAGTTTCCTAAGAAGACTCAACTATATCAGCCGGTTCATAGCTCAATCCACGTTCATTTATGAACCTATCTTCAAAATGTTGAAGAAGGATGCTGCTACCAAATGGACTGATGACTATCAGAAAGCTTTTGACAGAATCAAGGAATACCTATCAACGCCACCGGTCTTGGTTCCACCTGAGCCAGGAAGACCCCTATTGCTCTATCTCGCAGTGTTGGATGGAGCATTTGGTTGTGTTTTGGGGCAACATGATGAAACAAGGAGAAAGGAGCAAGCCATCTACTATCTCAGTAATAAGTTCACACCGTACGAGGCCCGGTATTCTTTTTTAGAACGCACTTATTGTGCTCTGACTTGGGTCGCACAGAAGTTGAGGCATTACTTATGTGCTTACACTACTTATCTCATATCCAGAATGGACCCTCTGAAGTATATCTTCCAGAAGCCCATACCCACTAGCAAGCTCGCCAAGTGGCAGATCCTGCCAAGTGAATTCGACATTGTTTACGTGACCCAAAAAGCAATCAAAGGGCAAGCCTTGGCGGACCATCTCGCCGAGAATCCCATAGACGGAGAATACGAGCCCCTAAAAACGTATTTTCCCGATGAAGAGGTATCTTTCATAGGAGAAGATATTGCAGAATCCTATGATGGTTGGAGGTTGTTTTTCGACGGAGCTGCAAATTTCAAAGGAGTTGGCATAGGAGCAGTCCTGGTATCATAAACCGGTCAGCATTACCCGATATCCACCAAGCTCAGGTTCCCATGCACCAACAACATGGCCGAATATGAAGCTTGCATTCTAGGGATTAAACTGGCTATTGATATGAACATTCAAGAGTTACTAGTTATCGGAGACTCTGACCTACTCATACATCAGGTTCGAGAAGAATGGGCAACCAAGAATCCCAAAATACTCCCTTATCTGCATCACATACAGGAATTGAGAAAGAGGTTCAGAAAGACAGAATTCCAGCATGTTCCCAGGGTACAGAATGAGTTCGCCGATGCACTTGCCACTTTGTCATCTATGATTCAGCATCCAGATACAAATTTCATTGACCCCATCCAGGTCAATATTCATGACCAACCAGCTTATTGTGCTCATGTTGAGGAAGAAGCCGACGGGAAACCATGGTTCCACGACATCAAAGAGTATTTGACCACAGGAGAATATCCAGAGCTTGCCAATGCTATCCAGAAACGCACGCTTCGGAGACTATCCAATAATTTCTTTCACAGAGGAGGAATCATGTACAAGAGGACTCCTGATTTGGGTTTGCTAAGGTGTGTTGATGCAAGGGAAGCAACCAAGTTATTGGAGGAAGTACATTCAGGGACCTGCGGACCGCACATGAATGGTTTTGTTTTAGCAAAGAAGATACTCCGAGCAGGATATTTCTGGATGACTATGGAAATAGACTGCATCCAGTATGTCCGAAAGTGCCATCGCTGTCAGATACATGCAGATATGATAAAAGTGCCTCCAAACGAGCTTAATACAACAAGCTCACCATGGTCGTTCGCCGTTTGGGGAATGGATGTTATCGGTCCAATCGAGCCTACCGCGTCAAACGGGCACAGGTTCATCTTGGTAGCAATTGATTATTTTACTAAATGGGTTGAAGCAGCATCATACAAAGCAGTTACCAAGAAGGTGGTAGCAGATTTCGTCCGCGACCGTATTGTTTGTCGGTTCGGAATTCCAGAGTCAATCATCACCGACAACGGTTCCAATCTTAACAGCGACCTGATGAAAACAATGTGTGAGACTTTCAAGATCAGACACAAGAACTCTACGGCTTATAGACCGCATATGAATGGAGACGTAGAAGTGGCCAACAAAAACATCAAGAAGATACTAAGGAAGATGATCGAGAGGCACAAATAATGGCATGAGAAGTTGTCATTCGCCTTATTGGGTTATCGTACCACAGTCCGTACATCAACCGGGGCAACTCCCTACATGTTGGTTTATGGTACAGAGGCGGTCATTCCCGCTGAGGTAGAAATTCCATCATTAAGGATCATACAAAAAGCCGAGTTAAATGACGCAGAATGGGTAAAAGGTCGCTACAAGCAGTTAGCCCTCATAGATGGAAAGAGAATGAATGCAGTCTGTCACGGTCAGTTATACCAGAACAGAGTGTCCAGAGCCTTCAACAAGAGAGTTAAACCAAGGAAGTTTACACCAGGACAGCTGGTGTTGAAGAAAATATTTCCACATCAAGACGAAGCCAAAGGGAAATTCTCTCCCAATTGGCAGGGTCCATACATGGTTCACCGAGTTCTAACCGGAGGAGCCCTTATTCTTGCAGAAATGGACGGAGAAGTCTGGCCGAAGCCGATCAACTCAGACGTAGTAAAGAGATACTACATTTGATCGTATGCTTTTCTTTATGATGTAATTTGAACTATGCCTGACCTGATTCCCGTTTAAGAGGGGATACATAGGCAGCCCTATGGGTTCGGTCACATTTTAATAAAAAATTCCATTTTCCCCGCTATTGGAACTGGGGCAGAATTTTGAGGAGGATCCTCAAAATTCCGAAGTCAGTTTGTCGGCTTTCGCATAAAACATCAACCCAGTAAACTGGGGCAGAATTTTGAGGAGGACCCTCAAAATTCTGGAATCGATCTACTTTCAGTTATTCAGCACAGCCGTCAGCAATGCCTGCCCAGTGTACTGGGGCAGAATTTTGAGGAGGACCCTCAAAATTCTGGAATCGAGCAAGGTTGCCGTGTCTTGAACCACGTTGCAGTTGTTGGTTCATCCAAAATAAAATCATTTTTTTTCAAAATATATATACTTACATTACATTTACTGAATCATGCATAAACATCATTTGCATCACCATCGTTTAGCAATGCTACCCAATGATACGTAACGTCAGGAGCCAAGGGATACGAACTAGCCTTCCCCCTCTACAGAACTCACGATTTTTCTTTGGATGCAGGAACTCAGATCGCAAGGCAAAACACATTCACTCTTCAAAGTCGAAACCCTCGAAACAATCACCCAACTCACAAAGGTCTACTATCTACACCCAACATTCCCCAGCAGTCATGATATCGCAACCGCCTATCAGCTAAGAAAATTACTACTATTTGCTCTTTTACATTCCTGCACTGCATAAGGCTACTTATCTGCCTTTCGAGACTAAGCTCTGTCTCCATCTGCATTCTTGCATAAGGCTACTTATCTGCCTTTCGAGGTTAAGCTCTACCTCCATCCTGCATAAGGCTACTATTCTTCCTTTCGAGACTAAGCTCTGTCTTCATCTGCATTTTGCATAAGGCTACCTTATCTGCCCTCCGAGGTTAAGCTCTACCTCCATCTGCATATCTTTGCATTGCATAAGGCTACTATTTTGCCTTTCGAGACTAAGCTTTGTCTCCATCTGCATTTTGCATAAGACAACTTTTTTGCCTTCCGAGGTTAAGCTCTACCTCCATCATCACCTGCATAAGGCTACTTATCTGCCTTCCGAGACTAAGCTCTATCTCCATTTGCATTTCCTGCAGTGCATAAGGCTTTCTTCTGCCTTTCGAGGTTAAGCTCTACCTCCATCCTGCATAAGGCTACCTATCTGCCTTCCGAGACTAAGTATTGTCTCCATCGCGCTTTGGCTGAAATATCGCCACTTTATTTTTTCGAACAGCTGAAATATCGCCACCTGCATTCAATCTCTCACTTCGGCTGAAATATCGTCACCTGCATTTAAATTCTCACTTTGGCTGAAAGATCGCCACTCTTTGCATTTATTCGGCTGAAAGATTGCCACCTTCTCATGGGCTGAAAAATCGCCAACTTATTCAAAGGCGTCATAGTTCGGAGGCACCATCTACATAGCCCGAGAACACCATTTCATGGCCTGTGAATCTTTACTTTTATGTTATTCATGGCCCAGGACATCATAGTCCGAGGACGTCATCCTAACCGTCCGAAGACAACATTCATGGTCCAACGGGAACTTGCATCATGTTTAATTATGCACAATATACGCCGCTTTGCTCATTTGCAAGTACACCGGCTAGCAAACGGCCGTCTCAGTAGGAGCGATCCCGCTCCGGTCCTCCGTAGCCTATTCGACTCCAAACACCTTTTCAAATCTAATCATTTCATCCATCTTTTCGAATCTCCATCGACATACTCCGTCAATGGTTCCTGAACTACATATGACCTGATTCATGTAAAACCAGAGATATGTAGGCAGCTCAAAATCCAGGGCTCGGTCAAAACTCTTTTCAATCACCGATCCGGTCAAAATTGGCCATCTTGTCTTTACCCGACAACTCTTTCATCCTCTTCGGATAAAGAGAGGCAGCTGTTGATACCCAATTTTTCCCAATATATTTTTAAAATAGCATATGTGTGCATATATGAGCACCCCAAAAGATTTTGACATTTTTAATAATTTTTAAGACCAATTTATGGCCTATTGTGCACTATAAAATCCATTAATTATTCCCAAAACTTGCCATTTTGGTAAATAATTTATTTCACTCTCACATTTACGTCAAAATATAATTTACATGATTTTTGCATAATTTTACAAGTCCATTTGGTATTTTTAAACAAAAATTGCATGAAATTGCAATTATAGCCTACTTCTAGATTTAATAGCAATTTTTATTACAAAATAAATCCTAATATTTTTAGATTAATACCTACATATTGTTTATCAACCCAGTATTTTTAATTTGATTTTTAACATCTTTTACTATTTTTATAAATTCAAAAGGGAAAAATGGCTATTTCAATTTTAGCCTCTTTTTGATTTCAATTACAGCCTAATTCTAAGCCCCAATTCCCAACCCAATTTTATTTCTACCCGACCCAGACCCAATTAAACGAACCTGCCCGGATCCCATTTTAAAATCGTGGCCGTTGATTGTTTTAATCAACGGCCCCCGTTTGCCCTTTCCTTTTTTAACCTAACGACCCCCCCAATCCCCTCTCATTCACCCACTCGTCTCTATCTCTCTATCTCTCACTCTCTATGGAACCTTCCACCTCCTCGCCTCTCTGATGAGCTCCCTTCACCTTCTCCGGCCATCTCCGGCTCATCTCCAGCGTGTCTTAGCCTTATGAGTCCATCTCGACTCGGACCATCCCCTTTTCTAGGCCTTTCTCATTTCTAGGGTATCTCTGAAACCCTATGCCATTTCGAGGTTTTCTTGTTTCTCTCTAGATCTACTTTAGATTCGTACTAATTCTGAGGTTTTTAAAGTATTTCTTACATCATTTCAAGTTTTTGCTTTCAAAACTGTTCGTCTTCTCGAACCTAGGGTTTCCTTGATTTTTACTTGTTCTACTATGATTTCTTACTGTATTTTGCTTTGCTGTAACTCCTAAGCGTTTTCACTATATTTTCTATGTATTTTTCTTTTACTGTATTTCCTCCTAGGGTTTGCTAGTGATTTCCTTTACTGTGTTTTCTTTCATTATGATTCCATGAAATGTTTATGTTCCTTGAATTTGCTGTGTTTACTTTGCCTGATTTTCTACGCTTTCATCTTTACATTTAATCTATGGAGGAAACCCTAGATTTTGGGGGTTTTCAAAACACTTGTGTGTGATTGTTTTGCTTCATGTGTCTAAACTAGTTTGATTTCAAAAACCCTAATTTCTAAGTTCGTCTCATGTTCTCTGATTCTTGCTAAGCTTTGCAAGACCTTCTGATTTCTCTCATGCTATCTGACACTCTCTTCTAGCTATGTTCTTCTACTCTTGATTGCATGACCACTCTGTTTGTTTAATTCCAGCCTCGCATGTTTAAAGCTATGCACTCTTTATAGTCAGACCTTTCCCTCTCGAAATAACCCTAATTTTGGGGATTGATTTCAGACTACCATTATGTGAGCTTGTTTGATTCTTTCTTTGTCTAATTTGGACCTTTTTCTGACTTGGTTCATTATTGATTTCGAATCCTTGATTCCTTGATTTACTATGTACTAGTTGATTTACTTCTTACCTTATTTACCTAACCGTGTATTTTTAAACTTCCCTTATGTATTTACCCTTCATTGCCCAATGTGTTACTTGATTTTCTTTCCTTAAATAAAACTCTGCCCTTTTACCGTTCAAATTTGGACTCCTTAATTAAAGGAATCCCCTTCTCCTGATTGATTCTAATTGATACTGAATTATTCTTTGCCTTGCTTACTTGCCTGGTTTTTAAACTATAAATACCCTGCTATTTTTCTTTAAACACACGAACAATAGAGTTCAAAAACACACACACACTAAAAGCTCTCTTCTCTTTACCACTATTAGTACTACTGTTGTGTCTAGTCGGCTGAAAGCCAAGGCTAGACTATAGAATCTTGCTTGCTTTTCTCAAGTGTTTGCTGAGGCTTGAGTGGACTCTCTGGCTATTTTCTTGCTTTGTTTGTTCTGCTGTTTGAAAGTTGCAACTGGTATGTCTCCATAAGTTAAATAACATTCTCCAAAACTATGTGTTTACTTCTCCCTTTCACATATCCCTCACTATATATTGTATTGTGCTTTCCTGCATTCTGTAGCTATACTTTAGTTTGTTATGTTCTTTCTTCATGTTTCTGCACCTTTAAGTTCTGTTATGCTTCCTTGTCCCTCCTTGATGTTTTTCTATACATGCTTTCCATGTGAACCCTTTCCCTTTGACCCTTTATGTGTGAGTACCGTTCTAGGTTAGGGTAGCATCCCATTGCTATCCATGACCTGGGACCAGGTTCTCTTGAACCTTACTCAAATCAGTCTCATTCCCTTCTTCCCCCTTTATGTGTTGAGCCTTGACTGGAGTCTGGTAGTGTCCTAATCACCATCCAGGCTCAAGTCTGACTTTAAAAAGTCTGCTCTTTATTTGTTTGGATCAAGTAAAGGGTCAGGGATGTGCCAGCCTATACTCATGGCTGGGTATGACCACCTTTTGCTCTGATTCCCTCAATTCCCCTCACTTTACACTTACTCCTAGTTCCTTAAGTTCTGCCCCCCCCCCCCTTTGGTAAGCCATGCTTTAGGACCCTTGAGCTCCCTCTGAACTTGGATGCCTGAGGGCTGGCATTTCCACATTGCACTACTCTGTTGCTATTATAATTACTCAAAGTGTTAAGCATTGCCTGTAGTTCTTAAGACTCCTTGGAACTTTGAAAACATTTTGAGTAAGGAGAAGGCCTTGGAACTGGAATCTGGATTTGGTGAAACACATGTGTTGGACATTAAGGTTGCATTGGGCTTCCTCGGATCTGTCTGTAGTTTTGATGTATTTATTTTTAGTCTTTTCCTTCCAGTTTTGTAAAAGAAAACTCGGGGAAAATATTAGTAAAGGGTGTGGGAGGGGTTTATGTTGCCTGCATAAATCAAAGGGTAGAGATCATGCCTATAGGTCTTTTTTTCTTTAAATTTTACTAGAAATCCTGCTTATAGGTTTGTTTAATGTTCCTAATTCAGTCACCTAGATACCATGCCTATAGGGTTTAACGTTTAATCATATTGCAAATCACTAGAGATCCTGCCTATAGGATTCTAACATTCATGTAATCAATTGCATATAGAAACCATGCCTATAGGAAATGCATATGCGTTAGGCAAACTATAGGGTAATTAAACATTCATCTATTTACCAACTCTTTAACGAGTCAAGGTATAGATATCCGGCCTATCGGGTTTCAGACTCGCCTAAATCTGCGTAAGTGATAACCAGGCCATTGGCTTCAGCGATTTCAAACAAAGTTCGTCCAAACCTGTCTGCAATTTTCCTAAACTTGCATTTTCTTTTTTTTTTAAAACATTTTCAACTCTCTGCCTGAATTTTTATTCGTCTCATGAAGCTCTCTTTCAAAACAGGTTTCAAACTCACTCTTCTTTTAAAAGCATTCTTATTTCTGAAAACTCTACTTTACAATTTCACCGTACTTCTACTTAAACAATTCTGCTGATTTTTCAAGTCATCTCTGAATTCCTACAATTTTCAAGCTTCTGTCTTAAACTCTTTTGCATTAGGTGCTTAATCGGTAACTTGTTTAAAATACCTCAACTGCTGACAATTGGATCCGGGCTGCCTAATGTAGACTTTTTATCCAAATCTACGTGTTGAACCAATCTATCCGCTGTTTAATTTTTTAAAGACCAAATCAGTACGTGCAAGTCATGCTAAACTAGTTGCTATGTGATTCAAAGGGGTTATGTGAAGCCTTTGTATGTTTGTTTATTCCCCATTACTTGCTACTTGTTTTGATTGACGCCCTAGTCTTTTTATCCTTTTGAAACTCCATATATGCCTCTATCCCTTTTCTCCCCCCCTCCCTTTTAGGATTAGAAGTCCTAATACCCCGGGACTGATAGGTCGGGACGGGTATTAGCATGCAATAAGTAAACGAGACTAATCGCGTTTAATACCTTGACGGGGTGGAAAGGGTAGAATATGGATATGATGACCGGTGCGCTAATATCTCGTGTGAGAATGATTGCTGGGTATTGTACCAAGGTGATCCATACTCACATTACTCCCTGCACCATGTGTGCAGATACAGGCAGAGCTGAGTTCGCTCCTGAGCGCTGATTCTTTCCAGACCAGGCGGTGACTAGGAGTAACGAGGTAGCTGTTGACGTCCGCAGCCCCGTTTTCTCCCTTATCTTTGTTATTTATGATAATTCCAGACTTTGTAAAATATTAGTAAACTCTGTAGTAGCTCATGACTTGTGACACCCCGATTTCGGGCTGAGTTGGGAGGGTTTTCCTTGTTCTATCACGTTTATTTCGCATTTAAGATTATATTGCCCATGATTTAGACTTATTCCTGCTAAGTAATTATAAAGAGATGTACTGTTTTGTTGATTGACTGGCCTTGTCCTCACGAGAGGCGCCGTCACGACCGGGTTGGGATTTTGGGTCGTGACACTATTGCTATATCCAAAATCATATATGTATTCAAATAGCCAGAAACAACATCTCCTAGCTTCAGATTAACTAGGTGCTTAGCTAGTGTTGCTCTTCCTCTATTCTCTATTTTGTGTTTTTCCCTAAGTTTTAGTGTTAGTTAGAAAATTCAAAGTCTCATTAGTAGTTGAATATGTTAGTCTAATACAAGTTTCATTTAAAAACTAGAGGGATGTTATGGCTATGACATCTATTTTTTTAGCTAGACACTTTAATTCTGAAAGATTTTAGAGTATGAACTTTGTTCTTACAGAGAAAGGGATTGATTGTTGATGCTTGGGCTTGTGCCTCAGGCCCAACAATTTCTTTGCTTATTATTTCCTTCTGCCTCAAACAGCATGAAATTGTATGTTTTGAAGATGGCTTAAAAATCTAAGTTGAATGTGATTACTTAATTTTTGCTTAATCTTGGGTTTTCAAAATGGCTATACTAGTAGTTATTGAATCGGAAGGCCAACTGGACGTCCACACATGCTTCCTTGTATCAATAATTATTATCTGCATTGATGTTTCCTGCCTTTGCAGGGACTCGATCTTGAGTCCCAGCACCAGTCATTTGGATTTCATCTCAAGTCCATCAACAGCATCAGCAGCTTTTGAGGTTCTGCAAGTTGTTGGGCTCATGTTGGGGCCCGGACTGGGCAGCCTATTGTCAATTGGACCGTCAGTTTATTTTGGGGGGCTGAACTAGACCCATTTGTTTTAAATAAGTTAACAAATCTCTTGTAAGCTATTTAGAGAAACGTTAGTTAGTTTAGAGACCTTTGAAGAAGAACAATTTGAGGCGCGCCATGTTGAACAAGAATGATGACTGCGTGGCCTTCTATTAATTTTCAACTTAATATTAGAATTTGAGGTGTGCCATTTAGCAAATTTCCATGGCCCTCGCAAAGTTAATACCGCGTAGTTGCTTTAGGCACGTTAGTTTAATAATTTACCTTCCTAAACTCGGGTGCGCATTTATGTGACCCAAATCCAAATCTCAACAATGTTATATAATGTGTTGCGGACTATGGGTGCATTTATGTGACGTGGTTCAAGACATATTTTAAATGACGTTGCAAACTTCCTAAAAGTGAATAGAAGCGGCTATAAAGTTAAAATCGAACCATAGGCTAAAACATGTACTAAAATCAGATAATATGCCAATTGTAACAGTTAATCGACCGTGCTAGAACCACGGAACTCGGGAATGGCTAACACCTTCTCCCGGGTTAACAGAACTCCTTACCCGGATTTTTGTGTTCGTGGAATGTAATA
Source organism: Nicotiana sylvestris (assembly GCF_000393655.2). NCBI lineage: Eukaryota > Viridiplantae > Streptophyta > Magnoliopsida > Solanales > Solanaceae > Nicotiana > Nicotiana sylvestris. The sequence continues at coordinate 148,096,477 of NC_091066.1, read as the reverse complement.
CAGAGTCAAATTTTCTCGATTCGGGATTTAAACCGGTGAATTGGGACACCACAAATCTCCCAACTGGCGACTCTGAATTTAATAAATAAATAATCCCGTTTCAATTGTCACTTTAATTGGTCAAACTCCCCTTATACACCCTCTCGGGGTGTAGTAAAAAAGGAGGTGTGACACCTCCAAAGAGTATGACCACCCATAAAGGAAAGTCCGTGGCTGGTGAGTCTACTAGTCGAGTGCCACGAGTTACCAGGGATAGGGGAGAGTCTCATGGTGAGGTTCCATCTCAGACTTCACATACTCCACCCTTTCCAAAAGAGCTCCGAGGGGCACCAGCTCCAGCGCCTGCCCCTGTACATTCAGCACCTCAGCCAGATACACCGGGTCAGGAGATGAGAAATGTTATTCAGTTATTGACCCGATTAGTAGCCGCACAGGCTCGGCATCAGGAAATAGGTATTGGTTATTCAGATAGGTCCGTCAGTGCGATGGTTCGTGACTTCATTAATTTAGACCCTCCAGTATTCACTAGAGCACATCCAAACGAGGACCCTTAAGTATTTATTGATAGTGTGCAGATGACGTTAAGGGTAATGAAGGCCACTACGACTGAGTTAGTTGATCTAGCTTCCTATAGACTCCGAGATATTACAGTTAATTGGTACGAATCTTGGGAATTATCTAGAGGTGAGGATGCCCCTCCAGCAGTATGACAAGAGTTTACAGAAGCTTTTCTTCGTCATTATCTGCCACCAGAGCTTAGGCGAGCCAGAGTTGATAGGTTTTTGACCCTTCAACAGGGTAACCTGAGTGTTCGGGAGTACAGTCTTCAGTTTGATTTGTTGGCCAGGTATTCTCCCACTATTGTATCTAAGATGGAGGATCGGGTTCACCGGTTCGTGATGGAATTAGAGCCTCACTTGCTTAATGATTGTATGTCGGTCTCACTTCAGCTAGACATTGATATTTCTCGTATTCAGGCATACGCTCAAGGTGTAGATGAGCGTAAACAGAAACAGAGGGCTGATCTCGTATTCAGGCATACTTCTCGTATTCAGGCATACGCTCAATGGGTCTCTGATACCCTTTTGCCTTATCCATGCCCACATAATGTTTCAACGTGTGCCCATTGACTCTGAATGTGCGAGAGTCATTTTCTGCAGCAATCTTTACGGCACCTGTGGGGTGAATTGCAACCACACGAAAAGGCCCTGACCATCGTGATTTCAATTTACCCGGAAATAACCTCAAACGTGAATTGTATAGCAATACCGTATCTCCAAGTTTAAAATTCCGTTCAATAATATTCCTATCATGTATCATCTTCATTCTCTCCTTATATAATCTTGTGCTCTCAAAAGCATGATATCTGAACTCGCCAAGCTCGTACAACTCTGTCACTCTACTTGTTCCTGCAGCTTTACTATCAAGATTCAACCGTCTTAACGCCCACCAAGCTTTATGCTCCAACTCTACTAGTAAATGACACGCCTTCCCAAATACCAAATTGTATGGTGACATGCCAATTGGAGTTTTGAAAGCGGTTTGATACGCCCAAAGTGCATCATCTAACTTCCTCGCCCAATCTGTTCATATTTTTTGACAACTTCGGTAAGAGATTTGGGTTTTCACTGATATTCTTGAAAAGTGAAACTATTTTCGAAAAATTGTGAAAAAGCTGAGCATTTTATCTCTAAGTTACTTTCTTATTTATATGCTCTATATTGTTATGAATTGTTGTTGGCTACTGGCGTTGGACCCGACCATGTTCCAGCTCGTCACTACTTTTAATCTAAGGTTAGATTTGTTACTCATTGAGTATATATGGTCGGTTGTACTCGCACTACACTTATGCACATTGCGTACAGATCTCAGATACCGATGTTGTTGTGCATGGCGGCAGCAATCATTAAAGATGTACCTGCAATCCAGACTTAGATGCCTTTTGTTTTGGGTAGCTTTGGAATTTTTAATCTGTTTATGTATATTTCAAACACATGATGCATTTATTTCATACCAGTTTTGTAAACTCTAATCTTAGAAGCTCATGATTTTTACTACCAATCCTTGGTGAGTGTATTAGAGTCAGTTACATATTAATTAAATTGGATTATTGTTATCCTAACGGGTGAGGTTAGGTGCCATCACGGCTAGTCGGATTTTGGGTCGTGGCATTACCTCCTTTATAACAAACTATTAAATTTTCGCATCATGAAAATCAGGTTCCGAGTGACTTGATCATATCCCATAATCATGATTTTTTTTCATGCATAATTAAATAGATCAGGTTCCTAAAACTATTCTAGACACGTCTCTACTGCCCAATTAAAGCCGATTAGAATTACCTCATTTAAAATTATAACAACCCGGCCGGTCGTTTTGAGAGTTGTATCCTCGGCCCCATTTATTGCTTCTTTTATGCTTTACGGTTGTTATGTAACTTGCCGGGGTAGTTGGTTCAAGTTCGGAGAGGTTTCAGGATGAGTTTAGACACTTAGTCTCAAGGTTGAAAGTTTAAGTAGAAAAGGTTGATCAGATGTTGACTTGTGTGTAAACACCTCAGGAATGGAGTTTTGATGGTTCCGTGAGCTCCGTTGGTGGTTTTGGACTTAGGAGTGTTCGGATTGTGATTTGAAGGTCCGTAGTGAAACTAGGCTTAAAATGGCAAAAATTGAAAATTTAGAAGTTTGACTGAGAGTGGACTTTGTGGTTACCGAGCTCAGATTGGGGTTCCGGGAGTTGGAGTAGGTCTGTAGTGTCATTTATGATTTGTGTGCAAAATTTGAGGTCAATGAGACGTGATTTGATAGGTTTTGGGATCTAATATAGAAGTTAGAAGTCCAAATGTTCATTAGGCTTGAATCTATGCGCAATTTGTGGTTTTAGCATTGTTTGATATGATTTGAGGGTTCGACTAAGTTCGTATGATGTTTTAGGACTTGATGGTATATTTGGTTGAGGTCTCGGGGGCCTTGGGTGAGTTTTAGATGGTTAACGATCAATTTTTGGACTTGGGGATAGGCTAAAGTTTTCTGGTGTCTTTGATCTAGTTCCCTTATACGCGATCGTGTGGGAAGGTCCGCGATCGCGTAGGCTTAGCTAGCAGTGGAGGACTTTGTTCTACGCATTTGCGAGAAGGAGGTTGTGATCGCGTAGTTGTGGGATGCTGTGATTCGCGAACGCCTGGCTAAGGTCGCGTTCGCGTAGGGTATAGGAGGCAGGAGCTGGGGTCATGCATTTGTTCTTCCGCGATCGCGTGAAGAGGAACGCGATCGCGTTGGAAGAAGCAAGGGTTGGCGTTCACGTGGAGGTCTCCGCATTCTCATAAGGTAAGTTAGAGAGGCAAACTATTTTTTGCTACGCGAACACGGGAAGACGGTCGCGTTCGTGATGAAGGATAACTGGGCAGCAATGTTAAATTTCAAAAATGAGGGTTTGATTTCATAACATAAAATTGATTTTGAGAGCTCGGTGGAAGGCGATTCTTGGAGAGATTTTCAAGTGGGTGATTGGGATAAGTGATTCATACCTAGTTTTGGTTAATTTCCATGATTATGTCTTTGATTTCATCATTAAATTAGTGATTTAGGGTGGAAAATTGGAAAAATGGGGGAAAGTTCTTAGGTCGAATTTTGAGGTTTTGATCGAGATTTTGGTATCGGATTTGAGTAATTTTGGTATGGGTGGACTCGAGGTGATTTTGTGACTTTTACCCGATTATGAGTCGTGGGCGAACTTTTGAGTTGATATGACTTTTGATTAAGAGCTTAGTATTTTCTTATGGAATTGATTCCTTTCGCTCGTGTTGATTGTATCGAATTGTTTGTGACTAGATTCGAGGCATTCAGAGGCTGTTTCGCGAGTCAAAGGTGTGTTGGAGTAGAGATTTGCACGACTTGAGGTAAGTAACAGTTCTAAATTTGGTTATGAGGGTATAGAACCCCATACTACGTGTCATGTGATTGGTGTTGAGGTGATGCACATGCTAGGTGACGGGCGTATGGGCGTGCACCGTAGGAATTGTGACTTGGTCAATTCGATGAAACTGTATAGTTGAATAATTTATTGTTATCCGTATATTCTCCATGTGATATCGAAATTGAGCTGCAAATCATGTTAGAAATAATTTTTAGGCTATGTTTTGGTACTGTATGGACCCATAGAGGTCGTGTTACATGTTGAATTATCTACTAAATTGTTGTTTTGTACTCAATCACAGTTTTACTTGTATATTATATCTCAGTCTCTATTATTCTTTATTGATACATTATATCATTGCTATTTTGGCTGAATATCATGATTATTGAGAGCCCGAGAGACTGGGGAGAGTGATGACTGAGTGAGGCCAAGGGCCTAATTGTGAGGATATTTATGAGATCAGGCTGCACGTCGCAACATGTTTTACTTATTTATGCCATGATTGGCTTATTATAACGCTTGTGCTGAAGGAGCCCCTTCAGAGTCTGTACAACCCCCAGTGAGCGAAGGTACCTACTGAGTGCGAGTATCGAGTACTGAGTGCGAGTGCTGAACAACTAGGAGAAATGAGTGACTGTGAGGTTGGAGTGAATGGGAGGACTGAGTAACTGTTGCTCTGAGATTATGCACTTGATTTCATTACTATTGTACTTCGACTGGCATACATCACTGTCATGTAATTTTTGAGAGATATTATATCCTATTTCAATTGGACTTGATATGAATTAACTGTTTTGGCCTTAATTGTCGAACTTGAAAGCATGCCAATCTTCCTATATGTAATTTCTGTATTTGAACTGTACCTGTGAAGCTCGTCACTACTTTCAGTCCATTATTTAGTCTTGTTACTTACTGAGTTGGTAGTACTCACGCTACACCCTAAACTTCGTGTGTAGATCCAGGTATTTTTAGACACGGTGGGTGTTGATTCTTTGCGCAGCTTGATCACTACTATATTTCAAGGTAGTTGCCCGACGTTCACACACCTTGACTCCCTTTCCCTAACTTTCAACTTTATGTATTTAGTTCCATTTTTTCATAGATAATATTTTCATACTTGTGTTGCATAGATGCTCATATACTCAGTGACACCCTGATTTTGGGGACTTCCGTTGAGTTTTGGTTTTCTATCCAATTTATGAGAACTTTGATTATTTAAACTATTTAAGCTTATTTTTCATTTAAAAGTGTTAGAAATATTTTGAAGTGTCGGTTTGCATAGTACCAAGTTAGGTACCATCACAGCAGGCTAAGTTCTGGATCGTGACAAAAATTTGAACATTGGGCATTATTATTTCCCACTTTGAATTGGATTAGAAGTTATTGCCTTGACTGATTAGGACTCAAACTGTCACTTATTTAAATTCCTACTCTTAATTACCTTCCATAATCTCCTATCTCTCTACGAATCTCCGAATTAGAAACAAAAGCAAACAACTCCAAACCCCAATTCTCTCTAAGAAATCTAAAAATCTTAATAATGTCGGCCTCATAAATTTCCCCACATCTAATTTCTTGGAGTCTGAAATCACTCAAACAGTCAACGCCCCTTTTTGCCTCACCAACTCAATTGAGTCAGACCAAAACCTCACTCAAGAAACACAAAAATTATTAACGGACTAGTCATTTACTTTAATAAATAAAGTGAAAAATATGAACATACAAGTCAAATGGTGGAGGAATCTGAGATTTGGCGGGGGGGGGGGGGGGAGGGGGACGATGAAAGGTGAGAAGGAGAAGGAGAAAATAGGGAAAAATCGAGTAGTGATGTTAGAGTTGTCGTTGCTTATATGACTACTTTGAGAAAACTTTAGAGGAGAATAAGAAAAAGAGAAAGGAACGACACGAGTTGTAGTTGAGGAATAGGTCTGAGGTAGAATAAGTTAACTTGGTCAGTGAGGAAGAAGAGGAAGATGAAGAGATTACTCTTCAAAGAAAAGGAAAAAAAAGGATGGATTATCTTCAACCACACCAAAAAAGAGGACTTGTAAAAAAGAAGAAGTGGACTCACAGGTCAAAAGAATCAACTCCAAACATCAGAAGAAAACTAAGAAAAATATTATTGTTGTAGGCAAAGTGCGCTGGTTCAGTGGCCTGGTGATATTGAAGGGTGATAGACCTTGCTACTTCTGAGATATTAAGAATGAAAGAACTGTTGGAGAAGCTTGAGTGCCAAAAGTGGACGCACTTGTTTCTATGCCCACTCCCTATGATATATGGCAAAGCAATATTGCATTTCTATAAGAATTTTAAATTGCTTAAGGAAGGTACAGTGATTACTAAGGTGAGAGGAATGGACTTGGTTCTTAATGCTGCATTCGTAGAAGAATTCTTGAGGGTGCACGTGAATGAGTTTGATACATATGTTCAACGAGAATAGCTCAAATTAGGGGAGGAAGAGGATGATGTATATTTGACCTCGAAGAATATATAGGGAAATGAGAAGTTGAAACCAAGGAAGCTAGGTAAAAATAAAATAAAATCGATTCACAAGCTCCTATTCGAATTTGTAAATAAGTGTGTGCTATCTCGCTCTAAAATAAGAATGAGGCTACTTACCTATATTTTACAATAATGAAAGTGTTTGACCAAAATAGTATCCTTAACTTTTCCTCTATAATTATCAAATATATGACAACTAATCAAGTACGAGGCACACATGCTTTGCCATATGAGTTTCTTGTTGACTAGGGTGGTTGAATATTTTAAGGTCCACTAGTAAGAACCAAAGAAGTGGACAAAGGAGCACATGCTTGATGAAGAGACCTTGAGAGATTATGACTACATTTAGATACCATTGAGTATAAAAAGTAAAAACATAGTCACAAATTTATTGGCAGAATTGGCTGCTACCAAATAAGGGATGGAGAAACTGCGTGCTGAAGGTGCTTCCTTGAAAGAGGAAAACAGGCAGCTGAAAGAAGAGATGAAAAAAGAGCAGGTTATTGCTACTGCATATTTTGATAGGCTCTTGGGGCTCACTAGTGAAAAGTCTTCTTCCAGCAAAGAATCTAGTACTTCGTCCTCGTGGGTGTCCCTGTCTAATTCCTAGATTAAACGCTTGAGATTTTAATATGTACATGTTAATATAGCCCAAGTGGCCATGAGTTTGATATTGCTTAATTCTCATTTTTAACTGATGCTTTACATTTTCGATGATGCCAAAAAGGGATAATGTTGAAAGTTTATCTTTTTTGCTGGAATTAAAATGCCATATGCTTAGTCATCTATAGAGTTGCATTGAATGGAAATCTAGTCCCTTATATATGTGCAACCATGAATAATTTGAAGAAGATTGTTGATAGTAAAACTAGTTATTAGGCTGAAGACAACAAATAAATTGAGTAATGTTAGATGAGATGCATATGAATTTGTCATCATAAAAAGGAAAAAATTTATTGAGTTGAGCATATTCTATTATGGTTGTGTTTTAACGATTGACAAACTATGATCAACTATATTGAAAGAAATTGATTTTATGGACAAGATACTATATTACTAAATTGGTGCGCATATATGACATGCAGGTGCCAGAAAAATCAGGTTCTTGATGAATAACATTGAATGCTGATCAAGTGTGAGAAGATAGAATATGCGTGCAGGTTGTATTCGAGAAAAAAATTAGTTCATGTATATAAAAAAAGATCTTAGCTGGAGCAATTCATGTGATAAAAGGGTTTCAACAAATAAGGAATAATTTGCATGGAAAAAAAAGGTTGAGGAGGTAAAAATAAAGAGTAAATTAAATTAACAGAAGATTTCGTTAACCAAGTTATTCTAGGTTTTGGAGCATTAATTGGAGAAAAATTTCGGCCACCCTTATACCTAAATAAAGAGACTTCTTGCAGCCGTATACAACCAATAGTATTCACACAAGTGAAGTATTTACTCTTGGCAACAACAATCATTGAAAGAAGGTGCTTTCAAAGGATTTTAACTCCTCAAGTAAAGAACCTATTTCCGAAACTGCCTAGTTTTTTAGTTGTTAGGTTGAGCCTATTGTTCTCGAATTACAACCTATTTGCTTTTGAGAAGTATAATCATAGGTTAACACAAAAATATTGTAAATTTTTATTCCATTTCCATGCTAGAGTTAATTTAGAAATGGGTCACTATGATTGAGTTGAATTTAGGGTTAGGGTGCTAGAGTTAGTCTCGTGAGTTATCGAGTTGTAATCTAAAATCGCTCTTTGAAATTAGTGAAGTTTAAAGGCAAATTCTATCAGGGTAGGTCATGATTTTTACTCCCTTCAACAATGAGGGTTTTCATGTAAAAATCGTTGTGTCCTTTGTGTTCAATATTTACTAGTTGTTTGTGTCTTTTGGGTATATCAAATAACTTAGTTCTTTAATTTGTAAAAATCGGATGAAACACAATTCACTTTCTTTTTGTGTTACGGTGTAACCCTAAAATAACATAATTCATCAAACTGATAATGATGATTCCAAACTAGCTACTTGATTTACAACATTATTGTGTCCATTTACTTTTGAACTAAATATTGTACTAAAAACATATCCTGTAAGAAAGATTAGTGATGTATTATTATGAACTAAATATTGTACTGAAAATCATAACATAATTGCAAATTCTATAAGAAATATTAGTGATGTATTATTATGAAGTTTCAATGCATTAATATAACTGAACTGAAGTTAATTTGATGAAATTTTTATATTAATTCTGCTCAATTGAACTAATTTCATCCAAATATTAATAACTCATCATTTAAGACAAAAAGAAGATTCTCTAAAATTAGAAATTCAATAATAACATTTATACTCATTTCTACTTTAATAATCTACTCATTAGAAAGTAGACAAAGCCACTTGCCCTTACAAATCCCCAATTACTAATCTACTTTAATTAATTTGTATTGCGATTACAACCTTAACTAGATTTGCATGCATGTTGAGATAATCTATACTCTTTATATATAATCTGTCATTTAACACTTTTAATCATCATTATGTTATACATATATATCATCTCAAATGTAAAACCCACACATTCAAGTTAACATATTCACTAGCACAAATACATATATAAAATCTCTATATATGCATTTGTTAGTAATTATCTCTTATTTTTTCTTCTCCATTGTCTTCTCTAAGGTATTATATATTAGGTCATATTTTTTGAGATATTTGATAAAATTAAAAGAATATAAAAAGATTAATATTATTATTGCACAAGGACAATACACATAGAAGTAAGAGTGTCAACAGATCTTTAAAAATCAACTAGATCATACTGAATTGATTATTAGGTTTCTTTTAATAAAATTATAGGTTTTTATATAAATCTATAATCGTATCGAAAAATTAGGGTAGATTTTTCATTTTATAAAAATATATATTTTTTGAACAGTACCAAATTAATTAATATGTGAAAAAATATATTTTATATCTTAAGTGTAAAAATAGAAACACATTAAATTTTTCCATGGGGCTTGTAATTATAGAAATGGATATAAGGTAACATGTAATTAACATCTAAAACCCTAATTTTCAAATACATTCTGTTATTTATATTGAAATTAAATTAGTTCTAGCATCTTGCGTAGCAAACCACAAAGTATTCCAGCAATATTAAGTAACAAATCATGATGTATTGATTACCGTTCCTCTGGTGTAATTTAAAATTTTCTTCTTTAGAATCTTAATCTTCTAATATTTGTTTTTGAATTCCAATTTGATTAATATCGTTTAACTCGTTTGATTTATATTCTCTTATCTTTACTTAATTACCCCTACACAAAAGTCATAGGATAGGCCTCGTTAGGGTTAGTTACGTTATTTTAACAAGGTTATAGGTCTTTTATAAGGCCGGACTATATATGCTCGGTTGGATATTTCAGTAATTGACAGTTCTTACATGCAAACCCTAAAAACGTCCTCCATTTGGCAATATTTGTTCTGATATTTTCTGCAGTTTTTTGGTTCTTTATAGATCACAACGAAGTGCCTCTACTGGTGTTTTACTTATGTTATCCTGCTCGTGAAGTCTAAAGCAACACCAGAAAGACTTCATTTTCCCCCAAAACACTGTAATTTACTTGCTCCATTTTCATTACTTCTTTGTGTTTTTTTATCCATTAACAAGATCAGTTATTTTATCCAGTTCTTGAATCTTGCACCTAGTGTATTTTGATAAAAAGCTTATTTCATGTTTTTGCCCTTTTTAATCGTTGAATGTATTAATTTTCTTAAATAGGAGTACTTTTTTTTTGTTGGTTTATTGATAATTTTAATGAAGAGAAGAGATTTTTGGGCGAGTGGAAATTGCTTCTGGGTTTGGGTTTTCTTGTAAAGTTGGTTTCTTCGAAGGAAATTATGGAGTGCTAGAGATTCCCGCCCCCCCCCCCCCCCAAAAAAAAAAAAAAAAAAAAAAAACAAAACAAAAAAACTCAGTATTCAATTTCAATCATGAATTCTTTATGTGAGTTTATTTGGGGTTTCTTAAAGGGTACGTGTAAAGAAGAGAAAAATCATGCTGTGACTGAAAATTGATTGTGTATGGATTTTTTGTTAAAGTTGATTGCCATAATTGGAAATTATATAGTGCTAGATATTTTATTGCTGTAAGAGGGTCTTCGATTTCAAGCATGAATCTTGTATGTGAGTTTGCAACTTGTTGCTTCGTCAATTGCAAGTTACTTTTTTGGGGGTGGGGGTGGTTTTGCATCTGTAAGTTTACAGAAAACTAGAAGTCTTGAGTGAGTGAAAATTGCTTATTGCATTTATGTTTGTAAGGTTGATAAAACCTGGAAATTTTCTCTGAGTTTGTTTTGTAACTTGCTTAGTCGGTTGGTAAAAGCTTTTATTTGGTCCTTAGGTCATTGAGTAAAGCAATATAGGTTCATTGGGAAATTGACATTTGCATATGACATCAACCTGCATCTCTTTGAATTGCGCTTTCATTTCCATGTTATGCTTTCTGTATGTTCCACCTTATGAAGTTCGATATGGTAACAATTCATGAGTTGTTAGTTTGTTTCCATTAGTTTCATAAGGATTGTTAGATTGATCCCAGTTGATATAGAGTATTTGGTTTGTAGGGTGACATATTCAGCTCATCTTGACATGGCAGGCCAGAGGAATAACTTTGGGAAGAGAATGCAATCGGAATCTGACTATACTAGGAATGACGGAAGTAAGAGAAGGAATCCAACTGATGAAAAAGAATCAAATTCCATTGGACCAGAGGATACTGTATTCCGTTATTTGTGCCCCACAGGAAAAATTGGAAGTATCATTGGAGTTGGTGGGGACATTGCAAAACAATTGAGGACTGAAACTAATTCAAAGATTAGGATTAGTGAGACTATACCTGGATGTGAGGAGCGTGTGGTAACTATTTATAGCTTGAGTGAAGAAACTAATGTCTATGAAGATACTGGTGACCTGATTTCACCTGCTCAAGATGCTCTATTGAAGGTGCATGACCGAGTCTTTGCTGAAGAACTGCGTATGGAAGAAGACCTAGATGATCCTCAGCAGATTACAATAAGAATGCTTGTCCCATCAGATCAAATAGGTTGTGTGATAGGGAAAGGTGGACAAGTAATCCAGAATATGCGCAGTGAAACAGGCGCACAAATTCGGGTCTTAAGCAGTGAGCACTTGCCACCTTGTGCCTTAAGCTCCGATGAACTTATCCAGGTACAAAGTTCTGTCTCATCTATTAATTTTTCTAAGATCACTATAAGCATTTACGTTGTGCATGTACTGCAGAGAACTGAAATATTTAGGGCATGTATGGTTTTACTTTACTTGAAGTAATTTCATCGGCATTTTGAATGTGAGCACTTTCCTTAATCATAATTGATTTGGTTATCTATAAGAATATCAGGTGTTCTGATCTATGGCGAGATAATACTCAATGGATGGATAATTGCTTATTTATGTATTAATAAAAATGGATTCACAATATATAATAGTAGCTAGAAACAAGGTTTTGATTTTCCAGCCGTGGTCTGTAGCAATGAAGAGGACTGCTTATACGTGAAAAAAAGATGAAGAGAATGTTTGTCTGCTAGCTGGTTGCCTGGTCAAGCTTGTCAACCGGCTTATACACATGCTATTCCCACTCTCCCCCACAAAGATTCTGGATTTCCTCAGTTTTTAATTTATTTTGAGCTCTTTAGATTTATGTTTGGTTAGGGCATCTCCAACCTTAAGCACTATTTTTTACACCAAAAATGGTGGAAATGAACTCCAACCTATTACGCTATTTTTTACACCAAAAAAGAATATCCAAATTTGGTGTAACACTATTCACACACCAAATTTGGTGTAAAAAATAATGTATAAAAAGGATATTCTTTTTTGGTGTAAAAAATAGTGTAATGGGTTGGAGTTTAATTTCCAGCATTTTGGGGTTTATGCCATTTTGGTGTAAAAATTAGTGCTTAAGGATGGAGATGCCCTTATGTGGAACATCCACGGTATTTCAGATAGGTTGGGGACAACAGTCTTCTTAATTTTTCTACGACCGACGGAGGGTTCAAATAACATAGGTTCATTTCTCACCATTTCTTAAAATAAAATAAAATAACATTAGGTTTAAATGGCAAACATAGAGGATTACTGAGGCCTAGCTTTTTCTTTTTATAGTGGGCTGAGAGTTCTGCGCTTTCTAATCAAATAAGGGATCATACCAGTCCTGGAGTCCTCTAACTTGTTCTAAAACTTTCCAAGGTCCGCCTTATGGCATCTACATTGAAAGAGATAGAGAGATCAAGTATGGTCGTCCTTTGTTGGAATTTGCTATTAAACCTAAATTGGGTTTATATGTGGTGGAACGTCCACCACATTTTAGATTGTTCGGGACTTAGTTTTCTATTTTTGATAGGGAACACAAGTAGCACATATAGAGGATAAAATGAGAGTTTCATCCAGGATAGTTTGTTCATGTCTCACGTAGATGCATCGATCTATAGGTGCATCACTTTCATTTTTGATGATTGAAGGTTCTTAAATGGAGTGACATAGACCTAAATCACAGAGGTGTAAGTTGTTTTAAATGATTTGAAACTTTTAGACTTAATGCAGATTTAGCTAAGAAGAAAACATAATGTAGCAAAGAATCCATATAGGTGATACAACTAGCTGTTGTTATGGCATGCTGTTATATTTGTATTATGTCTGCTGCCTTATTAAAAAAGAAGAAAAAAGAGTCTACTGTCTGCAAAGAGTCCTTTTTAGTCTGCTCACGGATTGCATGTTAGTGTTTAGTGTGAGCTTTAGAAAACTCCTAATTTGCCTTAAAAGATCATTCTCAAAAAAGAACTAAACAGGGTTCCGTTGTTGAGTTACAAATGGGAAGTTTATGGAATTATAATCGAGTAAAATGAGTCCATAGAGTGGAATGGTTATAAAGGATTCGTGTATCAATTGTCTAGTTTGGGATTGAGGGTAGTTGGTTGGTAAGAAGTATAGCAGGGGAAGAGCAGAACCTTAAACATGATTAGTTTGGTTGTTTAATAGCTGTTTTATTGTCTGCTAGCTATGTCCATTTTTGTAATTGTGGGGCATCCATATATCAATGGTACTAAAAAGTAAAAACACTAAGAGGAATAATGACAGAAATCAACTTAGAACCGATTGTTGAATGAGCAACTGCTGTATTCAAGTATTTATTTGCAAATGTCAGAATATGCTGTCAAACTTAATCTGATGCTTATTTCTGGTTATACAAATACGTAAATGATGTGTTAAGAGATACTTCTTTTATTTTCAGATAACTGGTGAAGGTGCAGTTGTTAAAAAAGCACTTTATCAAGTAGCAGCGCGTCTCCGTGATAATCCATCACGGTCCCAACATCAATTGCTGTCGTCGCCCAGCATATATAGGTCTGGTGCTGGACTTGTTAATCCTCATGCGGGTCCCCAAGTCATGGGCATGACATCATTGATGGGTCCTTATGGGAGTTACAAAAGTGATGGTAGAAGTCGATCTGCTTCTGTAAAAGAGTTTGCAGTTCGTTTGGTTTGTCCAACTGAAAATATAGGAGCTGTAATTGGCAAAGGTGGAAGCATTATCAAACAGCTAAGACAGGAATCAGGTGCATCTATTAAAGTCGATAGTGCTGCAGCTGAAGGAGATGATTGCATTATATTTGTATCAGCTAAGGAGGTGAGCCACAGTTTGTAGTTATTAAATTAATTATTTGATGGCTAGGACTGAGCATGCCTGTCAGCAGCGTTTGTTGCTTATCCAATTGTGATCTCAGGCATATGAAGATCAATCCCCAACCATTGACGCAACAATGCGCTTGCAACCAAGAAGTAGTGAGAAAACTGAAAAAGATTCTGGTGATGCTATTCTGACGACTCGCCTGCTTGTACCTAGCTCACGAGTTGGATGCCTAATTGGTAAAGGTGGTTCCATTGTCAATGAGATGCGAAATACCACAAGGGCGAGCATCCGCATTCTTTCAAAGGAAAATCTTCCTAAAGTGGCATCTGAAGATGACGAGATGGTGCAGGTAAATGGTTTTTTCTTTTTCTTTTTCCTTCTTTTTGGTAATTTTTAAAAAAACCCTTGCTTTGTTTACCTCAAAAGAGTTCCTAGGTCGGGGGTGATGTTTGGTTAGGGTGTGCTTGTGATGCAGAAATTGTTATGTCATGTTATTTTTTCTCCTCCAGATAACTGGAGATGTTAATGTTGCTGCCAATGCGTTATTACAAGTACTTATGCGGTTGAGGGCCAATATATTTGAGATGGAGGGAAGTTTTGCTGCATTTTCTCCTCCTGTTTCTTACCTCCCCTTGTCTCCAAGCATGTCAGATGGTTCAAGATATGCAAACCGTGATAATAAATCACGTCGGCATGGTTATTCATCATATTCTGGTGGACATGATTATAATGATTCGTCTCCAAGTGATAGTTATGGCGGTTCACAGGTAAATCCTCAGTGTTCATCTTTAAGAAGTTAGTTTGGCTTTATCTCATTTTTACAGATACACGTCAGATTATCTTGTTCTGTTCTTATTTTCATTGATGATTTTCTGTATTTCTATCTATTTGGTGTTATCTTTGTATAGCAAAATATGTTGGATTAGTAGATCTAAATTCATCTTTTCAGGTTGGTGGTGGAGGTGGTTATGCACCATATGGCGTTTATTCCTCTGGGCGATCTAGTAGTGCAGGGTAAAGCATTCTTTGATTACATGCTTTGGCATCCAAGATATCTTTCCTGCCTATAGTTGTTACAGCATCTTTCACTTTCTATAAAAAGCTTTTGTTATTTACTTTTTTTAGTTTTACCAGGGTTTCCAACCATAACTCTTCTGCCTATGGTAAATCTTATGGATACTAGGTTGAGCACATGGAGGTACATAATTTTCTCCTTTTTTTTCTGTCTCATTCATAGTCAATTGGATTCTCTATCTGTACTTCACTATAACCTCAAGCACATCTTCCTATTGCTAACGTCAACTAGCCTGAAGCCTGTGCTGTCACTAATACTCTTTCTTTACTTTGCCATTTCCCACTTGCCATTTAAACAGCTACAATCTTCGATGCCTGATTCCAGCCTATTGCCCCTTTTGATGATGCATCCAGCCTAAGAACAGAAGACCAGACGAACAAGATAGAGTAACTTATGGCCATCCGTTCCTTAGTATTTCTGTTCTTAGGTGTTACCAGCGCAGATATTGTATGAAACGATGCTTCTTGGCCATTGAAGGCCTTGTATCCAATAATACCTCTGCTTTAGTGGATCTGTGTAGCAGACTAAGTCATGATAGTTCTCCTTTATTTTTTTGTTTGTTTTGTGTTTTGTAAAACTTTTGTGAAGTGGTGGTATCATTTTTTTTTACTATTGACCAGTTTTGCTACAGGATTGAACATTCTATCATTTTCTCTTGCATCAAATTTTTCATGTTTTCTTGACAGCTTTTCAATTATTGAACCAAAGTTCAAGAAAGTCAGGTTTCCGCATTTCAGGAGGTAAAATGTAATCAGTCATCTCATACTTATGAATCCCTTGTCTGCTTTTGCTTGTAGTAATCTCGCGTAGTTTGGCATGATTCCCACTGTTGGGTTCAATCCTTGTGAATGAAGCCCTTATTAGTTGCTTACACGTATCTAAGAGCTTTTAAGAGATCAATCTATAGGTAATTATGCTCAAAATTCATGTTCAACTTTGCATGTTATAATATGTTCTGAGAAGGCAGATTTCTATCGAAGCTGTGTTAATTTTCTTATCTTGCTTCTCCAGGGTAAAAAGGTACTTTTTATTCCTTTTCAGGTTGGTGAGTAGGCGTGAATATGCTTTCAGACATGTATGTGATAAGTGTGTGTGTCTTTATCTTGTTAATATTTTTGCTCTTTTGGCCTGAAGGAAATGATGATGTTCATCACAATTTCATGTCTGATTATTTTGTGTAATTTATTCTGCAGGATCGATAGATAATTTAGTTCTCATGCTAAATTCCTATAAGGTAAGTAATTTTCTCTCTTGCAATTGCTAATTTTTTCATTGATCTGGAAACTAGAGAGAGCAAGAATTCAACGTGAGACAGATTTTAAGATTTTTGGTAGAAAACATACACATACAAATGTCAAATATTTGAGGAGAAAAGAAGCCGGTGGTATCGTGCTTAGCCAGTTAACGCCACCTTACACTAGCAAGAGAGGCGTCTTAGCCCATTACAACAAAGGGATATTTCTTTTGATGAAAGAACAGGACATTTTGATTAGACCAGTGTAAGTTATGATATGGAACCATATCGCATGTATTACCAACTATTTCTTTTTGCCTTTTTAGGGCTTTATATGAAGCTCATATCTGGGTTGTGGTGGCTTTACAGCTATTAGAATAACTGGGATTTCATGTCTAAAGTGTATTCTTTCATTAGCTATTATTTATTCTCTGGGAGCATGGATTGTGTGTGGCGAAAAACGGGGTTTGTTGTATGATATGGATTTATTTGTTGCCTTCTTTTTGCTTCCCGGTGCTAATTTAGAACTCTACCCTGTAATTTCAAAGCGGACCTAATTTCTTATGTTTTCTGGAATTCATGCCCCAATAAGAAAATTATTATTAGTTTGTTGTTTGCATGTGGTGTTAAAATTCTATCTGGGACGATCTGCTTGGTAGAGCAGTGTGTGCATTTTTGCCACAAAGATGTGATGTTTCACCCTATCTCAAATTGGTGAAAAGTCTGCTAGCACACAAGCATGCAGCAATTGATTGTTCTGTCTCTGGTGGTGGCAAATGGATAAAAGAAAACAATTATCCACCCATATTATCCATTAAAAATGGGTTGGATAATGAACATTTTAAAAATGGGTCAAATATGGATAAGAACTATATTATCCACTTAGAAACTGGATAACCAATGGATAACTAATGAGTTTAACTTTTGCATTTTGAAACTTTAAATTGGGGGTTTCTCAAGTTTTGGAGACTAGAGATTCTTCTAAAAGTGATCATATTCAAGAAGCCATGGATAATATGGATAACCATATTATCCGCCGGTTAATCCATTTTTTATCCGTGTTAAATATGGGTTGGATAAATTATCCGTTTTTTTGCATTATTCGGTTTAGTCCCGTCCCATATCCGATCCGACCCGTCCGTTTGCCACCCATATCTGGAACTAATGACTACTCAAATTGATGAGACAGCTCGCCATAACAAAAAAGAAAAAAGAAGAGAGCTGCAAAAAGTTTCTGTCTAGTTTTCAAAGAAATGTGAATTTTCTTTGGCGCATTTACAAGCAGCTAAGGCTTCTAGAAAGTAATAACCATATTGCGATCAATTCAATTCCAGCAATCTGACTGTAGTTGCACTGTTGAATCAACGATTTTTTTCTGAGTGTGTGCCTTGATCGTTTGGAGACACAATTGTCTTGAGTTTCAGCCATTTGTTTGAGCTTTGAGGCAAGCAAATAAAAAATCAGGTGTTTCAGATTATGTTACCTTTTTTAAGCTGATAGAACCTTCTGTCACTAGCAACAAGTTCTAGGGTCACAGGAACATACACTCTTTTGGGTTAAAAGATGTTGGCAAAATATGTAGCAGTAGGCACGAGATCGTAAACCGGGGTTGAAAAATTATATTACGTATATATAGGTAAAATATTAGGTTTTAGAGGTATATAACATATATTGAACACTTTTTGTCGGAAATTTTTTATTTTACTTCTTTCAAGTTTGAACACCTTGGGAAATTCCTGGCTTTGCCATTTCGTAAGTATGAAGTGCAGTATAATGTACTGAAAAGTGACAAACATTAATACTGCCAAAAAAAAATATGTATGGTCTCAACATTCATTACCATGATGATCTAGAATTTTGCCACCAAAAAGTATAATACATCACCATTTTGAGAATAGCATAGGCAGATGAGAAATGATCATTCTTGTGAAAAGAACTTGCACGTAGTTTTCTGAATTTTATGCAAGCAAATCAGCTTAGTATAGGACCACAACTCTAAAACTCAGTACAAAATTTTGCCATGAGAGCATTTATTCTTTCTTTTCTTCTTTTTTACCTCTATTAAGTATCTAGCCAGATTTACAACACCACTTTCAGTTAGTTCAGCAGGAATCTATGATGAGGCTGCTCCAAATGTCTCGGCTTTGGTGCTTCTGATTCTAAGAATTATTCTCATCATCGGCTGCTGATGTTCCGCTCTGGTCATCTAGCTGGTCAGAGCCGTTGTTGCTACCATCTGCAGCCAGATTTTAAACGGAGAAGGAAAGAGACAAAGGACTCGAGTTTAGTTCCAGTAAGAATGCAATACAGGAAATGGATTTTATGTACATACCTTCACCGGCATCTGTCAGAGAAGAAGCTGAGAGCCGAGTACGAAGTTGCTGGTGTGGCGTAGGCTGTTATCAAAGAATACATAAGTAATGCAATCTTTTTGTGATTAGTCGAATACAAATTGAGCATGCAGCAACTTGGAGCAGGGTGTGTGTTTGTATTTGTCATTTTTTTCTGTTGCTATCTATAAGACAAGTTTCTGTAGCCATCTTGTGGTTGGATTTAACTTCCTTATCTATGTCTACTTCAGGATTTAGTTCGAATATATAAAGGAAGATACAACTTCTCCTACTGAAACAAATAGTCAGGAAATCAAATGCTCGTCAACACATCGTTTCTCAAGGCTAGATACAAAAGTTTTGGAGTGAGTTGACCATTGGTTTGTTTAATTCCAGTCTAAGTTGTAATCTAACGAATCTAAACTCTAAAAAATGACAAAGGCAGAAAAAAAACCAAGTGTGTATTCAAACCAACAATGAAATTGGGAATGTATTTCCAGAGTAACAGGGTAACGCACCTCCAATTTTGGGCGAAGTGCCTCAGCAGGCGTTTTGGGCTTCTGTCCTCCTTGCTGCAAACGAAAAGAACATGGTATAAGACGATCAAACTTCAGCATTGAGCTTTAGCTAAAGATTGAATAGCCAAAAGTTAGGCTAGAGCTGTGTACCTTTCCTAATGCCCAGTCAGCAGAATCGAAGAAAGCACGTTCATGGTCCTTGAAAATGTAAAACAGGTTGATAGAGAATTCAATTAGGACAAATATTGAAGAAAAACTTAAAATACAAAGAAGAAAGAATTTGAGATACCAAAAGTTGAACTAAAACTTAAAATAATCACCTTAGATATCAATGGAGGTTTCTTTTTCACCAAGCCACCATACTTTTTCTTCAGTTCCTCCTGGATATATTAACAAGGAAAGGATTTATGCCCCGAATCTTAAGGAAAAGTTGACGGAAGTACTGTAAATGTTTCAACATTTTTGCAGTTAATCAAATTTCGAAGTCACTTTCCTAAACCGTTCATGACCTACAGAATCTTCCTCAAATACCCTTATAGGCTTATAGATGGATACTAGTCTTATGAACACAATTTCATTCACACGGTTTTATGGCACTGGAAAAAGAAACATAATATATGGGGATTGTTCCAAAAGATATTCGGATGCAAAAATGTATTCCTCCATCCTATATCACTTTAAAATATGCTGCATCAGTGGCTGGCATTTTAAATGGTTTGAGCTCCAAATACTGGAAATAAATAGGGATCAGTCTAGAAAAACTTTCGGTGCAAAAATATACTTTATCCCTATCATTTTAATGTATGCTTCATGATTGACTAGTATTATAAAAGCTCTGAGCTGCAAATGAAAGAACAAAGTAGACAGAGATTTTTTTTAACAAAAAACTTTTGGTGCAAACTTGTATTCCCTAATCGCTGTCGCTTTAACATAAGCTTCAGTATTGATTAGTATTGTAAAAGCTTTGAGCAAATGGAACCAATTAAGTGTAGAAACCGCAAATGCCAATATGTACCTCCTCCTCTTGAGATGGAACTTGGCTTTCTTCTACTTCTGAACCCTTTGGATCTTCTGCAAGGTCATCATTTTCTTCACCTTTAGGATGATCATTAATAACGTTTGGTTCCTTCACACTTTCATCTGCGCTTGGGTTTGACATATTGCACACTTGTCTCTGCAAAAATATAACTGGTTTATTATCACCCATAGGCCATAGCTAAGTCAAGCAGACACAGCTGCTCGCTGCTCTTCTGGATCGAGAACTCTTTGCTTGAAACATTTTAATGGATTCCATGACAAGCAAAGCCAAAATATTGGGCATCTTCCAGTTAAATTTTGAAATTCAAGGTATTCTCTTAAATAAATCTAAACTGAATGCAAAAAGTTTCGATTGTTCCACAAATCAGAAAATGACAGTAAACAGAGGTAAGCATTAACAAATAAATGAATGTAAAATCAATAAATCAAGAATCATTGTATATGAAATCTTAGGTAACAAATGCAAAACCAAAAGTCGACAACATAGTGCCAGGATAACATAAAGCTCAATATAAATGCTCTTAAAGGATCAAGAACAAAAGAATCTAAAAGCATATGTAGTCCGAGGTAACAAATGCAAAACCAACAGTTGTACATACCAATCCACTGCCCTGGATAACATAAAGCTCCGTATAAATGCTTTTGATCTTTAATCGAATTTATGGCTAACACACCCATGTTGCGTGTTCTTCCAAGATACCACATACTGTGGTAGCTCTACATAAATGCTTAAAGGATCATAGATTACATAAACCAATTTCATTCTACAAACTTTTTGTTTTTTTAACTGTGGTGGCACGTGGTGTCCGTGCCAGCTTGTGCGCACCTCGTCTAATTCCGCCGGATACCTACTACCTCCCACCACCAAAGGTAAATTTTGTCCACCAAAGTTTGGACAAATGGAAAGAAATCACCTAACGTTTTTTTGCCTCCGTTGGGATTTAAACCTGAGAGCTCATGTTCTCAACTCACTTCATTAACCACTAAGCCGCACTCTTGGGTGCTTGAGTCTACAAACTTCTTCTTTTTTCAGGGGATAATTTAGAAAAGATCGAGGGCTAGTGGCACCCAGATCAAATTACAATGGATAATGGACCCTCCCCCCTCCCCCTACCCTTCTCCACTTACATACCACACTTATGTCTGCAAGGCCCTTGACGTGCCTAACCCACACATCACGCGTTGCGCTCTTACCGCTACACCAAAGCCCTAGGGGCCACCAGTGTACATACTTAAATCCAACATCAATGGATATCCAATCGACTTAATCAATACACAATAAACTGAAGAGTTGAATCACTGCTCATGACCAAGAAAAGAAAGAGTTCTTTCAGAGAAAAAGGAAGAAAAACAAATTAAGACGGAAATAATTTAGATATTCCTATTAGTCTACATGTCAGTTTCTAGTTTGATACGTTGGCCAGATACCATACAAAAACAACAGTTTTACACAGCTGAATTGATTATAAATTTCACGATTTCAAGCTTATTTATCAGTTTTTTTCTTTTTTCAAGATATCAATTTACACAGATTATACTATATCAAGGAGCCAAGCTAATAAACATGCAAGAGAAGCAAAAGAAGGGGAAAACTATGTTATAAATTGCCAGTTCAAGAAACATGAAATGTAATGCATAGATTCAGTAATCCACATCAATTTAAGCACCAAATCAATCATTTCAATTTTTCATAGTCAAATTTGAGTCATTACTAAAATCCCAATTTAACCCATGACAGAAAAGCAGATTATCAAATGATAACTTAATCATGAGATTAAAATACACAAAAAAGAAAAATTCAATCTCGATAGAAACCCAATAAGCAATACATATTGAATATTGCCACCTTTAAAGAAAATAAAATAGAAAGCATGGAACCGAGAAAATCAGTTTCTTGATATGGGAAAAGAATAAAGAGAATAAGGAGAAGAAGTAAAAGAAACGTACCTGGAATCTGAAGTGAAGGTGGGTGGAAACCGATGAGTTTTACCAGAAATATGGAACAGAAAGAAGACAGCAAATAAACTGGAATATGGAAAAAAGGTTGCGTCCTCATTCCACAGGAGAATATGGCCTTCTTCTATTGACATCTGTTTTGGGCTCGGGTTGTTTCTTGGAGCCCAAATTGCTGCTCATAGCCCAATTATTGAGATCCGCTAAAAAGGTAGAAATGACACCACTAAGCATGTTGTTTAAAATATATTCACAATTTATAATATATTTAAAGATTAGCCAATTCTCTCAAACTTCAAGACCGGCGTCCTGGGATTTAAACCTCAAAGTCCAAATTTCAGGATATCGTGTCCTGAAGTTCAAAAATTGTGTCCAAAAATTCGAATCTTTATGTCCTAAATTTTAAATTAGCAGCTCAAAAATTCAGGACACTTAATCCTGAATTGTACATTAGCAGCTCAAGAATTTAGGACACTAAGTCCTGAATTCCAAATTAGCAGCTCAAAAATTCAAGATACAAAAATTCAGAATACTTAGTCCCGAAGTTTTGGTGAATTGGCTAATCTTTAATTATAATTATATTGTAAATTATGGATATATCCAAAACTACTGTTTTAAAAGTGGCTACTGGTGCACTACGCCCGCAAAATGGGAGGATTTGCATGAATAGGATCATTAAGGCTGTTGTTTAAATTTTATTCCCATTTTGGAGAAATTCAAAAATAGCCAAATTTACAAGTGGTCATTCAAAAATAGTCATAGTTTCAAAAGTAATCGAAATTTATCCACTTTTCATGTAATGATAAATCTGAACGAAAATACTGTTCAAAATCAGAAAAAATACTTCAATACAATATACATGAGTTCCAAAATATTTATACTGGAACTGTAGTATAATATACCGGTCCAGCATAATATACTGGAGATTGGAGCACCGATGCTCCAATCTCTAGTATTATACTGGAACTTTCCGCGTGTTGGAGTTCCAACATAATATGCTGGAAGTTCATACACAGGTGTACCGATCTCCAATATATTATGCTGAAACTTTCCGTATTGCACCAAAATAATGGCTATTTTTCAATGACTTTACAAACGCTGACTATTTTTGAATGACCAGTCCGAAAACTGGCTAGCCCGTGCTATTTTAACTATAAAAAAATTATAAAAAATAGCATCACGGATCATAACTTTCACAAGCGGGTGAAGAATGTAAAATTAAACTTTCACAAGTTATGTTGTGTAAGTCATAAGTTTGGTACAAATTGTTCACAAGTTTTCCTGGATAGACAAAACTTACCTTGTACATGAAGAGATCACAATGCTTTTTATCTTTTAAGATGTTCTACAACGTATTTTGAAATTAAAATATTGGAGTATTCATTTTGTTTCTTACAATCTTTAGGCAGGGGGACGTAATTGTTATTATTTGTTACGAAATTTTTGCACTAACTCATCCTTGATATCCAATGATTCATCAAAATGTTCCTACAAACTCCGAGACTTTAAAAACCATTCAGACAAGATTATCCTTTTGTATCCTTGATCACAAAATTAATTATGTTTGAATAATTAGTAAAATATTGTTTTATATCAAAATTAAACGGAAAAATATTGAGTAATATACAAACATAGACCTTGAAAACACGAAGTACTTTCTAATAATTTCTGAAAATAAGATGATTCAGTGTCCATCTATCTCTGATAGAGTTTAATGTTTTAAAAGGATAATTTATTTGATACAAGTAGTTTGTTTTTACACGAGAAACATAAACCAACTGACTCTGTAATAGTGACCATGACGTGGTGGAGACAGGATTTTCGCTAACGACATTCAAAAAATAAAAAAAGTTAAAAAAGATTGTTGCTACTAAGAATTGAACCATCGACCTTATAAAGGTTTTGAACCCACGTACCCATTAAGCTATGCTTTTGGGCTATGTCAAGGGGATTCAAAATATAATATATAAAGGTAAAAAATAGGTTTTGTCTAATCTTCACAATGTAATTTTTCGGCGGAGGAGGTTCGGGTGAACCCCTTCTTGTTAGTATACTGTATTCGCAAAATAATTCCGGAGAAGAAAAATAACATATAAACGAAAATGTAGAAGAAACAGAATTTAATCCGAGCCCGCTGAATTCACAATGTTTCCTTAAGAAACTTAATCCCCTCCTAGTATCTAAGGTTGTGGATTATTTCACCCCAGGATAGAATGGATTATACATTGGTATAGCGGTACTTCAAACCCCAGTGTTTCAACGAACACAAATGGCGGCAGCAAATCACACTTACGTTGTTTGTTTTGTAAGAAAACAATGCAGAAAGGAAGATGAGAATTCAGAAATTTCGTAAGGAAAATCTGAGGGAATGGTCTGCTATTTATAGCCAGCAGGTTGGGTTTAAATGAAGAGGTGCAACTCTTCAGAGTGACTGTTGTGACTGTTTGCGTAAGAACGACTATCACATAAATGGCTACTTACGTAAAACAAAATAGGAAATCAAAACGCGGGGGAAAATTAATTTACCGTTACAAAAATGGCTAATTTGGATTAAAATAATATTATGTTAATCTTAATATTAACAAATAAATTTGGTCTGAAAAATTAATCAATCAATCGATTTGACCAAAGCCGAAGATGAGCGACGAGGACGACGGTGCGAGACTTGTCTTCTTCTTAACTTTTTAAGAGCTAGAAGAAGAGCAATTGTATATATACCTATCAAAAGTCTTTTCGTCCTCCAATATGGGACAATATCCCTTTGTTAAGGAGGGAAACTCAAATATTTCATTTTTCCTCTATTTTCCATTCACCATCTTTTAAGCTAAACCAAGCTTAAAAAACCCAACACTTCTGCCCTTAAATCCGGCTGAAATTAAAAAATAGCCAGATTTATAAGTGGTAATTGAAAAATAGCCACAGTTTTAAAGTAATCGAAATTTAGCCATTTTTCATGTAAAGATAAATCTGAACGAAAACACTGTTTAAAATTCGAAAAAAAAAATTTCAGCATAATATACTAGAGTTCTAGTATAATTTACTTGACTTCCAGTATGATATACTGGAGTTCGAGTATCATATACTGGACTTCCGGCATAATATACTGGTCCAACATAATATGCTGGAAGTTCATACACAAGTGCTCCAATCTCCAGTATATTATACTGGAAGTTCATACACAGGTGCACCAATCTCTAGTATATTATGCTGGAGCTTTCCGTGTTGTAGCAAAATAGTGGCTATTTTCTAATGACTTTGCAAACACTGACTATTTTTCAATGACCAATCCGAAAACTGGCTAGCCCGTGCTATTTTTACCTAAATCCGCCCTTGACCATGACGTAAAAATTGCACGGGATGCCCTATTTGGTCGCCCTCATTTAACCTATACCCATTTTTTTTTATTTTTTTCAACTTGTACTCACTTTTTAAACAACTTCAGCCCCTCTTCCTCCTCCCCCTCCTTCTCCTCCTTCTTCCTTATGTTGTTGTTGGTGCTGCTATGAAACTTCAGTTCATGGGATGATTGCCATAAATATGTTTATCAGATTATTTAAAAATAAATTATAAATAATTACGTGAGTTAGTAGACAATAATTTGTAAATATTTCCACGTACGTAAGTTAGTAGACAATGATAATTCTGTTCTTTTCACGCTTATTGTTTCCAAAATTTATGATTTAGATACTGTTGGCAATCTGATTATTTATCTAGTATGTTAGAAAGCCTTTTCAAAAATTTCAGCTTATATAGTGCTGAAGTTTTTACAAATGAACTAAATAACTTCAGCATCTTCTGCTGAAGTTTTTGAAAAGGCTTTATGACAAAATTAATGAATGCAGGACAAAAAAAACTTCAACTTTTTGTGCTTAATTTTTTACAAATGAACTAAATAACTTCAGCATCTTCTGCTAAAGTTTTTGAAAAAGCTTATCCAGGACAAAAAGACTTTATCTTATTTAGTGCTGAAATTTTTATAAATGAACTAAATAACTTCAGCATCTTCTGCTGAAGTTTTGAAAAAGCTTATCCAGGACAAAAAAAACTTTAGCTTATTTAGTGCTGAAATTTTTATAAATGAACTAAATAACTTCAGCATCTTCTGCTGAAGTTTGTGAAAAAGCTTAATTGACAAAACTAATGAATCCAGGACAAAAAAACTTCAGCTTATTTAGTGCAATTACAAACAAAAACTTCAGCAAATAGAGAACAAAATATCAGCTACTATGCTTAAGTTTAGCAATTACAAACAAAAACTTCAGCACATTTGGTTCAGCAAACTTGCTACTTCAGGCTCGTCTACTAGAATGCTGAAGTTTTGCGTGATTGCCTTTGTTACTTCAGCCCCGTATGCTGAAATTACGCGAAAAAGTGAATACGTTTGCAATTTTTTTTGGCAAAGCGGACACAAGTTAAAACGTGACCCAAAAAGTGAATATAAATGAAATGCCCCGACCATGACTAGCTCACAAACATGTACGTACTTGGTAGGTAAGGAGTCTTATTATCTTGACTCATATCACATGTTTCTAATCATGTGTGGCTTCATAAATATATAATTTCATATGTCATAAGATCTCCTTTCTTTATTTGTATATTTGGTTGCTACCTTTCATTTTCTTGCTCATTGCATCATTCTTGATCACATTCAAAGCGTTCTAGACCTCTTGCTAATAATTAGGTTTAATGAAAATTCTAGCAAGGGGCAAATGTATATCCTTTTCATCTTGAAATTGGGTGTAGATCAGTATATTTTTTAAAGATTTCAGTATCTGAATTTTATTGGCCGACTAAAGAGGTAAATGTACTCCTTACCAAAAGATTCTACACTCGAATTCAAGGCCCGGCAATCTCACACTTGGAGAAAGGTGTTGCAGGCAAGAGAATATGTTGAACCTAATTTGCTTTGGGATATTCGAAGTGAAACTAATTATATACACTTTTGGTGGAATAACTGAACCGGGCTTGGTCCAATTGGCTACTCTGGTTGATGCGGAATAAACTAAAATATTATATGCACAGTTTTCAGCTTATTTGTAAATCTATTTGGGTGAAAGTATTACCAATTAAAATTTCCTTACTAGTATAAGCCTTTGGGTGCAGAGAGTTTTTCTTTTTCTTTACCCTCTCAATCCATCCACGATATTGCATATATTAGAGAGCATGTGGTAGAGTTAAGTAATGTTACGTGGATCTAGGGGTGGTAAAATGGTTAAAAGAAAACAGTTATTCACCCATATTATCCATTATAAAATTGGTTATTCATCTATATCCATTACAAAATTGGTTGGATAATTATCTTTTTAAAAACGGGTCAAATATGGATAATAACCATATTATCTACTTAGAAAATGGATAACCAATGGATAACTAATAATTTTAACTTTTACATTTGTACAACATCAAATTGGGAGTTAGAAATGACACCAGGTAGCCACTGTGCTAAAGGGCCATTATTTAAGAATTAGCAAGTGCTTCCTGAATTTCACTTTTTCAATTCAATTTTTCAAGACAAAAATGTCATGAATTGTCCTGAAGTTACGATTTTTAATTTAAAATTTCAGGACAAAAATAAATACTGGCATTCTCTAAATAGCATCCTTGAGAATGGCTATCTGTGCACTTGCCCTAATTGGGAGTTACTCAAGTTTGGGAGACTAGGAATTCTCCCAAAAGTGATCATATTCAAGAAGCCATGGATAATATGTTTATCCATATTATCCGCCGGCTAACCCGTTTTTTCTCTGTATTAAATATGAGGCGGGCCGAAAATAATTTATCTCTTTTTATATTATCCGTCATTGACCCACCCATGTCCGATCGGACTCGCCTGTTTACCACCCCTACGTGGATCCTTCATTTACCTTGACGTACTTGTATTATTAGATGGGCGTGATAAGAGCATGTTGTGAATCCTTCAAAATACACACTATGATTTAGCAAAAGAACTTGACGTACTCGTACAGAATACTTGCAAATATATACTTGTATCTGAATTCTGATATGTGCCGATAAAGGAATCTGTGTAACATAGTAGCGAAATAAATTTGTGTACGAGTGCATAAATCATAATGCCAACGAATCAAAGGCAGCCTAAGAAAAAGAAATGAAAACAAAAGATTAACAACTAGAAATTAGTTAGATTTAACCTACTCCATGAACTCTTTCTTTGCTTTCTTTCTCATCGTTAATTAAATAGTAAGCCTAGGATTATCAATCACTAAACTTTCTCGTATTATAAAGAATATACATCGTACTTGATTCTCACATTTCTAGTATTCTTATGTTCAAGTACAACTTTATGCCTAATCCAAAAAACCACTTGGAATAAACTCAAAGCTATGGAGAACTCACCTTTCCTCTACCTAAAGCATTGGCCTTAACAACCTAATAATCTACGAGCATTGGCCAAAAAAAAATAAATCATTATGGTTAATTAGGACCATAGATTATTATTAGTAAATTATCATATGACTAGGGAGGGTAATGGAGCGGTGCGGGTGCGGGGCAGTTAAAAACAACAAATTTTGCTTTGCGGGGCGGGGCGGGTTGAAATCTTCGCGGGTTTGCGCCGCAACCGCCCCGCACCATTTGTCATTCCTACATATGACTTAGTGTGCGTGACACAAATGATCATAAGTGGGCTTGCAAAATTTTTTGGAAAAAAAAAATTGGAGAAAGAATGTAGCAGTTTCTGCATTAATAAATTTAAAGTACAAGTTATGGAGAAAGTAGAGCAGGTAATAAAAAGTCAAATGCAAATCTTAACCATATACTTGTACCTTAAATTTGATTGATTAGATAAGCAAATGAACAATTAATTATATGTCACCGTTACCTAACATCCACTCAAAGTAGTTCTTAATGGTAAATTTGCTGCATGTTTTGGTTCCCAAATTAGTATAAATACACGGTTACACTTATGTCACAACAGGCTTAACATACAAATCACAACAGTAAATTTGATTTGAGTTAAAATTGAAATTAAAAATGAAGGCAACATCAATTGAAGCTGGAGAAGCATCAAAAGCCAAAGTTCATGGAGTTAACAGAGGAATCTCAGTATTTGATCTCATTTTACGTATTGCTGCACTTGTTGGAACCTTAGGAAGTGCTGTTGCAATGGGTACTGCAGATCAAGCACTTTCCTTTAGTACACAGATTGTAAATTTTGAGGCTCAATATGATGATATCGACGCGTTTAAGTAAGCAAATCCCAACATATTACTTCAAAAAAAAAAAAAAAATTAATCTTTGTTGTTAGATTGTATTTGACAAGAGTGGGTTGCTCTGGTGAGCACCCTCCACTTCCAACTAAGAGGTTGTGAGTTCGAGTCACCCCAAGAGCAAGGTGGGGAGTTCTTGGAGGGAGGAATGCCGAAGGTCTATCAGAAACAGCCTCTCTACCCCAAGGTAGGGGTAAGGTATGCGTACACACTATACACTACCCACCCCTGACCCTACTGGTGGGATTATACTGAGTGGTTGTTATTGTTGTTGTTGTTAGATTGTATTGAAATGTTAACTAACTCATTATTTTTGTTTTGTGGTAAAGGTTTTTTGTTACTGTGAATGCTATAGCTTGTGGATATCTTGCTCTTTCTATTTCTGTTTCTATCTTTCACATTATTAGAAGAAGAGCAGGAAAGAGCAGAGTTTTGCTCATCTTTTTAGACGCGGTAATGTATTTAATTTTTACTATATAAATATATAGTTACTTCATATTTACACTTATTGCAAGCCTATGAAATTGTGCTGATATGTTTTGTACTTTGAAATTTTTGAAGATAATGCTGGTTTTTATCACATCTGGAGCATCAGCAGCAGCCGCGATTGTGTATTTAGCACATAATGGGAATACTTCAACTAACTGGTTTTCGATATGTCAACAGTATACAGATTTCTGCCAGCGTTCTGCTGGATCGCTCATTGGATCTTTTGGTGCAATGGCGTTGCTGGTTCTCCTTATTATTTTGTCAGCTATCGCGTTATCCAGGCGCTAAATTGTTAAAAAAACTGGCTACACTTGCAATTGCTAGCCTTTGTGTTTCTGTTTGTGTGTATTGTGTTTTGAATTTTCATTAGTTGCTTTTCATTGTATTTTTCACAACATGAAACTTGTATCTAGATTGCCATTTATCCACATGAATATTCAAAAATGAAAAGATTTCCTGTTTTCTGCTATGTTTTGTAATACTTGGAAATATACAGGAGCGGGGGCGGAGGAAGTGTGTTAGCAACGGGTTCAACTGAACTCATAACTTTCGACGTGGAGTAAAAATTTATTAAAATTACAAAAATAGTAGATATAAACTCGAACTTTAAAAAGATAGTGGATTCAATGTTAAAGAAATCTTAAAAGCTGAACCCACAGAATTTAAATCCTGGATTCGCCTATGTTAACATGAGTATTCATCTTCAAAATCTTAAGAACAATCCACATTTCAATAAGCAGAAACTGTTATTTACAATATAGATGGTTTCAGAAATGGCCATCAAAATTATATACTCATAGGCTTCAATTTGCTAATTGAAGAAAGCCAATAAGAACCTTTTCATTTTTCTTTTTGAACAAAATAATGAACATGAAATGAGACTATTTCAACTGCTATTGTAGATAATTTCGATATTTCTTCACCACTTACTGAAGCAGACTCGTTACATTTGCTAAACCAACGCGATTTTCGTACCATTCACTCACCTTTGATGTGCAAACTCTTGATATTATGCAAGTAATGCCACCAATTCATCAATTGATTTCAGTGTCTTCTCATAGAATACACGAGATTCGTATACCTTTGGAGTTCGAATATAGTAGTCAAACTGAAAAAAGAGAGGAAAATACATATAAATACTCATACCAGACTTAAAAATCTTGAAATTTTTCTATGATAAGGAAATAGGACAGTACCTCAGCCATGTTATCAGTCAACTCATTGGCAGTTTTAACAAAAGCCTCTTTTCGGCTTTCAGGCACCCTGGATAAGGCATTCTTCATATCCTGCTTAAGATAAGCTGATTTAAGACGAATGTAAAACAAGACATACCTCCATGACATGGTTTCCAACATTTCCTTAATGCTATGTAGTCCATCTGCTGTTTGACGAATTCGTGCCACTGCATCTTCAGGGGATAATCCGGGCTCGAAAAAATGTTCCCTTAAAAATGATCGAACGCCCCAATTTTCAGCCAATGCTAATGGGGTTGATTGTAGGCCTAGTGTCAATGAAGTGGCTAGAATTGTCGTGACTAGTTTTCGCCTGCACGAGAATTTTTCTTCATCAGCTGATAAATTTGCTTGGATTTTGGGTAATGTGTTGTATTTTGTGTGATGATTTTTGGTTATGGTGATTTTTGGATGTAACAAAGTTGCAGGATTTGTAAAGGTGCTCATGTTTGTGTTACCAAGTTAAAGAGTGTTGCTTTGAAATGTAATGTCCATAGCTGAGTTTTGGGTAAGTATTTTTGGTTGGATAATAATTGCTTCCTCTGAATCCAAAATGGACCTTAGCTTTTGGTGACTTGGCGTTTCTTTATCCTCTTTATTTGTTTTTGAAGAATGTTCTTTTCCTCCAACAGACTTGTGTTGGGTCAAATTCTCAAGAGTTGTGAAGTCTAGTAGTAGTTAATAATCGACCCATTTTGGAATGGAATTGTTAATTCTGGGCTGGCCTGTTTACTTTGAAACCAACCAAGAACACTAGCCTCATTTTGTAGCCTAGTAGCTAATGGCCTACAAACATGTATACTTCTTGAGAAGAATTAACATAAATAGCTGTCCACCTAACCACTTAAACTAAAAATAGTTGGTATATATATACTAGTTTTAGGGTACGCGTTTTACGCTTGTACCTATATCAATAAGAATACAATTTTTAAAATTATATAAATATTATTAAATAATGTGTTTGAGTTATTAAACTTTATCAAAGAAAAAAATATAAGTTCGTAAAAATTATAAATATTAACATAGTATATTCAATAGAGCAATGTCTTTTAATAATTGCATACAAAAAGTAGTTTTATATTAAATCAAAATATATATTTAGTCTATATCGTGTTTATGTCTTCTCAAATGAATTTGAGAATAGTTTTTGAAAAAAAAATTATTTTTTTTAAATCTTCCAGGGCTATGTGTTTTCACTGAAAATAAAAAGAAAGTATGATAACTTGTGAAATTGAACTGATAAAATTATAGATCAGAATATAATTTAAGATGTATATATTGAATAATGACTGAGGACTTTCATGAACAAACTTTTTTCTTTTATTGAGTTAGCTATATAGGATCAATATTCAATAATTTCAGCAATTTATTTTATTACTCAGACATAATTTTTTAAAAGACATGTAAGTTTCTTACAAAAAATTACTCATTAAGATGGGAAACACGCTAAAAAAATATAAGTTCCTAAAAGATGCAAAGTATTTCAAAGTTTTCTCCTACTCAAACCATATATTATTCTGTTATCAATTTGTGTAATATTTAAACACATTTAATAATTAGAGTAATATTTAATTAGGTAGAAAATCTCTTACTTTTAATAGTAACAATATATGGAAACATCTAGTTAGAATTATAAGTTCCCTAATAAGAAGAATGAATATGAACATATTTTCATGGAAGTTGCCGTGTTGATACATAAGGAAAAGAAATGTAATGATTCTATATCTACTTTAAATTCATTAATATTAGGACAATTCTAACATAATTCAAAGAAGGAAAGACTTAATATTTAAAATTTTAGTTAGTTTTAAAGTTCTAAATATTAGGAAAATAACCAAATTACGATTTTGTCTAATATAAAATTTATTATTAAAGGATAAAAAAGAAGGGACTTCGTGCTTTTAATATATATATATATATAATCAATGTATAATCTACGTATATTTATTAGAAAAATTAAACAGTGAATCTAGCCGGCTACTTGCGTAAAGCTCCCTTAAGGAAATATGTATGCTTGACTTAGAATGTTGTTAGAGGTATTTTGGTTTACAATCTAATATGCGAGGATTTTAAGCAAGAAACTTTATGAGGTGAATCATAATGCGAGAAATGTTATGCGATGAATAATAATGCAAGAATTGCTTTGTGATGAATAATCATTATATACAGGTTGATGTAGGGATTGACTAATCTGTGTCATTTTTAGCTTTAGATACTCTTATACGTATTCTTAATACATTTACACTGTTGATGTAGGCAGAGTACATGACTATTAGAGAGGCTGTGAAGGAGGCAATTTGACTTCAGGAGTTGCTAAAAAAGAGCTTGGTATTTGAACAAAAAAGTATCACAATTTTTTGTGATAGTCAAAGTGCTATTCAATTAGCGAAGAACCAAGTTTATCATGCAAGGACGAAGCATATTGATGTTCGGTATCATTTCGTGCGAGAAATCATAGAAGAAGGTGGAGTCACGGTGAAGAAAATTCATACTACGGAGAATCCTGCTGATATGCTGACAAAAGTGGTGACTGCAGTCAAGTTTCAACATTGTTTGGATTTGATCAACATTGTTGAACACTGAAGATTGAAGATGAAGACACAACCAAAATTTGTTATGAAGAGAAAATTGAAGATGTAGAATTTTGCCAAGGTGGAGATTTGTTGAAAATGTCAAAAGTCCCACATCGGTGGGTGACATATTTGGTTGGGATTTTTTCCATATAAAAGGAGGCCTAATGTTTAGGATTTAAACACACCTCTTATTTGCCTTCTCATTTTCTTAAGGCATTTGTATCTTCTCTCTTTAGTATTATTTCGCTAGTATTTTTGGAGTGGAATAAAATATTAGTTGTGTCCGAGGAAGTAGGCAAAATTGGCTGAACATCGTAAATTCTGGTGTTCCTTTTATTGCTGCTTTATTGTCTTATTTATTATTTGGTGGTTGTCATAATTTTTGGTATAGTAGTTGTGACTCATTCACACTATATACATTTGGCTTCCGCAACAATTGATATCAGAGCCAAGGTACTGTCTAAGTATGCTCTGTGGTTGCAGCATAGTCTGATCTTCCAAATCAAAAAAGATTTATCTTGGTAACTGAGTAAAGGTTCTGTCTGAGTATGCTCTGTTGTTGCAGCTTAGTATGATCTTCCACACCAGAAAGGAAATAATCTTGATTTGTGTCGTCAGCT
Organism: Nicotiana sylvestris; assembly: GCF_000393655.2. NCBI lineage: Eukaryota > Viridiplantae > Streptophyta > Magnoliopsida > Solanales > Solanaceae > Nicotiana > Nicotiana sylvestris. The sequence continues at coordinate 148,062,070 of NC_091066.1, read as the reverse complement.
ATTAAATAATATTTGTGTCAAAGATGAGAGATAATAAACAAGAAGAATCTACATCAAGTATCAACAATACGTCATTATTGGCATCTTCGCTTATGACAAGAATTGTGTCAAATGGGAAATTTGCGGTAGAAATTTTTGACGGGTTAGGACATTTTGGGATGTGGCAATGCGAGGTTCTAGATGTCCTTTTTCAACAAGAGCTAGCAAGACATTGAAGAAAAAAGACCTGATGTTATTGGAGAAGAAGTTTGGAGAATTATCAACCGTGTTGCTTGCGGTACCATTCGATCCTACCTTGCTAGAGAGCAAAAATATCCATACACAAAGGAAACTTCTGCAAGTAAATTATGGAAAGCACTGGAGGATAATTTTTGAAGAAAAACAGTCAAAATAAATTATATATGAAGAAAAGACTGTTCCCCTTCACCTATTTTCTGGTACCACAATGAATGAACATATTACCAGTTTCAATAAGTTGGTCACAGATTTGCAAAATATGGATGCAACTTTTGATGATGGTGACTTGGCCTTGATGTTGTTGGGGTTACTTCCTGATGAGTACAAGCACCTTGAAACTACTCTACTCCATGGGAATGACGAAATTTCTCTCAGAGAAGTTTGTTCGGCTTTGTATAGTTATGAACAAAGAAAGGGAGAAAAACAAAAGGACGGAGAAGGAGAAGCACTGGTTGTGAGGGGTCGCCCTCAAAATCAAACCAGGACAAAGAATGGAAGATCCAAGTCAAGATCTAGACCCAACAAAAATGAATGTGCCTTTTGTCGAGAAAAAGGGCACTGGAAGAAAGACTGTCCAAAGTTGAAGAATAAGACCAAACATAACAATGGAAAGGCCATTATGGATTCAAATATAGTTGATTGTGATGATTCAGACTTCTCATTAGTTACAACAGAGCCATCAACATCATCAGACATGTGGTTGATGGACTCGATTTGTAGCTATCATATGTGTCCCAACAGGGACTTGTTCGTGGATTTTCAAGAAGGAAAATATGGAGTCATCCACACAGCGGATAACATCCCTCTTAGCTCATACGGAATTGGTTCAATATGATTAAGGAACCATGATGGAATGATCATAATATTAACAAATGTTCGATATGTACCGGATTTGAAGAAGAATCTCATCTCTGTGGGAGCCCTAGAATCAAAAGGGTTCAAAATCATTGCAGAAAATGGAGTGATGAGAGTATGCTCTGGTGCACTAGTGGTAATGAAGGCCAATCGGAAGAACAATAACATGTACCGTTATCGCGGTAGTACAGTTATTGGGACAGCGACAGTGACATCCAGTGACGAAAAAAAGGCAGAATCAACCAGGCTATGGCACATGCGCTTGGGACATGCTGGAGGAAAATTCCTGAAAACTCTATCAGATCAAGGACTGTTAAAAGGAGTAAAGGTTTGCAACTTGGAGTTTTTCGAGCATTGTGTCAAAGGGAAACAGACAAGGGTTCAATTTGGTACATCGATCCATAATACTTAAGGCATTTTGGATTATGTACACTCTGATGTTTGGGGTCCTTCCAAAACACCTTCATTGGGTGGGAAGCACTATTTTGTAACCTTTGTTGATGATTTTTCCCGAAGAGCGTGGGTGTATACAATGAAGAGCAAAGATGAAGTGTTGGGAATTTTTCTCAAATGAAAGACGATGGTGGAGAATCAAACAGGCAGGAGGATCAAGTGTATTCGCACAGATAATGGAGGTGAATACAAAAATGATCATTTTAATAAGGTCTGTGAAAATGATGGCATCGTCTGACACTTCACTATCAAACATACACCACAACATAATGAAGTGGCAGAACGTACTGGACCTTGCTGGAGAAGGTACGGTGTATGTTGTCCAATGCTGGCTTGGACAAAGAATTTTGGGCTGAGGCATTTACATATGCATGACACCTCAATAATCGCATACCATCTGCTGCTATTGATGGCAAGACACCATTTGAAAAATGGTATGGAAAGCCTGTTGTAGATTATGACTCTTTGCACGTATTTGGCTCAACAGCATATTATCATGTGACAGAGTCAAAATTGGATCCAAGGGCAAAGAAGGCTATTTTTATGGGGATTATGATAATAGGATATATAGTTGTTATTTACACCATAATTGCCCATGCTTTGTTGTTGTTTTATAATGTAAGTTGCCAATAAAATGCTTCAATTAATGCTATTTGGTTTCGCAGGGAATATAAGATGTGAGAAAGCAACATGAAGTGTTTAGAGGCAATAACGTGAAGAAAACACCCACCGGAGAAGTACCCAAACACAAAAGAGCAAAAAGAGAAGGAACACGGAGACAAAAAGGCCCAGCATACTCACCGCGGTTGCCACCGCGGTCCGCGCCTCGGTTAGAGCCAGTGTTCTCCGCGGTCAGCGCTGCGGCCACGACGGCATATTCACAGTCCAGAAATTTAAGGGGCCAAAGTGTCAATTCGGGAAAGCTTTTGTAAAACCCTTATAAGATGTAGGAAACTCGCCCAAGAAAGAGAGGCTTATTTTGAGATTACTTTTGCAAGAAGAACAAGTGTGAGAGATCACCCAAAACATCATAGTTCTTATTCTCTTCTATTTTTCTTGCAGTTTTCCATTATGAATATTTTCGTAGTTTATTCTTACGTTGTCATGAGTAGCTAAATACTTTAATCTAAGGTTTTGGTGAAACCCGTTGGGGATGACTTGGTTGTTATATTAATATAGTTTGAATTGGTTGTTAATCTCTATTTCTTCTCTACGTTTTGATTGTGGTTAGTTGAAAGGGCCCTCAATTATCCGTTCCTATTTATTATGTATCTTCTTGAGAGAGAGTGCATATTTAGGTAGTTGTTTGAATAACATCACTCCCGGAGTATAGACGAGAGTCATAACCGAAGGTTTAGAGATTGGATTAGAGATAACGATACCTCGGGTGCAATCTAAAAGAACGATAATGTGAATCTAGCTAGCGTAGCTTGAGAGAGTGCGTCTAGTAAATTATCATAATTGCTTGAGAGCGGAGAGTTCTTGATTGATAGAGACAATTAAGGCATCGCTATAAGAAACGTACAACCAAGGAAATTACCAACGGGGGAAACCATTACCTTAGACCTTATTCCAACTATTTACACATCAAGCATAGTTAATTTTCAGCTGTTAATTATTTTCAAACTTTAGTTATTAGAAATATCATCAATTGTGAATTATAAAGTTTGGGGAAAATTGATTCTGTGAATTTAGTAAATCCGTCAAAAGTAATTGATAGGTTAATTCTCTGTGGTTCGACTCTGGGTAGAATTACTCAGATTATATTTGCTACATCCGTGTGTGTCTTTGTATAATGCATAGTTTGGCGTTATTAAATTTTGGCACCGTTGCCGGGGAATTAATGGTGTTATCAATTACAATTGAGAGAAGTACAAAAATTCTAAGTGTAGTCAGTTTTCTCTATACCCAATCGTTTCATTGAAATTCTAACGTTTGAATTCTTGTGGAAAGCAGGTGTATGCCTAGAAGTTCTTCGAGGACTGGAGAACTGCTAGAAGGACTCTCAGACCTCGAGAAAACATTCAGGGCATTGAACCGTGCCAACAAAAGACTTCAACAATCTCAACAATCACACCAACTCAAATTTAACATGGGTGACGTAGATTACGTCAACGGAAACGTTAGGAATGAGCCAACTGACTTAAATGTCAGAGGGGTGGCACCTCTTGTGCCCGAAGCTACACTTTATGACTGGGCACAGCCCACAACTGATAATCTGGCCACTGCCATAGCTATGCCCGCAATTCAAGCGGAGACATTCCAAATCACCAACAACATGCTGTATCTACTGCAGAATAAAGGACTATTCTCCGGGTCACACATTGAAGACCCGCAACAACACTTGAAAAATTTTCTGTCAATTTGTATGACCCAAAGGCAGCCAAATGCAACTCCGGAAGCTATCAAGCTGCTACTGTTTCCATTATCGGTAACCGGGGAAGCTCAGACTTGGCTAAATTCGCTCCCTATCAACTCTATTACCACCTGGGAGGAATTAGTCAAGCAGCTCCTAAACAAGTTCTATCCGCCTAACAAGACTCCAAAACAGATTGATGACATATTGCAGTTTAGGCAGCAGCCCTCTGAGTCCTTGCAAGAAACTTGAGAAAGATTTAAAGGGATGTTAGTGAAGTGTCCTCACCATGGCATTCCAGATCAAATGCTCGGCCAGAGATTCTACATGGGGCTAGTTGACAATTTGAAAGCAAATGTGGATGCATCAGTTGGAGGTGCATTTTTAAGTAAAACATTCACTGAGTGCAAAATCCTTCTCGATAAGATGTCACAAAATTCGGGGTGGATGACTAGAGGTACAACACTGTCACCCATAGTGTATTTAGTTCCTCTTGACCCAAATAATTCACATACAGAGAACATGGCCACCCTCATGACCCAGATGAGCATATTGACAAAGAAGATTGATGAGATGGGTACAAAATAGGTGCACATTATTGATACAACAAATGGGGGACTGTGTACACCTTGTATTAATCAGTCTTATGTGTGTTCATGGAGCGGAGAAGGTGAAATCAAGGGGCAAGGGAAGATATGAATTATGTCAACAACTATGGGGGTCAGAGGCAAGGAGCACAACAGTGGAGACCGCAGCAAAATCAGCAGTACATGCCTAATATGCAACAGCCTGTGGTATGCACCCTCAAAACCAATTGGTGCCAGTACCATATCAGAAACCACAGTGCTATCCACAGCAAAATCAGCAACAATTGACATACCAACCACCCCCAGCAGCAAGATAACAACATGGTAGAAATCAGGGGTATGCTTCAGCAACTCATGGGGACAAATAATAAAGTGCAGGAAAAATTGGCAGTGCTTGATTCAACCATAAAGAATATTGAAACGTAGCTGGGTCAGCTGTCCATGGCTTTGAATAACCGTCCTCAGGGAACTTTGCCCGCAGCACAAACATAAACCCCAAGGACCAAAATCTGAATCAGCTGATGGCAGTAAGTCTCCGGAATGGGAGAGATTTAGACAGAGAGCAGGAAATTGCACAAGCCAGCAAGGACACTACACCAGTCACTCAAGTTCAATTAGAGGTAGAGGAACCAACAGAACTTACTGAAGTGGTGGTTGAGCAGAGTCAGGAGGAAAAAGACAAAGAAAAGATGAATGAGCAAGTTGCAGAACAGGTGGCACCTCTTGTGCCAGAAAATTCTAGCAGAGAGAAGCTAGAAAGCAATGCACAAAGGGTGATACCTGCAGCCTTCCCTCAGAGACTGGTCAAACAAAAGAAGGCAGACCAATATAAAAAGTTCATGGAGATGCTGCGTCAAATTCAGTTGAATATTCCTTTGATGGATACCTTGAGGGAGATGTCCGGTTATGCTAAGATGATGAAAGATCTAATGTCACGGAAGTTTGATTTTCAGGATCTATACACTGTAAGTTTGACACAGACCTGCAGCGCAGTGGTGACAAAACCGATGGCTCAAAAGATGTCGGACCTAGGTAGCTTTACTATTCCATGTACAATTGAAAGTTATGCCTTTGCAAAGGCGTTGTGTGATTTGGGAGCCAGCATAAATCTGATGCCGCTGGCTGTGTACACCAAACTGGGCATTGGTAGAGCTAGGCCAACTTCGATGCTGCTACAGCTGGCTGACCGCACAGTGAAGAGGCCCACTGGTATTCTTGATGATGTGTTGGTACAAGTGGGGAAATTAGTGTTCCCTGCAGACTTTGTTATCTTGGATTGTCAGGTGGATGAGGAGATACCCCTTATTTTAGGGAGACCATTTTTAGCCACGGGGAGAGAACTGATCGACTGTGAAACTGGGGAATTAAAAATGAGATTGAACGATGAAGAAGTCATATTCAATGTTCAACAATCTATGAGGAGACCCAGTGAATATGCTAATTGCTCTCTAGTGGAAGCAGTGGATGTAATCCTGCAAGAAGATGATATGACCCTAACTGTAAAAGATCCATTGGAGGCATGTCTGACGAATTTAGAAGAAATGGATGGTGAAGGGTTAGCTGAATGGGTCATGGCACTGGAAGGCCGAGGATTTTGGTCAAGGGAACCTCAGTTCGAGTCCCTTGAGCTAGAAAAAAGGGCCACTCCTTCAGCAAAGCCATCAATAGAGGAACCACCCAAGTTGGAACTGAAGCCACTCCCAGATCACCTCAGGTATGTGTTCTTAGGACCTGATTCGACCTTGACTGTTATCATATCATCCGGTTTATTAGATGTGCAGGTAGAACAGCTTGTACAGGTACTGCAGGAAAACAAGACTGCCATTGGCTGGACCATGGCAGACATAAAGGGTATCAACCCAGCCTTCTGTATGAATAAGATTCTCCTGGAAGAGGGGCACAGACCTTCCAGGGAACACCAGCGAAGGTTGAACCCAAACATGAAAGAGGTTGTAAAGAAAGAAGTAATCAAATGGTTAGATGCAGGAATCATCTTCCCCATCTCTGATAGTAATTGGGTCAGCCCTGTCCAATGTGTGCTGAAAAAGGGGAGAATGACTGTTGTAAAAATGAGAACAATGATTTGATCTCAACTCGTACAGTCACAGGGTGGCGTATCTGCATGGATTACAGGAAATTGAACACAGCCACCTAGAAGGACCATTTCCCCTTACCTTTCATTGACCAAATGTTGGACAGGCTGGCTGGGCGATCGCACTTCTGTTTCTTGGATGGATATTCGGGGTACAATCAGATATCAATAGCCCCCGAAGATAGAGAGAAAACGTCTTTCACCTGTCCGTATGGCATCTTTTCCTTTCGGAGAATTCCTTTTGGGCTTTGCAATGCACCCGTGACTTTTCAACGGTGCATGTTAGCCATCTTCACAGACATGGTGGAGGATATTATGGAGGTCTTTATGGATGATTTCTCCGTGGTGGGAGATTCATTCGAAGACTGTCTTCACAACTTAAGGAGAGTGCTTAAAAGATGTGTGGAGACAAACTTAGTGCTAAACTGGGAGAAGTGCCATTTTATGGTACAAGAAGGTATAGTCCTGGGGCATCGAGTGTCCAGTAAAGGAATTTAGGTCGACCATGCTAAGGTTGACGTGATTGAGAAGTTATCAACGCCCACTTCAGTCAAGGCGGTGAGAAGTTTTCTTGGACACGCTGGGTTCTATCGGCGTTTCATAAAAGATTTTTCCAAAATTGCTAACCTATTATGCAAACTCCTTGAAAAGGATCATGCCTTTGTGTTTTCTAATGATTGCAGGTTGGCATTTGAGGAACTGAAGAAGATATTGATCACTGCACCCATCATTGTTGCACCCAACTGGGAGCAACCATTTGAGCTCATGTGTGATGCCAGCGACTATGCTATAGGAGCAGTCTTGAGGCAGCGAAAAGATAAGCTGATGCACTCGATTTACTATGCAAGCAGAACGCTAAGCGGTGCACAGCTCAATTGCACAGTGACGGAGAAGGAGATGTTGGTGGTGGTGTTTGCATTTGACAAGTTCCGATCATATCTGATTGGTTCCAAGGTAATTGTATACACTGACCATGCAACACTCAAGTACCTAATTGAGAAAAAGGAGTCTAAGCCGCGCCTGATTCATTGGGTGCTACTGTTGCAAGAATTCGACCTCGAAATTCGTGACCGTAAGGGCATAGAAAAGCAAGTCGTTGATCATCTATCATGACTTGAAGGAGCTGAAAAATCAGTCGAGGTCGAAGAGATCCTGGAAACCTTTCCAGACGAGCAGCTGCTCGCAGCCACTCTTGAGGATGCACCATGGTATACAGATTTTGCAAACTACCTGGCCTGCGGTATTGTTCCCTATGACCTTTCATCTGTCCAAAAGAAAATGTTTTATCGTGATTGCCGCATGTATTATTGGGACGAGCCTTATTTGTTTAGAATCTGTGTTGATAATATGATCGGGAGGTGTGTCCCCGAGATAGAACAATCTTCTGTTTTGCAGGCTTGTCACACATCAACATATGGATGACATTTTAGAGGAGCCAGGACAGCTGCGAAAGTGCTAGAGGCCGGGTTCTTTTGGCCAACAGTGTTTAGATATGCACACCTATGGGTGAAGGGCTGCGACGAATGTCAGCAAACCGGGAACATTTCTCGTCGCCATGAGATGCCCATGAACCCGATTCAAGAGGTAGAGGTGTTTGATGTTTGGGGTATTGACTTCATGGGCCCCTTCGTCAACTCATTTGGCAATAAATACATACTTGTTACTGTGGATTACGTGTCTAAATGGGTGGAAGCTGCAGCGTTTCCCACTAATAATGCAAGAGTGGTGATAGGTTTTGTGAAAAAGAATATATTCACCCGATTTGGGATACCAAGAGCAATCATCAGTGATGGAGGCACTCACTTTTGTAACAGAGCCTTCGAGAAATTGCTTGCAAAGTATGATGTACGCCACAATGTATCTACCCCTTACCATCCGCAAACCAGTGGGCAGGTTGAAGTGTCCAACAGGGAGCTAAAAAGTGTACTAACCAAGACGGTGAATGCCACACGAACTGATTGGGCAAAGAAGCTTGATGACGCACTCTGGGCCTATAGGACTGCGTTCAAAACACCAATAGGTATGTCACCATACAAGTTGGTATTTGGGAAGGCTTATCACCTGCTTGTGGAGCTAGAACATCGAGCTTGGTGGGCACTGAAACCATTGAACATGGATCCCGAAGCAGTTGGACAAAATCGACTAACAGAGTTGCATGAGCTGGAAGAATTTAGATATCAAGCCTTTGAAAGCATGAGGCTCTACAAGGAAAGAATGAAGAAGATGCATGATAAGCACATTATGGACAGAAATTTCAAACCCAGTGACAAGGTATTATTGTATAATTCAAGGCTGAGATTGTCTCCGGGTAAGTTAAAGTCCCGATGGTCAGGACCATTTAGAGTGGTGCAAATGTTCGCAAGTGGAGCTGTTGAGATTGAGTCAGAAGATGGGACAAACAAGTTCTCAGTAAATGGGCAAAAGTTGAAACATTACCTTGGAACAGTTGAAGAAAATGGAATACAGTGGTGATCAATTTGAAAGAACCCCAGTACGTGAATGAGGAGTGAAGGCTCAACCATTTGCGTCGTGCCGTGACGTTAAATCAGGCGCTGCGTGGGAGGCAACCCACGAATGTGTTGTAAGTGTAGTATGTAACTTTGTGTTTAGAAAAAAAAAGTTTCCAGCCGCGACCGCGGGAGACACTGCCTGGCGATGTAAAGTCACCGCGGCCGCGGCATCGACCGCGGTGATGACCGCGGAAATCACTGAAGCATTGCATTTCCTCTGCGACCGTGGCTCGGACCGCGGTGTCAACCGCGGGAGACTCTGTCCCAAACCGCGGCGTGCACCGCGGACACGACCGCAGTCGGGTACCAGACGGTATATATATTTTTTTTCTTTTCATTTTTCTTCAATATTTTTTCTTCTTCTTCCCTTCAAATTGAAAATAAAAACACACCCCCGCCCCTCTTCCTCTAAATCAAACGTAACTTTCCCCCATAAAGTCCCCTAATCCCTCTCTCTCTCTAAACCCTAACCCTCCCCTTCATACTCTCTTCTTCTTCTTCTTCCTCCTTCACAATCACTCCCATCGTTTTCCCCTAAGGTATGATTCCGACCCCCTTCTCTTTTCTTTCTATTTTTTTCTTTGTTTTTGTTGCATTATGCTAGTTAATGTTGTTCTAATGTAGTGTTAGTGATAGGATTTTGTTTTGTTTAGTTCTTCTTGTTCTTTTTAGTGTAATTTCGTTTTTAGCATATGTCTAGTGAAGGGGCTGTGTTTTGAATGTTTGGAATGGTGTTGTTGGTAGGTGATGGTTAACAAAAAGTGTGGAATGTGTGGGTGTAGTAGATAGGTGAATTGGGAAGTTTTCTTGATTCCCTTGGGGCCATGAACATGAAGAAAATGCCTTGCCCACAATGTGTTTGAGAAATTGCCTCAATGGTGATATAAGGAGATGTTGTGACATGGTTGTGGTGAGGTCTGAGTAATCACCCATAGTCACACATTTTAGGCTCATCCTAATACGTGTTTCTCTGTTTTGACAGGTGTTATGAGTTCAACCTGTAATAGACGAAACACCGTGTCACGACCCGAATCAGAGGGTCGCGACGGGCACCCGGTGCTTTACTCAACCGAGTACCAACGTAACATATCTTTCTTATCATACTATCATGAGTAAATGAGCCAGAAAACCGGTCATGAGATAACAAGAATAAAACATAAGGGAATACTCAACATATGAAGACCCAAAATGATATACAAACTTATATATGTGACATGCGGGCCTATAAGTCCGACATGACCATTTGTAAACTCAAAACATTGGCCTTGTTGTAAACTCAAAACATAGGCCGACAAGGCCATACAAGTATCCCTACACCTGACATCTGTCTACAAGCCTCTAAGAGTACATAAAATCATAAAGATCGGGATAGGGCCCCGCCATACCAATCAATATATATCCAAAGCATACTGACCAACTAGGCAACTCCGGAGCAAGTGGAGTGCACCAACACCTTCGCTGAGCTAATAGCCTACTAGGAGGACTGTCAACCTATCAATCGGGACCTGCAAGCATGACACGCAGCATCCCCAGGCAAAAGGGATGTCAGTACGAATAAAGTACCGAGTATGTAAGGCAGGAAAGCATAAACAAGAATAGTAATGTAAAGATAGATAGATGAGATACAACCTGTAACATCTAAGTGCCTCTGGGGGCTACTGACATGAAATGCATAATACATATATATACATGAACTTTTTAAAAACATTCGCCTCTATGGGCATCATCATCATCATATCGTACCCGGCCTTAAAGAGGACTCGGTAAAAATGTACCCGGCCATCATAAGGCTCGGTAGAATCGTACCCGGCCACGTGGAGCTCGGTAAACCCAACTAATCAGTGGTTGCACAGTAGGTTCCATACCCGGCCGACTATAGCGCGGCTCGGTAGAGTAAAATAGATACATATATATAATGCATGCTCGACTCATGGAATCACGTTCTAACCCTTTCGGAGTGATGTAAGGTCATTGCACCTTCGATTAACATTATGGACATCCCTACCATCAATATGAACCTTAGTGGGATTTAAGGATCATACACACTTGTTTAGAATAACTTTATAAGGAAAGAACAACATGGACAACCTTAGTTTCTAGGAGTAGATCCGTTATGAATTAGCGTACCGTTTATGTTCATGTCACTTTAGATCATGCCAAAAGAAAGAAGTAAGTGCCTTAACATACCTTGTATATTCTTCCCAACCTCAAGATGCAATTTGACGGCTCCTTAGTCTAAAATAAGAGAAATGACACTCTCGTTATCGTTTAAGCGTCGTAACTATTATGTATCGACCACAACCTATTTTACAATGAAATGGACAGAACCTCCCCTATATATATGACTTCACACTAGTCAAAACAATCACAAACAGCCCAACATACCCCTATCACTTCATATACAACACGACAACCATAATAGTGTCAACCAACCCGAAAATGTTACGACGAACGACCAACAAATAACCTTGTCATTATGTGGTGTTTCTCCACAACTTTCCTCCTCTCAACTCCATAAAAATATTAGTAAAAGAGACAACCCAATAACAACACGAAACAGCCCAAAAATATTCCCACAAGTTCATCAACTCAAAAATAATTTTTCAGTTTACTTAAACACGTTTCGACTTGTCTTTTCTTTCAAATTGGGAAATACAACCAAAAGTACATCATTATACCTCTTATCCAATAAACCAGCCATGAATTCAACTTAGAAATAAGTTTACAACCATCCAACCATTACACAAGAACAAACAACATACCATTCTTTCGATACTAGCTAGGTCTATTCTTTATGATCGAGTTACAACTCGCAAACACATAGATAATGGAAGGAGAAGCATAAACTTACCTTGTACTAAGTATAACCCACGAAACCTGGTCCTTTTTCATCAAAAATAAGTTCCTCAACATGGCTACAAGAAGGATAAAGAGAAACTAGCAAGCTGTCCGGACTTTTCAGCACTAGAATCGCGTCGTAACACCCGGAATACCCTAGGGTTTGTGTGGGATTTTTGGGGAGGAGTTGCAGGGGTTCAATTAGGTTTTCTTGGTCTGAAATATAGGTGAAATAACTGAGTTTATAATACCTTAAAAGTCCCCTCTTGACCGACTTAGTTGAGGCCTCTCTTTTTGGCAAGTAGGTGATGCACCTACTTGTCACCTACTAGCTGCGCGGTCTCGCGAAAATGCGAATATCTCTATACTCCGAGATCGTATTGATAAACGGTTTAATGAGTTGAAAACTAGGTTCATAGATCTTCAATTTCATATGTAGATCATCCCTTTATTCAAAGTATGTTGTGAGAAAATCTCAGCTACAATTAACCTAAGTTTCAACTCATTCTTGAATGTAACTTGTGATGACCTTTTCCAACTTTTTTTCCACAACTTGCTTGACTTAAAAACATATCACACGACTATCATACGAATAAACTAACTCATAACATAACCTCATCATCATGTTAATTACCCTTTTCTAACCCCAAAAGTATAGGTTATAACATTCCAAACTTGTCGACATTCGACGAAACTTATTTTCTTTAATTCATTTAGCGCCTAAGCTTTCCAACCCTTTTGGTACTCGTTATTCATGATCATAAAGATTTGTAACCTCCATTATAAAAGGATTAACTTACTTTACGTACTTTCAAAGTTGATCTCATTTCTGAGCTTACATCAATTGACTTACGGATACTCTAACATACAAAAACATAGGGTGTAACACACCGGGCATTCTGCTAGTGGCCCAGGAGTCTCCTCACGAGCTAGGGGCCAAACCAGTGCACCACGGTTTGATAGCACTCGGTTCATCTCTGCAGAAGCAGAGGCACGGTACAATCAGAAACTTGCCAAGAAGTTACTCCATGAGGTCCATATCGACAAGAAGGCTTTGGTGAAGGAATGCCCCAATATGTTTGATGAGCTACGGAGGTGTCAACTGGACATCTTCTTTGAGGCTCCCGAGGAAGCCAATATTCAGCTAGTGAGGGAGTTCTATGCAAACCTACCAGAACACGAGGACAAGGTTGTGACTGTGCGCAACACCCCGGTTAATGCTGCTATAGAGGTCATCCGTAGGGTGTATCGCCTCCCTGCATTCACGAGTGATGATCATTACATCATGGCTAGTCACCTGATGGTTGACTGGGACAGAATTCTAGAGGTCATCTGTATACCTGGCAGACAGCCCAAATGGGTTGCACAACCGACGACTTTGCATTCCAAGTCTCTTACTTGGGAGGCTAAATGTTGGCTCACTGTCATCACCACTCGGTTGCTACCATCCAGCAATACCACCGATGTAAATGGGCCACTGGCTGCTATGATCTACTACTTCATGACTCACCAAGGGTTTGATGTCGCTCGAGTCCTCTCTGAAGAAATGTTCATCCGATCGCCCGAACTAAGCAAATGCCACTACTTCCCTTCGCTTGTCACCCGTATATTCCGCCTTGCTAATGTTCCCGAGAACTCTCGAGTTGATGGGAAATTACCTATAAAAACCCCTTTCCAGGCAAGAAAAATTGGGCAAGAGGGACCAAAGCCAGTACGACGCAATGATGACTCGTCTGATGAGTCTGAGTCTGAGGATGATTCTGATGCTGCTGCAGCTACTGAGATCACAACCCCTCCTAGAGGGGACGAGGCAGGATCGTCACAGCCACGCCGGAGCACTCAGATAGATGCTTTGGAGCGGGAAATGACTGGACTGTGGACCTCCATCACTGACTTGAGGTACCGCATGGATGTTGTGGCTGACCGATAGGTGAAGTCGGAAAAGAAATTCATGGGTTGGTTGAGAGCGCTGGGTCGCGCCTGCAACGTGAACCCAGACACAGTTTCAGATCAAGAGTGACCCTTCAGGGAAGTTTCTTTACCTCACTGCTTTTTATATTGTCAAGCCATGGGGACATGTCTTAATTTTAAGTGTGGGGTGGGGGACTTTGTTGTATGTTGTACTTGTGAATATTATCTATTTGTTGTTCTTGTTTTTTTTTTTGTGTTAGTGACTTTAGAAATAGAGTAGCAGTTTTTTTAGGAAGTGAAAATAGAAGTGACTTGGCCCGACGATGGATCGCTTTCGGCGGGGTTCTTGAGGGACTAAGTCGAGGAAGAAAAAAAATTTGAAATATAAAGACTCTTCCTAATGACGGATTCTTTAGACAATTTTCTTGAGGGAAGCTAGTCTATAAAAAACACCAAAAAGTTTTTTTTATTTCTTAGGTAGTGTAGTAACTCCCCCTTGATTTTTCTTTGGGCCACGGTTCTTTTTCAAAGGTTTAGCTTGAACCGGGTATAGGTAGATTTTTTTGTTTTAGGTTAGGATTAATGAGTGACGAGCTTAAAATTGAAGAAGAAAAACCCTTAGTGTTCTTACACCCGAACACGATAGACGCTATAGTGTAGCGCTTAGCTTCAAGGGTTGAATCTTGTTTAAGTGCCTTAAAAATTGTATGTTTGTACCTAACTTGAACACTCAAAAGAGAATGTTTTGATAAACTAATCCGGAGTGAGTCATGTGCCATGTGGGTGTGAGTATCATTGTATTCCATGCTATACATTTGATGCCTAGAACTTGCCCTGTGTGTTTGCAAAGCGAAATAGTAGCTTCATTCTGTTTTAGAAGTGATATAGGCATTTCTTTGTTGAGCCAGACATATAAAGTGAACCCACCTGAATGCATTACATCTTAGTTAACCCCGTTGAGCCTATAAGCCTGTTTCTTTGTCAACCACGATGTGAACCTTAACCACTTGTTTGAATAGCCTGCTGTTTGAATCAATTTTCCTCCCTCTCACTAAGCACTAAATTGGTGTTGAGATTATGTAAAAACAAAAGTGTGGGGTGGTGGTTTGGTTTTTGAAGTGGAACCATGGAAATAGAGAAAAGGTGCAGAATGTGAAGCGTAAAAAGAAAAGCACCACGAAAAAAAAAGTTCATATATTTTGTAATGATTAATAAGTGGTAGCTTGTGCAAATTGCACCTAATGTATGGGGATGTTTAAATAAATGTGGTGGAGTGTTGGATTACAAAATGATGATTTTTAAATTCAACGTAATTGTATTAAAAGTGCTTAGGGAGGTTAGTCACTAATGTATCCTACCCGTCCCTTAGCCTACATTACAACCAAATAAAGTCCTATTGATCTTAGACTGAGTGGGGCTCGATTAGTCGAGTACTACACTAGGGGCAAGCCTATGGTGCATCTTTGTGGCATGTGAATGTTCTTTTTGGAGAGTGAGCGAATTCTGTCTATTTGAGTTCCTAATTGTTATCACTATCATTATATATATGGAACTACTCTCTTGTGTGATGTTAGGGCATGTGATTTGTGAGCACGTGATTTTTGCCCTATGAGAATCACTCCCAAAAAATCCAAAATAAAATAATTTTTTCCGTTGTTTGCAATTTTGTGGATTTTTATAGTATTTTCTGTCATTATTTGCATGAGTTCGTGCATGTTTGTATGTTTAAATAAATGAAAAATACAAAAAAATAGATTGTATTTGCATTTAGGATTTAATTTTATAATTTTTTAGTTGAGTAGTAAATTACTTATTTTTACAAAAATGAAAGAATAAAAAAATAACGTATTTGGCATTTTTAAAGTGTTTAATGTCAAATTGTGTGATTATTTTATTTTTTAGTATTTAATTACTTGTGATAAATATTATTTAAAGTGGATTAGTATTTTAAGTCAATTTTGGTTTTATAATTTGAGTTAGGATTTTTGGTTTTAATTTTGAAGACAATTTAGGAAGAAAAAGAATTAATAAGAGAAAAGGAAATCAAATTGGGCCAAACTCAATTTAACCACCAAAGCCCAAATCAAATACACCCCAAACCAGCCCCGACCCGTCTACCCCAACCCGGTCCGTCTCCAGCCTCAGTCAAAACGACGTCGTTTGGACATGCTCTAATCTGGACCGTTGAATCAGCCTGATCGAACGGTCCCAAACCTTTCCCACAACCCGACCCATTCCCATACACGGATCACCCACTTAGCCACCAAACGACCCCGTTTTTCCCCTTGATCAATCTGGATCGTCGATCCCCTTTAATCCAAAGGCCCCGGTTAATTCCCCATTTTAATATACCAAACACCCCCCACTTTTGGTTTTGTTGCCTAGCCATTCTGTAAATGTTTATAGCTTCAGAGATTCTAATTGAATAATTATGAACTTAAAGGGTAGTCTGGGAATTATTCAATAAAAGGAGATTGTTTACCTAACTTAGGAAGTAGTGGTAGGGTGAAATTGCATTAATGAATTAATTAAAAGCACTAGGTTAGTGGAGTGAATTAAAAATAAAAAAGGAAACTGACAGTGGTCAGCTTGATATCCTTTTAGAGCTAGAAAGTAAGAGAACATGGGAGACATTTTCAGAAGCTGAAAGAATATATTTTTAAAGAAAAGAGAAGCTGGAAAGGGCTGGTTGATGAGGTATATAATGGGGGACAAACCTCAGAGAAAGGGGACTAAAAATTCATATACACAGAGAGGTAGCTGGGATCTGTGGTTCCATTGTTTCCGATTTTAAAATTTCAACTTGTTAAGGCATCTATGGTTCATCAAGTGTGATAAAGGGCATGAATATGTTTCTCGTTGAAAAAGTCTAGGCAGATTCTGCATTTTATTCACTGTCTCCTTGATTTTGAGTCAATTTCATCGAAAGATTATTGAATCTGGTTTGCTGTTCGATCAAAACTAATTTCTGGGCTGCTGTATATCATTTTTTGAATTTGAAATTGGGTCACTTGTTACTGCTGAATTCTACTTTACTGCTGTTACTGCTGAAATCCTCACCCATCTGTTTCATCTTTACTTCCAGGTACATGTTTTTAGACTATCTCACACAAGGTTTTGGTATTGAAATGAAATGAAAGCTGGAGTTCCAAATGAGTCTTCTGCACATTCAAATCTATTAGTTTAGTTTCAGTTTTTTGTTTTTTTAATTAATTGACATGTCGTATGCTTAATATGGGAGCTATTAGTCAGCTTGCCTCTTTGAAGTCAGTATAACCCTATAGTAATTTTACTTGCCTCTGAAACTTTTGTGGTTATAGCTGGTTTTGAACTGCTGAGAAAGGAAACTTGATAGAATGTTGACCATTAACTAACTTTTTTTGTGTTTAAGCCATGTTAGCTAAGTGTATGGTAGTATGGGACTATCAAGGAACTACAGTAGGATACTTCGTCAAGCATCTTTAATTCCAGCTGAGATAAGTGTTTTTGTTTGTATGTAATCTTGTATGAGAACAGCTATTGTGATAACCATAAGTTAGAGGTAAATTGGTACGGTCCATTATGTTTAAGGTATTGGGATATTCGGAGAGGTTCAATTGTGTATTCACAGTAGATGTAGTGTGAATTTGCCTATCAAATCAATTTGTAGACTATTTCTCCTTCTTGATAATAAATTGCCTATTTTAGTTTAGGAGTGCAATTAGCCCATCTCTTATAACAAAGCGATGTCAACATTATTACAAGGTATAGATTTGGTAGTTGTAAATAGTTTTCACAAGTTTGGACAACAATTGGCCTGATTTTATTCGTCTAAAACCAAATCGTCATAAACAAATTAACAAAATGGTTAAGACTTGGATTAGAAATGAATGTGTAGAAGTTATGTGGAAGGCGGTTTTGGTTCATGTGATGAGCTCGTCTGTATTGAAGTAATGATTGCTTAATTGTGTAAAAATTTCGGTGCATTGTATATGATTAAAATTGTGATGTTGATAAATAGGCAAATGCCAAACGTGTACATAGTACGAACAGATTTTATGAGTACTGATTTCGGCATTTTAAGAGAGGATATACAAAGTTGAGTTTGCATTAGGTGGAGTGATGATTATTTCATAAAACAAATGGTATTCATATTAACTAAAGTTTCTCCGTAACTTTATACGTAAACCATTTTGCAAGTTTTTAAACACATACAATTGGTCTCAAGTACAGGAAAAGAACAAACAATTTATGAATATGGTGATCAAGCTTTAGGCACATAATTAAAATAAGGGTACTGTTTTCGGGGTGTGGTTGGGATATTTAATTTCAAATTAGTTTTCATTACGCATCTCCCTAATTCCTTTAGTTGAATAATTTTGAGGCGTGCCATTCACACATTTGAATCATATAACCTATGGCCATCACTTGATGAATCTTAATTCTTTGGAAATTTGAGGCGCGCCGTTTAGCAAATTCCCATGGCCCTCGTAAAGTTAAAAACACGTAGTTGCTTTAGGCGCGTTATTTCAACAATCTACCTTCCTAAATTAGGGTGCGCATTTATGTGACCTAAATCCAAATCCTAATAACGTTATATAAAATGAGTTGCGGACTGCGGGTGCGCATTTATGTGACGCGGTTCAAAACACTTTTTTATGTGACGTTGAATTATTTTAAAAATTAAATAAAAGCGGTTAAAAAGTTAAAATTGAACCATAGGTTAAAACATGTATAAAAAAATCAGATAATAGGCAAATTACAACAGTTGAGCGACCGTGCTAGAACCACGGAACTCGGGAATGCCTAACACCTTCTCCCGGGTTAACAGAATTCCTTACCTGAATTTCTTTGTTCGCGGACTGTAAAACTGAGTCAATCTTTTCCTCGATTCGGAATTTGAACCGGTGACTTGGGACACCATAAAATATTCCAAAGTGGCGAATCTGAATTTTTAAATAAATAAATCCTATTTATTTATTCCCAAGTGGCAAATTACAACAGTTGAGCGACCGTGCTAGAACCACGGAACTCGGGAATGCCTAACACCTTCTCCCGGGTTAACAGAATTCCTTACCTGAATTTCTTTGTTCGCGGACTGTAAAACTGAGTCAATCTTTTCCTCGATTCGGGATTTGAACCGGTGACTTGGGACACCATAAAATATTCCCAAGTGGCGAATCTGAATTTTTAAATAAATAAATCCCGTTTCGATTGTCTTTTAATTGGAAAAACTCCCTTTATTTATACTTCTCCGGGGGTGTAGGAAAAAGGAGGCGTGATAGCTCTGGCGACTCTGCTGGGGACCGAACCCAGAATCTCTGGTTCAGGGTTTAGAATTCAAGCTTAGAATAATTGTTATTATTTAGCTTTATTTATTATCTGATTTTATTACATGTTTGGGCCTGATGTGCTAATTGTTGCTTTTTACCGCTTTGATATTATCTGAACTGTATATATAAACTGCTACGAAACCCCTCTCTTCTCCCTCCTGAGGAGTGCACGCTGGTCGTGACTTCTTTCTGTTAGTGTCAAATCCCAAATAGAACGAGGTTCGGACAAGTTGCAAAGCCGGATGATCTTTTAGTTACCGGTACGCAGCCCTCCCTCGGCTCGAGTTGTCCGTTCGGGTAAGCCAGGTCTAGAACAAATAAACCTAGTATAACAATACCTCATGCCGGATCCCTAATAGGAACGTTTGTTTGCATCATGTGCATTTTGACTTTGGAGACTCAACACAGGGGTTGGGTTTGTCTAGGACAGGTGTACAAAAAATGAAAAGACCATCCTGATGCATCCTACTTGCTACTTGTGCATTTATTTGCTTCAGATTTGCATGTTGACCGACTTTTGAATAAAAGAAAAAAGTTTGGAAAAGAAATAGCAGTGTGAGGGCTAAGGGAGGTAATTACCTGTTTTGAAAACCTATATATACCGAAATTCTGCCGAAATTTTGAAACAAAAAAATAAAAAAAGAAAAAAGAAAAAAGAGAATTTTATTGTTTTAAGAAAAAAAAACAAAAAAAAATTGGTTTTTGTGTT
The DNA here is from genome assembly GCF_000393655.2 of Nicotiana sylvestris. NCBI lineage: Eukaryota > Viridiplantae > Streptophyta > Magnoliopsida > Solanales > Solanaceae > Nicotiana > Nicotiana sylvestris. Next base: position 148,042,210 of record NC_091066.1, on the reverse strand, counting down.
GTCAAACTTGCCCGAACTACGCCAGTTTGATTCTCACAGGGTGTGAGATATGTAGGCAACCCCCATCGGGTCCAACTTCCTTTTTGCAAAAATAATCCAAAAGAACAGAAATTTTACTTTTATTTGAAAATAGTTAGGGTGATTCCATTCTTGTCAGAAATAGCCGAATGTCCCTAAAAGGGCACCGGAAGGTTGTTTTTGCAAAAACAGCTGCCTGTGGTCATTTTTCAAGGTTTTCACCGGTTAGCCAACACAGCCTTAACATCTTCGTCTTCGAGGTGCTGAAAGGTCGTATTTGCAAAACCGGATTTTATTTTTTGGAAAAAAGGGAAAAGAAAAAGTGTGTCAATTTTGTCTTCGAGTCAAATGAGTCTTGATTTTTTCTTAATCACCCTAATAAATGTCCAGAATGAGCACGAGTCCAAGTTTGCCGATAGCAGTTATGAACAAGATCCCTTTGGAGTTGCACATGTGGTGGGAAGATCTGGGCAGGTCAGAGAAAGATAAGGTCAATCTGCATTTGGGGGGTCTCACCGGGTTATTAAAGATCAGACCTAGAGGAGACATCATAAAGGCTTTGGTTACGTTCTGGACTCACCCCAACCTTGGAAGAGATAGCAGGTTATATGAAAAGTACTACAGGTTTGAGGCATAAGTATCTGATTGCTCCAAGGGCCGTTAACTCTCACAAATTCATGGATTTTCTAAAGATAAGCAAGGGAATCCCATATTCCGAGTTGGAAGGGTTTTTTCCACTCTACGTTTTATATACCAGAAATACGGGCATGTAGGAGGGTTCAATGATCCGGAAAGCGGGGTTTGCAGTAAAGGGAACCGAACAAAATGGGACGAGCATAGGCGTTTCTCTTTCATGGTAGCATTCTTAGGCCTTGTGGTATTTCCCCAAAAAGACGGGAATATCGATTTGCGGGTGGCTGGAGTCATCAAGGTCCTGGTTACCAACGCCAAGAGCACTCTCGCCCTTATGATAGTGTTTGAGATATACCGAGCTCTCACAGCTTGTAAAGCTGGGGCAGACTTCTTCGAAGGATGCAATTTGCTATTACAAATGTGGATGATCGAGCACTTGTGCCACCACCCTCAGTATATGAGTTATGGATCCGCAGAGAAAAACTGCATTGAAGAATTCAACACAAGGGTTTCAGGGTTCAAGTTACCGGAGGGGTTCGGAGAATGGATAGCCCGCCTTCGCGCCATCACTACGGGACAAATAGAATGGACACTAGGTTGGCTTCCTGTTGAAGAAATTGTGTATATACCCGCCACAGGTCCTTACTTCCTCCTAATGGGTCTTCGAGGTATTCAGCCTTACGCTCCCTACCGAGTGATGAGACAATTAGGAAGGTGTCAGGTGATGCATCCAGATGAAGATCTCAGTATCCACGCAGTTGAGATTAGCTCTGACGGCCAATTTTACGAAGAAACAGTTCGTTCTATTTGGAACGAGTGCCAGTATTTGACGGCAAGCACCCGAGTGCGGAACCTATCTAAAGGCGAGGTCTCACCCACCTACCTTGCCTGGTATAGAAAGAAGAACATTGCAAGGGCCGAATCAGAAAGACCGGCCAAAAAATCGCACATTCAGGAATTCGTCGAGGCATCGCAAGAACCGTGGGCTTGGTTGGCTAAAGAACACGAGTACAGGGCCACAATAGGAAATCTGGAGAAGCAAGTCAAAGACCTTCAATTCGAGAGTGGCTTACAAGCAACGGCGGATGAGGGTGAAAGGAAAAGGCTAGCCAAAGAAAATGAGGCCCTTCGAGCTCAAATTCAGAAACTGAAAGTAGCAGCAGAAAATCCAGTCCGAAGTAACAGAGATGAAAAGCTCGTAGCTAACCTAAGGCAGAAAGTGAGTAACTATAGTTTCTATTTGAACAAAGCAGAAAGTGAACTGGCCAGGGCTCAAAAACAATTGGCTAAAAATGCAGATGAACGGGTATGCCTGGTTAAGTAATTAAGAGAAAGGTACGAAGATGAGGTCGCGGGGTTGAAGAAAAGGGTCATCGCCACGGAAAACAAAATGATCAAGCAGACAAAAGACTTCAAGGTTGAAAGGGAACGCTGTTATACGACATTGGCGCAGTTAGAAATAGATTTGCAACAACTTCAGGAACAAAATTATGCAGCCAACCAAGCTTTGGAGGCCAGGGCCCGGCAGATTGGGCGTTTGTTACAAGAAAAGGGCGTCATAAGAGAGAGAATTAGAAACATCGTAGACTACATCATTATGAAGTGCCACATTTGTGAGGATATGACTCACACTACATTCTTTGCAGCGGTGATGACCTTTGTTAAACAAATAATGAACAACTTGGACCGACTTCAAAGGGATTTTGCACATAGGCCCGCGACGAGACCGAATGATGTCCCGCGGGCACCAGGAGCATTGATATACTCATGATTTTCCGTTTGAGTCGGTATTTCCTTTTCCGTCGGAGTCCGTAAGTCATGTTGGGTTTATATTTTCTTTCTGTTAGTCTGTATTTCATTAAAGTATGATAGCTTAATTTCGGAGTCTGTATTTTGTCTTTTGCATCAGAGTCTGTTAGTCTTTTGAAATTTGTTAGTATTAAGTCTTTGTGATCAAAGCATCTGTTTTATAAAAGCTGAAAATCCCAAAAATGTTTTATTTACTTTCACACTTATCTGATAGAACTACGCACGGTCTGATTCATGCGGGGACATGATATGTAGGCAATCTCTATAGGATTCGACCACCACTAAAAAGGAAAAGGGGAAGTGAAAAATAAATAAAGGAGGATGGAATAAAGGAAGCTTAAAAGAAGGGGCACAATTATGAGAGGCCGGAATGACGCACGCAACCGAACTAATGCATGATAGAAAATGGTTAATTGCCTTGGTGCATTGCATCCCAACGTGTAATTGCATATGTGTTAAACTCTAAAAACTAACAAGTTTGTTGTTTTTAAGAGAATTCAAGCAGTTAGTTTATTTAGAGGATACTAGAACATTATCATTACCAAACCAGATCAAAGGGACCAATACCAGAAATCATGTCTATCCCGGATGTCGACACTAGTGTTGAGATAAAGGAGTTGGACGTAAATAAAATGAAAGAGGAGATGCTCAAACTTAAGAAACAGATAGCCGAAATGTACTAGGCCTGGTCCAAAGGGCAATCACCACCGTCTTACCCAGCCAACCCGGCTTTTACCCCACCATTAGCTCAGTCTCAGGATCATCCCGCCGCCGATCCAGGTTTTTCCATTTATCAACACTACCATGGCACTACTTCTCATATGCCACAAGTTCCACCACCAAAATCAATTCCATACCCTCCTCCTCTAGTCACCCCTGTCTTTGTGGCATCTCCACCAGCTGCACTCCATAGATCCCCGAGTGAACCTGTGTTCCAAGCTCAGGACAACCAGTATTATCCCCCGGAGCCCACCTTCAAAGCTCCCGAAACCTACCCCTACGATCCACGTTCTGATCTCCCGAGAGAAGCTGAGAGACCAGCCAAAAATCCCGAACATGAGGAGATGTTCAGAAAAATGAAAAGCATAGAACAATCCTTCAGGGATATGAGAGGGCTAGGAGGTCAGGTAAGCGTGGCTTACAAAGACCTGTGTTTATTCCCAAATGTACACCTACCGACAGGGTTCAAAATGCCCAAATTCGACTTGTACAACGAACATAGTAATCCGGTGGCTCATTTGAGAGGTTTTTGCAGTAAGATGAGGGGAGCCGGAGGAAAGGATGAATTGCTAATGGCTTACTTCAGTCAGAGTTTGAGCGGAGCAGCATTGGAGTGGTACACCCGCCAAGATCACGGAAGATGGTACACATGGGATGATCTGGCACAAGCATTCGCTTGTCACTTTCAGTATAATCTTGAGATCATTCTAGACCGACTATCTTTGACTAAACTAGAGAAGAAGCACAATGAAAGCTTTAGAGAATATGGTTTCTGTTGGAGGGAGCAAGCAGCAAGGGTAGATCCCCCAATGAAAGAGAGCGAGATGGTTGATTACTTTTTACAGGCTTTGGAGCCAACTTACTTTGGTCATTTGGTGTCCGCAATTGGCAAGTCTTTTAGTAGGGTTGTAAAAATGGGAGGCATGGTCGAGGAGGGGCTTAAGTCCAATAAAATCATGAGTTATTCAGCGATCAAGGCAACCACTCAAGCCATTCAAAGCGGCATTGGGGGTGTACTTGGGAAGAAGAAGAAAGAAGATGTCACAACTGTTGAGTCCGGAGCCTGGTTCGAATCTAGAGGACCGTCACCCTACTATAGCCAACCACGACCCTACCACCAAAATTACCCCCACACTCTATATAGCCCTCCACAACATTACTACCTACTGCCAGATCCCTCTTTTTCCGTCCATCATGCACAAACCTATACCCAAACTCCGGCACACGCACAATGGCATGCGCCGGCTCCACGAAATCCATACCCAACTCCACAAAACACATATCCACCCCTAAGAGCCTACAGAAATCCCCCCGGAATGGGTTTCCGACCAAACTAAGCCTTCAAGAATGAGAGGTTACAGAAGCAAAAGACTTTCACTCCACTGGGGGAATCATATACCAGTCTTTTCCACAGGTTGAGGCAGTTGGGCATGCTGAATCCAATTGAGCCTAAAATGCCAAATCCTCCTCCTAGAAATCTTGACCACTCGGTGAGTTGTGAGTACTATTCAGGAGCCCCAGGGCATGATACGGATAAGTGTTGGAAACTGAAAACACCTGTGCAAGAGCTTATTGATACTCATCGGATCGAGGTTCAGGCCCTAGAAGCACCAAATATCAATCAGAATTCACTGTCTGCTCACCATGAGACCCATATGATTGAGTTGATACACAAAGGAGGGGATCCCAAGAATCCCTCACAGACGGTAATGATGATCCGTTACAGTGAAACCAGCTCAAAGGAAAAGGTAACTAGTGGGAAATCAATGGTCCAGTTGAAAGGGGTAGACAATAAGCCAGCTATGGTAGCCGAGAAAGGGTCGTCAAGCATTGTTGCAGTGAAACCCGAGAAAGCTAAAGTGGTAGTACCAGGGGTTGCAAGTAAACCTGTTGTGGTCGTGAAAGGGGCTCGCACAGAGCCTATTATTATAAAACCAGTAACTCAGCTTCCAGTGATCAACATCAAAGCTGTTCCTTGGAATTATGAACGGGTGACCGTGATTTACAAAGGGAAAGAAATCAAAGAAGAAGTTTGTGAAGCACAAGGTTTGACTCGCTCAGGAAGGTGTTTTGCTCCAGATGAGTTAAGAAGAGCTAAAGATGATCCAACGCAGGTGAAGAAAGCTGTAACTAAAGAAGAGGCAGAGGAATTTTTGAGGAAAATGAAAGTGCATGACTATTCTGTTGTAGAGCAGTTGAGGAAAACGCCAGCTCAGATCTCATTGCTCTCGTTGCTAATCCATTCAGATGAGTATCGCCGATCATTGATGAAAATCCTGAATGAGGCCCATGTTCCCGACAAGATCTCGGTGAACCATCTGGAAAAGATAGCCAGCAAGATTTTTGAAGTAAACAGAGTCACTTTTTCCGATGATGAATTGCCCGTAAAAGGTACTGAGCATAACAAAGCCCTTTACCTTATAGTGAAATGCGAGGATTCCGTGGTTACCCGGGTATTGGTTGACAATGGTTCAAGTGCGAACATCTATCCTCTCTCCACTCTAAGCAAACTTTGAAGTTTGTATGTTTGAGATACACTTTGGACATTACCCCATGAGAACAAAGATTCTGACTTCTCTTCTTTCCCAGATTAATGATTATGATTTTCTGTTTCCTCAACGTTTCCCCAAGCAGAAACGCCATCTTTTTCCACCTTTTCCCAATTTAGTCGGAAATTCTTAGGACCCTCCTGGAAAATGGGACCTAGTTTAAAAAAAATGAAAATAAAATAAAATAAAAATCGAAACAATCGTGAAAAACAAGACCTAGCATAAGTGTACCCCAAAGGAACATAAGTTAATTTCAAAGTTTGCATGTTTTAGATAGGATTCAATTAGGAATTTCCAGGACCCTCCTGAACAATGGGACCTAGCTTTGAGAGTTTTCATTAAATAACGATATTTAGCAGAAGTCACACCTTTAAAAGATATATCTTAGATTTAAAATTGTCAAGAGTTGTCAGGACCCCCCGGATAACGGAACCTAGTTTTCAAATGCTTATTGATATTTGGTAATGTGGTTCGTTTTACACTTACATATGTGCCCAGATACCCAAATTGGGGCAGAAAATTTTCTTTGTTTTGTCTATTTTGAAGTCAGGAGCCCGCCTGGAGAGCATGGGAATAAATTTCAAGTTTAGCAATCAGGATCCCGCCTGAAAAGCACGGGAACACATTCAAGCGCAGCAGTCAGGAGCCCGCCTGTAGAACAAGGGAGTATAATTTAAGTTTTAGCTTTCAAATTCTTGGTTTGTCTATTTTGAAGTCAGGAGCCCGCCTGGAGAGCAGGGAATACTTTCAAGCGCAGCAGTTAGGAGCCCACCTAGAGAACAAGGGAATACCATTCAAATTTCAAGTAATCAGGAACCCGCCTGAAAAATGAAGGGAAGAAGCAATTCAAGATTCAGCAATCAGGCGTCCACCTGGAGAACAAGGAAAGGCAGTGGAAGATTCAGCAATCAAGCGTCCACATGGAGAACGAAGGGAACAAGCAATTCAGGTTCGAGTAATCAGGAGCCCACCTATAGAATAGAGGATAGGAAACAATGGTCAAAGAAAAACGTCTAAAGGTTCAGCAATCAGGTACCCACCTGAAGGAGAGGGAAAGCATCTCAAGAATACAATTCGAGTCAGCAGCAAAGGAACAACTGAGGGAAATACAAATCAACAAGGCAACAACAGTCACAAGACCAAGTTTGAAAATAAATCATTGTAAAGCATAAATTATAGCTTAGTCTAGCTTCTTCATTTTTGTCATGGTGTAATAAGGAGGTCAGCAAGCAGTATCAGCAGCAGCCGCAGTAACAGTAAAACCACAGCTCATGGTAGTCCCAGCTACCGAAACTTCCCGAACTACATTGACCTGATTCCTTTATAGACAAGGATATGTAGGAAACCATTGAAGCAGAGGTTCGGTCAAATCTTTCAAAAATGCTTCCCACAGAGTATTCAAACGGGCAAAACATCGCTCGTATCCGCTCACTTTATCTTTGCACAAAAACTCTTTGTGTTTTCGGGCAAAGAGGGGCAGCTGTGAGCACGTGATTTTTGCCCTATGGGAATCACTCCCAAAAAATCCAAAATAAAATAATTTTTTCCGTTGTTTGCAATTTTGTGGATTTTTATAGTATTTTCTGTCATTATTTGCATGAGTTCGTGCATGTTTGTATGTTTAAATAAATGAAAAATACAAAAAAATAGATTGCATTTGCATTTAAGATTTAATTTTATAATTTTTTAGTTGAGTAGTAAATTACTTATTTTTACAAAAATGAAAGAATCAAAAAATAACATATTTTGCATTTTTAAAGTGTTTAATGTCAAATTGTGTGATTATTTTATTTTTTAGTATTTAATTACTTGTGATAAATATTATTTAAAGTGGATTAGTATTTTAAGTCAATTTTGGTTTTATAATTTGAGTTAGGATTTTTGGTTTTAATTTTGAAGACAATTTAGGAAGAAAAAGAATTAATAAGAGAAAAGGAAATCAAATTGGGCCAAACTCAATTTAACCACCAAAGCCCAAATCAAATACACCCCAAACCAGCCCAGACCCGTCTCCCCCAACCCAGTCCGTCTCCAGCCTCAACCAAAACAATGTCGTTCGGACATGCTCTAATCTGGGCCGTTGAATCAGCATGATCGAACGGTCCCAAACCTTTTCCATAACCCGACCCATTCTCATACCCGGATCACCCACTTAGCCATCAAACGACCCCGTTTTTCCCCTTGATCAATCTGGATCGTCGATCCCCTCTAATCCAATGGCCCCGGTTAATTCCCCATTTTAATATACCAAACACCCCCGCTCGTCTCTTCAGAGACCAAGAACAGGCACCACCGTACGCCGCCCTCTTCCGCCCACCGGAAATCGCCTCACGCCGGTTCCGGTGGCCCAAACAACCCCAAATTAACACCCTTGATTCTCCTTCACCTCATCATCTCAAATCCCCAAACCATTTCCTTCGAATCTTAGCCAAATCCCTCGAATTTCATATCGAAGATCGGACCCGAACCCTAGTTTACCCAATCAACCCCAAACTAACACCATATGACCACCTTGACCCCCTCTTTACAAATCCCATAATGGTTTCCTTCGAATCTTTCTAGAACTCCTCGAATATTAGATCCAAATTTAAGCTCTAAAAACTCACAACTCGATACTATCAAAACTGGTGGCATGCATCGACTCGGGAAGGCTGATTCGTTACAAAATTGACGCCATTCGCTCTTTCTCGATAGAAAAAAAGCGATTGGTATCAGTTTTGTATGAATCAAGTTATAAGGTTTTAATTTTGAGTTTAGTCGGTGAGTTTCCCTGTAGCATTTCTTTTATTTTCAATGTCTATTTCATTTCTATCTTTTCTTCTTTTCTACTTTGTGTATTTTAATGGTCTGACTTTGAATTGAAATTATAATAGGTTCTTCCTATTAGGTTAATTTGTTTGTTCAGCCATTTCTGTCCATTTTAACTTTTATTTTAATTCCTAAAATAAAAAGGAGGATTGTGCCCTGATTTTGGTCTCTCCACTCTGTCTAGTTTTAGGTTTGTATCCAGCTTCTGTTTTAGTTATTTAAGTTCGTAAGTTTGCCATTGAATCAGTAGGTTCTCAATTTTCAATTTGGGTTTATACAATTCTAATAGGCAGCAAATTAATATCCTCGTGATGTTTTGATGCCCTGTTAAGATGATTGTGTTAAAAATGTCAAAAGGTCGAATCTCAAATAGGCTCTTCAATGGTCGTTTCTTGCTAATGTCAGTTCAGATTGTTCATATGAGGGGTTATTTCTGACTTGTTTCAATGCTAAACCTATTATGTAAATGTTTATAGCTTTCAGAGATTCTAATTGAATAATTATGAACTTAAAGGGTTACTCTGGGAATTATTCAATAAAAGGAGATTGTTTACCTAACTTAGGAAGTAGTGGTAGGGTAGAAATTGCATTAATGAATTAATTAAAAGCACTAGGTTAGTGGAGTGAATTAAAAATAAAAAAGGAAACTGACAGTGGTCAGCTTGATATCCTTTTAGAGCTGGAAAGTAAGAGAACATGGGAGACATTTTCAGAAGTTTAAAGAATACATTTTTAAAGAAAAGAGAAGCTGGAAAGGGCTGGTTGATGAGGTATATAATGGGGGATAGACCTCAAAGAAAGGGGACTAAAAATTCATATACACAGAGAGGCAGCTGAGATCTGTGGTTCCATTGATTCCGATTTTTAAATTTCAACTTGTTAAGGCATTTGTGCTTCATCAAGTGTGATAAAGGGCCTGAATCTGTTTCTCGTTGAAAAAGTCTGGATAGATTCTGCATTTTATTCAATGTCTCCTTGATTGTGAGTCAATTTCATCGAAAGATTATTGAATCTGGTTTGCTGTTCGATCAAAACTGATTTCTGGGCTGCTGTATATCATTTTTGAGTTTGAAATTGGGTCACTTGTTGCTACTGAATTCTACTTTACTGCTGTTACTGCTGAAATCCTCACCCATCTGTTTCATCTTTACTTCCAGGTACATGTTTTTAGACTATCTCACACAAGGTTTTTGTATTGAAATGAAATGAAAGCTGGAGTTCCAAATGAGTCTTCTGCACATTCAAATCTATTAGTTTAGTTTCAGTTTTTTGTTTTTTTAGTTAATTGACATGTCGTATGCCTCTTTGAAGTCAGTATAGCCCTATAGTAATTTTACTTGCCTCTGAAACTCTTGTGGTTATAACTGGTTTTGAACTGCCGAGAAAGGAAACTTGATAGAATGTTGACCATTAACTAAGTTTTTTTGTGTTTAAGCCATGTTAGCTAAGTGTATGGTAGTATGAGACTATCAAGGAACTACAGTAGGATACTTCGTCAAGCATCTTTAATTCCAGCTAAGATAAGTGTTTTTGTTTGTATGTAATCTTGTATGAGAACAACTATTGTGATAACCATAAGTTAGAGGTAAATTGGTAAGGTCCATTATGTTTAAAGTATTGGGATATTCAGAGAGGTTCAATTGTGTATTCACGGTAGATGTAGTATGAATTTGCCTATCAAATCAATTTGTAGACTATTTTTCCTTCTTGATAATAAATTGCCTATTTTAGTTTAGGAGTGCAATTAGCCCGTCTCTTATAACAAAGTGATATCAACATTATTACAAGGTATAGATTTGGTAGTTGTAAATAGTTTTCACAAGTTTGGACAACAATTGGCCTGATTTTGTTCGTCTAAAACCAAATCGTCATAAACAAATTAACAAAATGGTTAGGACTTGGATTAGAAATAAATGTGTAGAAGTTATGTGGAAGGCGGTTTTGGTTCATGTGATGAGCTCGTCTGTATTGAAGTAATGATTGCTTAATTGTGTAAAAATTTCGGTGCATTGTATATGATTAAAATTGTGATGTTGATAAATAGGCAAATGCCAAACGTGTACATAGTACGAACAGATTTTATGAGTACTGATTTTGGCATTTTAAGAGAGGATATACAAAGTTGAGTTTGCATTAGGTGGAGTGATGATTATTTCATAAAACAAACGGTATTCATATTAACTAAAGTTTCTCCCTAACTTTATACGTAAACCGTTTTGCAAGTTTTTAAACACATACAATTGGTCTCAAGCACAGGAAAGAACAAACAATTTATGAATATGGTGATCAAGCTTTAGACACATAATTAAAACAAGGGTACTGTTTTCGGGGTGTGGCTGGGATATTTAATTTCAAATTAGTTTTCATTACGCATCTCCCTAATTCTTTTAGTTGAATAATTTTGAGGCGTGCCATTCACATATTTGAATCATATAACCTATGGCCATCACTTGATGAATCTTAATTCTTTGGAAATTGAGGCGCGCCGTTTAGCGAATTCTCATGGCCCTCGTAAAGTTAAAAACACATAGTTTCTTTAGACGCGTTATTTCAACGATCAACCTTCCTAAATTCGGGTGCGCATTTATGTGACCTAAATCCAAATCCTAACAACGTTATATAAAATGTGTTGCGGACTGCGGGTGCGCATTTATGTGACGCGGTTCAAAACGCTTTTTTATGTGACGTTGAATTTTTTTAAAAATTAAATAAAAGCGGCTAAAAAGTTAAAATTGAACCATAGGTTAAAACATGTATAAAAAATCAGATAATTGGCAAATTACAACAATTGAGCGACCGTGCTAAAACCACGGAACTCGGGAATGCCTAACACTTTCTCCCGGGTTAACAGAATTCCTTACCCGGATATCTTTGTTCGCGGACTGTAAAACTGAGTCAATCTTTTCCTCGATTCGGGATTTGAACCGGTAACTTGGGACACCATAAAATATTCCCAAGTGGCGACTCTATATTTTTAAATAAATAAATCCCGTTTCAATTGTCCTTTAATTAGAAAAACTCCCTTTATTTATACCTCTCCGGGGGTGTAGGAAAAAAGAGGTGTGATATGATTCACAAAGGAAAGGTGCATCTTGACTATTGTGTAGAGTGGTTTGAGTAAGTTAAAATGTTACATGGTACGAAAAACTTGATTCTTGAGGTAAAAACTGTTCACTACTAGGTGTAACTCTTGTGAAATGTTCATGGCGTGAGTCGTTGAAGGAAAAACATAGGGAATGAATTTTTATGGAGTGTGGTGAATTGCTCGAGGACTAGCAATAATTTAAGAGTGGGGTGTTAATAATAGTCTATATAGTTGTTATTTACACCATAATTGCCCATGCTTTGTTGTTGTTTTATAATGTAAGTTGCCAATAAAATGCTTCAATTAATAATATTTGGTTTCGCAGGGAATATAAGATGTGAGGAAGCAACAAAAAGTGTTTAGAGGCAATAACGTGAAGAAAACACCCACTGGAGAAGTACCCAAACACAAAAGAGCAAAAAGAGAAGGAACACGGAGACAAAAATGCCCAGCATACTCACCGCGGTTTCCACCGCGGTCGACGCCGCGGCCGCGGCGGCATATTCACAGTCCAGAAATTTAAGGGGATAAAGTGTCAATTCGGAAAAGCTTTTGTAAAGCCCTTATAAGATGTAGAAAACTCTCCCAAGAAAGAGAGGCTTATTTTGAGATTACTTTTGCAAGAAGAACAAGTGTGAGAGATCACCCAAAACATCATAGTTCTTATTCTCTTCTATTTTTCTTGCAATTTTCCATTATGAATATTTTCGTAGTTTATTCTTACGTTGTCATGAGTAGCTAAATACTTTAATCTAAGGTTTTGGTGAAACCCGTTGGGGATGACTTGGTTGTTATATTAATATAGTTTGAATTGGTTGTTAATCTCTATTTGTTCATCTACGTTTTGATTGTGGTTAGTTGAAAGGGCCCTCAATTATCCGTTCCTATTTATTATGTATCTTCTTGAGAGAGAGTGCATATTTAGGTAGTTGTTTGAACAACATCACTCCCGGAGTATAGACGAGAGTCATAACCGAGGGTTTAGAGATTGGATTAGAGATAACGATCCCTCGGGTGCAATCTAAAAGAACGGTAATGTGAATCTAGCTAGCGTAGCTTGAGAGAGTGCGTATAGTAAATTATTATAATTGCTTGACAGAGATTTATGATAGCTGGAGAGTTCTTGATTGATAGAGACAACTAAGGCATCGCTATAAGAAACGTACAACCAAGAAAATCACCAACGGGGGAAACCATTACTTTAGACCTTATTCCAACTGTTTACACATCAAGCATAGTTAATTTTCAGCTGTTAATTATTTTCAGACTTTAGTTGTTAGAAATATTATCAATTGTGAATTACAAAGTTTGGGGAATATTGATTCTGTGAATTTAGTAAATCCGTCAAAAGTAATTGATAGGTTAATTCTCTGTTGTTCGACTCTGGGCAGAATTACTCAGATTATATTTGCTACGTCCGTGTGTGTCTTTGTATAAGACATAGTTTGGCATTATTAGATTACTTCTGGAGTCAAAGGATATCGCTTATGGTGTCCTATGACAAAGAAAGTAATATTCAGCAGGGATATTACCTTTGATGAATCTGCTATGATAAATAAGGTAACAAATAAAGATACCAAACAAGATGAGGGTGCTTCTAAGCAGGTGGAGTTTGAGGGAAAATTTATTTTTCCTACACAAGAAGAAGAGGAGGAAATAAATGAAGATCATCCTCTGGAAGAAGAGCCAGTTGAGAGGGAGGTTCCAACTCAAGAACCTCATCAGCAACTTGAGTCAATTGCAACAAGTAAACCTAAAAGGACAATAAAGAAACTTGTTCATCTCATAGAGACGGTGGTTTGTGCGGCCTCAATTGTAGCTGATTTTGTTCCGACCACTTATAAAAATGTAGTCCAAAGTTCAGAAGAAGACAAGTGGAAGATTGCCATGAATGATGAAATACAGTCCATTCATCAAAATCATACATGGAGATTGGCCAATCTCCCGAAGGACAAGAAAGCAATTGGGTGCAAATGGGTTTACGCAAAGAAGGAACGATTTCCTAACCAAGTAGATGTTCGCTACAAAGCAAGATTGGTGGCCAAAGGATATGCTCAAAAGGAGGGAATTGATTACAATGAAGTGTTTTCTCCAGTTGTAAAACATTCCTCTATTAGAATTATGTTGGCTTTGGTAGTACAATTGGATTTGGAACTAGTTCAGATGGATGTAAAAACTGCGTTTTTACATGGAAACTTGGAGGAGGAAATCTACATGACTCAGCCAGAAGGATTCAAAGTTGTTGGAAAAGAAAATATGGTATGCAAACTTGAAAAATCATTGTACGGATTGAAACAATCTTCTAGACAATGGTACAAGTGATTTGACAAGTTTATGTTGCGGCAAGGGTACAAGAGAAGCAAATACGATCATTATGTGTATTTGCGCAAGCTTGAAGATGGTTCCTTTGTACATCTTCTCCTATATGTTGATGATATGTAGATAACTTCCAAGAATTCGGAAGAAATTGATAAGTTGAAGATTCAACTGAAGAAGGAGTTCAAGATGAAGGATCTGGGTGAGGCAAAGAAAATTCTTGGCATGGAGATAATAAGATATAGGCGTTCAAAGAAACTCTATTTATCTCAAAAGGAATATTTAAAGAGAGTACTACAACGTTTTGGCATAGATGAGAATACTAAGCCAGTTAGTACTCCACTTGCTCCCCATTTTAAGCTAAGTACTACTATGTTGCCAAAAGATGAAGCTGAACAAGAGTATATGTCAAGGGTACCATACGCAAATGTTGTTGGTAGCTTGATATATGCAATGGTCTGTACGAGACCTGACATTTCACAAGCTGTTGGAGTTATTAGCAGATATATGCATAATCCAGGAAAGGAGCATTGGCAAGCTGTGAAGTGAATTCTACGGTATATTCATAATACTGTAGATGTTGGGTTAGTTTTTGAGCAGGAAGGCAATCAATCTGTAGTTGGATATTGTGACTTAGATTTTGCGGGTGATCTGGACAAATGAAGATAAACTACTGGTTATGTGTTTACTTTTGCAAAGGCACTAGTTAGTTGGAAGTCTATTTTGCAGTCAACAGTTGCTTTGTCTACAACAGAGGCAGAGTACATGGCTATTACAGAGGCTGTGAAGGAGGCAATTTGGCTTCAGGGGTTGCTAAAAGACCTTGGTATTGGACAAAAAAGTATCATAATTTTTTGTGATAGTCAAAGTGTTATTCAATTAGCGAAGAACCAAGTTTATCATGCAATGACGAAGCACATTGATGTTTGGTATTATTTCGTGCGAGAAATCATAGAAGAAGGTGGAGTCACGGTGAAGAAAATTTATATTACGGAGAATCCTGCTGATATGCTAACAAAAGTGGTGATTGCAGTCAAGTTTCAACATTGTTTGGATTTGATCAACATTGTTGAACACTGAAGATTGAAGATGAAGAAACAACCAAAATTTGTTATGGAGAGAAAATTGAAGATGTGGAATTTTGCCAAGGTGGAGATTTGTTGAAAATGTCAAAAGTCCCACATCGGTGGGTGACATATTTGGTTGGGATTTTTTCCATATAAAAGGAGGCCAAATATTTAGGATTTAAACACACTTCTCATTTGCCTTCTCATTTTCTTAAGGCATTTGTATCTTCTCTCTTTAGTATTATTTCGCTTGTATTTTTGGAGTGGAATAAAATATTGGTTGTGTCCGAGGAAGTAGGCAAAATTGGCCGAACCTCGTAAATTCTGGTGTTCCTTTTATTATTGTTTTATTGTCTTATTTATTATTTGGTGGCTGTCATAATTTTTGATATACTAATTATGACTCATTCACACTATATACATTTGACTTCCGTAACATACACTTATCCCATATTCGTATTCTATTACGTATAAAATAATACATAACTTTAATCTAAAATATCTTATATTCTTGGAATTGTAAACTCAAAGCTAGCTATCTTTCTTTGTTTCCTCTAAAGCTCACCATCCACATTAAAGATGCTATCTCCAGGCCAAACCTCCAATCAGGAATATTTGGAATACTTCACCCAAAAATATCATATGTCTTCTTCCACATACTTGCACTAATGATTAGACTAATTGCTTTATAGTTACACCTTTACATCCATTTAGTGGGGGCTATTCATAGGACTTATAGAAAATGACAGAGATGAGAATTGAATGGATAATGATGAGAAACTTATCAAAACCATAAAAAAGAAAAGAGAAAAACCTTGGGATAATTCCTTTTGTCAGTTTATGTGCTGCTATTTTCTTCTTGATTGAAAATGAATGACTGCTTTCAAAATTAGAAATAATTTAACTTAAATTTTTAAAATTTTTCATTTTATATATCTTTAATGAAAAGATTTTAGTCACATAAAAGATATTTAAACCCATGAAGTTGAAAAATCTTATAAATAATTGTTATGACTTTTTTAACTATAAATTTTAATTTTTTTATGTAATTTATTTCTTAAATTTCGTATCCAATCGAACAAGATCACTTAAAATGTAACAAATTGAGTAGTAAATTAGTTTATCTTGTGATAACGTGGGCAATGATAGTTGGAAGAGCAATATGAGTATATATATACATGTCGTGAACGGCATTGGGAAGAAGACACTTGTTGACTGCATATTTGATATATATGTATGGATCTGGTCATAATTCACAAACTGTTTGACAGCTGATCAAATGAGAGGCCAGTTTTTGGTCCTTTTTTATTCTTCATCCTTTTTTCTCCACACTTGGATGAACATCCAGGCAACACCGAGGCAAATTAACAAAAAGTAATAAGCAGTAATTCCTATGTTGTTGTGTTCCTTAGTCACCAGGTTATCAAAAAATGGAATGGTCAAAGGGGAGTTTCCTTTCCCCTTTTGTATAATTGGCACGCACGGGTGAATGTTATAGTGTGATAGACTTATCATCACTAACCATGATTAAGGGTGTATTTGGTACGAAAGAAAAAATATTTTCTTGAAAAATTAATAATATTTTATTTATTTTCTGGTGTTTGGTTAGTAAACAGAATATAATCTCCCAAGAGAATTTATATACTATAATTTAGGCAAACACTTCGGAGGACATAGTGGGTGGGATGGCTTGGGGGAGGGGGGGGGATCAAGATCTGTAGTCGGGGTCAATGTTCGGGGCCGGGACCCACGGTCATGGTTCTGGATCTAGGGTCAAGAGTCCGCAGTCGAGGTCCAAGATAAGGGGTCGAGGGTCATGGGCCGGAGAGTCGAGGGACCTGGTCGAGGTTCGGGGTTCGAGGTCGGAGGTTGAAGTCAGTGGTCCAGGGACGGGGCACGATGGGCCGAAGGCGGGGGAAAGGCAAGGTCTAGGGCCGAAGAAGGAATGAGAGGGTGGTGGGTCGAGGGTGAAGGGGAACAGGGGGGGGGGGTGCCTGGCTGCAGTTGGGGGTTGGGCAGGAGTTGGCCAAGATCGGGGGTAGGGGATGGTTGGGAGTGGTCGGGGTTTGGCAAGGTAGGGATGACGGGTGGGGTGGTAGGGGCTGAGGCGCCGACAATAGATTTTAGGAGTGGGGGTGGGGTGAGGAGAGTTGAAAGAGAGTTTTTCCCTCCTCTTAGTAAGGAGTCAGTTTCTGAAATTGGATTCATTAGAGAAACATTTTTCAAAACATTTAACCCAAGCAAACAAGGAAAAATTGAAAATTCCGTCATACCAAATACATTCGGAGTTCCTTTGTTATATACGCGGTTTGAAGATAATTTTATATTATCATTATAGTTTAACCGATGACATCATCCTACTTTTATTTTTTTGGTCACTCTATCAAGTTTATTGCGAGAATTTATCCATCGTTGAACGTTAGCTATATAAAAAAATTATGCACTTTCAGTGTTATACAAGGATTATAATGCGTGAATCTTTTAGTCTTTAATGAATGCGTGAATCTTTTAGTCTTTAATCATGCGGTAGACAATAATGCATGAATTTTTATGCAGTAACTAATAATGTACGAATTACTATGCAATACATGGATTGATATGATGATGCATGATGCGTGGATTGCCTAATATTGGGGCATAAATTTAATTTTTAGCTTTAAATACTCTTATCCATGTATTACTAATTCTACATTCTATGTATCGTATAAATTTACATAAATCTAAGTACATTTTACCAAAGTTAGTGATACAACATTTGGTTTTCGGTATTAACCTCCACTCCACCATAAGCTTATGCATAGTTTAATACTACCAAAAATCAAATATTTAAATTATTAAGTAATTATACATATATTATAGTAATAGTATTAGTTATGCAGGGTAGCTTTTATCTCGAAAACTATAAGTATTACAAAATTTTATATGGATTAGATTTTCTCACACTTCAAACTAAAAGACTGAGTCTAAGACAGCCTGAGCACTTCGATCAGTGCTAAAATGTCTTAGATTCTTGGAAGTAAGCTCAAAGTTAGCTCTTTGTTTCTTCCAATGCTCCCAATCCACGTTAAAACAGAGGCAGAACTAGGATTTCAAGCTTATGGATTTAGGATTCTAATCGTTTTAAGGTACTGAGTTCTAAATTAATAATTTATATATATATATATATAGAATGACGTTTTAAGATAAATACAGGGTGCCTCTCATTGAAAATGCCATCTCCAAGCCAAACCTCCATGTGGGTTGGTATACTTTACTCAACCTAAAGCAAGATCAATCTTTTTCATGCAGAAAGAAAAAAAGAATTTAGGCCGAAGAATAGATCTTTAGTAGTGCACGAACGACAACCAAACAAATTTCAAGTCTTCTCCCACATAGTTGGACTAATGATTTAGACTAATAGCTTCATAGCACACCTTTACAGCCAAATAGTGGGGCTATTCATAGTATCATAGGACTTATAAAAAAAATGATAGATGAGAAATGAATGGATGGTGATGAGAAAATAATCAATAAAAAAAGGACGAAAGAAATAGGAACAAAGACTTTAGGGTAATTACTAAATTAGTTTGTCTTGTGAAAATGTGTTCAACGTTAGCTGGATGAGCAATTTTAGCATGTCGTGAACGGCATTGAAAATATTGTTGAATGAGATATAAATTATTAGTATTTGACCAGCCAATCATGCAGCTGATCTTAATTCACTGCTTGAACGGCGCTAGTTATGACTTATGTGCGAATCTAAAATTTAGAGTCAATTAATTCTAAATATATAATTATTAAATTTAGAATAAATGCGATGCATATATTTTAATTCTTTTACACACTGAAGTATTTATCCGTAAATACTAAATTAGAAGCGAGTCTGCAACAATCACGACTTTTATCACTGGTCATCGGGAATTATGAATGAATTTTCTTTGTTCATAGCCTACTACCCTCTAAGATACAAAGAATCTAACCCTAGCCGTCGTTTGTTTCCCATAAGAAACACTAGAAAAAAGATCTCTTTTCTCTAGACGCATAATTAATAGTGTATTTATACGTTATAAGTAGAGTTTAGGAGGAGGACTAATTAATGGGCTCATGGATCATCTTGCACCCCTTATGGGTAGACCCGACCCAATAATATATATTTTCCAACACACACGTATATATTCGAGTTAAAATCAAAATAATAAATAAATTTCAATTGCAAAATTCGTCCTAAAATTGCCACTACACTCTCGAGTTAAAAGCAATATTCGCATGTTGTTGTGTTCATCCACCAGGTTATCAGAAAATGGAAAGGTCAAAAGGGAGTTTTCTTTCCCTTTTTGTATAACTAGCATGCCGAAGTGAATGTTATTGTGCTAGTCTTATCATCACTAAACATGATTTTTAGTCGAGACGTGAGTTAATTACTTGTGAACTTTATACAAAACTAGTCAACAGTATTTGAATGCTATGATTTGAATTATATGGCACGTTCTTGGTATCTACACCTAACTTTAACCTACAATATGAACTCTCTGTAATATCTTGAATTTATATAGTTATCTGTAATATTTGGCACACGTGCGACTGAAATGATTATTGTAGTCAGATCAGTTGCAGTAACAGCTTGTATGGATGGCTGTTATATACATATCGCTTTATAATGTATTAAACTATATTCTATTATAAAATAGGATTATGTAATAATAAGGAAGGGCAAGATGAGAGAAAAAAGTAAGATAACAACGTGGCCAAATCAAATAGGTCATTACATAAAGTGGTACTTTTCATCGTTACCTAATATTGGATTTAACAATACAATACAATAAAATTTAAGTAACAATCAAAACAAATATTATATTTAAAGTAGCAATATGATCCAATACAATATAGGTAATGTTGGACTTTAAGCCATTGGGCTTTAAAATAGAAGAAGTGTGAATTGGAGATGGAGGGAAATAAAATGGAGGGAAAATGAAAATTTGAAGAAGTGAACTTTTGTCTTGCACTTTGTCCCTCATTGGTGAGGGACAATCACATTTATGTGCTTATATATAGATTCACTTCTTAAAGCTCTTAAAAGGAGTTGAAGAGAATGAACCCTCGCGCCGTCGTCGTCGTCGCTCGGCTTCGGTTCTGAGGCAAGGCTGCATCTTCTATATACGAAAAACACTCTAGAACTTCTTTCTTTCTGAATATACTGCATCCTAATTCGCAGTCTCTCTCTCTCAAATTCGTAAGTGTGATTTTGCTCCGTTCTTTGAGTTCGTTGGTATCCTGCAGTTTGTATTGCCACTGTTGCAGGAAGGTTTATTCCGTTTTATCCTGGGAGGATTTAATCCATTACCTTGGCAACGTGTGAGGGGGTTAAAATTCCTTAAGGACGCACAAGAAAATTGTGGACTCGGAATATTTCTGATTCTTTACTATTTTATATATTTCTTTATTCTTCTAACAGTTTTCTGATTTTTGTTTTAACTTAGTATCGTTCACAGGTAACAACTATACAAACAAGCTGTAATGTTGAGTTGGCTAGTATTGGATCAGTGGCATGCACAATTTGAAGTTTGATCTCCCCTTATTTTATTGACATTAAAGAAATTCCCTCTGGAGGTAAGAAATGTTGGGATTTTAAGTATATGATATCGTTAAATAAGGTGAATGGGAAAAGGAGGGAAATAAAAATTTAAGTTTTCCCCTTTGGCAAAGAGATATTGTCCCATATTAGAAGAGAAAGAGATTTTTTATGGGTAAATAAACAATTGCTCTTCTTCTAGCTCTTAAAGAGTTGAGAAGAAGGCAAGCTTCGCACCGTCGTCGTCGTTGCTCGCTCGGCTTCGGCTTATTGATTAATTTTTTGGACCAAATTTATTTGTTAATAGTAAAATACTAACAGAAATGTTATTAAATATTTATTTTAATAACAGAATATTAATATTAACAACAATAACAACCCAGTAAAATCCCACAAGTGGGGAATATTAATATTAAATTCAATTCGTTTTTCAGTTGTGTAACTGAAAATTAAACTCAATTTTCCCTCTTTATTGTTGAGTAAATAGCCATTTATGTTATGGCATTTATGCTGTCGCCGTTTTGCATAAACAACCATTCTGAAGAGTTGCTCCTCTTCAGATTTCAGCCCAGTTTTGGCTATAAATACTAGACTATTCTGCTCAGAATTTCCATACGAATTTTCTGAGTTCTTCTCCTTTCTTCTGCATATTTTAACTTTAAAGAAAGCAACAGTAAGTGTGATTTGCTACCGAACTTTGTGTTCGCTGAAACATTGAGGTTTGAAGTACCCCTACACCAGTGTGTAATTCGTTATATCCTTGGAGGAAATAATCCATAACCTTGGTACTAGGAGGAGATTAAATTCCTTAAGGAAACACTCTGTTCAGTGGGCTCGAATTGGTTTTTGTTATTTCATTTATATTTCTATTTATGTTATTTTATTTTCTCCAGAATTGTTTTACAAATACAGATTACTAACAAAAAATACACGTTGATTAATTAATTAACTGACTAAAGTGTTGGTAAAATAAATATGTTATATTCAATGATTTACCGTAGACATTGTGTATACGTATATTATTTTCACTTTTGCTCATGAAGAAAACATGATCGAATACATTGTATCTTAGTAATTCTAGAATTGAATAATAACTCATTAGTAAAAATAGTAGCTTACTCATTCCGGTCCAAAATAAGTGATTTTTTGGCCTTTTATTTGTGGTCCAAAATAAGTGATTTTTTCATATTTCAAGAATGAATTAATTATTTTTTTCCTACATTGCTCTTGGAGTAAATAATGTTGGAGTATGTATTAGGAGTGTTTATGTAAAGGAATAGTAAAGGTTAATATGGTCAATTTTATTGATAATTAATATTAAAAGGTATTTTTTTAATATGTGTGAAAATAACAAAAAAATCACTTATTTTGGACCGGATGGAGTATATTTTACCTTGTACGTGCTCTTTGCCTCCATCTTGAGCTTCGTCAGCTCAGACAAAAATTTAGAAATGAACGATAAATGCACGTACATTATTCATTGAACTAAAAGTTCGATCTTATCCAAGAATTCTTTATAAAAAGACTTCGTCCTTTCTAGGAGAAATTTCGGCCAAACATTAGCCGTTAAAAAAGTAAGAAAAAGCAAAACAAAATTGAATAGCAATTAAGTACCATCAAGGCTCGTCGACTTGTATTAGAGTTGTAAGTACTCCTTTCACTTTTAATTAGAAGTTTCATATTCGAATTCTGAGTGTTGAATCATCTCTGACAGAGAGCGTTTTACATCAAAAGCGGTATGAATCTGAATTTGTGGAGCTTCAAAATAAATACCGAATACCGAATAAGAAATAATAAAGATTGAATATAATTAAGTTAACAAGATAGTCCAAAAATGTCAGCATCGAACAAATGCGGATATTTTAATACTTAGAAATCCCATGCATGCACCAAGCTAATCCCCTTGGGCCACTAGACCACCACAACCTCCATTTCTTTGTCAATTGTCCAAGGTTTCCATCGCCTTTTTCCTTTAGTTTATGCTCTTCTTATTCCTTTGTTCTTTTGTTTATTTTTCTTGCATCATCTTAACTTGAATCACGTCCATGTCGAAGATATTTTAGTGTCAATTATTATATGAGTTAATTTAGTTTTATAAATTGATAGTGTCACTTATAAAGTTATTACAGATAAATATATATATAATAGTTTGATAAAAATAATGACTGTTAACATGCCATATTAAGTTAAATTACACTAATTGTGTAATTTCTATTTATAATTATCAATGCATATATGGAGTCAATAATTTTGACTGATTAATTGTTTTGTTGTTCCTAATAAGAGAGTGTTAAAAAATTGAGCGTCAAAAGTAATCAATGTTCCACAACGAACATCTCAAATCGAGGACATTGACATAAAGACACAAATCTGCCACTTAGTTTATATGAACTCCACATAGCAAGAGAATCATACATTTCTATATCAACCTTAGTTTCATCAAGTGAATTAACAACTCATTATCAGTTTATTACCTGGGGTCATCTTTTTCTTTTTTAAAAGAAAAAAAAAATCATGGGGTCATCTAGGGGTACTAAGTCTATTAACTAGCAAAGGTTGCGATGACGTGATAAGTATCTTTCCATCCTTAATTAAAGATATCTTGATAATGGAGTCTCTTTTGATAGAGAATATTTTACAGTAAAAGTGAGACTTCTCCATGCGAAGCTGGATAAGTCGAGCTCAAGAGGGTATCGGACGCCTGACGGAAAACAAAAATAATACTCCCTTTTAATAATTTTATCTTTTTCATCATCCTTGCAACAATCACTATAGTAATGTTTATTTTGAAATCTCAATTTAATTTCATAATCCTACTGATCATGAGGTTACTATTGTCTATATATCAGATCTTTCCTGCTCTCATATTAACTATTTAAATAAGGGAATAGCCATTTTAGCAACGTGTTCCAAGTTCCAACTACCCCCAACGAAAGAAAAAAAAAACTAGTAAAATAGTTGTGATTTAATTATTAAAGTGCCTCTATTTTTATTCATAACTTTTAACCATGTCTATCCGAAAGCTTATCTACTAGTTTGATTGATCAATTTTCCACGCGGTTATTATCTAAGGATAATTGACTTTTTAAAATTAATATTCAGTGAAAACTTTCCTTTTCCTACCAATTAGAAGGCAAAAATAAAGAAAATTAAGTTGAAGAAAGAGGTTTACGAGAGTAGAGTCAAGCTTCATCCAAAATCAATTTGACATGTCATCGTTAAATAATAAAAAAATCAAAATGTAGAGTACTGCAGAAAAATATTCATTACAATTTCACAAGGAAATTAGTTTTGCCAAACACAAGGTGAGAAACTAAACTAAATTCTAAAAATACAACAGTTTGTTGCCCCCACCCCTTCTTTTTGTCTGTACTAAAGATTTCTTGCTGATAATACCAATCACATAATGTCACTTTCCACTATAATATTTTACAATTGTTGAAAATTTCCATGCTGTCAGCTTCATCCAATAGCATTCTACAGCGTAATATATGTTACCATCGGAAAGACTTTAGCCACATACTAACTTATGGTTGAAGAACGAGGTGATCGAGAAAGTCGTGGGCCTAATAGTACCCATACGACAGTTCTGTGGAACTTTTTGTCACTGAAATTGAAAAGCTGGATTTACAAAAACTGGCTGCTGGTTGAAGAAGATATTATAATTATTATTTTGGCTATTATGTTGGTGTGACACTTCCCCTAGCTGAGATTTCTCCATTTGATGAACCACATTTGTATTAACACTATTCATCGTGTAACTTTGGTCAATATCAAAACTTGTATGGTATGAATTATCACCTAGCAATTGTGGAATTGACCCAAAATAATCCAATTCTAGTAGATGTGACAATGAACAATTCCTTGGCAATTTGTTTGTTTGTGGTCCACTAGTAGTAGCACCAACAACTTCAATATCATTATTGGTAATCTCAATTTGAGCCTCTGATTCTTCTTCTTCAGCTTTCATCATCTCCATACTTTTTCCCATATTTTTCTTCTTATAAATTCTACAAAGTACCCAATCATCTAACTGAAAAATATCCAAGAAGGAAAAAAAAAACATTAGTGTAATTCGTCGAATGGATATATACAAACGATTCGTATAACTGACCCCGACTAATTTGGAACTGAAAGGTCTTACCCTCATAGAGCCACTTTGCTTGTTAGGTTGAGATCTTGATTCATTTAAACGATATTCATGCATAATCCAATCAGTCTTGACACCTTTTGGAGGTTTTCCTTTGTAAAAAACAAGAGCTTTTTTTACACCAACATATTTAGATGCACTATAAATAGCTTTATCAGTTCCTGTAGCCTTCCAATAACCTGAAACAGCTGCTCTATTTGGCCTAACACCATTTGGATATTTCCTATCACGAGGGGTGAAGAAATACCATTCATTTTCTCCAAATTCAGCTTTCTCTACATTTCATAAAACATAATCATCATAATATTTCAAGAAACATTCAAAAGTGTATTATATTCTTCGAATTTTAAACAATTTTTCGAGTATATATTGCATACTAACCAGGCAATTCCCAGGGATCGAATTTGTATAGATCAACTTCGGGGATAATTGAAACGGGACATGGCCTCGAGGTAGCTTGATATCGAAGATAATACATGATTAATTCTTCATCAGTAGGATGAAACCTAAATCCAGGAGGAAGATCCGAGCTAATTTTCCCAACCATATTTAAAAAAATCTTTTTCAAGTAAAGAAATGAAAGAAGTGGCAAGTATTTAATTATATGGTTTTATATGGAATAAAAATAATTGTTCCTAGGTGGGAAAAAGAGGGGTTGGTGGAGGAAATTAAAAGAAGAGGGAGGAGAGGGAAATTTTTGATTCTATAGGAGGAAAATGAGAAGTGAGAGAGTTTGAAATGTTTGCAAGGAGAAGGCTGCCCAATTTATAATTGTTGGAGGTTTTTAAATTTTGTCCTTTTTTGATTGGTTGTTTTTGACTTGCATACCTCGTATGAATAGCACAAGCCATGCTTGCAAGATGTAATATATTAGGCAAAATCACTATTTTTTCTTTCTTCCTTCATTGGATAACATATGGGATTGGAGAAGGGTATGGAGTAGTGGCAGAGTCAAAATTTTTATTTAGAAAAGTTAAAATATAAATAAATAAATAAGTAAAAGAATGTATTTTTTTTTACCTAACCAAAATATGTATTTATATATATGTAATTTTTTTTACCTAACTACATAATATATTTTTCCGGTAAAAGGGTGCCAAGTGGTATAAGGGCATTGGGGAGAGGAATATCCTTAGTTCTTATCTCTATTTTCTTGTTTGTGGAACTTTAACAAACTATTATTCTTACACATTTTTCTAGTCAAAAGTTATGGTCCTAGGCCAATAAGATTGGAGTTTGAGGAGTATGAGGACAATTGGGCAAACGAATTTTGGACCTTTTTGGTCATGTTATTGAGTTCTGATATTTTATTTTCTTTTTACAAATAGCTTTTTCTAGATAGGGATGAAACCCCACATATGTAGATCCAATATTAAAAGGTAAATAGCACAAGGGCCAATTTTTTATTTAAATTTCACGGATTAGAAATGTAAATTTTTAATATTGCATTTATTTTACTTTTAAAATATGAGTTTAGATTTTTTTTTTGTTGAGTTTTTCCACTATTTATATATTTGACCAGTTTCCAAAGCTTAATAGTGATACAGAGAATGGTTCTTCTTCAAGTTGCATGGCCAACGTAAAGAGGTCCACTATTTACTTCTATAGTTCCTTTCTTGAAAATAGAAAAGAGACTTTTCAATAATCCAGTTCTTTTTTCTGTTCCATAATCATAGGAACAAACTTATGTGCTCTTGTCGATAGAAAGATTCATTGTATCATAGAGAATGTGAAAAATGAGAAAACAATTCTCCCACGTGATTTATAATGTGGTTGTTATAATTACTCCAAGTTTCTTTGAATTTCCTAAAACATTTTTAAAAGCAAAAAAAAAAAAAAAAGGAGTTCATTGGCGTACATAGATATTGTATTCAGGGGTAAATGTAGCATTCTAGACTGCAGTATTACATTCATCTGAATTCAATATTTTCGATGCGAAAAATAATTTAATATTACAAAATTCACTAACTTTACAATAAATAGTGGATATGAACTTATGAAGTTTAAAGATACAATAAGTTCAATTTTACGAACCGTAAAAGTTGAATACATAGGGTTTAAATTTCGAATCCGTCTCTGATCGTATTATATTAGTGTATTTTTGTGGGTTTATTATATCTATGACTTCTTTAAACACATAAGTCAATGTGTTTCTAAAGGAGATACTTTTAAATTTCTTAATACAAACAATTTTATACCTACTAGTATTACCTTTCTATGGAAAACAACTCCAAAAGAATAGCTTTTCCCGAGCTGTTTTGGATAAATGGATAAGAAAACCACATACATTGAATTAAAATATAACTTCAAGCATTATTATTATTTTGGTACAGACATTACAGGACACATCATTTTTGTAATTAATCTTTCATCAAATTAAATACCCACTGCATAGTTCCTATCCAAAATATCCATTACAAAGTCAATAAGAGAATTAATAAGGGGTTGCGAACCCAATATCGCGAATACAAAATTAAAAAAGCGAAATCATATCCATCTTTTTTTCTTCTTCTTCTTATCAATGTAATAATATATTCCTTTGTATTATTCGCGGTAATAGGGAAAAGAGGAAATATTCAATAGGCTGAACAATTAGCAGAATGTCACCCGATTTGAACTCAAGAAACTACATTACACTGAAATATATAGTAGTACTATAATATTCTTAAAAATATAAAAACAGTAAATTGTAGTTCCGAAAGAGTTTAACTTATATATTCTGATAGTGTAATGAAGTTTTTACACTACTATTACATCATTCAAAAAACATCTACAAAGAAACCCTTCATAAAAAGTGATTTGTAACTTTAATAATAATACAAATTACAAACTAGAACCAATTATTTTACATAAGCACCAAAAAAAAAGTGGATAACGTGAGCAGAGTACATTGCTTTTTCCTACTAAAGCAAGTACATCTATCATGACTTCTCAACTTAAGTAGCCGATGCTAATCTTAATTCTAAATAGAATAATTATTATTCCCTCTGTCTCATATTATGTGTCGTGTTTGTGTTTTACACACTTTTTAAGAAATATTAATTAAAAAAGGGATTAGATTATTCTACCTTTATTTATGTCTAAGATATAATTTTTTTTCATTGAATATTTATTCTATTTATGTGTTATCTCTATTTTCAAGAACAATTATTAGTAAGGGTAAAAAAGAAAAAAAATAATTAATTTTGTTTTGAACTTCTAAAATGATAAATAATTTGAGATACCTATTTCTAGTAATCATGACTATTAATATGAGAGGTAAGGAATAAAAAAAGTAGTTTATGTAAATGATCAATTGCCAAAAATAGCAAGGAGTTCCAACTTTAGAAAGTCGACAGGTGTCTTGTCAAAAGAGGTTAGATAAGATAAGAACTAGAGAAAAATGTAGGTCAGTTGCTTGTGGTTCTTATCTAGCAACCTCACTATTTAGCCTCTTTTTGGATAATTCAAGCCACTAAATTTCAACATCTACCCAATTTAATATTAATCACAGTTGACGCTTAGGCCCATAACGAAGTATAAATTTGGCGAGGTTCATCCCTCAGCGTGGGGATCTTTCTGAAAATAAAAACTTGTTTTGTTGAGGCAATTTTCCTCGTCGCTTACCCGCATTTCTCTTGGTATCCCACCTGTGTGCCTCTTAATTCCGTGAAGTCCTTGGAGTATGTGCGATTTATTCAGGATCCTTGTCAAGAAAGAAGTCAGTCCCTTATTCTTTATTTTATGTTAAAAGGTCTGGACTCGAAGAGGGGGTCGATTCACGTACTTCATCATTTCCTGGGTCGTTATCGCCTTTCCCCGGTTCAGGGTATGGGTTCTTTCTCTATTAAGAAAGTCCCGGTGTGAACTCCCCTACTGATCTGACTCCAGCGGATTCTCGAGAAGCCAATTCTCTCTCTCGATCTAGATCTACTTTACCGACAAGAGCTCTTAATGAATGAGCAATGAGTTTGATTCTAACTATTCAAAGCAGAGGAAATAGAATATTATATAGCCTATAGCTATAGGGCTAGGCTCCGCTCCTCGCTCGAGCTACCAGCTTTCTTAGATTTCATTCCTGTTGACTAATCCGAGTCCTTGAGAGCTTAGACGTCAGCGGGGAAGAACTCCGAAAGAATTTCATCGGCTCCTCCTCTCTTGCCCTCTTGATGGTATCCAGTTGAAATGGTTGCTGGATTGCCCCTAGTTCAAGCTCTAAGTCAAGCATTCAGGCACCAAAGACCTCTGACTACGCTCCTCAGCCTAGGAAAGAAAAATCCCATTTGCCTAATACGTACTACTGTGCAGCAGATGATTTAGCTGCCGTTATTCCTCCACCAGCTTCTTCTTGGCATCAAGCCAGCCCTTATTCCTTGCATCAACAGGCAATCCCGCATAAAAGAAAGGCTACTGACTTGGCTGATTCAACAAGGGAAAAAGGCATCCATTCAAACTGCTCCCATTCCTATGTTGACACCAAGAGAAACAAACCCTGGAGCCTTCCTCTCTATCCATTCCTTTTTCATAATCATAAAGGATGGAAATGCTTAGCTTACTAAACCAGCAACAGCGGAGTAAGCTCCCATATCCGTGAAGGACTGCTTTCCAGCAGAGGAAAACTTCTCGTTGCTGAGCTTGCCGTTAAAGAGTAAGATGCTGATTCTATAGCAGCTCCGATTCCTTCACCGAGAACGAGAAGGAAGTCTTATAGAACGAACAAGCGCTAAAGAAGGGGGTGGGATCTCTCCTAAAAGAAAGAATTGACCTCGAGCCTGTCCTACTCATTCTCCTTTTCCCGTTCCTGACCCTGAGTGTGGAGGGGTTAGCCTTGAGCCAGGTCTTTATTTTTTATTCCATTTTGTCAGTTTAAGTACTGGAATGGGAGTTACGGATATTCATTCCTAAACTATGTCACCGATTGGTGACCTGATCCCGCTAAGCAAGAACTGCTACCGACACCGACTCTATCTTAACGACCGGTTTTCCCCTGGACATTCCGAAAAGTCTAGTTGACAAGTTTCCTTTTTTCACTCTGTAAACAAAACAAGCCCTTAGTCAAGAGGTTAGTTACCCTCTTCGGTATCGGCAGAGAAAGTAGAGAAGGACAGTGACACAATAGCTCTAACATAAGCAAGCTGTCAAGAGGGAGTCAATAGCTGCCTATTCTGCGGCGCTTATTCCCACAGCAGACTCAATAGCTGCGGTTACGGATGCTATTGCTAAGAGGGCATTCGAGTCGAGTCAACTATACGATAGTGAAGTTCCTCGTTGGAAAGACTCTTACTATACATGGGGATGCAGATATGTCAGAAGGACCGGATTCGAATATCCCCATTCTGCAAATCGAACATGGTAAAAAAGATATGATGATTAGTGGGTTTAATTACGAGTAAGGAGTATTTTACCTTTTATTTCGATCCCTAGAGTAAGATTCGTGTCATGGAAATCATGAGAGGAATGAGTTTCCTGGCATGCGCTTAGGGCGAAGACATCAAGGTCTCTTTTAATTTCCCCATACTTTTTTCCCATGAGCATGGTTTTGGGCTAGGTTACCAACCTCAAGAGGAGGATTCCTTTTTATTTTGAGAAATGGTTTCATTCGCGCTAAAGCAGCAGCATACTTTCAAGGCTGAAGGAAGATCTTTCGACCCCAGGAAGCCATACAGACCCAATCTTCCATGGCTACTTCCTCAAATAAGGTGATGATTTAGCCTTCTCATTCAAAAATGGACTTGGTTGCGCTCTATCTGGTATATCTTTTCTTATCCGATGAGGGTTTTTAAGTGGTCTCCTTACTTTAGAGCTAACGTAGAATCATCAATAGTTCCAGTCTGGATTTCTCTACAAGTTGATCGCTGAGGAAAAATATCATAGCCCCCTTGAGTCAATAAGAATAGCAGAATTCCGCTTTAAAAAACCTTACCTTAAATGTGTCGAAATTGAAGTTATCTCATTAGCGGGAATGATACTGTTAATGAAATATGCATACAATAGCGGATTTCGTTCTATTAAATTCACTATCCATTATGGTCTGATACATACAAATAACGAACGAGCCGACTTTACAGCAGGAAATGCAATTTTAGTAAAGGCCGATAACGCAGAAGTACCCCCGCTTCGTGTATATAATGAAATTTTGAAACAAGTCTGTGAAAAGGCTGAGAAATAAAATACGAAGAGGGGCAGCTAGACCGAGTAGGGGTTCGAATCTATCTCTTCGAAAGGGTTGAACACCGTGAAGTCCACCCTTTTAGCCTAGAGGAAATTTTTAAGCAACTTTGTGATGAATTAACGGATGGCGGGACAATGAGTGATGAACCTGTAGAAGTGGTAGCTATGGGTAAGAAGAGTCGTCGTCCCGATCATATACCCGCACTGAAAGCAATTAAGAAAATAAAAAGGAGCCCATTCATTGTTGCCGATATAGAGGCTGCTCTCCACGACGATGTTCATGTTCCTTGCGCAGTGGGGTTCTTAGTGGTTAAGCCGGGTGAAGATCTTGCTTCCAAGTCTGAATATTATATTGAAACATATTTCAGTGAAGATAACGATTTCTCAATATCAGATTTCAAAAAACGAAGTGAACGTATGATGCTCGACTTTATAGAGCGTTTAGCGGCTGTGGTATCAGATGAAAAAGAAATTCGAACGGTCTATTTCCATAACTTTTCACGATACGATGGCATTATAGTAACGAGAGCTTTTACTTCTCAGATCGGCAAGTACTCCTTCCAAACGGTGATGAGGAAGCATAAAATGTACGAGTTAAAAGTCTATCGTGGAAATGAAAAAAAGAAATTATTGTTCCGTATAAGGGATTCCTACCTTCTCCTTCCCGCTGCGCTAAATAACTTGGCCCAGGATTTATGCCCGAAATTAGGTTCTAAAGGCACCATTCCCTATGAGAAATTACGACTTGAGTATCTTCCGGAGATAGGTCAACAATTGTTGGCTTATCTGAAACAAGATATTCGTCTCTTAGGTGGCGTTATGCTGAAGGCACAAGAGATTTATTGGAATCTGTACAAAATAGACATCGTTGATACAATAACGTTGTCATCGCTAGCTCTATCAATCTTTCGTATGCACTATTACGACCCAAAGAGTTGGCCCATCCATATACCAACTCGAAACCAAGAACGCTTCATTCGGCGTGGTTATTATGGAGGACATGCCGATGTCTATAAGCCCTATGGTTAAAATTTAGACTATTACGATGTGAACTCCTTATATCCATTTATAATGAAAACTTTTCCGATGCCAGGCGAACGGGGCTCCCAGGCCGGGACGTCTGGCATAATAATTTAGAAAAGGCGGAATTGGATAACTTCTTTGGCTTTATTGAGGCTTTTGTAGTGTGTCCTCTCTACAATAGAGAAAGCCTTCTTACCCTATAAGGATAGACATAATGCTTTAACCTTCCCAACAGGTAAATTCGTAGGCGTCTATTTTAGCGAAGAATTTTTTTATGCCCGAAACTTGGGTTATAGAATTTTCCCGCTAAGGGGCTACTTGTATGAGAAAAAGAAGAGTCCTTTCGAAGGCTTTGTATCAGACATCTTCGCTAGAAGACAAGAAGCAAAGATAAAGGATGATGCAGCTATGGTATATATCTACAAGATACTAATGAACTCTCTCTACGGTCGATTTGGTATAAACCCAGAAGTTATTAAAACCGAGATATGCACAGAAGAAAGATATCATGAGTTGTATAAAAAGGAAACTTTTTACAGTGCGGGGGTCCTGTCCCTTGGACGACTTGAGTAATGGGAGAATGGCAACTGGGCCCTGCAGTGGTAGAACCTCGTGAACCGGGCATACTATTGAAGAACCTTCTGTGAACTTTTCTTCTCTTATGAAATTTCTACTCAGCTTGAAAAGAAAAGAAGCCTCAAGCCGATAAGTCATCATGTTCGATAATTTCGAAAGAAGAGCTGAGGGCTGATCTACGACCACCCTCTCACTCACGGCACACATGCTATATGTGTGATGCCGACACCCTGATCTAGACATCCACTCCAGACTATTTACCTTATTTATGATCTTCTTACGGCCATCACGCTATTCTATAATTAACCATGCTATTTATGCTAAAGATAGCCCTTCATAGATCTCTACGACCTACCTCTACGAACAGCCTTAGACTGGCGTACTGATAGTAGCTGCTACCCATACCGCTGATGGTCGCTTACCCAGATCTATCTATGTGTATACGCTTAGAGCTCACCTCCTCACCCGTACGACTCTCGATAGTAGAAGAGAAAAGGAACATATCCAATGAGTCTGATTGCAATGGTATAAGATATAAGCTTAAAGGAATAGATAGGCGCAAGGTAAACGACAGAACCATGTACTAACCGGACCGAAGGAAGAGGTCTCCTGTACAATCTCTGGCCCAAGAATCTGTCTCTCCCCTACTTCATCCCAGCATAGGGGAGTCCTGCACTTGCGTCCATAGAGTGCCTCAAAAGGTGGCATGCCTATACTCGCCTGAGAACTCTTGTTATAGGCGAACGTAACCAAGGGTAGATGTCTGTCCCAACAACCTCGAAAATCAAGGGATTACCTCCGCATAGCCTCCAATGTCTGGATGGTCCTCTTAGACTGGCCATCGGTCTGAGGATGGAAGGCTGTGCTAAGACTCACTCTGCTACCCAAAGCCTTCTGTAGGCTCTGCCACAAGGCTGAAGTGAACCGTGGATCTCTGTCTGATACTATGGATGATGGTATCCCGTGTAGGCGCACTATCTCATCAATATATATCTGGGCTAGCTTGCCCGTAGAGTAAGTCATACTGATCGGCAGGAAGTGAGCTGACTTGGTCAGCCGATCAATAATCACCCAAATGGCGTCATGTTGCCTCGCAGTCTTCGGCAATCCAGAGACAAAGTCCATGGCTATCTCGTCCCACTTCCACTGTGGTATCTGAACTGGCTGTAAGGGTCCTGCTGGTCTCTGGTGCTCAGCCTTAACCAGCTGGCACACTAAGCATTTAGCCACATACTCAGCGACATCCCTCTTCATACCTTTCCACCAATAGTGTGGGCGGATCGTCCTGTACATCTTCGTGCTCCCTGGGTGCAGGAAAAAAGGTGAGCTATGCGCCTCCTCCAAGATATCATGGCACAGGTCACTGTCCTGAGGAACACATACTCGTCCCCGGAATAGAAGTGTGCCATCCTGGCGAAGGTTCAACTCCTTCTGTGTCATCAAGTACCTCAAGCTCTTATGATCCGTAAAGATCTGGCACTTCCCCCCATACAAGTAATGTCACCATATCTGAAAAGCGAAGATAATGGCTGCAAGCTCTAGGAAAGAAAGTGGCCGTGAGGTTACAAAGGTCGTGACTGAGTCTTGGTTGATTAGTTTGCCTTTTCTTGGTCTGGTGTGGCTAACAGGCGACAGAAGGATGACGGCTTTTTATT
The DNA here is from genome assembly GCF_000393655.2 of Nicotiana sylvestris. NCBI lineage: Eukaryota > Viridiplantae > Streptophyta > Magnoliopsida > Solanales > Solanaceae > Nicotiana > Nicotiana sylvestris. The sequence continues at coordinate 148,008,103 of NC_091066.1, read as the reverse complement.
GGGAACGTAGCGTAGAAAGGGGTTCTTCCGCAGTGAAGCAAATGATCTAGCCAATCATTCTTCTACCGATTATCCAAGTTCGGTATTCTGTAAGTTCCTAGGTCATATCGAAATGACTCCATTGAGAGTAAGATCTGTTCGATATGTAAGTGGTATAGTCACTACCTGTAAGGCAAGCCCCATAGACACCTTACTACTTTCTAAGCTTTCTCTCTTGTCTCGCCAATCTAGTATTGCCATATAAGAGAACTGCCTTTATGGGTAGAATATCTTTGAAAGATATCTTTCCCTTCTTTCACTACGCCCTTTCACTCTTGAACTACTTGAACAAGGAGGGCAGGGGGTGCTATCGTATATAAGAAAAACTGCTGCATTTTGGCAGCGGTTAGCTCTCTCTCTAACTAGAAATTTGATAAGAGAAGTGCGAAAGGATTGCAGGCTAGATTCAAGGTATGCCAGTTGTCCACAGAACTTTCAAGATTGGTTGAGTCTTAAGTGTAATTTAGTAAGAGTATAAAGGATATAGTGGCCGTAATTATCTGTCCACTCAAGGCGTTGCAAGCAAATGGTTTTTGAAAAGCATTAGAAATCGTGTTCAACATTTTTCCAGTGCTTCAGCGGGCTTTGGACTTTTTTTGTTATAGGTACTTAACCTTTTCGGAAGATAAACTATCAGTCAATGACGTTGCCAAGGTAGATATTTTTCTTTGCCTTTCAAGATATTGCGTATAAAGAGAAAGATAGCCAGTCCTCTTGGGCGGCCGAGAGTGT